>NC_140590.1:1654727081-1655927081 GCF_964204655.1 Triturus cristatus | reverse complement strand
GGTATAGAAGTACTGTGCTCCCCCATCCAACATAAGGTGAAGTCAAATTGAAACCTGGTAACTTCTAACTAGAGAAACACTGGGGATACCACATATTATAGGCCATATAGGCTATTATATTTGGTATCCCCTAAGGGTACCGGATGCAAAATCTTGTGGAATGATGTACCAAATGTGAAAAGATACTGTAGTCTGCTATCAAATAAAAGCAATTTCAACTGGTCAATGGCTAAAGGCTAACAAATGAAACCTAGGGGATACGACATATTACAGCAATGCGTGAGCCATAATATTTGGTATCCCCATAATAAATGATGTTGGAAAGCAAAAGGAAGGCTGCAATTTGGCATAGAAATACTGTGCTCCCCCATCCAACATAAGGCAATGTCAAATTGTATCCTGGTAACTTCTAACCCGAGAAACACTTAGGATACCAAATATTGTAGCCCGTAAAGGCTATTATATTTGGTATCCCCTCAGGGAACGGATGTAAAATCTTGTGGAATGATGTAAAAAATGCGAGAAGCGATTGTAGTCTGTTATCAGACAAAAGGCAACTTCAGTTGGTTAATGGCTAAAGGTTAACCCGTGAAACATAGGGGATATAAAATATTACAGCAATGCGTGAGCCATAATATTTGGTAACCCCTTAGTAAACGATTTTGGAAAGCAAAACGAAGTGTGCTATTTAGTATAGAAATACTGTGCTCCCCCATCCAACATGAGGGTAAGTCAAATTGAAACCTGGTAACTTCTAACCAGAGAAACACTGGGGGTACCAAATATTATAGGCCGTATAGGCTATTATATTTGGTATACCCTAACGGTGAAGGATGTCAAATCTTGTGGATTGATGTACAAAATGTGAAAAGATACTGTAGTGTGCTATCAAATAAAAGGCAATTTCAACTGGTCAATGGCTAAAGGGTAACCAATGAAACATAGGTGATACGAGAAATTACAGCAATGCGTGAGCCATAATATTTGGTATCCCCATAGTAAATGATGTTGGAAAGCAAAAGGAAGGTTGCTATTTGGTATACCAATACTGTGCTCTCCCATCCAACATAAGGCAAGGTCAAATTGAATCCTGGTAACTTCTAACCTGAGAAACACTGGGGATACCAAATATTATAGGCCTTATAGGCTATTATATTTAGTATCCCCTAAGGGTACCGGATGCAAAATCTTGTGGAATGATGTACAATATGTGAAAAGATACTGTAGTTTGCTTTCAAATAAAAGTACATTTCAACTGGTCAATGGCTAAAGGGTAACCTGTGAAACATAGGGGATACAAGATATTACAGCAACGCAGGAACCATAATATTTGGCATCCCCATAATAAGTGATGTTGGAAGGCAAAAGGAAGGGTTCTATTTGGTATAGAAATACTGTGCTCCTCCATCCAAAATGAGGCCATGTGAAATTGAATCCTTGTAACTTCTAACCCGAGAAACGCTTGGTATACCAAATATTATAGGCCGTATAGGCTATTATATTTGGTATCCCCTAAGGATACCGGATGCACACTCTTGTGGAATGATGTACAAAACATACCGTAGTCTGCTATCAACTAAGAGGTAAATTCAACTGGCCAATGGCTAAAAATTAACACATGAAACATAGGGGATACGAGATATTACAGGAATGCGTGAGCCATAATATTTGGTATCTCCATAGTAAATGATATTGGAAAGCAAAAGAAAGGGTGCTATTTGGAATAGAAATGCTGTGCTCCCCATCCATCATAAGGTGAAGTCAAATTGAAACCTGGTAACTTCTAACCAGAGAAACATTGGGGATACAAAATGTTATAGGCCGTATAGGCTATTATATTTGGTATCCCCTAAGGGTACGGATGCAAAATCTTGTGGAATGATGTACAAAATTTGAAAAGATACTGTAGTCTGCTATCAAATAAAAGGCAATTTCAACTGATCAATGGCTAAAGGGTAAGAAATGAAACATAGGGGATACGAGATATTACAGCAATGTGTGAGTCATAATATTTGGTATCCCCATAGTAAATGATGTTGGAAAGCAAAAGGAAGGGTGCTATTTGGTATAGAAATACTGTACTCCTTCATCCAACATAAGGCGATGTCAAATTGGATCCTTGTAACTTCTAACCTGAGAAACGCTGGGGATACCACATAGTATAGACCGTATGGGCTATTATATTTGGTACTCTTTAAGGGTACCGGATGCAAAATCTTGTAACATGATGTGCAAAATGTGAAAAGATACTGTAGTCTGCTTTCAAATAAAAGTCAATTTCAACTGGTCAATGGCCAAAGGGTAACCCATGAAACATAAGGGATACGAGATATTACAGCAATGCATGAGCTATAATATTTGGTATCCCTATAGTAAATGATATCGGAAAGCAAAAGGAAGAGTGAAATTTGGTATAGAAATACTGTGCTCCCCCATCCAACATAAGGCAATGTCAATTTAAATCCTGGTAACTTCTAACCCGAGAAACACTTAGGATACCAAATTTTGTAGCCGGTAAAGGCCATTATATTTGGTATCCCCTCAGGGAACTGGATTTAAAATCTTGTGGAATGATTTTAAAAGTGTGATAAGCGACTGTAGCCTGTCATCAAACAAAAGGCAACTTCAATTGGTCAATGGCTTAAGGGTAACCCGTGAAACATAGGGGATACAAGATATTACAGCAATGCGTGAGCCATAATATTTGGTATCCCCACAGTAAACAATGTTGGAAAGCAAAAGGAAGGTGCTATTGGGCATAGAAATACTGTGCTCACCCATACAACATAAGACCATACCAAATTGAATCCTGGTGAGTTTTAACTCAAGAAACACTAAGGATACCAAATATTGTAGCCGGTAAAGGTCATTATATTTGGTATCCCCTTGGGGAACTGATGTAAAATATTGTGGAATGATGTAAGAAATGCGAGAATCGATTGTAGTCTGTTATCAGACAAAAGGCAACTTCAGTTGGTCAATGGCTAAAGGGTAACCTGTGAAACATAGGGGATATGAGATATTACAGCAATGCCTGAGCCATAATATTTGGTATCCCCGTAGTAAACAATGTTGGAAAGCAAAAGGAAGGGTGCTATTTGTTATTGAAATACTGTGCTCCCCCATCCAACATAAGATGAAGTCAAATTGAAACCTGGTAACTTCTAACCAGAGAAACACTGGGGATACCAAATATTATAGGCCGTATAGGCTATTATATTTGGTATACCCTAAGGGTACCGGATGCAAAATCTAGTGGAATGATGTCTGGAATGTGAAATTATACTGTAGTCTGCTGTCAAATAAAAGGCAAATTCAACTGGCCAATGGCTAAAAATTAACCCATAAAATATAGGGGATTCGAGATATTACGGCAATGTGTGAGCATAATATTTGGTATCCCCATAGTAAATGATGTTGGAAAGCAAAAGAAAGGGTTCTATTTGGTATAGAAATACTGTGCTACCCTATCCAACATAAGGATAAGGAAAATTGAAACCCGGTAACTTCTAATCAGAGAAACACTGGGGAAACCAAATATTATAGTCCGTAGAGGCTATTATATTTGGTATCCCCTAAGGGTACGGATGTCAAATGTTGTGGAATGATGTACAAAATGTGAAAGGATACTGTAATCTGCTATCAAATAAAAGGCAACTTCTACTGGTCAATGACTAAAGAGTAACCCATGGAATCTCCATAGTAAATGATGTTGGAAAGGAAAAGGAAGGGTGTCATTTGGTATAGAACTACTGTGCTCCCCCATCCAACATAAGGCAATGTAAAAATGGAATCCTGGTAACTTCTAACCCGAGAAGCACTGAGGGTACCAAATATTGTAGCCGGTAAGGGCCATTATTTTTGGTATCCCCTAAGGGAACCGGATGTAAAATCTTGTGGAATGATGTAAAAAATTTGAGAATGTATTGTAGTGTGTTATCAAACAAAAGGCAACTTCAACTGGTCAATGGTTAAAGGGTAACCTGTGAAACATAGAGGATAGAAGATATTACAGCTGTATGTGAGCCATAATATTTGGTATCCCCATAGTAACAGAGTTGGAAAGCAAAAGGAAGGGTGCTATTTGGCATACAAATACTGTGCTCAACCATCCAACATAAGACCATACCAAATTGAATCCTGGTGAGTTTTAACTCAAGAAAAAAGGGGAATACCAAATATTATGGCTTATATGCCATTATATTTGGTAACTACTAAAGAAACCCATTGTAAATTCTTGTGGAATGATGTAAAAAATGTGAATAAATTCTGTAGTCTGCTATCAAATAAAAGGCAACTTCAACTGTTCAATAGCTAAAGGTTATCCCATAAAATGTAGAGGATACGAGATATTACAGCAATGCATGAGCCATAATATTTGGTATCCCCATGGTAAATGATGTTGCAAAGCAAAAGGAAGGGTGCTATTTGGTATGGAAGTACTGTGCTCCCCCATCCAACATATAGCGATGTCAAATTGATTCCTGGTAACTTCTAACCCAAGAAACACTGGGGATACCAAATATTATAGGCCATATAGGCTATTATATTTCGTATCCCCTAAGGTTACCAGATGCAGAATCTTGTGGAATGATGTACAAAATGTGAAAAGATACTGTAGTCTGCTATAAATAAAAGGCAAATTTAACTGGTCAATGGCCAAAGGGTAACGCATGAAACATAGGGGATACAAGATATTACAGCAATGCGTGAGCCATAATATTTGGTATTCCCATAGTAAATGATGTTGAAAAGCAAAAGGGAGGATGTAATTTGATATAGAAATACTGTGCTCCCCCATCCAAAATAAGGCAATGTCAAATTTAATCGTGGTAACTTCTAACCCGAGAAACACTTAGGATACCAAATATTGTAGCTGGTAAAAACCATTATATTTGGTATCCCCTCAGGGAACCGCATGTAAAATCTTGTGGAATGATGTAAAAAATGTGAGAAGGGATTGTAGTCTGTTATCAAATAAAAGGCAACTTCAACTGGTCAATGGCTAAAGGGTAACCCGTGAAACATAGGGGATACAAGATATTACAGCATACTATTTTGTATCCCCATAGTAAATGATTTTGGCAAGCAAAAGGAAGGGTGCTGTTTTGCAGAGAAATACTCTGCTCAGCCATCCAACATCAAAACAGAAACAGATGGGGATATCAAATATTATGGGCGCAATAGGCCATTATATATGGTATCCCCTAAAGGAACCAAATGAAAAATGCTGAGGAAAGATCCTAAAAAAGTTGAAAAGATACTGTACTCTGCTATCAAATAAAAGGTAACTTCATGTGATCAATGGCTAAATGGTAACCCATGAAACATAGGGGATACAAGATATTACTGCAATGCGTGGGCCAGGATATTGTTATCCCCATGGTAACCGATGCTGGAAAACTAAATGAAAGGTGGTAATTGGCTGAGAAATACTGCGCTCACCCATCCAACATCAGACCATGTCAAATGGAATCCTAGCAAGTTCTAACTCAAGAAACATAAAGGGAAGCCAAATATTATAGGCGGTGTAGGCCATTATATTTGGTATCCCGAAGGGAACCAAATGAATTTTTTTTAGGAATGATGTAACGAAATGTGATAATATACTGTAGTCTGCTATTAAATAAAAGGTCATTTCAACTGGTGAATGGCTAAAGGGTATCCCATGACCCATAGGGGATACGCGATATTACAGCAATGTGTGAGCCATAATATTTGGTATATCCAACGTAAATGATGTTTGAAAGGACAGGTGGTATTTGGCATAGAAATACTGTGATTACCCATCCAACATAAGACATTGTCAAATTGAATCCTGGTAAGTTCTAAACCAAGAAACACAGGGGATACCAAATATTATAGGCCATAAAGGCCATTTTATTTAGTATCCCCTAAAGGAACCGGATGTGAAATCTTTTGGAATGATGTACAAAATGGTAAAAGATTCTGTAGTCTGCTATCAAAATAAAAGGTAACTTTAACTGGTCAATGGCCAAAGGATAACTCATGAAATGTAGATTATGCAAGATATTGCAACAAGTGAGATATATTATTTGGTATAGTAAACAATGTTGGAAAGCAAAAAGAGGGGTTCTTTTTGGCATAGAAATACTTTCCTCACTCATCCAACATAAGAGCATTTCAAATTGAATCCTGGTAAGTTCTAACCCAAGAAGCAAACGGCATACCAAATATTTAAGGTCACATAGATACTGTAGTCTGCTATCAAATAAAATGCAATTTCAACTGGTCAATGGCTAAAGGGTGATTAATGAAACGAGATATAGTAGATCAATGCATGAACCATAATATTTGGTATTCCCATAGAAAGAGATATTAGACAACTCAAAGAAGCCTACCAGTTGGCAAAAAAATACTGTGCTCACAAGCCAGCCAGCATAAGACGATGTCCAATTGAATCCTGTTATGATTTTACCCTAAAAACATAGGGGATACTAAAGATTATAGTCTGTATGAGCCTATTCGGTATCCCCAAAGTGAACTCAATGTGAAAGCGTGTGAAATGTATTCAAAACTTCAAAAGTATTAATAGATGCTATAATCTGCTGTCAAATAAAAAGCAATTTCAATTTATCAATTGTTAAAAGGTAAACCTTGAAAAGTAGGGGATACCACACATTATAGCAAAGCATGAGCCGTAATAATTGGTATACACATAGAAAGTGACTCTGAAATACACTGCTGCGGTATGGCTGACAAACACTGTGTTCACCATGCCAACATAAGCACATCAAATTTTATCTTTGTATGCTTTAATTTTAACAACATATGGAATAGCAAATATTACAGCAGGTATTGGCCATTATATTTGGTATTCCCCAAAGAGCCTGGAAGTGAAAGCTTGTGGAATGCATTTAAGGATGCTTAAAGATAATTTCATTTGCTGTCATAGAAAAGGCAATTTTAACTTGTCAATGGTCAAAAGATAAGGCTTGACAATTAAGGAATAGCAGATATTACATAACTGCATGTTCCATAATATTTAGTACTCCATTGAAAGAGACAGTGGAAAACATAAACAAGGGTATGATGTGTCAGAAAAGCCCTGTGTTTTCCACACCACTATAAGACCATATCAAATTGTATCCTGTTACGTTTTAACCCAAGAAACATGAGACACAATATAATATAGCCCATATGGGTCATTAGATTAGGTTTCGCCTAATGGACCTAGAAGTGAAAGCTTGTGGAATGGTATCAAAAGTGCTCAAAGATATTGTAATCTCCTATCAAATAAATAGCCATTTCAGCTCGTAAATAGCTTAAAGTTAACCCTTGAAATGTGGGGGATAAAAGATATAGCAATAAATGAGCCATTATATTTGGTGTACCATTAGAAGGCGATGTTGTAAAACAAAGAAGGATGTGAATTGGCTGGAAAAAACTGAAGTCATCAGGCCAACATACAACTGTTTCAATCTTATCAAGGTAAGAAGAGTTAACTCTGTAAATGTAGGTGATACAAAATATTATAGTACAGGTACATGGTATCCTTTACAATAACTGCATGTGAGGGTGCACTGTGCTCCCCTGCCAAATAAAATGAAATTTCAAATGGCCAATGCCTAAAAGGTAACCCCTGAGTGGAGATTATTAGGAAGGGTATGATGTGACAAAGAAGTACTGCGCTCACTTAGTCAACAGGTGAAGACCATGTCAAATTCTATGCTGGTAAGTGTTAACACTTGGTATGTAGGGGCTACTAAATATAGCCGGTATGGGCCATTATTTTTGGGACACTGTTCACTTAGAGTAAATGGACTCATCGTCTTAACTACTAATTTGGAATTTTTGCGAAATATAAAATACACAATGCTATAGTGCAAGTGCAAGTATGTGCTCTAACCAGTAGCAAACCAGACTTGAGGACATTAACTAACTCGGCACCATAAGCAAAACAAATAGACGATGCATCCAACACCAAAATTCAATAGGAGATCCAGACTTGGGATTTTTTCTAATTTCATGTTTTTTTTTAATTTGAAAATGTTTCCCTCAAATTTGTATGCACTTCTCTTGGCTCTTTAAGAAGTAATGATGCACACCCATTGTCTCACCTCCCACTTTTGCTCATGTTATACCTTCCTCCACTCACCCTCCTTCCTTCCTTCCATTGTTGCCAATTGTGTTTCTCACTTGCCCCACCCTACCTCCTTCCATTGTTGTCCATGTTATTGCTTGTTTCTACCTGCCCACCCAACTTCCATTATTGCACTTGTTGCTTGACCCTTGCTCTCCCTCCTTCCGTTGTTGCCCGGGTTTTTGCTTACAACATCCACACTCCATCCTCAGTCCATTGTTGCCTATGTTGTTGCTTGCTTCCACCCACCCTCCCTTCTTCCATGGTTACACCACTTATTGTTGCTTCCCCCCCACCAATTCTCCTTTTGTTGCCTGTGTAGTTGCGTTCAACACCTACCCTCCTTGCGTCATTGCATGTCTTGTTGCTTGCCTCCACCAATACTAACTTCTTCTGTTGTTGCTTGCAACCCCACCCACCCTTGCTGCTTCCGTTTTTCCTGTTTTGCTGCTTTCCCCACTCATCCTCCTTGGATGTTGCCCGTATTGTTCCCTACCTTACCCACCCTCCCTCCTGTTGTTTTCCATGTTGTTGCCAGTGTTTGCTTACACCCACCCTCCCAACATGTATTGTCCATGTGCTTGCTCTGAGCCCCTCCCTTCCACCATCTAGTGTCCGTGTTGTCCCCCTGACTCACCCACCCACCCACGTTGCCACCATAACAGCTTATTTGCTGCTTATGTGTGACATTTCAATGGTTTAAGCTTACTTATGAGTGACATTCAAAGACATTCAAAGACCAAATATGTGACACTCAGAGTGACACTTTCTCATGAGTAAAACCAAGCAAAGAATTGCATAGAAAGCAAAATGACTGACTTTTGAGCAATAAAAAGTTCTAAAACAATCTTGAAACAGTTGCTAAGTACCTCAAATGGAAGGTTACTATGACAAGCACCCTCCATTAGAAACTCATTGACTGGCCACTACTTACTAGGGCTTGTTTGACCCTTGCAGCAACATGGACAAATTATGGCATTACTGTCTCCGAAATTAGTGGAATTGCCTGGCCGTGATGTAATGTGGCTACATAAACACATCTTTTATCACAACTTAGAAATGTTATTTGAAATCTCCTTTTCTCATTGTTTCATAAAACCACACTATGACATGCAAACATGATCACCCCAAACAGCACAGTGACAGACATATCACTTTGTCTTTCTCTGAATGGTGGCTCTGCCTGCAACTTACCAACTCTGTCTGCTGGCTCTCAGCGGGCTGACACTCATGCTCTAGCTGCTCCAGTATTGACTCATACTGGCTGCCTTTTGACGCTCAACTAGTGCAGAGATGCTGCTCCCTAGTCTGCTGGCATGTTCTGCTGCTCAGTGCTGCTGGTGACGGTGTGGAGTAATAGTAGATGGAGACATTGCGCTCTCTCTCATGGGTGTACACGGGGACAAACTCCCTACGCATTGAAAGCCCCACCAAACTTTGCAGATAAGCCAGCTTTTTAGGTCTCGCCTGAGACAGCACATGCTGTCTCTTTGAGACATTTAGTAAGTGGCTTTTAAAAGTGCCACCAGAGGCTTTTCATGGCCTAAAGCTTGAGTGCACGTGAGCGTGCAAGCCCGCATCCGCCATCTGCCTTTCTGTCATGGCTCATTAAGCCTCCTCCACCCCCTTGCTGTCTGCTCTCACTACCCCCCTCCCTTCTCCCCCCTCCCTTCTCCCCCTCCCTCCTTGTTATCTTGTTATTCTTAACTTCGGAAGCATCTGATGTGAATTCTTCAAGACGCAATTCACTTCCGACTAAGCCAATGCCGCCTCAGACAGTAGACAATTTCTGGTGCCTGTTGTGTGTTTTTCGTCGCATTTGGCATATAATCACTGTATATAACGTTAGACCATTAAGCACTCTTAGATCTTTTTCACTATACGGTAACTTGTTGCACAGTGCTTGTTTTTGATTTAATTATTTAATTCTTTAATTTGTTACAATTAGCGTCCAGTTGTATTAACTTTCTCCACCCCTGCTTAGCTGTTTTCACACTAGTTGCCCCGTCTACTGTTGGGCTTTCCGTTTGGACTACATACCGTTGGGACGAGTTTGTGGGGTTACATTGCGCGTCAGCCTGTCCATGCAAGCCACTGTGCTTTACCTATGGGATTCCTTTAACCAGCACTGTGCTGTAATTAGGCCATAAGCCCTATCTTTCATTGAGATCGCACTCTCATCTCACCGTCTTTATGGCGTTTAGCTCCCACGCTCGTCAGACTTTAATGCGAACATAGGCTAGTTCACGCGTCTCCTTCACATTTTTATTCCCCCACTGCGCCACCACTCTCATTTCTTTACTTCTTTCACTGTCCTCGGAACCTCTCCCGTTTCGGCATCGGATATCTATCCACAATTTGGGGCATTGTCGTGATTGTGCATGTCATGCTCTGCAGCAAAATTACAATTAATCAGTTTGCACTGTCATTATATTTCACGTTCACCGTAAAACACACGCATCTCGTGACTCCTAACGTATTGCAACTCAGTTACCTGCCTATAAAGCTGCTACTTGCACATAGCCTGGTCTATGCCCGTGTCTTCTTTGTTGCCTGCAACCACTACAGGACTTGCTGATGACAGATATTTCCCCACATTTCATGATTTTCATAGTGACGTGACAAAGATTGCAAGTTTTTGTGAAGCTGCAACAAATTTCATAGACTTTTACAAAGTATACCCTTCTGTGCAATTTGTATGGCCTCATTCAAAATATAGAACCATCTTTATAGTCAGTGAAGAGGGTGGCCTCAGCAGAACAGAAATATATGTTTGCTATATATGAATGCACACATGTATGATCAGATCAGACTCTTTATTTCCAAGAAATGCATTCTTACAGAAATATTGCACAATTTTCAATTCATTGACATAAGCAATTACAAATATCATAAAAATCTACAATAAATAGCAATTAATTAAATCAATACAGCAAACACAGAACACCAACCTAAAACAAATATAAAATGGTATATAAATTAAAATATCTTAAAATTAATTGAGCGATCTGCAGCCCATTCTCCCACACGTATCAAAATGTTTGAAAGCGCAACAGTTTAACCAACACATGCAAAGCTCATTCCATCAGTTAAGGCTACAAGAGAGCATTATACAGGCCTACATAACATAAACCGACAGAGAGACGATCCATTTAAAACAAGCATTGGCATTGCCAATAGGTCCCACTTTTGGGTCCTTATAAGTATTTAGTTATGCAGCACAATATCCTTGATGCAACAACATCAACTGTTGCATGGCTAAACACTTATAAGGTACAAGGTTTAGCCATGCAACTGCTGATGTTGTTGCACCAAGGATATTGTGCTGCAAAACTAAATACTTATAAGGTCCCAAAAGCGAGACCTATTGGCTATGCCAATGCTTGTTAAAACATGACAGCGTGACACGTCATTGCCATGACTGGAAACAAGCAGATTGCCAGCCTGTTCCCTCCCACATGTGGATGCATTTCCAGAACAGCGCATGTGATATGAGTCGCTTGTTGTTTTTCTCATGCCAGCAGGTAGGCCCAGTGTGCCCTGTCCACTGGCAGTGATGCCTTCCTGGGGCCGGAAGGAGAATTTTGAAAAAAACATTCTAGCGCCAGTCTGTCAGTGTGCGGACACACTAGCACACAAGGTAAAACAAACACAGCACTGCCAACTGAGGCCAGGGGTCTGTAACGCTGCATGGTCTGAGAGGTGCCGGCAGCTCCACTCACTCAATGCCTGCGGGGGAGCACATGGCATCCAGCAACAGAAAAACCCGCCAGTTGCAGGGTCACTGACCCATCATCATCCAATCACTGACTTCTTTGTGGACTTGAGTTAACTGTAACTGACGGTGCCATGCAGGGTGCGGCAGTTTATTAAATACAACAGGGCAATTCACCGCTCCCTGGATGGATCATCACTTTCTGTCTCAGTCTGGGCAAGAGGCAGTGCACTGCTGGGTGGTATCAGGGTGATTATTACTCTCCAGAGATGATATAATTTTCAGAGTCTGTTTGACAGCCTTTGCAATGGCATGTCATGTGGCTGAGTACCTGAGGCCCGGCTTTATTGTGCACTGCAGCCAGAGCCTGAGGCAGGTACTGCACCATGTGATGACAATTTGTGTTCATTGTTGGGAGTGAAGAAATGGAATCTTACATGGCAGCACGGTATGCACAGCATTGTCAGCAGGCAGCCCACTACTTGTAATTTTGCAATGGCCTGCACCTATTCGCAGTAATTGTGCTTCACAGTGCCACTGTGTTAGGAGGCACTATAAATGCATGACTAAGCATTTTAGTGCATTGATGAGGACTACCACACAAACTGCATTAGTCTACCCACTGATGTTTAATACTTGGCAGAGCTGTGCCACCAGCCTGGAAAAAACACAAAACGTTATTTTATTCCCACCCCCCTATGTTGTCCATGTTGCCCCCCACACCCCTTCCTTCCTTCTCTCCATACCTCCTTGTGTCCCTGCCCTGCATCCTACCCCGCCAGCAATAAAAAAAGGGTTAAGACCGTATCATATTTGCTTTTTAGGTCGAGGCTAGAGTCAGCGTGCATGAGTTGTTCTGCAAGGCATGATGTATCTACAATATGGGCTTCAACCAAGCCCATCGATTGGCATTAGTTCTTTTTTGTGCATTTCAGAAATGCTGCCTGTTTATTGGTCCATTGCTTGAAATTGTCCCTCCTTTGGGTGCTTGGTTCACGCTCAGGCGAGTTCACTCATTATTCCTTCGGATTGGCCATCAGGCGTTCATGGTTCTTCATGGTCGGCCATCGCAATGAGTGCTTTCTCCTTGATCAGCGCGGCACGCAGCTCTTTATACATCGGTATGCGCTGCACGTTAAGCTTCAACTTTAAGCATGGACGCATTCACACTTAAATTGCATGCTTCAAACAGGCGGGCATCTTGACCGCTGCCTGTTGCTCCGTGTATTTGGCACATTTCTGCTCAAGCGAGCGTTATTCCAATTTAGGTTTACTTTTTTTTTTCAAAGATGGCTATTGTGAGTTAAGTGGGGGGGATCTGCCAATGTGGTTTTATGCTTACACCTGAGAGACCGGTCACCAGAAGCACAAAAGACAAATAGAAATGTTACTCGTGAGATTTAGACTGAGGGTGCTCTGTACCTCACTTGCTTGCAAGTATAGACTGCTTCTGGAGAAGTGATCCTGTACATTGTTTCAGAGCTGTAACTATTGACGAACATGAGCCCTTGTTTCTCCAACTTAGACTGTGGAGTTGTAGGAAAAAATATGTTCTGTTATGAAACTCTCCCCTCCAACGATTCTTCAAGGGAAACAGTGGGTACCAAAGAAAGCTAACCAGGGCCTGTGCATGGATTTTTGCCACCCTTGGCAAAGTGACATTTTGCACCTATTCATCTCCTGTACTGTTTGCTAATTTTACGATTATATAGATGGCCTTCTGCTCCTCTAGACTTAATGCAGCGGCCTGCTCTTGCCTTGTTCTTGAAACTGCCCATGGAAGATGAGACCTCTTTCACGCTGAGCCCCCACTCCATATAGTGCCCTCCAATACGGATGTGCAGTAGTGGTGATGTAGCTCTTGGCTCAATCTGTTGTCAGGCAAGTGTCCCCCTCCTCTCACCTCTTCCTGAATGTTATTCTGCTTTCATTCTGACTCACCATCTGTTTTCTGCAGCGCTGCCTAATAGCCATGTGAGAAAAGAAAATTCCACACATTTCTTCTCTGTTTGATTTCACAAATAGAAGAGCACAGGTGATATCTAAAGCAGATTGCCTGATAGGTGTACTCGTTGGTCTTACCATCAAATAAAACCTGTTTCTATTTTCAGTGCTTGCATGTGTTTCCGGTTTATAGCGCTGTATATAACAAGTGGTCATCATTACCCAACTCACTTAGCTGAAAAGTCAGTTGGCCCTGCCACTCTCAAACCTGTGATTAGGAGGTTAATAATAATAATGATGCTAAATAGTTTTATATAGTGCAGAATGCCAGAGGTTTGCAGTTAAAGATGCTGTAATAACACGTGTTACCCAATTTAACGCTACTCATTTTTTCTATGTTGGATGGATGCAAGGCTGAGCTGGCCCTGCTGAAATTCAACCTGGACGCATTTGCACATGAAACTGCATGCTTCAAACAGACCACTGTGCATTTCTCTGTGTATTTGCAGTTTAGTTGTCCTTTCTTTTCCACAGATGGCGATTGTGGAAGGGGAATAGGTGGTAATAGGAGGGGCCATCTCTGACTAGATGAGGGGGAGGAGCGGTCACCTACCACACTTGCACATCACAAAGGCTCTGCCTGATCACTCTCACAAAAGGTTTGACACTGGTCTTTTGTTGCCCCAGACAATCTGGGGCCAGGGCAGTGAGGCAGGAAATTCTAGGCACCCCTGGGCTAGGGGTGGAAACCTACACAGTAATATCAGCAGGGAACATAAAACCTACTGAACAGACATGCTGACTAGGGTTCATTGTGTGGAGAGACTAGAATCATGCTTAAATAAGACCATTTCTCAGGAAGTACACTAATAATAAAATCACTAGTTTTCCGAGCCCTTGGGAAGAAAGTGCGATTTTGTTTTGTTTTTGCAAGTTGATCTAAGTCACTAGTGGTGAATGGCCATCCCAAACACACCAGCCTTAAATACATGACGCAATCACATTGGCGTTGAGGTGGGTCAGCATGTGAAAGTGCTATTTTTAAAGTCGCTTTTTCCCATCAATTCACTTTCAGTGGTATGCTCATTTACCGTCCTCCCGGCAATGATTCTGTCTTCAGGTCCGCACTGGCCGATATGATCAGTCCTATAGCACTTGGTTGTGCCAATTT
This sequence comes from Triturus cristatus, assembly GCF_964204655.1. Lineage (NCBI taxonomy): Eukaryota > Metazoa > Chordata > Amphibia > Caudata > Salamandridae > Triturus > Triturus cristatus. The sequence goes on along the minus strand of NC_140590.1, from coordinate 1,655,912,147 downwards.
CAACATCGTGGGGGACCTTAACATCCATTTTGATAATGGGTCATCCACTACTGTGAGCACTCTGTTGGCGAACCTTGAAGCTCTTCAACTCACTCAGCTCGTCACCCTTCCAACCCACTCAGGGGGCCATATTTTGGACCCCTTCTTTTCCACACTTGATGGGGTGAGGCTGTCAGATCCGAGGCTGATGGGGTGGACTGATCATCTGCTGGTAGAAGCCTTTTGTCCGGTCCACGATAAGCCTTTTATAGCTGTGGACAGACCTATCCGAAAAAGGCTTTGGCACAAGCTTAGGCTTGAAGAGTTTTATAGCATACTGGAACAGAAACCTCTGAGCACCTTTATTAATGTGGAACAAGGTTACCAACAGTTCTGCGATTGGATCGCCGATGCCTTGGACTCTCTTATACCTCTACGGTGGTCGAAGGGCCGGACAAAAACACCTAGTCCTTGGTATAATGAGTCACTCGCAGAACTGAAAAAAGCTTGCCGAAAAACAGAGAGGGAATGGAGAAGATCCTATGACCCTGCTCTGAAAACTCGGTACTTTACTGAGCTGAAGCTCTACCATAGAGCTATTTGCAGAACACGAGCCGCATTTTACGCTCAAGAATTTGCTACCAGCCCTAACCCATCTAAACTGATCTTCAAGGTACTAAAGGATCTTATGAAAAACAGATCCACCTCAGAAGTGATTTGCACAGATTCCCACTGTGACAAGCTGGCCTCCTTTTTTGTGGAGAAAGTGGAAAAAATCTACCAAGGTTTTGACACACTCCACCAGAACCGAGAGGTTACTGCCCCCGATACGATGGGATATGAGACCCTTGCTATGATACCTGAACTGACTATTGAGACCTTTGACAGGCTTAGCCTCAGGGTCAAGTCAGGTTCTCCCTCGGACCCGTTAAAGCCAGCTTTTATCAACACACTTTCCCCACTGTGCCGTGACCCCTTATTGAATCTTATCAATATGTCATTGTCCAACGGAACGGTACCCACGGCATGGAAACAGGCAGTGGTCACTCCTATATTAAAAAAAGCCAACTCTGACCCCCGGTTGCCAGAAAATTATCGACCCATATCCCTGTTGCCTTGGATTGCCAAAGTAACAGAAGCCCACGTCAACTCTGTTCTGTCTGAGCATCTGGCGCGCAACCAGATATTGGATCCCAGTCAGAACGGCTTCCGGTCGGGACACAGTACCGAGACGGCATTACTCTACATCACGGAACATCTTCGCCAGGTACTGGACTCAGGCCGTACGGCAGCGCTTTTACTATTAGATCTAAGCGCTGCCTTCGATACTGTGTCCCACCATATACTGATCCAACGCTTACAGGAGGCGGGAGTGACTGATCTCGCCCTCCAGTGGTTTCGGTCTTTTTTATCGGATAGATCCTTTACAGTGGCTATACCACCTGGCCAATCCGCCACTTATCCCCTGGAGCTGGGGGTACCACAGGGATCCTCGTTGAGCCCTACAATGTTCAACCTCTATGTGAAACCGTTGGCTGGTGTCGTCAAACAGTGGGGTCTTACGATGGCCTCATATGCGGACGACACACAGCTAGCGGTGACACTCAGTGGAGACCCTGAGGTGGAGGCCCCCAGATTCCGAGCGGGTCTGATGGCAGTAGCAAGCTGGCTTCGCACCAACTGCCTTCAGTTAAATGCCACCAAAACAGAGGTGTTGGTATTAGGGAAGCACGCTGAGCTATGGGGTAACCAGTGGTGGCCATCAGAGTTGGGTGTCACTCCCATTCCAGCTTCTGGAGTGAGAAATTTAGGCATCTGGTTGGACTCTGCGCTCACCTTCAGGGACCACACTAAGAAGGTGGCTGCCACGTGCTATGGCATTCTGCGGGGAATAAGGCCGGTTTTAAAGTATTTTGATCCCCCTACCAGACAGCTTGTGGTCCAGGCCTCTATTCTATCTCGGCTGGACTACGGCAGTTCACTGCTGTTAGGGGTGAATCAAGCAGAGGCCTCTAGGCTCCAAATGGTACAAAATGCCGCGGCACGGGCCATTGTGGGCCTCCCTAGACATTGCTCAGTGTCTGGTACCATCTCGGCCTTACATTGGCTCCCGGTCAGACAGCGAATCCAGTTCAAAGCGCTGTGCCTGACCTTTAAAATTTTGAAATCTTCTTCGCCGCCGGCACTTGCCAACCTACTCACGCCCTACACTCCTTTGAGATCCTTGAGATCGGAGGGGCTTCACCTGGCTGTCTGTCCACGCTTTAAATTGAGCAGAATGGGTGGCCGCTCCTTTAGGGTGCTCGCGGCAGGTTTATGGAACTCGCTCCCGGTACACATCTGAGCTCTTGAAGACCTACTCGCCTTCAGGCAGGCGATCAAAACTTTCCTGTTTCCCGTGTCTGTTTAATTTATTTTTCTTTTATTGTGTGTTATGTTGTAGTGTCTGTCATAGCGCCAGGACGCCCCTTTGCTGGGGCAGCTGTGCGCTATAAAAATATAAATAACATAACATAACATAACATTAAAGAAATGGGACTGCCCCCAGCAAGATCCCCCCCATCTCAGGTCTCATAAGGTAAACAAGGCAATAACAGCTTGAGAATGCAGAGAGGAAATAGCCAGGGACAACAGTAACCCTACTCTGAGCGGCCAGATGCAATGAGGCAGGTGTCTGCCCGCTTTTATCTGACATAAATGTTTATGCTTGTTTATTTACCTAACTCAATAGCTATCCAATGCTGAGGTGTTTAATATGTTTACAGTTTTATGAGCAACCCGCTCGCTGCCGGCTGAGCAGTGAATTAATTCAAAATCCCAGGCACCACATACACATGCAAGGGTACATAGTTTGGACCCCTGGAATCAGAACTCCTCTGACAAATGTGACAGGCTGTGTTTAGATGAACATGGTTTGGGTCCCACCCCCCACAGATGTGCAGAGCCCTAGCAACATTTGCAACCCAATCAGCACCCCACATTGTTCAAGACCCCTAAAATTCATCAACACAAATGTCACTGGGGAATCACTCTGCATTTTTTCATTGAGATATTCGGACAAGTCTTTACATATTATTATAAAGTTTTATAAATTTGTGCGCAATGAAAGGCCACCTTTCTTTGTAATTATGTTTCATCATTTTAAAATTTTGTAACACAATCCACACAAATACACTCCACACAATGCAACACAATTACCCTCAACGCTACACACTTCCACAACACACAATACAAAAATACATATTTTCATTCCACGCCACATAATTCAACAACCACATATTTCAACTCAACAATGCAATTACACAACACATCACAAACACCCAAACAATGCTCCAGAATTCCACATTATGCCACAAAATTAAACACTACACCATATAATTAAAATCCACAACATCTCACCTCACAACACAAAATGCCATTCCACATAATTACACTCTTTGACACACAATTACACTCCACATAATTTCAGTACACTTAATACCACATAATAACTATCCACATATTTGAACTGGCCACCATTCCACTACAAAAATTCACACTAAACCACACAATTCCACCACATGCAATTCCACAACTAGCAATTCCAATCCAAACCACATAATTCCACTCCACACCACATACATCAAATCCACGCCAATCCAAAACACAAGGATAAAAGACATTCTCGTTTACAGCACCAATACCTCTAACTCTAACAAATGTTAGACCAATTTGCATTGCAAATGCTTGTATTATTTTCATTCTGCTGCACTCCAGCCATGCTCCTACACAACATTACTTAAAGACTTAGACAAATAAGTCTCTCATAGGCAAACATATTGGCTTTGCTAATGCTTGTTTTAATTGGCACAATCACAGATATATAATGCAGGCTGTTGATATGCCAGTAAGGTGGCAGCCTTATTATTGTATGTATATAATTAAAAAATTACTGTTGTTGCACCTCCACCTTTCTGTTGTTGCTTGTAATTTCCCAAAACCCTCCCGTCATTGCTTTCAGACCGCCGACCTTCCCCTTCCGCCTCGCTTGAAAAAACGCATTGGTAGACCTTTGGAAATGCTTTTCATTTATTATTTTATTTTTTTGCAGCTTTATATAGGCCAATTCAATACAAAGGCATTGGACTACTTGCCATGAGCACCAGTTACATTGCCTCTTCCACCTAAAAGGGCCTGTAAAGTGGCTAGCGGTGGCAGCTTTATAACGCATTTTAAAATCACATGCCTTATCCACCCCTCTACACCCCCGCCCCGCTAACTACCCCACTAGCCACCCCACCAGATTGCCTTTGACAATGCTGCTTTACTTAAATCTCAGCCTTGCTGCGCATGGGCAGCACTCACTTCTTAGAATGACAGTCCAGGAAAGAGCCCACAGCGTGCTCGGGGTAAATAAATACAAGAGGCAGGGTACTAAACAGCAGAGACAGTGTGACTGACTTGAGACGGGGCACTGAAGTTCCTTGACGCTGCGGTCTATTGTTAAATGATAGCAGCTGTGCGATACAGACCAGTCAGTGCCTGTTGAATTCCCTGTAAGCAACCAAATGTTGGTCTTTAGCTACCTCCTCATGTCTACCTTATGCAGATATCTTGGCTAGTGGTAAAGAAATTTGAAAGACTATATCTGAAAGTACTACCAGCATGACCACAACCACGTTAGCAAACCGCATAGGACCATTTTTGGTGCTGAGCATCCCATTTGACCAAAGACACAGTCAGTATCTGTTGTATAATTACAGCTTTGTTTTACTATTGTTCTTTCTGTGAGTGGTGCATGGCAGGTCTCAACACAATGTGGTGCAGTGGATTGATTTTTGTGTGTTAATTACTAGCACAGTATCGTTCTTAAAAACCTGGTCATTAAAAAACAAGATGTCTGATTTCTACAAAAGAAATGCACTTCCCTTCAAACTTCGCCACACGGAAGTGCCCCAGTCTGGTCATGCGATATCAGAGCTGTAACCTTCCTTCTCACTGTATTTTGTACATGTCATGCAGTACTGTCCCTAGAAAGATAGCATTACATTCACTTTCCTGTGTGACGTCTGTTCACACTTGTCAGTTCTCCAGTGTGACAGCACTGCTGGCAGTTAACTCTTTAAATAATTGTTCTCGGTTTCCTTGTCCACAATAACGTGCCATTTAACATGTTACATTACTGTTGTCGGTTTTTAGGTCTCGCCTATGCAGCGCGCATGCGCTGCATAGGAGGACACCTCTTGAAATCGATCAGCATTTTGGCCAAAAACGTGCACGTTTTGCATTGCTTTGTATTGCAACGTGTGTACGTTTGGCATTTCCCTTACGGGAGCGAGCAGCGGGCTATCTGTTAGCAATTATCATGCCTTGCTGCTCGCTCCCGCAAGGGAAACACCAGACATTGCTTCTCTCTCGCTTGGCTTTGCCATTGTACGTGGCAGACTACCCAGTGCAGCGTTAGTCATCACTTAATATACAAACAATAAAGCGCCTTGCAAGTTTAAAGCACTTTATTATGCTCAGCTCAGCTCTGATGTCTGCCGCAGTTTCCCCTGCAGTAAAGATAGAGCCCCGTTGCATAGCTCGGCTGAAGGCTTCCCTGGAATTAATTGGTGAATTCCAAAGTTTTCCTAAGGTCACCGGGGGCATGTACTTTTCACATGACGTTGTCCTATGCCGGTGGCTAGGATTGCGTTGCTGAGAATGGGCTGAAATACGAGTGGGAGAAGATCAGCGCCCACAGCTGGGAAAGAGGGCTGGGCTACTCAGTGACTAGAAATCAAAAGAGGACTTACAAGCACTTTACTTAATGGAGAAACCTTTGTGGTTAAATCAGTAAACAAGAGTAAGTCTGTAAATTAACCTCCCAAGTGTTTTTCTTTTAAGCCCACGGTAGCCCTTGCTCTGTTCAATGGCGTACTATTATTTTAGTGGGTTTCTAACGTACTTTACCTCAGTTCTCGTACAAAGGCACAATTAACTCCCAACTCCAGTCACTCGTTTGTAAGATGGCCGCAGCAGTCACTCATCTGTTGCGCAGACTGCACGGGTGGCGCAAGCGTCTGTTCTGTAAATCCTAAGTAAAGGACGCTAGGGCGGCGCTCTGGTAGGTGTTTATCTGCCAAAACTCAGCTTGCCACAGACAAAAACGTTATGCAATTGTGGGGGAAGGGGGTGATGTTGGGAACACAATTATACCCGGTTAGCTAGCTAAACGTTGTTCCATCTACATGTGTCAACAAAACAGTACAATAAAACCTCTCTCTGTTCCCAAAAGCAACTGCTGTGCTAGTTTAAGTCGAGGCGCCGGCCTGCCGCTCGCTGCTTATATGCATTTCAAAGGCAAGTTGGTGTTTTTCACGGAGATAACAAAAAAATCTACATTCAGGCTGCGTTTTTAGACGCGGTTTTTAGAGTTCAATATTTCCTAACTTAAATACGTTAAACAATTCTGGGACTGTCACCACTCACCCTCACAGTCCCACCCCTCACACCCTCACAGCCCCCACCCCTCTGTGGCCGCGCACCCTCACAGCGCCAGCCCCTGCATTAAACTACTGCTTTCACTCTGCGGTGTCTCTTGCCATCTCCTCTCACGCTCTCTTCCTCTGAGCCCCCCCACAGTGTCCCCCCTGCATCACCATGAACCGTCTGCCCACCGACACTCCTGCCCTGCATTCCACCAGCCTCAAATCCTCACCGTGTGCAGCATCTCCGTCCCTTCGACCTCACATCTCCCACTCCTCCATCACTCACCCTCTGCCTCACCCCACCAGCTGTCTCACCCCACCCTGTCATACCTCTCAGCCTCACATCACCCGCCCTCACATTCTTATCCCTCACCTGTCACGCACCTGCACGCTTTCACTCACCACTCTCCCCTCGTAGTCTGCCTTCCTTCCCATCGTATCTCTCACCCCTGCATCACCTCGCCCCCTGCCTCACCCTACCCTCATTTCACCACCCTCGCAGTGTCACTCTGCATCATTCCTGCCAATCCTATCTCGCCCTTTCTTAATCCCTCTCTGTCTCATCCCACCCTCATACCCTTCCGCAGACTTCCAGCACCTGATCCCATTCATGCTGAAGGCTGGCAGTGTTTGCTGCATCTCGTGATTAACCCCTTCAAGCCCTTGTCCTGCCTGTCGGTGCTGCTAGGAGCCATGCCTGCCCTACTCCGGAGCGGATTCCTCACTCTGCCTTAAACATCTGCCCCAGTACTCAACACCACTTCCCTGCATCTACCCACGGGGGCAAGGGCACCCCAACGCCAGAGGAGCCCGCATTTGGGACCTTATAAGCATTTTGTTATGCAGCACAATATCCTTGGTGCACCAACATTAACTGTTGCTTAGTTAAACACTTATAAGGTCCCAAAGGCGAGACCTATTGGCTATGACAATGCTTGTTATGTGTGACATTGATCTAGAAAACTTCACCAGCATCACAATTGTTAATTGGACACATGGATTTTTTTGGGGGGGGCTATTGTGTCACTGCCAGTTGCCTCGTGTGACATCACGCTATATGTCCTCATGTATATCACCGAACACAATTTGACCAAGTAGTTTATTCTCTTTCAGTTTTCCTTTTTAACATTAATTTAAATATGTCCTGATGTAATGTCACTGATGTCAGCTGCTGTGCCTGATATCGCTAATTTTTGTATTGCCTCTGATGACCTCACGTTTGACAGCTGGTTTTCTTGGGTGACATCAACATTCCCGTATGTAGAATTTTATATCTCTGCTGCCTATTTATTTCCTTGTGTGACATCACTAATGTCAAATCAACCATGTTACATCACCTCTGTCAGTTTCCTCATGTGACCCCACTGCAGGTAGTTCATTAATGTGACATCGCTCGCTCTGAGGTGCTTCGTGAGGTGTCATCAATCTGTTCCATATTGTGAATGTGACACCACCACTCCACGGGACTACGTCTTTCCCTGCTTTCTCACTTGTGTGCAGCATTCGTTTAGACATGCCCCAAAGATCGTTGAAAGTTGCTCTGTCTGCCGCCTCCCCCGCTCATAATTACATTTGCAGGCATCAACGCTCTTTTACTTTTTCTGCGAATGCTGAACAATAGTGGCAAGAAACAATGACAAAACTAGTAGGTCTGCATTGGCATCCAAAATGAGAGACCTATTGGCTTTTCCAATGCTTGTTCTACTTTTCGTTTTTTTAATCTCTGCCATTGTTTCCCTTCTCGGTCATTCTCGCTCCTCGTGTGTTTTTTTTTTACAATCTGATTACATTTCTTTTAGAATTAAAAAAATACCCTTCTTTCACTCCGAGTGTTTTTTTTTTACAATCTGATTACATTTCTTTTAAAATTTAAAAAATACCCTTCTTTCACTCCGACATGCATTTAACGTTCATTTATTTTCCTTTTTTTTTGCTGCTCCCGGTTTGCTTCCTGTGCAGCTGTGGCTCCGCGATTAAAGAAACGTCAGGTTATTTATAGCCTGAGTTCGTTTTGGTGGTATCCCGTGAAATCGTGTATCCCCGCACTCAGCCCGAGCAGAGATCGACTGCTTCTGTCTGATCCTGCCCGGGCTGAGTTTGTTCTCCGAACACAGCCGAAAAGAAGGGGATACACGATCCCAAGGGGATACCAGATATTACACAACACCGGCTTCCAGGGTGGCTCTAAACATGCAGGCCTCGAGTGCCTTCTGTTCTGACCCGTTTGCACCCGGCTCTTTTAAATAACTACTCTGGCTCTCCTAAATAACTACTCTCTGGAGCCTCTCTTGCTCCTCCTCTCCTAGTTGTTACACCGCGGCACGCGGTTACTCTTTAAATATGGCGGCCGGTTTTACGACTGGTAAGTGTAGAAGGATACTTGCATACAACTTCTGACTGCATTTCAGAGCTCAACTTTATTGTTATATGTTAGAGTCGGGGATCTCTGGTTGGCGCAAGGTTGCCCTTGTGTCAAGCAGGAACCCTCTCCTCCACGTCAGGGCGCAGGATAACCCCTCGCGAATGACCCTTGCTCACCCTCTAGGTGCGTGGCGTGAGCAGCCAAGGCGATTCCTCAGGCGTTGTTGGTTAAGCACTTACAATCATACACACAGTAAATACATCAATCCCCCCAGAAACGGACACCAGACTTGGATATATATAAAAATACGATTCTTTATGTAAAAATAAGGTATATATATCTCAGCAGACTTATCACAAGACCAATAACGTTTTCGCTATGCCACCAGGTTATACAGCAGGCAAATGTTCTTGGTTCGTCGTTTCAAATGGATAGTTCGTAGTCTCTTTACTTGTAGCTCCAGTACTCACAGAGATCGGCTCCTGCGAACGGGGAAATAAGGCGTTGCGGGCCCCGAGCCCGATACTGGACTTCTTCCGTGATTAGGAGAGTCGGCACAGGTCGGTGCGACTCTCAGCTTGGGACGTGTTCTTGGGTCCTCAATCAGCAGGTGTGGGCAAGTAGGCAGGCGCGGCCCGCGACTCTTAGCACGGCGGTGCAGGAGGGTCTCCACAGCGGGGGCGGCGCGGCCTGAGATGTCCGGGGATAGCGAAGCGGGGTCGCAGGGCACGGTTAGTGCAGCTGGGTGACCCGGCGTAGATCACAGTCGTCGGACGGCTTCCGGCAGGAGGGGTGATAGCGCGTTCAGCGCACTCCAATGGCAGGCGGTGACAGGGATGCAGGCGGCCTGGCCCGGGGACAGAGAGCGGCTCGGGACGGAGCGGGGCTCTCACGGGTTTGAGGCAGGCGAGCTTCTGGGTGTCACGGCCCTAGGAGGGGCGATGAGGGGCGCAGTCTCTTTTCCAGCGGGATGCACACACGGCTCGAATTGGAGGACGAGCAAGAAACACAAAGAACCCACTGTTCCTGGGGTTCAGTTCAGGGGGCAAGCTCAGATCAAGCCCTTGGAGAATGTTCAAGCACAAAGTAGCAAAGTCTTTTCAGTAAGTCTCTTCCTCTCCTCTCTCAGCAAGGCAAGCAGCAGGCCAGCTCCTCCGGCGTCTTCTTCTCCTTCTAGTCGGGCAGAGGTCCTTTGTGGTAAACAGGATTCTGATTTCTTAGGAGCCAGGCTCCTACTTTTATACACCAATTCTTTTGTTCTTTAGCGCCAGGGGGCCTAGGCCTGGCTCAGTCCAGTTCTGGAGCACTTTGTTATGGTGACTCTGCTCTTTCCTTTCAGCAGCAGGGCAGAGACATCAGCCGCCCCACAGGGGGTGGCGCCGGCTTTGTGGTGGCAGAGCACAGGTCTATTCAAGAGTCAAGGTGTACTCCTCCCACCCATCCAGGTGTAATCTCTCTACCCACCACCTGGCAGCCAACCTGTCTCTGGGGATTCCCCAACCCTGCTCCTTACTGTTGCTGGGCAGAACACACACACATACAGCAGAGGCGGACTGAGATGGTCAGGTCAGTAAATACTAACTTTCTAAAAGTAGTATTTACAAACCCAGGATACTAAAATAAACTTGACTACAAGAAGTATTTTATCATCCTGAGTTCAGGCATACTAAACTTGACACTTCTACCATGCTCTCTGAGTCCACTGGGGTCACAGCGTTGGCGTGATCCCAGCAGCCCATTCTGGCCTATGGAGAGCAGGTAGCCTTCAATAGTGAAAAACGACAAGGGCTGTAATTCACTACTAAGACATGCCACCCACATCAGGGCATGTCCTACCTTATGCCTACAATGCACCCTGCCCTTGGGCCTACCAGAGGGGTGGCTGATATGTAGGTAAGGGAAGGTTTAGGGACTGGCAAGTGGGGGCACTTGCGCAGTCAGCGCGACGGTCCCGGACCGCGCACAGGGTCTGCGGTGGCAGACCCTAGACACATTTTACAAGGCCGCTTCCGTGGGTGGCGCAACCAGCGCTGCAAGCCCACCAGCAGCATTGGCAGTCACAAGCCCTGGCACCCCTGGTGCACTTTACTGGGGACTGACAGTGAATCCAATAAACCAATCATGGACATCAATCAATATATACATTTTACCATAGGGAGAGCATATGCACCTTAGCACTGATCAGCAGTGGTAAGGTGCCCAGAGTCATAAAACAGCCAACAACAGGTCAGAAAAAATACTGGAGGAAGGCAAAAAGTTTAGGGATGACCCTGCAAAAAGGGCCAAGTCCAACACAACCCCCTTCCAGCCAAAACGCAGGGTAGACCAATCACCACTGTGATGGTCTTCCCTGCTTGGGGCGATAGAACAAGGACCTGGCCCGCAACTGCAGGGGCAGACTCCATTTCTACGCCAATCTGAACCTATCGGACTCCCTCTGTCCATACTCTCAGGGCCCACCAAGCCAATCCATGGGGAACCCTTCTCCTGACCTGTGGACACCACCTGTGCAGCACCTAACCTTAACTGGCCCCCAGGTGTGTCCCAACAGACAGACAGCAAAATGCTACAGTGGCCACTGACAGTAGTCAGGGATGCGACCCAGGCCGTATGCCTCTCAGGGCTCTCAATCCTCTGTGGCACCAGGGGGCGGGGGGCAGTAGCCCCAGGTGCTTGGCACCCTTTGTCCATCCTCCCCCTTGACAGGTCAGGTATGACATCCTGGCACTGACCCACCAGCCCCAGGACTGCACCCGGCGGCTGGACCCAAGACTGGGGTGGCCTCTCCCACACCCGGTCCTTCTCCTTGGGGCTCTGTACCCTCCCACCTGGAGTGGTACCCCCTTCCAGAATTGCCAGGGCACCTAGGGCAGGTGTCCTGCGCAATTCGCCCACCAGTTCAGGTGTTCTATCCTGCAACTGGGCGTCCAGGCCAGGGGGGACACCCTGAACCTGGCCCTCCAACCTAGGGTCTAAACCCTTCAGTTGAGCCGGGGTCAGAGGCGAGGACTCCCTCCCTCTGCACCCCCTTCCAGAGTACTGCCCACTCCCAACTGGCGTGGTACCCCCAGAAGCAACATGGGTCAGGACACTGATTACAGTAGTCCCACCCTCCAGGTCAGACAACACCTGAACCTGGCTTCCCAACCCTGGGACCAACCCATGCGGTTGAACGCTCGCTTGGCGCACCAGGACTTCCCGGGGAGCACGCATGCCCCCCCTGAGGGTGACACATAACTCCTGTGTCGTGCGACAGTCTGCCTGGCGCTGACCTCCCGACCCCTGTCCATCTGACAGTGCCTGAAGGTCCCCCAGGACAGAAGTGGTGTCACCATGGTCACTCACGGGGGACGCAGCCCTTCTGGCTGGCCCCTGACCCACGGGTTCTTCCACTGGGAACTCTTTCCCCCTCTCACCCCTCAATCTGGACCTCTGCACCCTCCCAACTGGAGCGGTACTGCCAGACACCAGAACTGATGGAGGCCTGCTTACAGACACTCCTAGCTCACCAGACACTAGGGGATCCCGCACGATGGGCAGCCCCTCAGGACAGACTAGGCTCCCCACCTGGTGTTCCCTCAAAGAACCATCCAAGCTCTGAGACTGAGGTTGGGCACTACCGGGACATAACCCATTCTCACTCCTTCCCCTTACAGACAGGACGTGAGGCCCTACACCCCTCTCACTATTACAGGACCTAGCTGGGCTACTCTGAGCCACTTCCACCACACTGGGTTTGAAGATACCTGGACCACTCATCGTGGGATCACTCCCCAATGCCTTTCTAGACCCTCTGGACTCCACCAAAAGGTCTGCCTCCAATGTGGGCTCTCTGCGGTCAGAGAACTCACCCTCACACAGGTGTTGGCATAGCTCTGGAAAACAGGGACTTACAATATGCTCTCCCACAATTGGATCACACAGCCCCCTAGCAGGGTTAACCAAACTATCCTTCACCTTACCATCCAGTGCCTCACACACGTACTCCACACCACTCTCCTGAGACTGGCAAGACAGTATCTGACTGTCTCTGTCCCACAACCCACACTCTTCTGGGCGGTCTTCACACTCACCCACCAGGACTTCAATGTTGGGGGAACCCCTCTCCCTGTACCTCTCAGCTAGAGTCAGTAGAGTGTCCCTCCCTCCACTAGGACTATGAACCCCTGCGCCAGTTACCCTATTCCCTTCAGGGATACTGCGCACTACTGGAGCTACCTCATGCCCTTGAACCTCCTGGTGTATGTTAACCCCCTCCTTCAAGTCAGGCGCCACATCTCTGGGTGTGCGTACTACTGTCTTAGCACTGTAAAACTCAATATTGCTGCCACCAGAGGGAGAGCGGTCTAAACTCTTGATCTTGAGATCCAACTCCCTCATTTTTAGATCATGATCCATTTGGCGTTGTTGTGCCTCCAAGGCCAACTTCTTCTTCTCCATTTCCATTTGTCCTGCCAACTTTGCCATCTCCATTGCATGCGCCCTGTCTGCTGCCCTGTCCGCCAGCTCCTCTGGGGACAGGACTCTGCTGGGCTCCACAAGGTTGTCGGGTGGGACGATGTCCCCCGCATTCTGTAGGTCTCGTGACTCCTTCCAGGCTCTCAACGCCTTGGTGTACTGGGGCTTCCTCTTGCATCCAGCATGGGGGACTCTGAATTTTACACTGTAGCCTTTCAATTGCTCCATCGTGTAGCCTTCCAGTCTCTCCCAATCCACCTCATCTATTCCAGAAATCACAGAGAGTGCTCTTCCAGCGGAGTGCGAGCCAGGCATGGTTGCAGTAATGGCAGATGTCTCAACAAAGTTCAACAATTACAAACCTGTGGCTGCGTTATTTGGTCTGCTCTCACTATCTGGCGATTAATAATTCACTGTATGCAAATTACAAGTGCAAATCCGCAATCCCAACCGCTGCCAACAATGTTAGAGTCGGGGATCTCTGGTTGGCGCAAGGTTGCCCTTGTGTCAAGCAGGAACCCTCTCCTCCACGTCAGGGCGCAGGATAACCCCTCGCGAATGACCCTTGCTCACCCTCTAGGTGCGTGGCGTGAGCAGCCAAGGCGATTCCTCAGGCGTTGTTGGTTAAGCACTTACAATCATACACACAGTAAATACATCAATCCCCCCAGAAACGGACACCAGACTTGGATATATATAAAAATACGATTCTTTATGTAAAAATAAGGTATATATATCTCAGCAGACTTATCACAAGACCAATAACGTTTTCGCTATGCCACCAGGTTATACAGCAGGCAAATGTTCTTGGTTCGTCGTTTCAAATGGATAGTTCGTAGTCTCTTTACTTGTAGCTCCAGTACTCACAGAGATCGGCTCCTGCGAACGGGGAAATAAGGCGTTGCGGGCCCCGAGCCCGATACTGGACTTCTTCCGTGATTAGGAGAGTCGGCACAGGTCGGTGCGACTCTCAGCTTGGGACGTGTTCTTGGGTCCTCAATCAGCAGGTGTGGGCAAGTAGGCAGGCGCGGCCCGCGACCCTTTAGCACGGCGGTGCAGGAGGGTCTCCACAGCGGGGGCGGCGCGGCCTGAGATGTCCGGGGATAGCGAAGCGGGGTCGCAGGGCACGGTTAGTGCAGCTGGGTGACCCGGCGTAGATCACAGTCGTCGGACGGCTTCCGGCAGGAGGGGTGATAGCGCGTTCAGCGCACTCCAATGGCAGGCGGTGACAGGGATGCAGGCGGCCTGGCCCGGGGACAGAGAGCGGCTCGGGACGGAGCGGGGCTCTCACGGGTTTGAGGCAGGCGAGCTTCTGGGTGTCACGGCCCTAGGAGGGGCGATGAGGGGCGCAGTCTCTTTTCCAGCGGGATGCACACACGGCTCGAATTGGAGGACGAGCAAGAAGCACAAAGAACCCACTGTTCCTGGGGTTCAGTTCAGGGGGCAAGCTCAGATCAAGCCCTTGGAGAATGTTCAAGCACAAAGTAGCAAAGTCTTTTCAGTAAGTCTCTTCCTCTCCTCTCTCAGCAAGGCAAGCAGCAGGCCAGCTCCTCCGGCGTCTTCTTCTCCTTCTAGTCGGGCAGAGGTCCTTTGTGGTAAACAGGATTCTGATTTCTTAGGAGCCAGGCTCCTACTTTTATACACCAATTCTTTTGTTCTTTAGCGCCAGGGGGCCTAGGCCTGGCTCAGTCCAGTTCTGGAGCACTTTGTTATGGTGACTCTGCTCTTTCCTTTCAGCAGCAGGGCAGAGACATCAGCCGCCCCACAGGGGGTGGCGCCGGCTTTGTGGTGGCAGAGCACAGGTCTATTCAAGAGTCAAGGTGTACTCCTCCCACCCATCCAGGTGTAATCTCTCTACCCACCACCTGGCAGCCAACCTGTCTCTGGGGATTCCCCAACCCTGCTCCTTACTGTTGCTGGGCAGAACACACACACATACAGCAGAGGCGGACTGAGATGGTCAGGTCAGTAAATACTAACTTTCTAAAAGTAGTATTTACAAACCCAGGATACTAAAATAAACTTGACTACAAGAAGTATTTTATCATCCTGAGTTCAGGCATACTAAACTTGACACTTCTACCATGCTCTCTGAGTCCACTGGGGTCACAGCGTTGGCGTGATCCCAGCAGCCCATTCTGGCCTATGGAGAGCAGGTAGCCTTCAATAGTGAAAAACGACAAGGGCTGTAATTCACTACTAAGACATGCCACCCACATCAGGGCATGTCCTACCTTATGCCTACAATGCACCCTGCCCTTGGGCCTACCAGAGGGGTGGCTGATATGTAGGTAAGGGAAGGTTTAGGGACTGGCAAGTGGGGGCACTTGCGCAGTCAGCGCGACGGTCCCGGACCGCGCACAGGGTCTGCGGTGGCAGACCCTAGACACATTTTACAAGGCCGCTTCCGTGGGTGGCGCAACCAGCGCTGCAAGCCCACCAGCAGCATTGGCAGTCACAAGCCCTGGCACCCCTGGTGCACTTTACTGGGGACTGACAGTGAATCCAATAAACCAATCATGGACATCAATCAATATATACATTTTACCATAGGGAGAGCATATGCACCTTAGCACTGATCAGCAGTGGTAAGGTGCCCAGAGTCATAAAACAGCCAACAACAGGTCAGAAAAAATACTGGAGGAAGGCAAAAAGTTTAGGGATGACCCTGCAAAAAGGGCCAAGTCCAACATTATAGATTCTTTAAAGGACAAACGCGTCAGATGTTGAAGGAACTACTTTACACAGCAAAGAGTTCATGAAATATGTCTCGTACTGCAGCAGTCTTTCCTGACCCCATGGAATCTGCTGGTGTGAAATGATCACAAATTTTAACCCAACATAAACTTTTGGTCGCTAACCCCCATCCTGAGCGTTAGGGATTTGCAGTCACCAGGCCTGACCCCATTAACCTGCGGATGTATGTGTGTTTGCTGATGCAATTTGAGGCGTGTTGTGCCAGGAGTGTTGCATGCAAATATAGGGCGGGCCTCCTTAGCAGAAAGAAAACAATAGAGAAACTTGCATGCACTAAAACATATAAATGTACTAATTATTTTCAGGGCGATACGGGACAGCCAATAGGATCGCTCTGCTCAGTGAGCTAAACGCTCTCCGCTGAGGTATGCTGTGTTTGGCATATCATTAGCTCAAATTCAGACAAAGGCAAACTCTGCCTTTGATCCTTCCAAGCCAAGAGAACCATTACATTTGGCCATAATATCCACTATTTGCAGTTCTTCTGTCTCTCACTATCCTGGGGCGGTTCTGGTCTCTAGTGCAGAGCCCCTGTCATTGTACCCCCACTCTTCCCGTATTGTGGGGAGCGTGGAAGATTCGGTTGTTTCTAATCTGATTGTTGCTTTACTGTCAGCCTCCCTCTGATGCATTGCTGCTCCACCAAATACATGGGGCCTCATTTCTAAGGTTTTTCCGTAGGGCATCGCTGCAGGCCTCCCTGCCGCGCTGCCCTATGGTAAAAGAAAAGGGCAGGAATGAGCCGTATCTGTGAGATACGGCGCATTTCTGTCCTTTTCCCCTGCGCCGCTGCACAATGGGCTGCCGTGCGCCAACGCAGGCAACTTTGCACCATGGGGCAAGGGTGCCTGCATTGAGGGGATGAGTCTTTTTGTGCAGGAAGGGAAACCTTCCTGCACAAACAATAATTTTTCTATGTGTGCTGCAGAATGCAGCACACATAGAAAAAGGAAAAATGAGGAGAGGCGTACGTTTTTGGCACTGACTCAGATCTATGATTTCTCGTAAATCTGGGGCAGTGTCAAAAAGCCATTGATGTTGCTGGGAACGCCCCCCAGCAACACCCTTTGCACTCCCCTTTAATGCAGAAGAATGTGTTAAAGGGGACAATATTTACAAGGCAGCATTAAGCCAAAAAAGTGGCTTGCATCGTACATATGGAGCAGGCTCTTGCGCCACAGAACGTGACAAAAAGTGATGTTCCGACGGCGCAAGGGGCCTCCCATGCTTGCTAGGAAGGCTGGGGAGAAGACAGGGCGAGGAGGGCAGCATCCCTTTCAACGCCCGGTACGAACCTTGCAAGTGGATCCAGCTCAAGGAGTGAGCAACGCGCTCCACATTTTTTCTGCCATTCCTCCTGCAGCGCTGCCATGGACAATGGGAGCATCGCCAAATTCAAAACGTACCTGTCCTTTGCACACCAGACAGTCTTCATCCACACCGGCCCGCAGCCCTCCCCATGCAGCTGCTGTGGCTGACGAGTTGAAGTTGCAGCCTCCATTTGAGACAGGTTCACAAAACTCTTGATGAGGCCCGGATCACGTGACCTATTTTTGATTATAAATTGCAGATAAGAAAAGAGTGTGGCAATCTTCTCCACTTGTGAAATATGTGCTTCGACCCCCTTGCACGTTCAGTACTCACTTTACACTGTCCACTCTGCTTCCTGCCAGGTCTGCTCACCAGCAGTGGCTGATGGTCTTTGAAGTGGGTAGAGTTTAGTATCTCTAGTAATTCCAGTGAGTAAAAGAAGCGAGTAAGTTAGACTTTTCTAGGCAGGTTAGGGAGTTCTCCAGAGGAAAGCAAAATGAGATTTGACACTTTAAATTGTTTACAACAAAGTTAATCCAACAGAATGAAAATGGTTACCAGGATGTGCGTTATTCCAGGGGCCTTTATACAGGGCTGTTTTCCCTCAATCCCATTGTTCCTTTTTGTTATTGATTCATTGTACAGTGTTTCAGACCTGTTCTAAATAACCTCGCATGCTTCAAACACCTGGTGGCAGAATTGGGCAGCTGATGAGCACACTGGAGAAAAGCCCTGTGTATCAGCCAGCTAAGCCTTTCCCGTGTCTGCCAGGGACTAACCCTAGTTAGAAAAATTTCTGATTTTGGATGAGATACCACCCCACACCCCCCACCAGTTCACTCCTTTTCTGGAATGTAGTCAATTGTTCTGAAAAGAAAGCATCTGGCAACTTCACGTAGTACCTTCTTTGTGGGCAAGGAGGGTATGCCTGCAGCTCTGCTGATACCAAGTGTTTAAGTGGCCATTACTCTCTAACACCTCTCCACCTATGTCTTTCATGGCGGTGATGGTGTCCCCCTTCACCCTGCTCTCACACCAGATTGGAAACCTGGCTGCTAGGCGTGTGTTTTATAAACTCAAGTCGGTGCCCCTCGTCCCGAGTCCATTTAAATTAGATGTATGTTGTCTGTGTGTTGGCAACGAGCTAAACCTGCTTTTAAACAAGCATTGGCATAGCCAATAGGTCTCGCCTTTGGGACCTTATGCGTTTAGCCAGAACTTTTGGCTATGTTGTAGAGCATTGCGGCTGCTGCGCATCATGTTGAAAAGTTATAACAAAAAGTGTTAAGCATTTTTGTTACCTTTATACAAACCAAGACGACATTATATACAACTGAACAACCTGATTAATAAAAGATTTTAACATAAAAATGTCTTCTAGTTTTTTTGTACTTGCACTGCTGGCAACTTCTTCCTGCCTGTTGTCATGCTTGTTTGTTATAATTTTTTTTGTTATGGGGGAACAGGACATAAATGATGGGGGAGTGGAGGTTGCTAAACAGTAATTTAATTAGAACACAAGCAGCAGACGGACACTAGAGGAGAATCAACAGATGCCAGATTCCAAAGGCAGACTGACGTGATGCTTAGGTGATGCTTAGGTGGTGAGCTGATGCAAAAAGGTGGTGGTGAGTGATATTTGGTGCTTAGGTGGTGCCACTATATGGTGTGGATTGGAGGTACGTTGTGGATTGTGGAGTAGTGGAGTTGAAATATGTTGTTTGGTGTGTAATTATGCGGTGTGTATTGGAAATGTGTGGAGTTGAATTGTGTGGCCTGGAACTGTGGTGTTGAGTAAAATTATGCTTAGTGAAATTGTGTCATGGTGTGGAGTGCATTTATGTTGATTGGTGGTATGTGGCATAGAGTGCATTTATGTGGAGTGTATTTATGTTGCATTGAGTAGAGTGCAATTATGTGGCGTGTAATTATGTGGCACTGAGTGGTATTATGTGGAGTGTATTTATGTTGCATTGTGTAGAGTGTAATTATGTTGCGTGTAATTATGTGGTACTGAGTGGTATGTGGAGTGTATTTATGTTGCATTGAGTAGAGTGTAATTATGTGGCGTGTAACTATGCCGCCGCTTTCCCTAATGGTAAAAGGTCTATTGCCTGATGCAGTTCTTCCCTGGTGATATTATCCGACAGCGAATCCATTCCTAAAATGGTCTGGAGATTTATTAAATGCTTGTCCACGTAGTCCCGTATTGTTTCTGGATTAGGTATGCTTTCTGGGGTATATAGTGTTCTATAATAATCAGCAAATTGTTCTACTATGTCTGTCGGTTGGTTATATATTTTATTACCGTTCCCCCGAATACTTGTGATCAATGTGCGAGCTCTATCCTCAGCAACTTTGTAAGCCAGGATTTTACCAATTTTATCCCCGCCCTCATATTGTGCTATTTTGAATTTATGAATGTTTGCACTACTCTTCTGAATAAACTTGGTTTTAACCTCATTTTTAAGTAGAGCGAGTTTGAGGCCTATTTCTGTAATTGTTGTTGATTTTGATCGGAGTGCAGAAGCCAACAGTTCTTCTTGAATAGTTATTTTGGAGATTATCTGGGCATTATAATTTCTGCGTTCCATATTTTGTCCAATCAAATATGCCTGAGTAAAGCCCCAGATGCTCGCCTTACAAGCGTCCCAAACCGTGATACATATTGCTGAGTCAGTATTAATTTCCAGAAATTCGGTCAGGTGTGATTTGAGCTGAGTCAGATATTGTATGTCTGAGACTAAGTGCCTAGGGAAGGAGAATGGTCTAGGCAAGGTCCTGATATGTGGTATAGTAATAGCAAGAATTATTGCATTATGGTCCGATGAGATTCGGGGGCATATATCCATAGTGCTAAATTTTAATAAGTGGTCACTTACTAGTGCCAAGTCCAGTCTTGAGCACGATTTATGAGGAGCTGAGTAGTATGTATATCCTGGTGAATTTGGATATAGATGTCGCCAAGCGTCTTTAATGTTATGAATAAGACATATATCAGAAATTGACGACCTAGTTTTGCGCATCCTTTGGAAGCTACCGGGACTAGTTGTGTCTATTTTGTAGTCCATAATACAATTGAAGTCCCCCATAATAATAAGTTCTCCCTCACAATCCAAAAGTTTAATATTCAGCCGGTCAAAAATCATCGGTTCATCTATGTTAGAACCATACACTACGCATAGGACATATTTATGATTCTCAAAGCTGAGCTGAGCGGCCGCCGATCTGCCGTCTTTGCTATGAAAGGTCTGTAATATTTCGGTCCTAAATCGTCTATCCTTTAAAATCGCCACCCCTCTTATGGAGTGTCCGAGAGTAGAGCAAACCACAGTGTCGTAACCTAGTTGATTGAGTAATTTCTTGTCCTTCCCGGCAATATGTGTCTCTGAGAGAAGAGCGACATGAGGGTTATGTAATTTAAGTTCTGCTGAAATCAATAGCCTCTTATTTTTGCTATTGAGCCCGGCTACATTCCAGGCCATAAACTTTATTTCATATATTTGTTGATGATTAGGAGCTTAGACCTAACACCAAGTATCTTAATGCATTCCCTGTTGCTTATAGATATGAGCCGAAAAGTTAAAACTAAAGTGTCCACAAAACAATCCCCTCCAACAGCCTGTAAACAATTTTTACTAATTTTTACCCCCCCAGAGAACCCCGAAAGCCCCCCCTCCCCCCTCCACCCAGGTTCTTTCCCCGACCGGGGAAGAACCACCCTTGTGTAGCAGCTGCCGCTGAAAAGGGCAGCGCACATAGCGGATCATCTTAAGGAGCCCCCCGACCCCAACCTCCCCTCAAAAAAAAAAAATCTGTGCCTGATCTATACCTTATCTATACATAATAATAGGGCCCGCCAACCAGCTACCAACATATTTAATATGCCAGAACTATGTCTTGCCCGTATTGAAACTAGAAATATACGCTTCCGCTTCCTTAACATCATTGAAAGAATGAGTGCGTCCGTTTTTAATAACCTTAAGGCGGGCAGGCTCCTGTAAGAACGCCTGACCACCACTAGATTCAATGGGATCAATCAATTTGCGGAGCAGCCAGCGTCTATCCATTGTTTCTTTACTGAGATCTGAACGGGCAAAAATTGAGAGCTCCCCTATGGCTATGGGGGTATTGGGACGTGCTCTCTGCCAAACAGCTTGGCGCAATAGAAAGTTACCAAAAAAGATTACAAAGGGACGTGGATACTGATTTTCCCTGTTTCTCATAACCAAAGGAAGGCGATGAGCACGTTGAATTTGTGAGTCCCAATCCCAGTCTGCGAGATCTGGGAGAGCTTTCTGTAGAAGCCCCACAAGATATGCCCTTGGGTCGGAACCCTCGGATCCCTCTGGAATCCCAAAGAGTCTCAAATTAGAACGTCTTTGTCGATTTTCCAAATCTTCTATCTTTAATTGCAGTGCCGACAGCTGGGTATCATGTTTCTCAACTACGACAGTCATATTTGTGCTTGTTTCTTCAATCTCGACCACTCGTTGTTGGAGTCCAGCAATATCTTGGGAGATCCCCCCCAATTTAGAGGCAAGTTCTTGCAGTGAGGTTCGCATTTTGTTGTTATCTTCCCTCAACTGAATGTAATGCTCTTTAGCTTCAGCCCGTTGGTCATTCAGTATCTGAAGTATGTGGACTGTATTTATGTTGCATCGAATAGAGTGTAAATATGTAGCTTGTAATTATGTGGCACTGAGTGGTGGGGAACAACCTTTACAACGCATCTTTTACAACGCACTACACTTACAACGCATTTTTTACAACGCACAATCCATTACAACGCATGACATTACAACGCATGACACTACAACACATTTTTAAAAACTACCTTTACAACGCATTCCATTACAACGCATACTACCATTGCAACGCATACCATTACAACGCATAATATAGTAATTTTTACCCCTATACTATCCAACACTTACCCTACTGTTGCACCCCCTGGAGTTAGAATAGTAATTTTTACCCCTATACTATCCAACACTTTCCCTACTGTTGCACCCCCTGGAGTTAGAATAGTAATTTTTACCCCTATAGTATCCAACACTTACCCTACTGTTGCACCCCCTGGAGTTAGAATAGTAATTTTTACCCCTATACTATCCAACACTTACCCTACTGTTGCACCCCCTGGAGTTAGAATAGTAATTTTTACCCCTATACTATCCAACACTTACTCTACTGTTGCACCCCCTGGAGTTAGAATAGTAATTTTTACCCCTATACTATCCAACACTTACCCTACTGTTGCACCCCCTGGAGTTAGAATAGTAATTTTTACCCCTATACTATCCAACACTTACCCTACTGTTGCACCCCCTGGAGTTAGAATAGTAATTTTTAACCCTATACTATCCAACACTTACCCTACTGTTGCACCCCCTGGAGTTAGAATAGTAATTTTTACCCCTATACTATCCAACACTTTCCCTACTGTTGCACCCCCTGGAGTTAGAATAGTAATGTTTACCCCTATACTATCCAACATTTACCCTACTGTTGCACCCCCTGGAGTTAGAATAGTAATTTTTAACCCTATACTATCCAACACTTACCCTACTGTTGCACCCCCTGGAGTTAGAATAGTAATTTTTACCCCTATACTATCTAATACTTACCTTAAATGCAATTTAATATTATGCGTTGTAATGGTATGCGTTGTAAAGGTAGTATGCGTTGTAATGGAAATGCGTTGTAAAGGTAGTTTTTAAAAATGCGTTGTAGTGTCCTGCGTTGTAATGTCATGCGTTGTAATGGATTGTGCGTTGTAAAAAATGCGTTGTAAGTGCATGCGTTGTAAAAGTGTGCGTTGTAACGACATACATCCCTGAGTGGTATTATATGGAGTGTATTTATGTTGCATTGAGTAGAGTGTAATTATGTGGCATGTAATTATGTGGCACTGAGTGGTATTATGTGGAGTGTATTTATGTTGCATTGAGTAGAGTGTAATTATGTGGCTTGTAATTATGTGGTACTGAGTTGTATGTACAGTGTATTTATGTTGCATTGAGTAGAGTGTAATTATGTGGCGTGTAACTATGTCACACTGAGTGGTATTATGTGGAGTGTATTTATGTTGCATTGAGTAGAGTGTAATTATGTGGCATGTAATTATGTGGCACAGTGTTATTATGTGGAGTGTATTTATGTTGCATTAAATAGAGTGTAATTATGTGGCGTGTAACTATGTCACACTGAGTGGTATTATGTGGAGTGTATTTATGTTGCATTGAGTAGAGTGTAATTATGTGGCATGTAATTATGTGGCACAGTGTTATTATGTGGAGTGTATTTATGTTGCATTAAATAGAATGTAATTCTGTGATGTGTAATTATGTGGTACTGAGTGGCATTATGTGGAGTGCATTTATGTTGCATTAAGTAGAGTGTAATTATGTGGTGTGTAATTATGTGGCACTGAGTGGTATTATGTGGAGTGTATTTATGTTGCATTGAATAGAGTGTAATTGTGATGCGTGATTATGTGGTACTGAGTGGTATTATGTGGAGTGTATTTATGTTGCATTGAGTGGAGTGTAATTAAATGGTGTGTAATTATGTGGTACTGACTGGTATTATGTGGAGTGTATTTATATTGCATTGTGTAGAGTGTAATTATGTGGCGTGTTATTATGTGGCACTGAGTGGTATTATGTGGAGTGTATTTATGTTGCATTGAGTAGAGTGTAATTATGTGGCGTGTCATTATGTGGGACTGAGTGGTATTATGTGGAGTGTATGTTGCATTTAGTAGAGTGTAATATATGACGTGTAATTATGTGGCACTGAGTGGTATTTTTTGGAGTGTATGTTGCATTGAGTGCAGTATAATTATGCAGCATATACTTATGTGGCACTGAGTGGTATTATGTGGAGTGTATTTATGTTGCATTGAGTAGAGTGTAATTATGTGGCGTGTAATTATTTGGCATGGAGTGGTATTATGTGGAATGTATTTATGTTGCATTTAGTAGAGTGTAATTATGTGGCGTGTAATTATGTGGCACTGATTGGTATTATGTGGAGTGCATGTTGCATTGAGTGCAGTGTAACTATGTGGCATATAACTATGTGGCACTGAGTGGTATTATGTGGAGTGTATTTATGTTGCAGTAGTAGAGTGCATGTGGGCAACTACCACTGGCATCACACGAGAAAGTTATCTCTGGCACCATGGGGGACAGCAACCACTGGCACCACACGGGGACAGAACCACTGGCAGCACACAGGATTAGAACCACTGGCAGCACACGGGGACAGCAGCCATGTGCACCACGCGGAGATATAGCTACCACTGGCACCACATGTCAAGGTGGGAACTGGCACCTCACGGGACCGCAATAAACATCACCACACACAGGGCCGGAACAACACGGCAAAAGCTATCAATGGCAGGGCACAGGGAAAGCCTCTACAAGTATGTACCACACAGGGAAAGCCAGTCCTGGCCTCAGAATGTGAAAATGAGAAGTGGCAGCACACGGGGAAAGCAAGAAATGGCAACACACGGGGGAAACTGACACTGGCCCCACGGGGTATGTAACTTTTACACCACTGCGTTTTACATGATGGCGATTACAACACAAGTCTTATATGGCCATGAAGTACACCGAGAGTTCTTTTTTAAGAACTTTTTTATTTCAATATTTATGTCATTTAGAAAATGCGGTTTAAGGGTTAAGGAGAGTGATATTAAGGGGTCAGTGGTAGGTCGAGGTTTAAGTACATACATTTATACATCTATATATTTAATAGGTAGATTGATTAGATAGGGGCGCGCCTAACAGCTGGTGCAGAAGTGGGAAGAGGACCATAATTCCCCAATATTTCTTCCAAAAAAAACGCTTCACTCGATGAACTTAGTTGTGGCAGTTTTTTCCGACAGAACATTAAACCACCCGTGCGTTTCGACGAAACGGTATTGCTCACGGTAGGGGAGTCCCTTTTTCACGTCAATTTGAATACAAAAAGCCCATCTCGTCAACAAAAGCTTTTAAATACTCACCACAATTCCCAGAAGCGTTGGTGGAAAAAACAAAAAAGAGAGTATACAATTCTCAAAATATAATATATATCTCCCCTTAGATCTGCATGTAGTACTAGGAAGCAAGAGCTACAACTGACACTAGATATGGACGGCAAGCATTGGATTCACTGCAGCTTACAACTGAATTCGAATTGTAGGAAAGTTAAAACGACCGTGAAGTGAAAGCAGCTACGCGCGTGTGAAATCTGACACAAAACAGATGGCACACTGCGCGCTGCTGCTCGTAACCGCAAGCCGTAGGCCTTTTCACACGCACAAGCGTGTGAAAAGTCCAGAGCGATTCCAAGAGGTCGTTTTTCTAGCTCAGCGCATGCATGCTGCGCTAGGCTCGACCTAAAAACAGAATCGCAAAGCTTTCATGTGTACCTTAGCTGTATGTAAAGCGCTCCGATGACATCTCCCAATAGCAGGCTCCAGGGTGTGTAATTTGTTTAGACCCAGAACTCGCTATAATTTCACATTATTCCGTTTTCTATAAAAATGGCAGTGTTCCTTTTAAACCATGCAGGCCTTTTTGTGAAGAATGCCACTGTTCCTCTTTTCTGTTTGCCCTCTGTGCCCCCAGGCGGGAGCTGCTCAGTAATAAGCAACCCATCTACCACTAACAAGGCAGCTGCACCAATTCCCCTTTTGTAAACATACTTGACCATTTTGTCTGCACTTTGGCGCCGCATTCACATAGATGTTGAAGTCATTCACCACTTCCTACACAAACTATGTATCCCACTCTATCTTGCTTCATATCTATTCTGTGCAGCTCTCATCCATATCTATTCACTATACCACAACATTCCACTACACAAATAAACTCCACACAATTCCACCCCACACAATTGCACAACCAACATTTCCAATTCAGCCCACATAATTCCATTCCACATACATCCACTACACTCCAAACAAAACACATAATTAAAAGACAATTTAATTTACAATGCTAATAGCTCTAACTCTCGCAAATATGGGACCTGTTGCATTGCAAATGCTTGTTCTTGTTGCATGCTGGTGCAGACTTGCTAACTTCTAAACATTTTTCACTGTGTATGAAGTAGCAGGGATTTTTGAGGGGGTGGGGGTTGTGCTGAGCACAGCCTTAGGAACTTAATCCCCTCCTCTGCCCTCCCACACCACCAAAACCAAAGAGTTCGAAGCTGCCACCGATGTCCTGGTGAGGTTTCACACCTTGGAATGGATATTGGCTGCTCAGAACCTCCAAACAATTAGCTGGAAAACCTGCTCTCTGCAGGGGTTTACAGTTAATTGAGTGCACACTGTGTGATATTGACTCCTCACCATGTGACAAATGGTGGCACCTTGGGAGCTGGATGGTCTGCGTGTAGGTTGCAAAACATATGCTCCCAGCTTAAAGAGAGTGGTGCTGGATATTGTGAAGATGTGGTATAAAAAGAATGGATACTCTATAACTAGAAATCCTCAGAAGAATTAGGAAACACAACCACCAAGGAAGAATTAACACTGCAAGTAGTGAGGAGTCAGAAGTGATGTCATGGACTAATAATGCAGACACTCTGTTCCTCTTGGGCTAAGATGGCTGTCGACACGGATGCTCCATGATGAGCTATGCGGTCAGGGATCATAATCCATGTAAATGTCCAATATGCTGTGGCCAGTCATCCGGAAGCACCCATGAATTAATAAAGCGAGGCATGTGTTAAAACGCTATTTTGCTCTTTCATTTGTAGGGGCTTGCACCCACATATAATCCTTTACTGTTAACATAGGGCCATTAGAATGTGTATTGTAATAACGTGCAAAGTAAAGTGTTAGGTATTTTTCAATGTAAACATGAATAAATTAACGTTGCAATTATAAGTGGTTAGACGAAAACCTTAAAGTGCAGAACTCGTACTTGTAGCTATTGAATGTTTTCCCAATTCTTGTGTAATGTGTCAAATTGATGCGTGTCCAATAATAATGTTCATTTATATGTGTGCTTATATGAAATCATGCACCATTTTTTATGTTGACCAAACTCTGAATTGTATCTTTCCCCTGGAAGCTCTCACATTCGACTCTGTAGAGAATTTCATGTGCCTGTGGAATTTGTTCTTTCCCACGTTTCTGTTACTGGTGGAGAAATTCGTCCTTATTAGTTAGAATAATGTCTTTGTTTTAGGAGTGAGGCTTAGGGAGGAGAAGATACATTAAATGACGATGCTGATAATGAGGGACAGTGTTCTTTCTCATCAGAGAGAGCCTTGGAATCGAGGTCATCAAGCCAAGACCTGGGAGCATCGCTGCAGCATGGAAAGTTACCTGAAAAGGTGGTGACTTGCTTGAATGGTGTAATGTAACGTTGCATCGTGGGATGCCGCCCCGCAAGTTCATGTACTGAAGTAGGGACAGTGCCCAGGGGACTTCTGCCTTGCCTTTAGAAAGAGCTCTGTAGCTTTGTGCTTCTTGACCCATTCGAGGTGTATGAGATTTACACATGCAGTTACAGACTCACTCAAACACTAACACACCCACTCACAGACCAAGTTAGATAAAACACCCACTCACACACCCACTCAGACATCATGCGGGGGATGACCCTAGGTCCTGGCCAAAGGCCAGGCCCTGCGGACAAACACAGACATGCACGGCTGAAGGCCATGCGTGGCGTGGAGTTGGATGCCTGTGGGGGGTTCTGCCGTGCCTGGCGCAGGGTTAGGTGCATGCAGGGGGTTGGACAAGGCCAGCCCCCTGCTGCATTAAAAAACAGAAATTCACTGAAATAAAACAAAGGTTACAGGGACGTTATAATTAGGCTTAGATTTCACTTGTACAAAACAAGAGCAATTTGACAGTTACAGTTAGCTGAGCTAACTACAACTTGCACCCCCGCAATGCACTGCTTATGACCTGGCATAATATATTACTTATGACATGGTCAGTGACATCAATGATGACATCTCAAATTACATCACTGATGACATCATCCAGATAAACACACACCCACTGACACCCTCAAATCCTCTGTGAAACACCGTGTCCCACACCCACACATACAACCACTCACACACCTACTCCCAGAACCATACAATCACTCACACACCCGTTCACTCACCCATATACTCACTGACAGACCCATACCACTACTAACACACCCACTCACTCACTCATTCAGGCAGTCACTAATACACCCACTCACTACTTCAAGCACTCTTTAAGACAGACAGTAACTTAGCCATACCCCTACTCACACAGCCTCTCACTGAGCTATATAATCAATGACTAAGACACTAACTCACCCACACTGGCAGTGAGACACCCACTAAGTTAGCCATAAACACAAAGACAGTTGCTCACTGATAGATACAATTACTGACAACCCTACTCATTCACCCATGCAGCCACTCACACAACCACTCACACACTCTTACAATCAGACACACACTTACTCATTCACCCATATAGTCACACAGACACACACTCACTCACACATACAGACTGTTGCACACTGTTGGAAGCCGGAGTCCCCGTACCGCACTCCTCCCTCAATGTTAGGCCAAGAAATGACACCGTTTGAGATAGTCCTGCTAACCCCCTAAGTAGCTTGGCACGAGCAGCCAGGCCTATCTCCAAGGCACAAGTGTACAATGTGTGCAACCACGCCCACAGCAACCCACTGGTGACACCACAAATGGACTCCACACGAGTTTGCTAAAATGATTATAAACTTTATATAAGAAGATATACTATCAGACCACACGTTACAAAAGCCAACATATAATAAAGTGTAATATTTGTTTCGGCTGGTTGGTAGGTTCAAATCCCAACCACCGCTTTCCAAACTATTCTGGTCGTAATGCTAGAATCACACATGTTGCAATTGACAAACAATAATGCTCTGCGTAACGATACAATCCTGTGCTGAGCAAAGGAGAAATCATAAAATACTTAACGAGACACCCTGGTAACCTGCAATAGGAGAAAAAATGCAATGCGTACCGCCAAAATCATGTACTGCTCAATGAAGGAATAAGGCAATGCGTCACACCCCCAATCACGTACTTTGCAATGAGGAAATAAGGCAATGCGCGCCGCTACAATCATGTACTTTGCAATTAAGGAATAATGCAATGTGTAGCTGCAATCATGTACTTTGCAATAAAGAAATAATGCCATGCGTCGTGCTACAATCGTGTACTTCGTTATGCAACAATAATGTCAGGCGTCATAAGACAGTCCAGCAGTTCGTTAGCAGCACTATTGTCAATGTGTATTACGACAATCAGCCTCTTCCATAACAGTTGCTCCCACATGTATCCACGATGACATAAAGTACAGCTTCCCGCTCTGGCCACAGTACGACCACTCCATGGGTCAGTACGGGTCCCAATCTGAGCCGAAGCAAAGGCTCACGTGGCCAACAGGAATGAGAGGCCGAGAGAGTGTCGCTCCGCACCCACACCCTGCCCAGGTAGTGATTCACGTTAACTGGGGGCGCGACCCCACTCTCCTCTCCTCCGTCAGTGGACTGGGCCTTCCGTGTAGAACTTTCTCAATGGGCCTCAGCAGCTCGGCCTGGCAGCTCAGCACCTCCGGGGCTGCTTGTCCAGGCTTCAACTGTTAGGAAGGACTCAGGCGGCTGCAGGGGACATGTACCCCACGCTTCTGAGATTACGTTACTACGGGTGCACGTTCACTACCACACCCTCGGGGTCTTTTCTGGCACGAAGCCACAAACACAATGCTGATAGGACTTCTCGTCGACTCCGAGTGCACGTTCACCAGGCACTCCTTCCTGCGATCTCAGTTGGCACCAAGACACGCACACTGCGTTGCAGAGACTCACTTTCTTCCGGTGCACATAATGATCAGGCGATCACCTCCACAGTCCCAGGTTGCACCAAAGCACGGACGCTGCTTTACTGAGACATACTCCAACTCCGGTGCTCCGATATCCAGGCGCTCTTCACCAACACCTTTGGCCACACCATGACACGCTCACCATGTCCGAGCCTCACTTCTCCTCCGGTGCACCCGATGACCAGGCGCTCTTCACTAGCGCCTCCGGTGCACCCCGACACGCACCATGCGCGCCTGAGACTCACTCCGCTTCCGATGCACATGTTGACCAGATGCTCCAACGCCTCCTGTGCACCAGAACACACACCCTGTGCGTCCGAGACTCACTCCGCTTCCGATGCACATGTTGACAAGACGCTCCTCACCAATGCCTCCTGTGCACCATGACACGCACCCAGTGTGTCCGAGTCTCACTCCGCTTCCGATGCACATGTTGACAAGGCGATCCTAACCAACGCCTCCTGTGCACCACGACACGCCCCCAGCGCATCTGAGACTCACTCCGCTTCCGATGCACACATTGACAAGACGCTCCTCACCAATGCCTCCTGTGCACCATGACACGCACCCAGTGTGTCCGAGTCTCACCCGCTTCCGATGCACATGCTGACAAGGTGCTCCTCACCAACGCCTCCTGTGCACCACAACACGCACCCAGCGTGTCCGAGTCTCACTCCTCCTTCGTGTGTCCAAGATCACAGGGCACACCTTCCGAAGATTTTAAGCTGCCACAACACGCGCCCACCACATTGCTTGAAACTTTTCTGGAAACTTTTATGTTCCTGTGTTTCCAAACAGGGAGCCAGCTCACCTCGGACCCTTGGGGTTACATGACATGGCACAAAGCACGGTCTTCGTCAAGCAGGGCGACCCAGCGCCCATGGCACAGTCCCAACAGCCTCTTCCTTGGTTTAAACAGCAAACTGCAGAACAGCCCCAGATCACGTAGCAAGGGTCAGTTCTCTCCCAGCAGTCTCTTCAGTTGTTTCTTACTTAGCAGAGGTTCCTCTTGACCACGAAATGGGTCCAAGCCTTTTCAGTCTCAATCCATTTCGGTTACATTCCATTCCAACGTTCAGGCGTCCCAGCTCTCATAGTTATACCCCTAAATGTCTTTGAAGTTCGTTTGTGCTCAGGGGTCCCTGACCCCTGCCTAAATCAGTTCTGGGTGTTTCCCTCCCACTGTCACCTTTCTCCCTTTGATACTGGGGGTCTGGATCCTTAATCACTCAGCAGGCGATGGGTCAATTGGTTTATAGCAGCAACCCAGGCCTCCTCACCTCCCGGGGCTTCTCTCCAGCTGCGGGGCAGCCTGGTTCCATCTCAACCCCTCCCTAGGTCAAGACATCCCCCAGCTCCTCTCACCTCTCAGATCCAGACAGTCAATCCACACTCAGCAGAGACACACAGAAATGCGTAAAGCACAAAGCTCAGCCACTTTCTAAAAGAGTGGCTTCTGAACACACAGTGACAAAACCACTTTCATCGAAAGATGTGTTGTGACACTGTGAGTTCATACATACCAAACTTCACCTCTCCATTTTAAATCTATGGGAAACTAGGCTAATAATCACAATACCCAGCCTCCCCCATTCTGTCCTATGGGGAGGACGGCCTTTCACCAGTGAAAATGAAATGGAGTGCTTTTCACTGTCAGGACATAGCACACACCTCAGTACATGTCCTGCCTTTTACTTACACTGCACCCTGCCCAGGGGTTACCCGGGACCTACCACAGGGGTGCCCACTGTGTACGCAAAAGGGAAAGTAAGGCCTGACAAGTGGTTGCATTTGTCAGGACAACATGCTGACTTAGCAAACTGCGCGTATGCCCTACAGTGTAGGCCTGAGTTCCCTTCTCCGCGCACCTTTGCATTACTAGCCCTGGCATACACAGTGCACATCACTAGGGACTTTACTAGTAAGGCAAACATACCAATCATGGCCAACCAATTACCATTACCATTTACACAGGGTACACTTGTACTATGACACTGATCAGCAGTGGCAAAGTACCCAAAGCATCTAAATAGGCAACACTATGTCAGGAAAACCGTCTAGGGGGAAAGCAAAACGTTTAGGGAACTTTAGCCCAAAAGGCCAAGTCCTAGACACACTAACTTACTCACTCATAGAGTCACTGATGGAGAAACTCACTCACACATATGGCCACTCCCACACCCACTCACTCACTCACACAGTCCATGACACAACCACTCAATCACCGATACAGATATTTGCACATCCACAAATTCTGGCAGTGAGACACTGATACAGCCACTCACTTATGTATACAACCACTCCTACACCCAGTCACCAATACTGTCACTAACAAAACCAATCACTCACCTATACACCACTCACACACCCACTCACTCACACAATGCAGTCAGTCACACACTTTCCCATATAACTACTGACACAGCCGCGTACTAAACCCATAAAGCGACTCATATAGCCACTCACACATCCATATCCATAAAACCAATTACACTCACTGGACGATGTCATCAGTGATATCATTTAAGATGTAATCAGTGATGTCACTGGCCATGTCATAAGTGATGTGGTATGTCAGGTCATAAGAATTACATTGCGGGATGGAGAGAGAGGTAGCATTGAGACCTGGTTGTTGCCTGTTGCATTGGTTCCCTCACACTGCTAAGACAAAAGTTACTAGTAAATTAATTGACTTGGGGTTGGTACTGGCGAAGAGGGAGCTTACTATTCCCTGGAAGTCAAGGAATGCCCCCAACCTGCTGAGATGGAATAGGGAACTAGTGAAATGGGCGGAGAGTGAGGGGACCTGCAGACTGCGAATGGCTACATGCACTGGGAATGAAAAGTCGATGGAAATGGCGCGTGCATGGGTGGCACTGGTGGACTTGGTGAAGCACCCGCTTGAGGACGCAGAAGACATACTGGAGGGGTTGGGCGTGGCACCGGACGACTGAACCCGGAGGTTCCTCGCAAGTCTGAGCATAAGGTGGGGTCTGGGTAGGACTAATTGAGGGCTTCCATTGCCTATCCGCACGATATTGACCCCTGGGGTTCGGAATGTAAGGGACATGGACTACAGTGGATGCACTCGGTGGATATGAACGGATGTTTTACTGTGACAGCGACATGCCTGGGGAGCGGGATGGGTTGGTGGGAGTTTCTTAGGATGTTAGGGTGTCGGGGGGGGGGAGGGGAAGCGGGATGGAGGGTGGCGTTCATATGAGGAATCCTGCTGGGATGTTCATTATGCAGAGGTGCTCTGTGATATTTACATAAGGCTAAGCACGGGGAGGGGAGGTGGAGTGGCGGGAGGGCGCTCCTGTTGTCCAACAGATGGGAGAAATTGATACTGAGTGGGGAAGGCGGACCTCATGACACTGAGCGGGGGGGTTAACCGCACTGGAACTTAATTGCACCATTTGCTCATCTACTGGGCCCTCTGGGCTGTTTTTCTATGATGTTACCTTGAAAAAATCAATACAAATCTTTTTTAAAAAAAAATAAGCAGTACATTGCGGGGTCGCAAGTTCTAGTTAGCTCAGCTAACTAGAACTGCTGAATTTCTCTGGTTTTGTACAAGTGAAATCTGAGCCTAACTATAAAGTCCCTGGAATCTTTGTTTTTTGTTAGTGAATATAGACATATATTCATTGAAAAAACAAAGATTCCAGGGACATTATAGTTAGGAAAAATAATTTAAAAAACCTTAGAAATTTATTGAAAAAACCCAAAGGTTATAGGGACGTTATAGTTAGGCTAAGATTTCACTCATACAAAACCAGTGAAATTTAGCAGTTATAGTTACCTGAGCTAACTATAACTTACGTCCCCACAATGCACTGCTTAAGACCTCACATATTACATCACTCTTGACATGGTCAGTGACATCACTGAAGATATCACTGATGACATAATCAAATGAGTGTAAGTGTTTTATAGAGTTTATGGGTGGTAAACATATTATACTAACCTACTACGAAACTTAAATTAATATATAAGTTGCACTACTACTGAGTGATGCTACTTCTAATATATATTATGTGAGTGGCTGTTTGACTGTATCCTTCTATGTATGGGGTTTCAGTGGCTGTATGGGTGTATGAGTGGGCGTGAGAGTAGCTGTGTGGGTGAGTGATATGTTGTGTGAGTGGCTGTGTTGGTGAGTGACTGGGTGTGTCAGTGGCTGTATGTGTGCGTGAAGAGATTGGCCAAAATACAGCAAATTTTAGTTTTTTTAGGAAAAATAGGAAAAAAGAGCTGCAGAAGAATGCGTGTTTTTTTTTCTCTGCAAAAGTTATCCACAATGGGTTTGTGGTGTTAAAATCACCATCTTCCCAGCTTTCAGGAACATGCAGACTTTTGTTAAAAAAACAAATTTTTCTACACAGCTTTGGCATTTTACTGGGGCATAGACTATTTTTTCTAATTTTTGTGCTTTCAACCTTCTTCCAGGTAGTGGTAGAAATGTATATGAAACCAATAATGGATCCCAGAGAACTATACATTTATGAAAAGTAGACAACATTTTGATTTCAGCAAGGGGTCATTTGTGTAGATCCTTAAAGGTTTTTCTATAGAAACCAACAAACCAACAATTGAAATTGAGTTGGAAAAAAAAAATTTGTGCCAATATTTTCACCTGTAACTTCTTAGTATGGCAGATTTTTTAAAGCAATATGCTATTTGTCTGTTGGACCCTTCGGGTTGTGGGGATATATAGGACTTGTAGATTCACCAAGAACCCGAGGTACCGAGAGTCAATAACTGAGCTGCATCTTGCAATGTTTTTTTTTATTGTGTACAGGGTAAATAGCAATTAATTTGGTAAAATATAAAGAGTGAAAAATAGGTAGCAAGAAAACCTGTATATTTCTAAAATGGGAACAAAATATAGAGTTTAAAGCAGTGGTTATTTGTACATCTCAGAAACTTTGGGTACCCATACAAGCATGTAAATTAGAGGACATTTTTCAAAATGACTTCTTTTTTACACATTGTCTTACATTTGGAAGGCAGAAATGCAAAGAAAGTCAACTGGTAATAACACTTGTTCTACTATTCTGTGTTCCCCATAAGTCTCCATTTTTTCCATTGAAAACGGACCCTTTCTTTTGCAATATGCCTATCTGTGAATTTTGGACCCTAGCTCAGCCGGCACCTAAGGAAACCTAGGAAACCTAGACATTTTTTAAAACTGCACACCCAGGGGAATCCAGGATGGGGTGACCTGTGTGGCTCTCACTAGGTTCTGTTACCCATAATCCCATACAAACCTCAAACTTTGTAAAAAAACAAAAATATTTTCCTCCCATTTCTGTGATGGAAAGTTCTGGAATCTGCGGGAAGCCACAAACTTTCATCCACCCACCAATTCCCAAAGTCTCCCGATGAAAATGGCATCTCATTTCTCTGGGTAGGCCTTGTATCTGCGACAGGAGATGGCCCAAAACGCAACGTGGACACATCACACTTTTCCAGTGAAAACTGACCCTTGGTTCGCAATGTGCCTAGCTATTGGTTTTGGACCCTAGCTCTGCCGGCACCTAAGGAAACCTAGCAAACCTATACATTTTTTAAAACTAGACATCCAGGATGGGGTGGCTGGTGTGGCTCTCACCAGTTTCTGTTACCCAGAATCCCTTACAAACCTCATACTTTGTAAAGAAAACAACAAATCTTCCTCAAATTTCTATGATGGAAAGTTCTGGAATCTGCGTGGATCCACCAACTTCCACCCACCCAGAATTCTCCAAAGTCTCCCGATAAAAATGGTACCTCACTTGTGTGGGTAGGCCTAGTGCCCACGGCAGGAAACATCCCAAAATGCAATGTGGACACATCACATTTTTCCAGTGAAAACTGACCCTTTTTTGAAATGTACCTAGCTGTGGATTTTGAACCTTAGCTCAGCCGGCACCTAGGGAAAGCTAGCAAACCTATGCATTTTTGAAAACTAGACACCCAGGGGAATCCAGGATGGGGTGACTTATGTGGCTTTCCCTAGGTTCTGTTACCCAGAATCCCTTACAAACCTCAAACTTTGTCAAAAGACCCACATTTTCCTCATATTTCTGTGATGGAAAGTTCTGGAATCTGTGGGGAGCCAAACATTTCTACGCACCCAGCATTTCCCCAAATCTCCTGATAAAAATGGTACCTCACTTGTGTGGGTAGGACTAGTGCCCCAGCAGGAAATGGCCTAAAACGTACTGTGGAGACATCAAAATTATTGAATAAAAAAGACCTTGGGGCATATCAGCAAGCAGGCGATAAAAAATTATCGCTGATTTTGCGGCCGTTTTCGGACGAAAAGCGGCAATAATTTTATTGCCTTATCAGCAAGGTCACGCTATTGCGTGAAACCTTGCCTTAACGCCATTTTCCTTAACGCCCATCTTTGCATTTCTAATGAGATGCAAAGTGGGCGTTCCTCCCCAGGATAACGGGAGAAATGTCGCTAAGCGACATTTCTCCTATTATCAAGCCTCACGCAAAGCAGCATAGCGACAAGAAAAGAGGCGATAACCTCTGTTATCGCTACTTTCCTTACACCTGCTTTGAAACTGACTTAGCGATGATATCCTGTGGAAGGTGGATATCATGGCTAAGTATGTGAGGCTCTATCAGCAAGCTATCACCAAAAGTTGTGTGATTATCGCTGGATTTCCAGCGATAAATGCACATTTGGCAGCTTGCGCTCTGAATTGTATCGCTTTGGCGATAAGCGTTGCTAATAGCACGCTATCTCCGCGATAAAATTCAGTTGGCCGGCGATAATTACAGCCACGGCCCATCTAGGGCGTGCTACCAGGGCGGTGACGTGGGGCGGGGGGGGCAGGGTGGGTGGTTGTAGAATGCAGCATACGGCTGATTTCAGGTAAGTAATGTAAAAATAAAAAACAACACATTTTGTTGCGTGCACTGCATCACCAAATGCGATGCAGCGCGCGCAACAAAATGTTTTTTTTTTTCATTACTTACCTGAAATCGGCCGTATGCCACATTTTGCAACCCCCCACCCTGCCCCTCCCCCGCCCCACGTCACCGCCCCGGTAGCACGCCCTATACGGGCCGTGGCTGGATAATTATCCTCACACTAAGAGCTCTGAGCGATGATTATCGCCGGCCCTTGCTGATATGCCCCCTTGATTTGCAAGAGCGTCACCTGCGTTTTTGATCCCAGGCTTGGCGGCCGTCTAGGACAACCTATCAATCCCAGACATTTCTGAAAACTAGATACCCGGGGAAGTCCGAGAGGTGTGACCTGCATGGATCCCGCAATGTTTTCCCACCCAGAACCCTGCAAACCTCAAATTTTGATGAAAACAATCAAATTTTTCTCACATTTCTGTGTGGGAATGTTGTGGGATCACCGGACTGACACAAATTTCCTACCATCCAGCATTTCGTCAGGTGTCCTGATAAAAATGGTACCTCACTTATGTGGGTGGGCCAAGTACCACCTGCCGGGAAGGACCCAAAACATATTGGGAGACATCAAAATTATCTATCACAAAACAACCTGGTTTTGCAAGGGGCACCTAATTTTTTTGTCCCGGGCTGGTCGGCCATCTAGGGAAACCTACCAAACCCACACATTTCTGAAAACTAGACACCGGGGGGAGTACTGGGAGGTGTGACTTGCGTGGTGCCCCAATGTTTACCTACCCAGAATGCCCTGCAAACCTCAAATTTAGCTGAAAAAAATCAACATTTTCTCTCCTTTCTGTGTAGGAAAGTTGTGGGATCACCGGTCTAACACAAATTTCCTACCACCCAGAATTCCCCCAGGTCTCTCAATAAAAATGGTACTTCACTTGTGTGGGTGGGTCAAATTCCAACAGCAGTGAAGGGCCCAAAACTTATTGTTGAGACATCAAAATGATCCATCACAAAATGACCTGGTTTTGCAAGGGACACCTGCGTTTTTGGACCCGGGCTTGACGGCCATCTACAGAAACATACCAAACCCAAAAAATGTATGAAAACTAGACACCCAAGGGAGTCCAGGTAGGTGTGACTTGCATGGATCCCCCAAAGCTTTTCTACCCAGAATCCCCTCCAAACCTCAGATTTAGCTGAAAAAGATCAAATTTTCCTTACATTTCTGTGTGGGATCACTGTGCAGGCATAACTGCCCTACCACTCAGTGTTACCCTTGGTCTCCTGATAAAAATGATTCCTCACTTGAGTGGGTGTCCAATGCAGAATCGCCTAAAACATATTTTTTTAAAGAATATAAGCGCTTTGAGTTCGCTGTGCTATCCCCTCAATTCCAATGTTTTTGGCCCTTCCCAGTCAGAGGCCCTTGGCCCACCCACACAAGTGAGGTACCATTTTAATCAGGAGACTGAGGGAAATGCTAAGTGGTAGGACATTTGTGACGGCCCGGTGATCCCAGACAAAATGTGAGAAAAATTAGATTTTCCTAGCTAAATTTGAGGTTTGCAAGGGATTCTGGGTAGGAAAACATTGGGACATCCACGCAAGTCACTCCCCTGGGTGTCTCGTTTTCAGAAATGTATGGGTTTGATAGGTTTCCCTAGATGGCCGCCAAGCCCGGGACCAAACACGCAGGTGCCCTCCTCGCAAAACCAAGTTGTTTTGTGATAAAAAATTATGATGTCTCCACAATATGTTTTGGGCCCCTCCCTGCCGTGGATACGTGGCCCAACCACACAAGTGAGGTACCATTTTTATCGGGAGATCTGTGGAAAAGCTGGTGGCAGAAAATTTGTGCCAGCCCGGTAATCCCACAAGTTTTCCACAAAGAAATGTGATTTTTTCAGCTAAATCGGAGGTTTGTAGGAGATTCTGGGTAGGAAAACACTGGGGGATCCATTCGAATCACACCTCCCTGGACTGCCCCGGGTGTCTAGTTTTCATAAATGTGTTGGTCTGGTAGGTTTCCCTAGATGACCGCCGTGCTCAGGACCAAAAACTCATGTGCCCCCTATTACCTTTGGTTTGTAACCTTTGGTTTTTTAAGTGAATTTCTATGTTATTTAACTAGTAGTCGTGTTTGCAGAGTGGTGGAGAAAGGGGGTGGGGCCTCTGACCATCCCTCAGGAATCCTGCTGTATGGGACTTACTGGAGGTAATACGAAGGGTTCTTAGCCCCAAGGTCCCTCAGCATTCAAGAGGACTTCAAGAGGTGTGGTGCCGCTGCCAGGGTGACTGACTCCGGAATCTGGGGTTGACCATTCGAATCCCCGGCACAGGCGGCAGATTAGCCCAGCACCATGTGACTCTGGGTAATAGCTTGCTTAATCTTCCCGACGGCCCCCAGCGCCTAGAGACCCTTACGAGTGCTTGTTCGTGCTTTACAAATGTGAATTATTATTATTATCCCCTAACCAGTAGTGCGCTAAGAGGTGCATTTACAGAGTGGTGGAGGAAGGGTGTGTGGCCTTTGGAGCCCTCTCAGCAATCCCCTTGTGTGGGACTTACTGGAGGTAACAAGAGAAGTTGTTGGCCTCCAAGGATCGTCAACAGCCAAGGGAACTTCATCCCCCAACCAGGTGTGTGCCAGGAGCCACGTTTGCAGAGTGGTGGAGAAAGGGGGCGGGGCCTCAGGCAACTTGCCTGTACTGTTTTAAAAATAAATGTACCAGAGGAGGGGGCTCAGCCTTTTTATTTAACAAATAAGGGGAGGCGGCCCCCTCCCGGGGTGATTTCAGCCCGGGCACCCCATCCTCCGGGATCCGGCCTCAATTGTTGGTGCCCTGGGCACACTCAGGGCACCCATCTACATCTGCTGGGGACCACGGGGGAGTCTGAATGTACCCTCAGTCCCTGCCGGCTCTACACCTCCTGCTGGAGCTTGCATCGTTTTTACAGAGAGGGAGCTGCTGAATAAGCTGCTCCTTCTCTTTGAAAGGAATTCTGCTCGACTTCTTGCAAGCAAGAGCATTTATTATGGTCTCGCTAGATAGTAATGAAGCGTTTGCTGTGCCTTGGTGGGACCGCCAAGTCATAGCAAACTGCTATGTCCCGGGTGTTAGCACCCAGGAACATAGCAGGTGCCGGCTCAGTGCCATTTATGGCTCCAGGAGGGGGGCCGTGTGGTCCCCCTCCTTTCTTCAATTTTTTCCCAGGTAGGGTGGTGGTCCACGGGGCTGTGGGGGGTGGGGCACCCCAGTCAACAGCACAGCCACTGAGGGTTGATGTTTCACCCCTTGTGATTCCATCTGTGTATGCAGTGTTGTATTGGGTTGTGTATGAGTGTGGGCAGTATGTGTCAGTGGTATGATTGACGAGTACGTGAATGAGGTGTGAGTATGGGGTTGTATCGAGATGAAAGTGTATTTTAGTCCTCCGGGACGAAATGGTAACTGCATATTGGATTTACAAATAATACTCTGATAATGTTTGCCAAATGAGAAAATCAAATTGATCATGTGCATATACTGTTTTGCAAATGAGGAGCATTGTCTAAATTATGTATTATGATGGAAAATAAGTTGTTTCCTCGTTTTAAACCAAATGACAAAGAAAATAAATTAAGTTTGAATTATAAGCAATGTTTGGAGATATGTTGTGTAACAGGAGATGACCCACTAAACTGATGTTAGCTGATAGTAAAGAAATATAGGTCAAGTGGAGGATTTCTATTTTGTAACTGTTTATTCACCCTTATTCCCACACTTGCACAGGTATCTTTTTAGGGGGGCTCCTTTCCCATTCAGGGTGGGGCATGGCCCCCTGCATTTTTCAGGCAAAGCCCCTCGGAGGTGGCAATCCCTGGGCTGGAGGGTCTGAGAGGGTCCCCCATTTAAAAAGTGAATACGCCCAGGGAAGGTGGAGGTCACCCGGGGTGCGGTGGAGGCCATATGGGCCTCTTCCGCATTCATTTATTAAGAAGCCCCGTGGAGGTGGTGGTCCCAGGGGCAATATTAAGCCCCAGGAAGGATGTCCCGTACGCCCCCCTCCCTTTTAAAAAAAATGCCCCTGAGACCGGGCCCACACAATTGCCAATAATTAACAAAGGGTCACTGATCCTCCTCATCTCTTTAAATACAATTGGAAATTTCTTTAAATACTCTGCAACTACTGAATTGATTTACACCAAATCACAAAAAGACACATCCCTGAACCAGCACCCAACTATCTGTTAAATTTGGTGTTATTCCGGTTAGCCACGTCTAAAGATTCCTATAGAAATTAACATGGGAAAATACATTTAGATCCCCCCTTTTTCTCGGCCCCCGCTTGACAGATCACCACGAAACTTTCAAGACAGCAGCAGCAGTGAGTGGAAAACTAGTTTTGAAAATTTTGTGAGGATTCCCCAAACAACGTCAAAGTTATTGGCAAATGATTTTTTTTTTCTTCCGATGGAAACTACATCCTAACTATATTATAGTTAGGATCCAGTTTCCATAGGAAAAGAGTTTTTGGATTTTCCAATAACTTTGGCGCCATTTGAAGAATCGTCACAAAATTGTCAAAACTAATGTGCCACTCACTTCAGCTGCTGTTTCGAAAGTTTCGGGTGATCCGTTTCCATAGGATACTTTATACACCGCTACAGCCCGAACTGCTGAACAGAATTACACCAAATTTGGCATAGAGGTAGCTTTTGGCCCAGAAAGCACTAATTTTGTTAAATGGACTAAATCTGTTCAATAGCATTTGAGAAATTTGGAAATTTCTCAGATATACAACTGTGGCCCCGGTGGATCCTCAATCCCTCCCAATCTCGTGCCTGAGATCTGATTGGTTGTAAACACTTCAAACCAGGAAGTGTTGGCAGCCATCTTGTGACCCGGTTGAACCGAGTCACAAGCAAAAATGCAAAAAAAAGAGGGC
Organism: Triturus cristatus; assembly: GCF_964204655.1. Taxonomy (NCBI): domain Eukaryota; kingdom Metazoa; phylum Chordata; class Amphibia; order Caudata; family Salamandridae; genus Triturus; species Triturus cristatus. Next base: position 1,655,870,140 of record NC_140590.1, on the reverse strand, counting down.
AAGGTAGAAACACCCTGACCCCCTAGGCCTGTTCAGGGGTCTCACAAAGACCAAAGGGCCAAAAAAAAGCGTTTTGTTTGACATTTTCAGCGGTATTCGCGGTGGATCTGTGAATCTGGCAGAAAATGTAACCCACCCCCGGGACATTGCAGTTTGCTATAGAGCGGCCATTCTATAGCAAACAAGTGTGCTCGCTTTGAACAAGTGAGAGCCCTTTGCTCTAGCTTCTTCACAGTGAGCACACTTTGCTTTTTACCCCCAGGGAGCTGCATCTTAGCAGTTCCCTGGGGGTATAAAGTAAGATCATCACGGACACAGGAGAACGCGCGTAGGATTCCGTTACTCCTCAACGAGCAGGGAACTTTGAAGTGGCTCAAGGCAAGTAAACAAGAAAGTAAGAATTGCCTGGCCCACCTGGCATCTAGTGGGCCAGTACTCCTGGGAGAATAATAGAACTAGGACCACTGCCTAACTATCAAGGATATCTAAGGAAACAAGTACAAATTAGGGAAGACTTGTGAATAGTTTTAAAACGGAAGACTCCTAGACAAACTTAGGACCATTTGGGACCATCGGAAGAGGCTTCTTTAAGTGATAATACGTGGAAATCAATGGGAATTACAATAAGGAAAGAAAGATAGTATCAGAAAATTAAAACACAGGATAATTGTAGTGGTTCACCGGGGGTGAACAACAGAGAGACTTTAAACACTAGTCTTGAAAAAGATAGAATAATAAGAAACTACCATCGAAACGCGTCGACGCCTTTTCTGTAGCAGAATCTGTGGAAACACTCTGTCTTGTAGATGGCATAATAGAGTTCATTAAGGCTTAGTGAATGAATTGCTCCTTGTGATCTGTTGAACCAATGACAAATTATATTGTCTAGATCATATCTCTCTTTTTTGATATTGTGTTGTACAATTATTGTGTTTTATATATTTTTATGTTTTGTTTTTAGTAAAAAATGTTTGAATAAATAACTGTGTCACATATTGAATGTCATTTTTATATATGATTAAATGTAATAAAATGATTAATGAACAAACTGTTGGCTGTTTAAGTTAGATCCTTTTGAGTAACTTTGTGGGGTGTGTAGACAATGAGTATAGTTGTCAACAAGATTGTTTGTGACACTGTTTTCTAAATTAGGAGACAGGGGATAACTTGTTTAAATTACGGTATAAAGCAATGCCAGCAGGAGGCGGGAGCCGACTGGACCATGGGCATGCCACCCCCTCCCTATTTTATTTTTAGTTTAAATGGCCAGGCCCCGGGGATGGGGTCCCAGGGGCTGAAATCGGGTCTGGGGAGGGGGGACGCGTGGTCCCCCTCCCTTAAAGTAAAATAAATTGTAAAAAAAAAAGAAATGGCCTGGCCCCAGGGGATGGGGTCCCCAGGGACAAAAATGTCCTGGGGAGCCCTTTATTTTAATAAAAAAACAAAAAAAATTGGGTGAGGCCCCAGGGGTTGGGGTCACAGGAGTCCAAAAGGGTCAAGGGAAGGGAAGCCACACAGCCCCCTTCCTAAAATAAAAAAAAAGGAACCAGGCAACTCACCGGAGGCTAGCCCCTTTTCTCCACTACTCTGCAAACACGCCTCCTGGTGCACTCTTGGTTGGGGGATAAAGCCCCCTGCGCTGCTGAGGATCCTTTCGGGCCAACTAGCCCACCTGTTACCTCCAGTAAGCCACACACAGTGGGATTGCTGACAGGTGGTCGGAGGCCACACCCTTTTTACACCACTCTGCAAACACTCCTCTTGGCGTTCTGCTGATAGGGCGATGAGGTCCCCTTGCATCCTGAGGACCTCAGGAATAAAGTGGACTTCTTCCCCCAAGCAGCAGTGCGCCAGGAGGTGCATTTGTAGAGTGGTGGAGAAAGGGGCCATGGTCTCTCCTCTGATCACCTCTCAGCAATGCAGCTGTGTGTAGCTTACTGGAGGTAACAGGAGGGATAGTTGGCCCCAAGGGACCTTCAAGAGGCAAGGGGACGTCATACCCCAAATAGTAGTTCACCAGGAGGCTCGTTTGCAGAGTGGTGGAGAAAGAGGCTTGGCCTGTGACCACCTCTCATCAGTAATGTCATTTGAGATGTCATCAGTGATGTCATCAGTGATGTCACTGACCATGTCATGAGTGATGTAATATGTGAGGTCATAAGCTGTGCATTGCGAGGGCGCAAGTTATAGTTAACTCAGCTAACTATATTGGCTGAATTTCTCTGGTTTTGTATGAGTAAAATCTGACCCTAACTATAACGTCCCTGTAACCTTTGTTTGTTTTGTGAATTTCTAAGGTTTTTTTAATTCTATTTGCTAACTATAACGTCCCATTGTTTTTTTAGTGAGTATATATAAGCACACCCACACATATATGTATGTAAAATAATTTTTAAGCTAGACCTAAATATCAACTCTGAAAACAAAGGGCTGATCAGGATGCCTGACGGACTGGCTTTCGCGGTCCTGTCGAAGGTGGTTGGGCCACTGCGGTCTCGTTGGAAGCGGTCTGTCTGACCTGCTGATTACAAAGCATGCATTTCGTACTCCGGCCGAACTCAGAAAGACCACCAATTTCGGCAGCTTTTCTCCAACTACCGAGATAGGGGGTTGGAGAAAAACAGCATCCATAGGGCAGTGCAAGGATATCCGACTGCCATCCAGATTACGATGAGGGTTTCCGACGACCCGACCATGGCGGTACGACCGGCTGCCTCTAGTCATCGGAAACGAAGGCTTTGTGGTGTGTACTCACCCAAATCTGCTCCTCTCCAGCAGCCTCCACTATGGATCCTGATAGAGTGGGGATATTATTTCATTTGTAGGGGTGCATCATAATCACACATAGAGCGCACCCGCATATAATCCTTTGTTGTATTAATGTGAAGTGTTAGAATTGTGAAATGTATTAACATGGAAACGTGAAGTATTTTCCGCCATTTGCAAGTAGCTTGGAGAATTAATGATGAACATTAATGTAACTAGCAGACGACATTAACATGAAGAATATGTGTTTTGCACTGACAAATGTTCAATTATTAATATGTTTATTAATCATGTTATTTCATACATAGGTAAATGTATTATTTGAAATTGCAATAGTGTTATGTGTATTCATCAAGCTTCCATGATGCTTTCTTTATGTTAGCTGAAATACGTAGGCCTGAAATGCAGGTCCCTGAAAACTCTGGCATTAGAGTTAACAGTTGAATTTCATGTGTGCTGTGAAATCTGTTCTTTCTCACATTTTGTGTTGTTGTTGAAAAATCACTCTTGTTAGATAGAAGAATGTCTTTGTTTTATTAGTTAGGCAGCGAGAGACGAAGTTACAATCATGTGGCCTGAGTTGATAAAGGAAGGTCGTCGTGCTTCACACATGAGAAGGCCTGGGAACCTAGGACAAATTGTAGCAAGAAATGCGCTGTCGACGCTATGGAAAAATACCTACAGGACTGTTCCAAGAACAGATTGCGTGATTCTCATTGCACCATGGGCATGCTACCTGTGGATAACTGGTTGTTGAATTTAGGCATACCGCCCACTCTTTTTTGTCTTCAGAGAGAGAGCATCTTAGAACAAGCTCTGTCTTGATAGCTTTATGCTACCTGACCCATTGATCAAGGAGGGACTTCTTAGGAAGACTCCGCATGCTGATACCTTTTATTCTTTCTGAAAATGCTTAAGTAGGGATGTCAACTTAGTGTTAGAGTAGGGATAGGTTTAATGCTTTTCACTCACCAACCCCAGATGCAGGGAAATGGGGACTCAAGCTTCAAGATCTTCTGTATCCTACTTCTTGAATTAATCGTGTCGTTGATGTTGCACCAACTAAATTGCATATGCAGATTTGGCTTTATGCTAATTCCTTTGTATTTCTACACCCTTGTGTTGAGGTGTCTCTATGTTCAGTTATTTTTGACTTTGAAATAAATCTAACCAAACTTATGTAGCTGTCTGTGGGTTATTATGTATCCAAAATAATTGTTGGCTAATTGATTGATCTTCTAACATCTTTCCTCCCCTTTACACTTTCGTGCTGCGAAAATCTAGACCAGTTATAGAGTGTGACTCTAGAACAGGTCTAGATCTTATGGGCCCGCCCCTTTCAATCCCTTCCTCCAGGCCCCCCCCTACACCTGGGCAGCTGAACCCCGATGACTATGATCCTGTGGGTGCTGGAATCCAGGTCAGTCCTTATGCAGTATGTATTCCCATTGACTGGACTGTGCACATTCCGCCACACTCCAGCAATGAGGTACATGGTGCACAAGGCATACCACCACACGTGTCACGCATTTGTGTACAAGTCACATGTTCAATGTGAGTTTTGTACGCAATTGCAGCTGCATATTTGGGGATATGTACTCCACCGTAGAGGCGACAGCCGCGGTACCAGCGGCTGCATCGTAATACGGTGGGGGGAAGCTTCCTGGCCTCAGCAGTCGGAAAGGGCTCGCGAGGATGGCAGTCGGACAGACGTCCAACCGGCTTTGTAATGAGCTGCAAAGAGTGGAAAACAGGAGTTGCAGATCAATAACAGTCAACCTTTTGTCTGCCAGAATGTTGCATAATTGGGTTAAGGCACCTGTTGCAATCAAGCCAGTCTCTGGATATAATACTTTAAGTTAACCCAGGCACAGAATGTAATTGCAAAAGAGAGGTATGTTTTTAATCCACTGATCACAAGTTTGAATCAATATAAAATAGCCAGTGGGGGTTAATGTGCCGTCTGCAGAGCACTGCTGTAAGCTGCAGATCACGCATTTGAATCCTAATAAGATTTTGTGCTGGGGATGTGTGTTTGTTGTAGAGATCCTTGTGCAAACTGCAGCCTACAAGTTTCATCATTATTAAAATAGGTTAGTCGATTAAGCATCTCTGCTAACATTTGCATTCACACTGCAAGTGACCCTTTGAATCCTTCCAGATTTGGACTGAATCTTTCATTCTCCTAAGAATGATGAATGAATACCATTGCAATGGGAAGTAATTGTTAACAAGCTGCCAAATTAATTCAAGTTTTTATTGTGTGCTATGTCAATAATCATTAATAGTATTTATTACACACAAAAACCTATATTAGCATTAAACAGTCCATATACTGTTCACGTGATTGGCATGTTGAAGCAGTAGCAACAAACAGAATTTGCTGCGGCTCATTCTTTTACCAGCATCCTCACATGGCATCAATTTTCCTTTGGAAGCCCTTTGGCAGTTTTAGAACTTTAGTAAATAAAATGCTTTTAGTTCTCATTTGAATGCATGGCCAACTTGTTAGTGGTCTGAAAGAGTGCATACTTCTGTGCCCTGATATGTTGCTGTGCCTGGAGATGCGGTGGGACATATCAAGCTGGGGAGCCTTTGTCCTCTGACACCTGCTCCCAGCCAGAACAGAAAAGCATCAGCACATCACAGACCGATTTCACATAATGGTTACAGATGAATTGACCTTGCCCAGTCTTTACTATTTTAATCTGATATATAACTGACCAGCGGGTAAAAAAGGGCGATAGGCACACACGCTATCTACTGTTCACATGAATGATTATCAATGAAGTTTTTAGAAATCACATAGAAGCCATCAAAATAGAGTGGACCAGGGTCCAGGGGAGTGGTGTTCCAAATTGCTCTGAAAGTAGAGCTGCTAAACCTCATTGGTGGATGAACTGATTTTTCCAAACCTTCTCTGCAAGCCCTGTTTCCCCAGGAGATTTACCCCATTGGGAAACATCCATTACAATGCAGGCATTACATTGCAATGCCTTACAATGCAACTTTTACAATGCAAGTGCCTTCACAACGCATGCCATTACAACGCATGCCAAAAACAAGGCATTATAAGGTTAGTGATGGAGATTTTTAAGTTTTAGGGTGGGTATAGGTTTTGGGGTAGTTGGGAATAGTAATTTCTACCCCTACGCTATGCAACACTTTCCCTACTGTTGCACTCACTGGAGGGAGAATAGTAAATTTTACTCCTATGCTATCCAACACTTACCCTACTGTTGCACTAAAAATATTATGCATTGTAATGGTATGCATTGTAATGGTATGCGTTGTAATGGAATGCGTTTTAATGGTAGTTTAAAAAAATTCGTTGTAATGGTATGCGTTGTAAAATCATGCGATGTAATGACAGTTGCGTTGTAAAAACTGCGATGTAAAAGCATGCGTTGCAATTGCTTGTATTGTAACGTCATATATTCACCCCATCCTGCATAGGAATCCCTGCTGGACTCACCCTCTAAATGACCTTGCTTGCAGTTGATTGCACATGTAGAGGTGTGTTAGCAAGGTAAGAAGTGGTGACAGTGCACAAAGGTCACTCATTTATGCCATGGGATTTATTTTTCATAAGCTCGCACAGGCTCATTCTCTTTATTATCTTCCTGTGCACATGAGCAGATAAGTGTGACAGAATTATGGGCCTGATGTTCTAGTCCCACTGGCAACCCATAGATGTGCAATTTGCAAGCTGGCTGGTTGAATTGGAATGAAATTTGCAGTGAGAAATATGCATATTTACAAGGAGTCACAAAATGACTTCTTTAATGAATAGTCATTAGCAGGTTGCAATTTGTGACCCTTGTAATTAGCTGGACATGCAGGGACGGAGGCCTGCAATACATAGCAGACCTCTCTGCATTTGCATTCTCAAATTAGAAAGAGTTTTTTAAAGGTAGCCAGTGGCCGTTAGTGCAAAGGTGCTGCTTTAAAAAAAGGCTTCCTGGTTGGGCACAAATTGGGGTAGGAGGCAGTGGTCACCTTGACCACTGGCAACTTCATCCAAGGCAGCTGAAACGATTATCAAAATAATCTATCATATAAATACAACTTTCACTTTGCAAAACAGATACCACTCTTGCTTGGGATGAGTAATTGATCAATGGTTTGAGGTCTTAACTGCCCTCTCAAACTACTGATATATTCCAGGAGACACCTTTTTTCTGTTTATTATTCGTAATAGATCGCATAAGCCCTTTTACCAATTGCAAATAATTTGCTGACTCATAAAAGAGTTTACTACATTTAAAAAAGGTGTTTTGAGGTCACAGAACCTATGTTTTTATAAATCTCAGAATTTGAGAATGATTAAAAGCTCAGTATTTGAGGCCCTAAATCCTCTCTTAAAGGTAAATAAGCCTAAGTGTAGATTGTGAACACAACATTCACATATAGAGTATTTTGTACAATCACAAACTTAGAAATGTTTGTGCATCTCATACTGATTTTACCATATTTTATGGTGACGTGCTGTCCCTTGCCTCATGTTATGCATAACATACATGTTAATCGCATCATATACATGCATGTAAAGTGTGATTTTCACATTAAGTTAGCCATAGTTCATGTAGGCCTCAGTTTAAGTGACTCGTACTGATATGAAAATGTACTTTTGGCCGCTGTGTTGTTTCTCTCTTTTCAGGAGCCAAGCGGCAGTAGTACAATTAGATTGTTGCAAAATGTTTTGGTTTCTGGGAGATTTGTTCCTCTGTGTGTGTTTCCCTGAAAGTTAAATACTGCATCCCTGCACCTGTGCTGAGAGAAGGCTGACTGCCATGTATCATCCTGCTTTGAGATATCTCTGGAATGTCGTGCAGCTGAAACCTTCTACTGTGTGTTGGCTCCCCAATATTGTTCAATTCTGGGAACCATTGGGAGTGTTGCATCTTGTCAAGAATTGTATGTTTTAACTGTGCATTGCCGAGGATATTAGATTCAGATGCCTCTTTCCACTATCTTGAGATTAAACATTCACCTTTGATCCTACACAAAGAGTTGGACTCATGTGCAAAACCATTCTTCGCTATTAAAATTAATCTTAATGGGTCCTGCATTTCAGAGGCTTTACTTTGTGACATTTTCAACTCTGGTCCTGATTACGATGTTGGGCGGACTTGAGTCCGCCCGGCACCGTATCAGTCTGAAAGCAGCCTGAACATAGGTCGGTGGGTCCGACCTTGCAATTAGGATGTGACCTCCCATAGGGTGGTCGGAAACATCCATTTTGCTATGGCAGCTTGTGCGGCAGGCAGTAAAAGATTCGTAGCACAAGCGGCCATATCAAAATGGATGTTTATAAACTTCCCTGCACCGTGTGGCAGGCACCATGAGGTGTCTGCCACACAGTGCAGGGATGCTTAGGGGGGCACCATAGGTGCCCAACAGCAGCGGGCCAGGGGGGATGGGGCCCTGCTAGGGGCCCCCAATGTTGCTTCCCGACAGCCTTTTCATGTCGGAAAGGACGACATGGAATGGCTGTTAGAAACTGACCTCATAATCCTGTCGGTGGAGCCAGCATCATTAAGAGATTATGTTGTCTTTCAGATGCACTGACGGGCTCCAGGATCCCGCCAGAAGCACCGGGGATGGTCCCTCTGCCTGATGTGTCCGCTCCCCGCATCATAATGCAGCGGGTGTACCGCAATTTCAGACGTGCCAACATTGTCAGACCCAGCAACAACATAATCAGCCCCTCTATTTCTCCCAACTTCATTCAACCTCTTAGCCTAGCATAGTAGTGAATCTTCCATTCCAGGCAAACTAATTTTGCTGGATTTGCTCATAACAATGTGTAATCAACCCAGGGCAGATCCCGATACTTCTAACATGGCTGCACCCTCCTTCCACACAGGATATTCATATCCTGTTCTAAATACTCAAGGGACCACCCGAAGATCGTGGCAGGAGTGCCAGACATTAAGGGGTGGAGTCGAGAGTGATGGTGTGACGACAATGACAGAGGTTCCAAGTGGAATCATAGACGCCACAGGACAGAGCCGTAACAAAGAGGGGGAAGAGCGTGAACAAGCAACAGATGCAGGGAGGAACACAGGTGAAGGAGGAAGACCAGAGAAGAGGATCGGACTCCCAGCGCCTTTCCTACATCCAACGAAGTGGGAGGGCTCCGAGGCTGCAGAACGTGAGGACCACTCTAGGAGCAACACGGTTGAGTCCAGTAGTCCAACCAAGGAACTGGACGCTGGAGCTCCCCACGCCACGGCCCAGGAGGGACGTGGTCTCAGGCAAGTGCCTACGGCACATTTTTTTTTTTTAGAAGCTGGTGCACCTAAAAAAAGTGTAAAAAGCCCGACCATATATATATATATATTTTAACTTTTCTCGAAGGGTATTCCAGAGCTGGTGTAAGAAGCCAGAGAGCTATGAAGGAAGAAGCTTACCGAAGAAGGAGCTCGTTTTTTTTTTTCCTTTAAGAAACCCGGACAGTCAACCACAACAATTGGACCTACCTATAGAACTGGTACTATCATTATTATATCTATCTATCTATCTATCTATCTATCTATCTATCTATCTATCTATCTATCTATCTATCTATCTATCTATCTATCTATCTATCTATCTATCTATCTATCTATCTATCTATCTATCTATCTATCTATCTATCTATCTATCTATCTATCTATCTATCTATCTATCTATCTATCTATCTATCTATCTATCTATCTAATCTATCTATCTAATCCATCTATCTAATCTATCTAATCTATCTATCTAATCTATCTATCTAATCTATCTATCTAATCTATCTATCTAATCTATCTATCTAATCTATCTAATCTATCTATCTAATCTATCTATCTAATCTATCTATCTAATCTATCTATCTATCTAATCTATCTATCTAATCTATCTATCTATCTAATCTAATCTATCTATCTATCTTATCTATCTATCTATCTATCTATCTATCTATCTATCTATCTATCTATCTATCTATCTATCTATCTATCTATCTATCTATCTATCTATCTATCTATCTATCTATCTATCTATCTATCTATCTATCTATCTATCTATCTATCTATCTATCTATCTATCTATCTATCTATCTATCTATCTATCTATCTAATCTATCTATCCATCCATCCACAGGTTTCACACATGTTATAGTTAGGTGGATATTTCACTCGTAAAAAAACAATGAAATTACCCCGTTATAGTTAGTTGAGATAACTATAACTTGCGTGCCCGCAATCCTCTGCTCATGACGTCACATATTACATCATTCATGACATGGTCAGTGGCATCACTCATGACATCACTGATGACATCATCCTTGTGATAGAGTGGCGGTCGCGCGAGTTATAGTTATCTCAACTAACTATAACGGGGGAATTTCATTGTTTTTTTACGAGTGAAATATCCACCTAACTATAACATGTGTGAAACCTATGGTTTTTTAAGTGAATTTGCAAGGTTTTTTAAATGCTAATTCCTAACTATAACGTGTGTGAAAACTATGGTTTTTTCAGAGAATTTGTATGGTTTTTTAAATGCTAATTTCTAAGTGTAACATCTCTGAAACCTATGGTTTTTTCAATGAATTTCAAAGGTTTTTTAAATATCGAACTACTATTGTGTACTTGTCATTAATACTATTTTTTTTAACTTTTCAACCGCATAAAATAAACTGCAAAAGTACTATGTAATGTAATACATTTAACAAATTACAATGAGTTTTTAAATAATACAAAACAATGTAACATTCAGATAACAATTTTCCTCCCTTTTTCTGCTGTCATCAGCTACTACTTAACTGCACTATTCACAGTGATGCCAGTGTAGTTTCATCATAAACAGCAGGGAAAAAAAAAACAATCAACTAGATTGTTAAAAAGAAAAACTAATTCTCTCAAATATAATACAAAATCAACACAAATAACACATCCAATAGTACTTCAAATGTTCAAAGCTTACCTTTACTTCGTAGATTGTCTGCAAATTTACCCAATACGCCAGATAATGTATCAAAAATGTCGCTTTGAAAGCATCCAGTATGAATTCCTTAAAGATCTTACGTAGTTTCTCTGCACAGTTTTTCCAATACACCACATAATGTATCAAAAATTTTGCTTTGAAAGCATCCAGTATGAATTCCTTAAAGATCTTACGTAGTTTCTCTGCACAATTTTCCCAATACGGTAGATAATGTATAAAAAAATTCGCTTTGAAAGCATCCAGTATGAATTCCTTAAAGATCTTACATAGTTTCTCTGCACATTTTCCCAATACGCCAGATAATGTATCAAAAATTTTGCTTTGAAAGCATCCAGTATGAATTCCTTAAAGATCTATACACCTTCCCATTAAAGCCAAATAGTGTCTCTAAAATCTTTGCTTCAGTAAAATTAAGTATGAGTTGGGTAATTCATAAGGCAATCTCGGTTTCATTTCCAAGTGTGTATCATTACAGTGACTCCAACCATTATTGCACTTTAAATAAACTGTATAATTTCCACTTGTAGTAGTACTTCCAGCATGGAAAACAATAGCAACTGTTGCAAAAGTTCTTCCAGAAATAGAAACTTGATTAGCAACAACATTTTTAATTTTGGTTTCCACTTTTCTTCCATTTGGTCGACAGCGTTGCAGCATTATAATCAAATCTTTTCCATATAGGCATAATGCAGATAGCATTCTTGATTTACAACGAGAACACATCATGTCGTGATCAGCTTCTTTTACTAATTTGGAAAATGCCACAGATTTGCAGTCAGGTATTGTTAAATATAAAATATGTTCTCTGTCAACTATAGTGCTTGAAGTTAACGAACACTCTTCACATTTATGTTCCCATTTGTAACTGAGTCCAAATAAACTCCAATCTGATTTCCTTCATCTTCTAGTACTCCAAGCATAACCATCAGAAATTCTTGTGCATCTTGCTGTATATTAGCACTGAACGTTAAAGATCCAGTACAAGTATCCAACAGTTGGCGAATACCAGAAGCAGAATGAATCTTACTTCTATCAGTTCTCAATTCTTGAAATAGAGTGCAGAACATAAAGTTTTTTCCTGACTTTCCATAATTTCACCACAAACATCTTCAAGATAAAATATAACATTTAGAATGACGTTACCATAGCAGTTGACACCAGAAGCATTTTCTAATTGGTATCCAACAACATCATCACTTGTTTGTATTTTCTGCTTCTTTACATCTTTTCTTTTCTGTTGATTTTCTTTCTGCTTTTCAACCATAGTTAACTCTTCAACATATTTGCGTTTTGAACACACAACACGTTTCTCATAAATAGGATATTCACCTAAATGGGGAGCATAAAGCCTTCTCAAACGATTATATTATCTTACACAATTAACATCAGCACTTACCTTGTTCTCATCAAAATCAATTAAATACAAACCAGACAACGTTCGAGATAATGCAACTTATACCATTCCCTCTTTAAACACAGTTTTTTCAACATTTACCAAAGCATTATCTGCACTTAAACCTTGTGATTTGTGAATAGTTATTGCATATGCTAAACAGAAGGGAAACTGTTTTCTACGAACATACAAGTCTTTTACAAGCATAAAACGTGTGGCAGAACGTGCAATCTGTCTTACCTCTGCAATCTGATCAAATTGAACTTTCAAAAATTCAATTCCATTTCTATTTTGATATTTCACAAAATCAACAACTTTCCCCATTGCTCCATTCACTAAACCTTCTTCTACATTCAGATTACGCTTCAAAATTACCCGACAGTTTAAACATACATCTAATTTTTTTTTCTAAGCCAGCAGTTTTTGATACAGACTTTTCCAAAGAATCCAATTTAGTCTGTAGTTTTTCTGAAAGGACAATTGTTATTCCTTGATGCTCTATTTTAGCAATAGCTTCAATGTGAACTATTTCTTAATTTTTCAATTTCATAAGCTCTCTATTAAATTTATAACACTCTTCCACTGTAGGCATTAAGCAAACTATAGACTTTTTTCTTTCATTTTCTTGTACATTACTTCTGCTGGTGTGTTTTCATTTGTATACAAGTTCTTCAGTAGACGACTTTGAAAAGCTTGTTTACCTTGTTTGCTTAGAACACCAATTCTTACATCTCTTAGAATATTTCCATAATCTTCATCTCTTGCTTGTCGCATATTCTGAGTGAGTTCTTTATATTCAAAATGTAACCACAGATTCACATTTCCAATACTTCCCAAAGATTTCTTAGTGTCTTCATGTAGAAGAGTTTTAAACACTGGTTCCCCTTTTACTGGGGTTAGTTGTAGCAGATCTCCAAATACAATTAAATGTTTTCCCCCAAAGACAACGTCGTAATCTGTTTTTAATACCTGTTGCAGTCTTAAGTGTACAAAAGCAAGCATTAAGTTTGAGACCATGCTCACCTCATCAATATTTAAAAGTTTCATTTTCTTCAGCACTCTTGACACTTCATAAGAAGCTTCTCCAGACAACATCTGATATTGTAATTTATTATCATGCTCCACTGGTAACATCAATAATCTATGCAAAGTAACTCCTTTAACATTGTTTGCAGCTAATCCAGTTGGAGCTGTTACCACACAACATAAATGCGAACCAGTAGTTTTTTGAAGATAACTGGTCAAAACTTTAATTAAAAAACTTTTACCTTTCCCAGCTTGACCACTGATGTACATCAGAAGAGGTTTAAAAGATGAACACAAACATTCTTTTTTTTCATGCAACAAACCATGTTCTATCCGTTCTCTCACTTGCACATATATTTCTTTCTGTTCAACATTTACTTGTTCTTCTAACTTTTCCAACGTTATATTCTCCTCGTGTGCTTGTTGCATGAATTTCGACTTCATGCATAGCAATCGCTGCTTCATTTTGCAGCATTGTTTATCCAAGAGGATCTTGACTACATGGACCACTACTTTGACTATCTTGAGAACTTTCATGAGCTATTTCAGCTATAATAGTCTTTTCCTGTTCAACTTAATCATTCAACATTTTTAAATATGTAGGGAAAATTGGACATCGCATGCTATCTTTACAAGCATTAAATGAATCTTCGTAGCAGTCAAACTCTCCAAGTAATTCACTTTCGCTACGCCATGGTTTAAACAGCTGCAGAAGTGCTAAATAGTAAAATTCTCGTTTATCTGGAGTTTCACAACTAAGTTTCTTGTGGTTTATAAGATTACCCTTTGCATGTTTTACTAAACAACCATGACATCCAACTACTGCAAACTTTCCTTCTTTTAAATTCTCTTTAACATTTCTTTTGAAGCTGTAATGTTGAAGTACTTCATACAGACATAGCTGTTCCAGATGTTGACTCCTTTTCGGATAGTATATGCCCAACATATTAGTTTTAAGAATGTCTGTACTATCATGGCTCATTTGCTGCTAATTGTTCAATTTCTTCCAATGATTTCAACACTCTATTTTGTTTGCAGGCAAGACCTAAACTTACCCAAATGATTCCTTGTGACTTTGAATATAAACTTGAAGAACACAAGCGGTCCGAACATTCATACGATCCAATTTCTCGGTGGGAAAGCATTTTCAAACTAAAGCTGTACAATTTTTTGCTCTTGTGCAATTTCTTCCCACATTTGTTTCATCTCAGTTTTTTCAGATTTTGTTATGTACAATGTAACATAACGTGCAACAGCAATTGAGTTTTCCGCAACATACTGGATGTCCATATTCGCATTCCACATTTTTAAAATGACTGGATTGTAGTCATTGATATACTTTGACACTTCTGTTCTTTTGAAGTTGTAGGTATTCTTTGGAAATTTCCGAGTTATTGTGTGCCTCACAGAAGAAAAAAAATAATTTACTCTTCCTTTACAAATGACTGGACGGGGAAAACCAAACCGACATTTGGTGTAAGATTTTCCTTTAGACTTGTATTTTCTTCTGCAGTACTTTCCACAACGGTGACTTTGAAAATGTAAAACTTGCTGTCTCAAGCTTCCATCTGCTCCTTCTCTTGGAATCTCACATGTCACATACTGTTCGATGAAAGACAATACTGTTTCATCAGAATCAGTTCCAAATTTAGGTGCATCCTTGACCCATAGTAGCATATGTATATGAGGTGCACCTCTTGCTTGGTACTCCTTTCTCCAAAAGAAATCGGTAACTTCTCCAAGAGGTGGATTCTTTTCATTACAGATCATACCTTGAAACTTATGATTAAAATATCTACACACATTTACAGGATCCAATGAACACAGTTCACCAGGAGTCTTTATTTCAAATTTTTTTATATTAGAACTCGCTTCTCTTAAAAACTCAAGCAAATGTTCCCATGCATACTCTGCACAGCTAAGTGTGACAAACCATGTTGGTGTACCTATGTTCTGTAACATACACTAGAGTTCTCCATGACGACAATATCAATACTCATTTGTTCCACGTTGACATGCCATCAAATTGATTAACTGTGCTTGTAAATTTTCATCTGTTTCTTGAACTTTCTCCACAAAATCTTTCGCAGAAAGAAGTGATTCATGAACTCCAGTTTAACTATATGATTCACTGCATACGAGAGAGAAGACAGATCACTTTCAAACAAAAGGTGAAATATGTATGGAATGCACTGTCGAAATCTAGGATCTTCAGAATATAATTCTGTTGACCGATATTCTGAAGCTGGAATCCATACAGGTCGGTCATCAGATTGTCCACCTTCTCCAGTAGGAAACAACTGTGGAAAATAATGAGCTTTCAAGCTTTTCTCCCATACACTCATTGGAGTTCCCTGTGCTTTTTTCATTTGAAATAACTCAATGCTACTTCCTATCACTTCTTTTGAATGCAAAGGACATATTGTATAATGTTCATAAATCTCTTCAGTCCTTGACTTTTCCACTTTCTCTATTTGACCATTTGAAATTTCAAAATCATCTTCTAAACGTATTACCTGTTCATCCACATTTACATTTTTGAAATAAATATTGTTCTCTAAAAGATATAAGGTAGCCTTTTCCACTTTATTAACATTCACAAATTCTTGCCATATTTTCCGACTCTTTGTGGGTACACCATTTACTAAAATAACTACTGCCTCATCTTCCTCTTTCTCTCCAGCAATAGTTTCAATGTTTTTCTTAAAATCCAAAGGTAAGTACACCACTCTTCCTTTCAGCCCTCTTTGCAAGTCTGTTGGTGGCAGTTTACCTGTTTTAGGCTCCATCCAAATTATAGTTTGAAAAAGATGAACAGATTGAATTAGAACCGACTCATATGTATTCAATTTGGCCAGCTCCTGCGGAATAGCTACCAACTCAAACTTCTTATGCACTGCTCTAGCAGGCATTTTGTTCTCTTCTAATTTGTTGTAACAATATTTACATATACGTTGATCACTACCTAACTCAAATCGACCTTCAACAAACAAGTAAGTTGCAAATTCTTCCCACTTACCATTGTTCTCCTTTTCACTTTTCAAATACAAATCAACATTCCTACTTTGACTTTTATAATGAGTACGTCGACAACAAACACAAACATAGTTTGGTATTTCAGAGCACACTATATTAAACTTTCCAATTTCTTCTTCAAACTGACCAGTGCTAATCTCATCTCCTCCAATATTTGTAATTGTCAAACTTTCACTTTCTATGAACTGCTCTTCTGAACCAAAATATCGCATTTCAATATCATCACACTTTTTTTGAACATCTGATAAAGAACCATATAAAAGACTTCCATTCAGTTCACTTAAACTTAATGCAGGACTTTTTACATTGTACAGTTTCTTTACAAAGTTCCGCATTTCTGAATGGTGTACTGCTAACATCCTCAAATGATGAAAAACACTTTTACAAAGTTTTCTTGAAACACAAGCCAGAGAATGCCCATACCCCCAGGATATAGCGGCATGGATTAACAAATTTAGCGGCACAAATATGGAAATTTAGCGGCACAAATATAGAAATTTAGCGGCAATTTTGCGGCATTTTAGTTTGCAGTTTTTCCTACAACAAACACAAATATCTTAGTTTTTTGAAGTATTTTACAACATGAAGCTATGTATATTTGGTTTATTTATAATATAGAGACTTTGTTTGGCTTCAAGGCTACATATATGTGTTTAAAAAAATAATTATGCCCCCCAGGGCCCGCTGTGTGCCTCGTGTGCGGCGGGCCCAAAAAGAATGCCACCTGGGCCCGCAGCACACCAGGCATGCGGTGGGCCCAACATTTGTTTTAAAAAAAAGATATGCCCCCAGGGCCCGCCGCGTGCCCCGTGTGCGACGGGCCCAAAAAGAATGCCCCCCTGGGCCCGCCGCACACCGGGCACGCGGCGGGCCCATATGTTTTAAAAAAAAATAATTATGGCCCCCAGGGCCCGCCGCATGCCCCGTGTGCGGCGGGCCCAAAAAGAATGCCCCCCTGAGCCTGCTGCACACCGGGCATGCGGCGGGCCCACAACCATTTTTTTTTTTTAAATGCCGGGAGTGGACTGCCGCGTGCCCAGTGTGCGGCGGGCCCCAAAAACATTATGCCTCTGGGGCCCGCCGCACACTGGTCATGCGGCGGGCCCGCAACCATTTAAAAAAATGCCAGGAGGGGCCCGCCGTGTGCCCATTGTGCGGTGGGCTCCTCCTGGCATTTATTTTATTTTAAATGGTTGTGGGCCCGCCGCGTGCCCAGTGTGCGGCGGGCCCCAGAGGCATAATGTTTTTGGGGCCCACAACCATTAAAAAAAATGCCAGGAGGGTCCCGCCGCGTGGCCAGTGTGTGGCAGGCCCCAAAAACATAATGCCCCCGGGGCCAGCCGCTCGCTGAACAGGTGGCAGGCCCCCCACAACACAACTTCCTTACCTGGGCCGACGGTGAGGTGATGTGAGCAGCAGCTGCAGTCCTTATGACGGGAACAGCACAGCAGGGCCAGCAGGGCAGGTGAGGAATGTAAATATACACCACCACGCCTGCCCTGCTGTGAGGACCCTCCTTCTATTGGTTGGACCTGTGGCGAGAGCCCCCCTGCCAATAGAAGGGGGTCTGGAGATATCGCTGGGGGCAAGGCAATCTCGGGGGAGAGTGAGATATCGGCAATTGGATTGGGAAGGCACTTTTGTAAAAATCGTGCATTTTTTACAAAAGTGCCGATTTCGCGGGCACTTTAGTAACAATCGCGGCATTTTTGCAAAAGTGCCGATTTCGCGGCAAACCGCGAAATCGCGAAGTCGCGATATCCTTGAGGGTCTGTATATTGTCTTACATTACATGGATCTAGTCCTTGTAACAACTTAATCTTCTGTTTTATACTTTTCTGAGTATATTCTCGTAGCAAATTTCTCATTATATCAACGGATTCCTGTCAAATGCTACTTCAACTCCACTTATACACAGGAGCTCGTGGACGTTTCCCTTGCACTTCTTCAGCTATTAACTCTTCTGCACTTTTACCAACCATTTCTTCCTTTGGAAGAGGAACACCATCCTGAACTTCGTAGCAACGACCTCCAGTATCAACTGCAAATGATAAACTATTTTCCTGGAAGTAACTTTCCTCATTAAAAAAAGGCTCAATACTAGGAGTATGCCTCCAATGTCCACTAAAGATTTTACAAAAGTTGGTTCTGTTCACAAGTTTTTTTTTTCTACTTTTGTCTTTCAATACTTTGACTATTTTATCCAATACTTTCAATCTCTTTAAAATCAAAATGAACAACTTCTGTTTCAAATTGAGAGCAGTATCCACTATACTTTCAATACGCTGCTTCTCTTTGAATTGGAACATTCTTCTTTTATATTTGCAGCATGTTTTAAATAAATTCTGAATCACTCTAGATTGAAAAAGTCTCTGACGAATTTCTTGAAATTGTTTTTGTCTCCCAGTACCAGATACTATTTCTTTATCATCTTTCCTTTTCCTCGTATTTGAAATTGAACTCTGCTTCACCTTACTGGAAAAATTATTTTTTTTGCTTTGTGTGATCATTAAATGTTTGTAATATTTTTCTCAAAAATTGTCTTTTGCTTTTACTCAAACAAACAGTTTCTCTTCTACTCGCATTTTTTTCTACTTCAAGATCTTTCCTTTTCGTCAAATATATATTTTTCTTCTCATTTATTTTTTTTCACTTCTTCTAGGCATTTCCAAATTTCAATCCAAACAAAATAATTTTCTGAAAAACAAAAAATAGATTCAATTATTTTTCACATTTCTTCACTATGTTAAAATAATAACATACAATTGCAAAACTTCCACTAACAACTTCCAGACCCAGTGCTGCAACGTGATGTAGCACTAGGATGACAAGTAGTGCCATAGAACATACAGCACGTATTTATTTCATTATTTACATACTCCTTTACAATTTATATATAACTGCACTACCTCATACTTTTCACCTCTCCGCCACACCCCACCACCCCACACCACTTTCTCTGCAACCCACCGCACACAACTTTATAAATTGTATTTTACATTTTTTTAATCTATGTACTTAGAATGATATTATCAACCAAACAGCACACATAAAATTTTTCATTATTACCTAACAATTTTTCAACAACTTCACAAACATAACACTGCACCCAGGGCTTTAACTGGAGGGGGTGTCTGTGGGGATGTGACCACCAGCACTTTATTTTTGGGAGCCTCGAAACAGGTCTTTATAGTGCTCTATTTTCCGACCTCACAAACGTAATCCATTTTTTTCTTTATTGCACTGCAGTGACACTGTGAGAGCATGCACATTGCTCACTACTTCGAATTGCAGACATCATGCCAAGTGACTCGCATTGTAGGAGAAGGTAAATCCTTTAAAGAGAGCCATTTTTTCTCAGTATTTCCCTTCTCCTTTTGCAGCGCACCAGCAACATCATCGTGGGGTGATTAGCAGACAGACCACCAGACTCGCAACGCCCATTGCCCCGGACTCTCTGACAAAGCTTCCCGGGCGCACACACAGAGCCGCACCCGAGTACTTCACCGGCCTTCAAAACATTATTTTTTTGTAAAGGAGACTCTGTTCTTTTTCACCCCTTTTTACAACCCCTACATGCCCACTCTGCCTATTGCTGAAAGAATTAGGCTCCCCCGAAATGTCCCTCTGGTTGCGCCTCTGCAAATGACCACAACAAGGCAACTCCAGCACGAACCTGCTCTCACCTTACACACGGTCTTGTTTTAGTGCTAAGAAAACACACACTTTGCCTGCCTCACTAAGTTCTCACACCCCCTCTTTAATATGAACATAAAAGCTTTCCAATTACTTTTATATTCCTATAGTGTACTTCACATGGAAATATAGAACTCAAGGTTCTCACCACCCCAAATTAGCTCGCTGGTATACTTTCTCAAATATAAGAAGTACAGGTATTCAGTATCTGTCAGTCACGGCCACTTTAAAACAGTGTACCTATAAACAACTCGACAGAACGTCATGTTTTTAAATTAACGTATTACACTTAAAAGCTCCTTTACATTTCTTTCGCTAGATGTACCTTTGTTTAAAACACCACCAGAGAAGGGTGTTGAAGTATGCTCCACAAAGAGTAACTCAAAGCTTTGTTATTCTTTATTAAAAAATCTGCCTGTCAATGCTTTTCGCAAGCCTTTTCAACGCCTTAAGAGAGTAGCTGGAGGAGTATAATACGTCGTATTTAAGATCGGGGGCGGACGATGCACGGAAATAAGAATGTATAGTTGAATAAAGGGCGAGTGGATGCATGGCCAGATGCATCAATGGATAGATACATAGATCAATGTATCAATGTATGGATGGATGGAAGTATGAATGAATGAATGCAAAGAACAGTACTTACGATAGACGGGTGGGCTGATAAATGCTTAGGATTGATATATCTATGCATATATAGGCGTATCGCTGCATGAATGGCACAGTGCTTACTATAGGCGAGTGCACTCATAGATGCTTAAGATAAGCGGACGAACAGATTTATGTATATATATAAGTAGGAATATATCCATCAATTAAAAGATGGTTGAATGGCGCAGTGCTTAGGATGCATGGATACTGCGCTTTAATTGGGCCGGGTCTGGGGACCGGCACTTATTTTCAGCAGCCTCCAAACGACTCTCTACCAGGCTCTATTTTCGGCCCTCTCAAAGATAGTCATTTTTTTTGTTTTCGATGTACGCATGCTTATTTTGCTCACTACTGAGAACTGGAGACATCACGCTAGGTTACCCACATTGTAGAAGAAAAGGAAATCCTTTAAACAATGTTTTTTTCCGAACCTACGATAATTGGAGAGGATTTTCTAAAGCACACAATGATACTTATCTTGATTTAGACCATGCCCCAACTTGCATAGCCCACACCCCTTTAAGAGCTTTGCCCCCCCCCCTTTTAGAGCACCCCCACTTTTTTTTCTCCCACTTAGAACCCTAACTACACCATAGTAAAAAACAAACAGTGTAACCTTCCATTAAAATCTGCAATGGCACCAAGTTTCATTTTTTTCCATCAACGCTATCAGCCTTCTACCACAGTACAAGAGTGTCTATCGGCAAGAAGATGTCTTATCCACAGAAATGTTGTGTAATTTCTGTACCTGTCTGCTGGAACAGCCATCAACAAAATGTATTAAAACATGGGAATTTGCCAGAAAAACAAATACCATACCATACAGCGATTCATAAATGGGCACACTGCCACTGCACCACCTTCTTCCCCATCCTTCCTTAACTTCACAAAATTAAAGAAAGAGCCACACCAAACCTAGTAAATACACTATACCAATACAAGAACTCAATTTCAACAACCGTCTACTGGAACGCTCATGAGCAAAGCATATTAAAACATACAAATTTGCGGGTAAAACATATACCATGCCAATTGGGCACTTTATAAGTGCTCCCAGTGGTACTACATCACCTTCAGTAGCTCGACATCTGCACGTTACTAAATTCTGTGTTTTAATCAGAAACATACCCTCCTCCCCCACACCCACCCCCGCCCTTCCTTAACCGTACGAAATCAAACAGAAACCCCCACCATTCCTAGTAGCGCCACTATACCTATACACTGGCTTAATTTTAACAGGTGTGTGCCGGAACACTCATCAACAAAAAGTATTCAAACATGCAAATTCGCCGGAAAAACATAAACAATACCATAGCACGGTTAATAAATAGGCCCACTCAAACTACATTACCTTTACTAACTACACATGCCCACGTTACAAATGTCTGTCTTATAATCAGCAACATACGCACATCCCCCACCGCCACCCATACCCATGCTTAACCTTACGAAATCAAACAACGAGCCCCTGCACTCCCGTTACCGCCCCTATAGCCATACATAGACTTAATGTCAACAGGTGTCTGCCGGAACGCTCATCAGCAAAAGCTATTAAAACTTACAATTTTGCAACTCAAACATACACCATACCATAAGACGGTTTATAAATAGTCACAGTACCACTACACCACCTCAACACCCACCCTTCCTTAACTTTACGCAATAAAAGAAAGAGCCCAAGCAAACGTAGAAGCTCCACTATAGCCAAACAGAGGCTTAATTTCAACACGTCTCCCAAAACGCCCACCAGCAAAACGTATTAAAACATGCAAATTTGCGACTAAAACATATCCCATGCCATAGGGCACTTTATAAGTGCTCCCAGTGGTACTAGATCACCTTTAGTAGCTCGACATCTGCACGTTACTATATTCTGTGTTTCAATCAGCAACATAACCACCTCCCCCACACCCACCCCCACCCTTGCTTAACCGTACAAAATCAAACAGAAACCCCCACCATTCCCAGTAGCGCCACTATACCCATATACGACGTTAATTTTAACAGGTGTCTGCCGGGAACACTTATCAGCAAAAAGTATTAAAACATGCAAATTGGCGGGTAAAACATAAACCGTCCCATAGCACAGTTTATAAATGGGCCCAGTCGAACTACACCACCTTTGCTAGCTAGACATCTATATGTTACGAAAGTCGTTTCAACACGAAGGTGCCGATCACGATACGGTAAAAAATTCCCCCGTGCGACTCGTATCCGGTCTTTTTACCCTACGAATTGTACAAGTGCCGTACGAACTGGCAATCACGATTCGCATGGTAAAAAGTCCATACGAACCGCATTGGGAACATTTCCCCACACGTCCTCGGGTCGGAAAAAGTGTCCGATACGTCCTCGGACGAATCACCGTACAAACGTGAAAAGTCAAGTCGGACCGAGGAATCACGATCCATCCCGTGCGTCCGAACTCACAACCGTATGGAAAAAACACCGTCCGCACCGAACTCCTACAGCAACCATGGAGACATGTGCCCGCATACGCGCCCAACACTCCCCCCAGCCCCCGTACGTCCGACACGTACCCCCCGTGTATGTACACCCCCACCCGTCTAGGTACACCCCAGTACGTCCGAGTCCTACCCCCACACCTGTACGTGTCATACCCCCGTGTACCCACACCCCAGTACGTGTCGTACCACCGTCTATGTACACCCCAGTACGTTCCAGTCGTACCCCCACCCCAGTACGTGTCGTACCCCCGTGTACCCCCACCCCAGTACGTGTCGTACCACCGTCTATGTACACCCCAGTACGTTCCAGTCGTACCCCCACCCCAGTACGTGTCGTACCACCGTCAATGTACACCCCAGTACGTTCCAGTCCTACCCCCACCCCAGTACGTGTCGTACCACCGTCTATGTACACCCCAGTACGTTCCAGTCCTACCCCCACCCCAGTACATGTCGTACCATCGTCAATGTACACCCCAGTACGTTCCAGTCCTACCCCCACCCCAGTACGTGTCATACCCCCGTGTACCTACACCCCAGTACGTTCCAGTCGTACCCCCACCCCAGTACGTGTCATACCCCCCGTGTACCTACACCCTAGTACGTTCCAGTCCTACCCCCACCCCAGTACGTGTCATACCCCCGTGTACCTACACCCCAGTACGTTCCAGTCGTACCCCCACCCCAGTACGTGTCGTACCACCGTCTATGTACACCCCAGTACGTTCCAGTCCTACCCCCACCCCAGTACGTGTCGTACCATCGTCAATATACACCCCAGTACGTTCCAGTCCTACCCCCACCCCAGTACGTGTCATACCCCCCGAGTACCTACACCCCAGTACGTTCCAGTCGTACCCCCACCCCAGTACGTGTCATACCCCCCGTGTACCTACACCCCAGTACGTTCCAGTCGTACCCCCACCCCAGTACGTGTCGTACCACCGTCTATGTACACCCCAGTACGTTCCAGTCCTACCCCCACCCCAGTACGTGTCGTACCATCGTCAATGTACACCCCAGTACGTTCCAGTCCTACCCCCACCCCAGTACGTGTCATACCCCCCGTGTACCTACACCCCAGTACGTTCCAGTCGTACCCCCACCCCAGTACGTGTCATACCCCCCGTGTACCTACACCCCAGTACGTTCCAGTCGTACCCCCACCCCAGTACGTGTCATACCCCCGTGTACCTACACCCCAGTACGTTCCAGTCCTACCCCCACCCCAGTACGTGTCGTACCATCGTCAATGTACACCCCAGTACGTTCCAGTCCTACCCCCACCCCAGTACGTGTCGTACCACCGTCTATGTACACCCCAGTACGTTCCAGTCCTACCCCCACCCCAGTACGTGTCATACCCCCGTGTACCTACACCCCAGTACGTTCCAGTCGTACCCCCACCCCAGTACGTGTCATACCCCCCGTGTACCTACACCCCAGTACGTTCCAGTCATACCCCCACCCCAGTACGTGTCATACCCCCGTGTACCTACACCCCAGTACGTTCCAGTCCTACCCCCACCCCAGTACGTGTCATACCCCCGTGTACCTACACCCCAGTACGTTCCAGTCGTACCCCCACCCTAGTACATGTCGTACCACCGTCTATGTACACCCCAGTACGTTCCAGTCCTACCCCCACCCCAGTACGTGTCGTACCATCGTCAATGTACACCCCAGTACGTTCCAGTCCTACCCCCACCCCAGTACGTGTCATACCCCCCGAGTACCTACACCCCAGTACGTTCCAGTCGTACCCCCACCCCAGTACGTGTCATACCCCCCGTGTACCTACACCCCAGTACGTTCCAGTCGTACCCCCACCCCAGTACGTGTCGTACCACCGTCTATGTACACCCCAGTACGTTCCAGTCCTACCCCCACCCCAGTACGTGTCGTACCATCGTCAATGTACACCCCAGTACGTTCCAGTCCTACCCCCACACCAGTACGTGTCATACCCCCGTGTACCTACACCCCAGTACGTTCCAGTCGTACCCCCACCCCAGTACGTGTCATACCCCCCGTGTACCTACACCCCAGTACGTTCCAGTCGTACCCCCACCCCAGTACGTGTCATACCCCCGTGTACCTACACCCCAGTACGTTCCAGTCCTACCCCCACCCCAGTACGTGTCGTACCATCGTCAATGTACACCCCAGTACGTTCCAGTCGTACCCCCACCCCAGTACGTGTCGTACCACCGTCAATGTACACCCCAGTACGTTACAGTCCTACCCCCACCCCAGTACGTTCCGGTCCTACCCCCAACACAACCTCCTAAGTACGGAGCGCACCCCAGGCCCCAACATCACCACCACATGTACGAGTCGTACCAACCCACACACAAGGACAGCACCGTACAACCAAATGGCCCATGTACACACCGTACACACGCTCAAAACGCACGTACACAACCAGGACAAAACAAAACAACACAAGAATACACCATTCGAATGGCACAAAGCCACTAAACATGTCCAACAACCACTAAAACAACACATTCACTGACCTGCAACTGCCAAAAACAAACAGAGGCCAAATACACCACCACTCCTTATAACCAACCCACCCAAGATTCAAACACAGCCACACCCACCAATGGACCAATAAAAAGGGCCCACACACACAAACCATGAGCCTTTGCAACAGACTCACTGCTGCCAGACACCACAGAACCACACTACAAGCTACACCACATCTTACACTTGCACACCTTCACACAACCACCCTCACAAACACCCCCTCATCACATTCACACACACACACACACAACCATCCACACACCCCCCAACATCCACACACCCCCACCCACACCCCTCACCATGCCCACCACCAAGAATCCAAAGTTCAGTAACCGAGAATTGGAGGTCCTTGTTGATCAAATCCTCAGAGTCGAGCCACAGATCTTTGGAACATTGGTCAGAAGCACCAGCCTGGCAGCAAAAAGTGCCATGTGGCAGACCATCGTCGATGCTGTGAATGCTGTTGCGGACACCAGACGGACCAAGCAGGAATGCCAGAACAGGTGGTACGATCTGCGGAGGAGGGTCCGAGCCAAGAGGCAGGATGAACACGACCAGGCCAACGCCACCGGAGGAGGGCCCTCCCGCAGACCCGTACACTACCATCCCTGGGAGGAGAGGGTGATGGCCATACTGCCGGTGGAGGCAGTCGAAGGATTAGAAGGACTCCGAGACCCGGGTGAGTACACAAACAACGCACCTCACAAGGGGGGAACGGCATCCACAACCAAAATCACCAACAGGCACGCAACCACCACAAGCCATCGCATGACTCAACCACACTCCATGAGCACGCACATGCCACTGCTGCCACCATGCCCCATGCACCCAGCTGGACAATGTCAAGTCACAGGCCACAGAAGACAACAACACATGACACGGTAACCCGGATGGCGGCAGGCTGGGCCCAAAAAAGCACATAGTGCAACTCAGAAGCAGACAACAATTCACTCTACCCATATGGCCTAGGTCACAGCCAGACAAACAGTGTGTCCCAACACAGGAATGACTTGCCAGCAAATGGCGGACGCCTTGCATCAACACATGGGGGTGAAGGCACTGTTTTGCACATGACAGCAGCTAATGAACAGCCAACATTGTGAACGAGTGGCAGCACACACCACCACAGCAGCAGCGCACAGACACAGACACTACACCCAATGGGTGCCTGGAGATCAGAAACAAACTCACATCAACAATCCAAGGGCCATTCAAAGATCTGCTAACAGTGTGTGCCCAGGAAGCTGGGCAGAGGTGACAGAGGATGACACACGGAGGGTGGGAGAGGGGGACAGAGAGGGAGGGAGACGGACAGAGGGAGGAGGCTGACACACGGAGGGAGGGAGAGGGGGACTGAGAGGGAGGGAGAGGGGGACAGAGAGGGAGGGAGAGGGGGACAGAGATGGAGGGAGAGGGGGACAGAGATGGAGGGAGAGGGGGACAGAGAGGGAGGGAGAGGGGGACAGAGATGGAGGGAGAGGGGGACAGAGATGGAGGGAGAGGGGGACAGAGATGGAGGGAGAGGGGGACAGAGAGGGAGGGAGACGGACAGAGGGAGGAGGCTGACACACGGAGGGAGGGAGAGGGGGACAGAGAGGGAGGGAGAGGGGGATAGAGATGGAGGGAGAGGGGGACAGAGAGGGAGGGAGAGGGGGACAGAGATGGAGGGAGAGGGGGACAGAGAGGGAGGGAGAGGGGGACACAGAGGAAGCGAGACACAGGGAGAGCCAATCAGCCGTGTTGCGTGTGTGAATGTCTGCTCGTCAGCAGGTAGACTGCGTGCATGTAGACAAGGGTGGCCAGTGCCAGAAGCCCCCCTCTTCACCATGGCAAAACACATGGCCATGTCACAACCTGTTCACGAGCACAAGGACAGCTACCTGGATCATATAAGTGTGTGGATCCACTCCATGTGCACATGTACAGTGCATGGCTCGCCACACCTGCCCACTCCACTGCTGACTGCAGTCACACTTGACGCAGCAAGTAAGACTGTGCCACACATAGTTAAAGGGGCCAAAGTGGTGCCCAAGGGACACACCCATGCACAAGTGCACTATGAGTGGAATGCAAGACAAATCCTAATTCCAAGAGGAAATGTGCCAACTGTGAAAATGATGAAACATGGATGTTGCATGGACAAAAATTAACATTGTCTCTCTCACACACAGGTCAACGTCGTGATGCACCCCCCAACACTGGGGGGGAACACTCACAGGACCTGGATCTGCAGGAGCCCGATCCCACCGGCAGCGACCACTCTCACCACTCTGCGGACGACCCCGACCAACCTGGCCCCTCTGGTGTCCAACCACCTGCAGCACCTGCGTCAGGTACAACTGTGCCAACCACCACCCCCACTCCTGCCACATCCCAGGAGACACCCAGGATCCCTGCCCCAACACCACAATGCAGCCAGGCTCGCCAGGAGGGACACGGTGTCCCGGGCACCCAGGAGGAGGCAGGCGACAATGCCAATGCCACCCCTCAGGGGTCCCGGAGACCCCATGTGCCCACAAGTGCAGGCCAGGTGCAAGTGGGCAGGGGTGGTGGGAGTGGAGGACGGCGGAGGCGCGAGCCTGACCAGTTGGCTGGGGATCCGGTATTTTCCCATGTCCGTAACATCCTGGACTCATACCGGCAGGACACCACGGGCATGGCCCAGGTTGTGTCCGTCCTCGAGGGGATCAAGGCCCAGCAGGCCCAGCAACATGCGGAGCTAATTGCCTGTCTACTGGTACACCAACGGAGGATGGAGGACAGACAGGCTGAGCAAGTGACGGCATTCCAGGGGATTCACGCTACACTCCGTCGGATGGCCGACACCATGGCCGACCCTCCCTGTGCCAGAAGGCGGAGAACATCACCACCCACAGGGAGGGATCAGGAGGAGGAGGAGGAAACATCCGACGGAGCATCCCAGACGTCGTCACGGCCTGCTGGTGAGGTTCCCCGCAGGAGGCCGGGTCGTCCACGGAAAGGACCGTGAGGGTGGCTGCTACATCACCATCTCCCAGGACACCTGGCCTGGCACCTGGCCCACTGGAGCAACAGCATCACAGCATCAAGAGACATTCTCTGCCACATGGCCCTGCTGGTCACTGGCTGACCAATGTTGACAAAGACTGTGGCATGGACTCTGAGGATTTCCAATGGCAAGGACCCCAACTCCCCTACTGAACTTTGGATTCAAACATCCCGGAAAGACCCTTACTTTGCCCCCCCCCCCCACACTAATAAATCACACTATGATGAGTAGATGCCTGCTGGTAGCATTATTAACTAACATGTGTCTTGTAAAGTCAAAACATGCCTGAGTCATCTTTTGTCTTCAACCATCCACACCCTGGAGCCTGAGTCTGGCACAGGACACATGGGTCACAGTGTATTAGGCAAGACAGACATGGAGCACCATACACACCCGTGATGGGCCCAACCACCTGAGGGGGTTGCCGAACAACCGTGCTGACACACACATTGAGTACAGCAACTGTCATGCGCAGTGGTCAGGGATCCAGTCCAGTGTCCTGGGGGGCACCCAGGCATGTGTACACAGGTGGCAGAACCATGTCCTGCAAGCCGGAGTCCGGTGGATGCCGAGAATGGGGGCCTGGCCAACGTTGGATGCATGGGGATGGCACATGTCACAATACCAACACAGTCATGGACATCATGCCCAATACACAGTCTCAGCCCACACACACAGCTTGCATCTTGCAACTCGACACATTGACACATAGCAACAATCAGGGAATACCATGCCAGACATGCAGGATGCACCGTGGCAACACACCAGCATTGACTGAGAAGAGGCACCTTGGAGGCATAGGGACACCTTTATTAGACATGTATTCGGGATTGCAGAGGCCACTCGAAGTACACATGAACACATCATGTGGAGTAACATGTGGGTCCAACACTGGCACCCCCCTTCTGCAGCACACATGCGTGTTTGCCATGGAAGTGGCACACAAGCGTCGGCTAACAGCTAAATACCCACAGCTGCACACGGAGAGCCTGCCATACACCATAGATCCGCTGATGTCGAAGTCCCACACCATGTCCAGCCAATGCTAACCGTATGTGGCCAAGGGCAGTGTCACACACATTGATGCCATCATCACAATCCCCTATCCCATCACTGATGCCTGTCAACCAGGCAGACCATCTATTCAGGTGTACACAGCTGCATGTCGTGTCCCATGGGGATGCGACATGGCTGCAGAGGAACAACACATCGACAGGGGCAGTGTGCATACATCGTGAACAACTGCCACACCCAATACACCCCAGATGCATCCCTTACCCCATGGAGACTTCCAAACGTGTCCGTGCCTGTAACGCTGAGTCAGCCCACGATGTCATGTCCATGATGAATAGCAGTGCCACAACAATGCAACCAGCAGACGGCATGTGCAGGTACCTGGGGAAGAGAGACACACAAGAAGTCAGCCACAAAAATGCACAGCCACTTGCATGTGCATTTACTCGACACATGTATGGATGACAACATGCTAGGTCATTATAATGACTGGGGAAATACTACCATCACTGGCACCATCACTCCAGTGACACACCCACATGCACCTCTGAGTCACGTGCCATACATGCAGGTGGAGACACACATCACAACGCATGCCACACGGGGACCAATGCGTGCACACTCAGACACTGGTACTCACCACTAAGCAAAGAAGTCGCGTATGAGCCGAGTCCGGATGTCCTCTTGCGGCTCCACATCCTCCACATCACTAGCCCCATTGCCAAGCCCTTCGTCCTCCACGGGTGGATGGTCCTCGTCATGTTGATTCAGGATGAGTGGCACAGCTCTTTCAACTGCCATGTTGTGCAGCATGCAGCAGACCATGAAGATCTTGCAGACCTTTGCCGGGGCATAAGGGAGTGCACCGCCGGTCTTGTGGAGGCACCGGAATCAGCTCTTCAGCATGCCAAACGTCCTCTCTATGACTCGCCTTGTCCGGCCATGGGCGGTGTTGTAGCGGAGCTGTGCCGGCGTGATGGGGTTGCGGAGAGGTGTGATCAGCCATGGCATGTTGGGATAGCCAGCGTCCCCTACATGGGAAGCACATGGTCATCGTTAGAAGTGGTGAAGCGGTTGTGCTGGTAGGCGATACAGAATAGAAGACAGACAGACTGTACCCACCTACAACACATGCCCGTTCGTTGCGCAGCTGCATCATCATATCAGGCATCCCGCTACGCCTCATGATGTAGGCATCGTGTGCTGATCCTGGAAAACGAGCACAGACATGTGAAATCACCATGTTGGAGAGACACACCACAAGGGCATTGATGGAGTGGTAGTGCTTCCGATTGCGGTACGCCACCTCCCGTGCGTGTGGTGGTACCAAAGCTACATGTGTCCCATCTATGGACCCTATGACATGGGGCATCCCTCCCAGGGCATAGAATCCACGCTTGACCTCAGTCATCTGTTCAGGGGTTGGGAACTTGATGAAGTCATCCAGGTGAATCAACATGGCCTCCAAGAAATCATGCAGCACACCGCTGAACATGCTCTGGGACATGCCACCAACATGAGCTATGGTATTTTGAAAGGTACCCGTGGCAAGAAAATGTAGGGCAGCCATTACCTTCAGCTGGGGTGTCAGTGCCGTAGGATACCTGTGCAGCGGTTGCAGGTGTGGTGCCAGTCTCGCCGTCAACTCCAGAATCAACGGTTGGGTGAAGCGGTAGAGCTGGATGCTGTCATTCTCCTGCATGGCAGCCAAGTCTGGAATTATTCGGGCAAGAGGCGGCGCTCTGCAGTAATTTGGAAGTGACAAGGAAGAGTGAGTGCACCACGACAACAACTCATGTCTACTGAGCACATGTTAATCTGGCAATACACACATGCTACATAGGGAGTCAGGTATGTGCTACATGGCCAGCACACGTATGGATGCAAGGTGGCACTCCTTCCAAGACCCAGCTACACACGGAGATTGAGAACCTCCCCATGCCACACCATGGGAATAGCTGTGTCCCAGTGCAAGTGAACAGCCAGACGCAAGACAGGAGTGACATACACCCACACATCAGCAGAAGTAGGATGCCGATTGCAGAGACTGGTCGCTGAACACTGGAGCCACAGGTCACATGACATTACACTAGGACAGCCCACACACCTTGCCATGAAGGTGCACATGTCATGACTCACCACACATTCCTTGTGAGGATGCAGACATGGCCTTGTCACGCTACTCCGTGTCCCATGCATACATGTGCACCTCACATCCGATACCACATGTGGCATGGTGTGCGGAACAGTGTACAATGACAATCTACACACAGACACATGTTGGTTGCTGCTACGGCTGCAGCTTATGAGGGTGCTACAACATTAACCTGATGTAAATCCCCCACACATAAATGACATAGTCACATTGTGCACTGTGGGTAGTGACAAGTCAGGTGTCATAACCCCTGTCCCGGGCATCATGGGACACTTCCGTGTGTTGGTGTCCGTGCCATGCCAGTGACGCTTACCCCAAGTGTGCAGTCCGACATGCACACATGTCAAAGGAGTCAAGGGCATGGCTGGCACACATTGCACCGTCACACAGTACACCTATACACATCTCATCATACATCTGGTGCCTTCTCCACTCAGGAGTCATGTTCCACATCACAGCCTGTCACACCTGTGCCCCACACATGTAGTAATGCACAGACGATGCCTTGATGTCCATTCCTGGACAAGTATGTCCATCCATGGACAAGTATGTCCATCCATGGACAAGTATGTCCGCCCTATTCCTACCTGTGTGTCACCTATCACCACTGTGATGTGTAAAAACCGCCGTACTGCTGCTAAGAGGGCCTGTGTACGTTCCCAAATCACTGTGGGAGTGCTGCCGTATGTGTACCCATCGTGATGGCGAGCGTACAGGCATTTGTACGGTCCGTACCACTACGAGTACGCATACGCGTGCAGACCCATAGTGATAGTGAGCGTAGATGCGTGTGTACGGCCCTGTCACAATGTGTGTCCTCGCGTATGCGTACTCGTAGTGGTACGGGCCGTACACACGCATCTACGCTCACTATCACTATGGGTCTGCACGCGTATGCGTACTCGTAGTGGTACGGACCGTACACACGCATCTACGCTCACTATCACTATGGGTCTGCACGCGTATGCGTACTCGTAGTGGTACGGACCGTACACACGCATCTACGTTCACTATCACTATGGGTCTGCACGCGTATGCGTACTCGTAGTGGTACGGACCGTACACACGCATCTACGCTCACTATCACTATGGGTCTGCACGCGTATGCGTACTCGTAGTGGTACGGACCGTACACACGCATCTACGTTCACTATCACTATGGGTCTGCACGCGTATGCGTACTCATAGTGGTACGGACCGTACACACGCATCTACGCTCACTATCACTATGGGTCTGCACGCGTATGCGTACTCGTAGTGGTGCGGACCGTACACACGCATCTACGCTCACTATCACTATGGGTCTGCACGCGTATACGTACTCGTAGTGATAGTGAGCGGACATGCGTGTGTACGGGCCGTACCACTACGAGTACGCATACGCGTGCAGACCCATAGTGATAGTGAGCGGACATGCGTGTGTACGGGCCGTACCACTACGAGTACGCATACGCGTGCAGACCCATAGTGATAGTGAGCGTAGATGCGTGTGTACGGTCCGTACCACTACGAATACGCATACGCGAGGACACCCATACTGATAGTGAACGTAGGCATGCGTGTACGGGCCGTTGCAACGCATTTGGGGTGCCCTAGGGCCCCGAAACGCACCGTACCTGTGTGTGATGCTCCAAATTACATAGGGGACAAGTATTGAGGCCTACATGCATGCTGGTTGGCATGGAGACCAAGTTCGAAATCCGAAATTGTTCTGGAAGGTGCACAGCAGAAGTCAGTTGGAATTCTTCTACATTGTTGCAATGTGTTTGTGGGTCTGACATCATGCAGGAGAATGAAACCGATAGAGAACCCACAGACTTCTAGGTTTGAAGGGATTGGTGGAAACATAGGATGCAAATGTGAGTGACCAATCACTCTGTACTCCTGTGCAT
Organism: Triturus cristatus; assembly: GCF_964204655.1. NCBI lineage: Eukaryota > Metazoa > Chordata > Amphibia > Caudata > Salamandridae > Triturus > Triturus cristatus. Next base: position 1,655,836,506 of record NC_140590.1, on the reverse strand, counting down.
GAGACAGGGCAGAAAGGCAGATATAAGGCAGCCAGGTCCCATGAGGGAGTACTTGCCTGCACATCTTTGCATTCGTCGACCCAGCTGCTGCTACTGATTCCCTGGAACCATGTCAAGGGCTGTGGAGAGGACACAGCCATTCACCCTGGAGGAGAACATGGCTCTGCTGGATGTGATCCTCCCACAGTACTCCATGCTGTATGGGTGACCAGGGTATCAGGTGAGTGCATAGGCCACTGGCACAGACTGTCCCTATGTTGTGACTGTGACTTCTGGCATTGTGTCCTGGTGTGACACACCTGCCATGTACTGTAGGGGGGGTCCCAGGGGGGGAAGCCTGATGTCTCCCAGCAGTGCCCTGAGACAGGAGGGGTGGGTGTGGAGTCCTCCCAGCAGTGCCCTGAGACAGGAGGGGTGGGTGCCTATCACTCCCAGCAGTGCCCTGAGACAGGAGGGGTGGGTGCCTATCACTCCCAGCAGTGCCCTGAGACAGGAGGGGTGGGTGTGGAGTCCTCCCAGCAGTGCCCTGAGACAGGAGGGGTGGGTGTGGAGTCCTCCCAGCAGTGCCCTGAGACAGGAGGGGTGGGTGTGGAGTCCTCCCAGCAGTGCCCTGAGACAGGAGGGGTGGGTGTGATGCACAGTGTGAGCCTTGATCACTGATTGTGACATTGCCATCATTCCGCCTGTGTACCCACTATGGCACGTACAGCTTTTTCCCTCACCAGGGGATGATGTCCCTATGACAAAGGTGCAATGCGTTGGCTGCATGACATGCCTTGTTGTAAACAGCTAATTTGTTCTCATATGTCTCTCTGTGACATGTGGCTGGTGTATTGATGTGGTGTCACTTGTTCTTCCTCACAGGTAGGCGCCACTGCCAAGGAGCAGATCTGGCTGACCGCCGTCAGCGCCGTGAGGGGTGTGGATGGTCGGAGGCGGAGCCTGCCCCAGGTGAGGAAACGCTGGCAGGATATCTGGTGCTGGACGCGGAGGATTGCACGGCTCCTGCTGGGGGACTCACCTGAGAGCCACAAGAACCGCGGCCGCCGCCGTCTGAGCCACCTCCACAGGCGTGTGCTGCCGGTGGTCTTTCCAGACCTGGAGAGGCGCTTACAGGCGATGCAGCAGCCGGAAGGGGTAGGTACATGTGCGTTTGTTGTGTGTCACCGGCATTTGTAAGGGCACGGTAGCATTAATTCACTGGCAGGGTTTAAAGGTGCTGTGCAGATCCTGTTTGCCCCAGTATAGCGCTGCGCCCCTGCCACCCTTCACCCCCTTCTTGCAATGTGTTCCCTGGTCTGTGTGTGGTCACTCTTTCACAAGGTAATGTAGGCTGGTGCTTTGTCCACGAGAACAATGCCTGTCGCATCATGTGTGGGGGTGGTGTGTAACAGCTTTTTGGACCTTGGCTGTGCCCTGTCAAGTGCACTGCATGTGGGTTCCATGTCAGTTGGCACTGATGCTGACTCCAGACATGGGAGTTGGTCTCTCATGTGTCATGCCTTACAGCGCGCATGTCCTATGTAGTGGCCTGTGACATGATGTGCATGAGTGTGCGATACGCATAGTGCAGGGATGGTGGCGTGTGTTGCAGTCATTACCATTCAGTAGCATGTGGTTGCGTGGCCACTACTGTCCCCTGGAGCACCTTTTCCTCAGTGGTGTGTGTCATCATAAACGTGGACACTCTCAGTGTCTACAGCGTAGGTTGTGCTCTGTGCCATTGTCCCCTGGCACCATGTATATAGACGTGCTATTTTGTACAGGTGTCCACTGTGCAGCCTGACCTGATTGTCCTTCTTCATACTCACAGTTGGCAGTGCCTGTGTGTCTTGTTATACTCATCTGAGGATGGGCACTGGTACCTCATTATTTGTACAGGTGCACCTTGGCTGTTTGGCGTCCAATCTTGCATTTTGCCTGCCCCTGTGTTTATCACCCAGACTATGAGATGTTGGTGCCACCTTTGTCTCAACAATTTGCCCCGTGTAGGGGTTGGTTGGGGCGGGCAATGCCTATATGTAAATTCCTGATTTCTACTTGCTGGGTCTGGGCAGTGTGTGATGTTTGTCTGGACACACACGCAAGGTGCAGTGACCGAGTCATGTTGGGCATGTTTCCAGCATTACCTATGCAGCATGTGTCTCAAGTTCGTGCATATGGTCCCTGGTCATCGGTATTTTCACCGACGCTGTGTGGTGCAGATGCAGTGCTGGATTGTCCCCAGGGCCTGGGTGCTATGTCAGACTACGTTTCCTGTCTTGAGCTATTGTCTCATGCTCTCCATGGTGTTGCAGTGGCATGGTGGCTCAACCAACTGTGTGTTTCATGCCCTACATCGGTACCTTGTTTAGTAGATGTCAGGGATCTTCCTTTTCAGGCTATGCAATGTTACCTATGTAGATTGGACTCATGTGACTGATGTGTACAGCTGTCTGATTAATTTCTGTCTCTCCACCCTGCCCACAGCATCGTCGGGGGACACAGAGGGAGACATGGACACAGGCAAGGCGGAGGGACCGAGCACCAGTGCCAGCCGTGACATCGGGGCTGGCACATCGAGTGGGACAGAGGTGGAGGATAGTGCGGCCGAGGACCTGTCGACTGGCACGTCAGAATACGAAGCTGACAGGTCCGAGGAGGATGTCTCCGAGTGGGCGGTGGCTGCACCAGCAGCTGACAGCGGAACAACACCTCGCACCGCCCCCTCAGTTCCCATCAGCCGCCTCCCACTTGCTCGTGTCCCTTCCCAGCGTGCCCGGTCACAGCATGTCTCCTTCCTGCCAGGCACCGCACCCCCTGCCCCTGTCTCCACTGCTGCCGCCAATGCAGAGTCTGTGGACATCCAGCGGCAACTGCAGGTTGGTCAGGCTGCGATCCTTAATGTCCTCCATGCCCACGGCAAAACCCTCACCAACATCGAGGCATTCTTGGAGGGCATTCATTCATCGCAGGCTGACCAACGCAACTTGCTGAGGTCCATAGACTCCACACTGACTGCAGCAGTGGGTCTCCTGCAGCGCGACCTCCCCCCACCTACCCCTGCCCCATCCACACTTCCCACTCCCATGCCTGTCCCACGTACACCCAGACGTCGGCATGCACCCACATCAACGGACACGGGCACCACACCAGCAGGGAAGGTCCACCGCACTCCTCCTGACACGCACACACAGGGTGAGGTAGGCACACCCACTGGGTCGGGGGGCAAACGTGTGACACGCAGCCATAGTGGGAGTCCGCATTCCACCCAGTCCACTCCCTCCAAATCCCCTCCCCTCAGCTCTCCTGGCCACATCTCCCCCAAGGACTCCTTCATGGCCGCTCTGTCCCTGAGCCCCACAGTGACACCACCACGCAAGCGGTCAAGGAGGTCCCCGGTCAGGGTGGTTGAGTCTCCCCCCCTGTCTCCACCCTCCCCCGGTGGCGCTGCGACCCATCCCTCTGACCCCCCCCCCTCCTTGGGGCCTGAGGTCCCTTCGGGTGCAGGGGACTCCCTGGAGGACCTTGCAAAGGTGTGTAGTGCCATCCTGGCCTCCGCCTTTGGCACTGACCCACCCCCTGTGGTGGAGTCCTCCATCCCTGCACCCACAACGCCGCCCCTTTGCCCTGATGTCCCTGCGGTGCCTGTTGCTTCCCCCCCCCCCTGATGCCCTCACCAGTGTGGAAGACGATGCCATTTGACTGTGCAGGCAAGGTAGGGGACACGCATCCCACTGTGTCCCCCATCCAGCTGAGAATCATTGACTGCCCTATGGGCTTTGTGAATATTGAACTGCCTGCGATCCACGGACATTGTGCTCATGCTGAATAAAGCTTAATTTTGTTTTCATTATCACACTACTGCTATGCTGGTATTGGTGTTGGTGGGGCTGCTACATGGTTTTGGGTGGTGTTTAAGGGTTTGGGTGTGTGGGATATGTAGTAGTGTGCTGCTCATTGGTGGGACCCTGGGATCTGTGTGCCATCACAAGGTGTTGGCTAACTTTCTTTGTTCATGTAAGCAGTTACTGCATGGTGCACTTGTCCCAGGGTGTATTCCTTCCTCTGTGTACCCAGCTTTCTTCCCTGCAGGGTGTTCCCAATTTTTAGCGCAGAGCTGTGTCTACATGAGCTGTGTGTGTGACGGAGCCCTTCTACTTTGGAAATGCATGCAGGGCCATGTCTCCACCTGCAACAATCGTGGCATCCTTGGTGATCACTGTACTTGTGTGTGGAGTCTGTTGACATGAGTTCATGGGGACATGTTCCCTTGTAGGCAGTATGCATGTGGATAATTCTGGCCTCACACACATGTGTTACACCCCTCCTGTCTCAGGGCACTGCTGGGAGTGATAGGCACCCACCCCTCCTGTCTCAGGGCACTGCTGGGAGTGATAGGCACCCACCCCTCCTGTCTCTGGGCACTGCTGGGAGGACTCTGCACACACCCCTCCTGGCTCAGGGCACTGCTGGGAGGACTCCACACCCACCCCTCCTGTCTCAGGGCACTGCTGGGGGGACTCCACACCCACCCCTCCTGTCTCAGGGCACTGCTGGGAGTGATAGGCACCCACCCCTCCTGTCTCAGGGCACTGCTGTTAGTGATAGGCACCCACCCCTCCTGTCTCAGGGCACTGCTGGGAGGACTCCACACCCACCCCTCCTGTCTCAGGGCACTGCTGGGAGGACTCCACACCCACCCCTCCTGTCTCAGGGCACTGCTGGGAGTGATAGGCACCCACCCCTCCTGTCTCAGGGCACTGCTGGGTGGACTCTGCACACACCCCTCCTGGCTCAGGGCACTGCTGGGAGGACTCCACACCCACCCCTCCTGTCTCAGGGCACTGCTGGGAGGACTCCACACCCACCCCTCCTGGCTCAGGGCACTGCTGGGAGTGATAGGCACCCACCCCTCCTGTCTCAGGGCACTGCTGTTAGTGATAGGCACCCACCCCTCCTGTCTCAGGGCACTGCTGGGAGGACTCCACACCCACCCCTCCTGGCTCAGGGCACTGCTGGGAGTGATAGGCACCCACCCCTCCTGTCTCAGGGCACCGCTAGGTGGACTCTGCACCCACCCCTCCTGTCTCAGGGCACTGCTGGGTGGACTCTGCACCCACCCCTCCTGTCCCAGGGCACTGCTGTTAGTGATAGGCACCCACCCCTCCTGTCTCAGGGCACTGCTGGGAGGACTCCACACCCACCCCTCCTGTCTCTGGGCACTGCTGGGAGGACTCTGCACACACCCCTCCTGTCTCTGGGCACTGCTGTTAGTGATAGGCACCCAACCCTCCTGTCTCAGGGCACTGCTGGGAGGACTCCACACCCACCCCTCCTGGCTCAGGGCACTGCTGGGAGTGATAGGCACCCACCCCTCCTGGCTCAGGGCACTGCTGGGAGGACTCCACACCCACCCCTCCTGTCTCAGGGCACTGCTGGGAGGACTCCACACCCACCCCTCCTGGCTCAGGGCACTGCTGGGAGTGATAGGCACCCACCCCTCCTGTCTCAGGGCACTGCTGTTAGTGATAGGCACCCACCCCTCCTGTCTCAGGGCACTGCTGGGAGGACTCCACACCCACCCCTCCTGGCTCAGGGCACTGCTGGGAGTGATAGGCACCCACCCCTCCTGTCTCAGGGCACCGCTGGGTGGACTCTGCACCCACCCCTCCTGTCTCAGGGCACTGCTGGGTGGACTCTGCACCCACCCCTCCTGTCCCAGGGCACTGCTGTTAGTGATAGGCACCCACCCCTCCTGTCTCAGGGCACTGCTGGGAGGACTCCACACCCACCCCTCCTGTCTCTGGGCACTGCTGGGAGGACTCTGCACACACCCCTCCTGTCTCTGGGCACTGCTGTTAGTGATAGGCAACCAACCCTCCTGTCTCAGGGCACTGCTGGGAGGACTCCACACCCACCCCTCCTGGCTCAGGGCACTGCTGGGAGTGATAGGCACCCACCCCTCCTGTCTCAGGGCACTGCTGGGTGGACTCTGCACACACCCCTCCTGGCTCAGGGCACTGCTGGGAGGACTCCACACCCACCCCTCCTGTCTCAGGGCACTGCTGGGAGGACTCCACACCCACCCCTCCTGGCTCAGGGCACTGCTGGGAGTGATAGGCACCCACCCCTCCTGTCTCAGGGCACTGCTGTTAGTGATAGGCACCCACCCCTCCTGTCTCAGGGCACTGCTGTGAGGACTCCACACCCACCCCTCCTGTCTCAGGGCACTGCTGGGTGGACTCTGCACACACACCTCCGATTTCAGGATTTGTACGCTTGGAACATACACGGTGGGGGTACGCTCAATGCATTCGAGGTGAGGGTACGAGTCTACTTACACTGGTGTGGTGGGGGTACGCTCCATGCATACGCGGGTGAGGGTACGGGTCGTACTTACACTGTTGGGGTGTGGGGTACGCTCCTTGCATACGCGGGTGAGGGTACGGGTCGTACTTACACTGTTGGGGTGGGGGGTACGCTCCTTGCATACGTGGGTGAGGGTACGGGTCGTACTTACACTGTTGGGGTGGGGGTACGGTCCGTGAGTCCGCGGGTGGGGGTAGGAGTCGTACTTACACTGGTGGGGGTGGGGGTACGGTCTGTACGTCCGCGGGTGAGGGTTCGAGTCGTACTTACACTGTTGGCATGGGGGGTACGCTCCATGCATACGCGGGTGGGGGTACGGGTCGTACTTACACTGTTGGGGTGGGGGGTACGCTCCTTGCATACGAGGGTGAGGGTACGGGTCGTACTTACACTGTTGGGGTGTGGGGTACACTCCTTGCATACGCGGGTGAGGGTACGGGTCATACTTACACTGTTGGGGTGGGGGTACGGTCCGTGAGTCCGCGGGTGGGGGTAGGAGTTGTACTTACACTAGTGGGGGTGGGGGTACGGTCCGTACGTCCGCGGGTGAGGGTTCGAGTCGTACTTACACTGTTGGCATGGGGGGTACGCTCCATGCATACGCGGGTGGGGGTTCGAGTCGTACTTACACTGTTGGGGTGGGGGGTACGCTCCATGCATACGCGGGTGAGGGTACGGGTCGTACTTACACTGTTGGGGTGGGGGTACGCTCCATGCATACGCGGGTGGGGGTACGGGTCGTACTTTCACTGTTGGGGTGGGGGGTGCGCTCCTTGCATACGGGGTGGGGGTAGGGTCCGTACATATACGTCCCCACGCTATGTGATGCTTGTGCGGCCCGTACCCAGGCCTTTGCCACGTGGGTGCGATCCGTCCCGCCATTGTTGGGGTGACGTGTGTGGGCGTGGTACGACTCGTACCCACGCTCTTCAGGCGTGGGTACGGGACGTACCTGTCTGGTTGTGTTGCCGGTTCGCGTGGTGACGGACTTCCGTTGTGGCGGTCGCTGGCTTATCAGGACACGCCCCCACCCCCTTGTGGTGACCAGGGCATGGGAGTCAGGTATGTCCAGGCCATGTGTGGTGTGTGACTTATGTGGTTGTTTTGTGGCCTGCCCTGGTCCTGCCACCCCCACCCCACCCCACTTTCCCCCCTCCCTTAGTTATTCTGACCTTCTGCGGCATCTGCGTCGTAACCTGTAGAGGAGGTGGACTGCTATGAGGGCAGGGATGACTCGTAGGTTCGGGTCCATGTCTGTCCGTCGCGTACTGGTACTCCTTGATCGCGTCGTCCTGTCGCGTACGGGTCCTCCTTGATCGCGTCGTCCTGTCGCGTACGGGTCCTCCTTGGTCGCGTCATCCTGTGTGTCCGTCGCGTACTGGTCCTCCTTGTTCGCGTCGTCCTGTCTGTCCGTCGCGTACTGGTGGTCCTTGTTCGCGTCGTCCTGATTTCCCGGCAGTTTTTGGGTGCCGGAAAATATTCACCGTGCGGGATGACGTCGGTGCGAATCGTAATTCCTGGGTCGTGAATGGCTGGCTGCGAGCGTCCCGACGTCAGGTCGGCGCTTTCCCGGATGGCATTGGTAGGGTTTTTTTGTTCGGTCGGGCTTTTTTACGAATCGTACGGTGATGGTGTACCCGTGCGAATCGTAATTCCTTGTTTGTATGAATTGACGACCGGGTACGCGTCGGACGGAGATTATGCTCCGTCCGACGGTTCGTACCCGGTTTTTACCGGATCGTGATCGGCACCAAGGTAGAGTGTATAGCAGGGCATGGGGAGAGTAAACAAAGTTCTAATTCCCAAACTTTTGATATACAGTCCCTTTACTGTATCTATATTAAAGATATTAAATGGAATGAATAAATTGACGAGTGTCTCAAAAGGGATAGTGAATCACCATCAGTAAAACACGAACCACTTCAACACCTACATATATCCGCCACAGCGACACAGCCTGACAAATAGTATCACTTATAATCACATGTAGTTCTCTAATGTCAACAAACTCATACAGAAAATACACCGCACATTTACATTTTTTTTTATCTCTCACACATTTACAAAACATCTCTTCTAAAGAAGCTCTCCCCAACTACTTCTATTCCATAAGAACAGACAATAATTAATACATTTACTACCATATATTTGAGTATATCTACCTTTTTATTATTCACTAGTCAGAAACTACAAAAACTATTCACTATACCCAAATGCAAACCAGAATCCATATTCATATTTATCTCAACTTAGGATCACATGATTCAAACTATGCGTACATATAAAAGGAACGTATCACTTTTCCTATCTCCATCTCCTCTCCATGTAATCTCCAAACACTGTACACGGCCCCACTGTACAACAACCTACCCTGACTTACATTCAAACCTACCTCTCAGTGTCAAAAATAAGACCACAACCTGCCCACATAACATATCTGCATTTTGTTTTATTGTTTTTAACTTAATAACACATACGTCACCTACCACCACGCCCCCACCCCACTATTTCCACAAAAAGTATCAGTTGCAAACGTGCAACATTTTCTTCATCTCCCCAAATACATTACAAACTCAAATTAATGCTGTACCTCGTTTTCAAAACAATACAGTTCTATAAAGATGACAAACTACACTTTTTCTCTGTGAAAAATTCATTCCTAAACATATATAAAATACTTATATAACAGCTCAAATGTTATGCATATTTCATAACCAATATCAAACACCACACTTTATTAACACTATATTACTTAGAAATAAAAAATACTTTCAAAATTAAAAACATCACCTCAAATACTTAATCAATACTATAAAACACATAACACACCTTGTTCATTTCTAACTCACCTTTGTAGTTGTTATCCAGATTTCAAATGACACACGCATACAATTCTCTCTTTCTCACATAGTACATGTAAAGCTCCGACTTCATCAAGAATGAAACTAGGAATGGCACAATTTCTCTGCCGCTCCACACATAAATACATGTAAAGAACAAATCAGAATACTTCATTCCTTCAACGACATTCCAAAACTTACCTCCATTGGTTAATTTTGAATTTTCCTTCCAAAAAGCTACTTATTATTCTGCGCCACATACAGGTCACAAGTTCAACCTATTTTATCACAAACACTTTCAGGAACCTTCTACGACACCTGCAGGTTAAAAGTTAATCTTTGTATTTTTAACCTAACGATATACTTTTGCAACATTTTGTCGAACATTCACCGGCACGTGCACGTTAAAACTTCACAATAGGGGTCAGTAGTTCATCAGCTTTATTTTCAACTACGGCAACACCTCACCTTACGCCCCCAGCGCCATCAGAGCAGTAGGAGTCCGTGCTTTCCAAATACCAAATTCATTTCATACACATAAATTTACCTCCGCACTCCCTATATAACACCCCCTAAGCACCATACACAAGTTACAATGTTCGAAACAAAAGTTCCTCCAAGTAGCTATAACTACATGCTGACACTACTTGCACAGATGTGGCACAGCGGCCAGAGCACATGACTTCACAGCATATGACACACAGTTTGGGCTCCCGCTTTCATCCCCGAGTCCGGCAGCAGCTCAGCTTAGCAGCATGAGACTCTACACACTACCTCACATATTTTCCATACCCCAGAACTTTCAGACCAGTACGGATCAGTAGTTCGTCCTAGTAGTTATAAACACATGCTGACACTACTTCCACAGCTGTACTGCAGCGGCCACGGCACATGACTTCACAGCATAAGACACACAATTTAGACTCACGCTCTAATTCCCGAGTCCCGCACCACCTCACCTTAGCAGCATCACACTCTAGGCAATACCTCACTTAATTTTCGTAGCCTAGCACTTTCACACCGGTAGGTAGGATTAGTTCACTTCGCACCCCCTCTATAGCACACCCTAAACACCCCACAGAGGTTATAGTTATAGTGCTCCTACCCTCCTATTTCCCACTTTCTCGCTTCAACAGAATCATAAAATGGTAGCCAACACTTCCTCCTTCCATGAGACTCTAGACAATACCTCACATATTTTCCGTACCCAGGACTTTCACACCACTACGGGTCAGTAGTTCATCCTAGTAGGTATAAACACATGCTGACACTACTTCCACAACTGTACTGCAGCGGCCAGGGCACATGACTTCACAGCATAAGACACACAGTGTGGGCTCACGCTTTAATCCTCGAGTCGCGCACAAGCTCACCTTAGAAACATCACACACGAGCCAATACCTCACTTAATTTTCGTAGCCTAGAACTTTCACACCGGTAGGTATGATTAGTTCACTTTGCACCCCCTCTATAGCACATCCTAAACACCCCACAAAGGTTACAGTGCTCCTACCCTCCTCTTTCGCACATTTTTCGCCCTTTTACCCCCTTACTCGCTTCAACAGAATCACAAAATGGCGGCCATCACTTCCTAGTTGCAAGCACTCGCAGCCAGTCAGCAGCAAGCTTGTGCTCATAACGCCTCAGCCAATCAGATGGTAGAATTCCCAAATATTGATATCTGTAAATTTCGATATTTCTCAAAAACTACTGAACGGATTTACACCAAATAAACAAAAGCGTGCTTTCTAGACCACGACCCTTCTCCCTGCCAAATTTGGGGTAATTCCGTTCACCCGTTCGACCTGTAGCCTTGTCTAAAGTTTCCTATGGAAATTAACATTGAAAAAACACGTTTTGGGACCCCCCTATTTTCTCGGCCCCCCCTTGACGAATCACCCCCAAACTTTCAACATCGGAGCTGATCTCAACAAAGAATTAGTTTTGAAAATTTCACGAAGATTCATCAATCGGCGCCAAAATTATTGCAAATATAATGTTGCCATTTTCCTATATTAACTAGGTCCTAACTATAACTACCTACTGGCGACCACCAGTAGGTAATAACCTTAAATTCAAAAGTAGCTAACTATGTATCACACAACGAAAATAATACCTAAATTTATGTTTACCATAGAAGGACCAAATGAACAAAAACTATTTAAAATAAAACTAACCCAACCTATGAAATAAAACTATAAACAACTTTAACCAATAAAATCAAACAAACAATGAAATCAATAATATAAAAGGCGCACAAATTTAAACAACTTCAAAAATGACAAATGCTGCAAGACTAGGAAACTCTGCTGGATTTTCTCACGAAACTATTATAGAAAAAAATATATACAGTTCCACAACTACTTAACTGAGTAGTAAAACCTATATTTACACTAAAACATAATTGTTAATAAACCTAAAAATCATGAATAATAAATATTTAATAAAAATACACCCTAAAAGACAAAACCCACGCCTGGAAACAGTGATAAACTATCAAAAAGCATCAAAAAGATAGGACAGTAAGTATACTTAAATTAATACAAAAGTATGAACCCAGTCAAATAGCAAGCAAAAATAAACCTAATGACCTCAACGTCTAATTACTAACAATAAATTAACATTTAATGGGAAACTTATCTAACAGAAAACAAAGTGCCAGCACCACATAAGAACACTGCCAATGGAGAAGCTGCAAAACCGTGAAAAACATTTATATACAACATACATGTAAGTATATAAAATAGAAGTGATTGCATAATTTTAAATGTAAATAATATATATATATAATCGCAAAAATATTCTATGGGCCCGATTCACAGAACTAATTTAAGATAAAATCCTAAACTTACTACTTTTGGTATGTCTGTCTTAAGTGTGTCTTAAGTATGTCTTAAGTCTGTCCTACGTCTGTCTTAAGTCTGTCTTAAATCTGTCTTAAGTCTGTCCTACTACTTTTGGTATTCACAGAAGGCATTTAGTAGTAGTAAAGTTAGGATTTTGCCTTAAGTTTGACTTAAGACAGACTTAAGACAGTCTTAAGACAGTCTTAAGACAGTCTTAAGACAAACTTAAGACAGACTTAAGACAGACTTAAGACAGACTTAAGACAGACTTACGACAGACTTAAGACAGACTTAAGACAGACTTAGGACAGACTTAGGACAGACTTAAGACAGACTTACGACAGACTTAAGACAGACTTAAGACAAAATCCTAACTTTACTACTACTAAATGCCTTCTGTGAATACCAAAAGTAGTAAGATCAGGATTTTGTCTTAAGTTATTTCTGTGAATCGGGCCCTATATATTTATACTATTATTCTACTTTCAGATACAATGACAGAAGCTGCAAAGTTTATCACTTTGTGGAAAGAAAAGTAGTTACTAAATCACAAGGGCTACACCTACAGCCATGAAACTGCACCAGCAGAAACTATGAACTGGAAATCTACTAAATATTGTTCTAATACATGCTATGGGAAGGCAACTACAAACTTTTTGGTAATTCATGTAAAAGAGCACAACCACCCCCCAATGTCATAGAAATAGAAGTAAAAGAGATGTTGCAAGATGTAAGAGAGTTAAGCACTAGTTCCCAGGAACCCACAAGATAAATCCTTAAAGATATACTATTTAAAGTCCCAAAAACGTAACAGGCCAGCTATCACCACCTGCCCCTAAAAGATACCAAGATATACACATATCTTAACACTCAACACTGCACATATTTAAGAACCTTTCCTTTTACATGACAACCTAAATAAAAGTTGTATCCTAATATTCTCTACAGCAGAAAACGTACTAGAACTGAGGCAATGAGATGTAAATGATGGATGGGACCTTCAAAGTATGTCCCAAAACATTCACTCAGATATACACATACATGGTGAATATCGAAACACATATATCCCTTTTATATATACTATACTACCAAATAAACAAAGCAGCATTTACTACGAGCTCCTAAACCACATCAAACTCAAAACAAATAATTACCATGTTTCAAACCATTCTAAAAACTTACCCCCAAACATCCATACAAGGCTGTAACTATCATTTCAATCAAAGTATAAGGAGACACCTCCAAAAAGTTGCACTAAGGGCCCGATTCCGATTTCGGTCGGACAGCCCTCCCTGAGCTGTCTGTAGTGTTACCTGCCAACCGACTCGTTCCGGGAGCTGGTCCGTCCGAACGATGAAGTACGATGCACAAATGTGTCCAAATCCTGAACGACACGTACGCTCCGATTCCAACCACATTTCCCGTACGAGCCGGTGCCGTAAAGGCTGAATGGAGTCGTCCAGAAGCATTTTCACAGCAGTTTCTGGCCGGCCAAGTACGATGCATACTTCCTACGTGCCGAACAGGTCGCCACCTCCAGCACGTCACAGCATCCGGAAGAGCAGTACATCAGGTCTGATTCGCGCCACAACACGATCTACGCCTACGAGACGAACCAACGATCTACGCCTATGAGACAAACCAACGCCTACGAGACGAACCAATCATGTATCCAATTGCACATCTCATCCCTGTACTCTACATCTATGACCGCATCAACAACCGGACCCGACGCGTACGTCGCAGATGGTATGTCAGACATCTACCACACACAAAAACATCACGAACCTGCGAAAAGTAACACACACATAGGGAGTGGATATCTATCTCCAATAGCATTGCCCACCTCATAGGGGGTGGATGGCCATTACAACCAGCAGTCTCTACCCATAGGAGGGTGGATGGCTATCACTCCCAGCATTGTCCAGCCCATAGGGGTGTGTGGATGGCTATCACTCCGAGCATTGTCCGGCCCATAGGGGGTGGGTGGTTATCACTACCAGCATTGTCCAACCATAGTGGGATGGATGGCTATCACACCCAGCATTGTCCAGCCCATAGGGGGTGGATGGCTATCACTCCCAGCATTGTCCAGCCCATAGGGGGGTGGATGGCTATCACTCCCAACATTGTCCAGCCCATAGGGGGATGGATGGCTATCACTACCAGCAGTCTCTACCCATAGGGGGGAAGATGGCTATCACTCCCAGCATTGTCCAGCCCATAGGGGTATGGATGGCTATCACCCTCAGCATTGTCCAGCCCATAGGGGGATGGATGGCTATCACTCCCAGCATTGTCCAGCCCATAGGGGGGTGGATGGCTATCACTCCCAGCATTGTCCGGCCCACAGGGGGATGGATGGCTATCAATCCCAGCATTGTCCAGCCCATAGGGGGGTGGATGGCTATCACTACCAGCATTGTCCAGCCCATAAGGGGATGGATGGCTATCACTCCCAGCATTGTCCAGCCCATAGGGGTATGGATGGCTATCACCCTCAGCATTGTCCAGCCCATAGGGGGATGGATGGCTATCACTCCCAGCATTGTCCAGCCCATAGGGGGGTGGATGGCTATCACTCCCAGCATTGTCCGGCCCACAGGGGGATGGATGGCTATCAATCCCAGCATTGTCCAGCCCATAGGGGGGTGGATGGCTATCACTACCAGCATTGTCCAGCCCATAGGGGGATGGATGGCTATCACTCCCAGCATTGTCCAGCCCATAGGGGGGTGGATGGCTATCACTCCCAGCAGTCTCTACCCATAGGGGGTGGATGGCTATCACTCCCAGCATTGTCCAGCCCATGTGGGGGGTGGATGACTATCACTCCCAGCCCTGTCCACCCCATACAGGGTGGAGGCTGAACACCCCCCCGCCACTATCATGCCAAGATTGTGTCTTGTGTTCACACTGCTTGCAATAGTGACACATAAAGGTAAAATGTACTGAAAGCCCCATCACAGTTGTGACCAAAAGGTGAGTGTGGAGTGCAAACCCCCAGCATTTGAAGGCAACATGGGGAAATGGGGTCTAACCCCCCTCACTGCAGTGACCAAAAGGTGAGTGTGGGGTTTAAACCCCGAGCATTTAGAGGCAAAATGGGGAAAGGCATCTAATCCCCCCTCACTGCAGTGACCAAAAGGTGAGTCTGTGGTTCAAAATACCAGCATGTGCGAACTATCACGTATGATTCCTGGTCCGAAAACCACAAGCAATGTAGTGACAAAGTAGTGGTTGTGTGTAGAACAATCACAGATCTATTGAGGGAAACATTGTTGTGCCTTTAAAAATACCCTCAACCATGTGCAGACAATCATTGCCCATGGGGGTGAACAATGCCTCCAATGTTCAATTGGACAATGTAAGAAGTAACCATCATGATGCATAAACACACATTTGTTCACAAACAGACACACATACAAA
This sequence comes from Triturus cristatus, assembly GCF_964204655.1. Taxonomy (NCBI): domain Eukaryota; kingdom Metazoa; phylum Chordata; class Amphibia; order Caudata; family Salamandridae; genus Triturus; species Triturus cristatus. Next base: position 1,655,821,040 of record NC_140590.1, on the reverse strand, counting down.
GGAACACACAGAGATCACAGCATTTAGGAGATCATGTTTCATACTGTGGCAGCAATGGGAAATAGTAAACATGATGAATGTACAGACTGACGATGTCGGAGTCCCAGGTACAGTAGAGAAAAAACCTCTAACCAACGTCCACGCAATGCCCCTCAAAGCCAATATAAATACATGGTTGCAGAAGCACTAACACAACCAGCCAGCCACACACTGCATAACAAATACAACATGTGTGTGTGTAAGTGTCTCCAGGCTACAACAACACACATGATGGGGGCTGAACTCCACTGAGACATATGCATTTTCAGCACAATCCAGAAGTATCTCCTGAATTGGGTTCCTGTTTGTGGCCAATTGGGCATTATTAGATGAACGGGTTCACAACAGACAAATGTGGAACAAGCTGGGCGGGACAACAACCAACACATCAAGAGACAGACCCACTCCAGCAGCAGCCTCAAGTACCCTACACTGTGGTGACAGTATCCTGTCTGATGACCCTCTGTGATGACAAATCTGGATGTTGCCCACACTACGGAGCACATTCACCTGTGCGCACTGTGTCATGTTTCTTGACAGATAAACTTCCATCACACATGCCCAAACACAACTCACTGGGCATGGCCTGGAATGGAAGGCCACTATGTAGGAAGGGGCCTAGCCATGACACAACTCACATTTGGCCAGTCTAAATGCCACACACCTCGATCTGCACCAATGTGCAGCAGCTAAGCCCACATTGACTGTTGACATTACCCATGCACCCATGACAATCCCAGGGGTGGTGGTGGAATTTGAGGTGTACAAACACATTACACATGGCCAGTCATCAAACATTGTGAATGTCTTTCACACTGCATAGTATGAGGTACATGTGCATGACGTGAAATGAATCAGACACATTGGGATCTTCATCACAGTCCCAGACCAATAAATGTTGCCATCATCCAACCTTGAAGTTTAGAATCTGATGAGTGTGAGCAGTCACACACACATACAAGTGACAAAGTCACAGATAGAGACCACATAGTGAAAACAAGCTGATGTTGGAAACAAAAATGTGACTCGGGGAATCCTGAACATGTAAAATGTGCGTTTGCACACAGTGCAGGCCCTTACATAAACCACACCCAGGGATGACACCCTAATGACTAGCAGTGTTCCATGCATCTACATCCCAGAAACCCAAATTCAAAGATGTTGACAAAGCACAGGACAACACAGCAAGCCTCACAAACAGGTACATCTGCAGGGACTACAGGCTGTGCAGAAAAAGGGATGGGGCCACACAGTCATGCTCACAGAACCCACACCATGGGCTCAGGCAATGTCAATGAATAACACACTGCCATGAGGGGACTTCACTCATGTGGAAGGTCAGCTGTGTCAAATGTTGGCTTTGCATGGCTCTGTCATCTCAGAATAAAACTCAGACATAGAGCCAACAATTACAACACACAAAAACCTCTGGTCACATCAGCCTCTGTACAGGAGTGTCTCTCAAGTCATCTGCACATACCCAAAACACATGTTTAGCAAGTTGCACTGATGACACAGATGATTTGTTCATCATCATTGCCCTAATCTGCATGTCCAGTGGAGACGGGCCTACAGTCGGAAAAATGTACAATGTGCACAGATGTCAGCCCAACATATGTGCAGTGTACGCCAAAGATGTGTAGTGGTGAAAAGAATGTCACACTCCCTGTGCCAAATGATTGGGATCATAACAACCTCAAATTACAGCAATTACATGGATACACACTGTAATGGGACACATATACCATGGACCACATGCAGTCCATCACATCACATCACCATGTCACTTATTGTCAACAAACACTATACAACAGCAACTTCAGGACACTCATCAGCAACACCATGTACATTAAATGCAAATCTACAAAATAACAAAAACAAGCTTTATTCAACTGGACAAAAAATAATTGTGATATCCTGATTAATCAAAAGGCCAATGGCTAGTCCATGTCAACAGCCCTTCCTGGTTGATACATGGCAAGTTGTCACACATTGCTTGCCTGCACTGACATGACTAGGGGACATTTCCCCTTGGAGGGGCATCAATAGGGGCAGGCCAGGCAGGCCAGGCACCACAGGGACAAGATTAGGGGATACCAGTATGGGGCAGGGGAGGGGTGGTGGGAACAGGAGTCTCTGTGGCAACTGCAGTGGACCTGTCGGATTGAGTGGGCGGGCTCTCTACTGCAGTGGCCATGTCCGATAGAATGGGCGGGATCTCCACTGCAGTGCCAATGTCCGAAGGAGTGGGCAGGGACTCAAATGCAGTAGGCAGGACGGATTGGGGGGACACGGTCTCCACTGCAGTTGCAGGAACAGACTGAGGGTGCGATGTCGTGGGAGTGGAACTGCTTGTGGTAGGGGGGAGGGCCTAATCATCTTGGGGATGGTGTAACGGTGTGTGGGGGAACCTGGGACAAGGTGTGGCGGGGGAAGTTTTGGAGTGGTGGCCTTAGGGCTAGAGGACAGAGACTGTGTGGTGGGAGTGTGGGATTGTGGTGGGGTTTTGCTTTTTATGGTCCTGGGGGATTTTCGGGTGGTGGCCTTAGTGTTCCAACTCCTGGGGGAGGGTGTGCGTGTGGTGGGGGATCTACTCTCTGTGTGTGGTGACCTCCTCTTCCCCTTGTGAGTTGGTGCAGATGGATCTGTGGGGATGAGGCCAAGGTCACAGAGGAAGACCTTCTGGGAAGGGGGGGTTGCAGGTGAGTCAAGGGAAGGGGTTTTGGATGGAGAGGAAAGCGGAGTGGTTCGGGATGGCTGTGTGTGCTTTTGTACCATAAAAATCTTTATTTCGGTTTATAATTCCATAAAGGATACAAACATAAAGTTTCTTATCAATAGTGCTTGAAATAGAATTTGTACCCAAAAAATTCCGTACACCAGATTCTAAGGAGTCAATTTTCCTAAAATACAGTCTTATAAACACGAAAGAGATCAACAAGGAACATAACTCACTATTTAAAATCACTATTAAAAATGACTAAGATAAAGACTAAAGTACAAGTGCAATTGTTTAAATAACTATTGTCACAGTTGTTCTGTAAGACCCAACAACTCTATATAGTTCATTGGGGGCTATACATTAAGAGTACGAATAATAAAACACATTAAAAGTACTTAAAACCAGATTTTGTAGACATTCTCTTGGGAAATGAAACACCCTCAGGTCATAATATTTTCCTACAGTTGGATCATAGCACTTGAGGAGGTAGTCAGTAACCTTCGCCTGATAGCCCAAAACTGGCCAAGAAATTTAGCGACTGCACACACAAATAGTGGGCTTGCATCTGATTTTAAGATACGTAGGGCTTCATAGTGACTGTGGGTCCCCAACTGTCTACATACAGGAGCCAACCAATTTCTTCTTGGTCTTGCCTACGCAGGACATGCGAAGAATACATGGCCAACGGTTTCGTTTGGATTTGAGCAAGAGGGACAGCCCTTAGGCTGGCTGTTGATGTCCTGCCAAGAATTGATAAAAGCATTAATAGGTAAACAGCCATATCTAAACTGACTATACAGTTTCCTATTCCCAGGCTCCTTGATAATATCAAAGTAGCTCTCAAGACATTTAACAGATTTAATGTCTAAAAAAGCATCAGCTAGGCTACCATGATGGATTTTTTACCCTATTCCCTGTGTGTGTGCCATCAGTCCCCTGAGTGTGCGTGCTTGTTAGTTTTGGCTTTGACTGATGTTGCTGTGTGCTGCTTGTGTCTGTAGTGGTGCGTGCATGTGCCTGTGTGAGTGTGCGTTGGGCAGGATAGGTTAGTGGGGAGTGGGCAGAGGTAGGAGGGGTGAGGGACTGTTGGAAGAGGGACACTTCTGCCATCAGTGAAGAGGCCATGGACCGATTGGTCCGCTGTAGGGCAGACATGTGTGATGACATGCCCTCAATGTATGACACCAATTGCGTCAAAAGACTGGTGTGGGCATGAACGACACTCAGCATCGATGTATGCCCCACATGGATCTGCTTTAGCAAGTCCACAGACTCCACACTCAGGGCAGCAGGGGAGACAGAGGAAGGGGGTGCGGTGCCTGGAACAAAGGAGACATGCTCCCTAACATGGGAGGCTTCACAGACATCTGGGATGGGAGCAGCTGGGAGGGTGGAGATGGTGGTGGTGGCGGGGAGAGACTTGCTAGTTTTGGTCTGGGGACTAGTCACACCCGCCTCCACAAGGGAGTCATCACTGGAGCTAAAGTGTTCCTCAGCTGACGTCGATGCTGCTGAGCGTCCCTCGGTGTGCCCTCCCTCACACTCCGTGCCACTGGGTCTCTCCACCTCCTCCACAGCGGACCCAGTCTGGCTCTGCGCCTCCTCTAGGTCCGTGGAGCTGTCTCCTCCAGTAGCCGTAGATGATGCTGTGAACAAGGAGGAGAAACAGAATCACATAAGTCACCTGTATTGACTTGACACATGAGTTTAATTGCAACACATCACAGAGCAAGCACTTGTATAATTCAAAAGCCACTTCTAACTTGACTGACACATGCACAGGCACTTGTCAGTCTGCCAGTGAACCATGCTTCTCGTACACATGCTGGCAATGGACCCATCTGTCAGATGTATGTATTATTTCACTTATTACATGGGCAAGCATGCACTACTTTGCCTCTTGTCTGATCTGCAATGATTGTGAGTGTCATGTGTCATTACACACGTCTCATCTCATGCAAGTGACTCTGTAATTGGCACAGCAAATGGGATGGCCAAAGTCATTGTTGACATGATGAACATACTTCCATCCCCAGACACCATGATGGGTTCATGTCTTGAAAGTCAATGCGAGAATGTTGTGCATGCAGGACAACAGACAAGTGACAAATCTGCATCCTCCAGATTTTCATGTGGCACACCATGCCACAAGCCTGTCTGGCCATGGTACTGACTCCTTTCACAGGGGCAGTGCATCCCGACTTAACAGTCAGCACTGTGTCGCACTCATGCATTCACTGTTAAAGCAACCTCTGTAGTGGTCAAGTATACATGTCCACCACATGCTGCACACACATGAAAACATCTGATAATCCCACGTTGACCTCATGAAACATTTGAGTTTGTGGTTCAACAAATGTGTATACATGAACATATTGAATGCTCCCAAGAACAAAGTAAAGCTGCATACACATATATGTTGAATCCACCATTAGGCACAGTCAAGGGTTAACACACATATGTTTAGTCCTGTGTGCAGAGACAATTTCCACATATTAGATGTCTTTCCATAACAAACATATTTGTCACATTTGTAATCCAAAAAGCTATGCCAGTCCACACTGACACAGAGTAAGACACATGATTACTAATTTCACAATGGGCAAACTGTTGGCTGACACCCAAGGTTAGGAGGCCAGTGTCTCAGATTGCTGGAGTTGGCATACCTGTCCTTGGTCCATGTGAAACATGGGATTAACCGTAGCACTAGGCAGGTGACTACGCACTTGTCACACTCATACATTTCATTTGTCTGAGGCCTCAACATGGGTCTTACCTGCTGCATGGGTGTGTAGTAAATACCTCAGACACCTATGCTGACCCAGATCAGCGATTCGCACATTTATGTATGGGACACACAGAGTACAGGTCATATGTGTTAGTCAATGTGCTGAGACATGTCAGACAATTGCCTCACTCATGATGCTCAACTCAATGCTCCTGTTGCAGATATTGTTCTCAATATCAACCCTGGATGACAGCAAATACACACAACCCAAGTGACACATGTCACAGATGGAAACAGACACACCTGGTCATCAGATGGTATGGGTCATCACCACATTTAGCCACATGAGTCTTGTCTCATCAGATAGACGAACTGTGGGAGTGTTACCAGGCTGAAGGAGTGCAAATTGCATGTTAGACATAGTTCACCAAAAAGGAATGAACTTACCCTCTCCTTCCTGCTGTCTGGCCTTCAACTGCCTATCCAGGTCAGGGAAGACCACCGTCAGTATCTGGAGCATGTGGGGGGTCAGTGTTCGTCGTCCGCCCCTTCTGCGAGGAGGCGACAGCTTGAGTTGGACTCTGGCAATCCTTGGGGTCCAGCCACGAAGGTCCTGCCACCTCTTCTGGCATTGGCGGATGCAGCGTCTGAAGTCCCCCACAGGTCTCACTGCCCGGACGATGGTCTGCCAAATCTCTTGCTTCTGAGGGGCATCAACTTGTAGCGATGACAAAGTCAGACCCCATTGCTGCAACAGGTTTGTTCATCACACTGTTGGGCATACATGTCATTGTCAGAAGGGCATATGATGTATACAGGTAGTGCAATTATGGTCATGGGCAGTTGTCTTGTGTGCAAGGCTGCATAAACAACGTGGGAACAGTGCATGGAAATCCTAACTATGAAAAAATATACTTTTGCATCACTGTACCTGTACAGTACATGTATCTGCACACTTTGAGACTTACAATTACTCGGTGTGCATGCTTGCCCTTGGTTAACAGAATGCCAGTAATGCCAGTCAGATAACAGGTACAAATGAAAAGACAGTGAACTCAACACTCACCTGCTACCCTGGTTTTCCATACAGCTTGCAGTACTGTGGAAGGAGGCTGTCCAGCAAGGCCTTGTTCTCCTCCTCTGTGAATACTGGGGCCCTCTCCACAGTCTGTGCCATTGCAGAACCCAGAGGAGTCAGTGACAGCAGCAGTGGTTGTTAGAGATATAATCCTGTGGCATGTAAAGCAGGCAAGTGAAGTCTCTAGAGAACAGACAGCCTTATATATATGCTGCAGAGGCAGAATCTGTTCCAATGCGCCCGAAGAGATAGGTCCGAGACGTACGCATCATCCGAAATTGGCCAATCCATGACATTGCACGCATCGTACACACCTTCCACGTCGTTCAAATATTCCTCATCATGACACCATTGACTTTGATACATTGTTGTTGTGAGCCAACAGAATCTGTTTGCACTCGATTCGTACACGTAGCAAAAACACGTCTGTCTCCATGACAGTCAATAGCTAATGCATGCGCCCGGCTTAGCCCGTAAGTGTAAGATGCGTCTTTTGAATACTCACCAGCGTCCGTCACCATGACAGTCAATAGCCAATGCGTGCGCCCGGCTTGGTCCGTAAGTGTACGACGCTTCTTTTGAATACTCACCCGCATCCGTCTCCATGACAGTCAAGAGCCAATGCGTGCGCCCGGCTTGGTACGTAAGTGTACGACGCGTCTTTTGAATACTCACCCGCATCTGTTTCCATGACAGTCAATAGCCAATGCGTGCGCCCGGCTTGGTCCGTAAGTGCACAACGCATCTTTTGAATTCTCACCCGCGTCCGTCTCCATGACAGTCAATAGCCAATGCGTGCGCCCGCTTTGTCCGTAAGTGTACGACGCATCTTTTGAATACTCACCCGCGTCCGTCTCCTTGACAGTCAATAGCCAATGCGTGCGCCTGGCTTGGTCCGTAAGTGTACGATGCATCTTTAGAACACTCACCCGCGTCTGTCACCATTACAGAAAACAGCCAAAGGATGCCACCCACAATATTTTGGCAGAGACTCAGGTGCTTTAGAACAGACAAACAGCCTGTCATACAGTATATAAAATCACATTTCACGCTTCATAACAGGTGTGTGTACATGGCTTCACATTTCATATTGTAGGGAGCACATTGTGGCACACACTCCCTGGATAGGCCATGTTTCATGGGGACAAAAACCATTGTGTGTGATGCACATCACTACTGTGAGTGACAACTTTGCAGATCACGTTACATACACCCTGAATTACAGCTGAAATGGACTGTGTGTAACTAAGTGTTCCTGAGCTACCATTGTGAGGTTAATCCAGAATATTTGGGTATTGTGCTACGCACATGTGTCTTTTTGTATGTGGTAGTTGTAAATCGTTTCCAACATCCATCTGATTATGGCATGTGAGTTGCTGTTGTGTCTGTGTGTCACAGACATCCATGTTTGCCATGCAAACTAATCTGGGAGCACATCATGTGTGTTTCATGGGTGTGATGGTACGTGTACATCAGACGTTACATGATGACAGTGTCCATGCGGCATTACAAGTTCCCTGTGTGTGGAACTTATAAACACCTGCCTTTTGGACAACACATGTATCCTCACTAGTCACAGAGGTGTGTGTTTGGTATGTGGTATTTGTTCAGATGTACTGTGACAGATCCCATCGATTGTTCACAGCACATCATTGCATTTGTTGTGTAACCATCTAGAGCAGAAATGTTAGGTGAGGGTCACATAGCTGGCATATGTGTCCATGCTCAACAGCACACACCTGACTTAATTGTGTCTTGCTATGATGTAGCATGTGATATTTAGCATGGTCATTGCCACGTATGTCGGGAAACTGACAACCTTTCTTTGATCACCTATGCACTGCAGGAGACCAGCTATCCACAGACCCTTCCCAGAACTTGCACCCATGGCTGAACGTGACTGCATCCGACGTTACCGCTTCACCAGACCCCTAATTGAGGACTTGGCGGAGCAGTTGGCCCCACATTTGCATCCTGGATGGCCATATACATCAGTGCTGACCCTCAAGGTGAAGGTGATGTCAGCCCTACATTTCTTTGCCACGGGAACCTTCCAGTACACTGTGGCTTCTCTTGGTGGGATGTCCCAGACAACGTTTAGCCGTGTGCTTCGCGATGTTTTGGAGGCAATGTTGTATTTTCTGAACCGGTACATCCAATTCCCTACACCACAACAATTTCCTGACATAAAGAGTGACTTTTATGCACTGGGAAGGATGCCACATGTCATTGACTGCATAGATGGGACACATGTGGCTTTGGTACCACCACAAGCACATGAGCAGACATACAGGAACAGAAAACATTTTCACTCCATTAATGCCCTGGTGGTATGTCTGCTGCACATGACGATATCACATGTCTGTGCACGTTTCCCTGGTTTGGCACACAACGCTTACATCATGAGGAATAGCAGGATCCCACAGATGATGTCACAGCTGCAGAACCAGCATGCCTGGCTTGTCGGTGTGTAATATCTGTTTGTCTTGTGTGCTTTTTGTATCTTGGAATCTAACCCTCTTTTCAGACTCATGATATGTTTGTTTGTTTGTATGTAGGTGACTCCGGATACCCCAACATGCCGTGGTTGCTGACACCACTCAGGAACCCTGTTACACCTGCGGAGATACGTTATAATGAGACACATGGGTGGACCAGGTGAGTGATAGATCGGACATTTGGACTACTGAAAAGCAGATTTCACTGCCTGGACCGGAAAGGAGGGGCCCTTCAATATGCACCAGAAAATGTGTGCAAGATCATCATTGTGTGTTGCATGCTACACAACCTAAAGATTCACCCAAGGAAGATTGCAATTGATGATGTTTGATCATGGGTGCAGTGTGTTTCCTACATTGGTGGGAAGCACATTGTGTTTCTTAAATACACCTCACACACCAAAAGGGCGCTTGGTGTCATGTGAGTAGGGCATAGCCGCTTCAGAGAGGCCAGTTCTGTTTCCATCGAATTTGGACACCGACCTAATGCAGCTATTTTTATCTACAGAGTGCAATTAGCACAGGGTCGCTTTCGTTCTAAGGGTCATGATGCCACTGGCTTGAATGCAGCAAGTATGTGATCAGTTTCCATTCCAGCCTGTTTTTCCTATATTCCGATTTCAAAAACTCCTTAGTCACTGCAAAAACTACCTTGGGACATTATCCTTTTAATGTGTGTGTTTTTTGTTACATGTGTGTACGTCTTGTATCTGTCCTCTTTTATACAGGACACTGCACTGGCACAAATATTTTATAGTTCTCTCCATTTATAGGCACTGTATTTATCACTTATTCAGGTCACGAATGCCACATCTGGAACATAATTTGTATACCAGATGATTTTTTCCTATATATTGTGTTTCTTTTTCAGATTGAAACTAAGGAATTACCTTTTCGCAAATAATATTGAGACCATTGTGTCCCTTTTGTAGCTTTTACCATCTGTCTACACATAGTACTTAAACTGTTGACATTGTCACACCATTCATGTGAGTAGGGTAGGGATCTGTGTACCCGTCCTAAAGAAGAAGCAGCACGCTTCGAAACATGTTGACACACGCAGGAGGTCTGGTACATTAATACAACACACCTCCACCTCACACCTTTTTTAATAATACCGGCACCAAGGCTTATTAAATTTTTTTACTCCTATGATGCTAGGTATTTTTTAACATTCACTTATCACTCACTCCTGACCCTACCTCTCACCACTTCTCACACCACACATAGAGATAACATCAGTGCTCCCGCGCATTCCTTGGTAGTAGCACGCCGCGTTCCGTAGAGGGATGCGAAGACCCCTATGATTAAGCATGACACCAAGGGCCCTTTTGGTGTGTGAGGGGTATTTAAGAAACACTATGTGCTTCCCACCAATGTAGGAAACACACTTGACCCATGATCAAACATCATCAATTGCAATCTTCCTGGGTGGATCTTTTTGTTTATCAATAATTGTAAGGGGAGGCTGAATCCACCCCAGGTGTTCATGTAGGACACCGACTCTCCACTCCCTCCTTTGGTTTTTTCTGTGCTACACAACCTAGCAGTGAAGGAGGAGTTGCCTCTCATCCAAGATGATGACAACCAGCGGCTGCCAGCAGGGGAGGATCCTACCCTGGGTCATGTTGCCAGTGATGATGAGGGTGAGGGGGGATGTTCGGCCACAGCTCATCAACAACTTTTTTTCATGATTGTGAGTATACAGTGATGAGTTGTCTACGTTTATTCTTTGCCTGTAATGTGTATGTAGTGCAATGTCGATGCATACGTGTGGCTGCATGCTACTTGACATGATCCTTGCAGTTGTGTGTCCATTGAGTTAGTATGTTCTCCCAAACAGTGTTGACATATTTCCTATGATGTATGCAGTTATTCTGTTATTTCAATACTGTTGTATGTATGTCCTTCACAGGGTCCTTTGGTTGTTGTCTGGTGACATGTGACCTACAAAACACACAATCCTGTTACAGAGTGCAACTTTTCGTGAAAACCAGATGCAGTGCCACACACCCAAGTACTGACATTTCTGACACTCTTGGTTACTTTGTGCTCACTGTCATGTGAGGTTACCTTGCATCTGTTGTAGAGTTCACATGTAAATGTGTAATGAACCTGTGCTCCACTTTGGGATGTGCTTCGTCTGTATCTACACATTTGATATTCATTTGCATACTGCACCTGTGGCCTGATTGCCACTGACTCAGAATGAGTGTTGTGTATGTGTATTTCAGTTTATTTTCAGTTCTCAATAGTGGAGGCAATGAGTATGATGGCCATGGGAAATTTGTATTGTGTTGACGTCGTAGTGTGTATCTCTCATATGTGTCACATCACCATGACTCACAAAACTGTGTTTACATTACTGTAGTAGTTTTCCTGCACAGTCTTTGTTTAGCAGGTCATCATCTCTATGTCACAAACCAAATTTAATTCACAACAGAGGCAAGTATTGAGAGATTATGAATTTATTTACATGCATGTGTGAGAATAGAACACGTAATTGAAAGTGCTGTACAGTGTGATCGAAATTCAAAGTTCACAGAGGAGTTGGTAGTGTTGTTAGATGAAATTTCACAAAAATCCACAGTCATTTGATTCCTTGTTTCAACTTAGACCCTCCGTCACATGTGGGAGAGTTCAGTGACAGTCAACAAGGTGAACGGTTTGCACATAATGGAGGATTTCAGGAAGAGGTGTTCACTTCCTGGGGGGTATGCATGGCCATCTGCCTCTCACTTGTCCTTCTTTGGACGACCCCTCTTCTTCAGGTTTAGGCTGCTGTGGTGCCAGGGACTCTCCGCCAGAGTCCTCAACTCTCCTTGTGGCAGTTGCAGATGTTGTGGCAACAGATGTAGTGGGCACACAGGGAGGTGTGGTCATGTTGTCATCAATCTGGTGGAGGCATGTGAGTATGTCCCTGTGCACCGCCTTGAGCTCATTCATTTTGTCCATTTTGGACTCCATTCGGAACGTGTGTCTCCACCCGGGACATGTGGGAGTTCAATCTGGCATGATGGGCAGCCTGATGTTATTTAATGTCCCTGAGGATCCCCACTACCTGGCCAAAGTCTCCGGTGCATTCATGGTACGCATCTATGATGCATCCCAACTGTGGATCACCTTGCAGTGCAGCCCCATCTTCAGGCCGTGGCATCACCCTGCCCTCCCTCCCACCACCCCTACCCACACAAGCAGGACCTGCCGTGGCAGGCACAGGCGTCATTGGGCCTTCTTCTGTGTTGGCACTGGTGGTGTTGTCCACCACCTCCAGAGTGCCCTGTGTAGCTCTGCTGTCAGTGTTATGTTGACTTGGTCTGTCCGTGTTGGTAGAGGTCATCTGTGTGTTTGTAGATGTAGCAGGAGTGGTGGCAGGGAGTGCTGATGTTACAGCTCCTGGTGCTGCACGCTGACCCACACTGGAGGGGCCAGGTCATTCGTCGTCCTCCGAGGAGGACTGAGAGACATCAACACTGGAGAGCTCAGGGTCAACCAGAATCTGGGACTGGGATTCTTCTTCTGTTCCTGCAGTGTCCCCAGCAGCCCCTGTGGGTGGAAGAGACACACAATGTTGGGGAGAGACGGCCTTGATAGCATTTGGAGGCATTGCAGGACCTCCTTCTACCCCAGAGGCCAGGTAATCACCCATGAGGCATGAATCCATTGTAGGGAGTCACAGTTAACTTTCAGGATGTTAGCCAGTGGTGTACAGGTGTTTGTTTGAGCACAACTCCCAACAGGGCCTTGTGCTCCCCACAGCAGAGCCCAGTGTCAGCCATCTTGTCAGTACTTTTCCACTCCCTGTGAGGTGAGCATGGTTCAGGGTGGGCTTGATAGGCCATGTGGGATGAGGACTATTGGCTGTGACTACAACTCCCATCATGCTTTTGGCTACACCCACCTTCCCAGAAAACCCAACCTTCCTTCCTGTGAATCTGTTTCCTTATGAGATGGTGTGACAGTGCTGGCAAGATGGCTGACAGTGGTGTCCTGTTGTTTGTTTGAGCAGTACTCCCAAAAGGGCCTTATGCTCCTCACAGCAGAGCCCAGTGTCAGCCATCTTGTCAGTACTTTTCCACTCCCTGTGAGGTGAGCATGGTTCAGGGTGGGCTTGATGGGCCATGTGGGATGAGGAGTATTGGCTGTGACGACAACTCCCATCATGCTTTTTGCTACACCCACCTTCTCAGACAGCCCAACCTTCCTTCATGTGATTCAGCTTCCCTGGTAGTGAATGTGTGGTGACAAGATAGCTGCTGGATGAGACTGATGTTTGGGTCACATTGCCTTGCTGTGGGTTGGTGCTAAGGTAGTCAATTTTTGTGAATGGTGAGCTTCCCACTTACATTGCAGGTATGTTGTGAGTGTACATCACTTTTTGGACACATATCCCATCATGGACTTGTGCACCCCACAGCAGAGCCCAGTGTGAGGCATCTTTGTAGGTGATTTTACTTGACTCACAGGGAGTGCATTGTCCCAGGTGTGTTGTTTGGAGTTGGTGGGAGAGGTGTGTGTGTGAGACAGGGCCTGCTGGTAGATGTAGTCAGAGCTAGTACTCCACCCCACCCCTAGACCAGATAGGCCACCATGAAGCATGCTTCCATTGCAGGGAGCCAAAGTTTAAGTTCAGGATGTCAGGCAGTGGTGTCCTGCTGTTTGTTTGAGCAGTACTCCCAACAGGGCCTTGTGCTCCCCACAGCAGAGCCCAGTGTCAGCCATCTTGTCGGTACTTTTCCACTCCCTGTGAGGTGAGCATGTTTCAGGCTGTGCTTGATGGGCCATGAGGGATGAGGACTATTGGCTGTGACTACAACTCCCACCATGTGTTTGGCTACACTCACCTTCCCAGAAAACCCAACCTTCCTTCCTGTTAATCTGCTTCCCTGTGGGGTGGTGTAACAGTGCTGGCAAGCTGGCTATCAGTGGTGTCCTGTGGTTTGTTTGAGCAGTACTCCCAACAAGGCCTTGTGCCCCCCACAGTAGAGCCCAGTGTCAGCCATCTTGTCAGCACATTTCCACTCCCTGTGAGGTGAGCATGGTTCAGGATGGGCTTGATGGGCCATGTGAGATGAGGACTATTGGCTGTGACTACAACTCCCATCATGCTTTTGGCTACACCCACCTTCCCAGAAAACCCAACCTTTCTTCCCTGTGAGGTAGTGTAACATTGCTGGCAAGATGGCTGATAGTGATGTCCTGTTGTTTGTTTGACTTATTATGAGTCTGGCTGGACTTATTATGAGTCTGGCGGTTCACAGACAGCCAGACTCATGGGGGGGCAGCAGTGGCGGTCTTCCGACCGCCCTGTTATGACCAGGGCCACCAGGCCACGCTGGGACCACTGCAACCTGTTCCAGCAGTCTTGAGGCCACAATATACTTGGAGGGCGCTGAGGCCCCGCTAAACATATTACGAGTTTCTTCATCGCCACACTTTTCATGGTGGTGCAACTGCCAAGAAAAGTGTGGCGGTGAGGAAACAAAGGGGTGCCTACAGGGCCTCTGGTGCCTCACACCAAGTGGATGCACACAGGGGGGCATAACATGTGTCCCCCTATGTGCATGCACACCAGTACCTGCATGGCATGGACTGCAGCAGTCCATGCCTTGCAGGTATTGCCTTTGTAATTCCCCTGCGGTGCCTATTTCATAGCCACAACACTGGCAACGCCAAAGAACCGCCCGCCAGACAGATGAAAATTCATGATCTGGCCGGTAGTTCCTACATGGGTTTGGCAGAGCGGGATCGGGGCAGTCCCCCACTACCAAACTCATAATAAGGTCCTAAGATAAATTTGAAACAAAAAAAAACAAACGTTTTTAATTTAAATAATAGATAGAATATTTTATTACATGAGTCACGTTTTTTAAAATACCAATATTAATACAAACTGACATGAAAAAAACTATATATCAATTAAAAAAATTAAAATGTAACAATCACCAGCTAATTATTAAATAACTTCAATCCATCACATTAAATAATTACAACACATAAACCAAACAATTCCATATAACAATCACATATTATTAACACTTACATTTTAAAATTACATTTCCCACCCAAAAGGCAGTAAAATAAATAATATTTTCTGTTCTGTAACTGCAGATCTTTTCAGTATCCAAGTATTACAGAATAGTAATCCACCAAAAATAGGAAAAATATTTTCCAAAAACTTCACAAAAATGCAAAAATGAAACAAAGTCAATAAAAGTCAGTCAAAGCAATCCAAAGCATTTAGGAACCATAAAAAAGCCCTGAAAAAGTGTATTAAAAACATAAATGCTCCAGGAAAACGGAGAAAAAGGAAATCAAATTAAAATGATTTCCTTAAACTCCCAATGGCCATAGCACATGATCGTCGACAAAAACCTGTAAACCCATCCGCAAAAACACATTACACTCACAAAAACACATATACATAACAGTTGATCATCAAGACATAATTACCATAACTTAATCAAACAAAATATTACCATAAAAGTATACTAAAATGCAAACCTACAAAGTACTGAAAATTAATACCAGTAATACATCTAAATATACACCAAACCCACCAACAACACTATAACTACCTTCTAGACGCCCCCCCAAATCCGTCTACCCTCAAAAACCTTTTAAAATGCTTTAAAAAGGACTTACCTGTTCCTACAACTACTGCACCTTACTGTGAATATAAATAGACTATAAAATAGAAGGTGGTGGTAAAGAAAGAAATCGGTACTGACTGAAATTCGAAACATATGGCCTGTTATGAGTTTGGCACAGCGGAGCCGGTGCAACGCTGCCTCAGCAGCGCCAAACCCATGCAAAACCACCCAAGGACCGCCGACTGTATTATGAGTTAGAACTGCACAATTCGTAATATGGTCGGCAGTTCTTTGCTATTCCCATGGCGGTGCCTGGAAAACAGGCCCGCAATGGGAACAGCAAAAAAGTTTCTGTGCTGGAACTTTGTGGGGGTACAGACAGGGAGGCACATATTGTGCCCCCGAATGTATCCCCATGGCGGGGGCCTTGGGTGCCCTAAAGGGCCTCCTTTGTTCCTGCACCACCAGCCTTTTCATGGCAGCACTCTGCCATGAAAAGGCTGGCGGTCCAGAAACTTGTAATATGCTGAGCGGGACTGCGCCAGTCCCCGCTCAGCATATTGCGTTGTGGCGCTCCTGCAGCCAACGGTCCATCGCCGCATCGTATTTAGAAGTCGTAATGTGGCGGGCGTTGGACCACCACTGCTGCGCCACCACGAGTCTGGCAATCAGAAGACTGCCAGGCTCGTAATCAGGCCCACAGACTATTTCCACATAGAAATGAATTGAAATATGTTATTATAAAATGTATAAAGTATAAATTAAATAATAGTATAAATATATATAATTATTTATTATATACTTAAAAAACGTAAGATGAAATAATATTGAAAATATGTATACAACAAAAAAGGTTAATAAACTGTTAAACAGTGTAAAATAAAAGTTCAAAATGTACAACATATAATACAATGTATATATATATTAAATGTTGTTATTTATAAAAGAACATGTTTAATTTACTTAATTTGATAGAAATGTTTGTTTTTGACATGCAATAAATATAATTACAATTCTCAAAATATACAATTAATAAAGTTTGGAAAAATTAATAAACAATAAAAATGTGTGACGTATTCCTTACATAATCCAATCCAATTAAGAATATTATTGTATACAAACATACACCTAATTATGTTTTTAAATGTTTCTAATGACCAACAATACTAATAAAATAACACAAACTATTTCTACAGTATTCAAATTACAGTAGAACATTGATAGACACTAAATTGGTGATATATACTATTCCCACTCGAACCCAACCATACTGTGGGACGGACTTGGACACTAAAGGGGTTACATTTACTGTTCCCAATCCAATCTAAACCGCTTTTGGAAGGCGTTGGACACTAAAAGCGTGGCATTTAATAATCCCACTCCAATCTAAGGCTATGTGAAATAAGGTGTTGGACAGTAAAGAGGCGAAGTTTATTATAGGCACTTCAATATAAATAATTTTAAACAAGGTAATACATGTTGGACAACTTAACTTCACAATTAATACTATATACTTATACACCTTTGTTTTCACTGTAAAATAAATATAAATAATAATAATAAAATAAAAATATGTTTATTACTATTAATTAAATTTAAACATTACTAAACTTTAAACCATAAAGTAATAAACTATTATTCCAAATTAAAAAATTATAAAATATAAAAACATGTACATATATTTTAAAATTTCATACATAAAATATAATTTTTAAAACCAAATATAAAGAAAACAAATATATTAATTTCTACAATTTAAACGTATTTCTTGCAAAATTTTACAAAAGTATTTTTTTTTCAAAAATCAACATTTTTAATTTGAATAATAATTTAACTATATATATTGCCTTTTATATTAAAAAATATTGTTTTACCATTAACATGTATATGAATTCAATTTAAAAGGTAAATTTATCAACAAATATTAATATTACAAAATAAATCTATAGTAATATTTGCATATTTTCAAAATTAATAACATAGATTTTCATTCAAAATACGTTTTTTTATCTCCTTCTCCTTATCCCCTAAACACCCAATGTCCCACTACAAAACAATAATAATAATTATATACATAAAACATCTAAATATAAAGATTTCAGCATTTTCATAACTAAAAAAAACACCTTACTAAAAACACAAATATAAAAAAGCCCAGATACAATAAAACAGGGTACAATAAATCACACACTAATTAACGCTTACAAATGATATTACATACAATGATATTTAGTACGTCGGTAGTTTTTACAACTATATTATTAACAACACTAAAAATGATATTTTTACCTTTAATATTCCTGTTGACCGTATTTTTGATTCCTGATATTCTTGACATAATATTTTTGTATCACTATATTTTGTTCGATATTCTGTCCAAACATCAAATTAAAGCACCGAACCCCAACATACACGTATTCCTAAAACTCAGCGGGTTCAGAGCTTATTACTCAATCTGAATGACCCACACATCCAGGTCACAGTACTTTCAACTCATCTCTTCATTTCACAAGGATGATAAAAAGAGCACCATTTTAGGCTGGAACAACATGTTCTTTGTAAATCACTATGTATAAAAAAGCTGCATGAAGACCACATTTTATCAGTTAAAACGAATGATTTATTCTCTCTGTCAAGAAAGTGTAAGGCTTCTGTTTGAGTCAAAAACACAAAAGCACATTCTTCAAAGCAATGCAGTGACACTATCATCTCTTTGAGACCGGAATACATTGATCAAAGGCTACATGGTGTGAAGTTCCTGCTGTAGACATTTGAGAGCTACAAAGATTTCCCGCTGGAGTCCTTCTTAGGCATAAAGTGGATGCTGTTAGGGGAGCGAAGAGTCAGTGTGATAACATCAAATGATTACACATACAGCAGAGGTCATGATGCAGACACAGGCTGACTCCATTGCTCTTTCCATGTTGAAGGGGGTCCCCTTTCTATCAAACACTGTATCTGTATTGGATTAAATTTAATGTAACCCCTCTTTAAAAGTAGTGGAGGGATGTCCTGCACTCGTGTCCACCTTCCACTTCTACCCTGGTTATGTTATTCTGTAGCTTACACCCCCCTATTCACCATATTGTCTTTTGTTGTAGTTCACTGCCCTTGAGTGAGACATATGTGAAAACATTTTCATGACCTCCTAAATACACGATGGAGGGGAGCATCCTTGTGTATTGAAGTGTAACCTCCATATTCGGAGGGAGGGGGCGCTTTGGCTGCGAGGCAACTGTATACACTGAATTCTGTATCATGCAGACAGATGTATACCAGGTGTAAGTGTAGCTGCCTGTTCTTTCTTTTGAAAATTGCATGTACATTGGGATTGGGGCTGATTAGCTAGACACCGCCAGTGCTTGATTTGCAAAAAAAGGTAAGTGCCAGGGCCCTCATCAGGAGGTCACCATCGCATTGCACCACCCATTGCCCCTGCCAGCGCTGCTAATGACTACCAACAAAACTACTAACCATCACGCTCCTAAAAGTCTGACAAGTCAGACTATACCAAGCCCCCAAAACTATAAGAATAGCTTAGGCAGCAGCTATTAGTCCTTTTAATGTATATTGAATTAATTTTAATCTGTTGTTATGCGCATCCCTAAATTAAACAGACAGTTCCACCAAGTGGTAGACTGTCATAAGTGCTGATGTTGACAATTAAGTGCTGGGGCTGAGCACTGGAAACCACCTGCTTGAATTAAGCACTGACACCAATAGTAACAGTTAGAGGACTGTACCTCTGGAGGTCCCACTCCATGTGTCTCTGTAACTAAAGCTCTGATTTTGGGATGGCCGGACATGGATGGAGAGATACAGAGAAAAAGCTGGCATTTTCTGCCTGGCTTGAGCAAACGGAAAGTGGGAGTGCCAGTGGGAGATGTGGGGTATGGGGGTTGCAGGGCATGGTTAAGCCAGTCCGGGGGCAGCATTTTCACTACCCCCAGATTGCTTACGATGGTGGGTGAAGGCCGGGCAACCCTTCTACCAGATTCTCCTACCCCTGCATCTAAAGTGACCGGCCCGGGGTCTCTGGTCCAACACTTATAATCTCTGTAGTTTTTTTGGACCTGATAATTCCAGGCTCTGAGACTCAGAATTGTGAATTGGGGTATTTACCCCAGGGTTATCACTCCGTGTGAAATACATCAACCCATCTTTGGTGAATTAGGCACATTAATAGGTGCTTGTTAATTGCTCATTGATAAGACCGCCTGCATTCTGCTCTTAGTAAATTATAATGTTCTGAGAAGTCATTGTCCCTGGACTTGCAAATTGTTTTTTATATTATCTATAAAGTAGCTCTTGAACCTTTACTTCACTGAATTATCATGTACTGGTTGGTGTTGTGAATTCAGTTTCTCTTCACAAGTGAAAAAACACACAGCTCTGTAAATAAGATGGGAGTATTGCCTTTTGTTTTGCGAAATCATCTTCCTGCCTCCTAGCAGGTTAGGATGATTGCTCTAGACTGTTTAACCATTTGACTTCAGCTGCACCACTTACACTAAGGGGTCGATTCTGATACCGGGTCGGACAGCTCTCCGAGAGCTGTCCATAGCCTTACCGTGCGACCGACACGCACCCGTAGCCGGTCCGTCCTGCCGAGGAAGTATACCTGCCAAAAACACGACCGACACGTAGGCTGTGATTCAAGCTCCATTCTCCGTCTGAGCCGTAACTCCTAACGCTGAACCGAGTCGCCCGGAAGCAGTATCCATAGCAGTTTCCGGCATGACAAGTACAATGCGTACATCCTACGCGCCGGACGTGTCACCACGTGCGGCACGTCACAGCATCCGGAAAACAAGCATATCAGTTACGATTCGCGCCACAACTCAAACCACGGCTACGAGACGGACCAGCTTGCAGCGGGTACGAGGTGGAGCAACAAGCAGCGTGTACGACACAAACACATCATGAATCCCATCGCGCAGGTCATACCAGTACTCTGCATCTATGACCGGCTCAGGAACCGACGCCGACGGTGCAGGCGGTAAGTCAGACACCTACCACATAAACAAACGATACGTACCCGCAAAATGGTACACACACACAGGGGATCCACATCCTGGCCACTAACAACAGGCCACCATACGGGTTGCATGGCCAGCACCACTAACACCCCCACCCATAGGGCTTATGTTCCCCAGCACCCCTGCCATGCCCAGCCAGAGGGGACCTGTTGCCCATCACCCCTGCCACCCCCACTCATAGGGCTTATGTTAACCACCACCCCTGCCACCCCCACTCATAGGGGACCTGTTTCCCATCACTACTGCAACCCCCACTCATAGGGGACCTGTTGCCCATCACCCCTGCCATCCCCAGCCATAGGGCTAATGTTGCCCATCACCACTGCCACCCCCACTCATAGGGGACCTGTTGCCCATCACCCCTGCCACCCCCAGCCATAGGGCTAATGTTGCCCATAACCCCTGCCACCCCCACCACCAGGGGACCTGTTGCCCATCAGCCCTGCCACCCCCACTCATAGGGCTTATGTTGCCCAGCACTACTGCCACCCCCACCCCTAGGGGACCTGTTGCCCAGCACTACTGCCACCCCCACTCATAGGGGACCTGTTGCCCATCACCCCTGCCACCCCCACTGATAGGGGACCTGTTGCCCATCACCACTGCCACCCCCACTCATAGGGGAACTGTTGCCCATCACCCCTGCCACCCCCAGCCGTAGGGCTAATGTTGCCCATCACCCCTGCCACCCCCACCCCTAGGGGACCTGTTGTCCATCACCCCTGCCATCCCCACTCATAGGGATTATGTTGCCCAGCACTACTGCCACCCCCACCCCTAGGGGACCTGTTGTCCAGCACTACTGCCACCCCCACTCATAGGGGACCTGTTGCCCAGCACTACTGCCACCCCCACTCATAGGGGACCAGTTGCCCATCACTACTGCCACCCCCACTCATAGGGGACCTATTGCCCTGCCACCTTCACTTATAGGATGGGTGATGCGCCACACATCCATCATACTCCAACATTAGGTATGTCAGCAAATTACATCCCCCTAACATCATGACAACAATGTGTAGTCTGTGACAAATGCCCACAACAGTGATTATGACTTCGAACATACAATGTAACTAACAGCACATGTGTGACCAACAAATGAGTGTGCCCTACACAAGGCAAGCATCACCATAGCACTGTGGCAATGTAAAAAGAACACCCCCACACTGAGTAGAACAGAAGTTAAGTGTGGTTTTCCAAACAGCAGCAGATGTTGAGCATTGCGGTGATGGGGTCTAAACCCCCCCCCATCACAGTGACCAAAAGGTAAGTGTCATCATGGTCAAAGCTGCAAATAACAAACAGCATGTATGATCCCTGCTCCCAACACATTAAAGACTTCTGTGGCAAACTAGTGGTTGTGTCCCATTCAGACAGAGATGTGGTGAGGCTAACAGTGCTGTGAAAACCTAACACACTCTCGGCCATGTGCAGACAAGCACCACACATGGGGGCTGACAATGCATACAGTGTACAATGACACAAGAGCAGAAGTGACCATCACCAAGCATACACACATCTCGAAAATAGACACACTTATCAAAACAACCTGTGTAGACTGTAGGTGTCAGCCCACAAACTCCCATTCCATGCCAGCAATGGCACCTAACAACCAGGATGAATGTGCACAATGACGTGATATGACTCACAGGGACAGCAGGGAAAATCACAGAAACAGCATCCAGACAAAGGCCCACAACAGCAATACCAATGCACTGATGCAGATGCACAAACACAAACAGGCAACCTCACACTACACATCTGACACAGCATGTGTGTGTGTCACAGCATCCCCAGGCAACTACACAACACATGAGGGGGGCTGAACCACAGTGACACAGATGTGGACACAGTGCCATACAAAAGTAAACCATCATTGGGGCACCCTTAGTGGGCAATCAGGCATTGAGAGATGAGAGGGAGTGCAAAAGACACATGTGACACAAGCTGGAATGAACACCAACCAACACAGTAAGAGATTGACACACAACAGCACTAGCCCCAGGGACCTGACATTGGGGTGACACAAGCATGCATGACACCGCCACTGTGATGACAAAGGCAGATGTCGTACAATCTGGGAAACCCAGACATGTGTCCTGTTCCACAAACGTACATCACACATACACAAACACAAATCACTCAGCATGGCCCCTCATCCATGGACAAATGGGAGCTAGGGGACCATCCATACAAACATTTACATCAGTCCAGCCTCAACACCACACACCCTGAACTGCAACAATGTGCATCTGTGAAGCCCACATGGTGACATTGCACATGCACCCATGACAAACACAGGAATTTTGGGAGGAACTAATGTGCACAGACACATCACACAAGGACAGTTTACAACCCTGGGGAATGACAGACATACTACACAGTATGCGATACATGGCCATGACTTCAAAGCTCACGTAACCTTCAGAATACCTGCCACAGTCCCAGGACAATGCAGAAGGCAAGGAGAACCACAAGGCACACATGCTGACACCTGCCAACATTGCAGCCATGAACCCAACAAGTGGGAGCAGTCACACACACATACAAATGTGTCAATCCATGAAAGGTACCACCTAGGGACAACTACATGATTTTGCAAATAAACAAGTGCCTTGGGGAACTGACTGTGTCCCATCTGTGTCTAACAACATCATCACCACTCAGAACTGACAAATCCCAATGATGATACACCAATTAACAGTAGTGTGTCATGCACCCACACATCTGGTAGCCCATGGCAAAGTAGTGGGATAAACCCAGTACCACTCAGCAAGCATCAACAGGAACATATCAAGGGAACACTGCCTGTGTATGAACAGGGATGTGGACACACACACATGCTCATACAACACACACCATGGGCCCAGGCTATGTCAAGGGACAACACACTTACTTGAGGGGACCCAACTCCTGTGGAAGCCCAGCTGTGCCAAACATATTCACAGCACCTCTCACTCATGTCTGCAGAACACTTGGACAGTCAGCCATCAGTTACCACACAATGAAGGCTCTGGTCACAACAGCCTGGGTACGTGAGTCTCCCCTAAGTCATCTGCACATACTCAAAACATATGTCTAGCAAGTTGCACAGAGGACCCAGTTGCTCCTATACCAATGATGCCCGCACCTGTAGGTCCATTGGTGATGCGTACAAAGTTTGTGGAATTGACAAATTGGGCAATGGGAAGCACATCATATGCGCATGGGTGCAAGCCAGAGATGTGACCATGCAAATGAAATGTTCACAGAGATGTCCACAAATAGTTGATCATGACACACCCAGGTAACTGCAAAGGATTACATGGATACCCACTAGAATAGGATACATATCTGATGGACCACATGGAGTGCCTCACAGCAACACATCGGTATTCAACATTGGAAACCAAGCATTACAGGTGCAAGGGCATGTTAAACATCATCAACATAATGTACAGCTAAATCAAGTTCACAGGGATAAAGAAAAAAGCTTTATTCAGCATGTTAAGAGTTAAACGTCCGTTCAAACAAAAGGCCAATGGCCAGTCCATGTCCAAATGCCAAGGAGTGAACTAGAGTGACAACTGTCACACGTTGCTTGCCTGCACTGCTAAGGACCGGGGTCATCCCCTCAGAGGGGCATACATGGGGGCAGGCCAGGCACCGCAGGGACAGGATCAGGGCGCAGCAGAAGGAGGCAGTGAAGAGGTGGTGGATGCAAGCGAGACACTTGCAACTGTAGTGGAGCTGCCTGAAGTGGTGGGTGCTGTCACAACTGTGGGGCACAAGTCAGATGAAGTAGGTGCCGGCACAACTCCAGTGGGCAGGTCAGATGGAGTGGATTGGGTCCCCACTGCAGTGCCCAAGTCAGACGGGGTGGTCGTGGACTCCACTGCAGTGCCTACATCCATCAGAGCGGAATGGGGGGCAGGTGAGGTCGGCAGGACAGGGGGGGACATGGTCCCCACATTAGTGGCACTAACCGTCTGACCAGGTGTGGAGGAGCAGGTGGTAGGGGGGGATGGCCTTAGCATTTTGGGGATGGTGTATCTGTTGGTGGGGGAACCCGGGGCAGGGAGTGGTGGGGTAACCTCTGGAGTGGTGGCCTGGGGGATGGAGGACGGAGAATTTGCCTTGGAGCTGCGTGGTGGCTGGGGGGGTCTTGCTCTTCCGGCTCCGGGGGGACTTGCGGGTGGGGGTCTCAGTCTGACTGTGCCTGGGGGAGGGTGTCCGGGTGTGAGGGGCACTCCCCTCTGTGTGTGGGGACTTCCTATTCCCCTTGTAATCAGGATCTGCTGGGTCGGTGGGGAAGAGGCCAAGGTCACAGAGGAAGAGCTTCTGGGGAGATGGGGTTGCAGATGATACAAGGGAAGGGGGCTGGGAGGGAGAGGTCTCGGAGGACTGAGGTATGGTTGTGGATGACTGTGTGTGTGTGTGTCTGCAAACCAGCCCCTGTGAGTGTGGTATCAGTCCCCTGCGCTTGCTTGTGTGCACGTCTATGCCTTGGTTTGGGTGTTTGTGTGCTTGGGACAGGTAGGCTGCTAGGAATCGTGGGTGGTGCAGGGCTAGGAGGGGTGCGGGACTGTTGGGGGAGGGACACTGCTGCCATCAGGGAGGAGGCCATGAACTGATTGGTCCTCTGTAGGGCAGACATGCCCGAGGAAATGCCCTCCATGAACGACACCAGTTGTGTCAACAGACTTGTGTGTGCATGGAGGACCTTCAGCATCAACGTCTGCCCTACATGGATCTGTCTAAGTAAGTCCACAGACTCCTCACTCAGGGTAGCAGGGGACACAGGGGCAGGAGGTGCGGTGTCTGGCACAAAGGAGACATGCTCACCAACACGGGAGCCTACAGGGACCTCTGGGATGGGAGCCAATGGGAGGGTGACTGTGGTGGTGGTGGTGGCAGGGACAGCCTCACTAGCTGGGGATTGGTGGCCGCTGACACCCGCCTCCACAAGGGAGTCATCCTCAGAGCTGCTGTGGCCCTCAGCTGGGGGTGATGGTGCTGACTACTCCTCTGTGTGGCTCCACTCGCCCTCCGTGCCACTGGGTCCCCCGACTCCTCTCCTTCTGTCCCTGTCAGGCTATCTGGTTCCTCCTGGTCCATGGAGCTGTCCCCTCCTGTGGCCGTGGATGTATCTGGATAGGAAAAGGAAGTAAAAGAACAACATCAGTCACCTGCACCGACTACACACACCACAGTGAGTTCATCCCATCACAGGGCAAGCCCTGGCATCATCAGCTGAACACAGCTCAAAGTGCCAACACTGTTAAGAATAAGCCAATTGTCATTCTCAACATCAACCATGGCACACATATCTCTCCTTGACTTTCACACATATGTCTGTTGCATGTTGGATGCTAACACCCCAATGTGCCGACATGCACCACCCACACCTCATTTGGACATGCAAGTGAACATGTAGGAGTATGTCACTATACACACAGCACATCTCTTGCTACTGACTCAGTACAGGTTTCCGGATGAAGGGATGGGCAGAGACTCGTTTTACATGCTTGTGATGCATGCCAGCAACACACACTATGATGTTCTCATGGCCTGATGGGCAATGCCACAATGGGGTGCATGGTGCACACTTGAACACAATGCAGGATCACTCATAGCAAGTTAAATGTCATGGCACTGGGATGCCCAGAAAGTCAGTCAACACTGTCTCCTGTCACATGGGCAGGGCATCCAGACAACAACAATATGCACTGACTCACAATCCTAGCTCAGGGGTAAAGCTAACTCTGCAGATGACCGGCGCACTTGCCCATCCCCTGCAAACAACATATACAGGACCCAGAAGACCCCACATCATTCAAATCAGACATATGAGTCTCTGCAAACACAACTCCCTGTACATTAACATATCACAGTCTGCCATGCATGTAACCCAGCTGCATGAAGGACACAGTTGCATACACCATTGTGCGCTGTCAGATGATCACACACCTATATGTCACACAGGTCATGTCTCTCACAGTCACATCTCAGATATCATGCTGACCCTCTGAATCATGGACACCCCAGTTGTACGTACTAACAAGCCACACCCTAATGACACAGAGGCAGACACCTGAGGGCACATGTCACTATGCACAACCTGTTATTTGATACACAGGAGTTGGATTACAGAGTGTTTCTAAATGCCCTTGAGGAGCCATGACTGGCCAGGTCTACATGAAACAGTGTTTGGCCCCGGACAGTAGTCAGGTGGCTAAGCAAGTGTGACATACTTGATATACATACTCCTGAGGCCCCGAAATTGGAGTCCCCTGCTGCATGGGTTTGTTTGGAATACCCCAGCCACATGTGTGTGAGTCAGAAAAGCAATTGGAACACATCTCAAGGGCACACACAGATCACATGTCAGATCTCAGGCATTGGGTAAACAATTGACCCACCCATGAAACACACACCAGAGTCACGGGAACAGATGCTGTCCGGTAGATGAAGCATAGCTGACTGCAGGGACACAGTGCCCTAGTGACACAAGCAACAGACTGTAGGGGCCACACCTGTGGAACAGATGAGGAGGGTGCATCACACAATTGAGGGACCTGAGTATTGGACTACAAAACCTACGTAATGTGGAAGTGTGACCAGGCCAAAAGACTGCAATTGGCTTGTCAGACATAGTGCACAGATTAGGCATGAACTTACCCCCTTCCTGCTGCTGTCTGGCCTTCAGCTGCCTATCCAGGTCGGCAAGACCACCGCCAGTATCCGGAGCATGTGGGGGGGGTCAGGGTCCGGTGTCCGCCCCTCCTGCACGGAGGTGACAGCTTCAGCTGGACTCTAGCTATCCTGCAGGTCCAGCCCCGAAGGTCCTGCCACCTCTTCTGGCAGTTGCAGATCCGGCGCTTGTAGACCCCTACCGAAGGAACAGCCCGGGCGATGGTCAGCCAGATCTCCTGCTTCTGGTGGGCATCAACCTGTGAGGATGACAAAGTGAAAAGTACATTAACACACATGCCCCGGATTTGTGCAGCACACATTTGGATATACATGTCATCATCACAAAGGGAAATGAGTTACACAGGTAGTGCAACCATGGGGAAGGAAAAATCGCCTGCATATCTGACATGTTAACAATGCCTGGATAGTTTAAGCTTGCACCAATGCACTTTAGTAGCAGGACACCTGTTCATTACATGTACCTACACACTTTGGGTCATGAAAGTAGTCAGTGAGAATGCTTGCCACTGGTGTACACACTGCTAGTCCTGCTAGTCAGACAACATGCATAATTAGGAAGGCAGTGGACTGCACACTCACCTGCTCCCCTGGTTTCCCATATAGCTTGCTGTACTGTGGAAGGAGCCCGTCCAGCAGGGCCTGGTTCTCCTCCTCAGTGAAGGCTGGGGCCCTCTCCAGAGTACGTGCCATAGCAGGAGCCAGAGGATGCAGAGACAGCAGCAGTGGTAGCAGGGATGTGGTCCAGTAGCATGTAGTACAGGCAAGTGAGCTCCCTGGGGGCCAGCCAGCCTTATATCTGTGCTGCAGAGGCAGAATCATCTGTGCCATGTGTCTAAAGTGATAGGTTCAACACGGTTGCATTCTATGAATATGGCCAATCCATTTAAATGTAAGACTCATACACACCTTCTGCATCGTTCAAATCTTCGCCTTCATGAAACACTTGAAATTGCAACATTGTTGTAGGCATCCAACTGAAATTCCAGTGCACAACTCGTACAAGTTTTGAATCCACATCCGTCTCCATGACAGTCCGGAGCCAATGGGTGCGCCCGGCTCGTTCAACTGACTGTACAACGCATATTTTGGAAATACACATGCACCTGTCTCCATACGATTCAATGGCCATGATGTACACCTGTCTCGGACCATTCCTGCCGATGCGTATGCATGATAGTCACCCGCGTCGAACCTCATAGCATTCAATGACAAAGCGTACGCACGGCTCGGTCATGAACCGTGCAATATGTACGCATTGTCACCCGCGTCAGACCTCATTTCATTTAATGACAAAGCGTACGCACGGCTCGGTCATGAACCGTGCAATGCATACGCATTGTCACCCGCGTTGGACCTCATTGCATTCAATGACAAAGCGTACGCACGGCTCGGTCATGAACCGTGCAATGCGTACGCATTGTCACCCGCCTTGGACCTCATTTCATTTAATGACAAAGCGTACGCACGGCTCGGTCATGAACCGTGCAATGCGTACGCATTGTCACCCGCGTCGGACCTCATTGCATTCAATGACAAAGCGTACGCACGGCTCGGTCATGAACCGTGCAATGCGTACGCATTGTCACCCGCGTCGGACCTCATTGGTGAGACTATTCTACGGACGCAACACACATTTACTGGCCAGGGACACCTGTGCACACCTACCACACTACAGCATTGGCCACACAGTGTCCCATGGCATGTAAGGCTGCATTCCCTGGGTGTTTGGGGGGGCCACACATGGTTTGTTGGGTGGCACTTTTGTGCAGCCACTCCCAGGCTGTGCATGTGTACATGGGGGCAGAATCCTTTGTGTGTTGTACACATTACCACTGTGATGTGCAATTGTACAGTAATGGGCATGAGTCACGGACACAGTTTCATGTTGGATATGTTTGGGGCATGTCACATACACCCTGAGTCCAGGGGGTGATGGCATGTATGTCACAGTGAGACCTGTAGCCACAATACTGATGTGCACCCACAGTCTGTGTGCATGTTGTGTCTCAGATGTGTCTGATCAAATGTGCCCAATGGGTGGCAGTCTTCACATCCATGTGGTATATGCATCAACCTTGATGGTATGTGTGTGTCTAAGAGACGTACATGTAGGGCCGGCAGGAACAACAGTGGCCACTACCTGTGGGAATTACGCTTGCCTTGTGGTGTGTACGTTATACGCTATGTCCATGCCAATGTCGATGTGGCAATACAGGGACCCTGGGTTTCTGCATGGCAAAGATCTGTGATGCCTGGGAGACATCAGGCCTCACTAGTCACTGTGGTGTGTGTTTGGAACGTTGCAGCAGTACAAAGGTTGGGTAAAACAGCCAGATGATTGGCCACTGCACTACATGGGACTCATGTGGACATGTGGAATTGAGATGTGAGGTGGTGGTCATGTGGGTGACATATGTGTCCATGCACAACAGCACACACCTCAGTACATTGTGTAATGTCCTGATCTATCATGTGCGATTGAGCCTGGTCATGGCCACATGGGTGGATGAAGTGACAAATGAAATGCGGCAGTGTTACAAAGAACTGCATGTGCGAGTATTCATTGGATGAAAACTAAAGCATTCATGTGACGATTTTAAAACATGAGCGCAAACTTTATTGGTATCGGGTTTGAACAAAATACCAAACTAGCAAGCACATGTCAAGAAATGAAATTAAACAATAGTAAGATGTACAAGGCTATCGAAAATTGTTCTTAATTGATTTTAGCATGTTTAGTGAATCATTAGGAGACAAATTCTTTGTAACACTGCCGCATTTCATTGGTTGTTTTCAGTTCTTACATCTATCTGACAACTCAATGGAAGCTGCAGTACGCATGTGCCATACTTAAACATTACTCTCCAGCGGGGTGCCGCCAGTAATTAGACAGGCACTTCGGATAGACGCCTATGGGGTCTTGATCGTGGAGCTGAAGACACACGGGTATTTAACATCCTTTCACCACTCCGTCCGTACCTCCGGTTGCAACCTTTGTACTACGACGGAGTACCGACGGAGAGGTGAGTTGAGAAGTGTTAGTGATTTGGTACACTGTTCAAAAAGAATGTTTTGTTTGTTTTCAGCGGTGGGCTCGGTTTGCAATGAACAGCGATCTGCACTTTCCCCGCTTTTAAGATGAATATGTGTTTTGAAAGTTGAGCTTCTCTTTGGGTGTTCGCTTGATTTTGAGGTGCTTTTTGAATCCCAAGCACTTTTTGTTTTACATTATTCAGATCTTAGGTAAGGACATTGATGAGGTGTTTAACTTACCATTGACTTTCCTTCTTTGACCACAATGCATTAAGGTGAAGTCTTGTTCTGTCAAATGATGACTTTTGTAAACTACGGTCATTTGGATTGAATTAGTGTCATATGTGTTAGATTGCATGCCACCTTTTTTTGATTAGTATTGTTGGTGAATTTTCACATTATTCACACTTCCTTGCACTTACTAAGAGCAAAAACGTTTTGAACATTCCACGTTTTGCTTATCTTTTCAGAGCGGGGCTCGCTTTCCTGAGTTGTAACCAGGTTGAGGTGGGCCTACTTGTCCCTCAGTTTGGGTGAGTTATATAACTGTAGCGTCTAATAAGACTTATTAATGACTCACGTTTTTGAGACATTTACACTATTTTCTCAACC
Organism: Triturus cristatus; assembly: GCF_964204655.1. Taxonomy (NCBI): domain Eukaryota; kingdom Metazoa; phylum Chordata; class Amphibia; order Caudata; family Salamandridae; genus Triturus; species Triturus cristatus. The sequence goes on along the minus strand of NC_140590.1, from coordinate 1,655,790,002 downwards.
ATTATTAACATTTGGAAGAAGGGATTTGAATGCTTACTTTGTTTCTCTCTGTGTCTTTCTGTTTTACTTCTAGACAAGTTCCAGTGAGATTGCATCCGCAAGAGCATAACTGGTTTGGTTATTTCAAACTTTTTTTCAAACTTTTTTTCAAACCTTATTTATAGTTTACACTTTACAGCAGCAGCTTTGTTTTTGGTCCTGACGAAAGCCATACATACTTTCGAGATGGTTATTGGCTGAAACATGTTGACCTTTTTTCATTAAGCAGTTTTCAATAGTTACTGCTTAGCACTGTTTTTTTTATCTCTGGCAGGGCTAATGAGCCAATAAAAATTATTTTTCAATAGCACTAGCCAGTTTTAGATCACATTCACTTATCCTTATAAATTCTTTTGCGCTGCACCCTCATATCACATAATTGCTCTTCTTTGGGATTTTAGCATCCTATTCTCCATAAACTTGAAAAACATCCCTGAGCTCCCACCTCTCAGTGAGGTGGTTGTAGCCCTCAGTGGGACTAGGTTTTCCCACTGAGAGGAGAAAGCCCAAATGATGAAGCATGTCACCTCTTGGTGAGTGAGGGCATTCATCCTTAAAAGGGATGCTTTTCCTAATTAGGCACTGTTACTGTAGACACAGTTTGATCATAGCATTCTTCCCTTCCACGCCTATGTTTTAAGGCTGTTTAGACCCAAGAAGTTATTTGTGTGTTCTGTGATTACTTATTGGGGTACAACTTCTTGCAGGTCTTTAAACTTATTCCCTTGGACCCTCAATTCCCTTTTGTGTGTTACTCAATGTATGGAGGTAGCCTGGAATGTGTTGTGGCAGCTCTGTTGCTGTCTGAGTGTGTCTGTGTGCCACTTGACTGGATGCATGCAGTGATGTGTCCATTCAGGTGGTGTGCACTCCACAATAGGGTAGTACTGCTAACTTGTTTTTGTGCAGGTTTCTTGACACATGTTTTGTGTATGTGTATTGTGTTTCACTCCTGTTCTGTTGTGCTTTTGACTGTGTCTTGTGTCTGTCCTTCCCAGGGTACTTTGCCTGTTGTTTGGTCAACACTGACCCCCAACACCCAGAAGCCAACACCAGCGTGGAAGTTGTCAATTCCCATCAACTGATGTACCACACATCCCTGGACTTCAATTCTCCAACACTTTGTGAGCGTGTCTCCACTGTTACGTAGTATTACCGTGCAACTATTGTGGAATAAACGTGTTGCTGATGTGTAATGAACCTGTGCTACGCTTTGTTATGTGCGTTGTCTGTCTCCCCACATCTGAGTGACATCTGCTTACCTCACCTGTGGACTTGTTACCACTGACTGGGGTTGGTGTTGTGTCTGTGCATGCCAATGTGTTTCAGGTCAACATCATTGTGTGGGATGAGTAACATGGCCATGGTGAGTATGTGTTGTGGTGCCATAGTGGTGTGTCTCCCTCACATATGTCACATCACCATGACTCACCTTACGTTGGTCACATTGTTGCAGTATTTGGCATGCACTGTGTTGTGTAGCAGATCGACATCTCCCTGAACATGACAAGTTGGAATCACAACAGTGGCAAGTATGGTGTACTGGTGAGTTTATTTTCAAACATGTGTGAGGGAAGTGCACAGGATGGTCGGTGCTGTACATTGGTTTTGGAATCCAAAGTTCACATTAGAGTTGGAAGTGCTGGTAGATGAGTAAAGTCCACAGTCATCTGCTACATTGGCCCAACATGAACCCTCCATGTCATGTGGGCGAGTTGTGTGCGATTGGACAAGGTGAACAGGTTGCGCACAAAGAACATAGTCCAGAACAGGTTTAGAGTCCCTGGGGGATGTGCTGGGACATCTGCCTCTCACATGTCCTTCTTCGGACGACCCCTCTTCTTCCGGGGGGGGGGGGGGATCCTTATGTGCAGACCTCTGCGGTGCAGGGGACTCTCCGCCAGAGTCCTCCTCCCTCCCTGTGGTGCTGGCAGATGGTGTTGCGAGAGATGTTGTGGCCACACAGGGAGGTGTGGGCAGGTTGGTGTTGATCTGGCGGAGGCATTGGAGTATGTCCCGATGCACCGCAGTAAGGGCATCCCACTTGGCCTCCATGCGGGCATGGTGGATGACCTGCTCGTGTTTCATGTCCTTGAGGATCCCCACTACCTGGCCAAATCCTCCAGTGCTATCCTGGTACGCATCTATGATGCGTGCCAGGTGGGGGTTATCATGCAGTCCAGACCCCTCTGCAAGGCGTGCCCTCTGCCTGCCACCCCTCCCAGCACCCCTATCCACACGGGCAGGACCAGCGGCGGGACGCACAGGTGACACTGGGACCCCTTGGGTGGTGTTGTTGGTGGTGTTTGCTGTAGCTTCCTGGGGGTTCTGTGTCCCTGTGCTGTGGGTGTTCATTGGCCTTGGTCTGTCCGTGTTGGCGGGGGTGCCCTGTCGGTGTCCAGATGCTGGAGGCGTGGGTACAGGGGGTGCAGATGTTGATGGTGCTGGTGCTGCATGATGGCTCACACTGGAGGTGCCAGGTTGGTCGTCGTCATCCGAAGAGGACAGAGAGAGAGTCAGACCAGAGAGCTCAGAGTCCGCCAGAGTCTGGGCCGGGGAATCCTCATCATTTGGTGCTGGGTGCCCAGCACCACCTGTGTTTGGAAGAGACACACAATGTGAGTTATGTTTCGACATGCATTGATGGTTCACAAACATGACATTTTCTACTTTTCGAACAGATGCCTTCCTGTACACTGCTTTTTCCCTGCTTGTCATGGACAGAGTTTGATATTGTTGTTGGCCATTTCCCAGCATTACCTTGTGCTCCCCACAACAGAGCCCAGTATCAGACATCTTGTCAGTCCCTTCCCACTCCCTGTGAGGTGAGTATGGTTCAGTTTGATCTTGCTGGGCCATGTGGGTGGGTGTAGGTTGTCTGTGACTGCGACTCCCATCATACTCTTGGCTACACCCGCCTTCCCAGCATGCCCATGCTTCCTCCCTCTTGACTCTGCTTCCCTGTGAGGGGGTGTGACAGCAATGGCAAGATGGCTGACTGTGAAATCCTGGTGTTTGTTTGGCTACAAGTCCCAGCATGGCCTTGTGCTCCCCACAACAGAGCCCAGTGTCAGACATCTTGTCAGTCCCTTCCCACTCCCTGTGAGGCGAGTATGGTTCAGTGTGAGCTTGCTGGACCATGTGGGTGGGTGTAGATTGTCTGTGACTGCGACTCCCATCATACTCTTGGCTACATCCCCCTTCCCAGCATGCCCATACTTCCTTCCTCTTGACTCTGCTTCCCTGTGAGGGGGTATGACAGCCATCGCAAGATAGCTGACTGTGCAGTCCTGGTGTTTGTGGTTGGCCATTTCCCACCATGGCCTTGTGCTCCCCACAACAGAGCCCAGTGTCAGACATCTTGTCAGTCCCTTCCCACTCCCTGTGAGGCGGGTATGGTTCAGTGTGAGCTTGCTGGGCCATGTGAGTGGGTGTAGATTGTCTGTGACTGCGACTCCCATCATACTCTTGGCTACACCCCCCTTCCCAGCATGCACATACTTCCTTCCTCTTGACTCTGCTTCCCTGTGAGGGGGTGTGACAGCAATGGCAAGATGGCTGACTGAAATCCTGGTCTTTGTTTGGCTACATGTTCAATGAGAGCCCCTGTGCTTCACACAGCAGCACCCAGTATGGGGTATCTTTTGCTGATATTTCAATGAGGTGTGTGTCAATGCAGTCTACTCGGTGAGTTGTGTGGAGTTTGTGTTGAGGGGTGGGTGTGTCTCCACATGCTGGTAAGTATGGTCAGGGCTGTCAGTCCTCCTTCCCATCATGAAACGTGCTTCCATTGTAGGGCGTGCAAGTTGTCTTTCAGGATGTCAGTCAGTGGTGTCCTGCTTCTGAATTGCACACAACCCCTAGCAGGGCCTTGTGCTCCCCACAGCAGGACCCAGTGTCAGCCATCCTGTCAGTCATTTTCCACTCCCTGGGATGTGGGCATGTTTCAGTGAGGTCTTGATGGGCCAATCAGGAGGGGGAGCATTCTCTGTGACTACAGGCCCCATCATGCTTTTACATACACTCACTTCACCTGCATCCCCACAATTCCTTCCTGTCAGTCAGCTGCACTGTGAGGTAGTGTGTTTGTGGTGGCAAACTGTCTGGCAGTGTCTATTTAGCTTTATGCCACTGACTTGCTCTATTTGTTTGTAGGTTGGTGCATGTCATGACACAGTTCCAAGTCACTATGAGATGGCGGTAATGTGTTTGTCTGACTGGCATACACATCTTGGGATGATTATCGATTGGTTACTGTAGCTTCGCTTGTGGTGCATGCTTTCACTGTCCCCTTGCCACACAATCTTGGGTATGTTGTTTGTGTACTCACCAGGCTCTGGGATGTCTGTTAGGCCATGGACGCTCTATGGTGGTAGGATGTCCCGCACCTTCTCCTCCCAGGTCCTGAAGTAGACTGGTTTGGCAGGAGGGCCACCGCCGGTGCACTGACTCATGGCGTGATCTTTTTCGATGAGTTTCTTGACCCTCCTGCGCACGTCATACCACCTGTTCTGGATATCGTCCTTTGTGCGCCTTGCTGGTGCTTGGGCATTCCTCTTGTCCACAATCCTCGCCCACATCTTTGTTTTCTGTGACATGGGGGTCCTTTGGACCAATGTACCAAACAAATGTGGCTCTACTCTGATGATCTAGTCTATCAGCACTTCTAACTCACTATCTGTGAACTTTGGATTCTTCTTTGGGGCATGGTGATGGGTGGTGGTGGTGAGGGATGTGTGTGTGAGGGTGCAAGTGAGGGTGGGTTGGTGTTGGTTTTGCTGGCTGTATGTGTGTGTGCTTTTGGATGAGGTGCTGATGGTGTGTGGGTTGTGTGATGTGTGAGTTGTGAGTGTATCTGTGGTTGCTGTGTAATGGTGTTTGCTGCTGGCTGTGTCTCCTGTTTGCAAGGGATGATGGTAGTGATTGTAGTCCTTTATATAGTTGGAGTTGTGGGTGTGTCTTTGTCCCATGTTTTTGTATTTGGTATTTATTGGCTTTGTCATTGCTTGTTTGGTCCTTTTTTTGTCTTTTTTCCTTAGGGTTTTATAGGCATGAAGGAGACGTTCATGTGACGGAAACGGACGCTGCTGTTGTCTCGTGCGGGCTTCTCCGCCTCGTTCACGCTGCCTATCTTCTGTGTTTGATACGCGTCAGTCGCGAAGGTCTCTATTGCTTGTGTGCCCGGTTTTCTGTGCGTGTCGGTCGTGCGACTTGGTCTCCGTGCTAGTCGGTCTGGTTTTACACGTATTGCATCGTACTGCGCGGATCGGACATCGCGGGTACGGGTTGGTCGGGTTCATTCCGGGTTCGTGTTGGTCAGTGAAATTTGCGTCGGTTTTCCGACCAGGATCACTATTTTCCCTACGGCTCGGTCGTCCAGCTTGTATTCCGTACGTGTCGGTTGTAATTCACTCGCGTTGCATCGTACTGCACGGGTCATACGGCGCTGGTCCGTGTCGGTCGGTATTCGGTCCGGGTCCGTGTCGGTCAATTTGATTTGCGGCCGGTAACGGAATCGGCCCCTAAGCTGTCTGGTAGTGAAGAGGTTCAGCTTTTCTTACCTCCAGTTATGCTGCTATTCAATATAAATACATGTGCATATTTTTCTGAGTTAACTACAGACTGCTTTTAGCTGTCTGTTGTAGATGCCCTATTGTGGACAATACCAAAACATTGTGCTGTGAGTCAACATTGCTTGCCATTGACTGGGTTTATTGTCAAACTCATTTGTTTGCTTCTTATCTGATAGCTTTCCTTCCTCTTATTGTGTTTGTCCCTCCCCTGGAGCATAGCATCTTTGCCATTCTTTTGATTTGGTGACTTATATCCTTTCACTACTTACATTCAGAGAATTACTTTTTTTCTTTTTCATTCAGCACTCCATCTGAGTGGAGCCGTTTTCTTGCTCTCGACCATGTGTGCTTCTCCCCGCTCTAATCACACAAAAAAAAACAAAAAAAACAACGATGGATTTAGGTCCAGATCTCTGTAATGGGGTGAATGTATGACATTGTACGGCAGTCTGTCAATCAATTGTTCTATTAGCTCCCTTTCCTCAGCTTGACATTTGCTTCTCCTGTCTCTCCCCATCCTGCAGTTTTAAAAAATGTATCTCCTCTGTTGTTCCCTCACTGCTCCAGGCGCTTGTCAGCAGTTATTTCAACCCACATCACCCCCTCCACTCCACTGCCGCCTCCCCCTCTTTTAAAAAAAATAGTTTTTATTTATTTGGAGGGCCCAACAGTTACACTTTGCCGCTGGGCCATGCCTTAAAAGTGGTATTTTTCTTTACTTTAAAGCTCCAAGATGGGTGTCCACCTTCATGGAAAGGCAAATTAAAATAAAATGGCTGTTTTATCCTATGCACGCCCCTGTGCAGTGACGCATGCATCCATATACATCATCATGTTAGAGGTGCTGTAGTATGATGACATGACACATATATGTGCATAAGTCACCAAGCCTTCATGCTTGAACACATCATCACACCTCTTTTTTTGCTGACGATGTTTAGCATCGGCAATAGCCATTCTTTATTTATTTTCCCGATGCAAAAGAGCATTAGCAAAAAGCATTGACAAAGCCAATAGACCAGCATTGGCAAAGCCAAAAGGCAAGAACTACTGGCTTTGCCGATTCTTGTTTTTATTCCTGTTGGTTGAGGAAGTGTTTGGGGTTCTAGACTGGTATTCTTTTTTAAGAAGGATGAGGATCAGAGATCTGAATATATTAAAGCTGCGAAGATGTTCCTGCAGGTGCACCACATTTATTTTCTCTGCCATCGAGTCTCAGACATTCAGCCCATGGTGACAGCAAACAGAAGTACCAACATATATTTTAGTGTATTTTCTATTTGAAGTTGGAGAACCTGAAAAACACCTCTAAAAAGAACTTGTCCATTTGTATTGTATTGTATTGTATTGTAATTTGTAAAGCGCGATTGCTGCCCAAGGGCGTCCAAGCGCTAGAGTGCAGAAAACAGAGCTAGGGGGGTAACAGAGAATAAGATTTAGGTGGGCCTGGCAAATAGATAGGTCTTCAGTTGTTTACGGAATGAGAGTAGGTTAGAATTGGACCTGATTTGTAGCGGGAGTGTGTTCCACATCTTTGCGGCATTTAAGGAAAACGACCTTCCTCCGGTCCTGGCTCTCCTTACTCTCGGGACTACGGCCAGGAAGGCCTCCGTAGACCGAAGGGTTCTGTTGGGATGGTATTGAGTAACCAATTTGTTAATGAGCGCTGGACCTGACTTCCAGAAAGCTCGGTGCGTGATACATAGTGCCTTAAAAGCCACTCTCTGTTTCACTGGAAGCCAGTGTAGGCTGCTTAGTGCGGATTTAGCAGACTGCGTCCTTGGGGTCTGTAGCAGGATGCGGGCTGCACAGTTCTGGACCACCTGTAATTTTCGCATGGACATCTCGGGAGCCCCTACATACAGGGCGTTGATTGAGTCCAACCGGGACTGAATGAGGCCCTGAACTGCCACTTGTCTGGCTTCCAAAGGGAGGAGGGGGAGGACTTTCCTTAACATTCTCAGAAGGCCAAAGCAGATGGCGGATAATTTAGTAGCCTGGGTGGAGAAAGAAAGGTTTTTATCCAGCCATACTCCTAGGCTTTTAACGCTCTCCTTGGGGGTGGGAGGGGAGCCCAGACATCCAGGCCACATGGAAGGAATTAATGTGGGTATTGCGGGCCTAAGAGCATAAGCTCGGTCTTATCTCCATTCAGTTTTAAGGAGGAGCCTGTCATCCACATTTTTATGTCCTCTAGGCAGTTCATCAGACTTCCTGGGGTATGATCGGCGCCTTCCTGGGTCAGTGAAACCACTAGCTGGGTATCGTCAGCATATGATACGATTTTTATTCCTGACGGTTCAATGAGCCCGGCCAATGGTTTCATATATACATTGAAGAGCACCGGGCTCAATGAGGAACCCTGTGGAACTCCACAGTTCAGGGGTATTCTGGCTGATATTATGTCCCCGTCGAAGATCTGAAAGGATCTGTTGTACAGGAATGATTCCAGCCATTTTAGAGCATTGCCTCCGACCCCGATGTTGTGCAGACGGTTCAACAGGGTGGCATGGTTGACAGTGTCGAAGGCCGCGCTTAGATCAAGGAGGATCACTGCCACTGATCCTCCCTGATCCAATATCCTTCGCGACTCTTCGACAACTGCCAGCAATGCGGTTTCGGTACCATGTTTAGGCCTGAAACCTGTCTGGGATGGATCAAGAAGTGCATGGCTTTCCAGGAATTGTGTCAACTGCGTATTTATGTGCTTCTCCAACACCTTACTTACCCAAGGAAGTAAAGAGATTGGGCGGTAGTTGGAGTGATCTTCTGGGTTTAGGGTGTTTTTTTTTAGCAAAGCCCGTACCATCGCTCTCTTCCATCCAATGGGTACTGAGCAGGAGGATATAGATGAATTGAGAAGCTCTAGCACCACTGGAAGGATGGTTTGGCTTGCCTGCAGCAATATTTCTGGTGGGGCAGGGTCGAGGGGAGAGCCAGATTTGACTTGGCCTGCTAGTTGTTGCAGTGTTTCCAGGTTTAATGGAGAGAAGTGGTCCAGCGTAGGCTGTCCTGGGGGGGGGGGACGTCGCTCGAAAAGATCAGATTGGGTGTTATTGACTTGTTGGCTGTTGCCGGGAATGCGGAGTAAATCTGGGTTACTTTATCATGGAAAAAGTCTGCAAGTTCATTGCATTGATCTAGTGTTTTGGGAACTGGGGGGGGCAGTATTAGCGGTGATGCATTTTTTAACCAGATGGAAGATTTCCTTGGATTTTGATTTTGCTGTCATTATTTGGTCTGCGAAGTAGGAGGCCTGGGCCGCCCTAACCCCATTTCTGTAGTTCTTAATAGCCTCTCTGTATTGGGTTTTTTTTTCCGGGAGATAGTGCATTCGCCAGGCTCTCTCTTTTTTTCTGCAGAGGCGTTTTAGGTCTCTCAGGGAATCTGAGAACCAGGGGGCAGATTTGTGTGACCTCTTAGGAATAGATTTCCGTAACGGGAGGATCGTGTCCAGTGATTCCCTGATCCAGCCCTCATAGTTGATGTTTGCTTGGTTGGGGTTTATGCAGGGAGGTGGGCGGGATCCTTCGAGATTGTTTGTCCATGGCTCTATGGGGAGTTTTTTCCAGTTTCTCTTAGTTATGGGCTGAGGGGTCGGTGAGGGAGGCTTGGCGGTCGACCAGGTGAGTGGAACAAGAAAGTGGTCTGACCAGGGGAGGCAAATAGGTTGCCCGATCATCAGATTCGTGCAGTTGCTAAAGATGGGATCCAATAAGTTCCCTTTTTCATGGGTGGGGGATCTGACCAACTGGATCAGTTGTAAGGCTGTAAGGTCCTCTGTCAGTTCCCTGGCAACAAGGTCTGTAGGGGAGTTGAAGTGCAAATTGAGATCTCCTAGAACCGTATAATTGGCCGAGGTTAGAAGTCATTTCCCCTAACTAGGGGAAGCCCAAATTAAGTGCCATAACTATTCGTTCCATTTTCCATGGGGGTGTTGAAAGAAGTAATTCTGTTATTGCCTCTACATGGGACATGCTTACCACTGCATGCTGGTCCCACGCGGCTCACTACTTTGAGGCTCATGAGCGTCCATATGGAGGAGGGTGGAAGGGTGTGTGCACTGCCTAGACAGAAGCCTTGCATCTTAGAAGGGTGTGGTTTGTGAAACACTTGAGTAAAGGCAAGAATGAGTACATATCCCATTGGCTCATAAGTCTCTCACAAAACTTGCAGATGGTAGTGGCCATCTAGAAGGACAGAGCGTGAGTTCCACATGGTTCATAGCATCGTTGCTAGGCAACTGGGATACATGGTTGCAGCAGCCAGGACTTGCTGCAATGCTATTATCTGTTTTTCCATGAAGTTTACAGGATACGTCGTCAAAACAGAGAAGGATCTCACAAAGATTAGACTTGCACTTTTTTGTTTCACAAGGAGTCATCCATAGGAAACACAAACTCTATGGTACTTGTTTGTTTCACAAGGAGTCATCCATAGGAAACACAAACTCTATGGTACTTGTTTGTTTCACAAGGAGTCATCCATAGGAAACACAAACTCTGTAGTACTTGTTTGTTTCGCAAGGAGTTATCCAAAGGATTTATGAACTCTATAACACTTGCTTGTATCACAATAAATAAGCCAGGCCTACTACCTTTGTTATAACGTTCATACTGAGTAGGCCATACCTATGGCATCGGGCATAACATTTCTCTACACACCAATCAAGCGTAGAGCTGGTATGATTGGTTTGCCACCATAACCAGCTAAGGTCTACTGCACTGAACGTAAGCCTACCCACAAGGCATCCATCAGGCATACAGTCATAACACTGCAAATGTCTACAAATTTACGGTTGGCAAAGCAAAATGCTATCTCTCCTAACAAGGCTTAACAAGGATTCTCACAGCACAAATGTTGTATACTCATGGTTTCTCAGAAAGGGTAACCAGCACCAAAGCCCTTGCCTACTAAGGTAATCTGAGATTCCATGTAACAAATGCCTATAGGTAGACTTTAGTACAGAGTAATAACAATCAACCTTAAAACATCTATTGACTTTAACATATAGTTTTCACAATCAATAGTTTAAACCTATTGCTTCCACTGTACAATTTCATAATATGCAATCAGGCATACAGCCTTTATCAAGCTCATTTTACTGAACAGAAGGTTTCCACACAGCAACCATTCAGTATACAGACATACAGTACAAATGTGTACAAAATTACAGTTGCAAAAGCAAAATAACCCCTCTCCGATGAGAGCCTAGCAGTGATCATTGTAGTGCATATCTTCTATCTACACAGATTGTTTGGGTGGATCACCAACACCAAAAAAGTTGCCTACTACTGTAAACTGTGAAATTCCATGTAGCAACATACCTACATGCAGACTTTAGTACAGAGTAATAACAATCCATCCATAAAAGCCTATTGTTGATAACTTCTGCTTTGCACAATACATAAGTCAGGCCTACTGGCTTTGTCATGAAATTTTATAACAATCAGATCAAACCAATGAAATCTGACATGAATTTTCCTAATGACCCGATGAAGCCTTTTTCCTCCTTAACATTGGCTTTACAATTACGGATCACCAGTCTACTCAAGTACGTATAAACTGGCAACCATCATGCACACAGTTATAAAATTACAAATATGTACAAAAATGCAGCTTGAAAAACAATATACAACCCCTCTCAACAGGGCCTAACAAGAATCATCACAGTGAAAATCCCAAACTTTCAGAGTGGGGGGCCAAGACCAAAGCCATTACCTACTACGGTAATCTGTGAGATCACTTGTCTATAGCTTGTAAAACAATGCGATAAAACCAACAGTTAAAGGCTTAGTGGCTTTAAAATATCCTTTTTCATTTTACAATTAATAAGCTAGACCAACTTCCTTTGTTATGTTTCATAATAAGCAAACCAGACCTATGGCATCAGACATAGGCGCATATTATCAAGAACGGTGTTAAAATTATTGCCACTTTAGTGGCAGGAAACTGCCACTAAAGCGGCGATAATGGGCTTGATAATATGCCCTTGTGAATTCCCGTAGAAGCCCAGGTTCACACCAGAATCTGGGCTGCTATGGGAATTCACAAGGGCATATTATCAAGCCCATTGTCGCCGCTTAAAGCGGCGATAATTTTAACGCCGTTCTTGATAATATGCCCCCCAATGCTTCCAGTGCACGAAAGTGGCATATAGCTTGTCACGATAAGCCCCATAAGTTGAAAATAAGCTTTTCCTGAAGGCAATCTTCCGACACACAGCCATAAAATTAGAAAGGTATACAGTGCAAACCTTCCATATCCATGGTTTATTAAACTGGATGACCAACACCAAACAGAGACGTTTCAAGGCAATGGCAAAGTGGGCATTTGCCCAAGGCCCCCACCTTTCAAGGGGCCCCGTGGAATAAGTAACTCTCTCTCTATTTGGCCTCTGCCTATTCTATTTCTCTATATAAATGCATTTTCATCTCTACCGTCCTCGACCTCTAGCTCAGACACTTTACCGTGTGCCATCGTAAAGATTTTTGGGGTCCTAGGTAAGGCATATTTCAGGTTTTCTATGTCATTCTGTTACTGTTTAACACATAATCTAGTAGTATTTGGCAATATATGGGCTTGAATTTGCAGGGAATGGGTAACAAAATATCAATGTATTCCTTAGGGTCCGATTACGATGTCAGGTGGAAAGTCATCCAACAGCTAGTCGGAGGCTTTTCCGCCCGACATTGATGGTGTCCCTCCAACCGCCATATTGCAATACCAGCGGTCAGAGGGAGACCCTCCGGAGGATCCTGCTGCACTTCTGATGGGCTCAAGGTGCCTGTCCGAGCATCAATGACACATATTTACATATTGACGGTGGAGCCAGCATCTGTCCTACCGTCGAAATTATGTCACTTTCTCACAGCCTTTACATGTTGGCCTTTTCGACATGGAAAGGCTGACAGAAAGTGACTTTGTGGGCCCCTAGCATGGCCCCCTTTCCCCCTGGCCCTCTGCTATGGGGCCTGGGGGGTATGGGGGGCATGGTGCCCCCCTAAAAATCCCTGCACCGTGTGGCAGGCACCGCATTGTGGCTGCCACACGGTGCAGGGATGTTCAAAAACATCCATTGGAGAATTTTAGCTTGAACTGCGGACCTTATCCGCCCGCTGCACAAGCTACAATTGTAAAGTGGATGTTTCCAATTGCCCATAGGGTGGTTGCATCCAAATTCTGCGAACGGATCAGCCGACCTTCGGTCGGGCAGTTCCAGTCTGCAGCGGTGTCGGTCAGACACATGTAATAAGGGCCATAGTAGGGCCCCCAAAATATGACTCATTACCAACTCAGTCCTGCTGTATCGACTATGAACTAGGGGTGGGCGGAATTTGCGAAATTCACTTTCGCAAATTATCGCGAAAATGTTAAAAATCTCCGCAAACACGCGCAAATATCGCGAAGATGCAGAAGTTTTTTTCCGCCCGTTCGCGGTATTTTCTGCGTGGTCACGGCTCGCCAACTTACCCATGCGGTTGCTCGCGGGCGCGGCCATCTTGTTTTCACTTGTCTCACGGTGCATGATCGCGAGAAGAAAGACGTGATCGCGCGACGAATGACGTTACTGCGGGCGCGAACTGTCGCGAGACAGCGCAAATGGCTACCAACAATCCAACATCTTGTGGAGAACGCGACCGGATCAGGAAAACTTGTCGGCGAACGCGGGGATTCAGGTAAGGCGATCGCGCGCACGCGAGAATGTATTATTTTACAGCGCGAGCAAGCAAAACATTTCCGGTAAAATGCGGATTGCGGAAATTTTAACATTTTCGCGCTCTCCGCGGAACGCGAAAATATCAAATTATCGCAATTTCCGCGAGCGGAACGGAATTTAAGCCCAGGCCTACTATAAACGTTGTCACCAGCCAAAAGAGTCCAATATAAGCAGTCTTTGTAGTGGAGGCACACAGATTCGGCCCAATCAAATTCTGCATAGAGAGATGTATACCGAACATGTGGTAACACCCAAACTGTGGATGGAGCCATGTGGGTGGAGCCTAAACCGCTCTCTCAGTAGGATTCTGAAAGCTCTTTTTTGTTGATCACTTAAGGGCAGGTGACAATGCACTGTCAAGCCAGACCTAAAGATCCCTGTAGATTAGTGTAGCCCAGGGCTCTTAAACTAAAAGAAATCTAAACGTAATGACACCTCCCTCCTCCCATCTGTGAGGCTGCCAGAGAAAATCAAACACTATAAATTATCCAGTTATTTATGAGACTTTAATAGCATTAGAATGTCCTGTGTGTGCCCCTGAAAGTTCAAGCTCAGGTTGCTGGATAAATAAACAAAAAGGTTGCAGCTATGTGGAGGGCAATCCTTTTTTTGTGGTAGTACACATCTTCTGTCCAATCAAAACATATACTTCTGGCTACTAACATGTGGGTGGAGTCAATGCCTCTCTCCTGTTTCTCAGGCGCGTTTTTAGGTTGATCACATAATGTTTGTTGCCAGCTGCACTGTCAACCCAGAATTAAAAAGGTCCATAGCGAAAATCTGTGAAATCCTGCTTGTAACTTCGTGCTGGTGTTGATGCACGGCATGCTGAGGGTGGGTGGACATGTGTGGGTGATCACTGAGAGAAAAATAACTTTCGACAAGAAGGATTCACATTACAGTGTATGTGTTTGACAGAATCTTAAAAAACTAATATTGTCCAACATTTTAGGACAGACTTTTTACCGTCTATGCCCAGCATCACCAAAGCTGTTTGTTTTGACTCATATCTCTCAGCTTTGTATTCTAATTCAGAGCTTAGCATCCTTCAGACATTCATAAATATTTCATATTGCATTTCAAAATTCGAGGCCTGCTTAGCATTTATCATGTTGCTTGGTCATAGTCCTTCAGTTCAGTTAATGCCCGCGTGACTCATATTTAATAATATATTCTTATGTGAGTTGGCTTGTTCCGCTTTGTGCAACAAAAAAAAATCCAGCTTTTCAGTAATAAAATGGATATTAACGTGTATGATATTTAGCACAGCTGCTGGATCTAAGCACTTTAAGTAGCAGGATTTATATTGCCCTTACCCAGAGCTTAATTTGCACTGCTGGCTGCAGGTTGGCCCACTGCACTCATTTTTGTGGACAGGCCATTATTTGTTTTCATTGGATTATCACACAGAGCAAGAAAGAGAAAAATACAAAGGGGACAAAGAAAGAGGAAGAAAAACAGCGTCAAAAGGAGAATGTAGGGATGAAAAAGAACCAGCAAGAGTGTGATAAAGGGGTAGGGAGTGTCCATTAGTGGATGAAAGAGGTATGAGGTGGACTCAAGACTCTGTAGCCTTAGTATTCTGCATCCCAGATATTCTGACCAAACCTCTGGATCTCTGCATGTATTGTTTTACAAATTAAGCACTGCCCTTACTCAATGTATCTGACCGACCTAAGAATGATGGAAGGCTGAATTGGCATTGCTAGGATTCAAGCATGTGACATGTAGACCACTGAGGTAAATGTCCATGCCTTTATCTCACTGAGCTTTAAATAGCGCAAACTAGACCCGAGACATCAGTTTCATGACAGATGGACACATTCATTGTTGTTAGGCACAGGGAGATTAAGTGATTTGCCCAGAATCACAGGATGTGAGTGTCGTTGCCGAGACTTGAACCCGGTTCCCCAGCTTCGAGGTCGACCGCTCTAGCTGTGAGACTACATCCTCTGCCCAAGCTTTCTTGTCATCTTATGTTTTCCTACACTTTGTACTACCATTCTTCCTCTATTTAGCGTGTGCAAGTGAATTCAAGGATAGTTAGGCCAAAAGGATAACCAGTGGCATTGAGAAGGCTCTAGGGCTGTAGAATTGACAGGCACGTCTGGCTGACTCTACCCCAGCCCTTCCGCCCTATTCAGAAACTCAATATTGTGAAATCTCTCAAACCACAACAATATTAAAACTGCCCTTGGTTCTCTATAAGAACCAAGAGATAACAGACCATAAACGCCGTGCTCTTGATTCACACACCAGAAGTTGTTTCAGAGAGAAGCAGGGAAGATTTATGACCTTTGTGAGGTTTTGAGTTACATTTTAAATGGCTATGTTTCATGCTAGTTTCAAAGTTTTTAAAAGTTATGAGATGGAAGTCATCCCTTATGCAAAGGTTTCTGTTTGAGATCAGCCTTTTCTGCCTAGTCACCCCACATTTTCTGACCTTTTGCTGGACCCTATATTTTTGCTGGCTTTTGGACTCTGTGCACTTTACCCTTGCTAACCAGAAGTAGAGTGTGGTGCTCCCCACAAAACATAATTGAATTGGCCTATTCCTAATTGGTATATTAATCTTGCCTATAACTTCCTGAAACATGATGTAAAATGTCTTGCCTATAAGTTCCTAAAATATGGTGTACGAAGTGTAGGCAAGGGCTGGACGTTAAGCGACACGAGTTGGCTGCAGCACCACATCCACTACAGTGGCAAGGCAAACATGGCTTCAGGCCCAATCTGTGGAGTCTGACTGCTGTACCATGTCCCTAAAAGGACAAGGCACACAAAGCTATTTTTACTGTGCCAGGCCTAGCTGTCTGTAGTAACTTGCACTAGCCCTTTAATTCTGATGTCATTATTAGGAATGTGGGGGTGACCTTAGCAAGTCTGCGGCTGTTGTTGCTGACTCAGCGAAGCTGTGCTCTCAGTTGGTGGCTGTACTAAAGACTTAGAAATGAATCCTTAATTGTGGCCTCATTCTTAACATTGCGAACGATCTGCCTGCATCCACCAACAAATTTCGCACCCGGAATGCATTTCAAAAGTTTTGTTGGAAGTATTATATGAAGTAACAACAGTTTTCTATTTGACTGTGGTGGAGTTGTGAGACTGTGTGCACCAAGCAAACCAGACTAATATATGCTGTGATTGTATTGCCTACAATCGTAAAGACTTTTCAAGTAAAGAGCTTTTTTCACAAACCTCATGTCAGGTAACCATTTATTAGGTCTGGCGTAGGCTGTGCACATGCGCAGTCTCGCTGGCGAGATTTAACGTTTTGGGGTATTTTCAGTAACGGGCTTTAAGCCCTGCCCCTCTTTTTCATTGGCCAGCGTCACCGTTTATGCTAAACGGTGGCCAGCCATTGGAAAAGAGCTGGTAGTGACATTTTCGTTCTGCTTTTTGAGCCATCCCATTTGGATGGGCTCGTCTGCCTTCTGTGCGTCGCGAAAGGTTACTTATCTTTATGGGGCCAAACAACGTGGCCCCATAAAGATAAGAAACCTTTTAGCAAGCGAGGCTGGCAGAAAAAGCCAAACGAAAACGTAATGGCGAGCGCTTTTTGTGTATTGTTTTCCCTTCCCATCGGGTCCCTCTCTCTTGCTGTTTTTGTCCTCTCTTTCTCTGTAGGTTTCGTGCAGTGGTTTCCCCTCCTCTCCCTTCCCACGTGCACTTGTTTCCTTACCACTGTACTGCTGCACCCATCGGCCCCCGTGCTGGGTTCTTCAGGTCCGGCTCCTTGACTCTGCTGCTGCATTAAGTTTCCCCCCATCTCAGCTCATATTTCCCCTCTTGAGAAGAAAGCTGATGGAATGGATTAATTTGCGAAAAGGCTGATTTTTAAGTGTTTAATTTATTCTAGTTTATTTGCGTAGATTTCATTTGTATTTAATTATCTGTTGGAGGCGCAGGAGGAGCAGGTTACCATCCGGCCTGGGCCGGCGGGCGCTGCACCGGGAGCTCTGGCTGTGGAGCCGAAATGTGCACAGAGGGGCCATCAAAGACTTGAATAACACTGAGGGCCTGTGTGAATAGTGTGTATGTGTGTGTGTGTGTGTGTGTGGCAGGAGCGGGAGGGTGGGGTCCGGGCTGTGTGAGGGAACTGTGAACGTGCGGCCTGTACTAGGCGTAATATTTACCGAGGGCAGGTGGGTCAGACGTCGCAGCCGAAATAAATATTTAGTGAGGGCCACACTGCCCGTGTACCCTCGGAGGCTCACCCTGAGGGCTTAGGCCGGAGGCAGAGGGTAGCTCTGGCCCGAGTCCGCATTGAAGACCAGAGCATGCAACTGAGGGCTCATGGAGTGGAGGGAGGATGGATCATGGACATCTAGATGTGCCTTGCTTTGATGTCCCTCACCTGACGGGTGCCACGAGGACCATTTTCCTATGTACACAAAGGGGTTTTGCAGTGGGTGCCCAGGGCAGAAGTGTGTTATGACTATGAGGGAGGGTCTAGCGTGAGTACTCAGTGAGCACTGAGGGAAAGGGTGTGCACTGAGGTTCAATAACACACATTAAATTCAGGAATGGGGGGCATAGCGTCTGTGTTTTTTTGGGGGGGTAGAGCGTGGAGAGAGGCCATTGTGCACAATGGGTTCCAGTTGTGATGACTCTGCCCTGGGGCTGTGTTTGGGCACTGATTAGGGGTGGCTCTGCATAATAATTACGCCCTTGTGTGTCGGGTATTAATGGTATCGCGTGCGGTGACGTAACTGCGCTGAGTTAAAGGGCTCGGGTTGTGAGGTGGCGCAGTCCTAAGTTCGCACTGCACAGAGACATCTTAAGGATTTTGGGGGCCCTGGGTCAAAAGCATTCCGGGGGACCCTATTTGGAACAGCTTTGAAATGATGATCCAGTTTCACCTCTTTCATGCCCTCTTTGATCCTCATTACATTGAAAATAAAACAAAATGCCTTGGGAGGTTGGTGAAGCTCTTCCCCACCACCCAGGCAAACAAGCATTTGCAATGCAAGAGGTCTCGCATTTACGTAAGTTTGAGCTATTGACATTGCAAATGACAATGCCTTTTATTTGTTTTTAAAACTTAAATAAAAGGCAGTCATTTGCAATGTCAATAGCTCAAACTCGTGTAAATGCGAGACCTATTGCATTGCAAATGCTTGTTTTTAAACCTCTGTCTCGCTCTGCAGGTGCTCCGGTGTGGAGCAAGGAAACCTAAGTTCTAAGCAGGGGCGGCTGGTAAACTCTGAAAATTGTGGGGTGAGCAAAATGCCCCACTGCTTCCCAAAAAACAAAATAAAACCCCCCCTCCCACCAAAAGTCCCCCTACTTCTAAAAGCCCCCCAAAAAATACCCCTTTCCTCCAAAAGCCCATAATAAAACAACCCCGCCCGGCACAAAACCTTAAAATAAAACTACACCAACATTTACAATAAATAAAATTTAAATAAAAGGCACTTATCGACTGCAGCATGTCCTCCTCAGTGTGCTGAAGCAGCAGTCTGCTGTGGTGCTCCCCTAACCAGTCCAGACGCTGCTCTCATGCTGTTAACCAGCATGAGAGAAGCTCCAGGATTGGATAGAGTGGGTTGGCCTGATGCTCCTTCAGGCCCTTGAGTCCTGTGCTCGCTCTCCACTCAGCTGTCTAAAAAACCTTGGAATGGAGGGCTTCAAAGTGCGCGTGTCAGGCTGGCCATCGCAAGACAGTTGCGCATTTTGTAGCATCCAGGCATCCAGTGCTCTTGTCCTGCATGCTGTCCATCGGCAGCAGAGGGCATGCCCCGACTGATTTGTGGCTCAGGGGCACTGCGGCGTGCACAATGGGAAAACAATAAAATGGAAATGAAATAATTTCATTGGCATTTTATGTTTTCACTCGCTGCTCGCAGTGGGCGGGGAACTATCCGCCCTCGTGGAGAAACCCTTGCAGGTTGTAGGGGGGAGGACTTCATTACAGACGCCTAACTCCTGCGACATGGAAGTCATTCACGCATGGTCACGCCAGCATTGCGGTGTATGTCGAGGTCTCACTGTGGGAGATGAAGACGCTGAGAGGAGATTTGGGAGATTAAGTTCTCCTTTTCTCACCGCAGTGTGTGCCTGCTGCTGTCTGTCTCACAGAGCTGTCAACAACTTTGAATTTTTAAGTGTTAGCTTATGGTGGTTGCACAGTTAATGTGGAACCAAAATAGGTATTGGGAGACGGAGTGTTTCATCTCCAGGAAAGGAAACTTGTCACAAAGAAATTATTTCAATTGTGCTTGGTTTAGGCTTTTGAAATTGAGCTTCACAGCTAATGCCTAACCTGGTGGATGTAGAGATCTAGGGGCCATATGTAGGTAGCATCACATTTACCGATTCATAAATACCGAATTTTACCGATTCGGTATTTATGAATCGGTAAATGTGATGTAGGTAATGATTCGGTAAATTTTACCGAATCGGAAAAATTCGGTAAATATGAATCGGTATTTACCGATTCGGTAATGGGGCATACCTTCCCATTGATTCCTATGGGCCTGGAGGCCCATAGGAATCAATGGGAAGCCAGTCACCATTACCGATTCGGTAAATACCGATTCGGTAATGGGGGGAGCATATACAAGGGTGGCAGGGTGTCACATTGACACCCTGTTGCACCCCTGATTCTTGCATGTGTGCACATGTGGCGCACATACATGCCCTAAGGGCATGTATGTCTGCCACATGGCACTCTTACATCTGCAAAATATTGCGTTTTGCAAGGTATTCGTTATTTATCACCAACCTGTATTTGGTGGTAAATAACACATTCTTAATACTAATTTGCACTCTTTAGAGTGCTCCCTACATTCAGGATTCGGTATTTACCGATTTGGTATTTTACCGATTCGGTAATTTACCGAATCCTGAATTATACCTCCTACATCTCAAATAGCTAAATACCGGTCGGTAACGGGATATTTACCGAATTTCGGCCGTTACCGACCGGTATTTAGCTACCTACATGAGGCCCCTGGTGTGATTGACACTGAAGGTTACCACAGCATTACACAAAGTCAACCTTCAACCATCAGCGTATTATTGGTTGTTATTTTAATTCTTTATATTTTGTTTTATTACATTAGCTTGTTTCTTATTACATTAGTTTGTTATTTTAGGTTCATTTTCAAGTAGCCCTTCATTTTCAAGGTCAATCTTCAACAATCAGCGTATTAATGGTTGTTATCTTAATTCTTTATATTTTGTGTTATTACATTAGCTTGTTTCTTATTACATTAGTTTGTTATTTTAGGTTCATTTTCAGGTAGCATATACAGGATGGCCGCTGCTAGCATATCGCAAACGCCTCAATTCATATCTAAGCGGGGAGAACCTTTACTTCTTTGGAAGAAATGGAAATGCCATTTTGACTCTTATTTAATAGCTGTAGGAGGAGAAAAATGTTCTCCTTCCAGGAGGCAGGGTTTGTTACTTCATAATCTTGGCACAGAAGGTTGTAATATTAATGAAAGTGTCGACGAGTTGGTGATTGGCAATGGTGAAGGTGAGCCCAGAGACCCTTATGAGATGTCATTGTTGATGCTGGGCAAACAGTTTGGGCCATGTATTAATGTTGCTGTAGAGAGGTAAGAATTCTTTATGAGAATACAGCCGAGGAGTGTCTGAAACTCACTTGGTCCCAACTGCGGGGATGACACTGATGCTTGACCTCCTATCTCTCCAGAGGACAAGGCAAGTAAAGAAAAGGTAACCTTAGATCTCACACCATCTCCTGGGGCGAAGGGGGATTGGGACTAAAAAAGAAAAGAGAGACTTGCAGTACTGGGTCTGCTCCGTGGCTGTGCGACACTGCGTAACAAGATTTGTCACTTCTGAGACCTTCTACGTTTGCGAAGTAGATGTACACTGGACCAGAACCTCTGGCTTTGCAATGATGCAATGCACTGGAAAAAACAAGAGGAGGCAGTTACTATCAGTACACTAACAGGTCTCTCCATACAATGAACATGCATTAACCCTACCTCACTGGTGCTGCGCACGCCCGTTGGCCGACGCAGCCCCGCCCACTCATTAATTCTCCCGCACTGCGGGGGAATTCACGCCGCGGTTAAACGGTTAACTTCAGCAACATAAACGTACAGGTTTCATCAGCAGCTCGGCATGAGAGCAGAATAACCAAAATCACAGATCGGAGTGTCGCACTCCTAGGAATAAACTTGAAATACAGATTGCAGTTATTGGCACTCCCAGGGATAAGCTTGCAACATAGGGTGGAGTTACTTGCACTCCCAGGGATACACTAGGAACACAGGTTGGAGTTACTTGCACTGCCAAGGATACACTCAGAGCAAGCGTTGGAGTTACTTGTACTCCCAAGGATACCCTCGGAGCAAAGGTTGGAGTTACTTGCACTTCCAAGGACACCCTCGGAGCAAAGGTTGGAGTTACTTGCACTCCTAAGGATACACTCAGAGCGAAGGTTGGAGTTACTTGCACTTCCAAGGATACACTCAGAGCAAGGGTTGGATTTACTTGCACTCCCAAGGATATACTTGGAACACAGTTTGGGGTGCAAGGTTGGTGCATATATCATGGACTCTGAAGTGCTTTCTCTAGGCACTACTGTTCATCAGAGAAACACAGAGCAATAGTCTTTAGTCCTCGCGTGGTGACAGTTCTAGCACCAAGGCTGTAGGAAGGGTCTGGAGTATAAACACACAAGAAGATCTGGAGTAAATCACAGAGAGGACAGGGAAGGAAAAGTTTATAATCACATTAAATCAAATCAAGTTATTATCTTTATTCTGCACTTTAAATGCTATAAAAGTGTACATTGATAAAGTACATACATACATACAACATATCCAATAAAATGTCAAAAAAATTTAAAACTAGATGTCATTTAAATCTGAAAAGCAGAACGATAAAATCTGGTGCATGGAGCTAAAAAAGATCTGTTAGAGGTTTAGCTGTTCATAACAGTTTCTTATTTTCAGAGCGTCCTTTATAGAATTCAATATTCCAGTGGATATTTTGAAAGAGGGGAGCCTTTGTAAAAACTCCATAGCGGGCATATATTTTTTACAACCAGCTTGGTGCAGTAAAGTTTTTAGGATAGCGGATCTGGGGCTTGTATACAGGGGGACAAACAGAATAAAGTGAAATGTGCATTGTTTGGATACATTATTACAATGACATGGTGGAAAATCGTGTTCCCACGCACATTGAATGGGGAAAGCCACTTTAAAATGTATAAGATTTAATCTAAAAAGGGTTAAAAGCATACGGTTAAAGGGATTTTCAAGTCTGAAAAAAAGTATGGTTCAAGGCTTTTACTGTCCCAATGGGGATGTAAGCTTCCACAGTCTTCAAGTTCAACATCTTACATAACCTTTCATTGAACCAAAATTACTGGAACCGTGACTTCACAGTGTCTTTTCGTGGTCGTTGTTGGAAAGTGGGTTATTGGTAAGGGCAATAAGGCCACTAACACATGATAGGACTCAGCAAAGGTCTTAGAAAATTATTCCTATGCTCAACCCTTGGTAACGTGGCTGTGAACAGACAGGCTTAACTTTAAAGACAGGTATGTAAAGCATTTAAAAACACAATTTCAGTAAATAATTAAGACACAACACATAATAAGAATCCAGCACTCATTTTCGAAGATTTAATAAAATATAGGACTAAGAAGATTATAGCACCATATTGTGATACCTGCTTGCGATAGACCAGGTCAAAGTTAAAGTTTCAGGCCGAGCGCGATGGAGCCCTGAGCAGCTACAGCTCCCGGCAGGCCCCAGTCTCAGTTTCTACCTTCACACTTAGAAACTTTTCTGGATCTTTTCTTCCTGAGGGCCCTCAAAGCTCCCAGCCAGTCCGGATCCGGTGAGGGTTCGCCGGCTTCAGTTTTCCTCTAGTCCCGGTCAATCTCTGGAAGTTGGGGCGATGGAGCTTTTAGCGGGTCGAACCTGGTTGGCTTGGCCGGCTCGCAGTTGAAGGCAGGTGGCCTGGCTGGCCAGGTTGAGTCGGTCCGTCTATTGAGCTTTTTTTCAAAGTTGCTCCAAAGTTCTCCAAACTTCTTCAAGGGGTCCCAAAGTGTCTCAAACTCACTCCAAGGGTCTGGAAGCTCCAAGATGGTCCTTGAGAGTTGAGGACATCAGTTCCCACAATCCACTGGTACAAAACCCTTACAAATCCACTGATGGTTCTCCAAGGTGTAGATTTAGTTGGTGATGTTCCAGATGAGCTGTCATGATTCACAAAACTAAGAGTCATTCCCTATGTGTTTCTGACCTAAGAAGTTATCCAAAACAAGACAGAAGGTGCATATGAATTATATAGAAGGAGGCATGGAGAACAAGGAACTCCACGATAAGACCTTTGTGTGAAGGAGACCCGCTCTAGTTGTCAAATCATTCTGAAACTCAAGATTCTATTTGAAGCGCGCGCCCCGCTGAGGTGACCCACTTCACTGAAGTAATTTTCAGGAACAGTTTACAATACCTTTGGCTCGCTGTTTAATGTAAATATTTGTCTTTAAAGACTATAACGAAATAAAAACCTATCACCTGGAGAGATGTTTTAAGTAAGAAAGAAAAAGATAGTACTTATCCGAGTTTCTATTTCCTTCAACATTGTCCTCACCTGTAAGAGTGAGGACAATGTTGAGAGAGAGAGAAAAACATAAGATTGTAGGAGTTAATGGAGAGTAAAACAAAAAACCATTTTTTTTCTTTTAGTACATAATATGTTTGGAAGAATCCTAAGAACAATTAACTTCCAATGAGAAGAGAAGCATAAGCTTTGTATTACTGGGTATGTGGAGATAATTTATTTCTGAGAATAAAAGCTATAGGTTAAGAAGAAATTAATTAGAACTACCTATTTTATTAGCATGCATTTATCCAGTTTTCAGATGCTCCAATAGAAGAACTTAATAACAGCTAAACGGGAGAGAAGACGATGGAATTGGTGCATTGACCAAATCATTCAATGCAGCCTCTTCTTATTTCTTTATTATTTTGTCCCAAACCCCTCAGGACCTTAGTGGTTTCCAGAAATAGTTGGTTACCTGGGAGGTCCTGGGAGTGGCATTCGGAAGGCTCATCAATTCTGTTTCAGTGCAAGTCCCAGGTAAGACTTCTAAGAGGTTTCTGAAAGAGACATGGATGTTTTTTGCACTAACCCATTTGTCCTCCCCTGGTTGCACATTAATTGATGAATTAATTGAGGAAGACATTGACGCCAGCAGGATTGGACTAGAAACCCAAACCAGCACTGACAAAAATGCCAAAACCAGCTCTCTACTGCTGGAAGCCATAACTATAATGAGGCCATGGGAGCATGGTTATGTTATGGTAGTCCATCCTGCTATGAAAGCAATCCCCTAGCCTGCAGCCCATTGAGAAAATGCCAGAACGGTAGAATGGCCAGTCCATCCCCAGTAGCTAAGCACAAACTGTCCTCCAGCTCAGCAGAAGAAGCCCCGGTGGACCCCAAGTGCAAAGGTGTCCTTGTGTGCCTGGTGGCCTTTCTAGAATGTGGAGACACTGCAGAGGAATACAAGAGATGAACTGTGACCCAAGAGTTACAACCATTCAGTGGTAGAGAAGGTGCATGGAAGTTGCAGTAACCTCTTGAACTGGGAGTCAGATATAGGGGCTCCCTCTACAGGTGGAACATCTCCTCACAGAGAACCTAAATAGCTATTACCTAAGGGTAAACCATCACCACATTCTACTGACTGCTTTAATGCCAAAAGGAAACTCTCCATTGCACTGACTGCTTGTGATGACATAGTAAGGGAAAGCTACATCCCAGCCTGTCAACCGGGGTATAATTTCTACAAAGTGATCTTATGGGAAAGAAGGAGGAGGGACCTTGGAGGGGTCTGGTCCAAGGGGCAAGGAGGAGTTTTGGAGCACCAGCACCACCTTGGAAGTGGAGCAGTCACAAACCCTCACGAAAGGCATCTTGGCTACAGTGGTGTAACACAGGCCCCCGCAGCCCCTGCGGTAGAGGGGTCCCCAAGATCCAGGGGGCCCCCTCAGCACAATACTCTGGCTGTAGAGCTCCTGATTGAGTCTGGACAGGGCCCCTCCAAGTATCTTGCAGGGGGCACCCTCAAGTTTCGTTACACCAGTGCTTGGCTACCTAGATAGGATACATAACCCGTAATAGACTGAAACTGTTCCGTGCCCCTTCACACAAGCTTGAAACCCACTCCGTTTTGAAATTTCCATCCGACAATTATTTTCAAAGTGTGAGTAAGTCTCTTCAGTGGGTGGTCATGTGAGGAGTGCTACTATCTAGAGGCACATGGCGGGACCGGGTGAGTTGGCTGGTCAGTACTTTGTAATGACAGCTCATGTTGTCATTGAAGAGAGACTGTGTTTCTCTGCAGACCTTTCACCCAAAATAGAGACAACGCTGGTAGTTTGGATGCAAGGCTTCTCTTCAACTATTTCAATAAAGTGCTACTTAAAGAGTGCAATTGCTTCATTGGGTCTCTGTCTGCATGTATGCAAATGAGACATTCAGCAGATGATTGACTGAAGTACATTGATGAAGGTGAGCTAATTGCAATGATTAGAAGCAATCAAGTCACTGGGATAGGGAGCTGACTGATAATCATTAACTTTGCTCTAATTATGATTGGTGACGAGGATTCACGGTAGCCTTTTCAGCAATATCGGCCCAAACCCTTCGAGACCATGCCGCTCCATACCACCATAGGGCCTTGTTTTCAGTTCCACCAAAGTATTGCTTTATGCAAAATAAAGTTTTGGTTCACCTCAATTCAAAATTGACTTAAATGCCCGATTACAATTGGTTTTAAAAAAGAAAGTTTAAAGGCCTGAAATATGTCAATTCTGAAAAACAACACCAAATTAATAGCAACCTATGACTACCATTGGTGGCATGCATTTCAGAAAGCGCAGTATGAAAAGTATGAATAATTATTTTTGTGTTAGTGTTGTTACTTTTGAAGATCATCAAACCAACAACTCTTTAATTAAACTGATTCTCGCTCCAACAGTGCCCTCTTCCATCACTTCATCCATGCACCTGCTTGAATCTTGGTGAGAACTAAGGGCCTGATTATGACGACGGTGGGACCGCCACCGACAGCCTGTCGGTGGCGGTCCCACTGCCATCGGACCCATGATATCCACCCGTCGGGTGGATGGGTGGTCGTCTGCAAGACTGACCGCCACGCATCCGACAGGCTCCTTGAGCCCGCCGGTGCAGCAGAGGGGACTGTAGTCCCTACCATGGTGGTGGTGCCTGCCAGGCACCGCAGTAGGGATTACAATGTCCCTCTTTGCCCGCCTTTTCATGGTGGTTAACCGGCCATGAAGAGGCTGGCAGAAAGGGACTTTGGGAGCCCGAATCGGGCCCACCTTCCCCCCAGGCCCTTCGATGTGGGCACTGGGGGTCACCTATGGTGCCCCCCCACATGGTGCCTGCCACGTTGTTGAGGATATGTGCAGTGTCCCTTATTTGCATTGTGACGGGTACTGCAGCCAGCAGCACCCACCGCAATGCAAAGTATAGGGACTGCGACCACAGTGGTGGTGGTCGCATTGTAATGCAAATGTCAGGTCCACCCGCCATCCTAATCAGCCCCTAAGTCATGCAACATTTACTATTAACTTCTATAACAGGGTCCAAAAAGTGTGTTCTTGACCTCCTAGAGCTTGTCTCCTGTGCAGGTTGTAGTGCTTTGGGATATTGTATGACGGAACCCTTTTGATTCCTAACGGACTCCGCAGAGCTATGACATAGGTGTCAGAGCACAACGCCATGAAAGCTTGCTTTAGAATGTTGAGTTCATAGATACACACAGCAGGATAAAGATGTGTAATACTAAGCTCAGTGTGTGGCGTGGTCATTGACAGGTACCCCGGCTGGGAAGATTCTACAAATGGCGACGGGATAGGAGATAGGTACCCCGAAGAACGACGGTGCTCTACCGAGAATTTGTCGTGGGCCAAGCAACCTGCTTGTGTGTACCACGTGTACCACTGTCACAGAACGGAATCAACGCTTCATAGAGGGGCCATTCGTCACTACGCGATGACCATCTCTAAACTGGCTGTAACGTATCTTGTCAAGTTTGGTATCCAACATGTTGGAGTCATACCCCCATACCCTAACCGGTGTGGGAGGTATGATTCCATTCACTGTAAATCTCCTCCGGGAGGCCCTCAGTGCTCCTGGTACCAGTCTTCCAGAACCAAACAGCAAGCTAGGGCTGCTGCTGACTTGAGACATGATTCTGCCCTCCTGCTGCTGAGTCTAGCTCGAGCAGGGGAAGGCAGAACAATAGGTATCCTGTCACGGGGAGGTGTGGGACAGGCGTGGGATTCAATTCAGATCTAACTCTGCGTCCTCTTCAACCATCTGGACACCCTGACCGAGTCGTACTGACCGCCTCGGACTGAGCACTTTGGACTTTGCTTTGGAACCGAGATTACAACCGAGAAGACTCAGTCTACTCCTGATCTCTTCATTCTGCAAGCCCGCTGCACTCTCAGTGTCCATGCTCCATACAGGTTCCATCCAGGACCTGTGGACATCTAAATACACCCGAAGGAATCTTCCTTGGAGTGAATGAGTCACTCCCCTGCATCCAGTCACTCCCCTGCATCTGCAGGCACCGCAACGTAGCTGAGCGATTTGCTGACCCTGGACTCCTACAGACTTCAACAGGCTCGGTAACAAAGGAGACGGTTCTACAACTTCTTCAAGGCCTGCACTGTCTTCAGACCGAGTCTGAGGCCAGGATCCCTTTTCGACACAGCCGGAACCGAGTCCCTGCGTCGGTTAGCCGTTGCTAAGGCTGGGCGACTCCCGTCTCCAGAGATTTTCGGGCCCTGTCGAGGGTCTTCTTTGATTCCAGCAGGCTCACCTGCTTGCTAGGATCCTACACTGACTTACTTGAACGTGATAAGTCCCTTGGACCTTGCTGGTCCCAACACTGTACCTTTTTGTCTTCTTCCACATGTAGCCGTTGCCAAGGCCTGTTGGTGCTCTTGCCGGACACCGACCCCCTAGATATCAACACCAGACGGGGGACAGCTCGTACACCATTCCTGGTCATCCCAGCATCACCTTGTCCATGTAGCTGCAGAGGCAAGGGCACCTTCAACTCTCCTGTAACAGCCTACATTGGGGGGCACTTGACTCCTGTGCCTCCTGGTCACTCCTGAGTGACCTAGACTCTATCCCCTTCTGCTCACAGGTACTCTTCTTTTTTAATCCACCCTTGGATTCCATCGGACTCTCCCAGTTTCTTTGCCAACTGCATCTACTTGAGGTCCTTCATTGGGGTCTACGGTGGTTACCGATGTCACTTCATACCTATGCACCCGGCTTCCCTGGGGCAGGTAATCTGGTCTCCTGGGTATCCACGGGTGGGGTGACTCTCAAGCCGTCTATTTTCCATCGGGTGTCTTCCAAGTCCTTTGGAAAGGGTCCTTTTTCCTAAGAACTGTAACGCGACTCCCCCCATTGACTTACCTTGAGCATGCAATTGTGTATTCACTTTGCACACGACCTCTGTGGGGTTCCTGGATCCTTACCGTGGGTGGTTGCTTCGTCCCCCAGCACTTCTAAGTCTTCCGGGTCAACTCTCGACTTTGTTTGTTAGTCGTTGTCTACAATATTTGTATATGGTTTGGTCTCCCTCGGGAGCCCACTTTATTTTCGTGCCACTTACCTGTCATATTATCAAAGTATTGTGTATATTGTAATTATATCTCCGGGTAGGAGATATTGCATTGGGTTAGAGAGTGTCCGTAATAAATAACTATTTTTATAAGTACACTGTGTAGTTCTTTCTCATTTAATCGTCACTATAAGGTTAGATACTGGTGAAACAAGCTGCTTTACACTCCTCCTAGACTAAGCCTGAAGGCTGCTCCCCCCACAGCTACTACTTAGAGAGCTTTCTAAGCTTTTCTAAACAAGTATAAGTGTGCACCATATACCAAGCCAGCCTCCTACAGTAGTGATACAGGAAATGTCCTGGCTGACAGAAATCGTAAGAAAGAAGTATATTATCATCTCACTTATCAGAGCCTCAACAAGTGCAGCTTTATGACCTCAGCCGGACCAGACGTGGGTCCTGTGAGCTCCATGCTACTGGAGTCAAGCTATCCTGGCTGATGAGGAGTGAAACCCCGAAACTAGTCCTAGGATGCTTGTTTCCAGTCCAGGGAGGACCTGGCCTGGCAGTTCGGGCTGGACTGTTCCCATTGGGCGCAGGGTCAAGACTGATTTGCATATGGCTGGGTTCAAACTGGAATGGCATGAGGAGCAAAAAAAACGA
This sequence comes from Triturus cristatus, assembly GCF_964204655.1. Classification (NCBI taxonomy): domain Eukaryota; kingdom Metazoa; phylum Chordata; class Amphibia; order Caudata; family Salamandridae; genus Triturus; species Triturus cristatus. Next base: position 1,655,760,388 of record NC_140590.1, on the reverse strand, counting down.
TGGATTTAGGCCCAGATCTCTGTACTGGGATGAATGTATGATATTGTTCTGCCACATCCAGGTCCACACATTGCTGACATGATAACCCAATTAAATGGTGCAAAGGTTTTCTCTCGTCTTGATTAAAATAAAGGTTATCATCAGTTGGAACTTGGAGAAGATTGCAGGTATATTACGACCTTTTCTTCACATGCCCATCTGTTTCGCTATAAAAGACTCAATTTTGGTGTGTCATCAGCTGCAGAACTGTTTCAAGACGTCATTCAACATGGAATACACCCGGTTGTAAATGCATCTATCTACAGCAATGACATTCGTTTTCAGACCTACCCAGAAGGAACATGATAAACCTCTCACCCAAGTATGTCGCTTATTGACTGATGCAGGTCTGACTTTTTATGCAGATAAGTGTGAGTTCTACAAGAAAAGGTTTTTAAATTCTTTGGCCATATCTTTTCTGATGTGGATATGACACAGGTTCCTGTTAAAGTACAAGCGCATTCAAATACTGATCCACCACAATATGTTTCTATGGTACATTCATGTCTTGGCATGGCCAGTTACTGTTCAAGATACATATGAGACTTTGCTTCCATGAGTGCTCCCTTACGAGAGTTAACAAAGAAAAATGTTTTATTCAAGTGGTCACAAGAATGTGGGGGAAGTTTCAAGAAAATTAAACAAACCATTGAAACTGTTACTGAAATGCCTATTTCAATCCAAAGCTTCATACAGAGGTTGTTGTTGCTGCTAGCCCTGTTGGGTTGGGCGCTAACTAGGCACAGCACAGCAGACATGGGTTAGGCGCTATCGTGGCACAGCACAGTAGACACACACATTCTCAAAAGCATATATTGGCATATGTCAGCAGACGTTTGTCCACCAAAACAGAAAGTGCTTACTCTCAACCAGAGAAAGAAAGTATGCTCGTGGTATGGGCTTTTGAACATTTCTGTGTATTCCTTTATGGAAAGACTTTTACACTGGTAACTGATCATCAAGCTTTATTGACTATCTTTGGCAATCCCAAAGCCAGAATGCATTGAACGATGGGAACTCTGATTACAAGAGTGTGATTACACCATTGTACATTGTACAGGGAAGGATCAATACCCTGCTGACTACTTTTCCAGAGTGCCTATACAAAGTCAGGGTACTCCATCCAAGACAGCTGAAGCCTAGATTAATTTTATCGTAAAGTCAAATACGCCAGCTGCCATATCGTTAGCACTAATCATCACTGCCAAGAGCGATGATAGTGACATGGTGAAGTTAAAGGATATAATTACACATCAGTCATGGAACTTACATGCTCGACCTCTCACCAGTGATGGTGAATACCAAAAGTGCAAAAATGTTAAAAATGAACTGTCTCAGGAGGAAGTTATAGTGTGAGGGTCAAGAATCCTAATTCCAGAGAGATTGAGACAGAAAATAATTGAAGTGGCTCACGAAGGACATTGTGGTATTGTTGGCAAGAGAGCTCTCCGAGATCGAGTTTGGTTTACATATTTAGATGAGAGGGTTAAAAAGGAAGTCAAGGCCTGTCATCTATGTAACTGCCTCTCTACAAACATTACTCAACATACTCTTACAATGTCAGAACTCACTAAGCATGCATGGGAGCCATCGCTTTCTTTGGTCCACTCGACAAGGGACATCATCTGATTGCAATTGTGGATGAATACTCTCGATTTCCATCAATATAGGATCTCTCATCCACAACTAATGAATGAGTCATTGAAAGACTTGTCTGCAGTTTTGCAACATCGGCATTCCAGCCATTTTGAAGTCTGATAATGGCCCGCCGTTCAGCAGTAGACAATCAAATGATTTTCTGGAGCATCTGAACGTAAACCATCAGAAGAGTACAACTTTGTGGCCCCAGGCCAATGACTTGTTGAGAGTTTTTTGAATACGCACACAGTGTGCAACTCTTCAGATGCTCAATTTGCAAGCTGTTTTGAATTCCACCCTATGAGCCTATCATTCAAAACCTCACCCAACCACAGGCGAAAGTCCTGTAACTTTGATGTCGGGAGAGCAATGACAACAAAGCTACCTCAATGGGCCAACAAGAGAAAAGGCGGTGAGAATACAAATCGAATGAAAGACTTGGTTAATAAGGAAAAGATGAAAGCCTATGCCGACAAGAAGTGGCATTTAAAGAACATTGAATTTAAGACAGGAGATCTAGTGATCGCTCATCAACTGCAAAGGAGATAATCTGATGCTCCTTATGATGCTGCACCATTGCACATTGTATCCACCTAGGGACATATAGTGACTGCCCAGCGTCCTGGGAAGTCTGTTACCAGAGACTCTACTCACTTTCAGCATTTAATTAATCGGTCTTCTGATCAAGAGGGTGAAAGAAAGACTGAACTTGAAATCCCAATGACTGCTGTTACGTCTTCACCACTTTAAAAGATCTCTTACAGTGAAGATGACAGCTCCCAGCAGTGAGATCAGGTCGCAAAATGAAAGCGCCAAGAACGTTGATTGAAGAAATGTATTTGTATACCTACCTACCTACCTACCTACTCTCTCTCTCTCTCTCTCTCTCTCTCGATATATATATCTTGTGATATTGTACGACTGAACCCTTTTGGTTCCTTAACGGATTCCATAGAGTTATGACGTAGGTGTCAGAGAGCAATGCCATGAAAGCTTGCTTTAGAATGTTGAGTTCGCAGTGACATACAGCACACTAAAGACGTGTAATTCTAAGCTCCATGTGTGGCGTGGTTATTGACGGGTACCCTAGCTGGGGAGACGCTACACAGGTGGTAGTTTGCAGAAGGCGTCGAGAGGTTGGTGCTTGACTTTATTCAGATTCTGGTGAGACAAACTTCGCTGCTCTGCTTAAGGTTCCATTACTACGGATACTTTGACGAAAAATATTGCTTAGAAGTGCCCTTACTTGTTCGTCTGATCTCTCTCCAGCTGGGTATGTTGAAAAGAAAAAGCGGACTGCCTGACCCACGACTGCAGGGAAAACTGCGAGCAAGGCTTCGGCTTTTGGAAAATGACATCAAAGAAGTGATGGCTCTCTTTGGAATATTCGCCCTGCTCTATCGTGAAGTATTTTTTAATACAAAACGTCAATTCTAACATGATGTGCCACTACTTCGAATTTTAAGCCTTGAGAAAGCCCTGGCCCAATGTGTCGGCTGTTTGCTTTGTTTTAGTGTGAAGAAAGAAACAATACAATAAAAAACACAACAAAGGATATAACCTGAATGTTGGAATACTTGAAAAAGAACTTCTCATCTTTGAACAAATAAAACAAAAACCTGTACTTATCAAAGTACTCTGACTATTCTTACTTCAAACTAACTAAGGAGGAGCTTTTGACTCATAACTTTACGCATGTACTTTTTCCTGAGGCCATAGAGTTCCAGTGTCTCGAGTCAATCTCCTTAAGAAATAAGCTATATATATTGGGCAATTCTCTCTGGAACTGGGACCCCTGGACCTCAGCAACTCTGCATCTACAGGTGGTAGGGAATGCCCTTGTTGTATTGCTTTGTGATTCAAAGATTTAACTGAAATTTGAAGTTGAAGTTTTCATCCAGTGCTATCCTAGGTTTTGACTAGTGCCCAGGACATGCGGGAGGCAGCCAATCACGAGACTGACTTGATTCTGCATCTCCGTACATGCCTTTGGCCAAAGTGGATATCTCCTAAGCTTTCTTTTGGTAGCCGAGGGTCACCATCTCTATGAAACCCACCAATCGGAATGAGTCAAAATATGCAACTATCTCTTTACCATTCAGGTCAGTTCAAAAAATTCTATACTGATTGCAAAAATGTAGGGCAATATTTTTGCGACCGGTGTTTAGTACACCTACCTCATAGTCTAATTGTATTTTGGTACAGAGAAGAACATCAAGTATGGAGACCAAAGAGTGATTGCAGAATTAGATCATCAGGAAGGGAGCATCCCTGACAAAAGATCTGAAACAGAAAACATGTGGTTTTGAAAGAGATCCTCTTGTTTCCTGTGATTCAATGCAGCTCTCTATGGATGGCTGCGATGTGCTTGAATTCCTTCAGGCCGAATAGGATACTTGCAGCTGCAAATGAGTATGTTCGATCTATCCTTGGCTTTTGATAAAAGATTTAGGTAGACTGTATTATAGAAATTATGATGGAATTCAAGAAGGCATTGACCACTTTACCCTCTGAGAAAAAATCAAGGTAGGCAGTGCATGCATTAAGATTCCTAAGTGGCAAAATCAAGGCTTAGATGCCCTAGCCATTGCTGGGATAGTGGTAACTCCAAATCAAACAGGACCCCAAATGTCAGCAGAACTGGACCAGAGCCCTAAAGAGGCAGGCACAGACTGGAATCCCAGAAATCTGGGAATTCTTAGCCGGGAGTAGTTCTTCATATCGGCAGGTGGTTGCAGGGGATGGACACCGACAGCCGGTTCTGGGGACCAGGACTTATATTTTTTTATCAAACTTTGACTTAGAGTAAGGGTGAAAATGACTGAAAAGGGAAGAGAAAGGTGGGAAAACATTTGCAAATCAAGCAAAAGTAACCTGCATGGGTAAGATAATGAGGTGGAACTAAGACTATCAAACCCTTTCCATTCAACAGGATCCCTGCAATTGATTTTTTTTTTAAACAACTGATCAGGAGTCAAGTATCCAAAGACATTTGTGAACTGGACCCCAGCACTGATCTCTTTTACAGAAACTTGGATGGAAGGCTTGACAGCTCAGAAGTGGTGATCCCACACCAGTCATTAACATCTGTTCCACGGTTTCTCCGAAGTTCTTCCAAATTACTAGGACCAATGAGGTATAAATAAATAGAGATGGCTTTCTGAGCAGCAGCAGCATTTGCTCTGTACAGGACACCGTGCACAGGGGGAGCTAAATGGAGCTTGGCGAGCCACCAGAGTGAACTTATGGCTTTATTCAGCAGCACATGCGTAGGTGGCAGAGAGGCTTCATTGCAAATTTGCCTGCCAAAGAACAAGGTAAATAGCATACCTGTTGCATATGCAAAGTTGAAGCATGCTACAAAACAGATGTGTCTCTCTGAATAACGAATCAACAATATCGAGGGGAGAGAACAGCGAGAACAGAGTAAGTCTAGATTTTCTGTGCATAACTTAACATATATGTACCAATGAGCTGCATATATCTTCAAGGTGTATAGATGTGGAGTCAGGAATAGTAAATCTGTACTTCCCTATATGTACCTACCTTTCGATATTTTGTCTCTCGATATTCTGTCCTCAACATAAGTATGCCACCATATTGTTGCTGTCGATGTTCAGTAGTGCAATCTGCATTGCAAGGTTTTATCCTTCAGAAACAACGTAACTGTAAATTAGAAAAAAAAGTTAATTTGAGGTACAGAAGACTCCTACTTCGAGAATGCGCTGACCTTCTAAGCGAAAGGCCAGAACTGAAACACTGTGCTACATATACATGGAGAAAATGGTTACCTATCTTTATATGCACATTGTGGCAGGCAACCCATTTGTGCACATTTTTACATTTCAAAGATTGCTAATGTGAAGACAATTTAGACTGCAACTCACAAGGATCTCCTTTAATTTGTCACAATGATAGGCAAAAATAAGATGATTATGTATAGAGGAAGATAATGTATGTGCAACTGAGTTGCATCATCAATTACACAGGGAGAGAGCAAAGTATCACAAAAAATGTGATGCTAGTCCTCAGGATACCTAATTTAGGCCAACTCCTAATCTAAATGCATGGACTATGTGTCCCTTTTTCAGGCTCTTTCACAGTGATGAATGTATCCAGATGTCCGCCGGGATCCGAAACTCACTCCACAGGCAGCAGATTAAGTGTAGTGAATGCCCATCTGGGCCCCATGGGCACATGCTTGCAGAAGTGGACTACTGGCAAGGTTGGGTATCACCAAGGTAAGCTTCTGAGATTCTGTTGGGCTGGATTATAGGCCCTCTGAGTCGGGCCCACACTAAGGAGAAGATGGGCACTAGATCTTCCAGGCTCCACAAAGACTCCAAAGTGGACATGTTTCACCCATTGAACAGTTTCTTCAGTTGCTGGTTACTTTTAGAGGGTGTATGGCCGGGGACTCGAATGTCAACTGATCTGGGGGAAGAACAATTGTCATGTTGTTTCATGTTTGTTTTTATGGATTCTTTCCACATTGTCGTGCAAATTTGGTGTGCATGTCGGTGATGGGGAGGGTTGCAATATGCGAGTGAGAGTAGTGTTGGACACGAGATGCATGAGGGATTGAGGCAACAGATCGCTGTCTGGAAAACACATTATCATCAGACGTCATGGGAACAAGCACAGATAGTGTTACCCTACAATACAATGTGATAACATGGAAAGTGCGTGGTATGGCTACTCCTGCTAAACGATACCGAATTGATACCTACCTCGAGTGCTGTCATACACATATTGCCATGTTGCAAGGAACGCACCTAATGCATACAGAACTCCGCAAGGTCCGCATAAAGTGGCCGGGACAGGTCTATGGCACATTCTTGTCGGGACATGCACGACAAGTGCCTATATGGATCGCTCCTGGGGTCCCCTATGTTTTGGATAGCAACAGTGCGGACACCGGAGGATGGAATGTGATAACGGAGGGACACCTAGATGGCCCAGCTGACAGTAGTAGGGGTATATGCACACAACTCCAATCAGTCAGACTTCTTTGACACACTTACCCCTGCGTTTTTTCAGATTCCCATGTGCTGGGCCTTTAGGGTGCCAGAGGTGCAATGTAATCGCTCTCTCCCTCTCTTGTGCAGTGCGGCATGCATCAGAATGATGCAACACTTCCACAACTGGCTGACCCAAAGACTGCTAATGATGTGTGGTGCCTGGGGCACCAGGCAGGTCATTGATACTCGTTTTATTCCGCTGTCCATGACATTCACACCAGACTAGATCTAATTATATGTACCGACTGGCTTGGAGCATAGGTTGCCCAGTTGGAATATTTGGCCTGCACTCTGTTGACCATTGTCCATTGCACATAGCCCTGCAGTGGGGCAGACCATGCATGAGAATACCCACCTGACGGCTACAAACTGAAGTGCTACTTGATCCCCCATTCAGGGAAAATCTGTTGAAGTGCATCACTCAATAATTTGACCTCAACAGAGGGTCCACCCACCCAGAGCTCTGGAATGGGATGCGCACAAAGTGGTTGCATGGGGTCATTGCAAGGCTGCCACGTGGGGGTTCTGCTGACTACTGCAGGAAGAGTTCATGGTGAAAGAGAGGGAGGTGCACCCCTTGGAGAAGGAAGTTGCTAATCGCACTACAGGGGATGAGTGACTCCTGCAACTCCACAAACAGCACAGGGGGACTGAGACATGCTTGGGAAGGCACAACTATAAGCGTCGCCTGACCATGCTACATGCCGAGGGAGCCAGGGCAGGCAGGATGCTGGCATGACTGGTTAAAGAGGACCAACAGCATGCTCCAACTGGAGCAATCAGACCTGTAGATGGCTCGTTGATAGACACTCAGGCTGGCATCAAATCAATTATGCCTTTCGGGACTATTACCTCACTCTGTACAAGAATGGGCACGCCCCCTTTCCTGATCTAACGCGCAGTTTCTTAAACAGGGTGCCGCTAACTTGCATTTCCCTGCATCAGCGAACTGACCTGGATTAGCCAATCAAGTTGGAAGAGGCAAGAACGGCCATAGTCCAGATTGTCTGATCGTAGTCCTCCCTAAGCCTAGCCATGACCCCTTAAATGTGCACTCGCACCGTCTGTTATCCCTCCTTAACCTTGACTGGAAAGTCTTGTGTAAGGTGCTTGTAAACAGATTGTTTTCTGTGGTTGGATCCCTGGTGCATGGTGATCAATCAGCATGTAAACCTGGGAGCAGCATCTTCCTAAACATCCGGTGGCTCTTGCGACTCATACATGATACCCCACTCCAGGCGCACAGCCGAGTAGAACTGCCACTCAACATAGAAAAAGCTTTTGACAACCTAAGCTGGGAATTCTTGTTGACGGCCCTGAAGAGTATGGGATTCGGGCTGGAGTTCCTGGGCTGGAATCCCACGCTTTACTTGAGTCCAATGGCTAGAGTTAGGATGGGCGAGTTGATCTCAGACAGCTTTCTCATCCAAAGGGGCACCAGGCAGAGGTGCCTGTGATCTCTACTAATTCTTGCGATAGCCATGGAACCACTAGCTTGCCGCTTGCACCTCTGGGCTCAAGAATGGGGGATCCCGGAGCTAGCCACTCCTTCTATGCGAACGATGGCCTGGTCTTCTTTCGCGAGGTTGGGACCTCTCTTCCGGGCTTGATGTTTCTGATGGACGAATTTGGGGCTGTATCCGGGCACAAGGTCAACTGGCCCAAATCATTCCTGTTTACTTTCATTCCAACCTCTGTGCCTAATTGGGGGGGATACGCCAGAGCTCCGGCTCAAATGGTGTCATGATACATTCAAATACCTAGGCTTTCAAATATACCGCACAGACAGGGCCCTCAAGGAGGGCAATGTGGATAGGGCACAAAGATCGATCCAGGGATCCCTCTACTTTGGGGCGCTCACTGCCCCGCTCTCCGTTGGGGTGAGTGGCGATTGTTAAGATGCTCATGCTGTCCTGCTTATTATACTTTTTCATAGCACTCCCGCTCATGCTCCCCAAGTACTTCTTTCGGGACCTGAATGTTCTCCTACTTGAATTGATAGCAGTGGGCGGGACGCTGTCGGGTAGCTCCCCCATTGCACAAAGATCCCTGCTCTAGGGAGGGCTTGGTGTGCCAAACATTGAAATGTTCTATGCGTCGGCACAGATACAATGGTTGCTCCACTGGCTAGACACAACCCCTTGCCCTGAAAGGGCGGCCGTCCAAATGCTACTGGGAGAGACTAGAGTTTATATTATACATGTCTCACAGATTGGGATGTGCTGGTGACAATTTGTGCACAGCGAGAGACCCCATATCCCTTACTGGGGCAATTACCAAGCATCAAGAGGCATGCTGGGAGATATGATGTGACACCATGGGGGGAGGCGGGTATTGGTCACTTAGGGAATCTTTTTCATGAGGGTGCCCTCATGGCCTTACAGCACATGATGGACACATATAACAAAGGTGCAGGTCACTGTCTGACATATGAACCCACCAACGAATAGTGCGGACCACTTGGAAGGCTGGGGAGGTGGAACCGTCCCCTTCGCCCATACTACACGCTGTCTTCACACGGGTGGCATGCGATGAGCTATCTCCATGTAATACTTAGCACTGACATCTAGTGCACTGGAGTACACTGGAAGGGCACTGACTAGGTGGACAAGTGTTCTACCACAACCACTGACAGACGAAGCCTAGGCATGGATGCTCCAGCACGTGAAGGAGGTGTCTAGAAACCCCAGATTTCACTTCAGGCAATTTAATTACACACACCAAGCATATCTCTCCCCCAACACATTAAGCGCATGTTCCCTGCATCTATACTTGACTGCCAGCGGTGTAAGATGTGGAGGCCGGTTTTTACCACATGGTGTGGGAGTTTCTGACATTACAAACAACCTGGGTGGAGATCAAGGCTACCAGGGCGGAACTGGTGGGACACACCTTGGTGCCCACTACTGAGCCCTGTCTCCTGGGCCTTTGCCCCACAGCAAAGGGGAACAAACACATACACAGATTAATAGACCTTGCACTTGTACTCTTCAAACGACAAATTGCGATGACGTGCAAGGCACCCTCAGGCCCAAAAACAGGGAGGTGGCTACTCACATTGTTGCAATGGGCACACACGGAAGCTAACACACTACAAATACTACCCGCGAACGGAGTGGGTAGAATGGGGAAATTGGGATACATATATTGCAAACATTGAGGCCAAGAATGACACCTGCCCGCCCTGAGGGGAACGCTCCAGAATCCCCATGGGACTGTCCATACGATAGAAGCGTGGCCGCATGCTCATCATATTCCCCTGCCTCACGGTGGTCCCCATGTTCCCCTCTGACGGCACATGGCTGCGTACTGTTGGTACCAGCGCCAACTACCAACAGACACAACAATAGTATTGAGGTGCCCACAGGAGCTAATGTCAGAACCACTCAATCAATCAATCAATCAGTATTTGTATGATGCAGCACTGTCACACCTGGGGGTATCTGGGCGATGAGGGTGCCGTGTCTCTGTCGAAAAGTCAAGTCTTGAGTTTCCTTCTGTAGCCCAGTAGGGAGAGTGCTGTTCAGAGGTGGAGAGGCAAGTTGTTCAAGGTCCTGGTGGCGATGTAGGAGAAAGAGCTGGCCCGCAGTGGCAGCGATGAAAGTGTGTGTGTAAGGGCGAGCAAGGCAGGTCGTAGGTCTTGTGGGTAGGTGGAAATGTAGTTCATGGTTGATGCAGGATGGTCTGTGGTTGTGCAGAGGTTTGTATGCTTGCTTGAGGATCTTGAAGTTTCCGAGGTAAAGGGTGATGCAGGTCTGTTTGGGTAGGTTCAGGATGAGTCTGGCTGTGGTATTCTGAATGGTGTGGAGTCTTTTGAAGAACTGGGTGGGATTTCTGGTGTAGTGTGCGTTGCCATAGTCGAGGCGGCTGATGTCTTGGGCGTGTGTGATGGTCTTTCTGGTGTTGATTGGGATCCACCTGAAAATTCTGCGGAGCAAGCTGAGGGTGTGGAAGCAGGAGGAGGCGACTGCATTGACCTGTCGCTTCATGGTCAGTTGGCTGTCGAGGATGATGCTGAGGTTGCGTGTGTGGTCTGTCGGTTCAGGTGTTGGTCCAAGTTCTGCTGGCCTCCAGCTATGGTCCCACGCAGAGATGTCCTTCCTGAAGATCAGTACTTCTGTTTTGTTGGAGTTGAGCTTGAGGAAGCTGTCTCTCATCCATTTGGGTACGTTGGTCATGGCTTTGCAGAAGTTGGTTTTGGCGTTGGAGGGGTCCTCGGTGAGCGAGAGGATGAGTTGAGTGTCGGCAGCATAGGAGATTATGTTGAGTGGGATTTGATGATGTCTGCATGGAGGGGTCATGTAGATGTTAAACAGGGTGGGGCTGAGGGATGATCCTTGGGGTGCGACGCATATGATGTCTTTGGGTGCGGAGGTCAAGGGAGGCAGATGGATGCTCTGAGTGCGCCCTGATCCACTTGAGGGCATTTTGCTGTATTCCGATGTCGTGGAGTCTGTCAAGGAGGGTGGGAGACTGTATCAAACGCAGCAGAGAGGTCGAGGAGAATCAAGCCCACGGTTTCTCCGCGGTCCAGAAGAGCTCTGATATCATCACTGGCAGCAATCACCGCAGTCTCAGTGCTGTGTTTGGCATGGCATCCTGTATGTGAGGCATCGAGAAGGTGGAGATCAGTCTGTAATTTTTGAGGTCGCTGGAGTCGGCAGAGGGTTTCTGTAGAAAGGGTTGGACCGCTGTGTACTTCCATCTGTCTGGGATGATTGCTGTGGAGATGGAGGTCTTGAGAATGCTGGTGAGTTCTGTGCGTATTGGGTTGGTTCCGAGTTTTAAGAGATGGTGGGGGTAGGGGTCAATGGGTGCCCCAGAGTGGATTGATGACATGATGGCTGAGGTGGTCTGAGTGGTGATCGGAGACCAGGTGGTAATAGTGTGGCTGGTGTTTGCTGGTTGAATGAGGTTGTTGAGGCTGAGTGGTTGGTTGGGGCGTCAAAGTTGTTGTAGATGGTGGAAATCTTGCTTTGTAAGTAGTCTGAGGGGATGTTGCAGAGATATTGGGAGGGGAGGATGGTGTTCTCTGTGGCTATTGGGTTGGCGATTGCCTTGACAATTTTGAAGAGGTCTTTTGTGTGATTGGCTGTGGTGTTGATTACTCATCACTCCTCTGTCGCGCTTTGCAAATCCCACAAACTGCATTCCATGCAGTTCTCACCACTCTCACGGATCCATGACTGGATGTTGCTATCCAAGGTACAGTGTTACATGTATGTGCATGGTGCGCGTTTGATTATGCCATGTATGCCTTATAAGTGTCTCCATTGTTGTTGATAAATAATACCCCCAAAAATTATTTTTAATGAAATGAACTGATGATTTCCTTTATAAATAAGATTTTAAATGTTCTAAAACAATAAAGTACAATCGACGCAGTAGCGGTATAATTCTAGTCATCACCAGATGAGAAAACATGAATTAATTAACATGAAAGATGTAGAGGATAATGAAATTTATTTATTGAGTGAGATAGGAATCAAAGTAAAATAGATTTTGGATAAGCAGGGGGGCCATCATTGCTGGAATTAACACAGTAAAAAATTCACTTAATTAACCAGATAATAAACTTTAAAGTCTCACTTCATTTCCTCTAGAGAAGTTAAAGAAAAACTGGCAATACCTGTTTTTTCCTTCTGATAATGTAATGTTTACCTTTTGCTCACACCCCCTTTAGTAATGCTGGCAGTGAATGCCTGACGTTTGCAATCAGTTCCTGTGGAATTGGGAAAGTGAGGACACCATGAGTCTACTAATAGACTCCAACTAGTAACTTGAAAAATAACTTGTATGACCCCCCCCCCCCCCCTCTTGCCAAGTTCTCTCTGATATCTTTGGTCATATAGATCTGGTTCAGGATGGCAGTAGTCTTCTTTCAAGATACCTGGGGGCATATTATCAAGAAACGGCGATAATGGGCTTGATAATATGCCCTTGAGAATTCCAATAGAAGCCCATGTTCTGGTGTCAACATGGGCTTCTATTGGAATTCTCTGCGGCATAGTATCAAGCCCATTCTCGCCGCTTTAGCGGCAGTTTTCTGCGGCTAAAGCGGCAATAATTTTAACGCCGTGCTTGATAATATGCCCCCCTGGGTTTTTGGCAGTATTATTTGTATATTGGGTCATCTGTTTCACATTCTATTCCAGGCCTGCAAGATACACCTTCCTAAATACAACTCCAGGGGTATGTAGGCCAACATCTCTGGGCTTAAGACAAGGGACACATTTCTCTTTTATTTCTGTCCCACCACAAAACCATACACATCATGTTGAAAGGGGGAGCACAGGCATTTTACCACTGGTTTTCCAGCCAAACCACAAAGACTTTACACCGGTTGCCACGGGCTATTTGCAGCATTCAACACAAGTACTTATTTATGTACATCTTTCACATGCAACTGTTTTCTGTAAACATTTCATCAGTCGTTTCTGGTACAATTATGTCCCCAATGGGGGGAGTTATTTCTACCTAAACAATGAAAATTATGATGATATGACGAATATAATTATGACGATAAGACAAAGGTTTCTATTGGAATGTAGGTAGTTGTATGTGAATGTAAATAGTGCCTTGTGCCCCTGAAGCAGGGGCGTAGCAAGGGGGATGCGGAAGGGCAGTCTGCCCCGGGCGGCCTCTGCTCTTACATGTGGCCGCCGGGCTGCAAACGCAGTGACCGCCACGAGCAGCACAACTTCTATCTAGCCACTGCCCTGAAGATGTGCTGTAGTGCATTACTGGATGGTTTTTATGCAACCCCGAGGGTGTACTTGATTGGAAGAGTGTAGGATTCTGGTGTGGCCTATGTTGGAAGTGTTTTAGTATTGTGCATGACTCAACAGAGAGTCTCTTTCTGCCTGACAAATCACAACTCCTAATCTTGCAAAGGTATTATGTAGAGTGTGGTATTCCCAATATATTTGCAATATTCCCAAATGGTTCAAGATCAAATAAAAAATAAAAAAATCATTCAAAGAGGTAAAGTTGAGTAAAATTCATTTTCTTTTCTTATTCCTTTTTTCTTCAGTCTTTCATTAGAGCTTCCTTTAGACATCTAAAAGAAAACTGAAAATAAAATTCAGTTTATTCAACTTTACCCCTTTGATTAATTATTCTTTTTTTTTATCTTGTACTATTTAGGAATTTATTGTAAATATATTGACAATAACACACTCTATAAAATATCATTTAACCACAAGCAAGAGGTTGTTGGCCCTACCCTCAACGACTGTGAAATTCCCCCAATAATGAGATTATAGAACATTAAGGGCGTTAACAAGTAGGTTTACAGCAGATTGGACCTTTACTGTGGAATTGCATATGCAATGAATGGATAATTTTATTCTGCATAACTTTGCCGAGCTTGTTATTATCATCTGTCAACCTGAATTTCATAATTGCTCTGGTTTCGAGTTTCTAGTTTCCCTCTGTTCTCATTGCGCCTGTTTTATTTTATGTGATTTGCTTGTTTCTCTGTTTGCTGCGCCTGGAAGCTCATCCCTGTGCATTTGTCTGCCTTTTACAAATAATGGGGAATAAAGTCCGATACAATGTAACACATTGAGTAGAGAGGTGTGGCTCACTGGTTAGAGGCGGCAGACCCGTAAGCAGAGAATTGGCCACGGACCAGGGTTCAATTCCCGACACGGCAGGGTCGTGGACCAGGGTCAAAACGGACTCGATAATTCTCGCCTCGGTACCTACTCTAACCAGGAACACACTCGGCAACTCTGGGCATTAAGCTTGCCTCATCTCTACAACGGCCCCCCCACAGATGCTGGGGATGCCTGGTTTCACCTTGGAGATACCCAGAAAGGGACCATCTCACAGGGATAGCCAGGACGGGTTCCCCAGCGGTCTATAGCGCCGGGACACCTCCTCGTGAGGTAGCTGTTCGCGCTTTACAAATATCAGTATTATTATTGAGTAAGGGATAGAACGCCTCTGCTTTGCACTGATGCATTGTTATGTCTGCCTGTGAAGTTAGGAGTGGGGATTGTGCGGGAAATGTCTCAGTGTCAACTGTGCTGAGTAACAGGACACGAACGGTGTGTCGCTGAGATCGTGGAGCAATGCTTATGCTTGGGGTAGAATTTAAGCAGTGCTTAATTTGTAAACCATTAAATGCTGGGGCCCTCATCAGCCTACACACCCATTGCCCCTGCCAGCGGCAGTACCAAACCGGCTACTAACCATCACACTCCTACAATTGTGACAGTTCAGCCTATTCCAGGCCTCAGAAGCTATAAGATTAGCACAGGCGGCAAGTAATAGACATTGCTACCGTATATTGAATTAGTGAACAACTGTTGTTGTACTGACTCTAAACCAGACAAACAGCCCACCATGTGGCAGACTGTCAAAAGTGCCAGTGCTGCCAATTAAGTGCTGATACCGAGCACCGGAAACCACCGGCACAAATTAAGCACTGAACTGAAGTAAGGGAGAGATAGCTGCACATGTAGACTTGCCTACCCTCGTAGAGCGGGAAAAGGTTCCAGTTATTGGTTGGGTTTGATTGGTAGAGAAGCCAGCCGCAGGAATGAACAAACCAACACGTCCCAAGCATTCACCCAGAAGTAACAAGGCGCAGCCTCTAGGCAGGTGCTGGTGATAGGCAGCCATGGTAAGAGATTGGCGGAGCCCACCCAGGAACGACGGCGGAGCAATCTATAGCAACGTGGTGGAATACGGGGATCCATGGTAAACGCTCTTTAGAGTCCACAAGAAGCAACAGACGACAACTCCGCCCACACTCTCATTATAGGGAGCTATGGTAAGTAGTCCGAGGAGTGCAATCAGGAGTGACAGCAGAGACACCCCACAGGAGTGCACGTGACAGATGATGTATATCTAATCAGAGCCACCGCTGGAATTATGTGGTTGTTTGGCCGCAGCGATTTTTGCATAATTATAGATTTGCTGCGCTTGCCACATATTCTGCAGATTTTAACAAAAAAACTAATTTTGTTTCTAGCTCAAGCTATTCAAAAGTTTCAAAAAATGCAGCAAAACACGTTGCAGCGCAGTGGAAGGCACTCTGCAAAGGTTGAGTAGTTACATTTTTGTTGCTTATTGCTATATTTGGGTGTTAAACTGGTACTATTGAGGTGGGTGCAGCAAATGCCCACACAATGTTAACAAGTTTGAAAATCACGGCCCTTGATAGCATATGCCACGTTAGTTGAGGAAGACGGGTTACACCCTGGTTGATTCTTACTTCACTGTTCACTCCTGGCAGCACTCACAACTTGATGGGGAGACATGACTAATGAGCCCCCCACACACTTAAATGCCATACTTGCATGTAATGGGAACGGTGGGCACCTATCACGATGGCTTGCCGCTTCCCTTAGACGGCACACTGTGGTTACATTGGAACCGTTGAGGCTCAGTTGGGAAGAGGACTCAGACCGTTCACTCGCTGACCTCGAATGGGCGGCGGTACTAGAGAGCCCCACGCATGTCCCCCGCAACTTGTGCTTCCGTCAGATTCAGTATTATATTATGCACAGAGCATACCTCACCCCAGCTACAATCAACAGATATTTCCATCGTACTGATATTGCCAGCCCTCGTTGCCCCCTAGTTGGTGCAGAGCTTTTACACATGCTATGGGAATGCCCCTTCCTTCAGGGACACTGGAGCGCAATAGCGGATGCCCTCTCCCAGTGCTCGGAGCGCGACATCCCTTTCAAATGGGAGACTTACATCCCACACCTTTATAGTAGAAATAAGAGACATCAAGTAACATCCGTTTTCTAGACTTGGGCCTGGCAGCTGGTAAATGATTGATCAATAAGAGATGGAAGGCCTCCGGGCCCCCACATGCCCAAGCTTGGTGACGCTCCCGGTTGATATGGCCAAAGCAGAGAGCGCTGCGATGCATCGGGAGGACACGATGGGCATTTGCAGGCTTCCTATTGCCATGAACTGGGACACAATAATGGCGGGATTACAAAACATACACAATGATGAGGTGGATGAGATGGGTTTGGGAGACAGGGCTACCATTGAAGGAGCATAAACGGACTGGCACAATACTTGGTGTGACTGCGGTGCGGTGCCACTAGCAGGTATATGTACTTGAATGTGACTGGGCGGATCTCAGGGTAAGGGCTGAACCACTAGTACCGACAGTGCATGAGTGGGTCAGGCGGGAGGGCGGCCTGGGAGGGCAGCAAAAGTGCTCCAGTTTCATTCGCTAACCCTATATTATGTTTACTTCCTCCGGGTTTGTTATAATCCACCTCCCCTGTTCATAGACTGTTACACAGTGAACGCTTATTGAAATCACTATCGAGGTGTACCCGGAGGCCCCACGTTGTAATCTCCTTCTGTAGTCAACTGTGATATGATTCTTTTTTCAAATGGCCCACCACTACAGGTTGTTGTACACAGACATCGGATGACATGTCTCCTTCACCTCTGTCATCCTCTTTGCGCTCTACAAATGCAGTTTACCCCCTGTCAGGGGCAATCTTTGCGTAGTACTGTGCACATCTGTGTTATTAATTGAAAACCAATAAAAACAGATTTAAAAAAAATAAACAAACGATTGAAAATCGCTAAATAATTAAGTAATACAATCACAAAGTGTGCTACATTATGTCACATAATTTGCCTTTTCTTGCTGCATAATTTACTCAACCCCCACAGCATAATTTGCCCCTTCTCTGCTGCATAATTTCAGTAGCCCTGTACATAATCCACCTAGGAGCAGTGAAGGGGAGACCTACAGGCATGCAAAGGCAAGGCACAGCCTTAGTAAATGCTTAGTAAATCTCTTCAGAAACTACCCATGGGTGGTAGAAGAACAACCCAGGCAAACTTTCCATGGTAAGTTTTTCTGGGATATGAGCCATCAGCAGAGCAGATGGGGGAGGAGATGTTGAGAGGTTGGGTGAGAGAGAAGGGTGGACACAAGGTCGCCACTGGATGTGCAGACGCACAAATACATGAAACTAGACTCCTGCGAAGGAAAGAGACAAACACATGTTTCAAGTCACTCAAACAGGAGGTTATTATAATGTTCAGCTCCTACAAAGTCACATTTAGCCCTTTATGAAGACAGTTAAGTGTGCCCAGTTAATTGCTATATTTGGCTACTGGATAAGTGCCCTAAAGAGTACATTCTGGACCAATTTAGTAATTTAGTAATTTAGACGAACTGAAGAAGGTATTGGCATTGGGCAGCACAAACCAGGAACATACTACAGAAAGACCTCATGTCCTGTTCTTGCATGCTGGGGCTAGACACCCTGGGAGGCAAGGTTAAAGAGGTGAGAGTCACATGACCACAGGTAACCAATAAACGACTGGTCAGTGAAATAAATTCTGCTCAACAACACAAGCCAATGAAAACAATGTACAAATGTATGTGGAAGATTGACTGCTGTTCAATATTGAACAGTTGTGCCCTTCAATTCTCTCTTTCATCACTCTGAGGTGGGTGTGGGGTTATATGGTCTGGTACTTACCCATGTCCCCTACTCTGAAACGACCGACCCTGTGATTATGGATAACATTTCCCTCACACTCATTGTAACACTTGTGAGACCACACAGATAGTTTTACTTTTGGATTATGGGGGAGTAACCCCCCCCCGGCCGTATTTATTAACATTTAACAAAACAAATTAAAAAACATTATATACAGAAACTTTACGCAGAAAGTACAGATACATTTACAGATACATTTTGACAGTCAGATGTTCCACGGCTAACCTTAACACAATCTAATACACAAGACACTCCTGCCGTAAATCTATCAATACATGTTATTTACTTTCTGCGTGTCCCCTCTAGAGCCTACGGCAAAGTTAATGACTGGCAGCTTCCCCGGTTCCCATGTACTAATAAGGTTGCGCAGGGAGTTACAGCTTATCGGATGGATACTTTCCCCCGGGCCCCCCCTACGCCCTGCGCCTTACATTCCATTACGTGGGGGCTGCAGACTTCTGCATAGTGGCGCCTTGATGCGCATGCGTGTGCGGGGGTGGCCCCAGGCCCACTGGGAAGGATGACTCCCCCAGCCCCCGCACCCTGACAGCCTACCTACCGGCTGTCACTACCCCCTGGAGTTGTATGGTGCTGACCGTTGAGGACCGAAGACTATGCTTACCCATCATGACCTTACCGCCTGACCAGAGACACTCTAAATACGACAATATCTAATTAACAGAGAAATTCGAAGTTGTGCTTTATTTATACTATACTACCGAAACACTGATACCCTTGCTTTTGTTCCCTAAGCCACTACTTTGGAAAAAAGGGGGGCAAATAATCGGACACAATACCCCAACCGGAAAACCAACCTTCAAACAATACCTGCCTTAGGGGATGGTGGGTGGGCAAAATAAAGAAAGTTACGGGCCCGCAGATCCTATCTGTGGGGAGCAAGAACAAGAGACTGTTCTGCTCCCCAAGACTTCTTTTAAAGGGAGCGCCCAGGCCGACCGGCTGAGACCGGTCAGCCTGGACGCTAGCACGACGTTTCTGCGCCGAAAGCACTGGAGTGCTTCCGGCGCACAAACAAACCTGACCTGCTATTGGCTAATGCGGGGGGGGGAAGAGCCGCGTCACTCGCTGACGCAGCCTCCCCCCCACCCCTCGGGGAGGCCGGGGACTGGTGCGACCGCCATAATGGCGGCGCGCCCTATTCAGCCCGCGCCTTCTCCAAGACCAGCCCGACACGTACCCTCCCCTGTTCATAGAACTATGGCTGAGTCAATGGGCATCTGATATGTTATATTGTTGCACCCAGACGGAGCTCCTCTCCGAACTTCTCCCCCCCCCCCCCCCCCCTAATAAGCCCAAAACTTTTTGGGCTCTGTTCGCTGCATATAGAACCTCTAGGGAAGGCCCCAGTACTGCTGTTGGGGGTGAGGGAGCGGAAAGAAGGCCCTTGGAGGAAACCTCGATGGGGTAAAGTTGCCTAGGGTGAGATGGCAGGTCTTGAAGTGTCCAGAGATGGCTTGTCGGACAGTGGGATAACAAATGAGAGTGGGGCAGATTCTGAAAAGTGGTTTCTAGATGTTGTGCACTTGCAATGTGTATTGCCACGATGTGTCGCATTACTTTAAAATAAATAAATAAATAAATTACTTAAAATCTGTAAAATGTTGTTCCTACAGCCTGTCGGTAATCCCTATGTATGTTCAGCAATGTATAATAGAAAAGAGTCCACTGCCTATTGTTCTGTATGGAGCTGCTTGTTTTTTCTTAAAATGAAAAATAAAGTTTAAAAAAAAAATATTTAACCATGTCCCCAAAACAGTGGGCATGTTAAACATATTGTATGTAAAAAAAATATATATATATGGCTGAGTCAAGGGTTAGACTCGAAAACTAAGGCTCGGCCCAAAGCGAAAGAGCCTCAGTTAGTCACATCCGCAGGAAAACAACTGATTCTGGGTGTAAAAAAAAGGCCACTAACTAATAAAATTAATTTACAAATATAGCTGCAAGCGCGCCCGCCCTTCCCATTCAACAATACACGCTTTTGCGGTTTTATGAATAAAACGTTCCTCAGTCTGATGGGGGCGTCGAGCCCAGACCATTAGCGCAGCATTCTACTTTCTGAAATACTTGTAGATTTCAGGAGAATCGTGGCTGCAGCCTTTTTATAGAGTCTCTCAGCAGGCTCAGTACTTTGAGGATTGTGCTAACTTTCGTTACGGCACAGGAAGCAGTATGCTCAGTCCAGCAAAATCACGCCAATTTGTAACAAAATAATACCAGCGCATGTTGAAATTTAATTCGAGTTTTCTGGTTAAAATGAGTGGAATTATGTTAAAATAAGCAAAATGCCTTAGACCTCCACATATGGTATTAGCAGGATCCCTGTTGCTTATCAACAAAGCAGTGCCTGCTGGGAAAATTACATCATGAAATGGCGGCGCGCTGAGTTTGCAACGCGGTTGAGAATCACACGAGGGCCTTATAGTGTTGAAGCCTGCCAAAGCGAAAGGGATAGCATCTGGCACTGCAGCGGCACCAAGGCCCACCTCTGTTGCAGGCAGATAGGGCTGTCACAGAGACGCAAGCAAAGCCTGCCATGTACCAGACATCACTCCATCTCGTCAGTGATTTGTGTAAATTCCTGCCAGGTTAATACAATCTCCCATGGATTGAAGAGTAAATAAATTAGAGATCGGTACCAGAAGTCCCTTTGCCAGGGAGATCTCGCAAGTGGCAATTTCTGGGTTGTCAGGGAAACCAATAGCCATACAAATTGGCATCAATGTTGTAAAGAGAGTTACAGCAGGTACAGACGTGGGTTTATGTGTGTAGGGTTTTATTTAGTTTTCTTTAAATCAGTGCTTGAAATGGAAAACTAGAAGGGCATGTACTCTGTACCAGAGTACCTGCTTGTTTCTGAGAAGTGCCGGTACGCTCCAATTAAAAGTTTTACTCTTTTCTTGAGAAGACAAAATAAAAAAGGTGCTGGTTCTCAGTACCGGACAGTCCTGGCCCATTTAAAGCGAAGCTTTAAACTAATTTTTACAACCAGGTAAGTGTTAATTATTATAGAGTTCTCATACCCGTAGCCGTTCTCAAGGAATCAGTGCTTAATTTGTAAAACATTAAGTGCTGGGGCCCTCATCTGGAGGCCACTGCCGCCTACACACCCATTTCCCCCGCCAGCTCTGCCAACGGCAGTACCAAACCACTACTAACCATCACACTCCTACAAGTGTCACAGTTCAGACTATTCCAGGCCTCAGAAGCTATAAGGTTAGCAAAGGCGGCAAGTAATAGATATTGTTAACGTATATTGAATTAGCGAACAACTGTTGTTGTACTGACTCTAAACCAGACAAACAGCCCACCATGTGGCAGACTGTCAAAAGTGCCAGTGCTGCTAATTAAGTGCCGGTGCCGAGCACCGGAAACCACCGGCTCAAATTAAGCACTGCAAAGAATAGGTTCTTGGGCGCTCCTAAAGTGAATAGAGGCTTGGTAGGGAGTTCAATGCCGCACTTCCTGGACAGTATAGAGATGCTTCTCTCCCGTATAGACCCAGAGAGAAAACACAAAGAGAAAAGCCGTTGATGTTCTATCTCTTCCTAATACCACCACCGACACCTGTGCAATTTGTGAATTACACACACACACAGGGAAAACGAGTGTGCCCTTAAGTGAGAGCAGCTCTCCCTTTCACTCGCTTTCTACTTTGGTGGTGCTGCCCCACGCCCGCCCAAGAATGCCTACCGCAGCACTTGCCTGTAACCACAGCTCGGTGACAAAGCAGTGGCGTCCTGGAATTCCTCGCCCCCTTGCTCTGTCCGCGGGGCGGTCCCCAGCGTTTGTGTGTGGTTCCGCGGCTTTGTCAAGGGACTTCCGCCCGTCTCCCTTTCTCTGTCTGGCGACTCGGTCTCTGTTCCTCCCGGCTCCCGTCTTTGACTTTCTGCGTTCTCCTGCTCCATGGTCAGCGTTGTGCACACTTCCACTCCGTTCATCTCGCTTCATCTCTCCCTAGATTGCTGAAAATCAGGGCAGTGCAATACAGGTTCAATACAGAGGATGACCTATTAACGATCAAAACTCTTTTGCTGTGGTTCGGTCTAGTTTTGGTTTCTCAACTTATCAGTGAGAGGAGCCGCTAAATCAGCAAAATGTGTAATAAAATGTCTATAATAACCCACTAATCCTACGAAGGCACAAACTTCTTTCTTGGTGGTGGAGGAATTTCTCGAACTGCCTGTTTTTTTTTCTACTTTAGGATAGATAGTACCACCTTGAATTCTGTAGCCCAGATACTTGATGGATTTGCCGTGAAACCTGCCACTAGTAGTGATGAAAAAACCACAGATAGGTGGTCTAGATGAGATTCCCAGGAGGGGCTAAAAATCATTATACCGTCCAAATAGGCTGCTGCATATGTATTGTGGGGTTTTAAAAGCATATCAAAAACCAAAGAAGGGAGTGAAGAGATATGTCAGTCATGGACTCAATCTCCTCTGTAAGTTATGAAAAAACAAAAAGAGTCCACTCAGAATTTACAAAATAAAGTGCTAACCTTCCAAAAAGTGACTAAACCCAAGTGAACCGTTTGGTTACTAGCATGGGAAAGCAATAACGTTTTTTTAAATAACATTCACCCACCAAAAGGTCCCTTGGTGGCATGCTTCATCATCGGGTTCTTCCTGCCCGCTGCGGGACGGGGCGTGCTACGACTGACGAATACGTGGGAGCACTTTGGAGTGAAGTAAACTATGTGTATTGGTGTGAGAGTGGAAGGGTCAGGAATAAGTGAGTTAAAAAAATACCTGGCTTTTTGGAAAAAATAAACTTTAATGCTCCCTATAGCTGGTACTGATAAAAAAACGGGGAAAGAAGGAAGGAAAAACCTTTAATGAGCAGCTCCCATGCTGGTCGACATGTTTCGAAGCCTACCCCTAAGCTTCTGCTTCAGGACTAAATACAATGATCCCTGTTACCACTCTGACTAATGCCTAGCGCTGTTAGCCTACTAGGTGTTTCGGATTAAAATACTTCTGTGCAAGACATTCATTTGATACCTACTTGGTAATATTCTTTAATAGAGCGAATATACAATTTCTTAATTTTGACAATCTGGAAGGATTGAAGCAAAAATAATTAGTAGTCAAGGTGCTCTTTGATATTATCATTACAGATCTTCACCCTAATTGTGTGAGGAAAAAATTGTGATATATTTTTTCTCTGCGATATATTTTTCACTTCATGCACGATATTGCGTAAATCATGTGATTCGGGCTACCCTGTTTAAAAAAATGACATACAAGACATAACGATACATATAACATTTAAGCAAACACACACTCTCGTATTCTTATCAGTTGTGCAGAGACCTTAGCCTTTTTTAAAATACCTATCAGCCTAAAAAATGTAGGGCAGTGAAGGTGGTTTTTCACTATTGATGAAAGAAAATGGTAGAGAAACGTACATTATAGGTTTGCTAATTGGACCCCATGAGCATCAACACAGGAGGGGAGGAGTGCTTGTAGTCAAACACTTTTGGTTAAAATGAAAAAGATTTGATTTAGAAACTAGGTACAAAGTATTGATTATCTGTCCTGGTGTTGAGGTCAGTAGAACCCAATAGTATGGTGGCCTAAACTATCTGCTGTGCCGTACTTACTTTGTCAAAGCATCTCTCTCACTCATAGAACAATGCCTGCCCGTGGCTCCGTCGAACACTAAATGCTCTCAGAGACCCAGTATTTGTATCCGGAGCAAGCTGCAATCAGTGACAAGAAACTCTGTACAGCTGCGTGAGAACCTTGCTTCCGGGTGCTGTTCTCTACCAGAACATAAACCTCCCCAAGATGGCCGCCTTCAAATGGAAGATTACGTCCCATCACCTAACCATAAGGACTTCCACACCAATGCTGACACTTCTGACTCAGGCTCCAATAGCTCGGGGTCTAGCAGACACAGTGGTTCCCACTACCAAGGCAGAAGGAACCGAGGCAGGAGGATGAATCACAGAGGACCACGAGGATGGAGCAACTATCAGGGACCCCCACCTTATCCACTTATCCCTACGGTCCACCACCACCACAGGGTCCCATGGTACCCTTCTATCCCTGGAGAGGCCCCCAAGAATTTCAGTACTATCAACCAAACCCTCCTCATTTCTTAGGATTACGCACAGGCCCCAAGAGGGAACGGAATCGGAAGAGGAATCAGGTAAATTGGGATAAAGAGGAAGAAGGGGCCAGGGTATCGACCAGGAGCATGACTGGAGCAACGGGCAACCAACCAGGAACCAGCAGATACGTAATTTGGTGGTGAACCTCACAGATCATGTTTTAACACAGCCACAAAAAGAAATCCTGGAGAAAGGATTGGGCTTGTTCCAGATGAAAAGTTAGACAAATTCAAACTTTTCAAAGAAACAAAGGAGTTCATAAGAAGACTCAAACTACAGACCTACTTCAAAGACAAAGAACCTCAAACCAACAAGGATGGTAACACAGGCCTGAGAGTCAAATCTACGTTTACCCCGCCAGACAGCCTGCTACCTATGGAGTTGTTAGCTTTTGAAAAGGCCGTCATGAAAGAAATTCAAGAAATGGATCAGATTGAACACCGCACCTTCCATAACACGACTAAAGATAAAAAACAAGCAATACGAGATTTGGCCAACAACAGTGACATTGTGATAAAACCAGCCGATAAAGGAGGTGCCATAGTAATTCAATCTACAGAATCATACAATCAATTATGCCAGCACCTCCTGCAGGATCAAAGGAACTATGAGATTTTAGCAGAGGACCCCACAGAATCGATCCGGATAAAAATTGCACACATGGTTGAGGAAGCCACCTCCCACAATTTGATCTCTACAAAAGAAGGGGATTTCTTGACAGCAAAATCACCAACTACCCCATATTTTTACACAATACCTAAAATTCACAAGAACCTATCCCAACCGCCTGGACGACTTATTGTCTCAGCTATTGGGTCAATTTTGGAACCTTTATCCAAATTTGCTGATGCGTTCCTCCACTCCTTGATACAACAAACAGACACCTACCTCAAGGACACCAAGGATGTCCTGAGGCTCCTTTATGACATGGCCTTCGACCCCACCAGTGAATTACTAATGGGACTTGATGTAGAGAGTCTCTACACCAGCCTTCCCCACGATGAGACCCTACATATCATACAGGATATCCTTTTTGAGATTGAATGGGAATACCAGACCCCACGCAACATAGTCATGGACTGTTGCAGATTGGCTCTCACAGAAAACATTTTCCAATACGGTAACACCATTTACCTACAAAAAAATGGCACTAGCATGGGGAGCACCTTTGCTCCCAGCATAGCTGGTTTGTACGTCCATCACCTGGAGTCACACAAAATACTCAACCCGAATAATCCATACCAATGATACATCAAAATTTGGAAACTTTATATAGATGGCGTGCTTGTCATCTGGCAAGGGAATGAAGAGACAGCAAATGATTTCATGGTTTCGCTAAAGAACCAGAATCAATTTTTGAGATTTACCAACACCATCTCAAACAAGGAACTTGTTTTCCTAGACCTCAACATCTTCCCCAGTGAAGGCGGTTTAAAAACCAACACACACTTTAAGGCTGCGGCAAAAAATAGCCTCCTCCTCTACGACAGCTTTTACCTCCCCCCCCCCGTCACTTACAAGACAATCTCCCCTATGGCAAATTTTTAAGATTGAGAAGAAATTGCTCTGACGTCAAGGATTTTAAAACCCAAGAAGAAGAACTACGGGGGAAGCTAGCCCAAAGAAATTATTCATGGAAAGTGGTGGAAAGTGCCTTCAAACGCGCAAGAAATAATAACAGAGAGGCATTACTGGAGCCAACACCACGAAAAGCAAAAGAAGACAGACCTATTTGCATAATGACCTTCAATACCTGTTCCAATCAGGTGACTAAAATAATAAATAAACACTGGCGGACCTTGAATTGTGGACCCTTGAATTTCCCCAAAACCATGTACTCACATAGAAGAGGGAAAAGTGTACAGGACTTAGTGGTTCACACAAGATCACACAAACAAATAGCACACACAGTATCTACGACGCTGATACCCTCACTCAAAAGACATCACCCCTGTGGACAGTGCAGCGTGTGCCACCTAGCAAGAACAAGCAAAAACATTATCTTTAACAACAGCACCAGTTGGGAGCAATGGAGGTTCGCGACATGCAACAGTAAAAATGTGATTTACATGATCACTTACCCATGCGGTCTCCATTACATTGGGATAACCAAGCGCCCTGTAAAAGTACGCATCTGCGAACACAGGGGCAATGTTAAATGCAGAAAAGCTACAACCAAGATGTCCACGCATTACAGTGAATCCAACCACACCATATTGGATCTGCAGTGGACAGTAATCGAACAATTGGATACAGAAGGACCTCAGTTTGAGAAGGAACAGCAATGGGTTTTTCGCTTGGGCACCCACATAGGGGGCCTTAATGATGAGATGCCTTGGGGACAAATGAGATGATTCTCTTATAACCTGTACCAAGTAATGTATCCTAGGTCCACCACTAAAGTCACATACAGTAAGCAGATGGTGCCTTTAAGCACAAGTTCGGCTAATACATCTCATAGCACCCGCCTGCTTTAACATTGATAATGTGCAACTATGTCTCGGTTTAGATGAGTAAAGCACCATTTATTATCAAAAGGTGCACTCACAAACTTATATATATACCCCATTATTTCACCATGATACCCTATCACCCGTGGCATACATTTCCCTTTTTCCCCTTTTTAAATATTTCAAATATTTGGGAGCAGAGATGTAGCAACAATACTGTCTACTAGTACCCAAGGACAACGTATTCCATCAACAATACGCTGGCCAAAAATAACGGGCAAATAAGTAATGCACAAGGTTGGGGTTTTGCCTTTATCGGCAACACCCTGTCCTTTTCCTGTTAGCGATAATAACTGTTCTACTAAAAAGAATGAGCAGAGGAAGACAGGAAGCAAGACGCATTGGGTAACAACCTGATTTCCCTATGAGCGACTATAACGTTTTTGAACACAAATCATTGCAGATTAATCACAATTATAATAAATAGTTTTTATTTTATGTAGAAATACGCCGCTACATTTATTTTATGAAATGTAATAGGAATGCCTAATAATGTTCCGACAGCATCTGCGAACACTCGTCCCAAAATATATTCCAACTAGGAAATGGGTCCATTTGAAGGCAGCCATCTTGGGGACAACAGCACCCGGAAGCAAGGCTCTCACGCAGGTGTACAGAGTTGTCACTGATTGCAGCTTGCTTCGGATATAAATACCGGGTCTCTGCGAGCATTCAGTGTTCGACGGAGCCACGGGCAAGCATTGTTCTATGGGCGAGAGAGATGCTTTGACAAAGTAAGTACAGCATAGTTTAGGCCACCATACTATTGGGTCTACTGACCTCAACACCAAGACAGATAATCAATACTTGGTACCCAGTTTCTAAATCGAATCTTTTTCATTTAAACCAGCAGTGTTTGACTACAAGCGCTCCTCCCCTCCTGTGTTGATGCTCATGGGGTCCAATTAGGAAACCTATAATGTACGTTTCTCTACGATTTTTTTTCATCAATATTGAGGAGTGAAAAACCACCTTCACTGCCTTAAATTTTTTAGGCTGATGGCTTAAATGTTAAATGTATCGTTATGTCTAGTATGTCAATTTTTTAAACAGAGGGTGGCACGAATCACATGATTTATGCGATATCGTGCATGAAGTGTAAATAATATCACAGAGAAAAAATATATCACAATTTTTGTCTCACACAATTAGGGTGAAGATATGTAATGATAATATCAAAGAGCACCTCGACTACTAATTCTTTTGGCTTCAATCCTTCCAGATTGTCAAAATGAAGAAATTGTATATACGCTCTATTAAAGACTATTACCAAGTAGGTATCGAATGAATGTCTTGCACAGAAGTATTTTAATCCGAAACATCTAATAGGCTAACAGCGTTAGGCATTAGTCAGAGTGGTAACAGGGATCATTGTATTTGGTCCTGAAGCAGAAGCTTAGGGATCGGCTTCGAAACATGTCGACCAGCGAGGGAGCTGCTCATTAAAGCTTTTTTCCCTCCTTCTTTCCCCATTTTTTATCAATACCAGCTATAGGGAGCATTAAAGTTTATTTTTTCCAAAAAGCCAGGTATTTTTTAAGCTCACTCATTCCTGACCTTTCCACTCTCACACCAATACACATAGTTTACTTCACTCCAAAGTGCTCCCATGTATTCGTCGGTCGTAGCCCACCCGTCCCGCAGCGGGGCGGGAAGAACCCGATGATGAACCATGCCACCAAAGGACCTTTTGGTGGGTTAGGGGTATTTTAAAAAACTTTATTGCTTTCCCATGCTAGTAACCAAACGGTTCACTTGGGTTTAGTCACTTTTTGGAAGGTTAGCACTTTGTTTTAAAAGCATATCCACTAGCCTCTGGCAGGTTGATGGTGCGCTGTGTAGGCCAAAAGGTACTGCCTTAAATTGCTATAAGCCTGAAGGAGTGGAGAAAGTGGTTTTCTTTTTTACCTCTTTGGATTGGGCAATTTCCTATAGTCTTTTGTAGAGTCCAAGTTAGACGAGAAGGTAGCTTAGCCTAGCTCAACTATCAGTTCATCTACCCTTGGCATGGGATATGGATCAAACTTTAAAATTCTGTTAAGTTGTCGGAAGTCTATACAGAAGCATATAGAACCATCAGGTTCTGGTACCAGAACAATGGGGGAACACCAGTTGCTGGTCGAGGACTCAATAATGCCTTCTTGTAACTTGTTGGCTACTTCCTTTTGTGCAGCTTCTCTCCTTGCTGCAGGAATACGATATGGTTGCAGTCTTATTATTTTATTCTCTTCAGTGGTTATGCGATGTTTAATAAAATTGGTTTTCCCTGGCTTCCCGGGGAATAACTTAGACTAATGATGAAGAAGGCTGCTTAATTGTTGCTTTTGATCTGGGGTGAGTTTGGACTCTGCTTTTATGCTCCCCATGTCCTCCTGTATATTTATGGGGCAGGATTCTATGTTCAGGGGCACTGATTATGTTATGAACATTGCCTGTAGGGGGCTGCATTTTCAGATGGGATCCACTTCTTTAGCAAGTTAATATGGTATAACTACCCTTCTTTCCCTTTATGTGGTACAGCAACCCTATCGGATACTGTTGTGACCTGTTCAACCACCTTATAGGGGCCTTGCCATTGAGATAATAGTGTGTTATTCAAGGAGGGTAGTAGAATCAGGACCTCCTCACCAGGCAAGAGACTACGCCCTTGGGTTGCTTTTTTAATGATTTGGGGTTTCTCTTGGTTCTTCCTCACTTCCCCCAATAAAGACTGTACTCCTTTCTTTGAATTAAAGGCAAAATCCAAAAGATCATGACTTTAATCCTGCTCCACCTAGTGTTCGACAGCCATATCAAGAAAAGCACAAGTGAAAACCCTGTTGAAGACTGTTGAAGGCTGTTTATGGGTGCGTATTGCAAATAGGCCTAAGATAGTTTCTTGTCCAAATCTTTTGCATTACTGGAAACCTGCTTCTTTAACATTGTTTTGATGGTTCTATTATAGCTTTCTACTAGTCCATCTGTTTGAGGGTGGTAAACTGAAATTCAAATTAGGTTTATCCCTAGGATTCAATAGACTTGGGTCATAAAGCGGATCATGAAGGGAGTGCCCTGGTCAGTAAGTATCTCTTTCGGGAACCCTACCCTCGAAAATAACTCTATCATAGCTTGGGCAACAACCTGAGTCATCATGCTAGTTAAAGATATCGCTACTAAGACTAATATATCGGTAGCCTTTATTGGAGGGTATCAGTGGCCCCACTAGATACATCCCTACTATTTTAAAGGGAATACCTATTATTGGGAGTGGTCTTAATGGTACTCTATGGTTTATTGAGGATTCACTAATTGGCACTTTTGGCACTCTTCACAAAACCTCCTGATGTCAGAATACACCCCTGGCCAATAGAATCGTCTAAGCAGATATTCTTCAGTTTTATCTCTACCAAAATGTCCACCCCTACCTGGCTTTGGGCCAGATATAGGACCTGTCTTCTAAAGACACTAGGGACAACAAGTTGGTAAAATCTTTTTCCCTTTTTCATAGTGCTCTGATATAAAAGACCCATCCGTAGAACAAACAGTGGTCTTACCTCTAGTTGGTTTTCGTCTGATGCATAGGTCCATGCATTAGCAAGAGTTGAATCCTCTTGTTGGGCTGCCCTAAAACTTTGCCGGTATTCCCATCCATCATCTGTAGAAAGAAAACCTGATTGACATTCAGAAGATTCAGTCAAGAGGAATATTTGACTAATTGGAGCGTTTCTCTAACTTAGTTACTCTCAGTTATTCCTTATCCTCTTCCATTTCTTTCCCATAGAAAGGGCCCTCCTTCAACCAGCTGTTGCCTGCCCGCTCTTCTCTGACTACCGTCACCATCTCATAGAACTTTTTATAATCTGTTCCAACTATCATGTCCGTCCTCAAGTGAGGTATAAGTCCTACCTCCAACTCATCCTTAGTATTTGCCCATTCTAGGTTTACCTGAGCTACCAGTTATCCTCTAGAGTCTCCATGCACACAGGTTATGAGAACCCTTTTCCCTCTCTGAATACAGTCTAGTTCCACCAGTTTGGGTGTCACAACCGCGTACCTACATCCTGAATCTACTAAAGCTGTTCTTGGGTTCCATTTTACCATGACATCAAGTACAAAACCGCGTTGATCTGACCCTCCCATAAACAACACATACCCTTTTGAAAAACCCATATCCATGGGTTCAGGAGAAGGAGGTTTTTGTTGGGCAGAATTTACCCCCATTCTGCACAATTATATAATTGGGGTCCTTGTCCACCCTCTCTTTCTGTCCCTTTTATTATTGTATTAGGAACAGAGGTTCGTCTGACTGTGGTTTTTACCATACTACTACCCTGGTTGGCCTGTACAACTGGAACCTTAGGGTTTGAGGTTCTGAACTCGGGAGATCGATGGTAGGCACAGGCTAAGTCTATGGCACCTGTCACTGTCACGTTCGGATGTTGTCTAACTCAGTTCCTGGTGGAACCGGATAAAGCGTCAAGAAATTGTTCTAACAATATTTTCTCCATGACGTCCTCCACTGTGGATTTGGTAGGTTGAAAACCATTTGTAACCTAAGTCCTGGATCCTATAAAATAGCGCTCTAGAGCTATCATTGGTGCTCCTTTTTCCCTTCTCAAGCAAATCCTGTAATATTCAGGATCACACCCAAGGTGCTCAAAGTATTGTTTTTACTGTCATCGGAAAGGGTTATCCCTGCCGTATTTGCAGCTTGATAGGCTTACTGCAATTCTCCAGACAAAAGTGGGGCAATATATTGACCCCAACATTCCCTAGGCCAAGATGCAGTGGAGGCCACTCTTTCAAAATCGGTGAAGGAGGAATCTGTATCCTCCCCTACTTGGTATTTTTGGAGGACCAAACTGGGAACATCAGGATGGACTTTAGTATTGTTGTATGTCTCCACTAATTTAAGGATAGCAGCATCCTGAACTTGCCAAGACTCTGCTACAGAGGAAGCATGGGTCTTGAGGGCATTATGAAGGTTCTCGCGTCCTTGCTTGGCAGTCTGGGCTTGTTGTTCCACAACAAGTTGTAGGGTGTCTCTGCCCTTCGGCCAGTTGCCTTACCATATCCTCGCTGGTTATTGGTTGGGACATTGTCACTCTCTTTGTGAAGGAGAGGAAAAGAGATAAAATCCCATTACTGACACCACTGTAAACAGAGTGACAGTAGGTACAGACCGTGGGTTTATTGTAATAGGGTTTTATTTAGTTTTCTTGTAGCCAATTTGTACAACCCAGTAAGCATTGATCATTGTAGAGTTCTCATATCTGTCAGCCGTTCTCAAGGAATAGGTGCTCGGGAGCTCCTGAAGGGTATAGAGGCATCATAGGGAGTTCAATGTCGCACTTCCTGGATGGTATGGAGATGCTTCTCTACCGTATAGCCCTCGAGAGAAAATACACGGAGAAAAGCCGTTGAGGTTCTCTCCCGTCCTCTCTTCCTAATACCGCCACCGGCACCCGAGCAATTTGCGAATTATACATACATAGGGAAAATTATAGTGCACCCTTTAGTGAGAACAGCATTCCCTTTCCCTCTTTTTCTACTTTGGTGGCGCAGTCAGCTAAAGAGGCCTCACCACCACCCCAAGAATGCCCACTGAGGCACTTGCCTGTAGCCACAGCTCGGTGATGGAGCTGTGGCATCCTGGTGGAACTACATGCAATATCAGGGAATTTAATTGCACAAACATGCTTGTAGGCAGTTTCTCTACAGGTTCAAACTTTTCTTTGGTTCAGGTGGACATAATACTGATTTATATATAAAACAATGCACCCAACCCTGCCCCTCCCACACACACCAAGCACAAAAAACTATATTTACAAAAACAGGACCGTATTAGCTAACCCTACTGTTTGCAATGACTTGCGGGTTAAAGTAATGCATGGTAACGTTGGGGTAGTGACTTCTTGTACAGACAGGTCACTGATGTCGCTGCGGAGTAAATAATGTTTCCCAGCCTCAACTACTTGGTTCTCTCCAGAGAAGCACCCTCCCTTTCCCAGTATCCAAGCATGACGATGTTCGCAGGTGGAGATCTTGCATTGTGTCCTGGAGTATAATGTCTCCAGGACATGAGGTGGATCAAGTAGTTGTACAGTTTCGGGGCTTCAGCAGTGGCTCTGTCCATCAAAGGCAGAAACAGGTGTGGAAAGAAGCCTGGTCTGTAGCAGAGCAAAGAAAGAAATGCCAAAATAAGCAGGTAGCCCAGGGAGCTTTAGACATGCTGCAGGTGACAGGAAATACAAGCCCAATGCAGGAGAGTGAAAAGGTTCAGGGTATGAGTTGCATCAGCAAAGTGCGTGCTCCAATCACGGCCATCCCTGGTTTCAGAATTACACAGAGTGAGAATAGCAGCCTGTGGGAGACACCACTTGGTATTTCCAGTAGTATTCATGGAAACCTACTCCTGGTAAGTTCTCAAAGTAACCTTTGTTGTGAATAAAAGCAAGTACCTGTTGGTTTGAGCTGTAGATGTGAGTGTAGCTGTTAGACTTTGGCATCCTTGTGGTGGTTTCCCCTGACTTTTGACTCTGCCTCCTGCATTTGTGACTGTGTGCTGGATTTTGTTTTTGCTGGCTTAGATGCTTTGAGCTGCTGATCGGTGTCAAAGTGCAAGTATTCCCTGTGTAAATTGTAATTATGATTAGTTATCCATGAGTGGCATATTTGATATACTGGTAAATCCAGCAGACAACGCACTTCTCAGTGTATGCCACACAATTCCTCTGCTCATTAGGCTAATAACATCCCGGTATCTTAGGCAACTCCGTATCCGTCTTTTCTTAAGGTCAACGACGGACCACTACATATAACAATAGGATGATATGTTAGTAACCAAAATTATTAATTCCAAACCTATTAATTTGCCAAATTAATGAATTACACCATCAGGTCTGCTACCAAAAACTGATCCAACGCTACAGAATGTTATCATCTTGACCCAATTTCAATACCCTACTGTCCCTTTTAGGCTGGGTGAGTTTAAACCAAACTTACCAATTGGCTCATTTTATTTATGCTTTCTTTGGCGATAAAATCTTTATAAGTTAATCAGGGTATGGAAAAGTAATATTAGAATCTCATAATATCATTCATAAAATAATCATCTTATATAATTAACAGGGACTCTAATGAAGACAAACTCGCCTGTAAATTATAATGCTTCATCTAAATATTGTGATTGCTCATCAAGTACAATACAGCTCGAATCATACATCACCACACAAGGAAAAATCATTAGCAAATATCATATCAATTATACATCTCAAATGTCAGCACATTGAGTGAGTGGATAGGCATAGAGACAAAGGATAAAGAATGTCATTTGCAATTAAGTTATGCAAATTCAGACTATCATACTAACCAATGTAAGAAATCTGAAAAGCTACCCTCTGGCCATGAGAGTAAGCTAGGCCCCTCGAGAAGAGTTAAGGAGCAAAGGTAAAGAGTCAGGATCAGCGGAACAGCAGCCAGCCCATAGAATATAGGAAACAGCCTCACAGCTCTCTCCTCTCGCAAAGTAGGAAACGTGCCCACGCAAATCCCACCCCTTAGTACAGATAATTATACCCCAAATTCACTACACGTCTAACCCCTATTCTATACACCCCACATAGAGAAAACATGTTATTGACTAAAACAAGAGGTGTCTGAATCACACCACTCTTGACATTACTTCAGTTTCAACTGTTCTTTGTTATAAATTGTACACGTCATTTAGCCTTCAGTAGTAGAACTTCCATATCAACCTTCCGCCAGCCGTTTATATTCTTCATCCAGGCAAAAGCATCAATCTACATTTGCAAAGTGTCCTCTGACTCGCTCTAGAAGGAAGTTCCCCTTTCGTTGTATTCATTGTTTCCTCCACACAACCTTGGCCATCCTCAGAGGAACGCGAAGAACAGCTCACAGTTTTAAATCTTCTTTCCTTCTATGGGGCATATTCTGAAGGACCTATCGCTGAGTTATCAGCACTTTATCTCTGCCAAAGTCGCGATAAATCTATCGCCCCATTCACAAGCTGGTGCTAACAGCCGATACCACCAGTTTTCCAGCTATAGCATCCTCCAAAAACATTGCCACGGATGACGCCGGCAACTATCGCTAATGAGATCCAGAGTAGGCTTTCCCGAGCAAAAAGCCGCGACAACACCACACCTCAACATTCTCAATGACCAGCTAGCTCTGCGATAAGAACACAAGACATGCGATAAGGCGCGTTACCAGCAGGAAATTAACACCTGCTCTGACCTGGTGCAAAGTTGGACTACAACCGTTACCAGAACAGGGAGCCCAGCCCAGAGCCACACCTGAAGAACAACAGATGCCATGGAGCCAGTTCATGCAGCTCGGACCCCCAAGAGGGCCACAACACCGAACCCCCCCCCCCCGGACCACCCCCACCCTCCGGGGGCCCTACCCTGGGCACCCCCCGGACCAAGATATTGCACATCAACATCACGAAATCATGAACAAAATAATTCGCCTGATGCCGCGGAATCACAACAACTAACTGTCATGTGAGTACAGAAAAAACAGAATCAACCATTCACCATTGAAAGTCCAAACAAAATATCACAATCAAATTTCTCTCCAAACAACTATTTGGAAGAGTCATGGCGGGTCATCCCTGGACAATCTGTAATTCACAGCCTGTTAGACAATATCCAAGATAAGAAGGTGTGTCAGGAACTCATCAAAGGACAGAGAGAGAGAGAGAAAGATAGAGAGAGAGAGACTGAACAAGGAGCGCAACGACAATCGGGCCCTTGGCTCATACATGTCAACTGTTGCTTGTGTTTCCCAATTGGTGCACCCTAAATCTAAGGCCTGGCAACAAGTTCAGCGCGAAGGTCACATCACATTTCAGAAATGCAAGCAGTAGTCAGACTAATTAGGCATGAAAGCTCCTTTGTCTCAATACACAAGGTGGAAGGACATACGAACGTCTGACCTTGGTCCTCAATGCGCCCGGCACCCCCGAGTGAGATACCATACCAGACTCCGACGACTCCCTCACCACGAACTGCGCTAATGAAAGACTAACGTGTCCCCACCCCACACACACTTGTCCCTGCTCAAGGTACACCTACATGGGATGCCCCCAACATATTGGTGAAAAAAAAACATACAACCAAATGTTAAACACACATACAACTCATTGCTCCGAGCTGTGGCATAACGTCCACAGAACTGCCGCTGGTCAGAGGAGTGCCGGTGGTACAAGACCAACAAATGCAATGGCAGGCAATCCCGGGCACATGCACAACCCTTGTCACGTGGAAATGTGCCGTGCACGAATGCTGCATCCGTTGGGAGCTCTGCCAATGGCAGTTTTGCGTACGTCACATGCATCCAGCCCTGGTTCCACAGTCGATCATGCACATTCGAGTGGCCCGTGGAGGTCTGCCTATCCAACACAACGGTAGCTGAACTGGATTATGACATGTGTGTGCGCCCCCGTGTTGGCCCACGAACAGGATTGCAACCGGGATGGCCGTGCATGGGACACCCTGATCTGTGGCGTCTGTGCTGGCAGTGGTGGATGGGAGATTGCACAAGTCATCGTGTGCAGTGACCACATCGAGGTGCTACCCTATTGGGCTGTGTTGCGGATTGGTGAAACATCGTGGGCGGAGCACATCTGTCCGGACCAGTTAATGGATTGGCTCTCCCTCGTGGAGCTGATTGCCTATGATTGCCTATGAAGCTGCGCTCGCATTCATGGACGAGTAACTACCTTCCTGCAGCCACAACTGATTGACACCCAGAGCACAGGTCCCAACACCGTGTTGCATCGTGGAGGAATGGTCACACTTCCCAGGACAACAGTGACATTTATGCATTCGCCCGTACTCAGAATGCATGTGCGTGCACCTACGCGTGTTGTCACACACCTGTGCCAGGTGATGCAGCCCCATGGACAGAGCTGCACAGCGTCGTTATGCAATGTTCTTAAATCTGACATACTGCTGGAGGGAGACTACACACATGGCAATGTAGCAAAACATGTGACCTTGTTTGTCCCTTTCACCTGCTCACTGCCAGCAGAGCACACAGTCGGCGCAGTCCGGTGGAACAGCTCCATGCAGATCCCATGGTCCTTGAGTTGTGTCCCCGGACAGGGGGCAATGAGCAGACGCCAAACATCACATGACTTGACCAGCAAGGCAAGGTGGGCTGAGACTGTTGCCACCCGTAAGGATATGTGTTCATTTTTGCCTCCCCATTTCTTGCACCTCGACACGTTCCCATTCTGCCTGTAAGTGTCTTAAGCATTTGTCTGCCTGCTGTGGCCCATTCCTTGCCCGTACTGACACACACATGCTAATAAAGTCTACGCAACTTCACCAGTGTACAACTGTGATGAGTGTTGATTAGTATGACAAATCCTGTGCCTCAATGAGAATTGTCCGTACAAAGGGAGGGACAGACTGCCGCATGTACATTGGTGGTGAATCCCTATTGGCTGACCCACCTCTGTGAGCCAGACATTGTGTTTGGGATAGTTGCCGGGAGACCTGTGCTCTTACGTGTCTTCAGCAATGTGAGTATGGTGTACAACGTCTTGCCATGTGCATCAATGTGATCCATTAAAACAGGCTGTGTCCACACTGATGTGTGTGAGTAGGTCATGCGAAGAGATGTTCTGTAGCCACATGCGATGGGGGACACTACTTCAGGCATGCTACAGATTCTGACATTTCTACACACAGCCCTATCTAACACATGGACGTGGGGCTACGTTGGTGGGTTGTGAGATTGTTGTTCATGTACAATGAGGCCACAGCTAGTTCACACCTTCACAGTCATCTATTTGGCCATGTTGGTCAGGGTCAAACATGCGCATTTATGACATTTACCAGGGTGTACCTTTTTGTGCAATCAATGTCCCAACATTCATCCATACTTGTGTACATGAGTGAACATAGACATGACACATCTGTGTGATTTGGAATGTTTTATTCACATTCTGGGGAGTGTCAGAGCTGGAGGGGTACATGGCCAGTCCAAGCCCACATAACGTGATTGCCCAGTGGTGGGCCAACCAGAGTCCTTGGGGGACTGCAAGGTTAATCTGAAGAGGAAGAGTCCAGTCCGCAGCCGGATTGCTGTGTCATTGGTACCAGAGCAGATATGGCAGTCCATGTCGGGGTTCAGGTGAATGTTGCAGAGAGTTCCGGGGGACAGTGGTAGGTGTTGTTCCAGGGCATGAGGCATAGGGCTGAACCAGGCAGGGACAGGCCATGTGGCGGGTAAGGATGCTACTGCCTCCTTCCTCACACAGTCATTACCCTCCACATCTTACTCCTCTGAGACGTCTTCTGCGTCCGGTGTGTCAGGTGTGTGTGGTGGTGTTATGGCTGCATCACCATGGGGCACTGACACATCAGGGTGCGAAGGTGATAGGACTGCATCACTGTGTGCCAATGACATATCAGGGGGCGGAGATGTGTGTGTCGAAGTTCCAGCAGTAGTTATCTGGGACAGGCTCTGTGGCAGCAATGGCAAGATTTGGATCTGCTTGGCATGGAACATCCCAGCTACATCTTGCTGGTGTTCAGCCGTGGCAGCCCTACTTCCAGCCTGAATCGGCTCCGTGGTCTCCATTGTCTTCTGCATCTGTGCCAACTCTGTGCTGTCATCGCTGGAACCTGTCTGACTGGACAGTTCTCATATCCGAGTAATGGTCCCAGCAAGGTCAGCCAAGGATTGTTGATGAGCATGGTGCAGACAGTGTGTGTCCATTAGGGATTGTAGGTGGTCCTTGATAGGACTCAGACACACACGTATGGCATCGAGTTTGGCTGCCATGAGGTCGAACCCCACCGCAGCTGATCACCCATCTTCTCCTGGCACACTAACACACGGCGTTGGAATTCCATGTGTTGGTCGTGTGGGTCCTGTGAGCCAGCCGTGGTAGTGTGTGCTTCCTGCTGTGTGGTCTGTGCAGGGTGTGGGGTCACCGCGATGCGACTGGGCTGTCCTGCTCCTGGGGGTGGTGTGCGGAGGCTGTCCACGAGCCGTTGCAGGGTGTCTGGGCAGATGTGCAAGGTGTCCTCTTCATCATCACTGTAGAGATGTGTGGCCTGCTCTGGAGGTGTTGATTGTCCCTCTGTAATGTAACGGGGAGATGCAGGTTAACAGTGTGTTCCATGTAAGTTCACGCATTGGAGATGTTTACATTCAGACTGCATGACAGTGTACATTTTAGCTGTTTTGGTGAAGATGGCTATTTGATGGGAGACAGTGGACATTTCGACTACATGACGGATGTGAGGTTGTACTCATACATTATCATCTCACAGTGTCATGCAATGCCAGATGTGATTGGCCAGTTACTATGCACGAGCGGCACAAGTTGTGTCCTCTGTCCTGTGGTGTAAGGGTTGCACTTTGTACGACATTGTAGTCAATGATGATGTACTGTGATTCCTATGTGTGTGTGTGCTGCATTGTTGGCGAGTCTAACTTGCAGCTCTGATTCGGCGGCCCCTTATCCCTTTGAGTCAGTGTGCCTTTGAGTTGTGTGCTTTTCGGGTGCTGGGATGTTTGCGACTTGGGTCAATTGTGCTCTTTGACGTTTTTTGTACTCTTGTGCATTGTTTGTATGCAGATGTGTTTTTGACGTCATGGGTTATAGGTGCACGTAGATGAATCAGAGTGTGACCTGCTCCTTTACAGATAGTAGGCGGGGGCCTACTTAGTGTTTCTATGTGTGCTGCAGTGTGCCAAGGGCATCAGGGACAGGTTCCACACTCATTGTGGGTGTGCAGTGTGCTGCACATGATTGTGCATGTGTACCATTGTGCCCATCTCCCTCCATACCCCCAGTCCCTGGTCGTTACTCACCCTGTTGCTGTTGGGTCAGGTCTTATTGAGCTGTGTCCAGACCCCCAACTCCTGCCACTGTCTCCACACTGATGACTGTGGCCACCATTTCCTCCAGCTCATCCAGCTCCTCCTGTGGTGCAGGACTCCCACCTCCGGTCGCCTTTGCTGCCTTCCTGTTGGCAGCGAGTTTCTCCTTGGTTTGGCTGTGCACTTCATACCAGTGCCTCTTAACCACCTCCATTGACCTCCTCGACACTCCGACTGCATTCACGTTGGTGACGATGGACAGCCATATTTCCGTTTGTGTTGCCAATGACGCAGTGGAGGTGACGAACAGTTGTTGGTAGTGTTCTATCACCTCCGTGGCAATGATCTGGTCTTCCTGCTGACCGAACCCCGTCTTCCTCTTCGTCTTCTCCTTGTCTTTCCCCGAGGTTCCTGGCGGGTCCTCCATGGGGCTTGTGGGATTCGGGTTGTCCTCTGCACTCGGTCCAGAGGCATCCATGGTGCTGCGCAGTTTCCTTGTTTACCTCCCTTTTTTTTCGCTTTTATAGTGCATTTTCCCGCATGCCGCGTGGGAATTGCAGGCCTGTGGCTGTTTGTCGCTGATTTTTGTATCGCGATTTGGGGCTACGCAACTTTTTACGCATTGGTGTTTCGCATTTTTGCAGAGTCACGTTGATTTTAGCGCGGTCATTTGACGCGTTGTCGTGGGACTATGGCATGGTGCCGCCGGCTTGGGAATACCACGTTAACACAGAGTTATTTTCCCACAATAGACTGCGATGTGAAGAGTTGCGTTCAGCTAATTTTGTGATGGTTATCACACGTTCCTGAGAATATCCCCCTATGTTTCTAGTAACCCATGTTAACTCTAAAATGTCCCTCGGGTCCTTTCTGCAAGGCAGCAGACTATACTTATAGGAGAGACAAATACATGCATTAATCATCACTTTATAAAACTCTATTATCAAACGCACTTTGAACGCCTTCATTTGTTTCTCTTTTCTTGAAAAATAAACTCTCGACTATTGTTTTAGTTTCTACATTAGTCATGTGCATTTGCGGCCTACTCCTTCTCTCCCAGCACGCGCTTGCGCAGTTTTCATGTTTCCCCTTTTAGTCTTATTTTATTATTAATTTCACACGTTTCATGGTTAGTATTTGTCATATAGAAGGGTTCGATCTGAGCAGGTTTTATTTCGTGAAATCCCTGCTCCATCAAACAGCAATGACAGGCCATGCCATATCATAGCAAGACTGGCCATATCAAAACCATACCATACTACCGTGACAGGCCATACCATACAATGAGTGGAAAATAAAGTAAGCAAAAGTCCACTATCTATGAAAGACTGGAAGGACTGGGGCTGAGTCAGTGATAGGCTCGTGCCACTCACATTCCTGGATGGTCAGATCTGAGTCAGCTACAGATTTGAAGGTGACTCGTACCCTTTCCCTGCCTCTCCATGACAAAGTGCCACACACCCTGTTAGAGGCTAATGGAATTAGGCCAGCAGCTGTCTTCCACTGTGTTGTTTTTGCCAAGCTGGGAGCTTATCAAAGTTTTATTGGATCTGTACAGACTAGAAAGCACAACAAACCCGAATTAGGCACTCTTGGCTGAGCAGAGTAATTCAACAGGACGGATGACAAGGTCTCCTTCGCCACCGTACTCCTTGGCACTCTGTTTTGCTGTTTATCTTTCTTGTACACCCGCCACTGAGGCAAAATTAAATACATAATTTAAGTTGCTGCCTCCTTACAGCAGGGACTCGGTTGATTACCACAGCCTTGCACGTAGGCTGCGGCTCACGCTCTGTACGCTGGGCCAACATCAGACGTCAGAACGCACACTGCGTGCCTTTCATGGAAGCCGGCAGTGGGGTATCAACACTGCTGAAAGACTCCGGTCATGAATCTGAGTAGTGAACTAATCCATACGTGTATCAATACTTGCACCGCCCCCAAACATGTTACTCCACCCCTTTTGTAGGCATGTTAGGAACATGCTCTCCCCTTCCTTTCCAAACAGCATCTGTATGAATTCTTTACATTCATTTTGCAATTAGTATTTTTTATTTTGATCTATACATCTTTATTTCCCATATTTAAGCATGAGTTGTGTCTTCTTACTAAATTTGTGACAACGCAAATCATTTCCCTTGCGTTTAGTGTAACCATAACCAACTTCAGCCATGTTTTCTTCCTCAGGCTTAGCCAGGGGCATAGCTTCAAGGGGGGGGTGGGATGTGCTACACCCCCTAATAAATGTATTATTTAGTTAATAGTTGGGTAGAGGAACTATCAGCTGGGTATGGTAAGGTGTCTGTCGGATTTCACCTGGGATTTCAAACTAATCACTGAGATTGGCCATAGTGCCAATATCGGTATCACACTCCCCATCATACATACAGCAATCTCCCGATGAAATAAACACACAAGACACCTTTCTTTCATGGAGAAAATAGTTGCAGGTTTATTTGCATACCGAAATATGCCAACATGGTGCGTCAACTTACGGGCGGGTAGCCCCTCTGCTTACCAATTTTGGGGGAGGGTTTACCCTTTCCCAACAGTGGCCCGCCAGTCCACCCAATTACTCACGCCCCTTGAGGGGGGCGGAGCATATCAGGCAGCCCCCGGTTGCTCGGGTTTACCACGCTTAGCAGCACAGAGGGCGCCCGGTGGGCAGGAGAGGTACTTATATCAGGCTCTCCGCCCACCAGCGCGCCGGAAATGACGCGGGACGTGCCGGACCCATAGGTGGTCCCCACAGCACTGGACCGTCGTCGTTTGCCATCATGTGGCACTAAGGTGGCCGCCCTCTTATGGGGGCTCCCTGCATGGACCGTGGGCAGAAACACAATATCCGCCCAACTCTGACTCAGAGCCGATTTTGGACCTTGGCTCCCAAGGTTTAAAAAACAAACCGGCACATGCATCAAGCATTTTACCGGCCGCAAATGGGCCGATTCACAGAATCGAGTCGTTTGCGGCCGGTAAAATGCCATTTCCGATGCATCAAACCCAAAACCCATTCGCAATATAGGTAATCGCAAATTTTGCGATTACCTAAATTGCGAATGCTTTTAGGGAATCGCGAATTGTGATTCCCTATTTGGGATGCATCAAAGCCTTTCCGAAATGTGACTTCGCATTTAGGAAACGCTAATTACTATCAATTGCAAGTTGATGGTAATTTGCAAATACGTTGTAAAATGCACAAAAGTGCATTTTTCAAAGTGCCATATGGCGCACACATATGCCCTTAGGGCATATGTGAGCGCCACATGAGCATACATGCCAAATGTGGGGGTGCAGCAGGGTGGCCTTTAAGGCCCCCTAGCACCCTTTAAATTGCATTCGCAATTTTCGAGTATCTATTTGGTACTCGCAAATCGCAAATGGCTTCCCATTCATTCCTATGGGCCTCTAGGCCCAGCGGAATGATTGGGAAGGCATTCCTTAATTGCGAATCGCAATGTGGGATTCGCAATTAAGGAATGTGTAGGAATCGCAAATATTTTTGCAAAACCTACATGCATAGGCAATTGCGATTCCTTAATAGCAATTCCTTAATAATCGCTTTTAAGGAATCGTAATTGCCTAGCTTGATGCATGTGCCCGTAAGAGCTTTCTCGGCTGAAACTGTTTACATTTCTGTTACTATCTGAAGCTCATCCTTTCTCGTCCCCATGATCTCAAGCAAGGCACCTGCTTGTGTTCATTCTAAGATCTTAACATTCCTCCTACTCAAAATGCGTAATCTATGGAATACATGTGCTTTTTCACTGGGGAAACCTTGCCCAAACTCCTCTGTGATTCACAGGTGTTCTTTCGTCTTTTGTCAGTATTTCCTTCCCCACTCCGAATGGCATGTGATCAAATTTCTTCGACAAATATCAATCTTGAAAAGATTTGTTTTCTCTTGTAGTTCTAATATCTAACATTAGGTTTTCTATGCACAAGTTTTGATTTGGCAGACTTAGATGACCCAAAATTCTCAGCTCAACTTAACTTTTAGAATAGTTATTCTCTTTGGCAAATGCAGGTTGCTATTGATGCACCAAACTTGCTGTAAGTGAAAAATTCTCACAGTGCTCAAATTTAAAACATCTTTGTTTAATAAAATAGGAACAGATGCACTCATTGTACATTCCAAGACTTCATAGTATGTAAGAATTAACTTGATATAAGAAACAAAATGGCAAAGCGCACGATTTTCCACTCAATAGAGTGTTTCTGCTCAGAACATCCAAGCTTGTGCAAGAGGATTTCTAAATAATTATCGTCGTTATCAATGCTCCACAGAGCACACATACGGATTGTTTAAAAGAGATTAGATTATGCTGCTGTAGTAGTTCCAGTTACAGCTTTTGATGCTGAATCCCTTCTGGAATAAATTTGCATTTTATATTTCGCAATGTGCCGTGGGGTGATTCGGAGAATGGGGAATCCTTCCATTTGTGTAATTCCTACTGGATGGGGGTTTCAGCAGAGGAAGTTTGCGAGGCTCCACATTTACATCTTTAGTGATGGTTGCAGAGCTGGGGATTTTCCCTTCTCCTTCATCCGAGCAGTTCTTTCCAGACTCTGAGCTAATATTCAGAGCATTTCTTTGCAAGCTTACCTTTCTGTAAAGTTGTTCATGCACTGTTAGCCAATTCTTCCTCTGCAAGTGTACTTTCCTGGAATTGTTTAATGCACAGTGGCAAATATGAGCCACATTTGTATGTGCAATTGCACCCTTTGAATGGTTCTTCTATGCACAACTGCATTGCTTAGGAAAAAGATAATTCAGCAATTTCATTAAAAGTTCCAAAGGTCAGATTGGGTTATGGCATGGTAATTAGCCCCCCCCCCTTCATTCCAAGCTGCACAGCTCAGATTTTAGCAGTTTTCCTCACACAGATTTCAGCACCTATCAGAATTCGTGCAGGCAAAAGTTGTAATCTGAATATGGGTGCGTAGTAGCATTTTTACAAATGTGCAGTGTCAAGTGGAATATTATTTCATGATGAATAGAGTCGTAACATATGAATTAATGATGTTGCACTTGAAACAAGCTTACTGAGTCATTT
Source organism: Triturus cristatus (assembly GCF_964204655.1). Taxonomy (NCBI): domain Eukaryota; kingdom Metazoa; phylum Chordata; class Amphibia; order Caudata; family Salamandridae; genus Triturus; species Triturus cristatus. Next base: position 1,655,715,628 of record NC_140590.1, on the reverse strand, counting down.
ACAAATGTAATGAATACTGTGAAAAAGTGATGCCACATTTTCATGTAACAGGCCATTTGCTTAAACTCAGATGCAGTTTTAGATGTTTTGGTGTTCTGCTCAATTTGCTCCTGCTCATTCCCCCCCCCCCCAACCAGTGCCCCGCTGCAAACTATTTCTGCTCTTCTTTCAGCGTAACATGGGGTGAATGACATCCAAGGTTTAAAATGGACTATTGTATTAGGAAGTGTGTATGGTGGATGAAGCATCTATCGTGCACTCAAAGTATCGTAGTCAAGGACTTCCTCTGGACGCTCCGCTGAAGACGCGTTGGTTTTGTTGTTATTAATTCCATAAGCCATTCTCTGAGAAATGTTTTATTTTGTGTCGATCATCTCCAGAGTGCAGTTGCTGAGAGAGTAGGTAGAAGCTCTTACCTTAAGAAATGGATTAAATAATACGTAGCTCTGAAATATTACATTGCCCTTTCTGATTTGCCAATGCCACGCTAACCATGATCATACCATGCTGAATTTGCAGAATCTATTAAAAGAAATGTTATTTGTGTATTAAAGTTCTTGGGCCTTAGTAGTGGTTGTCTAATTCTGGGGCATATTATCAAGAAACGGCGTTACAATTATCGCCACTTTAGCGGCAGAAAACTGCCGCTAAAGCGGCGATAATGGGCTTGATAATATGCCCTTGAGAATTCCCATAGAAGCCCATGTTCTGGTGTCAACACGGGCTTCTATTGGAATTCTCTGCGGCATATTATCAAGCCCATTATTGGCACTTTAAGGCAGTTTTCTGCCGCTAAAGCGGGGATAATTTTAACGCTGTGCTTGATAATATGCCCCTCTGTTTTTTAGGGGCTCCCTTGCTTGTTTTCCTTTCCTATTTTACTTACTGCTGCTGCTGCTGGGTTTACTTTACAAAACTTGTCCATTTGCCTCAGATGTTCTTTATGGGAATGCCGTTGGTGCTTTTTATGAGTTGGTATCTTGGGTTTGCCTAGTTTTGACTAAATGGGATTACTTTTTATGATTCTGCATTTCTGTAATTGAGCTTTAATGGCATTTTCATGCATTTTTTCTGAACCACTTTTAATATACTTTCTGTAATAAATTTATATTTGTCTTACTTTTGATCTGGAACTCAGTTATTAGTGTTTCCTCATTTTACTTTTTGTCTTACTCTGCTAAATGAATGATTTTTCAAGAGGAGTGTAGACTCTAACTGCTAAATCTATTGGAGAAACTGGAGACGAATTCATTGGGTAAGATTTGGGGGATCAAAATATTGGGGTTGAGATAGTTATCGGGGTTTGGCTTCAACAGGCACACAAACCCAGGTTAGTGACCCATTTGACCTACCTGTTTCCTGCAAAATATATTTTACGCACAGTACGGATATTCTTATAAATTTTCTTTTAAATCAAGATTTTTATGAACAGATGGCAAAGCGAAAAATCATTTACAAAAATTGCAACATTTGCCACTGGCTATAGCGAAGACTGAAAAAAATATCTGTTTTTTAGGGGAAACATTACTAGTCTTCTCTAAATCAAAATAAAAGAAATTAGTTGGGATGGAAGGGAAGTTTTTGGATTTGTTTTTTGACTTCAATGATTTAACTGTTCAGTTTGTGAAACCAAACTCTATTGATCTGCAGGATTCTTCCTATTATTGCTTTTTTGTTTTTAGAAAATAAAATCCATTAAAAAGCTTGTGATGCAAAAATAGCAGCAAATGGCAGCTATTTCTGTGTAAGTGGTAATGTATCTTTCCAAAGCATTCTATTTCGCAGCATTTTGCAAGATTACCTTCGGTCCAAGCGAATTGTATGAAGAATGAAGGCCTTGCTGGAAAGGTCTGTCGGAATGCTGCTCCAGATGCTCTTATAATAAATTTTGCCACAATTCTGACCCAAGAGAATAAGTCTTTTTGTTTTTTTCAGGCCTTCCTACTAAGGGGACAGAGTTTTAGAACATCTTGGTCAAGTGAGAACTGAAGGGGTGTAAAGACTAGAGTGCAATACAATTACAATGTTTTGGGAGCCGCTGTGTTCCTAGATTACAGAATTTGGGGATTGCTGTGCCAAAGGACCCATTGGTATCAAGCTCTAAGGCTCAGAACAATTATGACATATGCCAGCTTCATGCCAGTTATTGTCATGTAGAGCCTGGGATGGCAGAACACTCTCTTGGATAAACAAGAGTTGCATGGTAATTGTTTGGTTGTAAATTTTGCACCCTGAATGACTGTTTCCATTCGATATAACCCCACCGGTCATGGCCCGCAGGACCAAAAAAAATGGCCAACACCCTGGCCCTTTCAAGCTAGCCCATCTATCATTGCCAACATGCCTGACTACCCCGTCCAACGGTGAGTAACAGATATCATATAAAAACATGAGAAAGTCTCTTCAAAAATCAAAAAGGTGTATTTCTCTCACATGCTAACGCTTTTTATGTTAGTACTTCAGATTATATCACCGCACTTATTAAAAGTAGTCGTTTTTAAACATGAACTTAAAAATACTTTAATTCCCATCTCCCAGTGACGATACTGGCACTAGTGAACTAAGAGGTTAGCTGTCATGTGACGCCATGTGGTCTAGATGTTTATTGTACATGAAGCAACATTATAGTCTATGAAATTAAACACAAGAGGTGATTGCATAAAATATTTGCCTAGGATCATACAGTTTGTTCAAGCTTGGAAGCCAGGATTGATCCAAGGCTTTCTGGTTTCACATTTCGCAATTTAACCATGAAATAGGTATCTCTTTCTCACCCCTATTTAAATCAAAGGGCACTGTTTTGTTTATAATTCTTTGTGCAAGAGTTTAGACCAAGCTCATACAAAGATTCCAGACTACTCGGAACACAACCATCAGACTCATCCTCAATATCTCCTGCAGCACACACACCACGCCCCACCTCAGAGAGCTACACTGGCCACCCAGCCAGAAGCGCTGCCAATTCAAATGTTTCATTCATGCCTACAAAGCCCTCCGCAGTGGCGTTCTGTGTACCTCAACCACCGCCTTAACTTCCACCATGCAACTAGGCAACTGCAATCAGCCACACTTTGCCTTGCACAGACACCATGCATCCACAGAGGCAAAACAGGAGGACGCTCTATTTCCTACATCACCACCAAAATGTGGAACAACCTTCCCCATCACATTAGGACTGCCCCATCTCTACTTAAGGTCTGCAAGATACTGAAGACCTGGCTGTTCAGCTAGGAGCTCCAATCGGCCTACACATCTGCTCTAGCGGGGAACAGCCATTACAACGCGGTTTTTACCACGCAGTGCAGTTACATCGCATGCGTTACAACGCATGCGATGTTACAACGCTATGCCATTACAACGCAAGTCTTTACATCGACTTGCGCTAGATGGCGTGCTAACATTACAAATAGTGTAGTTTACTATCCCAACACCTTCTCTACTGTTAAGTGGACTGGAGTTGGAATAGTAAATTACACTTTTTTAATGTTAGCACGCCATCTAGCGCAAGTCGATGTAAAGACTTGCGTTGTAATGGCATAGCGTTGTAACATCGCATGCGTTGTAACGCATGTGATGTAACTGCACGCGTTGTAAAATCCCGCGTTGTAATGTCATACATCCCTCCTAGCACCTGGAGACCCCCTCGGGTGATAAGTGTGCTATTCAAACCAACAGAACATAACAAAACATAACCTAACAGCAGAACATAAAATAATAGAACATAGCAAAGTGCGGGTGGCAGGCAGAAGCCACATTAAAGGTTGGCTTGTTTTGGGCTAGAGGGTTCAAGAGGACCTTGAGCTGAGCCACAGCCAGGCATCTGGCTCACGCCTGAATGCAGCTCTCAGTGCCTCGCCCAGCTCTAGCTGTAGGCAATGTTTGTGGTAATACCAGAGAGATCTGCACTAAAAACAGACTCAGCCCACTAGAACAGGAATCAGTCTTACAAACAGCCAAAAACTGCAGCCATACACTGACCAGTCTGACCAGCTCTTTTGATATTGACTGATTGCATTATAGGCCAGTCCGACCCCGGGTCTCAGTCTCAGATATTCCATCAATTGGTTACCATGAGAAAGAGCCGTCCTGGAAGTGCCAACTGGCAGCAAACCGTAGTGCAGCACCTAAAATGCTGTACTAACTTGGCACACATCCCAGTGCCTGCCAGATGGGGGAGGCCGACCAGATAACCAGTCAGGATCTAAGTCACACGTGGGGGCTGGGTCACTACCTCATATGGCCCGAAATACCCTCTGCAATGGCTGTGTTTGTTTCAAAGGGGTGGTTATACGGCAAATCCTAAAGGGTCTACCGTTGCAAGGTTAGAAGGGCAGTCCCCCTGTGATCAGCTGACATCCACGAGTAATCTGGGACCTTGTGGTAAAACAGAGAAAAAATTAAAATGGTAATGTAACCCATGAACAGTGACAGTTGGCAATGCAATTAGCAAGAAACCCAGGACTTGGGTGAAAATGCACTTTAGAAATGCACTTTAGAAATGCACTTTATGTTATGAAGCTATTCATGACTTCACAGAAAGGGACATCACATGTCCTTTGACCAAAATGAAGGTTATTCTAATTTTTTCCTAAGTAATCTCTATTGACAATTTGGGGCTGCAGCTTGGTATAAGCAATGATTTGCCCTAAACTTTGCAAACATTTAAGGCACACTTTTAAAAATCCCATAATATTATTGTAGAAACCACTGGTTTGACAAACACTGTTCACAGTAGTGTTGCTATAAAATGTGGAACAAGTACAGTGGCACTGGGGACCAGAGGCACCGACTTCCGGGCAAATATGGCTGCCTTTTTCATTCAACAACCCTTGCTATGCACCTGTAACAACACTGGGGTTGCCGTCGTCACCTATGGCTAGTATGAAATGGAACTGCGTAAAAGACACCGTGAGACGCCCTAACATACATGCAAGAGCTGGTGAACATGCAAATGAAATAGTCAAAACATTTGGGGTCCAATTCTCAAAAAATCCTCCACAAAAAACTTTGGAAATTCTGACTGCTGTTTCGCATTAACTATTCAATAGAACATAAGAGAACCTTGGCTCCTTCGTGCTTAGACTTCTACAACATCATCAATGCCAAGCTATCAACAGAATTTCTCCACAAGCTGCAATGGCCAGATACAACCAGCCTTAAAAGTGCTAGACTGGCATGCACTGGGCACAAATCCTCCTGGGGCAATGCTCCGGGAGAATTAAGCCCTACTCTTCTCTGGTCCACAATGGCACTGCTGATTAACCAGCATACTTATTATCAACATTACATTTATCAATGTTACAGACACGGGCGCCGAGGCAAAGAAGCTGTCAAGGGGTGCAATGACAGTGCGACCCCCGATTGCAGCCCTCTGGAGGGCGGGGAAAGGGGATCCCATTGGACCCCCCCAGACATCCACTTGCAGGCGGATGCACTCACTCACTGCACCCACCTGCAAGGGTATCTCTAATCCTCTTTAAAAGTACAGGTGGGTGCCCCTGCATTGTAAAAACACAGGGTGGCTTCCAAGCAGCCGTTCCATTTTGCACATCAATGCTTGAGTTCACGGCTGCCCTGAGGGCAGCGCATTCACCATAATATGGTACATTTTCCTTGATTTTGCCGAGTGCACATTTTAAAAGGTGCACCTAGCGCAATCAAGGAAAATGCGCTGTATGTTTACTATGGCCCCAAGTACATAGATGTGGACTTAGGAATAGTAAATCTTTACTTCCCGTCTATGCACTTACCTTTCCATATTTTGGTCTTCGATATTTTATCCACAATATTCTTGTATTTTGGTATTCTTAGCCTTGACATTCAGTAGTACAGTTGCTTCAGGATACACCTGAAGTGTTCGGATTCGACTTTAAGATCCACAAGAGGTCTAAAGTGAAGAACATTTAGGGAGTTAAATTTCTATTCCAGTTGAAGTTACTTCTCTGGTTTCTGCTGTTACACAGGCATAGTAAACACTCTAGCACTTTGAAGCTCAAAAGTGATTTCTACTCCATAACACTGTACATAAGTAAGTGTTACAACTTTTTTTTTTTTAAATTTAAGTTTATTGAGAAAAGGTGAGTAAACGTAAGAGAAACTTTGTTATGCCCTGCATAGTATTTTCATATCTTGCAGTTTACTAGTTCACCTGCTGATCAGCCACAGTGTGTGTTTGGAGTAGAATGTTGAGAATGCTGTGATGCATAGAACGTTGGGAGTCTGACTGGGTGAGGTATGACAGTTACAGATGGGCTGAGCAGCAGGCAGGCTGCTCCTGGTGGGGTTAGATACTACCAAGGGGGTTAGATACTACCAAGGACTTACTACTGGGCTAACCTACTTTACCTTATCCTGTTACCTGTACTACCTGTTGGATGTACCAGTAAACCAACTTGCTGTACTACTGGAATAAAGGTACTAAAGAACTTACATGGCTATCAGCGTCTACTTCATGTAAGAGTACAACATATTTTTGGCGACGAGGATGGGATAGTAGGGAACCGTACCCATAAATCTAAACCAACCCTGTGAGAGGGTACAATGTTATGTTAACTGGTGGAAACCATGAAAACATGACCCGCGTCCGGGTTACCAAAAAGAACTAATCTGTAAACCTTGAATGGGAACAATACCCATAAACTCCCCTTAGTAAAGGCTGCGTGTTACGCACTATGGAAAGGGGCTAGTACCCAAACCATGCCCATCCTACCTTGAATGGGAACAAAAACTCACCTTAGAAAAAGGCTAGGTGTAAATACCTACCTAACACACTTGAATGAGACCAATGCCCAAAAGTCACCTCAGTAGAGGCTGCGTGTACCGCTTAATGTGTACCAAGACCACATACCCACCCCAGAGCAGGGGTTCCAATAACTCTACATGGGAATGAAAAAAAAAAAAACCCATACCCAAACTGCCCACTAACAACTCTATTAGGGCATCCCTTGCGTAAGGGCACTAAACCTGTGGAATTAGAACCACTGAGGTCGAAACACCTCAACTTTACACTCACTAACTAAACCAGGCATACATGTAGCTTCTGCCCAATAACACCACTAATGGAGCACTATAACTACGTAATGAGCATAAACAGAACCACATCACTGAAACTAGGGATAAACCTGTGACTACCACCCAGACATTATATGTCCCACCCATATTCAGGGAAGCGAAGACTGTGGCATATCACTACACTTAATAACATTCCATGAAACTTGCAAGTACACTAGAAGGAATACATCCATTGTGAAAACAATTTGATGGACCAAACACTGTACAAAAACAAGACATGTTGAAAATTTTGACTTAGCCCCACAACACAATTTTGACATTGCCCCAACACCTTGCACAAATTTTGACTTTGCCACAACACATTGCACAAAAGAACATAAGGCAGCTTGAAAACGATATAGGTGCATGTAATTGAACAAGAACCATAAGCACCAAACATCTAGTTGACAGAACACTATTACTAAAGATTCTGACTGCCATAAATATAATAACGTGAAAACAAAACTTCTTGCCATTCATGTCCAAACGACGAAAAAACTCCGTTATCCAAAGATTCCAGGAGGCGACATCGCACGTTAACACCAGCGTGAATAGCTTAGTCCCGCAACGGCAGTCCAGACAGAATGACGCATTCAAAAAACTTTAATGACTAATGCCCCAAAAGACAGAGACGTGGTTGGCCTTAGACGTGGTTGGCAAATAGATAAGGTTCATGTCTCAAAATGGCGGCACGTTTTTTACGCCGCACCGGGTGGCTCACGGCCTCAACGCGCACCAAAACAACGTTACTGATGCATGAAGAATCGAAGATGGACATGACGTGCGAACTCTGAGGTAGGCACAGGCATAGCATGGCACGCGCTACACATTTTGAAATAAGGCAGCGGCGGTTGAACTGCCATAGGACACCTTGGGCCCAAAAATGGAACTAAACTTACCCCCACAAAACCAAAAAGTGCACTGTACAGTAGAGGAGAATCATGCAAACACCAACCAAATATCGCCAAATATTATCCACGGTTAACTGGAAGTTGAAGTAACACTTCATTGTTGTGCAAGTCCATGTGTCTGCACACGTATTCGATGTGTGTTGCCCATAACACCTTCCTTGAGGCACCTCCGAAGTAGAACCGGCATCTGGGGGTGGACAACTTAACTGCGTGACAACTGTCCATATAAATCTTGACGTTAGCTGCACCCCGTAGCATCTACACATGTGGAAAGTCATTTCCAATACACAACCACTACTAGAGCAGGACGTGTAGTAACGCCAACACCAGGCATCATCAGAATATGGCGCTATGCAGCAGTCCATGTTTGTCTTGATCTTTGCTGCGCCTAAGTACTTGTAGACAAATATTTCCAAGACATTAACTTTCCATTTAGGCGCAGAACTTGTGGGTGTACGCACAACCACACTGTACAGCACTCTGTTGCTGGGGCTGTCCGATGTACAGGACACTGGTGGGGTTGCGAAGAGTGCTGTGCCACTATCTTTTGTTGCTTGTGACATCTAGAGTTACTTCTTTTGTTGCGCTGTTAGAAATTTCTTCTTCTTGTTCCTAGATCATCTCCAAGGGCATGTAGGGTAGTGAGTAAGTCTCCAACTCTCGCTCGTCGCCAAAAATATGTTGCACTCTTAAATGAAGTAGACGCTGATAGCCATGTAAGTTCTTTAGTACCTTTATTCCAGTAGTACAGCAAGTTGGTTTACTGGTACATCCAACAGGTAGTACAGGTAACAGGAAAAGGTAAAGTAGGTTAGCCCAGTAGTAAGTCCTTGGTCCTATTCAACCCCCTTGGTAGTATCTAAATGTCACTTTCGTTTTTCATTTTAAAAGAAGGGGGATATGTTATGCCCTGCATAGTATTTTCATATCTTGCAGTTTACTAGTTCACCTGCTGATCAGCCACAGTGTGTGTTTGGAGTAGAATGTTGAGAATGCTGTGATGCATAGAACGTTGGGAGTCTGACTGGGTGAGGTATGACAGTTACAGATGGGCTGAGCAGCAGGCAGGCTGCTCCTGGTGGGGTTAGATACTACCAAGGGGGTTAGATACTACCAAGGACTTACTACTGGGCTAACCTACTTTACCTTATCCTGTTACCTGTACTACCTGTTGGATGTACCAGTAAACCAACTTGCTGTACTACTGGAATAAAGGTACTAAAGAACTTACATGGCTATCAGCGTCTACTTCATGTAAGAGTACAACAAACTTCATATACAATTAAGAGTTACACCTCTATGTCTGCCATAGATTTAGATAAGAAAGGCTAGGGTTTCTACTAGCTTCAGCAATTGGCCACCACCATCCATATGGCCAAGAGATTCTAATAAGAACATATGAGTTAGATAATAATTTTTCTAGTCTCCATTTTGTGATACTCTTGATCTTTAAAAAGTTTTTCCTTTGAATTATTTTGTGGAGCAAACTGGAGGGTGTTTGGCAGTGCAACCACGAAACCGGAAAAAATATGTTGGTGGTTTAAGGCAGTTCCTTAATAAATAAAAAGCTAGTTGCAACTTTTGGTTAGCTGTTTTAATTGTCTAATTAAGAGAACAACTAATCGTAATGCGGTATCCTGCCTGAATTCTCCTGTAGGTGCAGGAGTACGTAGCAAGGGCTTCGTCTTCGTGCAGTGAAATGACAGAATTCCACTTAAGTCAGAGGGGGGACTGTTGTTGTTTACTTAGAGTAACCATTTGTGGGGGAAAGTACTCCTTTCTTTCTAATCCTTGCTCCTTAGAGAAAAGGAGGAAAAATGTATGACTGAAGGTGACTGATTGATATCCTTCACTTGTAATTCTTTTTTATGGTACTTTTCACCATTATGGCCCCGATTTTGAGTCCCACAATAACTCTTCATGGAGATAAAAGGGTCAGATATCATGATTCTAGCACATGTCTACTAGTGAGTTAACAGGGGTCACAACTTAAAATCTCCGGAATGGGGAATAACTTGCAGGACCCATATTACCAGGTCCTCTAAATCATATTTTACCCGATTCTGGAGAGTTTAACACAGATATTTACGTCCTGCTCTGAGCTGATGGCAGAGATATTTTATGGCATGGGCAAAGTGGGCATTTGCCCAGGGCCCCCACCTTCCAGGGAGCCTGTGGTAGAGTGAATTGAATTGGTAGAAAATGGGTAATAAAGGGCAAAGGTGTTACAAAGAGGGGGCCATAAATATTTTTGCCTGGGGGTTCCCAATATCCTTGGGATGACACTGGCATATGTTAAATATCTGTAGAGGTTGATGCGGGTCGGAGTGTTCTAAGGTCATCTAAAGGGCAGGAGGCTGTGGCGTCTCTGGGGGGAGCCACTGTTTGCCTTCCTTATAGAGCTGGGGTAAGGGGGTGGACAAGCTTTGCCTCTGACTCCAGGATTCAAACCGGGGAACAAAACACAGCCCTGGCAAAAATGCCTCACTCCAGGGACATTTTAAGGATTTTAGGGGCCCTGGGCCAGCCCTGGGCCAAAAGCATTTTGGGGGTACCTGTTCGAACCAGCTTTGAATTTATGGTCCAGTTTCAGCTCTTCCATTCCCTCTTTGGCCAGGTCACTGACCTTGCAAAGGCACAATCATTCGTATTCCAGATGTGTTTACATGTAATATTCAGGGATAGTGACGTGTTTTCAATATTGTAACACAGCAGCAGCTCACTAATATTACTGCAATTAATCTCTCGGACACCTTCCTATTACTCGTATGTCAGGTCCTGTTTTACGGATGTTGCGTGAACCATAAACATAACATTTATCTGCAAAATGTCTATAATTGACTCTCACACATCATCCATCTTAAAATATTATAAAAGAAAATTGTATTTAACACAATCTGCTTAAGAATTATTCAAGGTCATCAAGGGAAGATCGCAGAACAGAGCTGGCTCTGTCAGGGGGCCCTGGTACAGAGTCCACTTTGCCTTAACCTTAAAACGTCTCTGCCCCACACCCTTCCCCTGCTCACTCTATCTCTCTCCTACCTCCATCCTTTCTCTCGTTCATCCCTCTGTGATCTCTTGCTATCCTATCCCCATCCTTCTCTCCCTCTTTCCCTCTCTTTAGCCTCTTTCTTTTGAAGTTCTGTGTGCCTGCTGTAATTAATGCCACGGAGCTGTGAAAAGAGACCAGAACTGCCCGGGGGCTTACAAAACCGTCCTCCAGCAGCGGCAGCCCACAGGGGAAGTGACCGATGTAATAAAGGGCCTGTCTGGCCCTGCATCCCTGCCTGCAGCCCCTGCGCCTCTTCAGCCATGTTTTTTTACCAGGTGTGACCCACACTTGGTAAGCCAGCTCCATGGTTTTTTGACCTGGTCATTTTGGGTCGGCACACACTGGACCACTCATAGTTGCCCGAATGGTAATGGGGCTTTTCTGCCTACCTACAAGTTATCGAGCTTCCTACTGTTTGACTGTAAGAGTAGATGGTACATATCCTCGGGGTGGCCTTTGGCACATAAAGCCTTCTCCAAACCTAGCACTTGTCGTGAAGAACATCAGAAGATGGCTTTCAGCCGTTGCAATGCATTTGTTGTTATTACTGCTAGCAATAACGATCAATCCTGGTCGTCCAAGAATGACATTACTGAAGGCGCAGTTGGGTCAATAGTCTATTTTTGTCCAGACTGAGTCTGTCCACCACTTCCCAGGATCCTTTGTCTCTAAAGCTGGGCATCTCTCCTACCTCCTACACCCCATCCCGCCTTCAGGGGAGCTGCCGCCCTTGGTGGGTGTGACTCGATGTCTGTCTGTAAGGCACTGTCCTCTGTCTCTTTTTAAAAGTCTACAAGGAACTAAATACCAGAGAATGAGCAGATTAGGGTTGTCCATAAATGGTCATGGAGTGGGCCTGCATCCTTAGGATCCTGGCAACAGCCTTCTCCTGCACAAACACAAGGAGATGATGGACGGAGCGCTGACATTTTTCAGACACTCACCCCCAGTCACAGATCTGGGCTGAACCCATCATCATTCTTTAGCTCACCTCGCCACCTCAGTTCAGACCCAGCTATATGCAAATCAGTATTAACCCTGTGCCTCATGGGAACAGTCCACCCTGAACTCAGGTCATCCCTGAACGGGAAAAAAGCAAGCCTTCTCCTACACCGCCCTGACAGTAAGTCCCATCCTGGACGAGCCCAGTAGTATAAGTGCCAGTGCAGCTGTCACAGGAAGATCTACTCCAGTAGAATTCCTAAAGTAGGCTGTCTCCAAAGTGCCCCTGCCACTAGCCCTGCCCACATGAGATATATAACGGATATTTAGGATAGGATATTGGATGTACGTTAGCCCGTAGGGTCCCCTGACACAAGGTCTGTTTCTACAGGGTCTCAGCAGTGATCTGTCCCAGTAACCTCCTAGCCTTTGCTTTGCTTCTATAATGCCCTGGGAGCAGAGCTGCTCATTTACTTTCTTGGCTGCAGTTCTGGCAGGCAACTTGCTTCTATTGGGACCCAGCACTGGGGTTATTTGTTTTGTCTCATAACAGTGGTCTTCAGGAGCGGCCCGTGCAGGTGGGGCTGGGCTGGGTTGGATGGATTCTACAGACAACAATGAGGGTAAATTAAATAATTATTTGTCCCTCAACGTTGTTTGACGAAATCCCCACCCCCACCTCCGGCCCTACTGCCTCTCCACTTTTACCTGCACGGGCTGCTCCTAGTAGGCTTTGTCCTACATGGTCTGTCCATAGACCTGCTCATTTAGAGGCCTTATAGTAAGCTGACCTCTATGGAGGATAGCAACTGCATTGCCTGGGATTGTACATTCAAGGGCCCCATATTGAGTCCCAAAAGTAAATCTCAAACTCTACCCCGAAGAAATTCCATCGTCTTCCAAACCCAAAGATATTTGGGAACCATTACATCAATATCTGTTGTCGCAGGCTCAGAGTGAATCCAAAAATGATCGCTAAGTGATACCCCTATGTAAAATGTGTTATATCCTGAAGATTCCTATTAGTATGTAAAATCGAGATTAATATGCAGGAACATTGCTTGATGGTCAATCACAAAAAAAAAAAAAAAACATATCGAGTCCCAAAAGTAGGCCTCCTTGTATGGGGTTTCATCATTGAATGTGCTCTAGACACAGCAGCGGCATGTCCACTACTCACCGTAGACTGGATCAAACGGTGTCCTTGTAGCAGGCTAGCTTGCAAATGGGTCCAGTGAAAGTCTGTTTCTACAGGGTCCCAGCAGTAGAGCGCTGTTTTAATGACTTATCTTGTGGGCTGCTGTCATAATGTTGGGCAGTATGCCTGCTTCTGGAGGGTGCTATGTTCCCATAGGCTCCTGAGAGTAGACCTGCCCCTGTGAGCCTCAGCATTACAGCTTCTCTTGTAGGGCCCTGACTGGTGGCCTGCCCTCAAAACTAATCCTAATAGGTCGGATTCTGTTGTGTCCTGGCACCTCGTAGAGGACTCAATCCTATAGGGTTCTTTTAATGGACCTTCTCTTGTCGGGGAAGTAAGTCTTCTTCCATTAAGGAATCAGGAGTATGCCTTTCACCGTAGGGTCAGGCATGTTCCTGTAGGCTGCGGGCAGTGGACCTCCAGCCATAGAAACCTTGGCGCTAGTCAATTACTAAAGGGTCAGATTAGTTGACCTATTTCTGTAGGTTCCTGACAGCAGGGCCGCTTCCATACTGTCATCCCAGTAGGCCAGCTTTACAGGGCTTAAGCATAGGCACTGGGTGGTAGATGAAGGGAAGCTGACAAGATATGAGTTTAACATCAACAATGCTTATATAGGATCAGTTTCATTAAAATGCATGTTACCGCTTTGTGATAGAGTGCATCTACACATACTCTGCAAGTGGGTAATAATGAAACACTCTAGCTAATTATAAAGACATGTGACATCCATCTGCATGGTTTAGAGTGCAATTACTGCATGACTGCTGGTATTATCATTAGTAGTGCCTCTTGGGTGATTTGTGCGCTCTACAAATCAATTTAACATAACACTGTTTTTTTAATTAATGTTGCTGTCACTGTTATTGCAAATTCAGCTCATAAATAGCAAGTTTGCATAGCTTACCAGAGAGGTGGTGTCCTCTAATTCAGGTTTTACTTATTTCTTAATATTTATGTATATAGTTCCCTGGTTACATTGGACTGCTTTTTTGGAGGGCAGGGATTTTTATATAGCGCAAACTCGACTCGAAGGTATCAGAACGTTTTATATGAGCATCAGTTGAGTTACAGACAGACACATTCATTTTGTTGGGAACAGGGAGATTAAGTAATTTGCCCAGACCCACAGGATGTTGAGAGTCCCTGCCGAGACTCGAACGCGGTTCCCCAGCTTCGAGGTCGACCGCTCGAACTGTTAGGCCACATCCACTCACTGCTTGTGGACTCTGCTCTTAAGGGCAGTCTTTTTTCTTCCTCCTTTTTTCCCCTTTGTGCGTATTTTCTTCCTTTGCTCTCAGGAAATGCCCGATTGGGAAAAACAAGTGCGGGTCTCCAAAAATGAGTGCCAATGGCTTCCACTGGCAAACACCAGCTCAACTTAAGGACTGGCACCGCCCATTTCCATCAGTGGCATATACTTACCGCCAGTTGCCTGCGATCCCAGCTTCTTCAAGGGGGATTCTGTAGGGATCTACACGAGAACACATTGAAAAACACAGGGTCCAATTAGATAATGGGCCCTTCTTGGGTAGTAAAGGACAGACAGAATTAGGGTGTAGCCTGGAGTGCCACTGCCACTGAACCTGCTGCACTAGTAATAACTGTGCCTATAGTTGTGTGTGTGTGTTAGGGAATTTTGCACTTCTATTGCAAGTGTTGCGCCTGTTCTCTGTGCAAAGAGAGTGTGCACTGTTGCTGCCCTACTCACACTATCCGTAGAAAATGGAACTTGAGTTTAATAAAGTCCTTGACTTTAAACTAGGCCGGAAATGCTTTGACTGATTCTTTTTAGCTAGTGAGAACTGACATTTTATGAGATGAGTTTTAGCAGAGCCACTGCTGACAGTTTTGATGTACTTCAGTGACCTTTGCCCCCCAACTCCATTTATATTGGCCATTGCTTTGCATGTCTGCAAGGCATTGACTGAAGTAAGTAAGGCAGGTTGGCAGAAGTCACTGGAGAACACTCAACCTGTCAGCAGCAGCAGCACTGCCTCTTGCGCTCTCTTCTTTATTTAGAGTCTGAACTGGGATTTATTTTTTTAATCATTTGCTAAAAGAGCCCAGGTCCCCTACATTAAATGCCAGGGGTGCCCCCCGCTCTCACTCCTCATTTCTTCTAGCCAGGGATCAGCTTTAGCGCTGGTGGTGCCCAGTGCGACCATCTTTTTTGGTGCCCTCCCCGATTGTCCTTCTTCAAGGATTCTCTCACTACCACCCTCCAACAGTGCCCCTCATCTCCACACCACCTCTCCCTTACGTGCATTTCATTTGTTGTATAGCGCTACTCATACCAGTGTAGGGTGTCGGAGCACTTTCCATCACTCACACATTATACAGATACGATGAATCATACGTCTGTAAATCAGTCTACACCAAATGCTGCATAAGACAGTGAGGATCCCAAGGCCTAGGAAGCATATGTCATCCATACTATCAGGCAGTATATTTTAAGAGTGTTTGGTCTGGAGAAGCACAACCTCACGATTGAAGATATACCACAGTGGTTAGGGTCGTTTTCACTAATAAGAATGTGCCTCTACCCCAGTAGTGCTGGAATAATTTGCAGAGTGGGGGGGCTGCCATCAGTGTTCCGTCACTGAAGTCATAGGGTTTGTGAAAAATGCAGCCAATGAGCCATGCCCATCCAGCAGAGAGTGGTATGGGTGTGGTGTGTAACCGGTGGTGCATTTTGGAGCACACTGTCACAAATATATTCCTAAAGCATGGTGTGGCATTACACTGTCATTTACAGACAGCACATTTGACATTCAAATAACCACAAAATTTGCACTGACGTAGTTTTACTGATAAAATCATCATTTACGAATGATAATTTATTACAGCTGGGTTACAGCAATCATTTATCATTTGCACATCACCAAGTAAAGTCTCTTGATTTGTTTTGAGCTTATAAAAATCTATGTATCCCTCACCATTCCGAATTACAAAAAGATGTGTTTCATTTGTGCTTTCTCACTGCCGATCTATTTTCAAATATTTGTTCAGGTGATTTACAGGTATTTAATGTTGTTGTGTGTCAAAGAAACCACATCCCACAGCCTTTACTTTCCCATTCCCTGTACCCCAGCAAGACTGTCGGATAGTTCACTTTACAAAATGCTCTAACTTTGCAGTTAAAGAAAGATGAACACCAATTACCATGTTAAAATTTTCATAGCAATTTGTCAGACAACATAGCCCATATTTGACCTCTGTCTTTGAACACACTGCAAATGTGTCAAGATAAAAACACAATTTAAAAACATGTTTATTGCTCGTTCACCTTCTGAACTCCAGCCTAGTTCTTGCTGCATCCCCCTCACACCACTACTTCCAGTGCCTATGTTCTGCCCAACCCTTTAGGATAATGAAAAAACATATCCTTCTAATCTATACCATGGAGTTTACATGTGTACATGTAGCTGTTTGATGCTAGTTCCTAGCTCACTGTGCTAATAGGATTGTACTTTATGAACTGCGAGTAACAAAAGGATCTGTGTGACAAAAGCTGTAACCCACTGAGCTATCGACATAAAATACAGTTTTGTAATCTGGATGGCACAGAATTAATAATCCGTCAGTAACATAAATCACCAGAGTTATCTCGACATTTTTATTGTTGCCTGAAAAATGCTGGACACAGAAGGAACTCTTCAAGTGTGCTTTTACAGTTTTCTACACACAGTGTCCCCACGCTACCACCTTCCTGCCATGCTCTCCCGCCAGATCTCAGAGCGCCAGGTGCAGGTGCACCGGTTGCACAGCCCTAAAACTGGCCCTGCCGAGAGCTACCCAATTGCTGGGCTTGCAACTTACTTGATGTAATTCTTGGCTAGGTATTACGACACTATGGCGAGCTAGACCGTCTTCTATTTTTTTTGTCTTTTATATTAACTGTATTTTTTTTTTTAATTAGACTGAAAAAGAGTCCACAATTACAAATACTATTATAATAAAATAATTAATGCTGTAGTAAGGCCTTATTGGGGTAATGCAAATATTAGCTGATCTGCATAATGATGATTGAATGCTATGTTGGCATGCTTAATATTAGGTCGCTTTATGGGTTTTAATTATTTTGCAGATTCATAATTGGTGTTTATTGTTGATATGTTTAACATTTTTAATTATATATACATTTATGATTTATAATGAGACATCTGGAGTAATGTGCACACTAATCTTATTCATTTCTAACTGATGTTTTTTTATTGCCCACCTTTCATAATATATAAATATACTGAATAAACGAAACATAAAACTTGGTTGGGTGTTCCTCAGAGTAGCTTCTCTCTCCGAGCTGAAGTAGCTGCATGCTGTGATCTGTACCTGTTTACCAGACTTGTCACCTACTGTGATAGCTGGTAGCTCCTTGAAGCTACTTACAACACTAAAATGATCGTATTTTTACTCGATCAGTTTTGTACTTAATGAATTGTAACTAAAAAGAGCATAGGTTGATGTCAGGATGTCAGGGTGAAATCATGGGATATGGGGGGTAGAAGCAACGTGGGATCATGGCCTCGATCCATGTGTCCCCGTATTTGGGTGAGGGAATTTCCGTCAAACAGCAAATGTATTTCTCCAATGTGGGATTCTAGTTCCAGTACCAGAACTGCGAGGATAATGCGGTAATGCTGCACAATTTCCCCATTATGAGCAGCAAAACACTGAGGGGCAGATTTACTAATACGAGTAAACCTGGGAATGCATTGAAATGCTATGCCTTCCCAGGTGAGTACTAACAAGGAGAAAAAAAAATCCTCTTTTTACATGTGCTGCATTCTGTAGTACACATAGAAAGAGGAAAAAGCCACAGAAGATTGTTTTTTGCAGGAAGGCGTTCCTTCCTGCACAAAAACAATCCTGTCTGTAACGCAGGCACCCTTTCACCATGGTGCAAGGTTGCTTGCAGTAGCGTCAGGCTGCACTCAGTGCACCAGAACAGGGAGAGGGATTAGAAATGCGTCATATCTCAGTAGGTATGGCGCATTCCTAATCTCTTCCTGTCATGCAGAGCAGTGCAGAAAGTCTTTCTATCAGTTTCTAAGCGCATTACCCACAGGACTACCCACCCACTCACTGGATAAGAGGAAAAATGAGAGAAATGAGACAGACATAGAGCGCAAGGGTCAGACAGAGCGGAGATGATAGGGAAATTCAGTGGTAAAATTAAAAGCCAAGTATGTGTGAGAGAAAAAATAGTAGTAGGGTAGAGAAGGAGAAAGTGAACGAGATAAGTCAGGCGAGATAGAGAAGTGTCTCCCTATTACATATTTTTCCTTCCCAGAACTTAGGCCCAGATTTACAAAGGTTTTGCACCAGGTTTGTGTTACTTTATTTATTCAGACCCAACACAAAATCCTGTTTGGAAATTACTAACCAGCACAAATAGCAATTTGCATTGGTTTTTTACATAAAGTAATGCAGGACAG
This sequence comes from Triturus cristatus, assembly GCF_964204655.1. Taxonomy (NCBI): domain Eukaryota; kingdom Metazoa; phylum Chordata; class Amphibia; order Caudata; family Salamandridae; genus Triturus; species Triturus cristatus. The sequence continues at coordinate 1,655,697,031 of NC_140590.1, read as the reverse complement.
TACAATGCTCTGCCTTCCGTCACTTTGCATCAGGGAGGCATTCCATAGGTGCTCCCGTGCATCCACCTATGGATTTTGATGCAAATCCAGATGTACAAAGGCTTGTAGACATTGATTTATCACAAACTTCTATGCCTACCTGAGGCAAGTGTAATAAGGAGAAACATTTTTATTTTCTCCTCGCTTTTAACTGTTTGTATGTGAACTGCAGAATAGCACACAGACCTAGAGGAAATAGCATTAAAGAATAGCTTTTGTGCAGGAAGGGACCCCTTCTAGCACAAAAACTATGCAGATTACAAGGCAGGCAGCCTTGCGCTATGTCACAATCATGCCTGCATTGGTGCATGGTTGCACAAAGAGAGCTAGCGCATGGAGAGAGGAGAACTGCAACATTTGTTTGAAGATATGGCTTAGTTGCAGGGCAACTCCTTCATTTGAACGAAGAAGCATCACCCCACAAGCCCCAGAGCTGAAAAAAAATGGTAATAAAGTGCCAGCAGCAGGGAGTTTTGTGCTTTAAAATGTGCAGGTCTCTTTGGCCGGCCGTCTTGGGATGGCCAGCCAGACATGCACGTTTTAAAATTCTCGAACCTAGCTATCTTAGACAGCTAGGTTACACAAAGCACAGGCCTCCAGTGCTCTTAGGAGCACTGGGGGAGCCTGCTCTATCCAATCCTGGCCCTGCTTTCATGCTGTGAAAGCAGCACCAGGATTGTGTAGCGCAGTCTCCTGCATCAGGCGCTTCCTGGAAGACACCTGAGGGAGGAGGACATCGCGCTGGTAAGGTAAGTAAATGTATGTATTTGTTTTTTTTGTGCCACTCACCACCCTTGGTATAAGTCACCCGCCTCTGTGCAGTCCTGCTTTCTTCAGCTAATGCAATGCAGAGCGGCAACTTTGCTTGGTGCCCTGCGTTGGATGACCTCCTAGTAAACCTGACCCTACATTTGTGCAAAATGTAACTGCTGTGGCCCAAACATTTTGTTATGAGCCCCTTGCTGGTGTTGTCACATGTTGGGATTGTCTGAAGACTGAGGCAACTTAATTTCATCTCATACCTGTTTCTTTTTCGGTCCTTCTTTTTTTGTCTCATTAGCTCACTCGTGTGGGTTCCTTTCCATCCTTCTCTCTCCCTTTGATACTCTTTTCCTATCTTTTCTTCCTTTTCCTCATCCCTTTTCTGGCTTTTTCTCTTAAGCTGGATCAAAGTCTGTTGATGAGAAACAGTTGACTGTCCCCCAAAATGAATGCCTCAGGCCTCCACTTGCCTACACCGGGACAAATGGTTTTGGCTCGAGGGGTTGGGGGTGAAATAATGGCTCTCTATCTCTCTGTCAGGCATTATTTCCGAATAATTTCTGAATTCTGCTGATCATTTCTTTTCCACCAGTACAAGACTGGCGGACACGCCAATGACATTTCTAGAAATTTGTAGGAGGTGTGTCGTATTGGGATTCTCCAATGTGGAAATATGCCCAAGAACCCCAATCACAGACATTTTTTGTACTCTGGAGCAGTACCGCAAAGGTTTACATGAGTCGCTTATTTTCTGGGTGATGAAGATACAAGATGATCACACTCTTATGATACAATTGGTTCTGGAAACCTACATTGAGACTTTGTGGTTCTAAATTGCATATGATGTCACTCAGTGAGCTCACTCTTGTCCAAACATTTTTGGAGAAAAATCACTAATGTTTCCATTATCGGAAAGTTGAAGCATTGTTAATGAATTTAGATGGGGGCGAAGAAGACAAAGATGCCAGAGTATGCCTGTCTTTGCCCGAAGGGAAAACCCACTGCCTCAGGTGCTTGGGTTTCCCAATATGGGGCGGCTTCTGCACAGAACAACTTGCACCAAGTAATGCCCAGCACAGGCAGCCATTGCATCCCCTCCCAGCCCATGTAAGAGGTGCACGGAGGGAGAATAGGACAGTGTGGGTGCCGTGGCTCAAGGGGTTGTCATTGTATTGGTGCCCAGGGGCAGAGACTGCTGTGAATCTACAGCATGCATGGCATAGTCAGCAGGTAGAGATTCTGCCTGTAGCTGCGGCCTGGAAGGGGTGAACGGGGCCTGCTGCCAAATGATAGCAATCCATCCATTGCCTTTTGCAAACGTTAGCGGAGCTCAAAACCTCACACTCCCCTAAAAAAGTTGTGTCCCGCATATGTGGTTAATCTAGAGATCATACTGGTCACTTCAGAACCAAGGGGTACCTTGGAGGACACTTGCCTTACTTTAGTGTAGAGCCAGAGCTCAAGGAAATTACACCCACTTAATGCCCCTGGTCAGATGTATGTCTGCTAAAATGTTGAGATGGTGGCCTTCTTTTGTGTTCTCTGTTTTAATTATCTATATAGAAAATTGATTTTTTTCCCGAATTCTGCTTCAGGGGTAATGGTTGTTCTGATATCTGTTAAAGTGAGGCCTTAAGTTCCTGAATCCTTTCATTTTAGATCCCTTTTTAGCATATTAAACAAAACTACATGAAAATGATACAAGCCACACTTCAGGTGTGGTTGAGGATGGCAAAAACTATTGTAGAACTTCAGGCAGGGTCGAGGAAAGGTCAATAACTTTACGGGTTGTTGTTTATTTCTTCCTGTTGGAAATAAGTTTGTTTCCTTGCTTTTGTATGCAGATAATGCAGCTCCCATTGATAAAAAGAAAAAGTAGTCTGCAGAAACTGCCAGATATCCTGGCCAAGGATGCCTCCGCAGATCATTTACATGCCAATATATGCAAACATTTATTAAGGGTACTTGGTTTAAAAAACAAGAGTGTCACTTTGACTTAACTGTCATTGAGGGAGTCGCAACTTTGACATACCTTTTACGCCCCCTACAACACTTGAGGTGGGATTTACTCGTTGCCTCTCGCTGTTCGGAAGCAATTTCTCTTAGAAAATTAACAAGCAAATTTGACAATGCTTTTGTAGGCTACTTCATGAGGAATCTAAAGTTGCATGTCTGTGGAAATATGCCTTTTAATGAGCTCACCGGTGCAGGGGTCACCCTTCTCTGTCCACGGGTCCTTAGACCAACAAAATAGAGATTGGCACTGAAGCTGGAACTCAAATAACAAGTTTATTAATCACTCATGAGTGGGACTACATCCACACAACACTCTCAAGTGCTGCCTGAGGTAGTACATTGAAGTCACAGAACAAGGGCCTTATATACAGCTTTTTCTGCACTTGTAAGCATGTGGATACAAATAGAAGGTACAGGCCTACACAGGAATAGTTACCGACAAACATGGGCAGATGGGAGATCACTTAGTCAGCAAAGTGGGAGGGGGAGCAGGAGTGCTTATGGCAGCAGTAAGAGATTAACAGTTGAGTCTGAGACCAGGTGTTCTGGCAGCTACAAACTCTTAGCATGCATATTGGTTTTAGATGAGTCAGGAAGTCAACTAAAATAGACAGCATAGGCAGGGAAAAAGACGAGCAGCAGAGGATGGGAGAATTACAAAGCCAACAAAATGGATGCCATAACCAAGATGGCTTCAGCTTATGCTAACGGAAATCATTCCAGATTTCCACAGGTCTATGAGGGTAAGACCACCCCGCATTTAACTACTGGGGGGATACAATTTGGAGAGGATAAGATGCCAAAACACTGAAGCTTTTGCAAGGTAAGCTCAAGCTAATTACATTAAGTTTGCTACCAGGAATGCCCTCTTCTGCTGCCCTTAGTGAGTTGGGCTTGCTTGTGATAGCACTAATATCTATTAAATCCTTATTCCTATATACTAGATCCTTAGCTAATAAAACACCCATGACCAGCCGCGGCCGGTGCAAGTAAGAGTGGTGGTGCGGGGAGGAGGGGAGTAAGTGTACGAATGACGGAATAGGGAATCAAAATTAAAAAAAACAATAAAACCACTTACCTTGCGTTCGCTGCATCGTCTAGCGCAAGGTAAGTGTTTTTATTATTTTTTTGAATTTTGTTTCCCTATTCCGTTGTCTGTCGACTTACTCCTCCCCTCTCTGCCCTGCCTCACCGCTCTTACCTGCCATGACCCTTCCAGGGAATACAGCCATATGTTGAACAACTGAATGGCAGAAGAGGGCTCCTGGTACAGTCATATGAGGAAGCTAAGGTGGTTCTTTGCTGGTGACAAGTCTCTGAAGCAAACTTTGTATTCAGACCTTTCATTGAGCCTTTTTTTTAAACTGAGTCAAAGTGAAAGTGGCTCATTATTCATCAATGGAGAGGGTAAAAGTGATGCAAGCATGTCTTGGAGACGCGACACACATTCTCTCAGAAAGCGTTTTCTGAAAAATAAGACCATTAGTACACAATATTCTGTGTGTGGGTGAAAAGACCTAGAGGTTACAAGATGTGAATGCCACTTAGTGAGAATTGGGCAGTAGAAACTCAGGAGCTTCTAAAATAATGACTCTAAATTGTTGCCAGTTTTATACTGTCTGTAATCCAATTATGATTAGTTTTAAATAATTGTGGATGAGCTGGTTTGTGAAATATTGTGATTTATGTTTTGATGTGATGTACTAATGAATATTGTGATTCTACAATTAACTTATAAAAGTTAAGTTTGGGAAGAACCTTTACAGGGGGAATCTCACTCTTGTGATTTTCTTCAAAGTTCAGCAAAAACTGTTTTCCAGGAAGGAATCTATGCTCAATTTTCCCCTTTATTTCTTATTTGCCGCACATCTTTGGGCACCGCTAGAAACTGTATTGCAGCGAGGCACCGGGGAGCGAGCCTTTTCATACTTGCCAAGTTTGCCTGCCAAGGCTGTCCAGGTTGGCAAGGACAGGTATATAAATCTCCATCCCTGCTACACAGTCAGCAGATGTCCCTGGGCGCACACAAACGTCAAAGGCAAATAAATCCCTTTGATCTGACAATTACACCTCTGGCAGAGAAATACTGCCTGCAGTACAGGCTGCAACGAAAGAGGATCACCGAATGAGCGATTAGTTTCATTTCTTGGATGGCGATTTGGCCTTCGGTGGATGATGGAAAATCCAGGGCTTGGTGAAAAGATTGCTTCATCTGCTGTGCTTATCAAACAAGAGGAACCTCAGCTTTAAATTCTGATCATGGAGGGATGTTTTTGGAAAGCTGCACGTTGAAGTAATGCTAACATGCGATTGGAGGTAAGATCACTCTACTCAAAATTGTTATCCCTCTGTTGACCACAAGGACCTCTCTTTTGAAAACGGATACTTCTCTGCTTAGCCGTGATACTTCTTTTTTGGGTAGGTACTGATATCACACAGTTGATTCCTGGTAACTCTATTCTGAACACTGATCCTTCTGTGCTGAATGATATCTCGGTTAAGTACCCAAAGTTGAGTTGACCACTGATATCTCACTTGAACACAGCTGAACACTGGTACCTCTCTGGTAGACACAGATTCCGCTTAGTTGAACACTGATGCTACTCTGCTGATCAAAAATATCACTCCCTTGAAAAATACCTCTATTGAAATTCATACCACTGTGGAGAACACAGGCACCTCTCTGCTGAACTCTGATGCAGCTCTCTTGAATGCTGATACCACTCAGTCGAAATCTAATACATCTTTGTTATATGCGGACCTACTGTGTAAGTTAATCAGTGAAGCTATCTTGATGCACACAAATTCATTTGTGGTAAGCAAGTATACCACTCTGTTAAATATTGTTAACACTCTGTTGAACACTGCCCCCCAGCACTTGAGCATGGGTGTCGATGAAGCTTTTGGGAGCACATTCCTCCAGTTGGCAGAAAGTTCTCAGGAGATGAGCCACATTTTCCAGTGACCTCAGGTAAGGGGACTGGTATTTTCAGTTCTGGAGTAGAGGCAGGAATTTCAACCAAAACTAAGAAAACTTTCTCCAGTACTTATTCTGTGCTTCATGCTGGGAAGTCTTGTTTTTTTTAAATTCTTCAGCTCTTGTAGGAAGCCAGGTTGCCCTCTGGGGCAAATTCTAACACCACTGAGCAAAATTGTCTTCAGTAGCGGCCTGTCCCCTGCCAAAGGGGGGGGGTGTACCGGGCCAGAGGAGGGAGGAAGGAGGTGAGGAGGGTTTAGGGTGCAAACAAAAGAAAATAAACTTACCTTGACGCCATCGCCGTCTCCCGCGAATTGCCTCGTCCTTCTTCTGGTCCTGGCACAAGCTCTCAGCCTGTCTTGCGGCCAATCCTGAAGCTGCTCTCACATGAGAGAAGCTTCAGGATTAGTTGGAGCACTGGCAACTTGCACACCCAGGCAGACTGGGAGCCTGTGCCTGCTCTCTCCAGCCCAGAAATGCAGCTGGGACTGGAGAGAGCTTCACTGCACATGAGGGGTTTGGCCGGGTTGAGACGGCTGGCCAAACATCTCATATGCAATGAATGGAGTGCCCACCACTCCCCCACTAGCAGTGTCATCCCTGGATCCGCCCCCAAGACTTGTTAGAGTGTTGGGGGCGGGTCCTGGGGATTAAAATAAAACGATCATATAACGGGTTTAAAACCCGTTATATTATAGTTTTATTTTCTGCTGGAGGCGGGGAGGCGGGGCTCCTATGCCCTAATGGAGAGGCCGCCACTGACTGTCTTCTTGTTAGGAAAAGGCAGCCTAGTCTACCCCTTAGAAGTGCAGGACCGAGATGGAAGGTAACTTCAGAGAACATATGTTGAGGGTTAAACACAACACTAGTATCAAGAAACCACTCAGTACACCTCATAAACCATTTTAGTAAAATGAAAAATAATTACTTTATGATTAAAATAAGGTCAAAACAACAAAAATTGGGTCGGTCATTGGTAAGTTACAGCTTGTTAAAGTGATTTCCATTCCACTTGGCTCCTCCATTCTGCATGGAGAGTGAATGAAAGTTCCTGTGCAGTTTTTACAAGTGGACACTGGTGGATTGTTTCCTTCTTCTCTCCTTCCAGTCAGACAGCATGACTACCAGCTCCAGAATGCCTCTAGTATTCAGTCGGGTTGGAGGGGATGGATGAGAGTCAGCCATCTTCTGCAGGCAGGCACAGTTCATAGCTTCCAAACTTCACAGAGTTCCTGCAGAAGAGTTTCAGGCTAGCCTCGCAACGCAGACAGAGTCAATCTCATCTTTCTGATTATGCTGAACTCAGTAGACCATACTCCCTTCTCTCCTCATCCTTCTCAGCTCCAAGCCCAGACCTTGGTGTTTTCTCCAGAGACTCTGGAGAGCCCTCTTTCCAAGTACCAATTCATAGTGAGTGTAAGAGTACTTTCTCAATCACTTTCAAGTTCCATAACTAAATCTCAGAGATGTAGGAGCATATCTATTTTCAGTTGGACTTGACCAAAAGCAATAGTACAGCACTCCATTTCAGCACCAGGATACCCTGGTGGGTGATCATGCGCTTTACAAATACACATAACATTTCTGTCCACTGTAGCCCTCAGGTAGTTCCAAAGAAACCACGGCAGGGTCTGTGGCCCACAACTGGTGGAATGCAACGTGATTATCTGATATTAGGTGGATTTATTAGAGCAAGTAACTGATCTGGTTTGAAGCCACTTTTTCCATCAGCTTTGTTAAGAACAGTCAATGGAGATTCTTCTGGAGGGGCAGAATCTAATTTCATGAGTAGTTTAATGTATTCGAGCTTGAGGTGAGAATATTAACTGCCCTATTTTAGAAAGTTATCGAAAAGAATCCTTGAATTGGTGGCAAAAATAACCTTTCAATCATTGTGTTATTTGCTTCAGGGTTTCATTGCAAGACCGGAGGCTACCATTATGCATGATCTTTTATTTGCCCCTTTAAAGAACTTCAACCATAACAATTCAGAGCTGGAATTATAAAGTCAATAAATGTCTCCTGCATAGAACACCCAGCCTCTTTTAAATGCTGCTCCTGATCAGATAAGTACACGTTAATTTATGGTTTAATTTAACGGTTGGCTTTAATTGTAGGATATATAATAGTACTGTAGGATGATTGAATGTTACTGTATTAGACAAGCTTCTGATTTTTCGAAGCAGTATGTGTGGTTATTTATTAATTATTTAGGAATTTTTTTAACATGCTAGCACGTATGCAAGGAGTCTTAAGTGGTTTGCTAGATCGAAAACTGTGGTGTTCGCTAAGTGTTATCTCGTAAAACTCATTGAGGTGGGGTAATTAGCTTGGAAACTGATTGTGGGCTTACCGTGTCAGTTTCCCGGTGTTTTAAGAGCAGAATGCTCAAGGCCTCAGACTGACAATAAGATCTGCCATACTCCTAATCTAGACAAGGATTTAATATCTTATTTATTTAAGTTAGGTAAGGATCAATGGAAAGGATTAGAACAGTCATTGAAACAGTGTCAGGACCGTTTATTAAATGTTTTGGGTCCATTGGCAAAAATTATGGACATGGCAGAAGAGGCATGCATAAATGCAGAGCAGGTTGACGTGCAATTGTTTCGCTAACTCTGGATTGTTGTAGGAAAGGAGGAGCTCAGTTTTGATGAAGATCAATCCAAAGCTGAGAGATATAGAAAATAAGGAGCCTAAGGGCTTACTTTTTGGAGAAGAATTTGTTAAAAGTCTTGTGAAACATGTTTCTACCTTTACAGCACTGGAACATGAGAAAAGTGTTTGGTGGTGTTTTTGGTAGGGCCGGTAGACGGGGACCGTATGCTGGCCGAGGCTTTCAGAGGTCCCAATACAACTTTTACAATAGAGGAACAGGAAGAGGATTTCAAGGTTCCTCAAGCTTCTTCCCTCATAGAGGAAGATTGCCCAGGATGAGGGGTGGAAAAGGAAGAAGTCAGTCAGGTCTGGGTTCTCGAGGTGAGTATGCAGATAGATACTGGTTCTTCCCTAGGAAAAGTAGAAGGACGTTTAAGGCTTTTCTTAGGAGCTTGGCAGAGGATTACAAGGGATCCATGAGTTTTAGATGTTGTACAAGGATTCAAAATAGAATTTGTTCAAATGCCATTTCAGATTGTGGAACCAAAGGAATTGGTTCTGAGTCAAGATCAAGTAGAAATTGTGGGGCAGATTTACAAGCCCCATACGCCACATTTGTGCCGCTGTTGCGTCACTTTTGGAGTTCAAAACGTTGTGTATGGTAGATTGTTTGAGAGAGTATGAGTTGTGGAGAATAGGAGGGATGGTGAACATCAATTGCTGATTTCATTTGTTAAACCAAATAGAGCGGTAAGTACAGCAACAATCTCTAGGTGAGTGAGATGTGTGATGGAACAAGCAGGTGTGAATATGGAAAAATTCAAAGCTCATTCCATCAGTGGTGCGATGACAAGCAAGTCTTGTTTGTATGGTGGAAGCCTGGAGAATATTTTGAAAGCAGCGGATTGGTCAAATGTGGATACATTTGCAAAACATTATTTTAGACCAGTTGAGCACATGTCTGAAGTGGTGTTAAAGGGCTTTCAACATGCATAATGGTAGCCTCCGGTCATGTAATGAGATGACGATTCTCAGATTAACATGACAAGAGAATCAGGATTTCATTAAAGACGCGAAGGCTAACATTATCCCTCCCTCCACACCCCTTTTGGTGATATTATTAGTATATACTGCTTTAAAAAAGAAAGAAAATATATTAGGTTGAAATATTAAGTTTTGAGGATAAATAAAATAAATATGTGACGAAAAGGTGTATTTTTTCATGGTTCTATGTTCTCTTTTCAGGGTTTGATATATTGAGTTTTTTATGCTTAATAAGGTGTTTTTATGTTTACAGAATAACAGTCTTACGGAAGTGAGATTTACGTGGATCACTAAGCAGGAAAAGATGGAAAGTTTTCTTTGCAGGATTGCATTTAAAAGAGGCTGAGTGTTCTACACAGGAGACATTTATTGACTTTATATTCCAGTTCTGGATTGTTATAGTTGAAGTTCTTTAAAGGGGCTGCTTAGGAGTGGCAAATAAAAGATCATGCATAATGTAAGCTTCGCGTCTATAATGAAATCCTGATTCGCTAGTCATGTTAATCTGAGAATTGTCATTCTCAGTAGCCCCAGTAATATTTGCTCCACTAAGTATCCTTTGTTGCATCATCTTCATCATCATCATAATGGTCTAAAGCTTTTTCAAGCTCCAGCTTAGACCACAACAGTTCTGCAAGCCCCTATTCTGCAATGTGGAGAATCTATTGCATGCCTGATGACAGATACTAAATGATTTGGTCCTGTCAGGGGATCTTGTCCCAGGAGGATTTTAGTCCTTTGTGACCTTTCTCCAGATGCAACTTGGCACTCCCTATCAGGGCTTCCTTTTGCCATCCATGTCACTGCTAGGGCTTACAACGTCTGTCTGAAAAGGATTATCCGTACTTGAAGATGGGTAAGGATGTGAAAATAGAGACTAAAACTGGCTGGTGGATGAGACGTCCCTGGGGGTCTGCTTCAGAATATCCACCAGATATGTTAAGGAAACAGGAGACCTTGACAGAAAAGGATAGTAAAATTAAGTTTCCGTCCTTTTTACCTTCTAGAGCGCAGTCTGTGCCTATTACGTGACACATTGTTCGGGCAACAGACCCCGCCATCTCTCCTGTGGGCATTGCATCACGTCCGCACTCCCTGCACGCAGCACTTCTGCCCCTACCAGCACTTGAGTTGTAATTATATATGGAAGCATCCAAAAGGCCCCTGATGACAAGAGTGGCTTTCTTTGTTATAGAGTCAATAGGCCAACAAACAGGTTGTCGAAGATGTGGGAGGATTGAATGCTAAAGATGATTACGTATAACAGTACGGAGCAGAACATTCTGAAACTTAACAACATAACATAATGCATCGTAACATAACATAACATAGCATAGTATGCCATAACATAACAAAATATACCATACCATACAACATAACATAACATGCCATACCATGCCATACCATAACATACCATACCATACCATACCATACCATACCATACCATAACATAACGTAGCATACCATACCAAAACATAACATACCAATACATAACATAACATAACCAGTCTTTGGTACTTGTAAATACATTCAGTTGTAGGATGCAAGTGTACTGGCCAATGTCTACTGTCCGTGTACATTTGCATATCATAACTAAATCTGCACCCTGAATTTGTTACTGCAGAGGCTGTGGAATCATGCACCTCAAAATGATACACAACTAAGGGTTGTATGCCAGAATATTGATTTAAAAAAATATTGGCCTAAAAAGGTGTACCCAGACCATTGATATCACAATATTTCCTGGTATTCATTTCAGTCAGGGCTGCTACACATCTCCTCTGAAGTCTTTGGGGACAAGTCCCTAAGCTGAGAGTATTCACCCAACTTTACCTCTTGGTCACATACTACATCACCTCACCTTTGTGATTCAAAAAGGAGGATGGGCATCTAAATTAGAGTGATCAGAAAAACTGCTTGTGTATTTCTGCCCAAGTCCTCCTACCCACCTGTCAAAGTCAGGAAACCCTCAACATCTCAACAGGCCACCAAGCCTTCTGGAGAGAGGCATAGTGTTAGGGCGAGCAGGAGACAGCACCAGGTGACAGATTCGGGGTCACAAACGCATGTGTGCCGTTGGACACCCCTGGCAGTGAATGACATTGGACAGGAAGGGTGAGACAGTCCTCGCCACCATAAAGGAACCAGATGCTTTACGAGGATCAAACAAATAGAAATTGTATTTTTGTCCGTAAGACTATAATCATTTGTTCCAGATAATAAAAATGTGCTCATGTTGATCTCTGACATCACAGCAGGATTTCCCTCAACCCAGGTTAAGGATATCCACAGCACAGGATTCATCTCTGCACACCTTGTTTGCTCTGGTCTAATTTTGTCCTCACAAGAAAAGATGGGTATAAGACCACACTGTGGTGGCCTGTTTTGTTACACTGTATGCAATAAAGGCCAGGATGTAGTGATGCACCTAGTGTAACACCAGCCCAGGCTCTGCACCCAGCAGCTATAATGCAGAGAAGGGAGTTACTGACATTATACAATTCATGAGCAACAGGAGCAAACATTGGATGCCCCCATTCAAGTAGAAACAGCACAATAGCACCCCCTTCAGTTACTCACTAGTGGGCTTGTGTATTGTCCCTCCTACTCCCTGACACAATCAACCGTTTGACTTATTAAATAATAGGGTCCAACTCCATCTCACTGCTCCATTCTTCCCACGTGATCGCACGTGCACCTCCCATCTCAATCATATCCTGCACTGTTGCTACCGTACTTTCCTTCTCCTTAGAAAGTATTGATGATCCATTCACCTCCCACCAGTCCAACAACAACCTAGACAATTAGTCCGCTAGACATTTCTTCCAACCTTGAATGTGTTACAAGGTATAACAATATTCCTGGAGTCTAGCTGCTAATCTAGCCGATCTCGCCAACTCCTTGCCTGCTCCACCAGAAAGCAAAGGTTTGTGTTCTGAATGTAGAAGTAACTTGGTTCCCCACAAATAAGTTCTGAAATACTCTGTTCCCCAGGCTGCTACTGCCTCGTGTTCAATATCCTATTAGTTTCTTTCAGAGGTGGTCAAATTCCTGGTGGGAAAGGCAACAGTCTTCTCACACTTCAAGTGGACTTGTGACAAGACTGTCCTGATGTATGTGGAACTGGCATTCACAGCAAGTATAGATTTCAATCTGGTGTCAAAAGGCATTGAGATGCTAGCATTACAAATTTCATTTTTGATCAATTCAAAACACTTTTGTTGTTCCTGTCCCCAAGCAAAGGTAACCCCCTTCTTAAATATCAAACACAAGCACTCTGTTTTGTCCGAAAACTCCTCAACAAACATAGGGGCATATTTACAAGACCCCTTGCGCCCCATATTTACAAGGTCATGTAAAGCCACCCTGTATGGCTTTTTGTGTCCTTGTAAATACGGCCCCTTTTCATGCAGCACTTTTTGTGAAAGGGGCATGCCATGGGTATTGCTGTGGGTGTTTCCATACAACACCCAAGGCTTCTGCCATATTTCCAGATTTCCAAACTTATGTAAACCTGGGAAAGTGTCAGAATGCTACGCCTCCTGTAGGGAGGCGCAACAAGTTGAAATGTTTCATTTCTACAAGTTTTTTCCTCCTTCGTTGCGTGCTGCCTTCTGCAGCACTCATAGAAAGAGGAAATCTTCTCTCATAATTGTTTTTGTGCAGGAAGGTGTCCCTTCCCAGGAGAAACACAGGGATGCAACATATTATTGTAATTATGATGCATTCCTGTGCTTTGAAAATGACTCAGTGCTGATCAGACTAATGGCTTGCGGCACCACGCTGAGTCACTTTCTTGTTGATAAGGCCCATAGTTTAGTACTCAATGAGGCCCAGAACGTACCGCAGCATGTCTTTATCTGTGGGCGAAGGGGCTAATCTAAATTGCACTCAACAAATTCTCTTTAGGTTTGACACTGTCTTCAGAAATTGTGTACCCCAGATAATCGACTTGTTCTACTAAGAACTTAAATTTCTCACGGCTGAGAGGTAAACCAGCATTGTTCACTGTATGCGATGCTTGCCTGAGGACCATATTATGTTGATCAATTGAATCACCAAAAATCAAAATATCGTCCTGGAAGTACAGGATGTTATTCATGTCTCTGATCACCTCATTCATCATTATTTGGAAAACACTAGCTGCTAAACTGAAACCAAAAGGCATGCGTGTGAATTGAAATGTGCCCTCCCTGTTGATGAAGGCTGTGAGAGGTTTGGATTCTTTGTGCCACTGAATCTGATAATAGTCATTTTTCAAATCCAGTTTAGAAAAATACCTATCACCACCCAAGGCCAATATTAGCTCGTTAATGTTCGGCAGAGGATAGGTGTCAACCACTACATTCTGGTTGAGAGACCTAAGGTCGACACAAAACCTATATCGACCATCCTATTTCTCAGTATTCACTATCGGGGACATCCAACTGAACGTCTCCACTGGTTTGATAACCCTACTCAATAACATCTTGTTAACAAGTCCTTGACTGCAGCCCGAGCAACCAAAGGGATCCTTCTAACCTTGTGTTGAATTGGCACAGCATCAGATTTGAATACAATCTTGAGATCATACTCCTGCAGGTGACCCTATTCTTCCATGAAAATATCCTGTGCTTCACTTAAAATGTCTGAAAGCAACATGTTATCAACTACCATCGCCTGGTTGGATGCCCTGGGATCAATAATGAAACTGAGGTTATACTGATGTATCAAACCCAATATATGTGGAACATCCAAGCCACATACACTTCCCCTCAGTTTTTACATTTCGCTAACTTTTATTGTAGACTTCATGTACCCTATCAAATCAATAGTTTCCTTTTGCTATTCCCCAGGACTGATATCCTTTGGTAAGAGGTTCCTGGCCAATGTTTGGTACACAAACTCTTGGGGATATTTGTGTACATTAACCAAGTATCTATCATGAGTGCTACGGTCTTCCCATTGATTTCAAATTCTGCCTTGAGTCTACACCTTGCCATTACTCATGTTGGCGCCTTCTACACTAAGGATGCGATCTTCCCTCACTTTCATCATGCTTTCCTCCTCAACCGTAGCCAATCTTGGTTGGCTCCCTTGCTTGCAAACAATGACAAAGTAGCCCCTGAGACCACGCTTCCTACATTTCTTATTAGAGCTATGCATTTACTGTAATCTGCGGTATGGAAATTGCTTCCACACCAATAGCATATTTTATTGTGTTGCTTGGGTTTCCCTGTAGTGTTGCTAGATTTAAATATTGCACCCAAATTGGATTCCCTTCTAGCTCCATTGGAAACCACCCCACAATTGACATCTTTCTTTTCCACTTCCTTCATGCACAGTTCTGACTGCTCCACAACTTTGGCAATGTCTATAGCTTCTTTCAAGGATGGATGTTTTGCAACCCATAGTCGTTCTTTGATTTATTTGCTCTTATAATGAACAATGAGTTGGTCACGAATACATTCATCTGACATTGCCCCAAATTTACATTTCATTGACAATTCTCTTAATTTGGAAACAAACTCATCAATTGTCTCACTCTCATTTTTAAGATATGTGCAGAATTTTAATCTGGTCATGACCAGATTTACTTCTTTGGCAAACCTTTGATACTCATGGCAATGCACAGTTGACAATTATATAAATCACCACATTGACAGAAAAAAACCTAAAGTTAGCAGGTGTGCGCATCACCGGTGTACAATTACTCATAATGATGAGTGACTCGCAGAGTGCAGACTGTTTCCCTGGCCTCTACTGGTGTGAGTATCATCAAAATTCACATAGTTGCGACAAAAATTAAAATAAGGGGCAAATGACACACAGCGGAGTGCATATCACCGTAGTTCAGATGTGGGTACCACAAGGGAGGAAGTAGCTGAGAAATGACATGTACAGGTGTGCGTGTCACCGAGAAGCTGTGTGAGGAAAAATGGAAATAATAGGGAAATGCCACGCATCGGTGTGCATATCACCATACTTCAGATGTGGGCACCTCAAGCGAGGAAGTAGTTGACACGTATGGGTATGCTTGTCACCGATGAGCTGTAAATGGTTAAGCAGTCTCCGGTGTGCACATCGCCGAAAACTGGATATTTTCCCAAACAAAGGTGGCGCCCTGTGGCATTCTAAGATTGTACCACCTGTTGCTAAGGGCATCAGGATGTCAATGAGTCATCATCATCATCACCATAGTCTTTATTGGATTTTATGGATAAAACCACAAACGACAAGTCATTATATACAACACACAGAATATCAGTGTCATAGTCATACGTATTTTAAACCACCAGAAAACGTACAAGAGAAAAGCAGTTAAAAGGTGAATTCAGCAACTGTAAAAAGAATAAGGCTGGCCTAACTTGGTAAAAATTGAGGGGTAATAAAATTGGGCTTATAAAATTGTGTCACAGGAAGCTATATTTTGGGCAAAACATGACCACATGTAATGTATCGTTGATCGAGGTGTTATCACAATTACAGGGGGGCAAATCTGAGTGTTTAAAATAGCCATGGTTAAAATGGACCAGTCGGTGAAATAAATTGAATCTAAAATAAGTCAACAAACGGCGACGATGGCGAGGTATATCCCAAGTCAGATAGGGCTCTATATTACTAACTATTTTCGCCAGAAGCACGCGTCGCAGAAAGTGTTTTGTTAAAGCATCAATGAGTCAATTTTTCAACATCTTCCCAGCGTTTTTTAAGTTAGTTGCACTCGTTCAGAAGTGCGTGCAGCTCTCGTTCACCTGTCGAGCACAGACTTGCTCCGCCAGCTCACCCCTTCTCAATATTGCGATATTCTCAAGCAAAATACACCAAATAAGGACACAATAATACCAGAGCGGTTGCGATCCTTCCCTCAATGGGAGCACTAAGGGGCATATTATCAAGACAGGCGATAAAATTATCGCCACTTTAGTGGCAGAAAATTGCCGCTAAAACTGCGATAATGGGCTTAATAATATGCTCTATGGAATTCCAATTGAAGCCCATGTTAGATGTGAAGGGCATCTAACCTGAGCTTCAATTGGAATTCCATGGAGCATATTATCAAGCCCATTATCGCCGTTTTAGCGGCAGTTTTCTGCCGCTAAAGCGGCGATAATTTTATCGCCTGTCTTGATAATATGCCCCTAAGTCTTGTCCTTCGAAGCTGATTCGCAGCTGAACAGGGAAAGTGCAGCCGATCGCTGGGTCCACTGCGTCCAGAGCTACCTCAGGTAGTTGTAGATGCCGACTGGCTTCCTCGTCGCCAATTCTTGCACCCTCCCATAGTGAAGACACACCACTCCATGGTCTAGGGTGTAGCTATACCTCAGCCAGTCATACTCCAGCTGACATCCCTGAAATGCTAGCTTCGCATCTAGCACTTAGAGTGCAGGAGAATCCCACATTACTTGTTCTACATGCAGGTTTCTTAACAATGTACAATATAACATTTTTCCTATGCACAACAGGCCTGTAATGGTTCCAGCTGATTTAGACCTTTCCATATGGCTCATCACATCACCAAGGTAAGTGATTTTGCTGAGAGAAAGCTAGCACTTCTTGATCATCAGAGTCAGTCCTGTGTTTCTTCTTGTGGTCGGCACAGCTCTAATCCTTTACGAGGAAATGTAGATCCAGGAATAAGAGGCAATCCAGACAGGCTAGGGCAAATGATTTCAGCCAAACCAGCGACTGCTATATTAGCCTCTGGAATGTTGTTTAGGATTTCTTCATGCCAAAGGGTATGACCTCACACTCAAAGAGACTCAGAGGTGTCTGTGGCTGAAGCCATGTGAGCCCGATTAAGCCTCGAGGTCCCCCTGATAAGATTGAAAGTAGAGATGTGCTGAGAAGTTCCACTTTGACTAGGATTTCATCTCACCAGGGCATTAGAGAGGCTCTGAGAGATATGATACATGTATCTTTAACCATTGGCCTGTTTTGTTCAGTGCCAATTTTCACTTCAAATGCAAAAACAACAGTTGATGGACAGAATGCAGAACAATGTCATACTGAGATCTGGGCCTAAATCCATTGCTTTTTTGCTCACCATGCTGTTCCAGTTTGAACCCAGCCATATGCAAATCAGCCATGACCCTGTGCCTCATGGGAACAGTCCAGCCCGAACTGCCAAGCCAGGTTCTCCCTGGACTGGAAACAAGCATCCTAGGACCGGTTTCAGGGTTTCACCCCTCTTCAGCCAATATAGCTTGATTCTAGTGACATGAAGAGCACAGGGCCCACGACTGGGCACTCGGGGTGACAAATGCAAAAACAACAGTTAATGGACAGAATGCAAAACAATGTCATAAATTCACCCCAGTACAGCTCAGTTGACTGGGGGTGAGTGTTTGATTTGCTCAAACGCTCCGTCCATCATCCCCTTTGGTATCGCTTTGTTCGCCCTTAGTTGGCAGCGTATGCCCAGACGTGGGCCCCTTGCTCACTTTGCCACTGGATTCAAGATAGCCTGGCTGATGAGGGTTATGAACCCGAAACCGGTCCCAGGATGCTTGTTTCCGGTCCAGGAAAGACATGGCTTGGCAGTTCAGGCTGGACTGTTCCCATGAGGCACAGGGTCAGACTGATTTGCATATGGCCATGTCTGAACTGGGGTGGTGGAGTGAGCTAAAGAATGATGATGGATCAAACCCAGATCAGTTGACTGGGGGTGAGTGTTTGATTTGCTCAAACGCTCCGTTTGGTATCGCAATGTTCACTTCAAGGCAGCAGCTGGCTCTGCAGGCCTGGTTCTTGTGTTTGAGGGGAAACAGCAACACTCTACAAATAGACAATGCATGGCTACAAGCAAAGTTGTTTATAAAAGTACCTTAATACATTGATCACGGAGCAAAATACTTCTCTGCATTGTAGAGAAGCAGAAAAAGGTGAACAGAACATGGTGTACATCTGTGGGGGGGAAGTTACTCGACTGTACGATCGCTGGAGACGGATCTCCCCGGAGACCTCTCCCCTTGTCCTCGGCCGACCCTCCCGGTCCGTCTAACACTCACCTTACCCAGAGTTAGGCCGAGCAAGAGCGGGGAGGCCCTTCCTGGAAGGGTCTCGTACCTAGGATCGCACACGCTGCGCTTACTCTCTCTTCGGATAGAGGAACACCACACAGTAATTCGTTGGAAGACAATATGCTTTTATCGGTAGTTGTCAGGGATCTTTATGATCCGGCAGGCAGGTGTAGAATTAATGCCACAAGCGGCAGCGATCTCGTGATGAGGGAAAAAGGGGTAGCGGGACAGTCTTTGAATCAGTGTCTCTGCGAGGTATCCGGCGCCCAGCTCTCAATCCTCGAGCTGAGGGGATGTTGCTTCTCTCGGCAATCTCTGCCGATTCTCTTGGAGGAGCGGGCCGCGAGTCACTCAGCAGGCACCGGAGGTTTGTAGTTCGGGGAGCCGCGACGGCGTCAGCAGGGCTCAGATGGTTCAGAGTTCGGGGAGCCGCGACGGAGTCAGCAGGGCTCAGATGGTTCAGAGTTCGGGGAGCCGCGACAGCATCCGCAGGGCTCAGATGGTTCAGCGTTCGGGGAGCCGCGACAGCGTCAGCAGGGCTCAGATGGTTCAGAGTTTGGGGAGCCGCGACAGCGTCCGCAGGGCTCAGATGGTTCAGCGTTCGGGGAGCCGCGACAGCGTCAGCAGGGCTCAGATGGTTCAGAGTTCGGGGAGCCGCGACAGCGTCAGCAGGGCTCAGATGGTGCAGAGTTCGTGTAGCGTTCTTCGGTTCGGGGAGCGATCGAGCCGCGACCAGGTCAGCGGGCTCTCGTCAGTCCAGGTCTTCTCTGCTCTCGTCCCTTCAGCACCCCTTGTTATACTCTCCCTCCTCTTTGAAGTCCGGAGTCCTCGCAGAGAGGGGTCTGGTGCCTGGGGGGCGGTGTGTCGGGGTTTCCTGTCGCTCGGCCCTTTGATCTGTTCAGGTGGGTCCGGGAGGGACTCCAGACACCCAGCGGTCGAGGCGCCTGCTCCCTGGAGGCCTGGTGGTCGATCGAAACCTCCCTCGGGGGAGAGACCAGAGGTGTGACAGGGTCGGCGCCTCTCGGGCTGGTTTGGGGGGGTTTCGCTCTCCCTCGGTCGGGCATGCGTGTTGGGGATCTGGTCGGCCCTCGGGATGTTGGCCCACGGTGGCCAGAAGGCTGTATCAACGAAGTTCGGCGTGGTGGCAGAGTAACCTGCTGGTCGGGAGGGCCCACGCCACGAGGCCGGTCTCACACTCTCGTTTTGGCTGCGTGCAGTATGGGCACTTGAAGTGTGATATAACTTTGCAAGTACATAGTTATAGAACTCACCCTCTCACTAACCAAAACACTGTCTGCTTCAATTTTAACTGGAGTCCAGTTTTATAGCTCTCTTTATCTGCTTCCAAATGTTGCAGTTAACAAGCAGGTGAGCTAAAGTGATCTGTCCAAGTTCACACAATGTTGTTAAGCAGAGAGGCCAGCTTGCAATATAGGTCTCCTGGCTCTGCAATCGGTAAATTACTCTCTAGACTAGTGCTTAATTTGAGCCGGTGGTTTCCGGTGCTCAACACCAGCACTTAATTGGTTTCCGGTGCTCTTCACCTGGACTTAATTGTCATCACCACACCTATGACACTCTGCCACATCGTGACACTGCTCATCTAATTTAGAGATGAGCAGAACAAAGGTTGTTTATTAATGCAATATACATATACCTGCCTCCCCAGCCATTCCTTTTGATTTGAGGACCTGGAATAATATGAACTATCTCACATGCAGGCGAGAGAGATGGTTAGTAGTTGTTTTGGTACTGTCGTTGGCAGAGATGATGGGGCAATTGGTGGGGTAACCTGCAGTGGCATACTGGCCAGGGCCCTGGCACTTATAAGGTTACAAATTAACCACTGCTCTAGACCTGGTGCCTGGGTATGTTTACTGCTTTAAATGGGAAAAAAGAAGGGCAGGTGCTCACCAAATTGAGTATGGAGGGCAGAGACTGACAGCCATCGGTGTGTGGCTAAAAGGAAGGTGTTTAATATCATCAACATTTTCTTGGTGTGCTTCAATGGCTAGTGATCTTTGAGCCAACAGGTACATTTTACTGGCCAGTTTTACTTCACCTACATTTGCAGGAAAGAAAAAGGTTCTGAAAAGGAACTTGTTAATTATTTCAGTACTTAATAGTGTGGGTAGTAAATCTTTCCCTTCTGAGGAATGCAGGTCTAACATAACCAAAAAAAATTAAACAAGAGCGAAAATGCAGCATTTTTTATGTACAATCTTACAATTAAATGGATAAAAAGTCGAAGGGTGAGCAGCAAAATGCTATTTCTCATAGCATTCATCACATTTCTAAATTTAAGTTCCTTTAATTGTTTCCATCATGCTCCATCTATGTCGAATTTCAATCACATGTTGTGACTGAGTCTCCAGATGAAGGGCCTGGCTGGAATAATAAACAAATGACCCAAATCTTAGGCAGCGCAGCTAGACAGATTTCCCACACTCATTCAGCGGGGCTGTCACTCAAGGAGGTTATCACTCAAATATTAGCATCAAATATACATTTTAGAAAGCAATCATTCTGTTGCCAAACTTCAGCTTGTCAGGTAATGAAAATACATGTAATTTGCTATCAAATACATGTTCTCAGTATTTAAAAAATATGATTGACTCTCCCAAACAAATTATTCATCTTGTCATTTTCATTAATAATCCATTTTTGCAGGTTACTGAGATGGGTGGGAGAATCTGGGCTTTAATGCTACAGTAGTCAGGACCAATATTGATGATGGCATGTGCTTCACAAATGGCTACACTAAAAAGCCATTACAGGGTCCAAGTTTAGGTAGTGGATGGAGGGCTGTGCCTTCTTAGTTAGTATATTGTAGGAGGAAAAATTTCCAAAAGTTCATTGGTTAGTTTCAAACACGATGTGTTTACTTATGTTTTCACACATAGAGCAAAAAACAGCAATCACACGTGTTTCACCTATTATCCCATCGGCCGAGGGCTTTTTAAAGGCTGATTAGGTACAAAGGTGTCATAAGATTATTGGTTTAAGACCAAAAATACGTGAGGGGACAGTGAGAGTGTAGAGGGACAATTAGAATGTGAGGGGACAGTGAGGATATGTCGTAGTGAAGTGGTAGTGAGAAAAGGAAGAAATGGGAAAAGGAAAAGGAAGGGAAAGAAAAGAAAAGAAAAGAAAAAGAAAGGGAAAGGGTGGGAAACAGAACAAAAGACAAAAGGGAAAAGATACAGCAAGAAAGGATTCATGTTTCATAATTACACATTTTCCCTTAATCACTAAACCCTAATGATAAGAGAATGCCAGCCTCATCATCACGATAAATCCATATCCGTAATTTACAATAGGCATGTTTATAGGTCGGGGGAAATTATCATAGCACAAAGCCATGAAACACATTCAAATATGTACCAGAGGTAAAGTAACCGTACTGTACTCCATCGTACAGATTGTGAATGTTACTTTGCACGGAGAGAACAGGGCATTTAAACATGTACAGGAGGTGAAAAATCAAAGTCACATTGTAGCGTAGCAGTACTGCAATCCATCACGATAATCACAAGTATTACATGGAAGACAATATGGGCAAACAAAATTAGTACATGTCCTACAGTGACAGATCCAAAAGTAAGGGGTTCAGCAAAGAGAAAGAAATGAAGTAATGTGGCTATGTTATATTGCATAGCGCTTACCAGAAAGTCTTGACTGGTAGTCGTATTCCTAAAACAACAAGCATTGGCATAGCCAATAGGTCTCGCTTTTGGGACCTTATAAGTATTTAGTTATGCAACTGTTGTGTGATTGTGGTTGTGTGTGGTTGTGTGGTTGTGTGTGTGTGGTTGTGTGTGTGGTTGTGTGTGTGTGTGGTTGTGTGTGGGTGTGTGTGATTGTAGTTGTGTGTGCATGGTTGTGTGTGCTTGTGGTTGTGGGTGTGGTTGTGGGTGTGTGTGTGGTTGTGGTTGTGTGTGTGTGGTTGTGTGTGTGTGTGATTGTGTGCATGTGTGGTTGTGTGTGTGTGGTTGTATGTGTTGTTGTTTGTGTGTGGTTGTGTGTGTGGTTGTGGTTGTGTGTGTGGTTGTGTGTGTGATTGTGGTTGTGTGTGTGGTTGTGTGTGTGTGTGTGGCTGTGTGTGTGTGTGGGGGGGTGTGGTTGTGTGTGTGGGGGTGTGGTTGTGTGTGTATGCTTGTGGTTGTGTGTGTGGTTGTGTGTGGTTGTGTGTCTGTGGTTGTGTGTGTGTGGTTGTGTTTGTGGCTGTGTGTGTAGTTGTGGTTGTGTGTGTGTGGTTGTGTGTGTGTGGTTTTGTGTGCTTGTGGTTGTGTGTGCGGTTGTGTGTGGGTGTGGTTGTGTGTGTGGTTGTGGGTGTGTATGTGTGGTTGTGTGTGTGTGGTTGTGGTTGCGTGTGGTTGTGGTTGAGTGTGTGTGGTTCTGTGTGTGGTTGTGTAGTTGGGGTTGTGTGTGTAGTTGTGGTTGTGAGTGTGTGTTATTGTGTGTGTGTGGTTGTGTGTGTGTGGTTGTATGTGTGTGGTTGTGTGTTTGTGGTTGTGTGTGGGTGTGGTTGTGTGTGGTTGTGTGTGTGTGTGGTTGTGTGTGTGGTTGTGTGTGTGTGTGGCTGTAGTTGTGGGTGGTTGTGGTTGTGTGTGGTTGTGTGCATGAGTGGTTGTGGTTGTGTTTGTGGTTTTGTGTGTGTGATTGTGTGTGGTTGTTTGTGTGTGATTGTGTGTGTGTGGTTGTGTGTGTGTGGTTCTGTGTGTGTGTGTGGTTGTGTGTGGTTGTGATTGTGTGGTTGTGGTTGTGTGTTGTGGTTGTGTGTGTAGTTGTGGTTGTGTGTATAGTTGTGGTTGTGTGTGTGTGTTATTGTGTGTGTGGTTGTGTGTGTGTGGTTGTGTGTGTGTTGTTCTGGTTGTGTGTGGGTGTGGTTGTGTGTGGTTGTGTGTGGCTGTGTGTGTGTGTGGTTGTGTGTCTGTGGTTGTCTGTGGTTGTAGTTGTGTGTGGTTGTGGTTGTGTGTGTGAGTGGTTGTGTTTGTTTGTGGTTTTGTGTGTGTGTTTGTGGTTGTGTGTAGTTGTGTGTGTGTTTGTGGTTGTGTGTGGTTGTTGTATGTGGTTGTGTGGGTGGTTGTGGTTGTGTGTAGTTTTGGTTGTGTGTGTAGTTGTGGTTGTGTGTGGTTGTGTGTGTGTGTGGTTGTGTGTATGTGGGGGGGTATGGGTGTGTGTGGTTGTGTGTTTGTGGGGGTATGTGTGTGTGGGTGGGGGTGTGGGAGTGTGGTTGTGTGTGTGGTTGTGTGTGTGTGGTTGTGTGCATGTGGTTGTGTGTGGTTGTGTGTGTGTGCTTGTGGTTGTGTGTGTGGTTGTGTGTGGGTGTGGTTGTGTGTGGTTGTGTGTGTGTGTGTGTGGTTGTGTGTGTGTGTGGTTGTGTGTGTGGTTGTGTGTGTGGTTCTGTGTGTGTGTGGTTGTGGTTGTGTGTGGTTGTGTTTTGCGGTTGTGTGTGTAGTTGTGGTTGTGTGTATAGTTGTGGTTGTGTGTGTGTGTTATTGTGTGTATGTGGTTGTGTGTGTATGGTTGTGTATGTGTGGTTGTGGTTGTGTGTGGTTGTGTGTGTGGTTGCGTGGGTGTGGTTGTGGTTGTGTGTGGCTGTGGTTGTGGTTGTGTGTGTGAGTGGTTGTGTTTGTTTGTGGTTTTGTGTGTGTGTTTGTGGTTGTGTGTGTGTTTGTGGTTGTGTGTGGTTGTTGTTGTGTGTGGTTGTGTGTGTGGTTGTGTGTAGTTATGGTTGTGTGTGTAATTGTGGTTGTGTGTGTGTGGTTGTGGTTGTGTGTGTGTGGTTGTGTGTGGTTGTGTGTGTGTGGTTGTGTGTGTGTGTGTGTGTGGTTGTGTGTGTGTGTGGAGGTGTTTTTTGTGTGTGTGTGTGGTTGTGGTTGCGTGTGGTTGTGGTTGTGTGTGATTGTAGTTATGTGTGTGGTTGTGTGATTGTGTTTATGGGTGTGTGTGCTTGTGGTTGTGTGTGTGTAGTTGTGGTTGTGTGTGGTTGTGTGTGGTTGTGTGTGTGTGCTTGTGGTTCTGTGTGTGGTTGTGTGTGGGTGTGGTTGTGTGTGGTTGTGGGTGTGTGTGAGTGGTTGTGTGTGATTGTGTGTGTGGTTGTGTGTGTGGTTCTGTGTGTGTGGTTCTGTGTGTGTGTGGTTGTGGTTGTGTGTGGTTGTGTTTTGCGGTTGTGTGTGTAGTTATGTGTGTAGTTGTGGTTGTGTGTATAGTTGTGGTTGTGTGTGTGTGTTATTGTGTGTATGTGATTGTGTGTGTATGGTTGTGTGTGTGGTTGTGTGTGGTTTTGTGTGTGTGTGTGGTTGCGTGGGTGTGGTTGTGGTTGTGTGTGGCTGTGGTTGTGGTTGTGTGTGTGAGTGGTTGTGTTTGTTTGTGGTTTTGTGTGTGTGTTTGTGGTTGTGTGTGTGTTTGTGGTTGTGTGTGGTTGTTGTTGTGTGTGGTTGTGTGTGTGGTTGTGTGTAGTTGTGGTTGTGTGTGTAGTTGTGGTTGTGTGTGTGTGTGGTTGTGGTTGTGTGTGTGTGGGTGTGTGTGTGTGTGTGTGGTTGTGTGTGTGTGGTTGTGTGTGTGTGGTTGTGTGTGTGTGTGTGTGGAGGTGTTTTTGTGTGTGTGTGTGGTTGTGGTTGTGTGTGGTTGTGGTTGTGTGTGATTGTAGTTATGTGTGTGTGGTTGTGTGATTGTGTGTGTGGGTGTGTGTGCTTGTGGTTGTGTGTGTGTAGTTGTGGTTTTGTGTGGTTGTGTGTGGTTGTTGTGTGTGGTTGTGTGTGGTTGTGGTTGTGTGTAGTTGTGGTTGTGTGTGTAGTTGTGGTTGTGTGTGGTTGTGTGTGTGTGTGGTTGTGTGTGTGTGTGGTTGTGTGGGTGTGTGTGTGTGTGTGTGGGTGTGTGGTTGTGTGTGTGTGTGTGGTTGTGTGTGTGGGGGTGTGGTTGTGTGTGTGGTTCTGGTTGTATGTGGTTGTGTGTGGTTGTGTGTGGTTGTGTGTGATTGTAGTTATATGTGTGTGGTTGTGTGATTGTGTGTGTAGTTGTGGGTGTTTGTGTGTGGTTGTGTGTGTGGTTGTGTGTGTGGTTGTGTTTGTGGTTGTGTGTGTGGTTGTGTGTATGTGTTTGTGTGTGGTTGTTTGTGTGTGATTGTGGTCATGTGTGTGGTTGTGTGTGTGATTGTGGTTGTGTGTGGTTGTGTGTGTGTGTGTGGTTGTGGTTGTGTGTGTTTATGTGGTTGTGTGTAGTTGTGGTTGTGAGTTATTGTGTGTGTGGTTGTGTGTGTGTGTGTGTGTGTGGTTGTGTGTTTGTGTGGTTGTGTGTGTGTGGTTGTGTGGTTGTGGTTGTGTGTGTGGTTGTGGTTGTGTGGGTGTGTGTGTGGTTGTGGGTGTGTGTGTGGGTTATTGTGGGTGTGTGTGTGGTTGTGTGCATGTGGTTGTGTGTGTGGTTGTGTGGGTGTAGGTGTTGGTGTGGTTGTGTGTGTGGTTGTGGGTGTGTGTGTGTGGTTGTGGGTGTGTGGGTGTGGTTGTGGGTGTATGTGTGTAGTTGTGTGTGTGTGTGTGGTTGTGGTTGTGTGTGTGTGGTTGTGTGTGTGGTTGTGTGTGTGTGGTTGTGTGTGTGGTTGTGGTTGTTTCTGGGTGTGGTTGTGTGTGTGGTTGTGGGTCTGTGTGTGTTGGTGTGTGGGGTTGTGTGTGGTTGTGGGTGGTTGTGTGTGTGTGTGTGGTTGTGTGTGTGTGGTTGTGTGTTGTTGTGGTTGTGTTTGGTTGTGGTTGTTTGTGTGTGGTTCTGAGTGGTTGTGTGTGTGGTAGTGGTTGCGTGTGTGCTTTTGGGTTGTTGTGGTTGTGTGTGTAGTTGTGGTTGTATGTGTAGTTGTGTGTGTGTGTTATTGTATGTGGTTGTGTGTGTGTGGTTGTGTGTGTGTGGTTGTGGTTGTGTGTGGTTGTGGTTGTGTTTGGTTGTGGTTGTGTGTGTGTGGTTCTGAGTGGTTGTGGTTGTGTGTGTGGTTGTGTTTGCGTGTGTGCTTGTGGGTTGTTGTGGTTGTGTGTGTAGCTGTGGTTGTGTGTGTAGTTGTGTGTGTGTGTTATTGTGTGTGGTTGTGTGTGTGTGTGTGGTTGTGTGTGTGTGTGTGGTTGCATGGTTACAGTTTTAGTCACTACTCAAAATGAAATCCATTTTATCAGTGTTGCCAGTGCTCCTTTATGTTTAATGCCCTAAATGAAACTCAATGTTATAAGCATCAAAGGGCTGGCCGAGAAGGGAGGGGGGGAATGCGAGGAGCAGAGGGGAATGCGAGGAGCAGAGGAGCCAGAATGAAACTGACAAAAAGGAGCCAGAATGAAAGTGATGAAAAGGGAGGAGGGAGATGCGAGCAGAGCATCAAAGGGCTGGGCGAGAAGGGAGGGGTGGAATGCAAGGAGCAGAGGGGAATGCGAGGAGCCAGAATGAAAGTGACGAAAAGGGAGAAGGGAGATGCGAGCAGAGCATCAAAAGGCTGGGCGAAAAGGGAGGGGTGAATGCGAGGAGCAATGAAACTGACAAAAAGGGAGGAGAGACATGGGAGCAGAGCATCAAAGGGCTGGGCGAGAAGGGAGGAGGGAATGCGGGGAGCAGCTGTGCACGTGCACGACATCGTGCACTCAAGCTTGTAGCCAGCAAAACCATGTGGGTAACACTTTGAAAACTCACCTACTAAAGTCTCTCCGAGCAGCGCATGCGCGCTGACTCAGCAACACCTAAAAAGATGGTATAGCCATTGTGTAAGACACATTGTTTACATTGAAGAACCAAATGTGCATGCTGCAGTCAGCGTGTATTTTAGGTAAGTATAGATGGTGGGACCAGAGTACAACAAGCATTAGTTCTCAGGTATTGAGGGAAATGGGGGTTAAAAACGTTCAATCTCAGCTGCTTAAGAGTGGTGTCTACACCGTGGCTGACGGGCGGGTGAGATTAGTCTATCCGTTTGATACTACAAGCTCACCGGAAGGCCAGGAATGGGCCCACAGGGATGCTACATGAGGAGGTTGCAGGTAATCCCTGCAGCGATATGCCCGACAGGTTGGGGGTATAGGAAAGAAAACATAGGTATCGCGGGACGCTGGGTGCCATAAAACAGAAGCGGGGTTAACGGGTACATGCGGGTGTAGTGGATAATCATTACAAAACTTCGCCCAACATGTTTAAGGATTTCGGAAAGTAAGTGTCGCGGGATGCTGCAAGCTGATGAAGCAGACAGGTGCTGCGTTGTCGCCTCAAGGGAAAGGCAGCCAAGCTAAATGTAATCCAGCGTTCTGCGGGCATTCAGAAGCAAGTTCAGTCAGTGGACTGATTTGCGGTCTTACCTTAATGGTGAAGTAAAGCGGTCTCTGCGGTCCCAGGAGCATGTAGAGTTCCGGGACGGGCCGCGGTCAGATATAATGATTCCGAGTCTGACGTCAGAGTCTCCTGCTGTCACAGCATGCTGCTGATGCACGGGGGCAACGGAAGAGTTACTAAACGGAATGTTATAAATAAAGCATAGTCATGTTGGTCTTAAAATTCGAAAACCACCGTATTCGAAGTAAAAGTATTGGATGGAGATATGTGAGAGAGAAGAGGCCTAAAAAAAGAAAAATTAAATGAGATGAAGGCAAGTGGCAATGGAAGATTTACTATTAGGGAAATGCGAGAGTCAAGGATATTGTGCTAGAATTACAGACAAACAATATAGTACTGCCTGCAGAGAGTTAATAGAATTAGTAATTAGATTTTCATCTGATATTGAAACAATCAGGTCATACTCATCTTGTATGCATAGTCGCTAGGTTCCTTGTGTGAGTCATGTTGAACAGTTGAGCCTAGATGAATGCATAAGGAGTAAGGACGAAAGTGAGAGGCCAAAACCACCAGCGATGTTAAAAGGGGAGTATTACCACATTATGCTGCAATGTGTGAGATATAGGTCATCATATACGAGGAAGAAAAAGAGAGAGAGCATGCGTGCCCATGGGTGCTGGCTGGTGCGCGGGATGGGAGCTGGTATACTTGTTACCCAATTGGCATATCTTTTGTGATGGATGAGAGAGCATAAATAGTACAGTTTGTGTATTTAAAATAGCCAGTAATGGATTTCTGCATCTTTGTTAAGTCCCTTTGTCATGGTATTCAAACGCATTATGTATTCACTCTCTATCCACCTCATGGTAAGGTCTCGGTTCCTCCCTCGAGAGGGGGGGTTTCACAACTTCCAGACCAAAGAATTTGAAGGTCTTTATATGAGCATGAAATTCCTGGTAGTGTTCGGTCGGTGGGGTCAGTGGGGGTCCCACATCTTCTTTGTTGATGTTACGGTAGTGCTCCAGAATTTTTGTTTTGAGTGCCCTAATTGTACTGCCTACATAGATTTTATTACATGGGCAGATTATGATGTAGATTGCGTATGTTGAAGTGCATGTGATCCAATCCCTGATTTTGAGAGTAGTGCGTGAATCATTCTTGTATTCCACTTGTTTGTTGGCCCCCAGTTTGCACGCATTGCAGTCATGGCAAATGTAGAAGCCACTTTCGTCCTGAAATAGCATCTTTTCATCTTTGATAAATAGGTGTTTTGGTGGCAAAGCACTGATTTGTCATTTTCAACAAGTGCTCGGGTGTACTGCCACACATTGCTTGATTCTGTCCTGGCTTGCCTCGGCCTATGTATCACCACCTTATACCATGGATGATGTCACAATCCATTATTGTAGCACGTATGCTGACAACATCCAGCCTTTCCATCACTATCCCAGGACCAGCATTGTATCATAGCTGAACAAAATCACACCATTAAGGCTTAAAATATGTTAGGAATTTTCATGCTTTAGTGAAGTTTGGCAGTATGCCATGGGTGCCCACACAATGTCACTTAATTACTACCTTACTGTCTGGGTCAGAATTATATCAGGTGTGGACACCCAGGGGCATATTTACAAGGACTGGCACATCTCTGCAAATCAGCAGGGATGCGCCAGAATATATGCGACAAGCAATTCTCCCCTTGCACCACCATGGATGCGTCGCATTTACAATGCGGCGCACTGTGGCACAAGGATAGGCAGATGCGTGTTGCATCTTGTGGCGTAAGTGTGGCGCATTGTTGGAGTCGTGTCGCAAGCATGACACAACTCCAGCAATGCTCAGGGGCTGCCCATACTTAATGTGGTGCGTCACTCCTTACACCTGCTTTAAGCAGCCATAAGAGTTTGACACAGCAGCATCGTAAAACTGATTCAGTGAAATCTTGTAGATTTCACTGCGTCACTTTTACGAGGCTTTCCTGCGACGGAACGCCCACCCTGCGACGAAACGCCCACATGAAACCTGACACAGGTTTCATACGGTGCAGTGCTTTATAAAGTGACGCATCTGCCCAGATGCGTCACGTTGTAAATAAGTTGCAACGTTGGGCATGGTTTACGCCGCCGCTGCGTCAGAGAAGTGACGCAACGGCGGTGCAAATGTGTAGCAAGGGGCTTGTAAATCTGCCCCCCATGTGACATGGGTGCCTATCATAAAGTAGGAAATACCACCATTGTTCCAGGGACAGTTCTCTACCTCACACCCGCAGGAGGAAAGCTATGGCAGTGGTTGTGGGTGACGACAGCTCCATGCTGAGATTGAGACTCTGGGGCCAATTACGATGTCGGACGGAAAGCCTCCTCCAGACAGTCGGAATCTTCTCAACTGTGTTGGAGCCCTTCCGACCGACCGACTCAGGCAGTTTACATTCCGACCGCCCGATTACAATGTTAGCGGTTGGACTGTAAACCACACGGTCATTCTGAATCGGTTCATTGCGACTCACGAAGTATTCATGTATGTCAGAACCGCATTGTACACCCCTATGGACAGTGTTTCTGCCCTCAGGATTACAATGTCGAATTCCAACAGCCTTTCGCGCCACCCCTTTTGACACATAAAGGCTGTCGGAAAGTGACTTTGGGGCTCGTGGCCTATGGTTGATGGCCGAGGGGGTGCTGAAAGGAACCCCCAGTAAAACCCTTGCTGTGTGTGGCAGGCCCCATGAGGTGCCTACAACAGGGTGAAGGGTTTTCCGCAAACACCCCATTTCCCCATTGGAGCCTAAGTAATGGCCGGTTGTCGGGCGGAACACTAGCTCCCATAGGGAAGAATGGGACTCCAACCGAACAGTGTTCGGTCGCATCATAATCCAGCGGTTGGAGTCGCCGACCGTGAGTCGGTCAGTCCTGGTTCCGAGTCTGTGTCAGGCGGAGACTTTCCGCCAGACATTGTAACGAGCCCCTATATGTAGGTGACATCTGAACAATGAGAGATAAAATGAAGAATGGGCATCCAAATGACAAAGACTGAAGCAGACTATCCATTGCCAGACATAATGAGACAGGTCCTGAATACATGCACTCACTCATTCTCACTCACATACAGAGGCACACCTTGATACAATAGACACATCTTCATATGTAATGTCAGACCACATAAAGACATTCACACACACACACACACACATACTCATGACCCCACCCCACCTTCCAGCAAACAATAGCTTTTTAGGTCGAGCCTTGTGCAGCGCGCATGCGTTGCTCTAGGAGGAGACCTTTAGAAATCGGTCTGCACTTTTCAAGCACTCGTGCTTGTGGTGGCATCCACCTTGCGGGAGCGAGCAGCGGCACACAGGGGCCATCTGTTTGTAATTAACGTGGCCGCGCTCGCTTGTTTATATTTCTTTACTTTCCCTTCCACTGCCTGCCTCACCCTCGCCCTGCCTTGTGAACCTGTTCCTTTTAAACAACTTTGTGGCTTTTTAATCTCTGCCAATTACTGTGCTACATATCTAACAGCTGTACTTAAAAAATCATACTTTGTTATCTGCTAACATGTATTTTGGTATAATACATTAAAACAGGGGCTGCTCTCTACACACACCATATAAACACACGCTCTCTCCTAGCACATGCTGCCTCTCTTCTCAAGTTATAGGAAGGATGAAACTTAGAGTGGCTGCTGCGTGTGCACAGATTTCTGGGGCCATCTGTTCTTAATTAGCGTGGCAGCACCCGCTTCTTTATCTTTGTTTACTCTCTCTCCCCTGCCTGTCTCACCCTCGCCCTCCCTTGTTAACAGTCTCCACCTAACCAAGTTTGAGGCTTGGTGATCACTGCCAATAACAATCACTTAATCTCCCCGTGCCTACCCTGGTTTTATTTGTTTACATTTATTTTTGTTATGTTACCGGTGCACATTATCAATTCACATTAAAACAGGGGCTGCTCTCTTCACACACCATATAAACAAGCGCTCTCTCCTAGCACATGCTGCCTCTCTTCTCAAGTTATAGGAAGGATGGGGCATATTAGCAAGGGCTGGCGATATAATTATCGGCACTTTAGCATCCGTTTTTCGGGCGATAAGCGGCGATAATTATATCGCAATATCATCAAGGACACGCTAGCGCGTGTTTCATTGATGTAGAGCCTGTTTTTTCACAGAATCGCCTCAGATCGCTAATGAGATGCAAAGAAGGCGTGGCTGTGAAAACAACACATGAAAATATTGCAAAGGCAGCTTCGCGATATTAACAAGGAGGTGCAGTGATAAAAAAAATTATCTGTTAAATTCCAGACTAAGGCATACTAATAATGGTAGGCGGATTATGCTGATACAACCACAGGGTCGTATCAGCAATGTTATTGCTGTTTTCCATGGTACCTCGCTGGAAAACCAGCGATGTTCCATGGTAAACACCGCTATCGCTGAAATATTACCACCATAGCGCTATGAATTGTTAATATAGCGTTATCATGGCGCTCATTTTCAGCTATAGCCGGCGATAATATTTCTACCGCTATGTGGAGCCAGTGATAATTATCGCTGGCCCTTCTTTATATGCCCCGATGAAACTTAGAGTCAGCCCTTCTTTCATTTGAACCTGTGGCTGCTGCGTGTGCACAGATTTCTGGGCCCATCTACAATAACAACACAAGTGCACAATACTGAAACATATCAATCTATGGATATTAGCAATGAACTTCTAATAGACTGGTTTATGATCAATACAGATGTGGAAGACTTATCTGATGCCCTTATGCCATATTTACCACAGACATGTGAAGTAATATTTTGCAATGGCATTATTACAAAAATATTAAAAGATATTGCAACAGAATGAATGTATTTATAAAACATGTATAAATGTACATCATAAATATTTTTTTCCCACTCAACTTACTTTAAAATACTAAAAATGTTAACTAAAAATTCTTGCAATAAAATTTAAACTAACAAACATTTGTCAGTTATTTCTGGACAAACCATTGCCAATATCTTTGGTTACACACTTATAAGGTGACATATTATTATTATTATTATTATTTAGCTTGTAAAGCGCCTGGTTACTCCAACAGAGTGTCCCTGCGCAATGCCAATAGCTCAAAAATAAAATCCAAACTACCAAGCTCTAATTGGGTGTTTTATGTATGCTAAAAAAATATTACTGCACATTGCTCAGAAGGTACATTTTGTATTTTTAGCCTTCAGGCTACTTTAGCATTAAAACTAATTGTAAAGCTGTTCCACATTTGCTTTTTAAGCAAAAAAACTAGAACAAGATTTTTCAGTAGCACACAATTCATTACTTTGTAGTAGTGTTTAGAAACATAGTTATGCTATAAAAACATTGCCATAGAAAATACGTCTCGCCTTTCAGAACATACAAGTATTTAGTTATGCAGCACAATATCCTTGGTGCAACAACATCAACTGTTGCATGGATAAACACTTATAAGGTCCCAAAGGCGAGACCTATTGGTTATGCCAATGCTTGTTTTTCTAGTTATCTGTCCCCAAGCTGGCCCACGCAGGCATCCTATAGTATTCTGTTGTGGCATCTT
The DNA here is from genome assembly GCF_964204655.1 of Triturus cristatus. NCBI lineage: Eukaryota > Metazoa > Chordata > Amphibia > Caudata > Salamandridae > Triturus > Triturus cristatus. The sequence goes on along the minus strand of NC_140590.1, from coordinate 1,655,663,729 downwards.
CTTCCATACTACCTGGCAGGCCCTCATACACTGTGATTTACAGTGTCAGGCCTGCATCATGACCAATCACTGCACAGCAAATGCACAGTGATTTTCCATGCTGCAATCCTGTCTCTGCTAAGGATGCCACATTTGGTGGAAACGTAGGGCTAAGTCATTTTAAGCGCATTCATAGTTTGGCATAAGTGGGAGCGAATGTTCCATATCCACACCTTGGGCCCTGGGACTGTGGACTTCAACATCATTAGGCTACTAAGAAAACTCAACATAAGCTCAATACGCCCTTCTGTGATCTCTATTCAATCTGCAGGAGGTAGAATGAAAATCCAGCTTTTCATCCTTCTGAGGCTGATAAATTAATTTCCATTGAATTGTACATTGGTAACTATAATCTGTTTGTTACCATGCTTAGAAATGTCAAACTGTCTACACAAAACGCTATGCATAAGATATATAATGCATACTCTGGGAATGGAGTGCACATATGTTCCATGCAGAAATGTTCTAACAAATAATGTACTGGAGAGAAAAAGACTGCCCATTTTTTCATTTTATAGATTTAAGTTTCTCTTATTTAGAATAAAAATGTTTCTATGGTTTTAGCAAATTACACCATGTAGGGTATCTGTGCACCACGGCATATTAAAACATTAATCACTCATTATTATAGCCCTTTTCGGGCGAAGGTCTTGAAGCCTTGCAGTGCTGTTATTGGCATTATAGCTGAGGGCAAAGATTTCAATGATAATGATTAATTAGATTGGAAGAATGAAAGGCTGAAGCAGCCCTCTTTGGATTCTAACCAGTCACCCAATGGCCGTGCACAGATTTCTGCAGCAGGTGCACTCGCCCTCTTTAGCTTTCCTGCCTACAGTAATGGCTATTGGAACCCCAACATAAATTAAAAGTGAGAAACGACCAATAAGAGAAATGTGCCGTACAAGAATCTTAACATGTGGACAGTGAAAATGTTCCTGTAACATCACAACCAAGAGCTTACACCAAATAATGCACAGGCGTGAGTGTCTCTCTCTCACAAGCATACACGCCACAACACTTTCCTGTAAAACAAGCAGTTATGTTAAGTGGTCCTTAATCTCCCGACTGTAATTGGAAAGAGAACACCCCATCATATGTACACCCATGAGCATGCATTAATCTAGCACACTTTTCTGTACCTTAGAACTCTAGTCTAGTCATTGAAAAGTTGTGCCACTGGTCGTATGGACCTCAGATTATAGAGTGAAAGCGTATTACAAGATCTAGCATCAGCACAACATTTCCATTGCAGGAAAACCAATTTGGCTCCACAAAAACAACAGAGAGGATGTGTCAAACCATGAAGGTCTATAAGTAAATTTTAGTGGAATTACAAGCCAATAAATCAGTAAATCAATTTAGTCATACATATAATTTTTGATTATGCAGTCTTAATTTGTATATTATAAAGACGAAAAGACAAAATATAGCAAGATACAAAGCACAAAACAGGAAATAGATTGGCTTCATAAAGGAACTTCCCTAATCTAAATAAGGCATCAGATGAAGCAAGTTATGATTCAGGGGCATAAGCACAGATGTTCTAGAATAAAGCTCAGAACCTCAGGTAGGGGAAATTAGCAGAGATCAGGAAAGGTCTTCCCTCAATGAAGTCAAAGCAAGATCTGCTAAGCTAGTCTAAGAAACACACAATTAATATGCAATGGAAGGTTCTGGAAGCTCTGATCCACCAACTCCTTCTGGACGAACCAATCAGGGTACACCATCTCCTGGGAGCAGGTAAAGTCCCTTTTTTTCTATCAACAAACAAAGAAGCAGATGGCCGAATGGCCTTGGAAAGTACCAGTAGTCCAGTCTGGTTGGTACAGGAGGCTAACTCTTATTCCCGTGCACTGCACACCCATGGCCAAGTTTCAATTAAGGCTACCTAATCTAACTACTTCTCAGCATACAAAAGGCTACTCTAACTAATAAGTATTGATAAGGCACCTGCAGGGAAAAGAAAATGTGAAACTTATAGGGGATTTTTAAAAACAATTCAAGTGGCTTAGGCCTAGTTACAGTCAGGCCAACGCTAAGAGAGAAATGCTAGTCAAGTCAATACAGTTAACATAAGCAAAGACCATGATTATAGTTCAATTATATAACTGTGGCATCTGCTACCTGTACATATAGCCACTTTCTACCACTCTGAATAATATGTTTGCACCTTGGTTAATATTTCATTACACAGGTGAATATTTTGATATATAAATGTATGGAGAACTAAAACTTCGTGTTTAATCAGCTTTCTTAAGAATAAAGGCGTAAAGATGTTAATACAAATGCACCATATTTAAACTTTGACCCAACAAGGATTTTAAACAATGTAAAAGGAACTAAAGCTGTTTATAATTGTAGAAATGTCATTGGGAAATAAGGGAGGAAAAGGAAAAAGAAAAAGGGGTGAGAGAGGAAAGCATAAAACATTATTTGAAGACCGATAAAAGCAGAAGATAAGTAGTAAGGAAAATTAACTTTTGAAATAAATGATTGGTAAGATAAAATGCATTGAACTATCAAATAAATTTGAAAGTGTGCAGAGATTGTAACGCTTTATGGTGGTTTAAAATTTTCAGAGTGGAAATAATTATTATTGTGCATAACTGTCTTGTCTAAGAAATTTGTTAATGGCAACTAATACAAATCACTGTTCTCTTGTGGCATATTAGAGGAGGCAAAGGCTACATCTGATCTATGATAATGACACACACTAGACCACTAAGCCTTAAATGAGATATTAGAGGAACATTTCCAATTAATTGTAACCTGCTCAAAGGCCAAAGCCAAAATGAGATTGAACAAACTATTATTACAAACGTTTAAGTGACAAAATCAGATAAACCTCCTAGAAATAGTAATAAAGGGGACAGTGAGCAGTGTATCATAAACACTGTGGCAAGTTCTGATCAGGCTTTCCCCCAGCAGGATGCAGTGGCAGGACATAAAAAAAGAAGGTGCATGAGTTCACTATTGTGATGACCGCAAGTCCAACAGGCCCTATTATTAGTGTTGGAGAATATGGGAGTAGATGAATGGATATGATATAGCCTATGATATAGGAACAAGGATTGAGTAGTGGTGGAAGTTCTAGAAACTTGCATAGTCTAGACCAGATTTTATTCTATAAAAAGATTGGCCAAACACATCCCAAATCTGCTTCTCAATTAAATTCAATTTTTGTTTTAGGCTGAGATAAATCGGGGTTGACAAAAGACATAAATAGAGGACGCTTTAGGGGTAGAGATTAGTATTCTTATTCGAGATGAGTCTGGCAGAGAGGTTGTAGGATTTGAAGGTAGTGATAGAAGAATATACAAAATACTAGCTGTAAGAATAGTCCATTTATGTCAGAATGAGCATGGACAATTAAATGCTGCCTGGAATTGAGGAAAGGAGTGAGAGTTAGAACCATCAAATATGTCTTGAACCCTTAATATAGCTTATGCCTCCAAGTCTTCCAATAAAAGGGTTTATTTTTTATAGCGATAAGTTGATTATACCATAAGGGGAATTGTAGAAAAGAATCGTGAGATATAGTATGTGGTTGATAATAAGGCTTCAACAGGAAACAAGTATGTTTGAACAATGGTGAAGAGATAGAGATGTTTCTGGAAGAGAAAGAAAGGTCTTCTCTAGGAGGAAATGGTGCACGTATGGAGTGTTCAATATCAAGCCATAAAGCAGTAAAGAAGGAAACTGAAGTGAGGAGCCATTTAGAGACTTTTCTCCATCAGAAAACTTTATGATAAGTCTAAAAATCTGGAAAATTCTCTCCTCAGAAAATTGGGATCATTCTACCCACTCTTCGACCTGCTTTTCTTAAGATGCAACAGAGAGATTCTAGATTTTTTGCTATACCAAAGAAAGTTGGAGAGAAGAGAGTCTACCTTTTTGAAAAATGTAAGAAGGAATGTATACAGGAATCATAGACAGAATATACAACAAAATATGTATAATCATTATATTTATGGAGTCAAGACAACCCCACTAAAAATAAATAAAGGGTTCCAGGGTGATAATAGTTTATCAATTCTATTTATTCCTTCTTTCATGTTTTTGTAACGGGTTCTTTAATAGAATTGGTGAACCGAATATCTAAATATTTCATCTTTGAATTATTCCAGTGAAAGCCAGTAGAATCAAATGAGTGTTTAAGACAAAACATTTTAATGGGTAAGACTTCTGTTTTGTCGAAGTTTATTTTATAACCTGTTAATGAAGAGAATTGAGATATTTCATGAAGTAAGGCGGCGATCAGGATTGGCGAGAAAAAGAAGAATGTTGCCTGCATAAGTCAAGAGTTTCAAGGGTTTATATCCATAGTGGAAACCTGTTATGAGATTATTATTGAAAATTTTGGACCCCAAAGGGTTCAGGGACAAACACAAATAAGAGGGGAGATAAGGGACAGCCTTGTCACACTTCTTGTTTAAATGGAAAAAAATGGGAACTTTGTCAGTTAACTAACACAGAAGCTGTTGGAACTTTATAAAGAAGAAATATAAGTGAGATAATATTGGGGCCAATGTCATGCCAAGTAAGAAATTTAAGTAAAAAGGACAAATGTATTCTGTCAAATGCCTTTTCTGCATCAGCAACAGCAGTCAATGGATAAGAAAGAGAGGAGGCCTTATTTAACACATTAAAAAATATTCTTAATTCAGTTTGGATAAAAGTGGTTCAGGTTGCAAGGCTAGTAACTTGGAAAATATTTTATAGTCCACTTTTACAAGGGAGATAGGCTTATAGTTTTTGCAATGCATAGGATCCAGACCATCTTTATGGATAAGAAGAATGTTTGATTCTTGAAAAGTACCCCCAGCTGTACCAGTTTTAATAAAAAATAAAAAAAAAGTTGCAGATGTTTATAAAGGAAAATATTTGAAAAGAGTAAATAAAACTCCACCTTAAAACCATCCAGGCCTGGAGTCTTGCCTTTTTTGAGTGAGTTAAGAGCTTTGAGAATTTCTGCGCGTGATAGATCATGCTCAAGGAGACTTTTATTGGTGGAAGAGGGTGAGATCATCTTTAGTGGGGTAATAGCTGTGGCCACAGAATCAGAGGTACCAGAATATGCCACGAGTAATGAGGAATTTGGACCTTACAATAAAAGTTCACCAGAGGACATACCTGAGTCCGATCTATTAATAGAATCATTCTTGGTTGAATATGTTGCTTTCTTAGTTCTGCCCATAAAGAAATGTAGAGCACACAAGTAAATGGATAGTAGGGCCGACAAAAGTACTGCCATTGATCTATGTAGGGGTGCTCTCTGAGTCTGGACATGATGCACAAATTACCTTTCTGCATTTTATCAATGAGGTGCTCATTTCGTAAATATCCTTCTATCAGAGACATAAGAATATAGGGGCTGATTAAGAGTCTGCCGGTCCATGGAACACCGAACACGCTGTGGCAGTGGTCAGACCACTGGATTATGACCTCTGTGTCATTCCGGCGGTGGACTGCCAGCTGTGCCAGGGAACTGCCTTTCCTTGGCGGTGGTGCGGTGGAGGGGCAATATAATATGATGAGCAGGACTAGCGCAGTCCTGCTGAGCATATTTCGAGTTCCTCCACTGCCAGCCTTTTCATGGCGGTGAGCCTGCCACGAAAAAGCTGGTGGTGGGGAAACAAAGGGGGCTCCCATACCCCCCCACCATGGGCATGTATTCAGAGGGGCACAACATGTGCCGCCCTGTCTGCTTGCACCCCCAGTTCCAGCACGGCAACGACTTCACAGTCCATGCCGTGCTAGAACATTTTTGCTGTTTCCATTGCGGTGCCCTTTTTCAGGGCACTGCCGTGGGAATGGCAAATGGACCGTCCGCCTGCATGAGTTCAACTCGTAATCAGGTGGGCGGTCTTTGCGCGACTTTGTCCATGCTGAGGTGGTGCAGAGCCGGCGCAGCACCGCCAAAGTTGAAATTGGGCCCTAAGTTTGTATGGCAAAAGATAAGCAGAGTGAGGTTAGCAAAGGTGAATATTGGGGGCAAGTGAAAAGTTAGTGTAAATGACTCTCTGGTGCTGTTTCAGTGATTGTAAACATTGCTGTTCGAGATGCGCTGTAATTAATTTCCCCAATACATTAAAATCCAAAATGCCATCCACTTGTTTAAAGAGAAAAATTAATGTTTGCCGCCCGGCAAAGTTTCTCTTGGACTTTGGCGGTTTTGTTTAGTTGAAAGTAGAAATAGCTTTCCAAGTCAATGTGAGCGGAGAGCTCATATGCTCTAACGGTGGTCTTGGTGAGGTACACAGTCTCACATCTAGGCAGCCATCTTGAGTGTATTGTATTGTAAATACGGCGCATCCATGGTGAAGCAAGGGTTTTCCAGGGTGGCGCAGGGAAAGTGACGCATCTCTACAGATGGGTCACTTTCTTGTAAATCTGTCCCAGGATGTTTAAGGTCGTGGAAGAAGGTAACTCAAGGAGTTTCGGCAGAAATTAAGTAAAGGTCACAGGTTCAATACCTTCAGGAAGACCATATATAAGTAGTTTGTTGCACCTGTTTCCGTTTTCTAGATCTCCCGAGTGTTTTTTCAACATGAGGATGTCCTTCTTTAGAGCTGCAATTTTACTACTTTCATCATGAAGATTACTGAGACATTGCTCCACTGACATTATTCTAGTCTCTATAGTTGACCATTTATCGTCAAGGGTTTGCATCTATCTATTTGCTTCCTCGATAAATGGTCTTAAGGCTCAAATTACCTCTAAAACAGTTTCTAAAGAAATCAGAAAATATGCCTATTCTGAAGAAGGAGGGTCCTGCTTGAGACTTTTATTGGTGGAAGAGGGTGAGATCATCTTCAGTGGGGTAATAGCTGTGGCCACAGAATCAGAGGTACCAGAATATGCCACGAGTAATGAGGAATTTGGACCTGACAATAAAAGTTTACCAGAGGACATACCTGAGTCCGATTTATTAATAGAATCATTCGTGGTTGAATATGTTGCTTTCTTAGTTCTGCCCATAAAGAAATGTAGAGCACACAAGTAAATGGATAGTAGGGCCGACAAAAGTACTGCCATTGATCTATGTAGGGGTGCTCTCTGAGTCTGGACATGATGCACAAATTACCTTTCTGCATTTTATCAATGAATATCCTAAATATCGTAAATATCCTTCTATCAGAGACATAAGAATATAGGGGCTGATTACGAGTCTGCCGGTCCATGGAACACCGAACTCGCTGTGGCAGTGGTCAGACCACTGGATTATGACCTCTGTGTCATTCCGGCGGTGGACTGCCAGCTGCGCCAGGGAACTGCCTTTCCTTGGCGGTGGCGCGGTGGAGGGGCAATACAATATGATGAGCGGGACTAGCGCAGTCCTGCTGAGCATATTTCGAGTTCCTCCACCGCCAGCCTTTTCATGGCGGTGAGCCTGCCACGAAAAAGCTGGCGGTGGGGAAACAAAGGGGGCTCCCATACCCCCCACCATGGGCATGTATTCAGAGGGGCACAACATGTGCCGCCCTGTCTGCTTGCACCCCCAGTTCCAGCACGGCAAGGACTTCACAGTCCATGCCGTGCTGGAACATTTTTGCTGTTTCCATTGCGGTGCCCTTTTTCAGGGCACTGCCGTGGGAATGGCAAATGGACCGTCCGCCTGCATGAGTTCAACTCGTAATCAGGTGGGCGGTCTTTGCACGACTTTGTCCATGCTGAGGTGGTGCAGAGCCGGCGCAGCACCGCCAAAGTTGAAATTGGGCCCTAAGTTTGTATGGCAAAAGATAAGCAGAGTGAGGTTAGCAAAGGTGAATATTGGGGACAAGTGAAAAGTTAGTGTAAATGACTCTCTGGTGCTGTTTCAGTGATTGTAAACATTGCTGTTCGAGATGCGCTGTAATTAATTTCCCCAATACATTAAAATCCAAAATGCCATCCACTTGTTTAAGGAGAAAAAGCAATGTTTGCCGCCCGGCAAAGTTTCTCTTGGACTTTGGCGGTTTTATTTAGTTGAAAGTAGAAATAGCTTTCCAAGTCAATGTGAGCGGAGAGCTCAAATGCTCTAACGGTGGTCTTGGTGAGGTACACAGTCTCACATCTAGGCAGCCATCTTGAGTGGCCTCCTAGTTCCTCCCTCCGAGCCCTAAAACTTAAAAACATACTTGTTTCTCCTACCAGGCTTTCACTCTTCCCTACGAAATGGAATCTGCTCTCATGTTTTCTGTGCTTCCCTTGGCTCAGAAAAAACGCCATCATTCGGTGCAGGTCTATGCTGGCACTTGGCTGTCAGTGGCGCACAGAAACACTCCATTTCCAAAGGTTTGTTGTTTGCACCACCTGCACTGCACAAAGCAATACCCTGAAGACTGCCTTTAGGAATACTAGTAATCTCCTAGGCTGAGGAGAACAGCTGTTACTCCAGTGGAGAACATGTAAAAGTTCCTGAACTCCTTACCGGTGAATATCATCCCATTAAAAACACTGAGTACTCTTCCCAGCAGCAAAGGCCTCAGCAGACTTCCCCCCCAATCAGTCCTGCTAGCCATGTCGGGCCAGCCGCACCTCCCCAAGCCCTCTCTCAAGTGAAAGTCCACAGAGCCTCTATGAAGATTATGTCCCTTGCTCTCCTCATCAGCCTCTGGCTCTGTGCTGCCCTCCCTCTCTGGCCCTCCTTACCCTCTGCATACCCATCCATCACCTCCCTCCAAGCTCTTTCTCACAAGAAGTTTCACACAGGAAGGCGCTGCTGAACAGAGATCAGTGTGAAAAGGAAGAAAGACTTTACATGTGAAAGAACTTGTGGAAACAGTGCTCTTGTATAGTATGGTAAGGCCAATTAAAACCCACATTTGTGGCAAGTTGCGGTAATGGACTATCTGGACTTGTGATATTAGAGCATAGGCACCTGATGTCTTCTTAATGAGCGTCAACAAGGTTATTATATAACCTGAGGGCTTCCATTATTTTAAAAAAATATATTGTTCCATTATTTAAAAATATATATTTTTCAGATCAGAGAGCAAAAAAAGTGAGTGGACATTACCATAGGCGCTGAAAGTAGGGATTTGGGGGTGCTGCTGCACCCCTAAAATTACCATGCTTGAGTTCCAAAGGTGGATTAATATTAAAGATGACTCAAATGTTGTTATATCTTGTCACATTTGCTGTGCCTTCAAAGGCAGAGAACAAATTTCATTTCTCTTCTGAAAAATTGTTGCTTATTCTTTGAACATGGAGAGTGGTGTTTAGTTTTCCTTTTCTTGCTGCAAACTGTGAGGGGTTTGTAAAGTGAAGTGACAATCTTGCAGGTGTGAAAGGAAAGGCTATTATTTTCTTCTGAGACACAACAAAATTGAAATACCTATAAATGAGCAAATATTACAAAAATAAATAATGTTAGATCAGCCCAAATGAAGATTTTTTTCTTATTCTGAAGTTTGATGGAAATAAAGATTTTTATAGGATCAAACCACATCAAGTCACTTTGGTGATGTGCAAATGCTAATTTTTTGCTGAAACCCAATTTCCACACATTACCGTTTGTGTGCTATATAGTGTTATGGGTAGGACTGTCTGTCTGTGCAAATGTAGTGCTCATTTCAACGGGAAATGTGCTGTCTGTAAATGACAGTGCGCCACCGAACAATGCTTTAGTAAATATATTTGCGAGCGTGTTCTCCTAAATGCAACACCAGCGACATACTACACGCTTACAACTCCCCTGCTGAATGGGCGTGGTTCATTTGCAACACTTGCCCTTGGTCAGATGCTTGGATTTTTCACAATCCTTACGAGTTTCGTAATGTAACATTGATGGCAGCACCCGCAGTCTCAAAAGTGGGCGTTGCTATGGGGTATTTCCAGAAGCCTCATGCTAATATGCCTAAGATTTATTCCTCATTTAACGATGGGGTGTTTGCTGGTGTTACCAGGCACAGACTTCACTTAGATGCCAGTGGCACCACTTTTAGGTCTCGCCTGGCCCAGCGCATGCGCTGGTCTGGCGAGACTTATTTAGAGGGCTCCAAAAAGTGCTACCAGCAGCCTAGAGCTACAGTGCATGTGCGCGGGAGCGTGCCGCGCTTTACCGCGATTACTTTCCCTTTCGCGCCCGCAAGCCCGCTTGGCATAGCCAATAGGTCTTGCTTTTGGGACCTTATAAGTATTTAGTTATGCAACTGTTGCATGGCTAAACACTTATAAGGTCCCAAAGGCGAGACCTATTGGCTATGCCAATGCTTGTTATTTCTTCATGTGATTACAGCACATTTATCTAAACAGAAAATGTGTGTTCCAGGCGTGGAAATCCACGTAATGCTTGTTTTTACTGCTGACAGTCTCTAGCTGAGGGCCTTACAATCTCTCCACAGCAATCCAATGCACATACGAGACTTGTAGGAACATTGCCCACCCAATCCCCTATCCAGTCCTTGCTTTGGCATTACTCCCTGATCCCCATGGCATTACCACCTTGAGGGAGTGTCTGCAAAGAACCAGGACATTTCATATCCCTGGGTCTGATATGGAGAGATAATGTCCTTCTGTGGGTGGTAGATTATAGATGGGCTATTACGGCACGAGGTTTTCCGTGACGAATCAGCTCATGCAGATTTCTTATTTTGCTCGAGCTCAGCATACAGGCCGTGTGCATGTTTCTCTCTCTCTCTCTATCTCCCCCTCTCTTCCCCCCTTTCTCACTCCCTCGCAAACACTTGCTTCTATAGCTGTTAGTTCAGGATTCCTGGTTCAGGTGGACGCATGTTATCATGTTTTTTTGACATAGTTTGTTACCGCATTATCATCAGTACTGTTGTCAAAAGTTAGACACCATAGCTGCACGGAGGCGGCTCCTCTACTAAGGCGGAGGAACGTCGCCCCACTGCTCAAAAGGAAAAATACATTGATAATAATGGATCGGTATTATCATTTTATTTTTCCTATTGGAGTCAGTGGCTCTTGGGGCAGGGGTGGCCAGAGCAGGGAGAGGAGTGGTTTGCACTCCTAAGTGTGCATGACTGTTTGGCCGACCCTCTTGGGCCTGCCAAACAGTCCTGCGCACTTTGCATCTTCCCCCACCAGGCTGGCTTTACACAGTCTGGTGAGGAACAAGCAAAGCCTCCCAGTCCCCATCGGAGAGCCGTGGCTCTGCGCTCAGACCAATCACAATGCTGCATTGCAGTGTTGTGATTGGCTATGGGGAGCCTGATGCTTCCTGCTGCCGGCAGAGACAGGAAGAAGAGGACGGAGGAGAGGCAGCGGCCCACTGGCCCAGGTAAGTGTTTTTTTTCATTTCCTTCCCACCCCTCACTCCCCCCTCCCCCCGCGCCCACGCCGCACCTCTCCTGATCAGTAGCAGCTGCTACTGCCTTAGCATCAGTGTGCCTGACACTGCGGGGACCCTGTAATCTGAGCGCTAGATCAGTTTAGATAGCACTATTGTCTCACGAGTGAGTACTTGAGTTTTCGTGTACCTTTTTACTTTTACACCATCCCTCCTCCGCCTATAATCTGTCATAATGTAATATGTGACTGAAAATGTACTTTGAGCAACTGCTCTGAAGAAAGATGCCATGCTCATCCTGATAAATAATAGGAAACCACTAATATATCTCGGGATGGTCAGAATTGTCATACAAAGAAACATTATTGTAATAATTCAGGGATATCCACTGAGAACTTTGTGTGGTGACTGTGCTCCAGGTGGTATTCGTTATCCATGGGCCCTGATAATTATAGATGTTCTGGGGATTTGTATCTATTGGTGGCAATAAATATGCAATTCAGAGTTCACCCCTTCAAATGGGCACAACATGCAGATTTTGGTATTTTCCACTCCAAAATCCTCTTGTCCCTGTGCTCACTCTGCATTTTTCTTGGTAAATATCAGCAGATTTGACCTGCAGATATCAATCTGGGGAAAAGTCTGGTGGTGCAGACTTCATCGCACCCAGTTATTGCTAGGTGCAATAAACCCCACCTCCCAACCCACCTACATCTTGGAATTCCGACCAGACAAACAGGTGTTTGTGCAGAGGTCTTATATTTACGAGATATTCGTAATCAAGACCTATGACACTTTTGGATATGTATTTGAACACTGAGCCTTAAAATGCACAATTTGGCCCTATTTTTTAGGTCTCGCCTGAGCCAGCGCTTTAGCGCTGCTCCAGCGAGAGCTTTTGAAAAGGGGGATCTGGAAGTGCAAACTAGTGCTTTTCTGGCCTCCAAATACAATGCATGTGCGCCGGGCGCGCGCACCATTTGGCAGCCTGAAAAGCACTGCCTGATCACGTTCGCGGCCGCTTTGATGTCCTCAGTGAGCCGCGCGGCCACTGAGGACATCAAAGCGGCCGCGCACACCATTTGCCACCCCCTTCCTGCTTGTTTACTTTTGCCATCATTTCTCGCAACACAGGTGAGGAAAAAAGCATTTTCATTTGACTTTCGACGTCCCTCGTCAGTGCTTGTTTAATTTGCTTTCAGTACGTTCTTTAACTTTATTCTGCCGCACTTGCACCTTTCTGTTGTGCACTCGGCACCCAAACATTGTTTTTTTTATTTAAATTAACAACCCAGCACGCTATTTAAATTAATAATACCGTGCACTCGACAATGGGACAATGGCGCCTGGCCCTGCAGCTCCTCCCACCCCCGGGTGCCACGCTTTACAAGTACAATTAAACATTTTAGTATTTTGCTTTGACTTTAATACTGCGCACTCGCACCTTTCTTGTTGTGCACCTAAAAGTAGTCTTTTTATTTATTTAAATTAACACGACGCATGCTGAACAATGGTGCCTGCCGCCCGCAGCCTGCCTCCTCCCCCTCTCGCCCCCAGGCACCGAACTTTAGGTTACATATTCAGTATTAAAAAAAACTCTGCTCCCGAAGAGTTTGAGATCAAGGAGAAAGCCAATAGTACAGGTGTGTTGGTTTTCTTTGTAATCGTTCCAAACCAGACGAGATCTCTATTTAATGGTAGTTCAGCTGGGCTTACGTAGCAGCCTGCAAAGTCTGCTTGTATCCTGCAAATATCATGTTATAATATTGTGAAAATAGCTTAACTGGTTAAATACTTGCTACGGATGGCTGTGGTTAAACTCTGCTCACAGGTCAAAATCATAATGACCCAGAACGTTTAAGTGTTTTCTGCAGAGCATCACTTGTTATATAGCGCGGACTTTACCCGAAGGTATCAGAGCGCTTCACAACAGGAACAACAGTGTTACATGAAGAGAAAATTACAAGTGGGCATGTTACAAAAGTGTCGCTCGTTAAAACAGCCTGTTTAGAATATAAAGTTAAATAGTAGATTAGTTCATGCTCCTGGGGCGAATTGTTTTTTTGTGCATTGATCTTTTTGCGTACTCCGCTTTGTTTTTACATCCAGGACTACCAGTACGCGAATTCTTTTTTAAAATAAACTGGTTAGGATTAGCTAGTTGCGCTTGGAATAGCGAAGGGTGAACGATATATTACTAGATAATCTGCTCACTGATGTCGCATTCATTGGCAATACCATGTTATCCTTTGATTAGTATTGGACTGGCGTTTCGGTCAAACGTGTACTGCAGGTTGAAAGGGTGATGTAGGCGGGGCCGGGTCACAGCGCTGCGCGCGCGGTTGTAGTCAAACCAGAATTTGAATTGCAACTGCCTACCTCCTCCCACCATCGGGCTCCTTTTAATCATATGGCCAAGTCAACACAGAGAACCATCAGTTCTCCCAGCGCTGTGGTGCACTGCACAACCGCTAAATCTCCCATTATTACATTGATCCTTAACTACCGTCAACTTGAAACTTATTCACAATACAACTCAGAGCATACTATATCGTCTTCCAATCCCCGGAGCATGCAGGTGAAGTACACTATTCAGGAGCTGTAGTCAGAGCTTTAAGTGGGATGAAAAAACTGGGGGGGGGGGGTTCTCAAAGGGGCGTGGCTCAGAAACACCTACGCCCAAAAATCTGTGCTTGGCATAGTGTGCCGCCCGACCTGTATTTTGCTGTTTCTGTCATTGCATTCAGATATATGACACAAGTAACATCAAACCTACAAAAAGTCACGACTATTGACTTGGTTGTTGCATAAGAAAAATTAAGCTGCAAGTATGGCTGGTACATAATATAGAACAAGCATTTGCAACGCAATAGGTCTCGCATTTATACGAGTTTGAGCTATTGGCATTGTAAATGACAATGCTTTTTATCTAAGTTTTTTTTTTTTTAAACATAAATAAAAGGCACTGTCGTTTACAATGCTAATAGCTCAAACTCTCGCAAATGCGAGACCTATTGCATTGCAAATGCTTGTTTATTTTTACATTTGAATAGGTAGATGTGCCTTCATCAAAGCTGCTTGACAAAGGTCAGCTTCAAAAGTTACGTTTAACAGCTTATAAAGCACCTCTTGGTTTCCCAGCGCTATATTGACAGGCAGGGATGTATACTGGCCCACCTGGCTCAGAACAACCACGTCTTTAATTGTCTGAGGAAGGTGGTCAATGAGGTGCAGAATCTCAGAGGTTCCGGCTACCTTTGAAACGTCCAAGGCAATTTCTTTAAATAAACGAGATTTGAAATGCAGTTTTGCCCCATTTTTTTAAAGATTTCATCAAGGGTAGAACTTTCTCGATCCCTATTATAGAGGCACAGGCTTGCTAGCTATGTACATTTTGTGTTATGGATGAAAGTTGAGGGTACTTTAGATTTTTAGCTACTCTCTTGGCACTACTCCTGGTGTATCATTTCTTTGTAAGAAATTAAAGGCAGACTCCAGGAACAGCACACCCAAGCCGATTTTAATGGCTAGACTACCAGTGGCGATGAAGAGCGTCTTCGGCAGTGATTCATAACCAGTGCCTACTGAGGATGGGCGACGACTTCATAAAATGAAATATTAGCAGATTAAGGAAGTACATATACATAAAAAGCAACTCTGTGTGAAGGAATTTGAATTTGGAGGATACAAATTAAGTTGGTATCTTTTTCTTGAATTGTGGCAGCAGTACAAGCACAGCTAAATTAATCTGGCATGGAGGACTGGTGGCCCCAATTGAACGCAGTCAAAAGGCGAGCATGTTTTGGAGCAAAAAAAAGATCAAATAATATGCTGGAGTCGAAGATGTCACTTTGTCTTTTAAAAATAAATCTATATTTTGAACTGCCCCAACTTTCAGACTAAAATTAGCATTCCAAAGTTTATATGTTTTTGTTTGTGAATTAACTAAAATATTTCATTATTAGTTTCTGTATTTCTGTATATTGTTTTGAGGTTCACATCATCGAAATTGCTTAGGCGGGTGTTCCTGGCTTCAAATAGTGATTCAGTGGGGGTCCACATAAATCAAAGGGTTAAGAACTGCTGGTCTATGGGATTATGGGTGGGCCATAATGTTTTCTCGGCTACCTCTCTTGCCAGTTCTGACCGGCATGGTGTTCCTCCACCCAGAACTACTGGGTTTGGGAATAGTAGTCCACGTTTTACTGGGCGCATGTCTGCATTTCAGCACACAAACTAAAAGAACATGGAGTTTATGCTCTGAAACGTGCTTTGAATCAGGACTTTGCATGCTTTAAATGGGTTAAACTGGCTGGTACTTCCAACCCTTCCATGATAGCAGCGGGGGCTCCTCGGTAATTGCGGACGAGCGTCGTCCCACTGCGAGCCAGCAAAAATAAAATGATAATAAAAGACTTTTTCTTATCATTTTATTTTACTGACTGAGCTAATACAAGTTTCGGGTGAGGCGAGGGTAGAGAGGAGGAGTGGTGAGCACTGTAAGTGCGCACATCAGTTTGGCCAGCTGTCTTCGGATGACCAAACTGACATGCGCACTTAGGTTTTTCCAATCCAGCCATATTCCAGAGCCGGGTGGAGAAATGGCACTGATTCCCTGTGCCTGAGCGAGTGTCAGACCAGCCCACTCAGGTCAAACCCGGCGCTTCTCTCATGCTTGGTATAGCATGAGAGTAGCGTCGGGATTGGGTGGGGGAGTCTGTGAGCCTGTACTGTGTGGTGCGTGGCAGAGGAGCACCGAGGCAGCCGGCATAGGCAGGTAAGTCTTTTTTTATTCAATTTTTATTATTCCCCCTCAACTTTATACAGTAGCAGCCGCCACTGCACGATAGCCACCATTCCGGGCCCAAAACTTGGAATAGAATGCCACAAGGAATGAATTCCTAGTCAAGATTGGTCATCCTGGGGCCAGTAATTGTAGCCCTCCTGCACCATGCCACTAATAATCAGGACTCTAATATTCACCTTTCAGTGGATGAATTGTTTTTGCGTCTTTACAGCCTTACATACATACCCCAATAGACCCTGACCTTTTATGGTTACAAATGTTCAAGTGTCTCTGAGGCAATGGTTTTGGACTCATACCCCTTAAATTCAAAATTGTGGAACTCAACATCACTGCACCCAGTTTTAAATCTGCCCTGCTGTCAATAACTGCAAAGCCAGTAACTCCCACAATTAGTTTTCATTTTGAAGCTAACTCTATTACTTAAATTATTGCTTATGTAGTATTAATGCCCAGGCAACTGTGGTGAGGTACATCTACAGGACCCTTCGAGGGAGCCGCTAAAAGTATCCTGCAGGGTGCCACCCGAAGGCTTCTTTACACCACAGGAGGGTGGAGTGAGAGGAGGGTTCAAATAGAATAATGCAACATCTGTCACTCAGCTTTAGAGACATACCTTGATGTAATGCCCTTAGCATGGCTTGTCAAGATAAGACACTGGAAGACTCTTTTATTTGACATTGGGAGATGTCATAATGCCAGTACTGCTAAAATGCCATTTGGGGTGAGGAAGAGTCAATTGCACTCTCTCTCTCAATTGAGATTGCCTGACATGTGTGACTTTATTCCAGTGCTACCAGACGTTTTGCAGACTGACTCATGAGTGACTGTGCTCAGCATCACTGCCTCTTCAAGTTTAATTCAAGGTTTAACCGCTTGTAATCATATCTCCAGGTGACAATGTTGTTCTTTATGATATATGTGATAATGGCGTTGGATTAATTCCAGAAATAAGATATTACAGGCACCACACAGATGCAGGCAGAGCAACCAAACAATGTCAGGATGAAGAGACGCTGCTGTTATTCCAGGGATGTCGTGCTTTAACAGATGGGCCACTTGGTGCACGGCTATAGGTGCCAAGTGGTCTCATGCTGCATATGAACCTTCAGCCTGCCTGGCTTGTATCTGACAACGCTTTGCATTCTGGGGTTTAAAAGTTTTTTTCGACATGGTATTCATGGGTGCAGAAATCCCAGAATGCAATGTTCTGATGGCTAAACGTCAAGACTGACTGACGTTGGTGCACATGGCCAGAGGATTTGGCTCCTGAATATCTACACCAGGATATTGTTTGGTCAAAATAGCTTGAGTAAAAAAATTAAAGACTTTAAATGTTGAGGATATATATATTTTTATTACTAGTGTACTGATGTTTCAAATTTTGTTTATTACAGTTATGTGCTATTTAATATTATTTTAATGTGCTCTACATTTTGTTTATTTTTGTTGTAAAATAAAATAAAAAGATATGTTATATTATTGTTTAAGTACTATATTTTTTATTTTCAAGATGTGAGGTTTTTGGGGTGATAGGGTGGTTAGTGTTTTTTAAATATATTTATTATTATTATATTATTTTTCAATGTATGATAATGTTGATTGATATTATTTTCTTTATTTCTTTATATGTTTCATTCTATTTTCAATATGTTTTCTGTGATTTTTTTAATGAGTTGCGAAGTATATAGGTGAATTTAGCAAGTGGTATTTTTATTAAAAGTATTTTTGTTTTTACAGAAATTCTGGAATTCAATACTTTCTCCAGTATTGGCGAAACTGGAGTTAGAATAATTCTGACCCTCCCACCCCCCAAATATTTGCACTTTCCCCAATGTCTCCAGGAGTTGATTTATAATAGTAAATCTGACCTCCACCCCAATATATGCACTTTTCCCAAAGTTTGTGGGACCGGAATAAGAATATTATATCTGCCCACCTCCAAATTATATGCACAACCCTCATTGTTAGTTATACTGGAGTTAGAGTAGTAGTTCGAACCTCTGAAATATATGCACTTTCTAAAATGTTAATAGGACTGGAGCTGGAATAATAAATTCGATCCCCTCTCTCAACTTCATGCACTTTCTCTAATGTAACTGGGACTGGAATTAGAACAGTAAAGCAGATCCCCCGCCCCTCCATATATATTTACTTTCCCCAATACTTGTAGTTAGAATAGCACATCTGTCCCCCCCATCCAATTAAATGCACCTTACCCAATGCATGTAAGACTGAAGTTAGAATAGTACAGCAGATTAGTGGGACTGGAGTTCGAGTAGTAAATCTGACACTCCTCACCCCATTTATATGCCCTTTCCCCAATTTTTGTTGGATTTAAGTTAGAATACTAAATTTGACACCCATAAATATTAGCACTTTCCCCAGTGCTTTTTGTACATGATGAGAAATAACAAATCTCAACCCCACATTAAGTTATATATGTTTGTATAACGTTTGTAGGGTTGCAATTAAAAAGTCTATTTTTGTTTTCTTTTCATGTTTTGATTATTGGTTTTTACAAATCTTTTGAAGCTGTTTACATGATATTCTAATAAACATTAAAAAGTTTTAATATTTGTTTAAATATTTGCTAAATTATTTCTTTTAGTTTACTGAATTTAGAGAATTTGTTTTCAGATATTTGCGTTTAGATTTCACATTTTACATTTATTAACTATTACATATTTATGTATTGTTGGTGGTTTCTTAAATTAAATAATTGTTTTCTTGCAGTTTTTTGTGTAAAATGTTATAAGTATGTATACTATTTTTTAAGTATTTAATGTTGCTTATGAAATATGATGCAACAAAGCTTTACGTATACATATAATTTATTGTTATTTCTATTATTTTTAATAAACACAAAATATATATTCAAACATACATGTTTTTAGAAAGTTTTATAAATATGGTTAAATATAAATATATTTAAAATAATTATTTTTTAATTAAATTAATTACTAATAATTAAAACATTTTCATTTTAATAATATTATGCAACACTTTGCTTCAGAGTGGACAATTGTATTATTCTAATGCTATTTTAAAACTACTGTATCATTGTAGTAGATATTTTGGTTGCAAACATTTCTATACTTACTATATTGTATACAGCCAATATTTTGTTAGTTGATATTTTGGTCATTTTAATTGTATGTACTGAAGGTCAATATTTTGGTGGTAGATATTTTTTATAGTAGATGTATAGCACTTCAACCAGTATGGAGAACTCACATTTGGCAACTCTGAATGGCCTGCAGGTCTAAAGGAACCTTGATTCAAGGGCTGTATGCCAGAATCTTGTTGACAAAATATCATTTACAGAAATATTACTCCACTTGGTGTAGATTTTCTATCATCAGTTTGTTTGGAGTGACATTTATTTAAACAATATTTAGGACATAACATTTTTGTAAGATGATATTTATGCAACAGTTTTCTAATGCTATACCTACATGGTATTGTTGCCTTTGTATAGTGCCTCACACCTCTGAAGGGATCCCAACCCATGTCTGGGGAGACGTGTAAGATACTATTCCACAAATTAGGCTTAGTAAAGTGAGGGTTAATGGAGTTCCCTATGAGGAGAGACTTTTGTTGTTATAAGTGGGGTTGGAGGGGTGCTCCAGTTAATACAACTTGAGTTGTGCCCCTGTTTCATGAGCCAAGCTCTAAGATATCACTGATCTCCAGGAGAAGAGTGGCTGTTTGTGCAGCAGATGCCACTCTTTGGAACCGCCTATTCCATAGCCACCTTCACACCGACATCATTGAAGATGCAGATGGTACGGTCCCCTCAAAGGTGGACTTATCTCAAGGAAACTCAGGCAGTTGGTAGACAGGCCACCTATCGCTCCATCAATCAATACTATCAGTTATTTGTAAAGTGTAGCACTGTCACCCCTAAGAGTATCTGGGTGCTGAGTGTGCTGAGTCCCATTTGAAAAGCCAGGTCTTGAGTTTCTTCCTGAAGTCTGACAGGGAGGGTGCTGTCCGCTAGGGTCCTGTAGGCACCATCGTGAGTCCCTCCCCATTTCCCAGTCTGCCTCTATTCCCTGTCTGCATTACTACCTTGAGACTAGTGTAACTGACCCAGAACCATATAGCACACCCTTGGTGAGATTGACAGCCTGCAATCAGAGTCAGGGTCAAAAGCACAGGGCCGTTACACAAGCCCCTGCAGACCCTGCACTAAAGGGGGGTCCCAACTCTCCATAGGGCCCTCAATCCTACAAGGGGGCCCCATTCAGCCCAAGGCCAATGAATATCTGTGAGATATAGGCGACTCTGTCCCCTCATGACATTCTGCAGGGGCCTTATCATTTTGCGTTACGCACTTTGCATTTTGCACCAACGATGTCAGGGGTAATGAAGCCTGCTACCAATTCACACTTTAAATTCTTAATTAAGAGCAAAATGTTTCATGCAAATGAAGGAGAACAAACAGAACAAAGCGAGTGACTCAGACGCAATCCAACAGGGTGCTAATCATGGATTTAAAAATGTAAATTCAGTGAACTACTGTGTGAGAACCATGCTCTCTAGGCAGGCGAGTCAGCAGATGTTGTCAGTTGGCACAGTCTGTCTTCCTTCTTCACCCCTCAGAGGTTTTACGTCACAGACCTTCTGTATTGAATATCTTTTCGCTGCACGAAGGCCGGCGTTTGTGTTTGAGCGTGGTCCTGCCCGGTCAGGAGGAAATCGCCACTGAATACATGATGAGAGTGGCCGACCAGAGCCCTGGAAGTTAACCCCATTGAATGCTGCACACACCATAGGCTATATTACAGAAACCCGACTCTGGAGCAAAAAGTTAAACATGCATTGGCAAAGCCAATAGGTAGGAGGTTTCATGTGCTAACATATACAGTGTTCGCATATTGGAGTGAGACAGCCAGGAGGGAGCCGGGTGAGAGAGCTAAAGTTGTAAAGTAGCCACTCATGCAATTCAGAGCAAGCACTTGAGTGGGGGCAGAAGGATACACCTAAACAGGCAATAGCATTATGTGAAATATGACTGCTCATCAAGACGTGATTGACAAAGTCTTCAACCAATGGCTGAAAAAAGCTGGTTAAAGAAAGCCAATGGTTGAAAGGGATGGATCCAAGTCCCTCTCCATGTCTATTTTTAACAAAAACTCAGTTTTACAGCTAAAAAACCCAAGGCACTGTCATTTGCACCATTTTGGAGCTCAAACAATTGGGAAATCAAGCAAACGTTATTTGCACCAGTGGAAATACAACGCAAGCTGATTTCACACTATTTATGTTGTGTTTATATATTAAGAAGTGGAGAAAATAATTTCTCGCTCCTTTTAAAAGTGAAGATGGGACTAAGTGGAACACAACCTCAGATTGTGCCTTTTTATTCCATAAATAGCCAAGGCATTGCAAACTCGCTTTTCTTTATTTTTTAAAAAGATCATTGATCCCGGACAAGTGTTTCTTTGCTAAAAACTGTAGAACACATATAAATATAAAATATAATGTTCTATATATGTGTGTATACATATATATATATATATATATGTACATATATACATATATATATGTATACACACACACACACATATATATCACTTTGCAAGTCTCCGTTTGTAGCGATCCCGCAGTTTGTAGAACAAACGAAAAGCAAACTCCACATGAATTGGTGCAACTGGATGTTTATTTCGCCCTTACATCACCGCCATGACGCGTTTCGGCCTGAAGAGGCCTTGATCACATGACGCGTCTGCAGAGTAAGTTTGCTTTATAGATATATATATATATTACAGAGTGGCAGTAATTATAGTTAGGATTTACCAGAGATAGGAATTTCTCAAATTTTTGCTCGCTAATAACTTTGTGCCCATTTGAAGAATCTCCACAAAATTTAGCAGACCTATTCCTTTTTCTACATTGTCAGATGATGCAAAGTTTCGTGGAGATTCGACAAGAGGTGCAATGAAATTAAGAGGGGCCCCTAAACGTATATTGGCCCAAATGCATTTTTAATGGACTTTGTACTCACGTGTAGTGCAAAAACGGCTTTGAACGGATTTGGATTCAATTTGGCAGGAATATAGATTCCTGTTAGTAGGTGATCCTTTTTGGTAGTACAGAAAGTAGGGTCAGCATTTTTAAAGGTATAATTTATTTTAACTTATTTATATCTGTTGTTGCAGTAATTTTGCAAAATTTCATGGTATTTTGTTAAATTTCCATGGTACACAGCGATGACAAGGCATTATGTGAATGGCTAATGACTGACTTTACAAAAGTGTAAGGCAGCTGTGTTGTGTTAAGCACACTTTGGCTGTGTTCTGCGCTTTAGATATAGGTACGTATTAGGTTATAGATGTTTCCCTACCTATTACCACTTTAGTAAAGTGGTAATAGGTAGGGAAAATTATTGAGTTTCTCCATATTTTTTAAAATGTACGGAGTACTGTAGTACTACCAAGGAAGCACTAAAGTACTTAAAAAAGGTAAAAACAATATGTTATAAAATTAAAAATGCACTGTACTTACTTTACAAATGTAGTGTACTAAAGTGTATATTCAATTTTTTACATATTTAATTCTATACAAAAAAGTCGGTCTATTGAGTACTGCGGTAATACCTAAAAATTACAGGGCACTTAAAAAAATTACTAAATAACAGCGCTTTTTTCTGTAAACTGCTGTAAACATATAAAGAAAAATGTGAATACATTTCTCTATCTAGTTCATTTTAATAAAGTGGTAATAGGTAGAGGACAACAATAAAACCTACTACTTACCTACATTCAAGACCCTAACCCAGAATGTAGTGAAAGTGTGGTAATAACTATATGGCTGCCTTTTGAATAGACAGTGGTTGGCCAATCACATACTGCCTTCTTGTCATCATCTACAGCAGTATGCAGCAAAGTTACCGTGATATACGATGGCACAATACTATAACTAAGTATTTTAATATATATAACATCTAATACCAATTGTAATATTTACACCTGCAGCCAAAAATTCCCATTTTTTACACCTTATAATCTATATTCCTGTAACATTTCGTCTACGTGGGTTCACCCACTTTCATTCAACATGTTTTTCAAGTATCACAATCCACTCAGTGCCACTCCACTCTATGCCACTCTGCTGTATGCTATTACACTCTTCTCCATTTTACTCTGTCACACCACTCTACACCACTCCACTGTATGCTATTGCACTCTACCCCACTCCATTCTACAACACTCCAGTCTATGCCACTTCACTGTACTCCCCTCCATTCAACACTTTTCTAGTGTACGCAACTGTACTGTACAACACTACACTTTACACTGTTTCACTCTATGCCACTCCACTATACCTCACTTCACTGTACGCTATCCCACTCTACACCACTCGACTGTACACCACTTAAGTGTATATCATTTCACTATAAGCCACTCCATGATACTCCACTGTAGGCTATTCGGCTGGAACAAGATCACAGCCGACCAACTCGCCGCATCCCTGAGCCAGCACCCTCCCGCCAGCTCAGCGAACCCCAGCCAGGCCGCCAACAACCTCACGAAATGGATCAGCAACTGCGCGGACAAACTCGCCCCTCTGAGGACCCCGCCCAGCAGACCCGGCAGCAAGAAGGCCCCTTGGTTCACCGACGAACTCAAATGCTCCAAGAAGAACTGCCGAGCCCTCGAGAAAGCCTGGAGAAGAGACCCAACACCGGACAACATGACTACCCTCAAGCTCGCCACCCGAAAGCACCATCAACTGATCCACGCCACCAAGAAAACAGCATTCAAGGACCGCCTGGACAACAACGCACACAACAGCAAGGAACTCTTCAACATCGTGAAAGAGCTCTCCAACCCCAACGCCGGAAACAACGACATCACCCCATCGCAAGACCTCTGCAACTCCCTCGCCTCGTACTTCCACAACAAGATCGCTGACATACACAACAGCTTCCGCACACAAACAACGCCCCCCTTGACCGCACCAACGCCCCCACCACCACCCTCAGCGCCTGGACACCGATCAACACCGAAGGCACCATCCGCACGATGAACTCCATCCACTCCGGATCCACAACCGACCCCTGCCCTCACCACGTCTTCAACAAGGCCGACGCTGTCATCGCACCCCACCTGCGGGACATCATCAACACCTCCTTCGACACCGCCACCTTCCCGGAGAGCTGGAAGCACGCCGATCTCAGCGCTCTACTAAAGAAACCAACAGCGGACCCCACCGAACTCAAGAACTACCGCCCCATCTCGCTCCTCCCGTTTCCAGCCAAAGTCATCGAGAAGACAGTCAACAAGCAGCTGGCCGCCTTCCTCGAGACGAACGGATCCCTCGACCCCTCACAGTCTGGCTTCCGGGCCAACCACAGCACCGAAACCGCCCTCATCGCTGCCACCGATGACATCTGAGCCCTGCTGGACAACGGAGAAACAGCGGCCCTCATTCTCCTAGACCTCTCCGCGGCATTTGACACTGTCTGCCACCGCACCCTAGTGCAGCGCCTCAACAACGTCGGAATCCAGGAGAAGGCACTGGATTGGATCATCTCCTTCCTCGTTGGAAGGACACAGAGAGTTCGCCTACCCCCGTTCAGATCTGCAGCAACAGAAGTCATCTGCGGCGTTCCCCAAGGCTCCTCGCTCAGCCCCACCCTCTTCAATGTCTACATGAGCCCCCTTGCGGTCATCGCACGCCAACACAACCTCAACATCATCTCCTACGCCGACGACACACAGCTGATCCTCTCCCTCACCAATGACCCCGCCACCGCCAGAGCCAACCTACACCAAGGGATGAAAGACGTAGCCGAATGGATGACGACCAGCCGCTTGAAACTGAACTCAGACAAGACGGAAGTCCTCATCCTGGGCTCCTCGCCCTCCGCCTGGGACGACTCCTGGTGGCCCCCCGCCCTGGGCACCGCACCCAAACCGACAGACCACGCACGCAACCTGGGCTTCATGCTGGACTCCTCCCTCTCCATGACCAGACAAGTCAACGCCGTCTCCTCGTCTTGTTTCAACATCCTGCGCATGCTACGTAAGATCTTCCGGGCTCCAGAAGAGACTCCAGCGGATCCAGAACGCCTCAGCGAGACTCACCCTCGACATCCCCAGACACAGCCACATCTCCAGACACCTGAGAGACCTGCACTGGCTCCCGGTCAACAAGAGAATTACCTTCCGGCTCCTCACCCACGCACACAAAGCCCTACACAACCAAGGCCCGAGTTACCTCAACAGCCGCCTCAACTTCTACGCTCCCAAACGCCATCTCCGATCGACCAGTCACGCCCTCGCCGCCGTCCCCCGCATCCGAAGAGCGACAACAGGAGGAAGGTCCTTCTCCCACCTGGCCGCCAAGACCTGGAACTCCCTCCCTCCCGACCTACGCCTGACCCAAGACCATCTCTCCTTCAGGAAGAAGCTCAAGACCTGGCTGTTCAAGCAGTAGCGGACCCCCCCCCCCAAGCGCCTTGAGACCCTCCGGGTGAGTAGTGCGCGTTATAAATGCCTCTGATTGATTGATTGTGCAAAACTCCACTATAGGCCTCTTCACTCTAACCCACTCCAAATATGCCACTCAACTCTACGCCACTACACTCCACGCCATTCCACTGTATGAGACTCCACACTATGCCATACCACTCTAACCTATTCCACTATATAGCACTCTAATCTACATCACCCCACTGTGTGCCACCACACTCAACTCTATTCGAGTCTGCACTCCTCCGCTGTACACTACTCCGCTGTATGCCACTCTTCTCTACAGCACTCTACTCTACGCCACAACAATCTATGCTATTCCACTTCACGCCACTCCACTCTACGCTATTACACTGTATGTCACTACAGTGTGTCCTGCTACACTTTACTTCGTTCCACTCTACAATTCTCCATTGTACGGTATTCCACTCTACACCACTCCACTCAATGCCATTCCTCTGTATGCTATTTTCACTCTTTGCCACTTCACTGTACACCACTCCACTATACCCTACGCAATTCCAGCCTATGCCACTCCACTGTATGCCACTCCACTCTATGGCACTCCACTGTTCCCCACTCCCCTCTATTCCACTCCAGTTTACACTATTCCAAAACATGCAGGCTTTTAAACCAATTTCAGTTGTGCAACTCTATTGGTAAAATCAATGTGTATTACATCTGAACCCCAGTGCAGCTATTGACTTTTAACAGCTGGCTCCCTATATTGCAGAGAGGGTTGTCACCTTGTATAATCTGAGCCTGACCACAGGAGCCAAACCAATTTGCTATTAAATTGGAATTGTTTTTTGCCTTTCGAAGAGAATTTAGATCTTCAGTGACATTAACAAATTTCTGCCCATCCATCTACTCCCTGCATTAGGCAAGATGCTAAGAAGCCCATAGTTGGGCAGCTGTTGAGCAACTCGAGGAACACAGTATCCTTGATCCGCTGCATGGGGGGGTTTGGCCCTGACCAGAGCATGAAGTGACACTGGGCATAGCACGCTGCAAAATTAGATCCATTCTGTTTTTTTTTAAGTATCTTTATTGATTTTTAAATTAGATCCATTCTGGATGAAGATATTGTGGTTGGAGTTAAACTGACATTTAGGATTCATCCCTGAAATTGTTCACATCTTTGTAATCTTGACATTTGCAAGATCGTTTTCTATCCTTTCATGGTATCTGATTCTGAGGTGGCTTGCAGTGTGTCAGAGAGATCATGGATTTCAATCAATCAATCAATCAGAACATTTGTAGAGCGCACTACTTACCCGTGAGGGTCTCAAGGCGCTGGGGGGGGAATGCTGCTACTGCTCGAATAGCCAGGTCTTGAGGAGTCTTCTGAAGGTTAGCAGGCCCTGGGTCTGCCGTAGGGGGATGGGGAGGGTGTTCCAGGTCTTGGCGGCGAGGTGGGAGAACGATTTGCCGCCGGAGGTCGCTCTTCGGATGCGGAGGACTGTGGAGAGGGCGGGGTTGAAGGAGCGGAGGTGGCTGTTGGGAGTGTAGAAGTTGAGTCCTCTGTTGAGGTATGCCGGACCGGTGTTGTGGAGTCCCTTGTGTGCGTGGATGAGGAGCTTGAAGGTGATCCTCTTGGTGACGGGGAGCCAGTGCAGCTCTCTTAGGTGGGGTGTGATGTGGCTGCTGCGAGGGATGTCAAGGATCAGGCATGCGGAAGCGTTCTGAATGCGTTGAAGTCGTTTCAGGAGTTTGGCCGAGGCTCCTGCGTAGAGGTCGTTTCCGTAGTCCAACCTGCTGCTGACGAGGGTCTGGGTGACCGTTTTTCTTGTTTCGGTGGAGATCCACCTGTAGATCTTGCGGAGCATGCGGAGGGTGTTGAAGCAGGAGGACGAGACGGCGTTGACCTACTTTGTCATGGAGAGGGTAGAGTTGAGGATGAACCCTAGCCCATTTTATTCAATGAATATGTGCACCATCCTTTGTGCAGTCTCAGGTTATTGGGCTAAGGGCTCTATCATACAACAATGACATTGAGCCTGTTATGAGATTGGATAAGCAGGCTTGTGCTCTGCACTGAGGCATTATTTGATGAAGCACCTTCAATTTTATCAGGTTCTCCTTGAGCTAGAGTAAGATAAGTAGCACATAAACTTGGCTCATATTTTGATAAGGGAGCAGTCAGCGCTTCTACCACTTAGATGGGGTAAATGGTCTACTGCTCCTCCCTTATTCTTCTTGCTATGGATTCAGAAGAGGACATACGCTTTTGGCATTCTATGTGCCTAACCTGGAAGTAATTGAACAGTCAAATCAGGACAAAATGTATTCAAGGGCCTAGTTATGGGTGCTAGCATGTGCAGGCCACAGGAAGTCTACATTTGGGTGGGACTCCAGCAAAATAAATGTATATGTACCTCATGAAGAAGGATCAATGTGGTCTTTTTCCAAAGACTTTGGACCTGTTGTGTCTCAATCATCGAGTTTACGAATCTGAGAAGGGGTCTGTCTTCAACAATACAGCCTCTTTGAAGTAAAGAACAATGGATATAACAATGATTATAGTACAATGGAGCAATGGGTTCAGGAGGCATGGTGGTGACTCCACCCTTTGAGCAGGGAAATTCTTCCAAGCTTCACTATCTCATAGGAAATCCATGGTTGTCCCACACAGAGCCAAAGCTCAAATAATTTCTTACGACCCACATAACGAAGCAGAATTGCAAAGGGGGAGGCTGTCTTAATCCCCAAAAATATTTCCAGGCCTGTGAAACAGCATGAACTTAGCTCTGGACCACTCCACATTGAAAGTGTTCATCTTAGCTGGTTGACCTCTGACATCAAGTGCTGTCCATAAAGTAGCATGTTTTGGTTCAGTCTAAACTAAAGAATCTAAGAAGTTATAAGGAAGGGGATAGGAACATTGAATCGACACAGTAGCCATATTTACATTTTAAGGCACAACAAGATAACATAACTTGCTCAGAATCACTTTGGTCAGGAGCCAAAGTAGATGTTATAGCTTAGATATTCATTACGATGGCAGTCGGACAGACGTCCAACTGCTATCGATGCGGTATTGAGACCGGCGACAAGGAAGCGGCAGTCCCACCCACCATATTTTGATCAGACCGCAGTCGGAAACTGCCTTTTTCTACTGCGGCTAGTGCTGCGGACCGGAAAAGGGCTGCAGCACAAGTCACAGTAAAAAAAGGCATTTTTCAAACATCCATACATGTGGTGCCTGGCACACGGTACATGGATGTTTGGGCGGGCAACACATGTGCCCCCTGGCCACTTAGCAGTGGCCCACAGGGGATGGGGCCCCTGCTTGGGGCTCCCAAAGTCCCTTTCTGACAGCCTTTTCATGGCAGTGGGACCGCCGTGAAAAGGCGGTGGGAAATGGACATCGTGATGCTGACAGTGGTGCCTGCTCGCACCGCCTCCATTCAGGATCACAATTCTGACTGCTGCCTCGTTGGTATCAGTAGATCCTGGCAGAGGCGGTGGCCTGTCTCTCAAAAGACTAGGGTCCGACCGTCTGCATCCTAATGTGCTGATTGGCCCGAAGGGCTGTCTGTTGGTGGGACCACCATCGAAGGCCTGTGAGTGGCAGGCCCACCGGCATCGTGAAGTGCCCTTAATTCTCCAAATCTAAGGAGAACAACTTAGATGCTAGCCAAGACTTCTCCATAAACACAAACATCCACACGAAACCAGCTTCAACATTGTAGAGAGCGTGAATAGCCATTTCTGTTTTACAGCTCATGAGGGCCACAATATACTTAGCAACATGCAAAATAACTCAATGTCAGGTTTACACCTCAAGCTGTAGTAAGTGACAATGACAATGAGTGCCTTTTAGATGGTGGGGAGTCCCTTGTCTGTGCCATTAGAATTAGCGTGGCCAAACAACATTTACAGAGAATCGTAGTTGCATTTAAATAGCGTTTCATACACAAACAATTTGGCATACTAGTTGCACACTTCCAGTGCTTTGTTGGAAGGATGTGGGTTTGTAGTGTGAACTTTTTGGGGACTGTTTTCATGGGTGTCGATTCACCAAAATGTGAGGGGTAGCAGAAGTGACATCACATGTCATTTTACCACGATTACATCATTGGAAGTGGCATCCAATGACCTTTGACCTGGTGTCACTCTTCCCTCAACTGTCTCTTTCTCAGATGTCAGTCTTTGTATTCTCTCTCTCTCTCTCTCTCTCTCTCTCTCATCCGTCTTTCTTACTTGTTGTCTCCCTCACCCCTCTTGCCTCCTTCTGTATTTCAACTGTCTATCCCACCGATCCTTTTATATCTCAGATCATCTCATTTCTCACCTGACTTTCTCTCCTGTTCTGTCTCTTTATTACCTCTCTTTCACTTGTCTCCCACCTCTCTTATTCCCTTGTCTCCTTCTCACCTTTCTGTCTCAATACGCTTCCGTATCTCTCACCTTTCTTTCTTCCCACCTCTCCCTCAGCTGTTCTGTCTACTAACCTATCTCTGTCTTCTTCTCACCTTTTTCTCTCTCACTCTCTAAACTGTATAACCACTCTGTCTCCCATCCATGTTCGTCACATTATTACCAGTCTCTCAATTTTCTCTTTTCTTTCAGGTGTTATGTTCTCATCTGTACACCTCCTTCCTCTCACAGCTATCCTTTGATCCTGTTTATTTATTGCACCTTTCTCAAATCTGCCTTCCCTTCTCTCTCAGCTGTCTCTCTCATTGTTTCTAGCACCTCTCTCAACACTCTCCTTCTTTCGAACAGACTTGCTCTCACTAGTCTCTCGCCTCTTTCATTTGTCTCCCCACTGTCTTAGTTAGCTCTTCATAACTAGTCTCTTACCTTTCCTTCTCTGAGCTGAATCTTTTTACATGTCTATCCCGCCTCCCTCTGCCTCTCAGTAATCAATCACCCACTGGTTCTATCCCTTTTCTCACACCTGTCCTATGTTCCTCTCATCTGTTTCTGTCTGTGTTACATCTCCCATACTGACATCTGCTCTCACTGGGTTTTCCCTCTGTTAGTCTCTTGACTGTCTCTTTGTCACCTCTCTATATATCTATAACCTACTGCTCTCACCTGTCACACTCTCTTTCACACCTGTCTATATCTCGCTCACACCTGTCACCACTCTCTGATGTCTCTTTAACCCCTCTCTGTATCTCACCACTCTCTGATGTCTCTTTACCCCCTCTCTGTGTCTCACCGCTCTCTGATGTCTCTTTAACCCCTCTCTGTATCTCACCACTCTCTGATGTCTCTTTACCCCCTCTCTGTATCTCACCGCTCTCTGATGTCTCTTTAACCCCTCTCTGTATTTCACCGCTCTCTGATGTCTCTTTAACCCCTCTCTGTATCTCACCACTCTCTCACATACACACACACATCCATTTGTCTCTACTTCTCACCTGTCTCTATTTGGTGTCCTCTTCCTGTTCTTCCCTTCGTTATTTTAACCTCATTTCCCCCACAGTCTTTGTTTTCAACCCCTTCCCCCTTCCGTCTTGCTCCTTTCACATGTTCAGTGGTAGGCTTTTTCTGGGGTCGGCACAGATTTAGCTGGTTTGCACAGAGAGTAAATAAGGTGCAATAGAGCCTTTTTTAAACTTCTGTTTAGGGCACTGCCCTTTCTACCTCTGATGGCAGGGGTCCAGTACTTAATTTGTAAAAAAATGTCAGGAGGTCACTGCAGCTTCCACTATCCATTGCTCCTTCCAGCGCTACCAATATCAGTACCAACACAACTCCTAATCATCACACTACTACAAGAGTGACAATGGAGGCTATTACAGGCCCTCAAGGCTATGAAAATGGCTTGGTTGGCAGGTATTAGTCATTTTCAATGTATATTGAATCAATAAACTGTGAATGTGCTCATCCCTAAATTAAACAAACAGTGCCACCAAGTGGCAGACGGAGACTGTCATAAGTGCCGGTGTTGACAATTAAGTGCTGGTGCCGAGCATTGGAAACTACTGGCTCAAATTAAGCACGTCAGGGGTCACAAACACTGTGCCAGGGATTGCAAGAGGGAAGCCTAAAGGAGGTCCATGAGTGTTTTGGTATCCTGCATCCTGATCAGAGTGAGGCTGGTCCCATGTCACATGTAGCTGCTGTGGTGGCTCTATGAGGTGTGACAATCACAACCATAGGATTATACACAATTGCTGTGTCTGGTTGGAAGCCTGGGAATTGGAAGAGTTGTTTCTGTCACAGGTGTTTTGGTATCATGCATGATGTGCTGCTTGCCAGTATTGTGCAACTTTGTCCTCGTGACTGCGCTTATAGAAGAAAACAAACAAAAACAGAAAATACCACAGTTGTATGTCAGAATACCGACACCAAAAATATTGGGTTAAGTGAAGATAGTGGCCTCAACTTTATTTACAAAATATCTCTGCATCTGGTGTAAACTTTCCATTATTAACTCCAATTGGGCAATATTTTTATAAGTGCTATTTGGGGCACTATATTTTTGCTAAACTATATTCAGGCCACAATTTTCTAAACCATACCAATACCACAGAGCTTGGGGCCTCCACAGCCTGGCTTTGAGATTATGATGAAAAGCTTTTGTGTGTTGAGCATAGAGAAGTGTTGTTTTTAAAGAGAACAGCTGAATAAGGAATTCATTTGCAAATAACAGTTTTGTTAAAGAGGTTGTGTGTGTAATTTAAAGGTGCATTCCTGTGATTCTTGTTAGCAGTTGTGTCCAGTTAATTAACAATTAACATTGCTAATAATGATTATGTTGTGCTGCTGCGGCTTCTCCACTAGGGCAAAGGAGTGTCACCCCCCTAAATAAAAATGCAGCAAAGATGAAAAATAAAATGGTGATAAAGTTAATTTATTACCATTTAATTTTTCACTATATTCCCTAGCCGAGTGTCAGGTCATGGCGGCGCCATTGCTGCTGAGTGGCAGCAGCAGGGAGAAGTGGTGGGCACTTAAGTTTAAAGTGTGCATGTCACTTTGGCCAACTGTCTTGCGACGGCCAGACAGACATGTACACTTTAAACCTCTCCGAACCGAACTGTCTTAGGGCCTCATTAGGAATTTAGCGGTGCAGCAGCGGAACCGCCCCACTCCTGCACCGTCAAACCCATGTCTGAACTGCCCACCAGATTAGGAGTTTTCTCCTATCTGGCTGGCTGTTTTTTGGCATTCCCACGGCGGAGCCTATGAAGCGTCAAAATGGGAACGTCAAAATCAGTACCTGCACGGCATGGACTGCTGCAGTCCATGCTGTGCATGTACTGGTAGGCATGCACACAGGGGAGCACATGTTGTGCCCACCTGTGTGCTTCCACATGGCGTGAGGCACCAGGGGGCGCTGTAGGGCCCCCTTTGTTTCCTCACCAGCATGAAAAGTGTGGCGTGAGGAAACTTGTAATATGCTTGGCGGGCCGTTGAGGCCTCGCCAAGCATATTGCGACCTCAGGACCACCGCACAAGTCCCAGGGACCAGCGGTTCCCTGGCAGTTGCAGTGGTCCCAGGGCAGCCTGACCGCCCTAGTTGTAATAGAGCGGTTGGGAGACCGCCACTTTAAACCTGGCGGTCCGTGGACCACCAGACTCATAATAACACCCTTTGACAGCAGGGTGGAGAGCAAGCTCAAGCCTCCAGTGCCTTCAGGAGCATTGAGAGACCACGCTCCATCCAATCACGGTGCTTCTCTCATGCTGGTTAACAGCATGAGAGCAGCATCTGGACTGGTTAGGGCAGTTGGCTGGGGCCCGCACTGGACGATGTGAAGAGCACCAGGAGCGGAGTGAGGACGTGCAACAAAGTAAGTGAATGTTTATTTTTACTTTATGTAAAGTAAACTGAATCACTGATATGCATTACATTCAAGAATGAAAGTTAAACATTTTAACGTAAAACGTAAATGTAATGCATGTCCGCAATTGAGTTAGTGTTTGCCAAGGTTATTTTCCCAGATTTAGCATGCCATTTTATCTCCCCCACCACTTTTAGCTAATGACAACTGCCATTGATGTTGTGAAAAGAGGGACCCCGCATTAGTAGCATAAGGGCAAGGACAGAACTTGGGAATATTTAGTCACAGTAAACTTTGTTGTTCACAGTGCTTAGAATCAGCAGAAGTGAGGTATGAAGCACTATATGAAAAGAAAGTAAGTAATAGGATTTTACAAAACTTGAAACTATCCTGGCTTTTGTTTTCCTATTTGTTTCACTAATTTCATTTCTCTTTTATCAAACACAATCTCCATCAAATATGTTCTTTTTAACAGTTTCACAATCAACATTTAATTGAGCCATTCCAGCCACATGTTGCCTCTCCATCTTCTGCGTGGGACATTGTATGGATTATCTGCACTTTTGACGTCAGCTGTTGTGTGCATGTAGTCTAGTTATTGCTATTTCGGGTCTCATGCTAAACTCTATACTGTTTTCCGCAGTGCTTCATTTATAAAAGATTAAGAGCTGGGGCCCAAATATTGTCTGAGAAGCATGCGGCTGGTACTATTGAATGTAGGTGTGCTACCTTTAATATATGCTGAAATTAATATATGCTGAAATAGTCGCATTGAAGCAAGATGATTTGGTCAAACATGCGGGAAAATGGGTGTCGAACCGGAGAGGTTCCTTGACTCTCTAGAAGTAGGTCAGACAGTTATGTGCTCGGCAGGGCTTCAAGCACAGCATTATAAGACTGTTTTTGCACTTTATTACACCCCGGCTAGGATTGCACAGTGGGGCGGGCTGGTAGGAATTAGCTGTCCGCGTTGCGAGGCGCCTGCGTCTGATCTTATACACATGTTTGCATCTTGCTCATGCCTTAAAAACCTGCTAGACTCTATCATAAAGTTTTTTGACTTGTCATTAGGGTTGAAAGTTACGCTAATCCCTGCTCTTATACTTCTCAGAGTTAGCAACGATGATGTGCAGGATCAGGCCTATCAATTCCTTTTTCTGGCTCTGGCCATAGTACGGATAAGTATTGCCTCTGCCTGGTTTGATATGGTCCCCCCAACATTTCAGCAGTGGCTGTCGCGGTTACTCTCAATGTTTACTATGGAAAGAGCTATATATGAAAGAAAGGGTAAGAAAACGAGACTCCTGGGTCGACGTATCTGGGCTCCCATAGTGAGATCGAAGGAGTCATAGAAGGCTAATGATCCTTGAATTACATGGTGAGAGGGACAGGAGAATCTATCCTGGGGGACATCAGGTAGTAAATGTTTTAAATTTTGTTGTTTGCTGCATTGATATATGGCAGAGTCCTCCCTAATTATATTTTGGAGTGGATGTACTATTGCTTATCTTCTTTTGATTGTAAATTTGAGCGGGGCAAATTTAATGCTTATCTCCTTTCTGATTTTTTGATTGCTAAACAAATCTGGATGTAACCTCACGTTTTAATGTGTTATATAAGTTTGTGCTGTTTATTGAAATGTTAAAACTTGAATAAAAAAATTAAATAAAAAATAAAAAAAATGAATACCAGTTCTCCCTAGTTTTGATTCCAACTGATGCCCATTGTTGGATTTGCCTGTTGGGGACTTGAAAGCTTGAAAGGACCATTGTGTTGGTCTTTCTTTTTCAGCCTGTGTGCTAACAAGCTAAAAAAAAAACACCCACACACTGGTTTTATCAATCTGGCTCGTCTAGCAGTGCCAGAGTACCAGAATATCTGATAGGTCAGTCCAATACTGCTCATGCCTCTTTCATCCATCATCAGACACTCCCCTGCCCTCTATCTAACTCTTCCATGTTCCTAACTTCTTCAGTCATCTCCTATTTTTCCTCTAACCCACCCACCACCAACCAAGAGTGCCACATGACCGAATGGACAACTCTCACCAGAAACAACATAGTGGCAATCATGCAGACCATTACTTCAGGGGACCCAACTGCGCCATATCCCCACCACATCTACAACCTGGGAACATCATCAATCAGCACCACCCTGATCCACATCATCATCACCTCCATGACATCTGCCACTTTCCTGGATGAATGGAAAGTTGCAGAAATCAACGCCCTCCTCAAGAAGCCCACAGCCGTCCCGAATCAACTGCCCAATTTCTGACCCATCTCCCTGATTCCCTATCAAGCCAAAGTGATTGAGAAGGCCATGAACAAGCAACTCACAACCCACCTCAAACTTTGCCATGTTCTAGACAACACTCAGTCAGGATTCAGAAAGAACCACAGCATCTAAACCGTACTCATCGTAGCCACCGATGACATTCAAATCCTCCTGGACTGAGGCGAAACAGCAGTCCTTATTCTGCTTGACCTCTCTACGGCCTTCGACACTGTCTCCTAAAACACCCTCATTAGAAGACTCCACGAGATTGGCATACAAGAATCCGCCCTCTAATGGATATTTTGCTTCTTCACAGGAAGAACCCAAAGGATCAGGCTGCCACCCTTCACATAAGAGACCAAGAAATTGATATCCTGAGCCCCACAGAGATCGTCCTTAAGCCCCATCCTGATCAACATATACATGACACAGCTTGCCAACATCATCCAATCACAAGACATCACTGTCATCTCCTACACCGATGACACCCAACTGATCCTCTCCCTTACGGGCAAAACCAACAACCGCCAGAGCCAACTTCAACAACTGTATGACCATTGTAGCAGACTGGATACAAAGAAACTGCATGCAGTTCAACTCCAAAAAACGGAAGTACTGGTCTTCGGCAGCAAGACCTCCCTATTGGACTGCACCCGTTGGCCATCGAAGCTAGGACGAACACCCATACCCATAGACCACGTAAGAAATCTAGGGATGATTCAAGACGACAAGCACAACATGACGGCTCAAGTCAACGCAGTTTGCACCTTCTGCTTTCACATCCTATGCATGCTGCAAAAAATCTTGAAATGGTTGCCTCCTAACACCAGAGGGACCATCCTGCGCGCGCTCATCACTAGCAGGATGGACTACGACAACACTCTCTATGCCAGAATCTCCAAACAGCTCCTACACAGACTCCAGACCATCCAGAGCACCGCTGCAAGACTCATACTCTACCTCTCATGCCGCACCAGCATCACACTGCACCTCAGGAAGCTTCTCTGACTCCCAATTCACAAGCGCAGCCAATTCAAACTTCTCAGGCACACATACAAAGCCCTACACAACATAAGACCAGTATACCTGAACAGCCACATACACTTTCACTAACCCATGAGACACCTACGATCTGCCTCACTCTCACTTCCCCACATTCGCAAGAGCAAAACTGAAGGTCGATTGTTCTCTACATTGCACCAAAGACATGGAACATGCTTTCTCAAAACATCAGAGCCTCCTCCTCACTTTTTGAGTTCTGCAAAAAGCTGAAGACCTGGCTCGTTGTTAAAGCACCTTGGGTACCACAAACCTACACACCTGCTCAAGCGCCTGGATACCCTCTCGGTTGATTAGCGCGGTATTCAAATCAATATAACTGCTTTCTTTTTTGCCATCTTTCTTTATGGTGTGTCCCTGTTTCTTGCTCTGGTCAAAATCTGATGAGGAATAATAAAGTGGGTGCCAGTGGGTCCCACCTGAAACTCCCGGCTCAAATTATGCATGGAATACATGCATAACATATCAAGAGGGGACAGGTACATCTGACAAACGGATAGCTTGAATAGATATAGCACAGTCAGTCCTCTTCTTATCAATTTGTTTTGTAGTTTTTATATAGCGCCTCATACTACATTGCAAGGACCTAAAGCGTATTATGCAACACGTAGCACGCTACATCTATGATTAACAAATTGTCTTCTGCATCAGAGAGCTAAAGGTCTCTCAAGCAGACCCAACAAGCAGACCAGTTTTGGCACCGGCGGCGGAAGGGGAGAGGAGGCCTCACTCTTCCTCTGGGGAGGAGGACACTGGGAAGCCAGAGGTATAAGCAATCTATGCACCATAGCAGTTTCACTACATAAGCAATCTCTTCACAGCGCCGAAATACAATCACCGTTTACAAGCGCTAATGAAATCTTCGCTGTAAAGGCGCGAGACGGTACAAGTGTCCAAATGAGTTCTTGACTTTTTCATTTCATGGTCCTGGGGGAAAGGACACATTTTAGAATTAGGAACAA
Source organism: Triturus cristatus (assembly GCF_964204655.1). NCBI lineage: Eukaryota > Metazoa > Chordata > Amphibia > Caudata > Salamandridae > Triturus > Triturus cristatus. The sequence continues at coordinate 1,655,626,116 of NC_140590.1, read as the reverse complement.
CTAGAACGTGGGCATAATTCTAACGAGTCTCCAAGACTCAAAATAGTATTTATTTGAGACGAAAATCTGCTTTGATATGCTGTGTCCACGGATATTGCTCATGCTAGTCTGTAGCTGAATGGTCATTATATATAACAAAACAGTTATAGAGTATGAGGAAAATTAGCATTTCTAAATTCACACTTATATCTTTCTAGTCAAAAAGATAGTATTAGCGATTTGCATATTTATTTAGAACTCGTTTCTAAATTTTGAGGATGCGAACTTTAATGCTGCTAGGTAGTATCACTGTACTGTCACCAAAATAAAACTGTGAGGTGAACAAGCACCGTCAAAGCCGAAAGTTCTGGCTTGTACTTTGAGACCCGATTAAAATGTTTCAAAAGCCTGCTGCAGTGAGGCACAGACCAGACATTCAAACAGCGCGTTTTTGCTGATTCCTCCAAAAGAGACATGCTTCTCAAAGTGTGGATGGTTGATAGTGTTGCAGGCTGCCTCAGTACCAAAAGAAAACAAGCATTGGCATAGCCAATAGGTCTCGCTTTTGGGACCTTATACGTATTTAGTTATGCAGCACAATATCCTTGGTGAAACAACATCTACTGTTGCAAGGCCAAACACTTATAAGGTCCCAAAAGCGAGACCTATTGGCTATGCCAATGCTTGTTCTCAGTTCATCTCTGTTCATCTTGTAGTACAAGAGTCAGAGAATCTCTGGAGGGGCTATGCTTTGAAGAATACATTCCTATTGAGGATACAATATACCCTCTACTCAAGGAGCTAAAGGGACACAATGCAATGAACCTAAAACAAGGGCATCAAAGCTCAGCATCGTTCCATCATTTTTGACATTGCATCAACAAGGAAACAGTTAAGAGAAGCTTCATGGGCTTAGTTTACATGTGTGAATACCAGTGCTACCATCGTAAGGACTGAGAATAGGCCAAACACGGGAACAGTTCCCAGAGGGACCATAAATCGTATTATCGGACTTCCAACACTGCTGAAATGATGGCATCATGGTAACTCCTTGATCTATTAGGATATTGAAAGGTCTCGCCTGGGTGACTGAAGAAGCATTACCCCAACTTGACATCTACGGGAACTGAAGATTTGAGAGATGAAGTTATTGCCCTGCATAAGAACGTGTTCTAACATGGAAGTAGGGTTTACTAGTTTGGGATTTAGTTTAAACAAACCTAGACCTAATACGTCAGTGTACTGAAGGCACGTACATGATTACCTCTATGAAACATAATGAGGGCAAAAGTACATACATGAAACACACACTGACTAAAACAAACCATGTTCAGTCCAGTTATGAAGCTTACAAGCCACTTACAAGCCACTGAGCTTACAAGCCACTTACAAGCCACTGAGCTTACAAGCAGGGGTAGCATGCTAGACAACAAAAGTCACCCCAACTAGGACCCTGGTTTAGAGGCATTTTCTTGCTAGGCAGAGCGGAGTGGCATGCAGCTCACTCCTTCAGAGTTTTGAGAAGCATAGATGTCGATTTTTCTCTTTCTGGTGCACACAAAATGCCCCCTGGCCACAGGTTATAATAGAATTCATCAGGCAGCCCTCCAAGTTGGCAGGCTGAACGTCTTCTGCATATGGATGAGAGCAGAACTGGGGTCATCCAAACAGGGCTCATCCAAACGAGACCCGAGATTGTATACCAGATGAAACAAGCACTATTACAAACAAAGGATCTACGCCACTCCTGTGGGGAAGAAACCAGCTCAAAGCTCGAGTGAAGAACATTGTCAACGCCTCCAGATGCATTAATATGAGCCTGTTAACTGTGATGTGAAAAGAGAAGAACAAGCAAATGACAATTCATAGCACTCTAAATTGGGCAAAGCAAAATAACTGAGACTAATGCATATGTATATGATGAAACTGGAAATTGCCCAAATACCTTAAGGAAAGGCCTTCCACAAAGGTCTTGAAGTACAAGTAAGAACCATCTTCTGAAAGTTAGAGATCCGCAAATTATACAAACAGAAAGAACTAAAAGTAGTTTCAATCGAAAGTGAATTGCAAACTACAGCAGCCACATGTCTTTCTCATACTTGCACACTGGCACGGGAGCAATTACGCTTCCTGACAACCGCAAGCCAATGAGCGATTCACATGAAGTGGTAGGCACTACAGGACATCTGGGTGGGAAGGGGTAAACCATCCTCTTTTGGAGGCAGCACTTACCCACATCTTGATCGTAAGGGTTGGTGTTGAACAAAGGCATGTCTTTGCCGGAGCTTTACTTTCAATGACAGGCTCCTAAAGTAAAAAACAGTTCAGAATTTCAGTGGACAGTTCGTAATCACTTCTTTAACAGACAACTTTTGTCCCGTAATTACTGAGAGAAGAGAGCAAATCTTATGGCACATAGGTGCTCACAGCCAATTAAGTAAGAGGAAACATATTTTTATTTGTCCTGTGAAAGTGCGGCGATCTTGGATTCGTTTTGAAGAACTGATGTCATTGGATTGGCTAGAAAGCTTTTGTCAGTTAGCCTCATTGGTTGTGGTTGGGTGATGTATTGTGGCTTTGGAATGGTTGGGAAACGCTTACAAGTTACTCATTGGCTGTGGGGCTCTGATAGCGTGCTCAATGATGCATGAATTAGCGTCTAAATGTCCGGTCCTGTTGTCCCTAGTCAGGTTTCAGTGATTCCAGGAAAAAAATGCTTCCAATTGCATCTGTTTTTCTGTTTGCCAGTCATTGAGTCGGCATTAGTCAGGGTAGTGAAGGCAGCGTGTGAGGAACGAGCACCAGGGCACTGTTTACTTTTATTGGACCTGCAATGCAGCAGTTTCTAGCGCGCGAAGTACCGCCATGAGCCACCCGGCCAGTTTCCATATCACGAGCGCATGATCTCACGCAACATTTTTTTGTACCGCTGATCCTCTTGAATTCCACTGTGGTTTTTTACGATATGGTAACCAAATTGTGTCACCATGTGTCATTATGGGGACCAGTTTCGCGGGACATGCTTTTATTAATAGTCTAGATGAGTAACCAGACGCACGGCTGGGGGTGGCGGTATTGGAGGAGTGAGCCTAACAAAGAGGTGGAAGGAAAGAGTACGGCAACAAACGCACGGCTGGGGTGGCGGTATTGGAGAAGTGAGCCTAATAAAGAGGTGGAAGGAAAGAGTATGGGAACAATTTTAAAACAAGCATTCGGCCGCGCGGCCGTAAAAGTAACGGCCGCGCGGCCGTGAAAACGAAAGTAATAGCGATCGCGATCAAAGCGAAATTGATCGCGATCGCTTGGACGGGAGCGCTGTCTGGCAAGCACGCGAGTGGTGCGCACGCAGCAGTGATTGGCGGCAGCGCGCGTGTACGCTCACGTGCACTCAAGCTTTAGGCCACAGGCAGCACTTTAAAAATCCCAACTACAAAATGTCTCTCCGAGCCAGCGCATGCGCTGGCCTCAGCGAGACCTAAAGAACCCGGAGTCCAACACTAACCACCTCCAATATGAGGTCATCCACCCTGTGCTTCAATTGAGTCGGTGTTTGCTGGTGGGCGTTGCAGGCACTTACTTGTCCTCACCAGGCTTCGATCCAGAACAAGCGAGAGAAAAACACAAAAGGGGTTAGAAGGAGGAAGAGAAGATGGAAAACAGGTGACATATGGACCAAGCAGGGATGAAAAAGAACCTGCAAGATTGAGATTAAGGGGCAGGGAGTGTCTGGTGGTGGATTAAAGACGCATGAGTTGGAATCAAGACTACGCAGCCTTCGTATTCAGCACGGCCGACCTTCGATAGCTCTGGAGGCAGGCTTCTGAACAAAATTTTGAGCCCCGGCACTTATTGTTTTATAAATTAGGAACTGCAGCCATTGGAGACAAGACAACTGCTTCGGTGCTGAAACACAGCCTAGTCAAGCTGCAAATCTAAAACTTTTTAATAAATTCTGGTTATAAACAGCAACCAGTTACACACGTTTAGCTGGTTATGAAAGCAAGGAGGTGAGAAGAGAGGCTTCTTGAGCAAAATGTTTGCTAATACTGATTTCAAGGTGGGCACTACCATTGTTTATAATGGGTAGCTTATAACTATTAAGCGGGAAGGTGTCGCTCCCTTTTCTTTCACAAATTTTCAGTCATATGGAGAATTAAATAGTTATTTGGCAACAATCAATATTGTCAAAGAATCCACTGATAGTGGGTCAAAATTAGATCAGGGTGATCAGGGGTTGTGAAAGGATCTCAGGAAGGAACAACTGTGCTGAATCAGATTGTTGTGTGAATTGCTTAAGGGTGTTATCAGATCTAATTTACTTAGCTGCAGCTAGAACATTATTTCAGAGATTCACAGAGTTCAAGTTGTGTTGTTGAGATGGCAGATGTTGTGGCCAAAGAAGCAGTTTCTAAATTTCTTTAAAACATTTTCTAGGTCTGGCCTACAGATAGGTTTAGATGTCTAGCCAGCCTTATACCTTCAAAAAAACCTAAATAAAGATACATATATATTTATTTACATTGGTCAGCTCTCTTTAGCTATTGGTCTGTTCTGTGTCATTCAAGTTTTGCTTCTGCCCACCACAATGCAGAGCATGGGACAGTGCCAGCTCAGGTCGGCTATTCACTGTGAATGATGCCATTTTGATCTTGCACATGTACCGGTCCACCAAAAAATGTCCACTTGAGTACCGGGGCAAGTAGGCCAATTTCTGCTTTAATTACTTGTCATGTTTTACTTCTTTGTTTCTTGCAAACATCTGCATTGCACAATTAGATGTGCTATTTTTACTTTTTATTATTTCACAGTTTTTATGTGCATTGCATATGTTTTCAAAAAAAGAAAAAGCAGGGCCAGGCATAGTCGCTTTGCCAATGCTTGTTCATTAACAAATTGTGAAATTTCTTTCATGAATCTCCTCTTAATAATGACACCATTGCTGTTCTGTAGCGTGGAGCAATGTTTTTTTTTTCTTTTGCATAAGCCAGCGAGTAAACCAGTTGTGTTTTATTCTGTGTAGGAGTAAGATTTCTGAACTGGGCAATCTCTTTTATAGAGGCAGGGACTGCTGCATTGATGAAGGAAATTCAAGAGAGACTATGGCTTTGACGATGAAAGATACCATTCTCAAAAAGTGGATACAAAATGCGTACTGATTTTGCAAATGCAATCCGATTTTGAGAATTGATCTACATACGCATAGGTCGGTTCATGAAGTACTGAATCACAGTATGCCACAAAACAACCTGCTTAATTTTTAGGTCTCGCCTAAGCCAGCGCCCATGCGCTGTTCTGCGAGGCTTCTAGTAAGGACTTCCAACTCGGACCACACGCTTTTTTTTTGCTCACACGCTATTGGCCTTTGCGTGCGTGTTTCTAAGAAAGACAGCACACAATTGGCCAAAGGTGGGTGCATGTCCCGCCTTCTCTCTCCCCTGGTCTAGGGACCTCGGTAGTGAGAGGCGGCCCCGCTCTGTGCCTGCTGCATTCCTTACATTTTTTGCAGTGCGTACGTGCGCACCACTCGCACCACTCTCTGGCTTGTTAATTAGCATGGCCGTGCTTAAAAGTTGACAGGTAAGTTGCGAAGGATAGCGTCGAACTTCGCACACACAACCCTATTTTCATTTTAGCTCAAAAGCTATCTTTTTGCAGGTTGCGCCTGCATGTTTCTTCCCATGGAACAATTCAGAGTGCCACATTAGTAGTCTCTAGTTTTAGCATATGCTAAGCCCGCTTTCTGTGCCTACTCTAAACACACTGGATTGCCTGTCTCTTTTCTTCCTTTTCTCGTGAGAGGTCCTCGGAGCTATGCAAATTTTCTGGGCGGAAGTTGTTTCTCTTTCCAGCGGCGGATCTCAGGCGCGCTGCGAGGATGAAGGTGAGCAGCAGACCCTGGCAGCCACAACGCACACAGAATCAGGAAATGTGGTGCTCAGAGGGTTATGTTGGTCTTGAGGGTGATATCCGAGGGCCTCTGGGGACTTACAGCGCAGTCCAAGGCACAGGCTGCAGACCGATCCCATGGCGGGAGCAGATGGTTCAACAAGAGGCCTCAGCATGGGACAGTAGAGCTAGGGGGCTGCAGATCGTGTGCTTAATGCAGCAAGGCAGCATTGGTATCCTGCAATGTGCACACTTACCTGTGGGCAAGGCTTGTTGTAGATCCAATCTGCCACGGTGACAGCAGCGTGTCATCCTGTGTTTTATGTAGACGCCCGGCTTTTAGAACAGGTGCTTGTCCAGCGTGTGACTTGGTAATGTAGTATTTACTGAGCTGCTTTGTTGGATCGGTGATAAATGGCACCGTTAGGGTGAGTACCATATTATAGCATATAATGGTATAGTGACAGCATCTTCGTTTTTCCTTGAGCTGTAAATTCAATGTTCCCTTCTTTGGTGTTCTGTCAAAGTATTAATCTTTTTAACATCCACATGCAAGTTGCCAGGCAAGCTTTTCTCTCTTCTGCAAAAGTTCTTTGGTGTGTTATATACGCACGCTGGTGATCTTCGCTAGACATGTGGACATATGTGACATGAACACACACCAGGGCACTTTTGTTTGCCACATCTTAAATATTGTCAACAATGGACTACTTGTGTCTGTCATCTTGGCTGCAATGTGGGCAAGTGGTAGTTCAATGCCACGTGTTTTTAACCTTCGGACCAGTACGCCGCCTTCATTTATTGCGATCCTTATCAAAACGCAAGCTTTCTGCCTAGTGAGGCATCTATTTTTCTGTGACAGTTGGGACTGCAAGGTTTCGCGTTGGATTGTGCTGAAGCTGCATGGAATGGATTGGCGTGGACTGCGAGTAAGTGAGCAAATTCAGTGAGTCTTTATTAATAATATGTCTTTTGTGTTCATTAGCTCAACATCTCCTTCCCGACCACTGGCTGCCAGAAGCTCTATGAAGTTGACGATGAGTGCAAACTCCGAACTTTCTACTAGAAGCGCATGGCCACCGAAGTTCCTGCTGATCCCTTGGGTGATGAGTGGAAGTTGAGACGAAACTGTGTTTATGCGCTTTGTGGAGTGTTGCAAATGACCATCAGAATGCATGGAAAAGTAACTTGGGGGAGGGGTTGCAGTTGAATATGTGTAACTTAATTGTTTTGGGAATGCAAGTGTTAAGCATTTTCATTTTAGTATTGCTCCCATTTCCTGGCCTGATTTGCATATGGCCATGTCTAAACTGGGGTGGCGTAGTGGGCAAAAGAACAATGGATTTAACCCAGATCTCTTGACTGGGGGAGAATGTCTGCATTATCAGCATTCCGTCCATCATTTGTTTGTTGTAACGCTTTTCGCCCTAAGTGGGATGGGTATTCCCAGACGTGGGACCCGTGCTCACTACGCCACTGGAGTCAAGCTATCCTGGCTGATGACGGCGGATAGCCAGAAACCGGTCCTAGGATGCTTGATTCTGGTCCAGGGAAGACATGGCTTGGCAGTTCGGGCTGGACTGTTCCCATGAGGCACAGGGTCAAGACTGATTTGCATATGGCCATGTCTAAACTGGGATGGCGTAGTGGGCAAAAGAACGATGGATTTAACCCAGATCTCTTGACTGGGGGAGAATGTCTGCATTATCAGCATTCCGTCCATCATTTGTTTGTTGTAACGCTTTTCGCCCTAAGTGGGATGGGTATTCCCAGACGTGGGACCCGTGCTCACTACGCCACTGGAGTCAAGCTATCCTGGCTGATGACGGCTGATAGCCAGAAACCGGTCCTAGGATGCTTGATTCCGGTCCAGGGAAGACATGCTTGGCATTTCGGGCTGGACTGTTCCCATGAGGCACAGGGTCAAGACTGATTTGCATATGGGCATGTCTAAACTGGGGTGGCGTAGTGGGCAAAAGAACAATGGATTTAACCCAGATCTCTTGACTGGGGGAGAATGTCTGCATTATCAGCATTCCGTCCATCATTTGTTTGTTGTAACGCTTTTCGCCCTAAGTGGGATGGGTATTCCCAGACGTGGGACCCGTGCTCACTACGCCACTGGAGTCAAGCTATCCTGGCTGATGACGGCTGATAGCCAGAAACCGGTCCTAGGATGCTTGATTCCGGTCCAGGGAAGACATGGCTTGGCAGTTCGGGCTGGACTGTTCCCATGAGGCACAGGGTCAAGACTGATTTGCATATGGCCATGTCTAAACTGGGGTGGCGTAGTGGGCAAAAGAATGATAGATTTAACCCAGATCTCTTGACTGGGGAAGAATGTCTGCATTATCAGCATTCCGTCCATCATTTGTTTGTTGTAACGCTTTTCGCCCTAAGTGGGATGGGTATTCCCAGACGTGGGACCCGTGCTCACTACGCCACTGGAGTCAAGCTATCCTGGCTGATGACGGCTGATAGCCAGAAACCGGTCCTAGGATGCTTGATTCCGGTCCAGGGAAGACATGGCTTGGCAGTTCGGGTTAGACTGTTCCCATGAGGCACAGGGTCAAGACTGCTCTGCATATGGCCATGTCTAAACTGGGGTGGCGTAGTGGGCAAAAGAACGATGGATTTAACCCAGATCTCTTGACTGGGGGAGAATGTCTGCATTATCAGCATTCCGTCCATCATTTGTTTGTTGTAACGCTTTTTGCCCTAAGTGGGATGGGTATTCCCAGACGTGGGACCCGTGCTCACTACGCCACTGGAGTCAAGCTATCCTGGCTGATGACGGCTGATAGCCAGAAACCGGTCCTAGGATGCTTGATTCCGGTCCAGGGAAGACATGGCTTGGCAGTTCGGGCTGGACTGTTCCCATGAGGCACAGGGTCAAGACTGATTTGCATATGGCCATGTCTAAACTGGGGTGGCGTAGTGGGCAAAAGAACGATGGATTTAACCCAGATCTCTTGACTGGGGGAGAATGTCTGCATTATCAGCATTCCGTCCATCATTTGTTTGTTGTAACGCTTTTCGCCCTAAGTGGGATGGGTATTCCCAGACGTGGGACCCGTGCTCACTACGCCACTGGAGTCAAGCTATCCTGGCTGATGACGGCTGATAGCCAGAAACCGGTCCTAGGATGCTTGATTCCGGTCCAGGGAAGACATGGCTTGGCAGTTCGGGCTGGACTGTTCCCATGAGGCACAGGGCCAAGACTGATTTGCATATGGCCATGTCTAAACTGGGGTGGCTTAGTGGGCAAAAGAATGATGGATTTAACCCAGATCACTTGACTGGGGGAGAATGTCTGCATTATCAGCATTCCGTCCATCATTTGTTTGTTGTAACGCTTTTCGCCCTAAGTGGGATGGGTATTCCCAGACGTGGGACCCGTGCTCACTACGCCACTGGAGTCAAGCTATCCTGGCTGATGACGGCTGATAGCCAGAAACCGGTCCTAGGATGCTTGATTCCGGTCCAGGGAAGACATGGCTTGGCAGTTCGGGCTGGACTGTTCCCATGAGGCACAGGGTCAAGACTGCTTTGCATATGGCCATGTCTAAACTGGGGTGGCGTAGTGGGCAAAAGAACGATGGATTTAACCCAGATCTCTTGACTGGGGAGAATGTCTACATTATCAGCATTCCGTCCATCATTTGTTTGTTGTAACTCTTTTCGCCCTAAGTGGGATGGGTATTCCCAGACGTGGGACCCGTGCTCACTTCGCCACTGGAGTCAAGCTATCCTGGCTGATGACGGCTGATAGCCAGAAACCGGTCCTAGGATGCTTGATTCCGGTCCAGGGAAGACATGGCTTGGCAGTTCGGGCTGGACTGTTCCCATGAGGCACAGGGTCAAGACTGATTTGCATATGGCCATGTCTAAACTGGGGTGGCGTAGTGGGCAAAAGAACGATCGATTTAACCCAGATCTCTTGACTGGGGCAGAATGTCTGCATTATCAGCATTCCGTCCATCATTTTTTTGTTGTAACGATTTTCACCCTAAGTGGGATGGGTATTCCCAGACGTGGGACCCGTGCTCACTACGCCACTGGAGTCAAGCTATCCTAGCTGATGACGGCTGATAGCTAGAAACCGGTCCTAGGATGCTTGATTCCGGTCCAGGGAAGACATGGCTTGGCAGTTCGGGCTGGACTGTTCCCATGAGGCACAGGGTCAAGACTGATTTGCATATGGCCATGTCTAAACTGGGGTGGCGTAGTGGGCAAAAGAACGATGGATTTAACCCAGATCTCTTGACTGGGGGAGAATGTCTGCATTATCAGCATTCCGTCCATCATTTGTTTGTTGTAACGCTTTTCGCCCTAAGTGGGATGGGTATTCCCAGACGAGGGACCCGTGCTCACTACGCCACTGGAGTCAAGCTATCCTGGCTGATGACGGCTGATAGCCAGAAACCGGTCCTAGGATGCTTGATTCCGGTCCAGGGAAGACATGGCTTGGCAGTTCGGGCTGGACTGTTCCCATGAGGCACAGGGCCAAGACTGATTTGCATATGGCCATGTCTAAACTGGGGTGGCTTAGTGGGCAAAAGAATGATGGATTTAACCCAGATCACTTGACTGGGGGAGAATGTCTGCATTATCAGCATTCCGTCCATCATTTGTTTGTTGTAACGCTTTTCGCCCTAAGTGGGATGGGTATTCCCAGACGTGGGACCCGTGCTCACTACGCCACTGGAGTCAAGCTATCCTGGCTGATGACGGCTGATAGCCAGAAACCGGTCCTAGGATGCTTGATTCCGGTCCAGGGAAGACATGGCTTGGCAGTTCGGGCTGGACTGTTCCCATGAGGCACAGGGTCAAGACTGCTTTGCATATGGCCATGTCTAAACTGGGGTGGCGTAGTGGGCAAAAGAACGATGGATTTAACCCAGATCTCTTGACTGGGGAGAATGTCTGCATTATCAGCATTCCGTCCATCATTTGTTTGTTGTAACTCTTTTCGCCCTAAGTGGGATGGGTATTCCCAGACGTGGGACCCGTGCTCACTTCGCCACTGGAGTCAAGCTATCCTGGCTGATGACGGCTGATAGCCAGAAACCGGTCCTAGGATGCTTGATTCCGGTCCAGGGAAGACATGGCTTGGCAGTTCGGGCTGGACTGTTCCCATGAGGCACAGGGTCAAGACTGATTTGCATATGGCCATGTCTAAACTGGGGTGGCGTAGTGGGCAAAAGAACGATGGATTTAACCCAGATCTCTTGACTGGGGCAGAATGTCTGCATTATCAGCATTCCGTCCATCATTTTTTTGTTGTAACGATTTTCACCCTAAGTGGGATGGGTATTCCCAGACGTGGGACCCGTGCTCACTACGCCACTGGAGTCAAGCTATCCTAGCTGATGACGGCTGATAGCTAGAAACCGGTCCTAGGATGCTTGATTCCGGTCCAGGGAAGACATGGCTTGGCAGTTCGGGCTGGACTGTTCCCATGAGGCACAGGGTCAAGACTGATTTGCATATGGCCATGTCTAAACTGGGGTGGCGTAGTGGGCAAAAGAACGATGGATTTAACCCAGATCTCTTGACTGGGGGAGAATGTCTGCATTATCAGCATTCCGTCCATCATTTGTTTGTTGTAACGCTTTTCGCCCTAAGTGGGATGGGTATTCCCAGACGAGGGACCCGTGCTCACTACGCCACTGGAGTCAAGCTATCCTGGCTGATGACGGCTGATAGCCAGAAACCGGTCCTAGGATGCTTGATTCCGGTCCAGGGAAGACATGGCTTGGCAGTTCGGGCTGGACTGTTCCCATGAGGCACAGGGTCAAGACTGATTTGCATATGGTCATGTCTAAACTGGGGTGGCGTAGTGGGCAAAAGAACGATGGATTTAACCCAGATCTCTTGACTGGGGGAGAATGTCTGCATTATCAGCATTCCGTCCATCATTTGTTTGTTGGAACGCTTTTCGCCCTAAGTGGGATGGGTATTCCCAGACGTGGGACCCGTGCTCACTACGCCACTGGAGTCAAGCTATCCTGGCTGATGACGGCTGATAGCCAGAAACCGGTCCTAGGATGCTTGATTACGGTCCAGGGAAGACATGGCTTGGCAGTTCGGGCTGGACTGTTCCCATGAGGCACAGGGTCAAGACTGATTTGCATATGGCCATGTCTAAACTGGGGTGGCGTAGTGGGCAAAAGAACGATGGATTTAACCCAGATCTCTTGACTGGGGCAGAATGTCTGCATTATCAGCATTCCGTCCATCATTTTTTTGTTGTAACGATTTTCACCCTAAGTGGGATGGGTATTCCCAGACGTGGGACCCGTGCTCACTACGCCACTGGAGTCAAGCTATCCTAGCTGATGACGGCTGATAGCTAGAAACCGGTCCTAGGATGCTTGATTCCGGTCCAGGGAAGACATGGCTTGGCAGTTCGGGCTGGACTGTTCCCATGAGTCACAGGGTCAAGACTGATTTGCATATGGCCATGTCTAAACTGGGGTGGCGTAGTGGGCAAAAGAACGATGGATTTAACCCAGATCTCTTGACTGGGGGAGAATGTCTGCATAATCAGCATTCCGTCCATCATTTGTTTGTTGTAACGCTTTTCGCCCTAAGTGGGATGGGTATTCCCAGACGTGGGACCCGTGCTCACTACGCCACTGAAGTCAAGCTATCCTGGCTGATGACGGCTGATAGCCAGAAACCGGTCCTAGGATGCTTGATTCCGGTCCAGGGAAGACATGGCTTGGCAGTTTGGGCTGGACTGTTCCCATGAGGCACAGGGTCAAGACTGATTTGCATATGGCCATGTCTAAACTGGGGTGGCGTAGTGGGCAAAAGAACGATGGATTTAACCCAGATCTCTTGACTGGGGGAGAATGTCTGCATTATCAGCATTCCGTCCATCATTTGTTTGTTGTAACGCTTTTCGCCCTAAGTGGGATGGGTATTCCCAGACGAGGGACCCGTGCTCACTACGCCACTGGAGTCAAGCTATCCTGGCTGATGACGGCTGATAGCCAGAAACCGGTCCTAGGATGCTTGATTCCGGTCCAGGGAAGACATGGCTTGGCAGTTCGGGCTGGACTGTTCCCATGAGGCACAGGGTCAAGACTGATTTGCATATGGTCATGTCTAAACTGGGGTGGCGTAGTGGGCAAAAGAACGATGGATTTAACCCAGATCTCTTGACTGGGGGAGAATGTCTGCATTATCAGCATTCCGTCCATCATTTGTTTGTTGTAACGCTTTTCGCCCTAAGTGGGATGGGTATTCCCAGACGTGGGACACGTGCTCACTACGCCACTGGAGTCAAGCTATCCTGGCTGATGACGGCTGATAGCCAGAAACCGGTCCTAGGATGCTTGATTACGGTCCAGGGAAGACATGGCTTGGCATTTCGGGCTGGACTGTTCCCATGAGGCACAGGGTCAAGACTGATTTGCATATGGCCATGTCTAAACTGGGGTGGCGTAGTGGGCAAAAGAACGATGGATTTAACCCAGATCTCTTGACTGGGGAGAATGTCTGCATTATCAGCATTCCGTCCATCATTTGTTTGTTGTAACGCTTTTCGCCCTAAGTGGGATGGGTATTCCCAGACGTGGGACCCGTGCTCACTACGCCACTGGAGTCAAGCTATCCTGGCTGATGACGGCTGATAGCCAGAAACCGGTCCTAGGATGCTTGATTCCGGTCCAGGGAAGACATGGCTTGGCAGTTCGGGCTGGACTGTTCCCATGAGGCACAGGGCCAAGACTGATTTGCATATGGCCATGTCTAAACTGGGGTGGCTTAGTGGGCAAAAGAATGATGGATTTAACCCAGATCACTTGACTGGGGGAGAATGTCTGCATTATCAGCATTCCGTCCATCATTTGTTTGTTGTAACGCTTTTCGCCCTAAGTGGGATGGGTATTCCCAGACGTGGGACCCGTGCTCACTACGCCACTGGAGTCAAGCTATCCTGGCTGATGACGGCTGATAGCCAGAAACCGGTCCTAGGATGCTTGATTCCGGTCCAGGGAAGACATGGCTTGGCAGTTCGGGCTGGACTGTTCCCATGAGGCACAGGGTCAAGACTGCTTTGCATATGGCCATGTCTAAACTGGGGTGGCGTAGTGGGCAAAAGAACGATGGATTTAACCCAGATCTCTTGACTGGGGAGAATGTCTGCATTATCAGCATTCCGTCCATCATTTGTTTGTTGTAACTCTTTTCGCCCTAAGTGGGATGGGTATTCCCAGACGTGGGACCCGTGCTCACTTCGCCACTGGAGTCAAGCTATCCTGGCTGATGACGGCTGATAGCCAGAAACCGGTCCTAGGATGCTTGATTCCGGTCCAGGGAAGACATGGCTTGGCAGTTCGGGCTGGACTGTTCCCATGAGGCACAGGGTCAAGACTGATTTGCATATGGCCATGTCTAAACTGGGGTGGCGTAGTGGGCAAAAGAACGATGGATTTAACCCAGATCTCTTGACTGGGGCAGAATGTCTGCATTATCAGCATTCCGTCCATCATTTTTTTGTTGTAACGATTTTCACCCTAAGTGGGATGGGTATTCCCAGACGTGGGACCCGTGCTCACTACGCCACTGGAGTCAAGCTATCCTAGCTGATGACGGCTGATAGCTAGAAACCGGTCCTAGGATGCTTGATTCCGGTCCAGGGAAGACATGGCTTGGCAGTTCGGGCTGGACTGTTCCCATGAGGCACAGGGTCAAGACTGATTTGCATATGGCCATGTCTAAACTGGGGTGGCGTAGTGGGCAAAAGAACGATGGATTTAACCCAGATCTCTTGACTGGGGGAGAATGTCTGCATTATCAGCATTCCGTCCATCATTTGTTTGTTGTAACGCTTTTCGCCCTAAGTGGGATGGGTATTCCCAGACGAGGGACCCGTGCTCACTACGCCACTGGAGTCAAGCTATCCTGGCTGATGACGGCTGATAGCCAGAAACCGGTCCTAGGATGCTTGATTCCGGTCCAGGGAAGACATGGCTTGGCAGTTCGGGCTGGACTGTTCCCATGAGGCACAGGGTCAAGACTGATTTGCATATGGTCATGTCTAAACTGGGGTGGCGTAGTGGGCAAAAGAACGATGGATTTAACCCAGATCTCTTGACTGGGGGAGAATGTCTGCATTATCAGCATTCCGTCCATCATTTGTTTGTTGGAACGCTTTTCGCCCTAAGTGGGATGGGTATTCCCAGACGTGGGACCCGTGCTCACTACGCCACTGGAGTCAAGCTATCCTGGCTGATGACGGCTGATAGCCAGAAACCGGTCCTAGGATGCTTGATTACGGTCCAGGGAAGACATGGCTTGGCAGTTCGGGCTGGACTGTTCCCATGAGGCACAGGGTCAAGACTGATTTGCATATGGCCATGTCTAAACTGGGGTGGCGTAGTGGGCAAAAGAACGATGGATTTAACCCAGATCTCTTGACTGGGGCAGAATGTCTGCATTATCAGCATTCCGTCCATCATTTTTTTGTTGTAACGATTTTCACCCTAAGTGGGATGGGTATTCCCAGACGTGGGACCCGTGCTCACTACGCCACTGGAGTCAAGCTATCCTAGCTGATGACGGCTGATAGCTAGAAACCGGTCCTAGGATGCTTGATTCCGGTCCAGGGAAGACATGGCTTGGCAGTTCGGGCTGGACTGTTCCCATGAGTCACAGGGTCAAGACTGATTTGCATATGGCCATGTCTAAACTGGGGTGGCGTAGTGGGCAAAAGAACGATGGATTTAACCCAGATCTCTTGACTGGGGGAGAATGTCTGCATAATCAGCATTCCGTCCATCATTTGTTTGTTGTAACGCTTTTCGCCCTAAGTGGGATGGGTATTCCCAGACGTGGGACCCGTGCTCACTACGCCACTGAAGTCAAGCTATCCTGGCTGATGACGGCTGATAGCCAGAAACCGGTCCTAGGATGCTTGATTCCGGTCCAGGGAAGACATGGCTTGGCAGTTTGGGCTGGACTGTTCCCATGAGGCACAGGGTCAAGACTGATTTGCATATGGCCATGTCTAAACTGGGGTGGCGTAGTGGGCAAAAGAACGATGGATTTAACCCAGATCTCTTGACTGGGGGAGAATGTCTGCATTATCAGCATTCCGTCCATCATTTGTTTGTTGTAACGCTTTTCGCCCTAAGTGGGATGGGTATTCCCAGACGAGGGACCCGTGCTCACTACGCCACTGGAGTCAAGCTATCCTGGCTGATGACGGCTGATAGCCAGAAACCGGTCCTAGGATGCTTGATTCCGGTCCAGGGAAGACATGGCTTGGCAGTTCGGGCTGGACTGTTCCCATGAGGCACAGGGTCAAGACTGATTTGCATATGGTCATGTCTAAACTGGGGTGGCGTAGTGGGCAAAAGAACGATGGATTTAACCCAGATCTCTTGACTGGGGGAGAATGTCTGCATTATCAGCATTCCGTCCATCATTTGTTTGTTGTAACGCTTTTCGCCCTAAGTGGGATGGGTATTCCCAGACGTGGGACACGTGCTCACTACGCCACTGGAGTCAAGCTATCCTGGCTGATGACGGCTGATAGCCAGAAACCGGTCCTAGGATGCTTGATTACGGTCCAGGGAAGACATGGCTTGGCATTTCGGGCTGGACTGTTCCCATGAGGCACAGGGTCAAGACTGATTTGCATATGGCCATGTCTAAACTGGGGTGGCGTAGTGGGCAAAAGAACGATGGATTTAACCCAGATCTCTTGACTGGGGAGAATGTCTGCATTATCAGCATTCCGTCCATCATTTGTTTGTTGTAACGCTTTTCGCCCTAAGTGGGATGGGTATTCCCAGACGTGGGACCCGTGCTCACTACGCCACTGGAGTCAAGCTATCCTGGCTGATGACGGCTGATAGCCAGAAACCGGTCCTAGGATGCTTGATTCCGGTCCAGGGAAGACATGGCTTGGCAGTTCGGGCTGGACTGTTCCCATGAGGCACAGGGTCAAGACTGATTTGCATATGGCCATGTCTAAACTGGGGTGGCGTAGTGGGCAAAAGAACGATGGATTTAACCCAGATCTCTTGACTGGGGGAGAATGTCTGCATTATCAGCATTCCGTCCATCATTTGTTTGTTGTAATGCTTTTCGCCCTAAGTGGGATGGGTATTCCCAGACGAGGGACCCGTGCTCACTACGCCACTGGAGTCAAGCTATCCTGGCTGATAACGGCTGATAGCCAGAAACCGGTCCTAGGATGCTTGATTCCGGTCCAGGGAAGACATGGCTTGGCAGTTCGGACTGGACTGTTCCCATGAGGCACAGGGTCAAGACTGATTTGCATATGGCCATGTCTAAACTGGGGTGGCGTAGTGGGCAAAAGAACGATGGATTTAACCCAGATCTCTTGTCTGGGGGAGAATGTCTGCATTATCAGCATTCCGTCCATCATTTGTTTGTTGTAACGCTTTTCGCCCTAAGTGGGATGGGTATTCCCAGACGTGGGACCCATGCTCACTACGCCACTGGAGTCAAGCTATCCTGGCTGATGACGGCTGATAGCCAGAAACCGGTCCTAGGATGCTTGATTCCGGTCCAGGGAAGACATGGCTTGGCAGTTCGGGCTGGACTGTTCCCATGAGGCACAGGGTCAAGACTGATTTGCATATGGCCATGTCTAAACTGGGGTGGCGTAGTGGGCAAAAGAACGATGGATTTAACCCAGATCTCTTGACTGGGGGAGAATGTCTGCATTATCAGCATTCCGTCCATCATTTGTTTGTTGGAACGCTTTTCGCCCTAAGTGGGATGGGTATTCCCAGACGTGGGACCCGTGCTCACTACGCCACTGGAGTCAAGCTATCCTGGCTGATGACGGCTGATAGCCAGAAACCGGTCCTAGGATGCTTGATTCCGGTCCAGGGAAGACAGGGCTTGGCAGTTCGGGCTGGACTGTTCCCATGAGGCACAGGGTCAAGACTGATTTGCATATGGCCATGTCTAAACTGGGGTGGCGTAGTGGGCAAAAGAACGATGGATTTAACCCAGATCTCTTGACTGGGGGAGAATGTCTGCATTATCAGCATTCCGTCCATCATTTGTTTGTTGTAACGCTTTTCGCCCATTTCCTATACAGCATAAAAAGTAGTGAAGTGAAAACTTGGTATTAAGGTTCTCATCACTGCCTCGTGTGTTTGTAAAATTTGCTTGTGTTGTGCCTATTACACGTCACATATTTTGTTGCCTGCTTATTCAACTCCGTTGGTTTTATATTTTACAAGTCTGCATTGTAATGAGCTTAACTTGCTATTGTTAGCTGATATTTTTGGAACCAGCGGCATAAATCATGCAGGCTAGAAGTTAATTGCTGTTGCTTTTAAAATACAAGTCCTTTGGGGTTAGTCATTATTTTACTACTGTTGAGGGTTAAATAAAGCAGTAGATTACAGTACATTTTGAAACGTGCTGTTATATTGGAATACTGTGGGGCCGTTCGCTGCTCTGCTGGTTTTCAGAACGGTATGGAAATGCTAATGTTATGTTAATCAATCAATCAATCAATCATAGCATTTGTAAAACTCGCTACTTACCCGTGAGGGTCTCAAGGCGCTGGGGGGTGGGGAGTGCTGCTGCTACTGCTCGAAAAGCCAAGTCTTGAGGAGTCTCCTGAAGGTCAACAGGTCTTGGGTCTGCCGTAGGTGGATGGGGAGGGTGTTCCAGGTCTTGGCGGCGAGGTGGAAGAACGATCTGCCACTGGAGGTCACTCTTCGGATGCGGGGGACTGTGGCGAGGGCGAGGTCGGCGGAGCGGAGCTGGTGGGTGGGGGTGTAGAAGCTGAGTCATCTGTTGAGGTACGCTGGTCCGGTGTTGTGGAGTGCCTTGTGTTCATGAGTGAGGAGCTTGAAGGTTATCCACTTGTTGACGGGGAGCCAGTGCAGGTTTCTCAGGTGGGGTGTGATGTGGCTGCGGCGAGGGATGTCGAGGATCAGGCGTGCAGAGGCGGGCTGGATGCGTTGAAGCCGTTTCAAGAGTTTGGCCGAGGCTCCTGCGTATAGGGCGTTCCCGTAGTCCAACCTGCTGCTGACCAGGGCCTGGGTGACCGTTCTTCTCGTTCGGTGCAGTCGGAGATCCACTTGTAGATCTTGCGGAGCAGGCGGAGGCTGTTGAAGCAGGAGGAAGAGGTGACGTTGACCTGCTTAGTCATGGAGAGGGTGGAGTCGAGGATGACCCCAAGGTTGCGTGCGTGGTCGGTGGGTGTTGGAGCTGTTCCCAGTGCGGTCCGCCACCAGGAGTCGTCCCAGGCCGAAGGGGTGGATCCGAGGATGGGGACCTCCGTCTTGTCCGACTTCAGCTTCAGTTGTCTGTTCCTTCATCCATTTGGCGACTGCCTTCATTCCTTCATGGAGTTTGGTTTTGGCATTGTGGGTGTCCTTGGTGAGGGAGAAAATCAGCTGGGTGTCATCGGCGTAAGAGATGATGTTGAGGTCGTGCAGTCGGGCGACGTGGGCGAGCGGTGCCATGTAGATGTTAAACAGCATTGGGCTGAAGAATGAGCCCCAGGGTTTGCCGCAGATGATCTCGGTGGCTTCGGAGCGGAAGGGGGGGAGGCGGATGCTCTGTGGTCTGCCGGAGAGGAAGGATGTGGTCCAGTCCAGGGCCTTCTCTTGGATCCCGGAGTCGTGGAGGCGTGTTCGTAGTGTGCGGTGGCAGACCGTGTCGAAGGCGGCTGACAGGTCTAGGAGGATGAGGGCCGCAGTTTTTTCGTTGTCTAGTAGGGTCCTGATGTCATCGGTGGCTGCGATCAGGGCAGTTTCGGTGCTGTGGTTGCTGCGGAACACGGACTGGGATGGGTCCAGGATGCTGTTCTCCTCGAGGTAGCGGGTCATGTTAATGTGTTACTAACACACGCCTAAGCCCTATATTGTTATATTTTACTTGTCTAGGGGTACGTTGTCCGCATCAGCAGAGCAATATTTCTCTCCATGTGTTCCCATGCCTGGCGTGTCACGCAGTTTAATGGTTATTTTCCCTCAATGTTCAAGAACAGTGGATGTTTGCACCCAGGCTAATGTGCTGCATAGCTACATACATATAAGGTCCCAAAGGCGAGACCGATTGCATTGCAAATGCTTGTTATTTATTAGGCTGGTCACAATTTTTTTCCTGAGACTGACTGTAATCACAGGGTGGTGGCCCCCCAATGCACAGCAGATCACCATCCCTGTGAGTGCTCTCCAAAACAGGTAACTTTTTTAAAAAAGCCCCATTTCCTATACGGATCTTAGACTACTTTAAAAAACAAAACTGTTTTTGAAATTTTAGTGAGAGTATGCAGTGGTCCCTTGGACCACTATCTACTCCCCCTGAAGCTGCCACCATGAATTTCAAAGTGAACGGGATAGAGAGGGGACACCTTTCCCTTTGCAAAACTGTTACCACCCTGTTAGACCCAGCGTTTTCTGGCTGGGTGGGACGCATCAAAGTCAGTCAGAATCCACCGTCCTAGATAAGATGAGTATGATACACATGTCTGATAACCTGTGCTCATCCTTTTTTTTTTTTTTTTTAAGTTTTCAAAAACCTTTATTCAGCAGATAGTGTCGATACACGGCTTGGTGCCTACAACCTCGTCGGGCCGGCAGCGTAGTATGTTAGTCAGAAGAGTGTAGGTATACACAGCGGTTCGCCAACAACCCTAAAGGGCCGGCCGCGTCATAGTATATATGTGTTACATTTCCTAGTTGTGTGCGAGGTCATTATAATGGAACATTATCACAACATACATTGTGCAGCAGAGGAGGGAAGAGCAAAGAAAAACAAATGGGTAGTCCGTCACCGACATCGCGAACATTAGGGACCAATCAAAGAAGTGAAGCAACAGTTGCTCAAAAGAAACGAGGCATCAAGGAAGTACGCGTCGAGTGGGACCACTCCGCTCTCCATCCGCCCGTCCACCCCACTCTCTTTCTCATTCATACAGGACTCGCTTTGCAAGGGGGGGGGGAACACACCTATCCGCCGCAGTCAGCAGCCCGGCGGGCTTCCCCGTAGGCTAATGCGAGGGGAGGGGGTGGGGGGGGGTCAGCACTGTGCAGTCCACCCTACTCCGGCGCCCCATCGGGGGCATCAGGCGATGTAGCCGCTAGGTAGCACCGCAGCGGAGCCCATATGTCCGCGGGACGGGACGTTGTTGGCAACAGTTCAGAATAAGTGCTAATCTGTTCTTGACAGTAGGCAAGGTCACGAATCCAGTCCTTGAACTTCGGGGCTCTACCCCTACCCCATCGACAAGCAACCCGTCTTTTAGCAATGAGGAAGGCAAGCGCGGCAAACTTGCGGTACCCCGCGCGTATGGGCTCTACATACCCCAGCAGAGCAAGGAGGGGAGAGGGCTCCACTACAGAGTCGACCATTTTGGAAAGTGCTTCGCATACTTGACACCAGAAACGGTGTACTGCTGCGCATTCCCATGCAAGGTGCAAGAAATCCGCCCCGGGGGCCTGGCATCTGTCACATCGGTCATTATCCCGAAGCTGAAAGCGGCAAAGTCGCGCAGGGGTACAGTACAGTCTGTGGACATACTTGTAATGTATTATCCTGAATCGACTGCTAGCGGAGATGCGTTCCGTCTGCAACAGACAGAATTCCCACTGTTTGTCCGTGAGCGGGGCAGGTAGCTCTTGGTCCCATTTAACACGCGCTGCCAGTGAAGGCGCCGGCATGGAGGAGTGCACCGAACGGTATATTTTAGAAACGAGTTTGGTCGGGACGTCGTCGCGCAGGATGCGGTTCAACGGTTCCATGGGCGAAGGTTCCTGTGGAAAGTCAGGCATAAGCGCCCTCATCCCTTGTCGGAGCCGGAGGTACAGGAAGACGTCGAGTGGAGAGGGCTGTATGCCTGCATACAAATCGTCCATCGATCGAAAAGTGCCATTATGGAACAGCTCCCCCCATGTCGAGACGTGAATGTTGTGCAGTAACTTGTGGAACCCCGCCTCCTGCAGTAAGGGCATACTGGGGTGATAAGCCAGGGGCAAGAGTGGCGCGTATAGGAAATCTAGGCCCACCTTAGCAGTCAAGTGCGTCCACGCGGACACCGTACTGAGCAAAGCTGAGGGCGTTTTATCTCTACCCGTCACCGGGATAAACAATGCGCCCTCTACGGGGACCGGGTGTGCCAGCCAATGCTCAGCCGCAAGTTGGGGCATATATCTGGGCTGTCTTATCCAGAAGAAAGCGAAATGCGCCTGAGCTGCATAATAGTACAGTTCAAAGTCGGGGATGCCAAAACCACCCTGATTGTACGGCTTTATTAGAGTCTCCCATCTCAGCCGAGGCGCCCTGCCGCCCCACACGAGTCTAATAAGCTCAGTGCGCAACTGCCGAAAAAAAAAGGCGCCCGGATGGAAGGGAATATTCAGGAATAGATACAGCAATTGTGGCAGTATCACCATTTTGATCAAGGACGATCTGCCCGCCATAGAAAGAGGAAGGGAGTTCCAGCGCGTCACATGCTCCGCAATGCGCATAATCGCCGTACCGTAATTAGCCCGCATGAGTTCCTCCCTGCTTTTTTCAACGCGTATGCCCAGGTATTTAAAGTTGCCCTCACACCAGGTGAGGGGGAAATCCATTTCGAAACGCTCGGTTGAAGGCGTTAAAGGGAACAGACAAGACTTGCCCCAATTTATTTTGACCCCAGAAATCTCACCAAAACGGATAAACTCCCTAAGGATCGTATTGAGATTGGCCACAGGGTCCCGTATATAGAGGGTGATATCGTCCGCATACATAGACACCAATATCTGTCTCTGAAAGCATCGTAACCCCTTGTCTTTATGATGTTGCCGCAATCTCGCTGCCAGGGGCTCCATAGCAAGAGCAAACAGCAGAGGCGATAGTGGGCACCCCTGCCTGGTGCCTCTGGATATGGAAAAGGGAGCAGATAGCCGACCATTCACCAACACTTTGGCTCTAGGGCCAGTGTATAGTAGTTTAATCCAGGAAATTAATATACTGGGGAACCCCATTCGCTCTAGCACTTGGAACGTATAATCCCATTCCAGGGAGTCGAAGGCCTTGGTGGCATCAAGGAAGACCGCGGCCATAGGAAGGTCATCATGCACCGAGTTCAGAATGGAAAAGACCGTGCGCAGGTTATGGGACGTCGCCCGGCTGGGCACAAAACCAGCTTGGTCAGGCAAGATCAAGTTGGGGAGCAAGAGATTAATGCGAGTTGCTATGAGCTTAGCTAATATTTTCACATCACAATTTAGCAGAGAGAGAGGCCGGTAAGAATCAACGTCATTAGCTGCTTTACCTGGTTTAAGCAGGGACGTGATGAGGGCCATACGCATGGATGGGGGCAGTGAGCCGACCTCCAGAGCATCTTCATAAACTTCTCTCAGGACAGGCGCCATAAAGTCGATATAGGTCTTATAAAATTCAATGGGCATCCCGTCAAGCCCTGCAGTCTTACCCGACCGCATGTGCATGATAGCCTCCCGCACCTCGTCCAGTTGGAAAGGGGTGCTAAGAAACTCCTGTTGCGTAGGGCTGAGCCAGCCAAGCGAGACATCCCCTAAGTATTCCTGCAAGTGGAGAGCTCCGGCTCGGGCAGACGAGTAAAGCCGGTGGTAGTGCGTGACGAACCTATTAAGGATCTGTGTGGTGTCTCTGTACAGCACGCCATCCTCCCCCAAGAGCTCCACGATGGTATTAGAAGGGCGCATCAGGCGCACTGTCGCCGCCAAAGCCTTACCCGGCCTCTCACCTTCGCCATAGCGGCGAGCAACCCAGTGCTTGCCTCTGAATTTCACCTCTCTAGCGGCTTCCTCCGTGTACTCAGTAATCTTTTCGCGGATGCTCGCAAGCGTGGCATCATCGGGATTGGCAGCCAGCGATGTCTCAAGCGTCCCCAAGTCCGCCTCCAAGAGGCGAAGACGCGCCAGCAAGCTCTTCAGTACACCCGACCCTTTGGCTATGCACATGCCCCGTAGCGTTACCTTAAATGCATCCCAGATGGTCGCGACATCTTCCACCGAATCTTTATTGCGACGGAAAACGTCAAGACATTCTTCGCGCAGTTCTTCCTGAAACAGTTCGTCCAACAGCATCGTGGGCTGTAGACGCCAGGCCGTCCTCGGAGGGCCAAGGTCAGGAGCCCGCAGAGTGACTCTGACCGGCGCGTGGTCAGAGAAGGTGCGAGGGAGGTGAGCCGCCCGGTCGAGTGCTGCCAGAAAACGCGGGGCCAAGAGGATGTAGTCGAGCCGCGCCCACGATTTCGCCTGAGCCGTGGTGTGCGTACCCTCCTGTGAAGTAGCGTGGAGGTGCCGCCATGCATCAATCAAGTGGTGTTCTGCAAGTATCTCCAGCAGCGCTCTGCGGGATTTGGTGAAGTGATGGGGAGCAGGGTGGGATCTATCCATCTGCGGGTCAAGAGTGGTGTTGAAATCCCCCCCCCATATGAGGTGCTGCGGGCTGGCACCTATTATGGACGCCTCAAGGTCTGTGAAGAATTGCGGGTCATCTACATTGGGGCCATAACAGCAGACTAGGGTCACCGCCAGCTGGCCAAGCCTACCCCACATCAGACTGTACCTGCCCTGGGTGTCATTCTTACAGCCAGCCAGAACGAAGGGGGTACCTTTTTTCACTAATATCGCTACGCCTCGTGAGTAGGAGGAGTAGGAGGAAAACGCCACGTACTTAGCCCAGCGGCAAGCGAAAGTCGGAGCAGTCTGGGTGCTAAAGTGAGTCTCCTGTAGGAACGCTATGTGGACGGTATGGCGGTCTAGGTAGGAGAGGATCTGTCTACGTTTCCTCAGGTCCCCCAAGCCTCTAACGTTCCAAGTCAGTATGTTCAAGTCAGTGTCACCCATTAGAAGTTGGATGAGAAGAAGGAACAAGGCGCAGTGGCCAAGGAGCCAGTGCCCGGACATCTACCCAATGAACACATGTCAATTTCACACACCTCACAGCACCGCTAGCAGCGGAGTATGCCTCATGCCGCACAAATGTACCTAAATGCAGTCCTCGGAGGTAACAGCACCACCATTCTGTGAATAGCAACATCCTGACATCATCTGCGCACCAAAACGTACCAACATAACAAAAAAGAACTACACCCACACCCCTCCCAACCCGCAGCCCAACCTTGGATCTGTAACCTGTCACAGTTATGGTCTCAGCTATCGAGATGTACGTAGATAGTACATAGTATAAGAATCGGGAAGAAGTGAGAAAAGAGACGAGCCGCTATATATCCAAGCAGGTACATACCCTGTAACCCCCTCCCCCACCCACTGAAGCAGCCCCAACTTGCCAGAAAGTACATCCCACCCCCCTCCCCAACTAGCCACTACACAGCTCAACAGGATCAACATAGTCAGTTTATCCATAGGGGAACACCCTTCGGGGGACATCCAGAGGACACGCGTAGCCACCCTGTGCGCCAAGCTCCCCAGCACAGACAGAGGAACGAGGGAGGGTGGTGCCTGGAATATCTTACCAACCGACAGCCATCAGCCATCCAGTACAGCGCAATGCCGCCTTGAAGATAACATCCAAGCGGGCATGTGTGGAGGAACTCCAGAAAAGCGTCAGAAAGCCCTTCTCTGGGCCCCGCTGCGAGCCCCAGGAGACAGAGGGAAAGACAGTCACTATTCGTCATCTTGCTCAGTACTATCCTCTCCGCGCTGCCCATTACGTGCATGTTTCAGGGATCTCAGAAAATCGTCCACTTGCTGCGGGCTTGTAAAGAAATGTTGCTTCGCCTGATGGGTGATTCTTAGCTTCACTGGGTACAGCAACGCATAGTCAATTTGAAGGGCCCTAAGTTTCTTCTTCACATCGATGAATTTGCGCCGCTGTTCCTGAACGACAGGAGTGAAGTCCGGATAGAAGGTGAAGTTGACACCATCACAGGTGAGGTGCTGATTTTGGCGCGCAGCCCGCAGCGCCGCGTCTCGGTCCCTATAATTCAGCAGCCTCGCAATGATGGGCCGAGGTGGAGCCCCAGGTTTGGGACGCGGCCCAAGAGAACGATGCGCTCTCTCGACTATGAACTGCTTGGAGAGTGCCTCAGATCTCACGGAGGCCAGGAGAATCTTCTCCACATAATCTTCCATGCGCCCTGTGTTGGTGGACTCCGGAACCCCCACCACGCAAATGTTATTACGTCGGCCGCGAGCCTCCAACTCCTCGTTTTTAGCTGCGATAACTCTCAATACATTATCCATTCTTGAGAGTTGTGAGGTATGTGAAGCAACGGCATCATCATTGTCGGAGATCCGTCTTTCAGCCTCGGTGATACGTTCTTCATGAACGTCCAGTTTCTGTGCAAAAGCATCCATTCTGGAAGAGATGCGATCTACTTTGTCGACTACAGTAGCGAAGCCCTGTCTCATCTCCTGCATCAGCTGCTGCATGTCCAGCGGCGGCGAGCCCGGCCCAGCGGCAGTCGTTGGGGGGTCGGCCGGGCCCCCAGAGTCAGGCGCGCCCCGCAGTCCCTTCTTGGCCCCCGGGGCCTCGAATGAGAGCTTAGGTTGTTTGCTGTCCTGTTTCCCCATTACTGGTCCTCCGGGCAGGGGCGATGTAGAGCCAAAGGAGGGGGCGGGGGGAGACGCGGAGCACACTGGTCAGTCACAGTCCGCCAGCAAACACCTCTCGATACGCAGCCGACTGTTGCACAGTTACAGGGCCCAGCCAGATCACCCAAGGCAAGGACCGGCAGGGAGATAGCACCTCAAGGCCACCGAAACGGACAGCCGCCGTCCTCAACGCTCAGCAACAGCGAGAGAGCAGTCACCGCCGCAGTCCGCAGTCACCTCGCCGCCGCACATGCAAGGGACAGACACAGGTATTAGGACGCCCCACACGATAGGAACCACACGGTTGTGTCGCCCAGGGCCTGCCAGGCAGCCGCCTCACGCACTAGACTGTCGTATCACGGCCCAGATGAAGGTCCAGGGCGGCAGATGGCCTCAATAGTACTCCACAGGGACCAGAGCTCCACCAATAGCCCCCACGCCGGTACTCACAGGTCAGCAAGCGATCGCCATCCGCTCCAGGGGGACACTCAGATCCGCCGAAGCCGCCACCTCGCGCCTCATCGTCACAAGACTCCACGCACGGAAATGTGCAGAGGACCTGGGAGAGGCCCGCACAGCAGGGATCCGAGTCTTCCTCCGGGCCGTCCGAGGTGAAGGGGTGGGAGGCCAGACGGGGTCACCACAAGTCGACGGGGGGAGTGCTCCAGCCGTCTGCAGCGCTCGGCAGGAGCTCCGGACCTCGCAGGACCCAGGATCAAGGGGGGGGGGGCCCCGCCACAGGACACTTACTCCGGCGTCACAGCAATCCCCAGACAGGAGGGTCGATCGGCTCTCCGAGGGCAGAGGGGGGGTGCACTGAAGAATTTCGCCGCGGGGCCCACCTTCCTTGTGGCGCGCCGCGGACTTGCGTAGACCAGCCGCCCAGCCGCGGCCGCGCTCAGCTAGCGCACGGGTCGCGGTCTCACTCCAGCTGCCTCTATCTTCGCCGCAATCAGCTCCACGGCCACCAGACTCCGACCGGAGCTGCAGGGGGCTAGCAGGAGTACAGCCCAGCGGTTATTGTCGGTCCGTCAGTCGGGAACAACAGGATAAATGTAGGATTCCTGATCCAGGCTGCAGGAGCCTCACAGGAGTGCGGCCATTCTGCTCGCGCGCCCTCTAGCGCCCCCCAACCTGTGCTCATCCTTGGGTAGTTTACCACAGAGCAGTCAGGCTTATCCTAAGTGTCAAAATAGCAAGTATATGCACAGTACGCTACAAAAAGTCTCCACACCATATATGTATAAAACACTGGTCATTGTATTACACGCACAAGAAATCAAAACTATATACACATTAAATAAGTACTTTACAGTTATATGCATTTTGGCAACGTTCCAATTAGCAGCAGAATGACATGAACATATAAGCACTATTCAGAGGTATTCATCAAACACTGCATTCCCAATATAGCATACCCCAGCGTTTGCAATGGTAAAGTAATCACAGGTCTTGGACTACACCTCGTGACTCAGCCCCTCAGTCACTCAACTGCACCAGCCAACAATGCACGTTGCCCAGGCTTGCAACATGTCGATTAGATTGTCTGGACCACCTAAAGCAGAAGCAGTTACTTAGTTTCGTCCATCCAGGTTAGGCCTCATAGCACTCAGTTGCGCCTTCACGAGTGCAGGCTCGCTATCCCACACACTGGCAAAAGGTTGTCACACAGGAAGCAGGTGCATTTTTAAATTGGAAAATGGTTCCTCTCAAGTGGACGTGTGAGCTGCAGTTGCTCCCGGCAATCAGCCCAACGAGAACCCTCGGGTCCAGTTACGATGTTCTCAACAACAGAGTAACTTGTGATGTGGATCTGGGGAGAGGGAGACAGCGACCTCGGATGGAGGCCGCAATGTCAGGCACTGTCGTCCTCCCTATCTGAAGGGCGGAGACACTCTAAGCTCCCAGACCAGGTCCTGTGGATTTGGCAAATGTCCCCCAACACCCCTCGGACAACACATGCTATGGAGTGCACGCTAGCACAGGTCTCCGATCACAAGCACGGGTCCTTCGGACTCGGCAAACTTCGCCAGCAGTCCTCCAACTTCTCACATTCCAGCACCTCAGACGGGCTAATAATCTTTATGAGCCCACTCCTCTGCACAGTGTGATGACAGTGTACACCAGGACGGTCCTTGTCCCAACCGACGATCACTTCCATCTAATTCTGCCGCACCCTGCAAGGTCCTTTCGATCTCATGGAAACAAGGATATCCTTTATGTCCCCGGGATCTCATGGATAGGCGGCCATCCAACTGGCCCTTGTAGAGTACTTAGGGACCCGGGCCACAGTTAACTTTAATCAGTCAATCATGTATACACCAATAACCAGTATGTATATGACAAGTACAGCCCTTTGGCACTGAATGGCAGTGTCAAAACGCTCAACATCCTAAGGCTAGCACCTAGATCAGTGGAAGCAAAAAGTCAGTAACTGGTCAATGGTTTGTGATTGGAATAACAGTTGCAAACCATTGATACATTAAGGTTCGAAATGCTACATGGCTGGATGTCCAAAGCATGCCCCTTCTACATACGGATACGGACATCATTTCTAAACCTGTTTATGGATTTAGAAAAACGTTTCTGGACCACTAAATTTACCTAGTACATTAGAAAGACTTGTTTCAGTCATAAATCCTGTGATTTAGCAAATCAGAGGGTTTGTAACTGATAAAATGTGTTGAACATAAGGCCCAGGATGAGTTAGAGCTAATTGCAACAGTGTTGAAACTGTGTTGTGGCAATTTATTCCGACAAGGGAATCATTGTGTAATGGTTACATTTATCCAGTTTCCACAATAGTTTCACCCAGGTTTTCAAGTGTTATGCCCATCATCCTGACCCTGTGAGGAGAATATGGGAGTTGCAGATCCGAACAAGAACAAGGACTGGAACTAAAATTGAGATTAAGTGTGGTTTTAGACTGAGTTGCAACGTTAAAATATTTCAGAAATTGTCAAATCAGCCACACCATCAACACAAATTGTGTTGAGAATCTGATGTATCAATGCACAAGATGCAATCCCCTAGGACTAAGGGCCAGATTACTGGTTTGGCAGTCTTGCAGCAGACGACCACACCAGTGCCCCGCTGCAAGGCTGCCAAACCCATAGTCAGACCACCTACTGGATTACGAGTTAATCCTGTGTGGGCGGTCCTGCTGAAGAGGTCCCATGGCAGTGTATATCTAAGGCGCATAGGCATGCCTTAGGCATGCACTACAGTGAGAATGCCACAACCCAGGAAGAAATGCACAATGTTGTGCATTTTATTCTGTGCAGGAACATAAGGTGCACAAATACAGGGGGGCACAACATGTGCCCCCCTGCATGTATCCCCAGGCACAGAGGGGACCCCTGGATTTCCTTACCGCCACCCGTGTCATGGTGAGCACACCACCATGAAAAAGTAGGGTAGTGAGGAATTGCGTAATATGCTTGGCACCATGGCCAGCATATTGCATGCTCAGACCGCTGCGCCACCACCACAGGATCCATGATCTCCAGCGGTAGCGGCTGTCCCACCGCCACACTTGTAATACAGTGGTCAGACTGCCAGTGCGGTGGTGCTTGGACTGCAACCGCGGCTATGGCAGTGTAAAGTACCACCTTAGTAGGAAGCAGGCTCTTAGACATGCTTGTATTCCAAACTGAAGCTCTATTCCAGTTTTAACAAATGGTCAAAGTCTCATTTCCTCTTGAGTCATTTCTGGAACTGGAACTGAACTATGTCCTCTGTAAGTGTTTTCTTTGTTACCCTCGGTCAACTGGGATTTCTTTCAGCTGAACTCAAATTGTTATATTTTATGTTCAGTGCTTAATTTGAGCCAATGGTTGCAGGTGGGGACCACCATCACTTATTTTTGGAGGCCTGCACATATTTTTCGTCATCAGACTTTAACCAAGAGCACAAGGGGGAAAGAAAGAGGAAGAGAAAGAAGGAAAAACAGTGATAACGAGAGAAAGCAGGGATGAAAAGGAACATGAAAGAGTGAGGAAAATAGAGAGGAAGTGCCTGGTGGTGGATTAAAGCGGCATGGGGTGGAAAAAAGACTATTCACCCATGGCATTCGGTACCCCAGACCTTAGATAGCACCGATCACAGTCTTCTAAACAAAACTATGGCCACTAGCACTTATTATATTACAAATTAAGTACTGGTTATGTTATATGTATTTATATTTATGAATTCAGAAACTTGTTTTCGAAAGGCCTTGAAGACGTGGCTCTATAGGGCAGATTAATAATGGGCAGTTAAGTTTGCTACCCTCTCTGACGTTATTCACCTGATGTCTCAGCGCTGGGACACCCCTGTTTGGGGTAGCTGTTGCGCTTTATAAGCTTCAGTATTATTATTATTATTATTATTTATGCAGCACACTTTCTGACGTTATTAAGGACATGCAGAACCACATAGTTAGCTCTTGATTACGTTCCCATAGAAGCTAGGAGTATCTTCAGATTGCTCTGTATCAGTCACAGGGTCATGTACTTTAACAAGCAAAATACTAGTGAAGAAATCCAGTAATTATGTGGAAAAGGGGCCCTCAAGAGCTCTGGTTCAATGCTCCTAGAAACGTCCTATTTTCAAGAAGCAAAAAAAAAAAAAACATATCCCAAGTGCTCCAAAATCTGGAATTTGTGTATTGATCTACCGGCAGAATAATCTGGACTAGATGGACGTTTCCCCTATTTCATTTCTTACCTGTGTGTCTGGTACGTGCTTTATAAAACTTCAAAATAATAAACCAACAGATGCTTAGCTATGGGCTTATAGATTGCCAAGCACTATTGATCCCTTCCATATAATTCTAACAGATCTGAAAGTGAGGAATGAAACAAATGGCCATGTAAACTGATCCATACACAAAAGAAAACCTGCCAACATTCCTGATTTAGGCAGAAGCCTCCGTGCTTTTTATTGCAAGACATGTTTTATTTTATTTTAGATTTCCCCCTCTTAAAAAGTACTGCCCTTCCATGCAAGTTAAGGGCAAAATTTAAAAAAAAACCTGATAAATTTTTTTAAAATGTCGGCATGCATGTAAAAGATGGTTTTTAATATTAAAGATTCATTACTTTTGTCCAGTAGAAGGAGATTAAAATTCATCATAAATAATATACCGTTTATATTACCCAGGAAACACGCTTGCTCCTGAGTAAGAGGCGCTATAGAGAACTTTAAATGAGTAAATCCATAATTACTAGGGATGTGAACTACCTGTCGGGTGAATGTCTCCTAATAATTTTGGAAGGCAGCATGTCTTTGCAAGCTCCACTTATGCATTGAGCATAGATTGCATAGTTTCATATTGCAAAGATTGTGCTGGTTTACAGAGAGAGCAGCATGTTGAAGCTGGGTGACTCCTGGGTGTGATTTGCAAACATTTTTTTAAAATGAGATTGGACCAAGTGAAGCAGGAAGTTTAGTTTCAATGAATTATGAAAAGCAGTGGTTTGTAAGGAAGGCACATTAAAGCTATTTAGCTAGTCATGAATGACGGATATCTGTGCAAGTGGAGAAGTAAGAACATTACGTGTGAATGTGCAGTGGCAAATTAAGAAGCAGTGACAATGAGAAAGCAAAACCATGTTTCATAAAAGCAAGAAATTAAAAAGAAGTACTGTGTAATCTGAACATCTTTTGTAGGACCCTGGGGCCTCATTTATGAGGTTTTGGCATAGGGCAGTGCCGCAAGGAATCTTGCTGCGCTGCCCTGCGTCAAAACAAAAGGGCAGGAATGCACCGTATCTATGAGATGCTGCACAGTTCTGTCCTTTTCCCCCTGCACTGGCGCACTATGGGCTCCCATGGGTCAATGCAGGCACACTTGCACCATGGTGCAAGGGTGCCTGTGTTGCGGGGCTGATTGATTGTGTGCAGGAAGGTGCACATTCCTGCACAAAATCAATCAATTCAGGCGATTTCCTCTTTCTATTTGTGCTGCAAAATGCAGCACACATAGTAAAAAGAAAAAATGAGGAGAAATTAAAAAATTTCTTCTCATTGCGCCTCCCTATCTAGATTCTGAGGCATTTCCAGATTTACAATTTCTTGTAAATCTGGAAATGCTTCAGATTCCATGGGTTTTGCGTGGGAACACCCACAGCAACACCAATGGAACGCCCCATTCACGCAAGGGCACATATTTACAAGCCCATGAAAAACCACGTAAAGCAATGTTAGAAATGGGGGTCTCTAGTTGGCAATGGTTTGCACCGGTGTCCAAGTAGTGACCCTTGTTCCTAGTCAGGGTAAGGCGGATACACTTCTAAAATAACCCCTGCTCACCTCCTTGGTAGCTTGGCACGAGCAGACAGGCTTATCTCAGAGGCAGTGTGTAAAGTATTTGTCCACACATAAATTTATACAGTAAAAACACTACAAATGGACACCACACCAGTTTAGAAAAATAAGTAATCTTTATCTAAACCAAACAAGACTAAAACAATAAAAATCCACAATCGAGTTACCAAAATATGACTTTTAAAAGGTAGAAACAGTTCTGTTCAAAGCAAATTGCAGATGCGACACTTTCAACACTGGGGGGCAGATTTACGAGCCCCTTGCGACACTTTTGCACCATCGTTGCGTCACTTCTGTGATGCAGCATTGGCGTAAACCATGTGCCACGTTGCGCTTATTTACAATGTGATGCATCTAGGGAGATGCGTCACATTGTAAAGCCCAGCGCCACATGAAACCTGTGTCAGGTTTCATGTAGGCGTTCCGGTGCAGGGGGGGGGGCGTTCCGGCGCAGGTAAGCCTTGGAAAAGTGCCTGAGTGAAATCTACAAGATTCCACTCAGTCACTTTTTCCAACGCCGCTGTGTCAAAACCTTGCGCCTGCTTGAAGCCACGAGCACGAGCCACGAGCATTGCTGGAGTCGCGTCGCGCTTGCGACACGACTCCAGCAATGCACCACCATTCCGACGGGAGATACGTCACACATCTGTTTATCCTTGCTCCACGATGCGCTGCATAGTAAATGCGGCGCATCTGTGGTGGCGTAAGAGTAAACTTGCGTGATGCATCTTACCAGGCGCATCCCAGCTGATTTGCAGGGATGCGCCAGTCGTCATAAATCTGCCCCAAGGTACCTTTGATGGGTCAAAATCAAAAGCAAGAACAGCGGGAAGGTGATGCGTCGGTTTCTTACGTACAGGGAAGGTGATGCGTCAATTCCTTACTCGAGGAGAGGTGATTCGTTAGTTCCTTACTGCAACGTAGGGGAGGTGATGTGTCAGTTTCTTACTGCCACTCAGGGGAGGTGATGCGTTGGTTCCTTCCTGAAGGGAAGGTGATGCGTCGGTTTCTTACTGTGTGGGGAGGTGATGCGTTGGTTTCTTACTGCGGCCCCGGTGTCCTTGTAGACTTGGCACCCCGGTGCGATGTGTGAGAATCGGCGATGCGTTGGTTCTCGATGCAGCGGTGACGACGCCGAGGTCCCAAGATGCGTTGGTTCTTGCAGCCACAAAGCAGGGCCTGCATCGGAATCGGTGCGGTGATCTCGACCCAGTAGAACGATGCACTCGATGCGACTTTAAGTGATTTCTCGAGCCACGGGCAGACGCTGCGCTGGTTTCTTCAGCTGCATGATGACAATGCATGGAAAGTCTTCACGCACTGCGGCGATGCGTCGGAAACAGGTGTGGATGCGTCGCTTTTCAAATCCCAACAACAGGAACAAATTCAAGAGTCCTAGAAGGCAGCAGGCACCACCTGGCAGGTCGGAACTCTCAGCAAGAGAGTTCAGGGGGGCTGGGTGTGAAGTCTTTGTGTTCCTGAGACTTCAAAACAGGAGGCAAGCTAAACTTCAAGCCCTTAGAGATCTTCCTCAAGCAGGGGACACAGCACACTGCAAAGTCCTTGTCCTTTCCTTGGCAGAAACAGCCACTGCAGGCCAACCCCAGAGAGCACACAGCAAAGGGGCAGTACTTCTCCTCAGTTTCTCCAGCTCTTCTCCTTGGCCAACGTTCCTCTTGAATTCCAGAAATAATCCAAAGCTCAGGGGCCTGGGCCCCACTTTTTAAAGTACAAATTCATTTGTTCTCTGGCGGCAGAAAAGCTCTTTGCACAGCCAAAACCAGTTCTGTCCTCTCTGGTGCAGCTGTGCAGCAGGAGGTGGAGACAGCATTGTCCAAGGCAGACCAGCCGCATTCAGGTGTAAAAGGAATCTCCTCCCCCTACTCTGAATGCGGCCCAGGTCTATTCAGCCCACCCCTGACTCATTCAGGAAAGGCAGGACACACATCAACCCCCACTCCCCCCTCATTGGCTGTCTGAGAGAATGCACATCCCCAGCTCCTGTCACTCGAAAGCCAGAAAGTCAATCCACAAACCACCATAGGCACACAGGATGGCTAAGCAAGAAAATACCCACTTTCTAAAAGTGGTATTTTTAAATACAGAATGTAAATATCATCCTTACTAAAAGATGCATCTTTATATTCTGAGGTCAGGCATACTAAACTTTACTTTCCTATCTTGTTCCAGTGGTGAGTTATATTTATAAGATGTTATAAATGAACTCCTGTTCTATCCTATGAGACAGATAGCCTTTCAATAGTGAAAAATAAAATTGGCAGTATTTCACTATCAGGACATGCCACACACATGAGGGTGTGTCCTATCTTTCACATACATTGCACCCTGCTCACAGGGGTACCTTGGGTCTATCTTAGGGGTGACTCACACGTATGAAAAGGGAAGGTTTAGGGCCTGGCAAGTGAGTGCACTTGCCAAGTCGACAAGGCAGTATCAAACTGCGCACAGACACTGCATTGGCAGGTCTGAGTTACATTTACAGACTCCTTATGTGGGTGGCACAATCATTGCTGCAGGCCCACTAGCAGCATTTGCTTTACAGGCCCTGGGAACACAAAGGTGCCAATTACGATCCGGTAAAAAAAAATTCCCGTACGACTCGTATCCGGTCTTTTTACCGTACGAATCGTACCAGTGCCGTACAAACTGGCAATCACGATTCGCATGGTAAAAAGCCCATACGAGTCGCATTGGGAATAATTCCCCACACGTCCTCGGGTTGGAAAAAGTGTCCGACACGTCCTCGGACGATTTACCGTACAAACGTGAAAAGCGAAGTCCGACCGGGGAATCACGATCCGTCCCGGGCGTCCGAATGTACAACCGTATGGTTAAAAGACCGTCCGCACCGAACTCCTATAACAACCATGGAGACGTCCAAACAGGTGCCCGGTACGTGCCGTACTCGGGTATACAGACACGGGGGGGTTCGACACGTACTCGGGTGTACATACACGGGGGGGTTCGACACGTACTCGGGTGTACATACACGGGGGGGTTCGACGTGTACATGCGGGGGCTGGGGGGGGTACGGCGAGTACATGCGGGGGCTGGGGGGGGTACGGCGCTTACCGGGCCACCTACTCTGGTCGTTTCGCACCGTACTTCGCATTTCCGGCACTTTTTGGGTGCCGTAAAAATATTGCCGTCCGGACTGCTGTCGGTTCGAATCGTACTTCCTGGGTCGTGAAACGCTGCCTGGAAGCGTCCCGACGTCACGTCGCAGCATTCCCGGATCACATTCGTATGCATATTTTCGTCGGTCGGTGTTTTTTACGATTCGTACAGAAATGGTGTTTCCGTGCGAATCGTAATTCCATGTTTGTAATGTTTTACAACCGAGTACGAGTCGGACGGAGAATACGCTCCGACCGACGGTTCGTACCCGGTTTTTACCGGAACGTAATCGGCACCAAAGTGTACTGTACTAGGGACTGACTAGTAAATCAAATATGTCAGTCATGGAATCACCAATCAATAACAACAATTTACAGGGTGCACTTGCACTTTGGCATTGAACAGCAGTGGCAAAGAGCCCAAAGCATTTAGACCAGCAAAAACAAAGTCCAACACACAGCAAAAGAACAAGAGGCAAAGGCAAAAATACAGGGGAAACCCACGCCAATGATGCCAGGTCTAACAAGCAGCTTTACGTGGCCTTGTAAATATGCCGGGGCACATAGCGGCACCGGAACGTCAAAAAAGTGACGTTCTGGGGGTATAAAAGTGCTGAAAGGGGCCTCATAAATGAGGCCCTTAGAATGTAAAATATGCAGGTACTATCAGATACTGATTACCTGCTCTTCTGCATATCTTAAAGATATATGTCTTGTCAAGGCACACAGATATACAGTTATGGATATTGAATCTATACTTACCTCTATACACTTACTATCGTAATATTGTGGCAGTCAGTATTCTGGATACAATATTTTTGTATACACTCTTACCATCACAACAGTGTAGAAGTCCTTATTATGGATACAATGTTATCTGTATATACACTTACCATCAAAATATTGTGGAAGTCAGTATTTTGGCCATAATATTTTTGTATGCACACTTACCATCACAATATTGTGGAAGTCCGTATTCTGGATCTATTATACATACACTTACCATCACAATATTGTGGCAGTCAGTATTCTGGATACAATATTTTTGTAGGATGATATATAAAACTCACTATTCTGTTAGTACACCTTTGTTGGATGTGTGTGTGTGTGGTGCCCTAATATGTCCTGTTGAGCTTTTGAGTATTTTTCATGCTTCTGGGAAAGTAGGAGTAGAGAATGAGATGAACCAAGCAAGAAAATTAGTCGTAGACAGAATAGCAAGGGACAAAAATTTGAAAGTGTACGTATACACTTTCTATAACCTTGGCATTGAGAGATGGCAGGAGGAAGGCAGTGGGTAGGAATTATAAAAAAAGAGGCTGACCAGGAGGCAGAGAGGGTAAAGTAGGTGATCCTTGGACAGATAGAGAATGGTAAAGGCAGGGCCTGCTGGGACTAGAGGGGGTCAGAATGATGGGAAGAGATGAGATGAGAATTGCCGGAAAGAGAAGGGATCACAAACTACTGGGAGCAGAGGGGGCACCAGGATCTGCATAGGCGGAAGGAAACCGGGAACCATCTGGAAAAGAGTAAAACTGGCACTATCTGGGTGACATACAAGCAGGTAGCTGCAAGGACTCTGCCTCAGTCTACACTAGCTAAAGGGTCTCCCCTCCATTTAAAAAGTTTTGGGGTGTGTTTTGTAGAGTGCCAAGTATCACCACTGAGGTGTGCTAATTCACAAGATGGGATTTGAGAAGATGGATTGAATGGAAAACTGATTTCTAGTTGATAAACTCCAGTTCCTCACAGACAGTGGGTTTATCCCAGTCTAGGAGATTAATTATCTGTTTTGATTTTACTGTTTAAAAAGCCAGGAATGCCTAAGAAGAGAGTATTCTATTAGTGCTAAGGGTGTTAATAAAATAGAAGATTGCTTACTTTCAACTAGTGGACATATGTTGTCCTGCCTTCCAAAGTCCTTTTTCACTAAACTATCAAGACAGATTGGGAGATGGGATAGGAGCACTTCCGCATTCGAAGCCGAAAATATCGAGGCCAAAAGGTGACGTGCATTGAGGGAGAGACATAACGGACCCCCGTCACCTCGATGAGAATATAAATCAAGATAATCGTCTTGAAAGCAGTTAACACAAATAAATAAGAACACACAGCGCTCAACAACGTGATTCAATAAGAGAACACGGAGCAAGGTTCGAGGAATAGATATACACAGGTCCCAGTATAATAGATGAGGACCAGAAGCCTATAATCTGTCTTGATAAAGATGGTCTTATAAGAAATACCATCGAAACGCGTCAACGCCTTTGAAAAACACAATCCGAGGGAGAACCGTGGTTTATTCTCAGTAGATATAATTGTGTTAATATATCACAAACTACGGATATACATTCATGACCCAATAGGATGTGTAACATATGACAAAGTGCACTGTCTTCTGTTGTTTTCTGTTATGCGGGCTCATAACAGGTTGTTAAATGTATTTGAACTAATATCTGTTAATTCTTAAATGGTGTGATTAATGAGTTTTTAAGTATCCATGCAAATGTACAATTGATTTTAATGAAATACATGTATAAAAAATTTTTTATATAATAAATGTGAGTAACATTTGGTGACTTTTGGAGTGGAATAGAATTGATTGTTGTGTTATATTAGTACTGTACCATTGTGTCCCAGTAGAGGGATTGTCTTTTAAAAAGTGTGATAAGTACCCCATTCCCTTGAAATAGACAAGGGGTCGCTCTCGATCATATATACACATGAAACCTACTCTAGACAAAATATTTGCACTTTTGGCACTGCCCGATGAAATAATACCTGACAATGGGCCCCCTTTTCAGGGCCAAGAATTTCGGGAATATCGCAACCCTCTCAACATCAAGCACCAGCGGATAACTCCTCTGTGGCCTCAAGCCAGCGGGGCGGTAGGAAGGTTTATGTGGACTCTCAATATGTCCCTGCGGATTTGGGTAGATCAAGGGGTTGAACTTGTAAGCTGCTCACACCAATTTTAGCGAGCTTATAGACGAACACCTCATAGCACTACAAGGTATGCCCAAGTGAGCTCCTCATGAGAAGGCTGGCACGGGATCTAGTGCCAGCGAGTCAGAAATGGGAATCGGCTAATTTGGATGTCACGGCTGCTCACTGCAAACCAAGGACAAATAATGAAAGAGACAGCTGGAAATGGGGTGCCAAGGCGCATGAGATTCGAGTCGGGGACTAAGTCATCATTAAAGATCGCCATCCTGGATGGAAGTTTCGAACACCCTTCGAGAAAGAGTCTTGGGAGGTTTTCAAGGTGCAAGGAAAAATAGTCACTGCAAAAGGAAGAGGGGTGGAAGCAACAAGGAATGCTTCAAGAGGATTCCGGAGTAAGCTGTCCGGAAGGACAAGATGAGAAAGAGGAATCAATGTGGTAGCCGAGTGAAGTGGCAGTGGAAGACTGTCCTGAGAGTCCAAGAGGAGAAATGGGGGAGAGCCTTAGGAAGATGGTATCTTCTGGGTCGAGAACACCAGTGGCGGCTGATGCACAGGGGCGTGGCAACGGGCCAACTTCCCAGAGAGGACATACTTATCTTCTGAGGACTGACCCTCAACTCAGCCAGAAACTGAAGGACTTTGGGCCAGACATATGACCCTTACATTTTGTGAGTTGCAAACTGCGATGTCTTGTGACTCGCAATTTGCGACTCGCAAAATGCACTGTACAACAGTGTAACAGACACTGTTAGCGATTACCAATGGGGTTGCAAATTGCATGCCTCATCAATATTCATGAGGCAAGCGCCATTTGCGACCCCATTGGTAATTGCTAGCTTACCCATGGATGGTGGCCTGGTGGGGTCAGCAGACCACAATGTCTGGGATTGTTTTATAAATAAAAGCAGTTTTTTTTTAAATGCAGCCCATTTTCCTTTAAGGAAAACGGGATGCATTTAAAAAAGAAAAATGAACTTGTCAGTTTCATTTTTTATGGGCATTCAGTGGTCCCTGGGACCACTGCCTGCTCTTAAAAAATATTTTCTCACACAGTCACAAAGGGGAAGGGATACCCCGGGGAACCCTACCCGTTTGCGTGTGGTTTACCACCTTCTTGAAGTAGGTGGTAAACTGCAAGGGGCAGATTTATGTTTCCTGGCGCATCCCTGCAAATCAGCAAGGATGCGCCAGGAATGATGCGTCACGCAAGTTTACCCTTGCGCGACACATGATGCGCCGCATTTACAATGCGTTACAACAAACAAATGATGGACGGAATGCTGACAATGCAGACATTCTCCCCCAGTCAAGAGATCTGGGTTAAATCCATCGTTATTTTGCCCACTACGCCACCCCAGTTCAGACATGGCCATATGCAAATCAGTCTTGACCCTGTGCCTCATGGGAACAGTCCAGCCCGAACTGCCAAGCCATGTCTTCCCTGGACCGGAATCAAGCATCCTAGGACCGGTTTCTGGCTATCAGCCGTCATCAGCCAGGATAGCTTGACTCCAGTGGCGTAGTGAGCACGGGTCCCACGTCTGGGAATACCCATCCCACTTAGGGCGAAAAGCGTTACAACAACCAAATGATGGACGGAATGCTGACAATGCAGACATTCTCCCCCAGTCAAGAGATCTGGGTTAAATCCATCGTTATTTTGCCCACTACGCCACCCCAGTTCAGACATGGCCATATGCAAATCAGTCTTGACCCTGTGCCTCATGGGAACAGTCCAGCCCGAACTGCCAAGCCATGTCTTCCCTGGACCGGAATCAAGCATCCTAGGACCGGTTTCTGGCTATCAGCCGTCATCAGCCAGGATAGCTTGACTCCAGTGGCGTAGTGAGCACGGGTCCCATGTCTGGGAATACCCATCCCACTTAGGGCGAAAAGCGTTACAACAACCAAATGATGGACGGAATGCTGACAATGCAGACATTCTCCCCCAGTCAAGAGATCTGGGTTAAATCCATCGTTATTTTGCCCACTACGCCACCCCAGTTCAGACATGGCCATATGCAAATCAGTCTTGACCCTGTGCCTCATGGGAACAGTCCAGCCCGAACTGCCAATCCATGTCTTCCCTGGACCGGAATCAAGCATCCTAGGACCGGTTTCTGGCTATCAGCCGTCATCAGCCAGGATAGCTTGACTCCAGTGGCATAGTGAGCACGGGTCCCACGTCTGGGAATACCCATCCCACTTAGGGCGAAAAGCGTTACAACAACCAAATGATGGACGGAATGCTGACAATGCAGACATTCTCCCCCAGTCAAGAGATCTGGGTTAAATCCATTGTTATTTTGCCCACTACGCCACCCCAGTTCAGACATGGCCATATGCAAATCAGTCTTGACCCTGTGCCTCATGGGAACAGTCCAGCCCGAACTGCCAAGCCATGTCTTCCCTGGACCGGAATCAAGCATCCTAGGACCGGTTTCTGGCTATCAGCCGTCATCAGCCAGGATAGCTTGACTCCAGTGGCGTAGTGAGCACGGGTCCCACGTCTGGGAATACCCATCCCACTTAGGGCGAAAAGCGTTACAACAACCAAATGATGGACGGAATGCTGACAATGCAGACATTCTCCCCCAGTCAAGAGATCTGGGTTAAATCCATCGTTATTTTGCCCACTACGCCACCCCAGTTCAGACATGGCCATATGCAAATCAGTCTTGACCCTGTGCCTCATGGGAACAGTCCAGCCCGAACTGCCAAGCCATGTCTTCCCTGGACCGGAATCAAGCATCCTAGGACCGGTTTCTGGCTATCAGCCGTCATCAGCCAGGATAGCTTGACTCCAGTGGCGTAGTGAGCACGGGTCCCACGTCTGGGAATACCCATCCCACTTAGGGCGAAAAGCGTTCCAACAAACAAATGATGGACGGAATGCTGACAATGCAGACATTCTCCCCCAGTCAAGAGATCTGGGTTAAATCCATCGTTATTTTGCCCACTACGCCACCCCAGTTCAGACATGGCCATATGCAAATCAGTCTTGACCCTGTGCCTCATGGGAACAGTCCAGCCCGAACTGCCAAGCCATGTCTTCCCTGGACCGGAATCAAGCATCCTAGGACCGGTTTCTG
This sequence comes from Triturus cristatus, assembly GCF_964204655.1. Taxonomy (NCBI): domain Eukaryota; kingdom Metazoa; phylum Chordata; class Amphibia; order Caudata; family Salamandridae; genus Triturus; species Triturus cristatus. Next base: position 1,655,584,218 of record NC_140590.1, on the reverse strand, counting down.
GCTATCAGCCGTCATCAGCCAGGATAGCTTGACTCCAGTGGCGTAGTGAGCACGGGTCCCACGTCTGGAATACCCATCCCACTTAGGGCGAAAAGCGTTACAACAACCAAGCCCGAAACCGGTCCTAGGATGCTTGTTTCCAGTCCAGGGAGGACCTGGCTTGGCAGTTCGGGCTGGACTGTTCCCATGGGGCACAGGGTCAAGACTGATTTGCATATGGCTGGGTTCAAACTGGAATGGCATGGTGAGCAAAAAAACGATGGATTTAGGCCCAGATCTCTCTACTGGGGTGAATGTATGACATTGTTCTGCATTCTGTCCATCAATTGTTGTTTTTGCATTTGTCACCCCGAGTGTGACGGGTATGCTCAGACGTGAGTCCCTTGCTCTCTATGCCACTGGAATCAGGCTATCCTGGCTGACGAGGGCTGAAAGCCCGAAACCGGTCCTAGGATGCTTGTTTCCAGTCCAGGGAGGACCTGGCTTGGCAGTTCGGACTGGACTGTTCCCATGGGGCACAGGGTCAAGACTGATTTGCATATGGCTGGGTTGAAACTGGAATGGCATGGTGAGCAAAAAAACGATCGATTTAGGCCCAGATCTCTGTACTGGGGTGAATGTATGACATTGTTCTGCATTCTGTCCATCAATTGTTGTTTTTGCATTTGTCACCCCGAGTGGGAAGGGTATGCTCAGACGTGAGTCCCTTGCTCTCTATGCCACTGGAATCAGGCTATCCTGGCTGACGAGGGCTGAAAGCCCGAAACCGGTCCTAGGATGCTTGTTTCCAGTCCAGGGAGGGCCTGGCTTGGCAGTTCGGGCTGGACTGTTCCCATGGGGCACAGGGTCAAGACTGATTTGCATATGGCTGGGTTCAAACTGGAATGGTATGGTGAGCAAAAAAACGATGGATTTAGGCCCAGATCTCTGTACTGGGGTGAATGTATGACATTGTTCTGCATTCTGTCCATCAATTGTTGTTTTTGCATTTGTCACCCCGAGTGGGAAGGGTATGCTCAGACGTGAGTCCCTTGCTCTCTATGCCACTGGAATCAGGCTATCCTGGCTGACGAGGGCTGAAAGCCCGAAACCGGTCCTAGGATGCTTGTTTCCAGTCCAGGGAGGACCTGGCTTGGCAGTTCGGGCTGGACTGTTCCCATGGGGCACAGGGTCAAGACTGATTTGCATATGGCTGGGTTCAAACTGGAATGGCATGGTTAGCAAAAAAACGATGGATTTAGGCCCAGATCTTTGTACTGGGGTGAATGTATGACATTGTTCTGCATTCTGTCCATCAATTGTTGTTTTTGCATTTGTCACCCCGAGTGGGAAGGGTATGCTCAGACGTGAGTCCCTTGCTCTCTATGCCACTGGAATCAGGCTATCCTGGCTGACGAGGGCTGAAAGCCCGAAACCGGTCCTAGGATGCTTGTTTCCAGTCCAGGGAAGACCTGGCTTGGCAGTTCGGGCTGGACTGTTCCCATGGGGCACAGGGTCAAGACTGATTTGCATATGGCTGGGTTCAAACTGGAATGGCATGGTGAGCAAAAAAACGATGGATTTAGGCCCAGATCTCTGTACTGGTTTGAATGTATGACATTGTTCTGCATTCTGTCCATCAATTGTTGTTTTTGCATTTACAATGCGGCGCATCATGGCGCAGGAATAAACAGATGCGTGACGCATCCGATGGCGTAAGGTTGGCGCAGTGCTTCAGTTGCGTCGCAACTCCAGCACTGTTCCAACCTACCCTATCCCTAACATGGTGCGTCAAGCCGTACGCCTGCTTCAAGCAGGCGCAGGGTTTTGGCGCATCAGCGTTGGGAAAGTGACTCAGATTTGACTGAGTCACTTTTCAGGGGCGTTCCTGCGACGGAACACCCCCCCCCCTCTGTCGACACGCCCGCGTGAAACCTGACGCAGGTTTTACGTGGCGCAGGGCTTTACATCGTGACGCATCTCCATAGATGCGTCACGATGTAAATATGGCGCAACGTGGCGCAGGGTTTACACTGCCGCTGCATCACAACAGTGACGCAACGGCGGCGTAAAAGTGGCGCATCTCCAATATAGATCTGCCCCCAAGTGTTTTGTGGCCGCAAATGCGGTTGCAAAACAATAGTACATGGCAGTGAGTCTCACTATTAGGAAGGGATACCCCTTCATAATAGCGAGAGTCGCAAACGCTATTTGCGAGTCAGTAACTTGCAAAATAACGTTTGTACATGCCATAACCCTTTTTTGCTGTCGCAAACGGGTCGATTTCCCGTTTGCGAGGGCCAAAAGGGGTCGTACATCTGGCCCCTGGTCTGTTAGATGCTAACCTTGAAATGATGATTCACTAACACTGTGATGTGTGTGTGTCCGGCTTTTATTTTGTTAGTTCAATTAAAGGTTATGAGGGATGTAGTGAGCCATCCGGCCGCTACAATATAATGTAACCACTTGAAGCCTCTGGGCCGGGTTCGGTCCATAGGCTATAAATGAATGTGCCTAAGCCGCTCGAGGCGTGTGCATGTAGTATACTGCCAAAGTGTGGGGTGCTGCTTGTCACTGAGTGGGGGTCCAGGGTCCCGCCACGAGGTTAGGCCTTACTGATGATCACCCATCCCCCCACCACAGGTAAGTCCGTGTGACACAGCATGGAGTGGTGGAGGTCGGTTGCCAAAAGAGGCAGCAACGCGGCGCTGGCTGCAACCTGACCTGAATCCGTAATTTACTTCGTGTGGAGAGGAGGCTGCTGTCTCCTCAGCCGCCACTTCATCCGACCAACTGCGCCGTGAAAACCATTGTCCATAAACCTCTCCTGACAGCAGGTTGAGCATCCGACAGAAGCAACACTTGTAAAGGCGCAGTCAGGGTATTTGTTGGCTGCCTTGATATTTTATGAGCACTTCTACTAACAAGTCCCTTGGGTTGTTTTTTTTGTTGCTCACTGTTCAAACTTTTTCTTTTATCATCAGTCTTTTGCTTGCACTTTTATGACTTCAAAAAACTCTATCCTTCTCCTTATTTCACTCTAGATCACATCCACCTTTTTTTTACCCTCTGTTTTTTTTTCTCTCACTCTTAGAAACTAATTGGAGATGGCAGTGTTAATTTGTTTAATTTCTGCAAAATATCAGATGCGCTTAAAACTGTCACATGAATCCTGTCCAGACCCCCCCACCCCCTTCTCCACCTGTCTCTGAGTTGGGAAGTGATTACTTAGCCCCTGTTCAGGCTTTAAAAATTGACAGAAACCTGATAGCTTCCATTTTTCTGTTCTCTCAGGTTTAGGGGATCACTTACGGGCGGTGGTCACAGGAAATCGCCAAATCCCGGCGGAAGTACCAACATTCCACATCCATGTTCCCCTGCCTCATTTAGGGGTATATTTACAAGGGGATAGCGCCACCAGAACGTCACTTTTAGCGACGTTCTGTTGGCACTATGCCCTTCTCCATATTTACAAAGTGGAGTTGAGCCCCTTTTTGCGCTTAACGCTGCCTTGTAAATACGGCCCCTTTAACAAGCATCACTTTGGGTGAAAGGGGCATGCAATGAGTGTTGCTATGGGCGTTCCACCGCTACACCCATTGCTTTTCGATGCTGCCCCAGGTTTACAAGGATGTGTAAATCTGAGGCAGCGCCAAAAAACGAACACCACTGAATAGCAGGCGTTAGAATGGCGCAGCGAGAAGAAATACCTTTATTTCTCCTTGTTTTTGCTTTTTCTAGGTGGGCTGCAGAAAGAGCAAAACACCATGAATGATACCTTCCTGCACATAAACAATCATTAAATAATGACGATTTGCTACTTCGAAGTGTGCTGCAGAATGCAGCACACATACAAGTAATGAATCACAATTATTGATTGTTTACGTGCAGGAAGGGTCGCCCTCCTGCACATAAACAATCATCCTCTGCAATACAGGCACCCTTGCACTATGGTGCAAGGGTGCCTGCATTGGTGCTAGGCAGCTAATTTTAGTGTCAGTATTAGGGAACATACATGGGTGCACCGTGTTGTTGTAAATATAGTGCATCCCTGCGTTTTGGAAACGTAGGAGGATGGAGCTGCCAAATTTGGTGCAGCCCCACGCTCCGACATTTCCTTGTGAATATGCCTCTTAGAGCACCGGGCAATGCGGTGCTCACGATGGTGGATCCAAGTATCTGCTGCCGGGTACACCCTCTATTGCACAAGTGGCAAGGACATTTATTAGCAACTTATAGCGCCATTTCTACCTGCATCCTTTTTGTCCAGGACCACCATGTTAACCACGGAGATGTTCCCCACACACTTGGAGAAAAGTCCTAGAGCATGAGGGGCCTTAGTTATGTCATCCCTGGAAACAGCCCCCACCTCAGGGGGTCTAGCTACAAGAATCAATTAACAGGGTTCAGGTGCCCCAGTGCCACTGCACCGACTGCACTGCTGATAACTACGCCCCTGAAGACAGGTCCCCATTGCCGGTTGACTCGGACTTCCCATCGTCCCATCGAGACTCTGACGAGCTTATTTACTGAATATGGACAGCCATTGCAGCTGCAGCCCGGACCCTTTACCAGACGCACTTTTAATCCAATGCGCGAAGAACGCTTGTCCCTTTAGCCCATCGACCTGCTCACGGATTGCCGCTGCCTACTCCCGCTTCCAAGGCGGACGTTCCCGCTGTTACCCAGATTGGAACTCTCCCGGACCCTTTACCAGACGCGCTTTTAATCCAATGCGCGAAGAACGCTTGTCCCTTTAGCCCATCGACCTGCTCACAGTTCGCCGCTGCCTACTCCCGCTTGCAAGGCGGACGTTCCCGCTGTTACCCAGATTGGAACTCTCCCCCCCAGGCTTTGTAATCACACCAGGCAATCGTTTGTAAACTCTTTAGTCCTGATGATGATCCCAGTATATTAGGAGCTAGGGATCGAAACGTCACAACGACTTTCTATAACAGTTCCACATTGTATCCATTGTGAAAATGTATTGTGGATGCTGTTGGCTAGAGCTTACTTAAGTTGATTATTGTATTGTAAGCCCCCATGATCGCTCCAAAGCCTTTTTGCCTGTTATTACTTTGTACTTTTTTCTATTTTTGATCTTCCCCTTTCCTCTCTGTTGAAAACTCGGTACAGGATTGTGCCCTTGTTTCATCAGTCTTCACTATTCTAACTTATAATTTTGTGAAATTCAAGATTAAATGCTCCTCTGTCCGGCTGGACACAGGAGGAACACACATAGGTCTCATTGAAGTCTATGTTGAATTAGTTTTCCTAACCAAGATTACGCTAGGGACCATTGTTCATAAAAAATAAATATGTGCCTGAAGACAGGTCTGTCATAATAATAATATTAATCCATATTTGCAAAGCACAAACATATCACCCCATAAGGTTTCTAGGCGCTAGGGGCCGTCGGAGAGATTAAGTGAGTTATTGCCCAGGGTCATATGATGCTGAGCTGCCGCCGGAGATCGAACTGTGTCTGCCACTCTGGCCACTACATCACACCTCTCCCACCCATGCTGGTGTGACATGGCTGACCAGAAGCGGTGGATTATTTCCCCCCCCCCAAATGGGGAACCTGCCACATATTTTATAGACCTCTGGGGAAATAATGTTTGTAACAACATGCATATATTTGGTATCACCACCTCTAGCATGACATAAACTCTGCTGCTGAGAGAATGGTAGCCAGCTAGGCCACTAAAATATAAATTATGCCCTGAGAATGCAGCTTTATAAAACACTTGCTTGGTGCAGTTGTACTGTGTCAGTGGCAGGGTGAAAGCACATCAGATAATGGAATACCAGTCTGCAGTTGGCACCAGCTAAATAGGGGTGGTAATCATTAGTGAAAAATGTGAAAAGCAGTACGGTAACAGATGTGCCCCTTTTCTACCTCCAAAGCTCAAATGAAAGAGTCATAGTACTTTGAAATTGCTAATTACACTGCAGGGTTTTGGCTCCTTGATTTTGCAATGAACAGCTAATGGTTGGCTACTGATTATAGACAATGAGCCTGACATGACAAAGAACATATGTCAGTTTTTTTGTATTTATCTATTTGTATTTTATTTATGAATACCAGAAATGCTGCAAATAGTCCTAAGAGCTGGGGGGCTATTATGATAGCCGGCATTCGGACCGCTGCCTGCTATCACAGAGGTCAGGAGACTGCCCGACAAGTAGGCAGCGGTCCATCTGCCATTTTGAGATGCGACCACCGGGCAAAGTGCTCCTTGTCACAGCAGTTTGAGCTGCTGCTCAGGTAAAGGGCCGCAGCACAAGCAGCCATGCAAAGGAGCACTTCCTGTATCTCCATGCACCGTGTGCCATGCATCATGTGGTGCACGGCATATGGTGAATGGAGGTGAGTGGGGACACAAAACATGCCCCCTAGGCCACTTTCCAGTGGCCCACAGAGTATTGGGACCCTATTTGGGCATCAAAAACCCATTTCGAACAAACATTTTTATGGCAATCTTTCCGACATGAAAGGCTGTTGGAAAGTGATATTGTAATCAATGGTGGGGCCTTGCTTAGCACCGCCTCCATTCGGGACCACAATTCCAACCGCCGCACCATCAGGATCACTGAACCTGTTGGAGGCGGTGTTCTCCACTTCGCCTGCTGTGGGTCTGACTGTCAGCATTGAAATGCGGCGTTTGGACCAAAGAGCTGTCGGTGGTCGGACCACCACCGACGGCCTGTCGTGTGCTCCCGACCACCATCAAAATCTGGCCTATAGAAGTGGAATGATCACACAGATTGATGGTAATGCAATTTGTGATGGCTGGAAAGAATGCAGTGGCATTGCTTTGCACAGTGCCTAATTTGGAAAAAAACATTTGTGCCAGGGCCCTCATCAGGGGGCCTCTGCAGGTGTATCGTTGTTGGAAGGCGTTCCCCGGGGAGGCTACGGAATGCGTTCCCGACCACCCGGAGGCCCACCTTTCCCAGAGTTAGGCCGAGCAAGAGCGGGGAGGCCCTTCCTGGAAGGGTCTCGTACCTAGGATCGCACACGCTGCGCTTACTCTCTCTTCGGATAGAGGGACACCACACAGTAATTCGTTGTAAGACAATATGCTTTTATCGGTAGTTGTCAGGGATCTTTATGATCCGGCAGGCAGGTGCAGAATTAATGCCACAAGCGGCAGCGATCTCGTGATGAGGGAAAAGGGGTAGCGGGACAGTCTTTGAATTAGTGTCTCTGCGAGGTTTCGGGCGCACAGCTCTCAATCCTCGAGCTGAGGGGATGTTGCTTCTCTCGGCAATCTCTGCCGATTCTCTTGGAGGAGCAGGCCGCGAGTCACTCAGCAGGCACCGGACGTTCGTAGTTCGGAGAGCCGCGACGGCGTCAGCAGGGCTCAGATGGTTCAGAGTTCGAGGAGCCGCGACAGCGTCAGCAGCGCTCAGATGGTTCAGAGTTCGGGGAGCCGCGACAGCGTCAGCAGGGCTCAGATGGTTCAGAGTTCGGGGAGCCGCGACAGCGTCAGCAGGGCTCAGATGGTTCAGAGTTCGGGTAGCGTTCTTCGGTTCGGGGAGCGATCGAGCCGCGATCAGGTCAGCAGGCTCTCGTCAGTCCAGGTCTTCTCTGCTCTCGTCCCTTCAGCACCCCGTGTTATACTCCCCCTGCTCTTTGAAGTCCGGAGTCCTCGCGGAGAGGGGTCTGGTGCCTGGGGGCGGTGTGCCGGGTTTTCTTGTCGCTCGGCCCTTTGATCTGTTCAGGTGGGTCCGGGAGGGACTCCAGACACCCAGCAGGCGAGGCGCCCGCTCACCGGGGGCCTGGTGGTCGATCGAAACCTCCCTCGGGGGAGAGACCAGAGGTGTGACAGGGTCGGCGCCTCTCGGTCTGGTTTGGGGGGGGTTTCGCTCTCCCTCGGCCGGGCATGCGTGTTGGGGATCTGGTCGGCCCTCGGGATGTTGGTCCACGGGAGCCGGAAGGCTGTATCAACGAGGTTCGGCGTGGTTGCAGGGTAACTTGCTGGTCGGGAGGGCCCACGCCACGAGGCCGGTCTCACACGTGCCCCCCCCAGCTGAAAGGCGGGGAGAACTACCCATCCACTTGGGGGTTCTCCTCGCTGAAGCGGAAGAATCGGGACAGGCCGTCCGCGTTGGCGTGGTCCGTCCCGGGGCGATGTTCCACCGTGAAATCCATCCCTTGGAGGGAGATGGACCAGCGTAGCAACTTGGGGTTTTCTCCTCGCATCTGCATCAACCACCGCAAAGGGCGGTGATCCGTTTGTACTCGGAAGTGTGTTCCGAACAGGTAGGGCCGTAGCTTTTTGAGGGCCCAGACTACTGCGAAGGTCTCTCTCTCAATGGTGCTTCGGCTGATGAAGGCTATGGGCCGATCTATGCCCTTGTCGTCGAACTGGGAGAGGACTGCCCCGATGCCGTGTTCCGAGGCGTCCGTCTGGACCACAACCTCCTGGCCGTAGTCGGGTGCTTTGAGCACCGGAGCCGCGCACATGGCGGCCTTTAGGGTGTCGAACGCCTTCTGGCAGGAGGGAGTCCAGTGTACTTTTTTTGGGTGTTTCTTGGAGGTTAGTTCGGTGAGGGGGCCTGCGATGCTGCCATAGTTCTTAATAAACCTCCGGTAGTAACCGGTGAGGCCCAGGAAGGCCCGGACTTCCGTTTGGGTTGTGGGGGGTTCCCAGGACAAGATGGCGTCGATCTTCGGCTGGAGGGGGGCGACCTGCCCACTTCCCACCTGGTGCCCCAGATAGGTTACAGAGCCGTGACCAATTTGACATTTGCTGGCTTTGATGGTGAGGCCGGCCCGGCGCAGAGCCAGCAGGACTTGTCGGAGGTGCTGGAGGTGCTCGGTCCATTGGGAGCTGAATACCGCTATGTCGTCGAGGTATGCTGCGCTGAACCCCCCTAGCCCGGACAGGACCCTGTTCACCAGCCGCTGGAAGGTGGCCGGGGCATTCTTCATTCCAAACGGCATCACCCTAAAGCGGTAGTGCCCATCCGGGGTGGAGAAGGCGGAGCGCTCCTTGGCTCCCTCGGTGAGGGCAATCTGCCAGTATCCACTAGTCAGGTCGAAGGTGCTGAGGTAGCGAGAGGCCCCGAGGCGGTCAATGAGCTCGTCGGCACGAGGGATAGGGTGAGCGTCCGCTCGGGTGACCGCATTGAGTCCTTGGTAGTCCACACAAAACCTCAGCTCGGGGGCGACACCCGGGGTAGCCGCTTTCGGAACCAGGACTACCGGGCTGGCCCAGGGGCTGTCGGAGGGTTCAATCACCCCGAGGTCCAGCATCTTCGCCACCTCGGTCTGGATGCAGGTTCGGACCCGATCAGGGACCCGGTAGGCCCGGTGTCTCACTGGCGGGCTGTCGCCGGTGTTCACGTCATGGACACACCAGTTGGTGACCCCAGGGGTTAGGGAGAAGAGGTCCGCGAACTGCCTTAGTAGCTGGCGGCAGTCGTCAGACTGTTGGGCTGTGAGGGTGGTTGATAGTCTCACTCCCTCCACGGAACCATCGGTCTCTTTCGCCCCCAGGGGGCCTGGAAGGGGCTCGGTGTCTTCTTCGGCCCCATCGTCGGTGGCCAGGAGTAAACTCAATTCTGTCCGTACAAAGTGGGGTTTGAGGCGGTTCACGTGGAGAACCCGGAGGGGGTTCCGCGGGGACTGCACATCGACGAGATAGGTGACTTGGCTCTTCCGCTCGACCACCTTGAAGGGTCCAGTCCATTTATCTTGGAGGGCGCAGGGTCTCACCGGGGCCATGACCCAGACTTGTTGGCCCGGCTGAAACTCGACCAGCGTAGCATTCTGGTCATACCAGCGCTTCATCTCTTCCTGACTAGCCTCGAGGTTCGCTTCTGCGAGTTCTCTGAATTTCCGGGTCTGGTTGCGGAGCGCCAAGATGTATCGGAACACATCCGGAGGGGTCCCCCGGGGGGTTGTTTCTCAACCCTCCTTGACCAGGCTCAGGGGTCCTCGGACGGGGTGTCCATATAGTAGTTCGAATGGGCTGAATCCCAGGGATTTTTGTGGAACCTCCCGGTAGGCGAACAGGAGGCATGGGAGGAGGACGTCCCACCTCCGGCGTAGGGGTTCCTCGAGGCCCATGATCATTCCTTTCAGTGTTTTGTTAAAGCGCTCGACTAGGCCGTTTCCTTGGGGGTGGTACGGGGTGGTGAACTTGTACGATACTCCGCACTGCTGCCAGAGGGACTTCATATATCGGGCGATAAAGTTCGTACCCCGGTCACTCACGACTTCGCGGGGGAACCCCACGCGGGAGAAGATCCCCATCAAGGCCCGGCCTACCACGGGGGCCGTCACGGTGCGGAGAGGGATGGATTCGGGGTAACGGGTGGCATGATCCACCAGGACGAGAATGAACCGGTGGCCCTGGGCGGTCTTGGGGTCCAGTGGTCCCACAATGTCGATTCCTACCCGCTCAAAAGGGGTACTGACGACTGGGAAGGGTTGTAGCGGAGCCTTGCGCTTGCCCCCACTCTTTCCGCTGGCCTGGCACGTGGGGCAGGACTTGCAGTGGGCCTCCACATTTGCTCGCATCTTGGGCCAGTAGAAGTGGGTGACGAGTCGTTGGTAGGTCTTATCTTGGCCTAAGTGTCCGGCCAGGGGTACATCATGGGCCAGGCCCAGGAGGAGACTTCGGAAGCGTAGGGGTACCACTAGTACTCGGGCCGATCCCAACTCGGCCGACTTCTGTTCGCTGTACAGGAGGCCGTTCTCCCAGTATACCCAGTGGGTGCCAGTCCGGCCGCCTGCTGCTTGGGCCTCGGCCTGTTGTTGGGGTCCAATGAGGGACGGGCAGGTGGATTGTTCTTGGCAGATTTCTTCACGGGAGGGGCCCCCTTCGCAGTGCCACTGGGCCAGTTCTGGCAAGTCCCCGAGTTCGGTCAGGGTTTCGGGGTCGGAAGGCACGGACCCTTCGTCGGGTGCGGTCGTTTCGTCCAGAAGGGGGTCGTTGGCCTCTGGTGGTGTATTCTGGACCTCGGGGATGGTGGCGGTGCTTAGCGGCATGGCCTCTCCCCCCTCGGAGGAAGGCGCTCTGAGAGTCATCGAGCGCGTGGTGGCGCATACCCATTCGGGTAGGCCCATCATCTCGAGATGGGCTCTTCGTTCCACTTGTCCCCACGGGGAGTTCTCAAGGTCGTTGCCCAGGAGGCAGTCCACGGGCTGGGAGGTTCGGACCGCCACCTTTAACTTGCCGGTGACTCCCCCCCATTCGAAGGGGACTAGGGCCATCCGGCAGAGGCTCTCGGAATTGTCTGATGATATGACGGGACAAAAGGCGCCAGGCAGGATCTGATCTTCGGAGATCAGGTGACAATGAACCGCCGTGACACTCGCCCCCGTGTCCCGGAGGCCCTCGACGCGGTGACCGTTGACCGTTACCTGCTGTCGATACTTCTTTGTGTTGGCGGGCAGGGACGTTCCGGGGACCATCTCCCGGTCCCCTAGGGAGACCAAGGCCATGGCGGCTGGTTCCCATTCTTCGGAGTCTTCCATCTCTTCCCCCAGGGCTACGGAGGCCATTTGTCGAGCCGGCGGGGTTGTTGTGGCGGTCCGCTGGTACAGGGGACATTGAGGGTCGCTGGCATAGTGTCCGGTCTGTTGGCAGCGGAAACAGGTGATCCTCACTCGGGGCCCCGGCCTCCCTGGTGGCCCGGTGCTGGCCGGAGGTGGAGCTGGAAAGAGCGGAGATTGTCCTCTGGGGAGGCTGAGCGGAGATCCCCCCGGGAGTTCCCTTGGCCGGCCTTGATTCCCTCCGCCCCTCTGGCGGGGGGGTCCCTGACTGTGGCGATTGTAGTCTCCCACGGGGCCCCGGGAGGCCCGGGTGTTCACCCACCGGTCAGCCTCGACGGCCAGTTTTCGAGGGTCTGTGAGTTTGCTGTCCAGGAGGTGCTGGCGCAGCTCTACAAAGCAATTAGCGGACAACTGTTCCCATGCGATTAGGTCGAACAGCTCCTCAAAGGTGGAGACCTTGCTGCCCTTGATCCATCCGTCCAAGGCCCGGCTGTAAAAGTTCACGTACACCACCCAGGTGGTACCGGGTATCTTTTTGCAGTCTCTAAACCGTTGCCGGTACATTTCAGGGGTGAGCCCATATCTGGCTACCAGGGCCTCTTTCATGTGACTGTAGGAGTTCATCACCGTGGAGGGCAGGTCCAGCAGGGTATCTCTCCCCTCGCTCAGGAACCGGCCCCACAGCCCAGCCCCCCAGTCTTTCTGCGGGACTCGGTGGGAGGTCATGGCGACTTCGTAGGCTTTGAACCATTGCTGGATGTCGTCGTTCTTATAGTATTCTTTCACCACATCCTTGGGGATGTGGACCTTTGGTTCCATGGTGGAGGAGAGGGGTTGGGTTTCCGAGGGTCTGGCCTCCGCATTCTTAGCCTTGAGCTCGATCTCTTTTAGGCTACGTTCGTGCTCTAGTCGAAGTTTTCTTTCTTCGTGTTCTCTTTGTCGTTTCTTTTCCTCGAGTTCTCCTTGTAGGCGTAACTGTTCCACCGCCAGCTTTTTTTCAGCCAGTTTTAGCTCTCCTTCGATTTTTAATTTTGCTAGTTCTAGTTCGTGGTTGCGACCTCTTTCTCAGTCCGCTAGTTCCTCTGAGGATAGGCCCCCCTCGGGGGCGCCGTTCCTCCCCGGGGTGCTTCGTTGGGAGGCTCTCCTTCTGTTTGTGCCCGGGGAGTTCCCGCCTCGACCCAGGTTTTTAATGCCCCCTGGAAGTCCTCTTTCGCGCTTAGTCCGGTGGTAGCGATTCCAAAGTCTTTGCAAAATTGTTTCAGTTCTCGGTGCGTATAAGACTCTAACTGGTCCTTTTGGAATGTCGTGCTCCGGTTGGTGCCTGCGGCACCTAGGGAAGTTTCTCCTTCCATTTCTTCTTGGTAGTGCGTCAGCCGTCTACTGCACGATCTCTAGGTGTTGGCTCGGATCCCGTCGTCTGCCACCAAATGTTGGAAGGCGTTCCCCGGGGAGGCTACGGAATGCGTTCCCGACCACCCGGAGGCCCACCTTTCACAGAGTTAGGCCGAGCAAGAGCGGGGAGGCCCTTCCTGGAAGGGTCTCGTACCTAGGATCGCACACGCTGCGCTTACTCTCTCTTCGGATAGAGGGACACCACACAGTAATTCGTTGTAAGACAATATGCTTTTATCGGTAGTTGTCAGGGATCTTTATGATCCGGTAGGCAGGTGCAGAATTAATGCCACAAGCGGCAGTGATCTCGTGATGAGGGAAAAGGGGTAGCGGGACAGTCTTTGAATTAGTGTCTCTGCGAGGTATCCGGTGCACAGCTCTCAATCCTCGAGCTGAGGGGATGTTGCTTCTCTCGGCAATCTCTGCCGATTCTCTTGGAGGAGCGGGCCGCGAGTCACTCAGCAGGCACCGGAGGTTCGTAATTCGGAGAGCCGCGACGGCGTCAGCAGGGCTCAGATGGTTCAGAGTTCGAGGAGCCGCGACAGCGTCAGCAGGGCTCAGATGGTTCAGAGTTCGGGGAGCCGCGACAGCGTCAGCAGGGCTCAGATGGTTCAGAGTTCGGGGAGCCGCGACAGCGTCAGCAGGGCTCAGATGGTTCAGAGTTCGGGTAGCGTTCTTCGATTCGGGGAGCGATCGAGCCGCGACCAGGTCAGCAGGCTCTCGTCAGTCCAGGTCTTCTCTGCTCTCGTCCCTTCAGCACCCCTTGTTATACTCCCCCTCCTCTTTGAAGTCCGGAGTCCTCGCGGAGAGGGGTCTGGTGCCTGGGGGCGGTGTGCCGGGGTTTCCTGTCGCTCGGCCCTTTGATCTGTTCAGGTGGGTCCGGGAGGGACTTCAGACACCCAGCAGGCGAGGCGCCCGCTCACCGGGGGCCTGGTGGTCGATCGAAACCTCCCTTGGGGGAGAGACCAGAGGTGTGACAGGGTCGGCGCCTCTCGGTCTGGTTTGGGGGGGGTTTCGCTCACCCTCGGCCGTGCATGCGTGTTGGGGATCTGGTCGGCCCTCGGGATGTTGGTCCACGGGAGCCGGAAGGCTGTATCAACGAGGTTCGGCGTGGTTGCAGGGTAACTTGCTGGTCGGGAGGGCCCACGCCACGAGGCCGGTCTCACAATCGTAGTTAACTTTCAGCTATCACCTCAGGTAAGGCCCTCAATGGGAGTCCCTTTCTGTAACAGGTATTCGTGGAACGCTTCCCATATGGTTTTAGGTCTTGGTTGGTTTGGTCGTACCATGTGTTATGATTTGCACTGGTCGTTGCAGTAGACCATATTTGTATCCAGCGTTCGGCAGTGTCAATACTGTGTATTTCTTCACCTTTTTGGATTTTCCAGGTGTGTAGATTAGTAGCGCCACCAATGGAGAGGGTTTCTGCCTTAATGAAGTCATCACTGACAGCTTGTTATATACAGTGCTCCAGAATGCATCCATCCCTGGGAAGTACCATGCTAAGTGCATAAAACTGCCACAGTGTCCCCGCATCATCTACATGTAGCTTAGGGTCTCAGGCCCCTAGCCATTCGTGTTGTAGGTGTTTAAGAACTCCTGAGTAGGAATTTATTGTACATTGCTCTGTGTCTGCTATTCTCTTAGATTTTTTTGGTCTGCTCACAGCAATAGCTCCTTTGAGCATTGGTCATGCGTGCACCTAGGTCCATGTCTCAATTATCTCTGATCCCCAGAGGACATCTCAGCTTGCTGGATTGTGACATTGTGTACAATTTGTATATACTGTGCGAAGGATCCTCAGTAGTGCATATATAGAGTTTAGTGCAGGAAGCACCAGGGGTTCCTGTGGAATGAAGTGAATGTGGCTTTGAGCAGCTGTCTTAACCTATAGTAGTGGAACACATCTAGCGGGTACGTATCTGTTGGCAGAGCAAATTCATCCAAAGATATAAATTGGTGCTCACAGTACGTATCGTCAGTCACCTGTATGTGAATTTTCTTCAGCTGTTGACATGCCATAGGTTCAGGAGTTTAGGGATAGTATGATTGTCGATCATAGGCATGCGCAGTGTATATAGTGCTTCTGACCCCATTTGTTTGCAAAGTATTCCCCGTGCCTTAGCATTGAATTTACCTGGGTTAATATCCCCAGAGTTCCTAATGGGTGGGTTGCTGAGTACCGGCTTCAAATGCCATATCTTGGCTATGTCTGTTTCGACCATCACATGTGGTGCAAACGTTTTCAAGTGGTACCAATAGTGGGTGAACTATGCCTGCGTATATATAAGCAGTATAACTCAAAATTCGGGATTTCTAGCCTGCCCTCTCCATAAGGTTTCAGAAGCATTGACCATTTAATCCTAAATTGTTTTCTACCCCACACTAACTTACTTAGAGTCTATTGTAGTGTTGATAAAAATGGAGCATTGAGTAAATTTATGTTTTATGAAATAGGGAGAGAGATTTAGTGAGTACCGCCATCTTCATCAGGGCAATAATATCAAGTAATTCTCAGAGGCGGCTTGATCCAGGGACTCGCTCACTCCATAAGATTTGACATAGCTGCTCTATAATTTCTGCTTATTATTGTGGATCTTAATCCCCAAGTATATCATAGAATCTGATTGCCAAACCAACAGACATTCCAATTGGCACCGGCTTGTTCCGGGTGATAGAGGAAATAGGAGCGACTTGTCCCAATTAATGTTAAGATCAGAGATTCTGCCAAATTTCAGGAGCACCCTGACCAAGGGCGAGATATTGGTTGTAAGCATAAGTAACCCTCTGGTGGGACGTCAAGTTTAAACAAATCTGGGACTGGTGTTAGTGGAGTCGGCAAGTCAGTGGCTCAATCCGAATTGCAAAACTAAGCGGGAATGGTAGGACCCCTTCCTGGTGCCTCGAGACACATTCACCACATTAGAGAGTGGGTCGTAGGTTGCGTATACAATAATTCAACCAGGACAAGGAATTTGCTGCCCAAGTTGATCCTCTGTAGTACTTTAAGCATATCCTTCCATTCACTTGAATCAAACGCCTTGGCCCCATCCGTGAACTCAGTCACTGTCTGTAAGTCTGGGTCTAGCTTGTCCAGCATACTGAGCAACGTCCACAGACTGTATGAAGCCGATCACCGGGTACAAACCCTGCCTGCTCCGGTTGCACTATCTGCAGCATTAGTGGCATGAAACACCCCAGCAGTATTTTAGCTAGGATTTTATTGTCCAGGGTTATCAAGGACAGTGGGTGGTAGGAGGAGCATTGCATGGGATCCCTATCTGGCTTGAGGTGTGTTATTAGAAAGGCCTTGTGCATTGTGGGTGGCAGTGCCCCTATTTTTCCGCTTTTTCATAGGCTCACAACAGGTGCGACGTAAGTGTTTCTGCTTACTCCTTGTGCAACTCAGATGTGAATCTGTCACTGCCAGGAGCTTTACCCACTGGTAGTTTATGTATTGTTTGTTTGCTGGCTTTCTCTAGAATCAGTTGACCCAGGTACGTCCCATGCACTGGCGGCCGCCACAAACAAAGGGTGGTGGGGCAGGTGGAGTGAGCGCGGGAGGGGAGCGGGGGAGTGAGCGCAGGGGGTTTAATAATATTTTTTTTTAAATGGAACTTACCGTAAGCTGCCGGCTGCCTCCCCCGTTGCGTCACGCCTCCGAGTGCTCTTCCTGGTCCAAAGTTCCCAGCATACACTGGGACAGACTCCCTATGCAATCCCCCCGCTGGTCTCATGTTATGAGAGCAGTGTGGGGATTGGCCTGAGTGGGCTGAAAAGACGCCCAGGGCGTCTGTGCAGTTTCTCCAGCCCGGCTGTACAATACAGCCGGGTTGGAGAAACCTAAGTGCGCATGTTTGTTTGGCCGGCCTGAGACAGCCGGCCGAACACACATGCACACTTAGAAGTGCACATAGTACTCATCCTCCCCTTCCCATGGCCCGGCCTGTCCCTCGATACACGTGCTGGCTCAGAGCCGGCAAATTAATAATACAACGATAATAGAACATCATTTTATTTTTCACCGGCTGGCTCTGAGCCAGTGGGTTGACGCTCCTCCTCCATTGCGGAGGAGCCGTCTCTGGTCCTATGAACGATATCCAACCCGACAAGGGCAACATCCTCAAGGTGCTCATTGCACGAACAGTGCAATGTAGGTCAATGTAAAAGTGTGTGAATTCAGAGTATGTCTGCAGTTTCCTCCTCATCACGCAGCCCAGCCACCCCCATTGATGCACTGACATTTTAAATCTCCCAAGCCAGAGTCCTTCCGGGTCTCTCACCCTCTCTGTATTTGTACGCAGTGGCATACTTACCTAAGCATACTACTTCCCTCTCAGCGGTACCCACTTATTGCAAGTGACTTCTGATCTCAGTTTTTGTAGTTATACATCAGGTTTTTCCTTTTTAAGAGAAACCTCTAGCTTGGCCAGGCTAGGTCTGAGTGCTTTAAGTATCCCTGCATGTTTTCCGATGCTCTTAATGTGTGCCTTGAAGTGCCAGTCTCCAGACTGTCCCTACGCCTGCAGGGCTTCCTACTGGTGGTTGCACGCAGCCTGGTGACAGTGTTAGGAGAGAGCAGAAAGCTGAGAGCTATTGCAAGCACGGTCACTTTAAAAGTGAAACAAAAGAAATGGCAATCCCTGCCTTTATTTATGTATAAATGACTCTCCTGATGCTGCTGGTTCTTTTGTGCCTCATTTAAAAGATAGACAAATCGTAAATTATGTTAATGATGCCTTGAGGTCCCACTCTTCCATCTTCCCTGAACATATGTTGCATTTGTACCACTGCCTGATGCCACTTCTGGCAATGGCAAGCCATTGTTGTGCACAAAGACAAGAGAGAGAGTACATGAACGAGGTTCTGTGTGGTACCCTGAGGGCTCAAAGCCCCCCTCTGGCTTCTTTTCTAAACTAGATGCTTGTTGGAAGAAGTTAAGTCAGGTCTTGAGGGAGATTGCACAACCCTTCACTACTTTGCACTCCCTCCAAAGTACCACACTACCAGTGCTTAATTTGTAAATAAGTGCCAGGGCCCTCGCCAGGAGGCCACTGCAGCTTGCACCACATGTTGCCCCCCCAGCACAGCCAATAGCAGTACCAACACAACTGCTAACCATCAGACTCTTACCAGTGTGACAATTCCGACTATTCCAGGCCCCTAAAACTATAAGAATGGCTTAGGCTGTAGTCAATAGTCCTTTTTAATTTATATTGCATTAATAAACAACTGTTGTTGTGCTCATCTTTAAATTACACAAACAGCGCCACCATGTGGCACACTTTGCAAGCCCCGGTGCTGATAACTAAGTGCCGGTGCCGAGTTCCAGAAACCACTGGCTCAAATTAAGCACTGATTAGCCCTCTAAAATCCAACACAACCACCCAGTATTACCACACCGCCACACCCACACAACTGCACTACTTCTCTCTAACATTAACGCCCTCTAATATGAAACTTTGTCCCAAACACCACTGCACTACAAGTCCACCACTGCAATATCACAAAAATATCCTTTACAAAACCACGTACCTTAAACCACTGCAGAAGCAGCCTCACACTTCATGTCGTACTGCACCACTACCACCAGGTCAGTTATTACTACTCCTCACCACTGCCTTACCACCCTCGTGAAGTGCACTAGCAGCCACACCCCAACACTCGTCCACCACAGCTCTCGCACACTGGATACTGCACGGTCACCTAGGCCGCATCACCGTACCCATATTACAACACTATCATACTCCAGCATTGCACTACTCTCCCAATAGCCTACTACCCTCATATGAGACCATTTCTTGTCCTGTGTAGTCTGAGCACTGGCGGCCGCCACAAACAAAGGGTGGTGGGGCAGGTGGAGCGAGCGCGGGAGGGGAGCGGGGGAGTGAGCGCGGGGGGTTTACTAATATTTTTTTTTGTAAATGGAACTTACCGTAAGCTGCCGGCTGCCTCCCCCGTCGCGTCGCGCCTCCGTGTGCTCTTCCTGGTCCGAAGCTCCCAGCATACACTGGGACAGACTCCCTATGCAATCCCCGCGCTGCTCTCATGCTATGAGAGCAGTGTGGGGATTGGCCTGAGTGGGCTGAAAAGACGCCCTGCTCAGGACATTGAGTCTGTGCAGTTTCTCCAGCCCAGCTGTACAATACAGCCGGATTGGAGAAACCTAAGTGCGCATGTTTGTTTGGCCGGCCTGATACAGCCGGCCGAACACACATGCACACTTAGAAGTGCACATAGCACTCCTCCTCCCCTTCCCATGGCCCGGTCTGTCCCTCGATACACGTGCTGGCTCTGAGCCGGCAAATTAATAATACAACGATAATAGAACGTCATTTTATTTTTCACCGGCTGGCTCTGAGCCAGTGGGTTGACGCTCCTCCTCCATTGCGGAGGAGCCGTCTCTGGTCCTATGAACGATATCCAACCAGACAAGGGCAACATCCTCAAGGTGCTCATTGCACGAACAGTACAATGTAGATCAATGTAAAAGTGTGTGAATTCAGAGTATTTCTGCAGTTTCCTCCTCATCACGCAGCCCAGCCACCCCCATTGATGCACTGACATTTTAAATCTCCCAAGCCAGAGTCCTTCCGGGTCTCTCACCCTCTCTGTATTTGCACGCAGTGGCATACTTACCTAAGCATACTACTTCCCTCTCAGCGGTACCCACTTATTGCAAGTGACTTCTGATCTCAGTTTTTGTAGTTATACATCAGGTATTTCCTTTTTAAGAGAAGCCTCTAGCTTGGCCAGGCTAGTTCTGAGTGGTTTAAGTATCCCTGCATGTTTTCCGATGCTCTTAATGTGTGCCTTGAAGTGCCAGTCTCCAGACTGTCCCTACGCCTGCAGGGCTTCCTACTGGTGGTTGCACGCAGCCTGGTGACAGTGTTAGGAGAGAGCAGAAAGCTGAGAGCTATTGCAAGCACGGTCACTTTAAAAGTGAAACAAAAGAAATGGCAATCCCTGCCTTTATTTATGTATAAATGACTCTCCTGATGCTGCTGGTTCTTTTGTGCCTCATTTAAAAGATAGACAAATCGTAAATTATGTTAATGATGCCTTGAGGTCCCACTCTTCCATCTTCCCTGAACATATGTTGCATTTGTACCACTGCCTGATGCCACTTCTGGCAATGGCAAGCCATTGTTGTGCACAAAGACAAGAGAGAGAGTACATGAACGAGGTTCTGTGTGGTACCCTGAGGGCTCAAAGCCCCCCTCTGGCTTCTTTTCTAAACTAGATGCTTGTTGGAAGAAGTTAAGTCAGGTCTTGAGGGAGATTGCACAACCCTTCACTACTTTGCACTCCCTCCAAAGTACCACACTACCAGTGCTTAATTTGTAAATAAGTGCCAGGGCCCTCGCCAGGAGGCCACTGCAGTTTGCACCACATGTTGCCCCCCCAGCACAGCCAATAGCAGTACCAACACAACTGCTAACCATCAGACTCTTACCAGTGTGACAATTCCGACTATTCCAGGCCCCCAAAACTATAAGAATGGCTTAGGCTGTAGTCAATAGTCCTTTTTAATTTATATTGCATTAATAAACAACTGTTGTTGTGCTCATCTTTAAATTACACAAACAGCGCCACCATGTGGCACACTTTGCAAGCCCCGGTGCTGATAACTAAGTGCCGGTGCCGAGTCCCAGAAACCACTGGCTCAAATTAGGCACTGATTAACCCTCTAAAATCCAACACAACCACCCAGTATTACCACACCGCCACACCCACACAACTGCACTACTTCCCTCTAACATTAACGCCCTCTAATATGAAACTTTGTCCCAAACACCACTGCACTACAAGTCCACCACTGCAATATCACAAAAATATCCTTTACAAAACCACGTACCTTAAACCACTGCAGAAGCAGCCTCACACTTCATGTCATACTGCACCACTACCACCAGGTCAGTTATTACTACTCCTCACCACTGCCTTACCACCCTCGTGACGTGCACTAGCAGCCACACCCCAACACTCGTCCACCACAGCTCTCGCACACTGGATACTGCACGGTCACCTAGGCCGCATCACCGTACCCATATTACAACACTATCATGCTCCAGCACTGCACTACTCTCCCAATAGCCTACTACCCTCATATGAGACCATTTCTTGTCCTGTGTAGTCTGAGCACTGGCGGCCGCCACAAACAAAGGGTGGTGGGGCAGGTGGAGCGAGCGCGGGAGGGGAGCGGGGGAGTGAACGCGGGGGGTTTACTAATATATATATTTTTTAATGGAACTTACCGTAAGCTGCCGGCTGCCTCCCCCGTCGCATCACGCCTCTGTGTGCGCTTCCTGGTCCGAAGCTCCCAGCATACACTGGGACAGACTCCCTATGCAATCCCCCCGCTGCTCTCATGCTATGAGAGCAGTGTGGAGATTGTCCTGAGTGGGCTGAAAAGACTCCCTGCTCAGGACAGGGAGTCTGTGCAGTTTCTCCAGCCCGGCTGTACAATACAGCCGGATTGGAGAAACCTAAGTGCGCATGTTTGTTTGGCCGGCCTGAGACAGCCGGCCGAACACACATGCACACTTAGAAGTGCACATAGCACTCCTCCTCCCCTTCCCATGGCCCGGTCTGTCCATCGATACACGTGCTGGCTCAGAGCCGGCAAATTAATAATACAACGATAATAGAACATCATTTTATTTTTCACCGGCTGGCTCTGAGCCAGTGGGTTGACGCTCCTCCTCCATTGCGGAGGAGCCGTCTCTGGTCCTATGAACGATATCCAACCAGACAAGGGCAACATCCTCAAGGTGCTCATTGCACGAACAGTGCAATGTAGGTCAATGTAAAAGTGTGCGAATTCAGAGTATTTCTGCAGTTTCCTCCTCATCACGCAGCCAAGCCACCCCCATTGATGCACTGACATTTTAAATCTCCCAAGCCAGAGTCCTTCCGGGTCTCTCACCCTCTCTGTATTTGCACGCAGTGGCATACTTACCTAAGCATACTACTTCCCTCTCAGCGGTACCCACTTATTGCAAGTGACTTCTGATCTCAGTTTTTGTAGTTATACATCAGGTTTTTCCTTTTTAAGAGAAGCCTCTAGCTTGGCCAGGCTAGGTCTGAGTGCTTTAAGTATCCCTGCATGTTTTCCGATGCTCTTAATGTGTGCCTTGAAGTGCCAGTCTCCAGACTGTCCCTACGCCTGCAGGGCTTCCTACTGGTGGTTGCACGCAGCCTGGTGACAGTGTTAGGAGAGAGCAGAAAGCTGAGAGCTATTGCAAGCACGGTCACTTTAAAAGTGAAACAAAAGAAATGGCAATCCCTGCCTTTATTTATGTATAAATGACTCTCCTGATGCTGCTGGTTCTTTTGTGCCTCATTTAAAAGATAGACAAATCGTAAATTATGTTAATGATGCCTTGAGGTCCCACTCTTCCATCTTCCCTGAACATATGTTGCATTTGTACCACTGCCTGATGCCACTTCTGGCAATGGCAATCCATTGTTGTGCACAAAGACAAGAGAGAGAGTACATGAATGAGGTTCTGTGTGGTACCCTGAGGGCTCAAAGCCCCCCTCTGGCTTCTTTTCTATACTAGATGCTTGTTGGAAGAAGTTAATTCAGGTCTTGAGGGAGATTGCACAACCCTTCACTACTTTGCATTCCCTCCAAAGTACCACACTCCCAGTGCTTAATTTGTAAATAAGTGCCAGGGCCCTCGCCAGGAGGCCACTGCAGCTTGCACCACATGTTGCCCCCCCAGCACTGCCAATAGCAGCACCAACACAACTGCTAACCATCAGACTCCTACCAGTGTGACAATTCCGACTATTCCAGGCCCCCAAAGCTATAAGAATGGCTTAGGCGGCAGTCAATAGTTGTTTTTAATTTATATTGCATTAATAAACAACTGTTGTTGTGCTCA
The DNA here is from genome assembly GCF_964204655.1 of Triturus cristatus. Lineage (NCBI taxonomy): Eukaryota > Metazoa > Chordata > Amphibia > Caudata > Salamandridae > Triturus > Triturus cristatus. The sequence continues at coordinate 1,655,561,439 of NC_140590.1, read as the reverse complement.
TCTTTAAATTACACAGACAGCGCCACCATGTGGCACACTTTGCAAGCCCCGGTGCTGACACCTAAGTGCCGGTGCCGAGCACCAGAAACCACTGGCTCAACTTCAGCACTGATTATCCCTCTAAAATCCAACACAACCACCCCGTATTACCACACCGCCACACACACACAACTGCACTACTGCCCTCTAACATTAACACCCTCTAATATGAAACTTTGTCCCACACACCACTGCACTACCAGCCCACCACTGCAATATCACAAAAATACCCCTTACAGAACCACGTACCTTAAACCACTGCGGAATCACCCTCACACTTCCTGTCATACTGTACCAGGATCACCATGTCAGGTATTACTACTCTCCACCATTGCCTTACCACCCTGGTGAAGTGCACTAGCAGCCACACCTCAACACTAGTCCACCACAGCTCTCTCACATTGGATGCTGCACGGTCACCTAGGTCGCATCACCGTACCCATATTACAACAGTATCATACTCCAGCATTGCACTACTCCCCCAATAGCCTACTACCCTCATATGAGACCATTTCTTGTCCTGTGTAGTCTGAGGTTTGTAGGCATTATTTATGATGGGTGTTTGCCCAACAATTCTGAGGTACAATTGAAACTCCAAATTACTTCCTCAATACACTTAACTTTCCCAAGTACAAACAACAAGCAGTCTAGGGCTCCTCCGGGAGGTGGTGGTGGGTTTGGAACTCAGATACTTGTTACACAATTGATTACACTAAAGAAAATCAATGTCCATCTGGAGCTAGAACTTTTGCATAAGTAAAGCTATTATATTTACACATAGAATAGTAAGATAGTCTAAATAAGGGAACAGATAACAGAGCTAATATGATCACTCTCTAGACCCTATCCCAAGCGACCTCTCAATAGACCTTTACACCCACGTGCTCCCCTTTTGGTCTAAACTGATTAACCTCTTTCTCGGCGAAGGTTCCTTTCCTGATGTTCTCAAAATAGGTCAGATGACCCCACCACTGAAGGAACCATCCACCAATGTGAACAACCTTAACTTACGCCCTATCACTAACCTCCCTTTCCTTGCTAAAATCCCTGGAGCAACTCACCCAACACATCAAGGACAACAACCTTCTTTATGAATTTCAATCAGGCTTCAATCAAGTCTGATTTGTAAACAAAAACAAGAGAAACCCAGATGTCCATGCAAACTGGGTATTAAGTGTTAATTTATGACAAGTATTCACATGGAACTCATTTTGGAAACAAATTCACATTATCACAGGTATATTCTGTGTTGATTTAACCAAGAGAGAATGATGATGGGACAGAACATGTCTGATAGAGTTAGTTTATACATAGATTAACCCCTTCCCCGCTCATGACGGAACCGTTCCGTCATGAGCCACGGTTGAGCTGTGCTCATGACGGAACGGTTCCATCATGACACGCCCGTTGGCGGCCGCTCCGCCTGCGCGGCGCTGTTTCCCCGCCTGTGCGGGGGGACAACGCAAATGGGCGGAGTCATGACGGAACCGTTCCGTCATGAGCACAGCTCAACTGTGGCTCATGACGGAGCGGCTCCGTCATGAGCACAGGCCCACCGCGCTGCCCCCCTGCCCCCCCCAGCGCTGCAGCGGAATGTCCGCAGCAGCGAAGGGGTTAAGTAGCCAGAAAAAATTCTGTCTTTCAACTTAATTCAGCCGAATCAAGTAATTTATTTGACTGTGATGCACAAAAAAATTATGTAAAATAAGAGGAATTATTTTTTACTTGAAACATATACTTTTTTGTTACGACGCTGTCACACTAAGTGATTCGTGTAAAGGGGCCTTATTTACAAGGCTGCGAAAGTGGATTAATGCCGATTAGTAAATATGGGGAAGGGCATAGTGCCACCAGAACATCGCTAAAAGTGACTTTCTGATTGTGATATCCCCTGGTAAATATGCCCCTGAGTTCCTTCTTATCTCAAACTCAAGCTCCCCATCTCTTGTACAATCTTGGATGGATAATCATACTATAGTTGACAGTGCTAAATCACTAGGAGTCATCCTGGACAAGAGACTGAACCTCCAGTTCTAAATCAACACCATGGCCAAAAATGCACGCTACCAACTATGCCTTCTCAGGGGTATCTGACGTTGCATTCCTGAAAAAGACCTGAAAAACATTGTTCAATCTTTGGCTCTCTACAGACTTGACTCTTGTAATTCAGTCCTTGCAGGCTTCCCCAAGATCCACCTTTCTCTTTTAAAATCCATCCTTCATTCAGTGGCGCGCTTTGTGTACGGCGCCAAAAGAAATGGCCATATCACTCCAATGCTGATAACTCTTTGCTGCCTTCCTGTTGAAGCCAGATCAATATATGAGACTGCTTGTATTACCTTTAAAGCCATTCATGCTTCCAACCCTCGCTATCTAGCTAACAAACTCAAAATGTCAGGTGGATCCAGACCCTCACGTAATGCTGAAAACCTACTGCTCGAACCTCCGACTTTCAAAAGGGCGCAATCTTTCTCAGGACGCGCGACCAGAATTTGGAACTCACTTCCTCCATACCTTCGCCCTGCCACCTCTTTCCTCATCTTCAAAAAGGACCTCATAGCTCTTCTCTTTCAAAGACACAGCTACCAATAATTCTTTGACTGTGACTGTTTCAAGTTCCTCATTAGAGAACTAGTTCAACCTTCCACTTAAACTGTGGAATATGTACTTTTGTAACCCTAATCGCTCCAACTTTAATTTGTAAAATGTAACTTTTAGTGAATCTATACCCTGTAAATATGTAACCATAATGTCTGATCCTATATACTTCTCTCTATTGTAAAGCGCTCTGACACCACTGGGTAAAGCACACGCTATATCACAATACATAAATAAATAAATAAATAAATACATATATAAATAAATAAATAGGGTTAAAATACAAATGACATGGGGTTTTATTTACAATGTTAAAGTATGGTCAAAGCTCTATGCTATGCCTTGGGTAGCAGTTTTTTGTTTACCATGAAATGTCTTTAAAGCTTCAGTCAATAAGGCAAACGTGGCAGACAGAATGTCACCGTATTGAGCGTTCTCTGGAATGTCTGCCCATTGCTCCGGATTCTCAAGAAAACTTGGGGTTAAGGCTGGGCCTGAATTGGTTTAAGTCGAGTTTGCTGGGAATCTGCAAAAAAAAAGTCCCAAAAAAGTAAGGTCACCCACAGTGAGTATGATGTTTCAGGATGCCAAAGTCTAGTTCCCAAAGTTAAGAGTGATGCACCCAGTTAATTTTAGTCACATGGAATCTGGAATCTGGTAGTCGGAGTTTGCGTCCCTGGGAACAGTTCAAGGGGAGGCTAGCTATTGGCTCAAATGGTTACCAAGTCTATAATTCAAGCAGGGGGCTAGTGCTGTTGGTAAGGGGCTAACACTCCCAGTCCAAAACCCTAAAAATAGAGGTTTTCAGTTGGAAGGCACACCCACAGGCCCAGAGAGCAGTCAGGGGGGTAGGTGTGGCAAATGGGCAGGAATAGCACTGTGAATTATTTTTAAGAGCTAACAAAGCTGGATTTAGAACACTGGTCTCTGGGCTCCAAGATCTGCATATCTTGTTCTAGAACACATTTCCTCCCACCAATGTGGTACTACCATCATACTACAATCTCCTATCACTCTTCTGATAGTACACACTACTGCAGTATCACTCCCACACACTACCACCCAAAAGCCACCACCTTAGAACACTAGCACGATGGCACCGTCAAAACTGCGCCACTACAACATTTCTCCACAAAACTTCACTACCAGTTCATGGGCACCCATGATTTCCTCTCCATTACTCAACCCCTCCCCCCACAGCACTACCACCCCCACCCTTCACAACCCTGCCACCTGCTATGGCTGCACTACCAAACCCCAATTCCACACTGCCACGTTCAGGGCGTTGCTACTCACCACCAATGCACTGCTGTTACACACCACCTCAGTGGCACATACCACTTCTAGAACAGGGCAATTTCAACAGACTACCGCACTTCCAATTCAAAGCCTTGCACAGACATCACCACGTCCATCATTACATCACCTCACAAGACCACAACAACAGCAACACGTAACCACTATCATGTCTGCATTACCACCCTACTGCCAGCCATTCCAACAGTGCCAGGGTCGTCAGCATGAGGCAAATTCAGCTCTCTCCACCCACTGCCCCTGCCAGCGCTGCCAATGAAATTACAAGCACACCTACTAACCATCACACACCTACAAGTGTGAGAATTCAGACTAATCCAGGCCCCCAAAGCTATTAGAATGGCTTGGGTGGCGGGTATTAGTCATTTTCAATGTGTATTGAGTTTATAAACAACTTCTGTCATGCTACTCTCTAAAAAAGATAAACAGCGCCACCACGTGGCAGACTACTATAGGTGCCGGTGCTGACAAGTATATGGCGGTGCCGAGCACCGGAAATCACCCGCACAGATTTAGCAGTGCAACAGCCTAATATTAATATTGTATTTAATGCACTTGCTGTAACCAGTGAATATCTAGCGCCAATGAGCAGCAGTACAGTTTTCAGGGTGCATTTTTGCAGCAAGAGCATCTTTCAAATGACGTGGCTTCCATATGGTGTGTGGGGTTGAGCTCAGATAATATCCCCAAAAATCAGGGTGTGATAGGAACGCGAGTGGGTGCGCTATGTCATTGACATCGTTCTAGAGACCGCACCGTGCAGTTGTTGTTTACATATTTCCATTAAAGATGTTTACCTTCGACGCATGTTCAGGCACAGGGAGCTACAGCAGTGTGCACCCAATCAGATATATAGTTCGGTCAATTAAGGAAACTAGGGTAAGAATCCAGGTCTTTGGCCTCCAAGAACAACATTTTAGGGGCTCAGTTAGAGTTTAGTACGGCGAGAGAGCTGCCATAAATCAACGGGGTTCCCGCTCCACCTAGCGTGTGGCCCTCCGCCTTCGCCCCGCCCTACTCACAGGTGGTAGAAGCTGCTGATTGGCTGCTGGTGGAGTCCAGTCTTTGACAGCAGCCCTCTGTAGAGCAGCCTCCTGAGTCTTGACTCTGATTTGTCATGCCGGTTTCTACCCTGCCAGGCACAGTGGACTCTGGAAGTGAAACTCAACAAAAGCTCCCATGCACAGGCAGAACACTGCCAGATTGTCAGGGCCATTGTTATCTTGTTTCTCAGGAACTTCTCTCCGCTTTAGGGGTTTGCTTCTGAGAAACAAAAAGGGGGGCAAATGCAGAGCTGGTTTCTCTGCATTCATTTCTGAAGAAAGTGCTCCCATTGAGTTGGAGTAAACACTTAGGGGCTTATTAGGATGGCGGGCGGCCCCCGCGGTGTTTGGACCGGCAGCCAGACATGCGGCGGTCCTGCACCGCAAATTAGGATGCAATCGCCACCCTGGCAGTCGCATTTCGCATTTAGCATTTTAACATTGCCGCGGGTGCTGCTGTAAGCAGCACCCGCCGCGATGTTAAAATCACATGCCTGGCATTTTGCGGCACCACATGGCAGGCACCAGACGGTGCCTGTCGCTTGGTGTAGCAAAATGCCAAGTGTAACGGGCCCCCAAAGCCAATCCCCTCTAGCCTTTCCGTGGCGGCATCGCTGCCATGGAAAGGCCTTTAACAATCGACATCCTAATATGGCTGCCGGTGCCTAGGCACCGCCACCATATTGGAGCCACATCTCCCCCCAGCAGGCAATTGCATCAATTACCTGTCGGCGGAAAAGCGGTGGATGGACTTTCCGTCCGCCGCACTACCCACAGCCGTCGTAATATAGCGGTGGGTAATTATCCTTACGATGGCGTAATGATCGCCACCTCGTTACGCCATCATAATGAGCCCCTAAGAAAATAACCACTAATACAGCAGTGACCTCTAAATATGGTGGGCAGTCTGCCACAAGGCGGGAGCTAATGGGCCCTCTGGTGTCAAAATAACCCCCTTTATCACTAGACCACATCACTCCATATTAAAGTGCTTACACAAACACAGTGAGTACACTTGCTTCACAAATGAATGCCAGGTACCAGCCCTTCTAATGAACACCCACTGCCACCATGTGCGACTGAAGGACTATTGCACATTACCACACTACACCATCACAATACCCCGCACCTCTGCACTGCGCTCCACCCCAGTCTATAGTGCTAGACAGCCAGCCCACCACCACAGCTCTGCTCTCCCATGGCCCTACCACTGCTCTCTCTTCTCTTGACTGCCATACTCATATTTCCCCTTATTGTTCTCAGCTTTTTAGGCTACTACAATCATATGAGCTCAGATGTCGTTATTTTTGCATAGGTTTTAAGTACCTCCAATCACTCACTCCACCACACCTTGTTATCCCTCTATATGTTCCCACCTCGTTCCCTTCATTCTGGCTCCTGACCTCTGTGTGTTTCTCCACACTTTCATGTAATTGCTTGAAGTGGCATAGGCATTCCTTGGGACCTATAGGGAAATGCACACTGGTGTCACACTGCAGCATTAGTACTCCCATGTCACTCATTCACTATCAATTAGCACTGTACTAGCACTTCCAGTAACACTACAGCATCCCACACCAGAATACTAAGAATGTTCACTAGTGAACAACACCCACAACCCCTGTACTTTGAGTCACACTACTGCAGTTCCCTAATACTCTGTAGAAACCCCCCCACCATTATGCTCCAACTGCACACTGCAGCACTACAAACGTTCACAACTGCATTACCACACACCCGCACTGTACTGTTCTTGCTTCATGGCATTAACACCGCCTAGCACCACACCTGCCAGTAAAACACTATTGTCCAATCTTCCACACCACTACCACCGCACTAAAGCCCTACAACATATAACTGCCTGCAGCAGTATTGCACCACACAGTGCTGCTAGCAACCAGTAACAGTACCAGCTCCACTGCTGCACTAGCACACTGCTACCCCAAGCTACAGCACTACCAGCACAACAGTATTCTTCACTGCTTCACCACCCACAAGACTGCACTAGCACGGCATCACTATCATGACTGCAACAGCGTTCAACCACCACACAGCAAGAAACAACCATCACCACCATACCACTTCGGTCATACAGCAACTCACACAACGTCCACCTTACAACACACTACACGATGACCGTCTAGCACCATCCTAGCACTCTTAGCACCATGCTACCGCCAGCAACACAATAACATCAACGTCCTGCACTGAACTGACCCCCACTGCACCCACAGCAACACACCACCAACCTGACCCTATATTGTTCATTAGGGTTGTATTTGAGGTGTTTGCTATGTTGCTGACCTTGCTCAAAGCAGCAGCAGAGTGAGTTACAGGGAACATTTTGTTGTAGAAGGGGCGTCTCAAACATGAAATGAAGCATGGACCGTGTGTTAAAATCAGATAAGAGAGTTTATAGAAACCAAGATATGATTGAACCTGGAGGCTGTAAAGTGCAAGTAATACAGCACTAGACAGCACATTGGAGAGTCGTGTTTAACATCTTTATATTAAAATATTTTACTGTAAATAATTCCATATATTTAGAGAGTTGAATTGATTTGTCCAAAATGACACAATTATTTTTGTCTGTTCCCTTCTGTACTAACAGCACACCTCACCTCACTACCACCCCACAGCACCACAGATTCACTCCGCCCCTATAGCAATCACCCCACAGCACTACCCTTGCTGTGAGCCCACTACCACTCCGAAGACGGCGCTACCAAAACTCACAACCGCAATGCCCATCCAGCACCCACGTAAGAGTATTAATAGCCATTGCACATCCCTACACTACCACCCCTGTCACGACACTACCATATCACGTGATTGTACTACCATACCAATGCATGGCCAGCCCATACTACCCTCCCCACATCACCATATTACAACCCAAAGTAATGCAAACCCCTACCATTACCAAACCACCTCACTCCAACACACCATTCTTATGCCAACCAAGAGCACACTACCATCAGCACACAAGTTTCAAGTTTAGTTTTATTAGCGTAGTTACTTAAAACCATTGCTACAAAATGTATCAGATAAAAAGTTTCATTAGAAATTACGTTATAAGAAAAATTTAAGAAAGGAATTTTGTTTAAAACCAATAATCGTTCCTTTCCAATGACATTTATAGTAGACAGTTTGTTTGCTGAATAACTTCTAGCTGCCATGCGTTTGGGTGGAGATGTCTCTCTGCCGAGTGTAATGTTAGTGCTGGGACGTTACTCTCGCAATGATGGCATTTTCATCCCCACCTGCCTCAAGAACTTCACCAGGCGACAGTTCAGCTGCAAGTCCTCTGGAGCAAAACAGGCCAACACAGCTTGTCTTCGCGTGTAAATTGTTTTGAAAGTTGTTTTCGTTCAAGTGTCAGTTGTTTGCAGGTACAGAGTACAGAGTAGGTGCAGCATGTCCTCCTGAGCTGTGCCACAGTGAGTGTTTCATTTGCTCAAACGCTCCGTCCATCATCCCCTTTGGTATCGCTTTGTTCGCCCTAAGTTGGCAGGGTATGCCCAGACGTGGGTCCCTTGCTCACTTTGCCACTGGATTCAAGATAGCCTGGCTGATGAGGGTTATCAACCCGAAACCGGTCCCAGGATGCTTGTTTCCGGTCCAGGGAAGAAATGGCTTGGCAGTTCGGGCTGGACTGTTCCCATGAGGCACAGGGTCAGACTGATTTGCATATGGCCATGTCTGAGCTGGGGTGGTGGAGTGAGCTAAAGAATGATGATGAATTAAACCCAGATCAGTTGACTGGTGGTGAGTGTTTGATTTGCTCAAACGCTCTGTCCATCATCCCCTTTGGTATCGCTTTGTTCGCCCTAAGTTGGCAGGGTATGCCCAGACGTGGGTCCCTTGCTCACTTGTCACTGGATTCAAGATAGCCTGGCTGATGAGGGTAATGAACCCGAAACCGGTCCCAGGATGCTTGTTTCCGGTCCAGGGAAGATATGGCATGGCAGTTCGGGCTGGACTGTTCCCATGAGGCACAGGGTCAGACTGATTTGCATATGGCCATGTCTGAACTGGGGTGGTGGAGTGAGCTAAAGAATGATGATGGATTAAACACAGATCAGTTGACTGGGGGTGAGTGTTTGATTTGCTCTAACGCTCCGTCCATCATCCCCTTTGGTATCGCTTTGTTCGCCCTAAGTTGGCAGGGTATGCCCAGACGTGGGTCCCTTTATCGCTGTGCCACAGTGGGTGTTTGATTTGCTCAAACGCTCTGTCCATCATCCCCTTCGGTATCGCTTTGTTCATCCTAAGTTGGCAGGGAATGCCCAGACGTGGGTCCCTTGCTCACTTTGCCACTGGATTCAAGATAGCCTGGCTGATGAGGGTAATGAACCCGAAACCAGCCTAGGGTGCTTGTTTCCGGTCCAGGGAAGATATGGCTTGGCAGTTCGGGCTGGACTGTTCCCATGAGGCACAGGGTCAGACTGATTTGCATATGGCCATGTCTGAACTGGGGTGGTGGAGTGAGCTAAAGAATGATGATGGATTAAACCCAGATCAGTTGCCTGGGGGTGAGTGTTTGATTTGCTCAAACACTCCGTCTGTCCATCATCCCCTTTGGTATCGCTTTGTGCCACACAAACGGCAGGTGGAGTCGAATTGACCCTTCAGCCAGTGCGGAAGCACACTGCCACCATATTAGCTCACACAACCATCATCGCACTATGATCCCATAGCACCAAACTACCAGCAACCATCACTCCACAACTACTCCCATCATTGCACCACCATTCAAGCTGCACGAACACCACCAACCACTATAATAATATCCCCACCACTACACTTCCAAATCCCAGCACCACACAACTACTTCAAATGATGGCTTCACCACACAAAGGATTGCAGTACTACTATGATTTAAAAAAAATGTTTCAGTTAAATGATTGAATACATGTGTTTTATATAGATATGTGATGACTATTATTTGTATCTTGAATTGTACATTCTATGCACATTACATGATAATGAGCATTTTATCTATGTACATGTTAATGCTAAATAAAAATGTTCCACGAACAATGTCTAAGATGTATTAGCTATGAAGAACATCACCTTGATTATATGTCAGAAGAAAGTCAATTGTAAAAAAAAAAGATTATCAGCTGTTTTAAAACAATTGAAATAAAAAATATCCTTTGTACCAACATAAAAAACTTTAAAACACATAACATATCTTTAATTTAAAATAAATACATAAAAATATATATACATCAGTAAATATAATTCTAGTTCTTATTTTAATTGACAACATAAACTACTCCCAATATGGACATAAACAAACAAGTAAACATAAGACATGACACTGTTGATTTTTCAAAGTACAAGTCAAAGGAGACTGTTGGAAAATGTAGGAACACAGCCAGGAAATGTAGTGTACACCTCTGTGGAGCAGCACCTTGAAGACAACTTGCACACTGATGAGTGCCAGTGGTGTGCGTTGCCAAAATAGTGAACTCTTTGTGGGGTGGCTCTGGTGCCACGTGTGTGCAATCAACGTCACCTAACAGACCAGCAAGTGGTAGCGGGTTAAAATCATGTCGTCTGTTGACTTTCTCCAGGTGAGTGTGGCAGATGGTTCAACTGGTGCATTTGCTTGGCATTGTGGTTGGCTTGCCTGTGAGATGCGTAGTGTCCTCAATGAATGGTCAGGAAATGGAATGCAGCCAGTAATTTGACGTGCAGGTATGGCTAGGGCGCGGGCTGTAGGTGAAGCGAGCTCCTGCTCCAGTGATTAATTTGTAAAAAAAATAATAATAATGTGTACCAGTGCTCTCGTCAGGGCAGCTTGCAACACACATTGCCCCTGCCATGCTGCCAAGGGCAGTAGCAACACAACTACTGAACATCACACACCTACAAGTGTGACAATTCGGATTATTCCAGGTCCCCAAAGCTCTAGTAGTGGCTTGGGAAGCAGGTTACAGTCATTTTTAATGTCTATTCAATTAATAATTGACTGTTGTAGTTCTCTCAAAGTTAGCCAGACAGCGCCACCTTGTGGTAGATTGTTACCAGCGCCGATGTTGACAATTAAGTGCCGATGCCAAGCCCCGGAAACCACCAGCTCAAATTAAGCATGGTTCACCTGCTCCCAGTCAGCGGGAACTTCAAGGATAACTTCAGATGAAAGTCGCAGCTAACAATGAATGATTCCTTGAAGATGCCAAAGGTGTTGAATCATCATGCAAGCTCTGACTGTAAATCCTCTCCGTTCCTCCTCAAAGTATTGTTCCTCAAAATGAGGACAGCCCAACAAAGATATTGGCTGACAGTGAAAAAAAACTGGTTTGTGGTTGCTACTTATGTGGGCAGTCTGTGATTGGCTGATGTAAAGACTTTCAGGTGTGGGTGGGTGTGGTGGAGTCCTGCAATTAATTTTCCCTCCCACCTTGCAGCAGCAGGTGTGTTGTTTCACGAACACTTAACCTCAGTAACGCGTGGCTGTCCCTGCATGTTAGCAGTCAGCCATAATGTTCAGTGTGGAAGCTATCCTCAGAGGACAACTTGTACTTAATCAAACGCCTGAGTAAATAAACACGCCAGCACTGACAGACCTGTTTTTTGGCGAGGTGCAGCCGACCAGCCTATCTGTTAGCAAACTTCCGCATAGGAGCCTGCTGTCAGTGCATAAATGGCACAATTTATATTCCGCAGATGTCAGGAAGCAAGACCCCTTCCGTCGTGTTCCCTTCGGTTTATCGCACTTTGCAAGGGAGCTCACGGTGCCTGACTTTCCATCAAGCATTGGAAGCACGGCGTGTTCCCATCTCGCGCCTTCTGTCAGCTCCGCCGCCTTCGAGTTATGGGACTTATCTCTGCACGTCCAACTGGACCCGAGCCCGGGACGAGACAAGCGGCTGTGAGATTTAGGAGGGATGAACGCACGCCGGGGGCCATGCCTCAGCTAAGCCCTGGGACCACCATAAATACCGCAAAATCCGAGGTGGCTGTGAAGGCGAAACAAGACATATGATGCATATTACATAGATTTTAAAGGTGCTCTTAAGACAAAGTAAACAGTGTAAGCGCGACGGGGGCAGTAGAATTTTTTTTCCTATAGTATACGCAGGGCCAATGGAATTATGCGGCAGGAAAGGACCAAATTATACGGCAAGAAATTGTGCAGCGTTATGTGGCACATTGTATGATACTATTACTCCATTAGTTTGTCATTTTTACCCATGTTACCACTGCCTTTGTAAAGGTTTCACCTCATTAGTACCACTTTACCGCTCAAATACAGCAATAAGCTAATGAAAGATGACCAGTCAACCGCCGTGAAGAACCTGCCACTGCATGCCAACACGAGTCACTGCTTTTTAGTAACTTTTGAGCTAGAAACAATTTCCTTTTTGTCAAAATATGCAAATGATGCAGCAGATAGTGGATTATGTGGCAAATGCGGTACATCTATAACTGTGCAAACAAGCACTGTGGCCGCTGAACCACATAATTCCAGTGGCCCTGAGTGAACCACAAACACAGATATGCGTACTTTGGGTATAATTTGGGTGCCAGGTCATACCTTCCGGTACGATCCAGGCCTTCAACACCCACCAATATATCTCCTCAGATAAGAGCATGGCTGCAGATTCACCACATTCCAGAGGAAGCAGTAGCGACGTCATGGACCCTTTGACTTTCTGTGTTCCTGATGAGATCATACCCTCAGCCCTTCAGAAGGAGCGATTGGGGTGTCTCGTGCGGGCCTGGCAGGATCCCTCTCGCGCAGACCTGCACCCCGTGAAGAGGAAAGAGGAACCTGTGGAAAGGTCTGTTACCAGCCTGCGAGGGTTGCCACCTGAACAGTATTTTAATTGCCCGGCTGCTATTTTATTGCCAAGAAAGGTAAGAAGAAAAAACAAAACAGACAGAGCATTAACATTTTTTCCACTTGGATACATAAAACTAGAGCAACAAAGGTAAAATAAAAACACTGAAATATAATCTAAATGCTGTCTACACAATATCTAAATGGTTTTACAACAAATAAAGGTATCGTTTCTGTGTGAAAAAAGAATTAAGATGATTGTTCAAAAGCTACTATTCGATTATCATTTATTATTTATTTCGGTTAAAAATAACCATAAAAGATTTCACAAAATAGTACAATTAATTCCACAATACATCATATGGAAAATAAAATGTAATACAATGCTGCATATTTCGTTATAAAATTTAACCTAAATTTAACCAACCATCGATGTTCTAGCAGTATCGCGAGTTTCTTAAGTATTTAGATTGTTAAAAAATATTTTTAAAAATACAGATTTTAGGAACAACTCTTCCAAGACATTCTAAAAAGGCAAGATAAAATACATATGTGAACAAATAAATACCTATAAAACCATTTCTTTAAAAAAAGCTATTTTCATAAGACAGATGTATCACGTAATATACAAGTAAGTATATATTTCGTTTAGTTCTAGTAAAGTGCACGTGCCAAACTCATAGTAATTTCCCATTCACTTTCTCTGCCTAGAGTTTCAGACCTTCCCTTTTCCTTATCAAGCTTACACCAAACAAATATCGACTAACACTAAAAACCACAGTCTGCCTGGTGTCAGAACGTAGTAGTCTTTCTGCTTCAAGGCATGATCTAATACCAAGCAACCGGCAAATAGGTTTTATCCATTTATTCCTGCAGCGCGCATAGGCCGGACCGAAGAACAACAGATGTGTCTCGTTCTCCATTGCGCCTAAATCACACGAAACGCATCTGTCCTCCTCGTCCTTGCCCAGCGCCCATTTTACTGTGTTTGCCTTTATTTGTTGGATACCATAGCGATATTTAAGGTATAATGACGTAGCTAATTGTGGCTGTATTTCATCCATTAAGGGTTCGAAATTCCTAACTATTTTCATTTGGAGGAACCGTGTGGTTAATGACCCAACCCTAGGAGAATGGGACACGGAATCATGTATAAAAGACCAGTAGGTTTCCTTTAAATGTTTTTTTGAGGCAGATGTCAAATCGGACGGCTCATCCCAGTAGTGCCTTAATCCCAATTTTAAAAACCAATTGTGAATGTGCTTTAACCAAGGCAAACCTACACCTTCATTTAGACCGAGAATTTCTACAAGACCCTCCCTGTAGTGAATAAGCTCCTCTGTACTCCATAAGCGAACCCAAAATACAAATGGTCTACGGGTAGCCTGCTCATCCACACGATTAAAATTTAAATCCGTCAATACAGGAGTCAGTGGTGTTCGTGTGGGCAAACTTAATATTTTTCTAAGAAACTTATTCTCACCCACCTTGAATGTTCCATTTACCGCAGGACCCCACAGCTCTGCCCCGTACAATGAAGCAGATTGTGCTTTGTATTTATACACTTCGAGAGCGGGTGAAATTGCTTTGGATATACTACCTTCGATTTTCCTGATTAATGGGAATGTGTTCTGGAGGTGTATAGTTCTACTTTTTTCTAACTGGGGCCTCGAGGTCAATTTTGAATCCAAGGTAATACCCAAATAATTAAAATCGTGTACAAACTCGATTATTTGATTGTCCGCAGTTAAAATTTTCTTAAAAGTTTTATGTTGGTTAATTGACATATATTTTGTTTTACTGGGATTTATTTCTAACCCCTTGGCTTTACAGTATTTCCCAAATGAGTTTATTAAACTTTGTAGACCCTTTGGTGTTTGGGAAATTAAAATCGTATCATCAGCAAAGAGGAGTACCGGTACAGGCAGCCCTCCTAGCCTGGAGGAATCATGATCACATCCCAAGAGATAATCAGGGATGTCATTAACGTATAAAGATAAAGTCAGAGCTAGAACGCAACCCTGTCTTACACCCCTGTTAACCCTAATTCGTTCAGTTAGTTTGCCTCGTGGACCCCATCTGACCGTTGCCCAGTTGTCTTCATGTAGCCTTATAATTTGTAAAAGAATTTCCCCCGGGACCCCTTGGTCCTTTAAGGACTTCCACAGGAGATTCCTAGGGACAAGATCGAACGCTGCTTTTAGGTCCACAAAGGCGATATACAGATGATCCTTCCTGAATAATATATATTTCCAGGCTATACAAAGGAATCTAAAGGAATCTAAAAACCTGGTCTATCGTGCCAGTCAGAGCATTAACATTTTTTCCACTTTGATACATAAAACTATAGCAACAAAGGTAAAATAAAAACACTGAAATATAATGTAAATGCTGTCTACACAATATCTAAATGGTTTTACAACAAATAAAGGTATCGTTTCTGTGTGAAAAAAGAATAAAGATGATTATTCAAAAGCTACTATTCGATTATCAGCTCCTGGCCATTCCAGAGTCCAAAAACACGTGCAGAAATGGCCGATGTTTCCCCTTTTGTAAAGGTGGTTACACCAAAGTCAGCGCTCGGTTACGTGGGGGCTGGAGGAATGAGGTACAGAGAGTGCCCTGAATAACACCGTTTTTAGAATCATGTTTACATTTAGAGGTGTTAAACAGCCACCCCAGTCACATTTTTTTGATATAAAAGATGACATTTTGAGGTACAGAAAATTCTTTTGTGGCATGTGCACACAATCATTTTCATTTACTCGTATCTTTTACACAATCACACTCAGGGTTCCTTGGCATCAAGATTGCTGTCCCAGGCATTATTGAGAGAGCTGGCTACTTTTGAGAGCGGTTCGTGTCATCAAAGTAAACCTAGGGGCAGATTTATGATAACTGGCGCATCCCTGCATATCAGCAGGGATGCGCCAGTTATTATGCGCCACAGCTGCGCCACCATGGATGCGCCGCATTTATAATGCGGCGCACCATGGGGCAAAAACGGCACAGATGCGTGACGCATCTGTGCCGTAAAAGTGGCGCATTGCTGGAGTTGCGTCGCAAGCGCGACGCAGCTCCAGCAATGTTCTGGGGGGCCCTATCTGTACAATGCTGCGTCAATCCTTACGCCTGCTTCATGCAGGCGCAGGGTTTTGACACAGCATGGGCCTAAAAGTGACTGAGTGAAATCTTGTAGATTTCACTCAGCCACTTTTAGGAGGCGTTCCTGCGCCGGAACGCCCCCACCTGCCCTGGAACGCCTACATGTGGCGCAGGGCTTTACAACGTGACGCATCTCCCAGATGCGTCACGTTGTAAATACCCCGCACCATGGCGCAGGATTTGCGCTGCTGCTGCGTCACAAAAGTGACGCAACGGCGGCGCAAAAGTGGCGCAAGTGCAACATAAATCTGCCCCCAAGACTTTAACAGCCACAATCCAGTGGGTTCATACCTAAAAGAAGAGGATGGTCGGTATGGAGCCATCTGGTCATTTAAACTGTATCCATCATTATACTTACAGACAGGAGGTCATCCTCTCCATCACCCAGACCACCCAGACCATCACATAGACCAGTCCCTGGATTCCTACCCAACCACCCTCTGACATGATGATACCTGCTCAAGGCCTGCTGTCTGCCGCTTGCAGCTAGTGGGTGAATCAGTGACATGGTACTCTTGGCTTAAATTTGACTACAGAGACATGTCGGTCCCGCATTCCGAAAAAGGAGGCGTATAGCCGGTTGCGTTTAGGGCACTAATGTGTGCTCGATTCATGAGGCAAAGTAAGCCCGCATAATAATATATGTTTAACGGGGTGTTATCCAAACAACCTGATGAAAGCCTAGGAGACCAGTTGAAGAGGCTGAAACATCTTGACGAGAGAGATGTGAGGGTACTAATTACCCTACAGACAGTTACAATATATATATGTTTTAACCTTACCTGAACTACCCGATAAGAAAGGGAAACCAAGGTTATCTCCAGGTATTTTGTATCTTTTACTCTCCCTTCCACAATGTCTTAAAGGGCTCACTGAAAAGTGGTTGAGCCCATCCTAATTTTAGGGACCAGGATGAGACCCGATGATGAAGCGTGACACTAAAGGAGTGTGTGAGGATCATCACAAACTGCACAAGTTTGATCATTTCTTGTTTAAATACTTTATTGTTTTCTGCGGGTGATTCAGCACCTCCAGAACCCCTAGTGCCAATGTCACTGCTGCAATCTATTCATGGTAAAGTGCATTTTAATGTCTGGTATACAGTGCACTCTAATCTCTGGATTACAATGGGCACTAAGGCCTGTCACACACTGCAATCTGATGCATGGCACACGGCATTCTAATGTGTGTGAGTCACTGCACTCTTATGCCTGGCATACAATCAATGGCGTAGCAAGGGTTTTTTGGGGGGGCGGTAGCCTGCCCCTGCTGTTACCTCCAGTCTCGGGGCGGCAAACTCAGGGACCGCCACGGGCGGCCAAAGGGCTAGCTACGCCACTGCAGACAATGCACTCTGATGCCTGGCATACAATTCACTCTGATGCCTGGCATACAATGCACTCTGATGCCTGGCATACAATGCACTCTGATGCCTGGCATACAATTCACTCTAATGTCTGTCACACAGCACTTTAACGCATCCAACACTGCAGTCTAATGTGTGTGCCCCATTGCATTCGAATGCATGGCACGGTGCACTCTAATGCCTGGCATATGCTCCAATATCATGCCTGGCACACAATTAAAGGGTTCCTTTTCCAATCAGTGTACACTCTGACCAGTGAAGTCAGAGGACACCTCCACAGTGGCAACGAGACAACCACGCGTCCGCCAATTATTACATGGTAATATATAATGCAGAACGCATCCTTCTTGGCAATGTCTGCTGAGAGGCCAAACATTGATTGGGCTTTGAACGAGCATCTCACTACTTACTTTCTGTTTAGCAGAAAGTCACATGGATAGATCTGGCCAGATGCAGTCAGAGAGTTTGAGTCTCCACAGCTTTCAATCAACAGTAATTAGTGACAGGAAGAAGCTTCCTAAAAAAATCCTAGTGACACATTTGAAGGGCTTATTTAAAAAACAGAAATGAACATTGTCGAGATAATTCAATGTTCATAATGGCTTTTTTTGAGAGACAGTACACAAACTTTAAAAAAAACAATTAGCATCTGCATCTTTACATTATGAGGGCATTAGGGGAAAAGAGCGGAGAGATGTTTGAGATATGAAAAAAGCAATCACATTTTCACATAAATAGGATGCCATAATGTGAAAGCGAACAGACTGTTTTATAAAATGTAATTTATTTGCTTGACGAGAGCAATTCTGCAAGAAAGGCGGTACATAGCAATAGGACCACGATGCATGAGGTGGTTTTAATTTGGGCAGTAGGTATGTCTGATATTGTGAGTTTGATGCCAGGTAACTAATCCTTAAGAGACCATATATGCATTCTTATATCTTTACATAAGGAGGGATTTAGGGGACATAAAAGGGGTGAGAGTATTATTATTATTAACACAATTTGATATAGCGCTTCGAATCACCCCAGCAAGGGTATCTTGGCGCTCCGTCAAAACCAAGCCTGAGTATGCGATCTAGAACAATACTGTTTTTAACAATTTCCTGAAATTGGAATAGTTAGAACAGGTTCGGAGAGAAAAAGGCAGATTGTTCGATATGGAGGGAGCCACATGCATAAGAAAAGGCTCTACCACCAGGAGAAAAGAGATAGCACAAAAATCAGCTCGGAGTCGGTTTCAAAAATGTGGATCGAGTAGACAGAACGAATGGAACCAACAGTACTTATTTATTTGAGTTTTATATAGCGCTAGCTAGACCCAAAGGTATCAGAGCGCTTTACAACAGTAAATGTTACCATCAAAGATAAGTCTATACAGAGATTCTGAGTCAGAGCGCTCCACAACAGCAAATGTTCCCAACATAGACAACAAGCATAGTAGACATTTATGCTGCACAGTCTGAAATCAGCTGCCTCCGGCCATGTTAAAGTAATAGGTGCTGGTGCCCCAGCTCCCATTTCTTGGGCTCTTCTGTGTTTTTCTAGCTAGAGGTATTTGCTCTGGAGAGGCACGCTTCCGGTACAATCACATGCTAGACAGAGCAGACTCACCTGTGCACCGTGCAAGGGGGTCTTATCAGGTTACAACACGGGGGAAGAAGAAGCAATAGTCCAGCCTTCACAGGTGTGGTGCTGCGCTGCTTTTACTCGCTTGTGCAACGCAGTGCAGAAAATGTGTTGCTGTGCAATTGGTTGCTGTGCAGTGGCATAACACAAAAAGATGCCCCCCCCGAAGAATGGTATGAGGGGGCTTTGATCCCCTGTATGTTACAGATTTGCATTGTCCTTCGGCTAACTAAATGTCCTCCTGAAGAGTTTGGGGCCCCCTGGAGGGATGGGGGCCCCTTGGCGCCACAGGGACTGCAGGGGCCTGTGTCACGCCCCTGTTGCTGCTGCTGTGCTGTGATGCATAAAAACATGAGTGATCCAGCCTCTCGCGTGTGATACAAGCAGCATTTGCAGTGTGTGTTACAAAAACCTTGGCCAAGCTGTGGACCTTTTCCTTTCATACTGGCCCCACTCGGCAGACAGAGAAAGGCACACACAATTCACAATTCCAGGATAGAAGAATGAGCAATAAAGCGTCTGAAGGTGTCTGACATTTAACAACCCATTTTATGAACAGAGAGCAAATGCTGCAAGATAGAAAAACACTTGACAAGTTTGTTTGTTTCTCGTTACAACTACTTCAATGTTTTGTGGGGCGCTGTAGCCCTACCAGCACCCTTAGTTCCAGGGCCACGAGGGAAGCAGCCCCAAACCAGGAGGGGCCGGGCGCCAAAGCCTTCAGTGCACCTACTTATCCAGCATTATCCTGGTTGACTTAGTGGTTTATTAACAGCCTTATAGCTGGTGCTGTAACTAGGAGAAGTGCAAGGGGCGGAAGCTACTCAAATTACAAGGGATGTTTAAACCCTCAGGACCTCATTTGCAAAAAAATGACGCAGCTCGGCGCCGCAAGCCATTGAGCTGCACCGAGCTGCGTCATTTTAAAAGCCCAAGAATGTCTCGTATTAACAACAATACAACGCATCTGTGGGCTTTCTCCTGCACTGGAGCATAATGTTCTGCCATGCGCCAGCACAGGCATCCGTGCGTCACGTTGCAAGGTTGCCTGTGTTGCAGGGATGATTGTTTTTGTGCTGAAAGGGGCACCTTCCTGCACAAAAACGATAATTGTTGGCATTTTCCTCTTTCTATGTGTGCTGCATAATGCTGCACGCATAGAAATAGGAAAAAACGAGGAGAAAAAAAAAGTATTTCTCCTCGTTGCGCCACTTCTACGCCTCCAGGATTCTGCTGCATTTTCAGCTTTACAAAACTTTGTAAATCTGAGCATGTGTCAGGTTCCAAGGGATGTTGCATGGGAACACCCAAAGCAACACTCATGTAACCCCCCTTTCATGCAGAGTAATGCGTGAAAAGGGGCCATATTTACAAAGCCATGAGAAGCTACACAGGGTGACTTTATGCGGCCCTGTAAATATGGGCAAGCACACGGCGCCACCGGTGCGTCAAAAAAAGTGACACACCACCAGCTCAATGGGCTTGTATTGAGGCCCCCAGTCTGAGTATGTCAGAATTCCCCGTTCTGCCAATTACGTCAGTGCAGACGTAATTTGGAAATTTTGACTCTCACAGGTGCGATACTTCCAAGTGATGTCATCTGGAATTGGTGAAATAGCTAGGGATTTCACAGGAGAATGATACAGGAAGATTGACTCCTAAATATCATGCGACAAAATATGACAGCAAGAACATTGACAACAAAAATATTGGGACGATAATAAGTATATGCAGGCAAGTATAGGTTCACTATTCTTAATTCCACATATATGTATCTTATTTACATGTATAGCTTCAAGGTACATACATGTACATTAAAAAAGAAAATCTAAGCTTAACTATATAAGCTAACCTTCAAAATGTTTTTATTGTCCATATTCTTGCCATAACATTTTTGTAGTATTTGTTTGAAGCCAGTATGCTGACATAAAACCATCCTTGCTGTAAAACGAATTTACCCAGTAACTGCCATGCTGCAGGGACCGTCCTGAGATCCAAGGGTGATTTTGCAGCCCAAAATTAGTTATACCACAGTGTCAATCATTTTGGGTGCAAAATAAATGCATAGGTAAGTCACCTGAATTCAGAAGGAGGTCTTTAGATCCCTGTTCTGTTCTTTTCATGCTGATGCCGCCATGACACACATTTCAAGGGTAGCAAGGACAGAGCTACAGGTACGAAGGAGAAAGCCAGAAGGTGTAGCTACCCACTTGGCTAACCGTAATTGACGTCCATACAATTGGATAAATGCTTTTTATATATGCATATACCTATATTTTGGTATTTGTAAAGCGTGAACCTAGCTGGCTAGCAATGGAGTGCTGTTCAAGGGGCAAGCCCCATTGGGGATGGCTGGTTGCCCTTAGAGATGGGCAGGTCTATGGACAAGCGGGTAGTACCTGTAGCTGAAGGTATGTTCAGGCTCGGACAGGCCTGCATTTGATCATCTCCATATTACATTTATAAAGTGTTATAGCCCCAAAAAAGGCGCCCAAGAACTCAACACAAGACAGATAGCAAAGGTAGAAACTAGAACAAACAGGTCTTGATTGGGTTCCTAAAATAAGGTGCAGTGTGCTTATTTTTCAAAAGTTTAACACTTGCAGATTTTTACCCACAGCTCCTTGGTTCCCCCCTGAGCTGCTTGGGATAAAAAATATCTTAGAGAAGCAAATCTCTGTGGCCACCCACATATAAAATGTCTAACACAACTAGATATAAATCACACATAGGTCTAGACAAACCTACTGACACCCTTGAGCGGTTTCTAGCTACCTCCGCTCCACCAGATGCCTCTGGCATGGGACTACTTTACCCTCACATCTGGGTACCACTCATAGGCTTGAGGGTTTCTGTCCTGTAAACCAAGGCTTTGGGCAGGATAACATTAAGGCCATAGATGCTGGGTCCCAACTGGACCCCTGACCAATGGAAATAATCAAGCTCATTCAAGATGATAATATCAAGCTCTGACTACATGTATGCATCGACAATATCATAACCAAAATATCGTCGGACAGAAAAATCATGTCCTAAATATCCTAAATATATAAAATTACCACCCCCCTGGAGTTAATAGTAGAACAGGTGCACCCAACGGGACCATACTTTTATAAACGCTATTTATTCTGGCATATTGACTAAACTATGTAATCAATTGTGGCACATTGACTAACCTATGTAATCAATTGATGGAAGTGTGATTGGCTACTTCGCTGGAATAAAGCACAACAGCCAGGGTTGGATTGGGATTAAAATTAGGCCCAGGCATCCTAAAAAGAAAGTGGCCCGCATTTGCGGATTTTGCCTTTTTGCAAAACATTGCTTCAGTGTTTTAAGTGTAATCAAAAGAAGAACGGTGTTCTCTGAAAGAGGCATGTTTTCTTAACTTCACTGAGATAAAAAATGCTAATGTTGCCAGGACTAATTGTGCACAGATCAGTTTACAATTGTGAAGCGCACCTGAATATAAGTGAGGCCACTTCTGCTCAGGCCTCCTGCCCCTGCTCAATCTGCATACATTAATAGGACGGCCCAGTGAGAGACTGGGAATGACACCTCCGCCCGTTGGTAAAAGGAGGTAATAGAGGCCCATCTGCCTCTGGAAAGGCTGCCCGAGCCCCCACTGGGCCCCTGGCGACACCTGAACAGCACAGACACAGCCCAAATTGGCAACCATGCTGGCCAAAAAAGTGGCCCTTAGCTACTGCTTAGATACCGGCCCATCGCCTGAGGGCCCGCCTTACCAATCCGACCCTGCCCTCACTAGTACTAGTGCTACTGCACCTTCTGCACTAATGATAGCTATGCCTCTTGTTCTATGTGTCAGGGACATTGCACCACTAATGCAAGTGATTCCAGTTCTGTGGCTATAAAAACTTTGCACAATTACTGTCTGAGCCATGGCTGTTTGTAGCACTCCAGGGAGGCTGACATTATCCTTAACAAGAGAACATAAATATAATGAATTCCCTGGCATTATACAAAGAAATGGCTTGACTGATTCAATCAATTTTATACAGTCACAGAGAGATCTCTGCTATGAGATGAGAAGTGAGCTGCTGACAGTTTTACTGCACTCCCTGGACCTTTGCCATCCTGCTTCATTTATTTCAGCCTTTGCTTCCTATTTCTGAAAAGCATTAGCTGGAATGTGTAGAGGAGGGTGGCAAAGGTTACTGGAGTGCAGATTCCTTGACTTTGTTTTCTGTTACTAAAGGAGTCCCAGTGCAGTTGTGGGATCCACCTGCACAAATTAACTACTGCATGGCTACCATGAGCTAGATGCAAGCTGACTGGCATTGCCGGGCACCGCAGTGCCTTACCTTCTCTAATTTGCTTGAACAGGTTCTCATCACCTACCACTCCCAATGGAGACGCCGGTGGAGCGTTGCAGAACACTCAGACAACACAGTCACTTGAGTGCATGGGCAGCTCGACACCGAGCCCTTTTTAATACCAGTATTTTTTAATACCAGTATTTGTAAAGCGCACAGCTACCTCTGAAGTGGTGTCCCATCACTGGGGGCCCTCGGGAAGATTAAGCGAGCTATTGCCCAGAGTCACATGGTGCTGGGCTAACCTGCCACCAGCACCTGGGATCGAACCATGAACCCTGTAGTCCAGAGTCAGGCACCCTGGCTGCTGCGCCACACCCCTTCCTTTTTATCATGCTTTCTTATATCTTTGAGGAAATTAATCCAAAACTGGATGGTTTTGGAAAAGCTACTACCACTGGTTTCAAGACAGGAGTCCCCAACCTTTTCAGTGGTGCAAGCTACTTCTGGCGAATGAAAACCATCCTGAGCTACTGCCTAATTTATGGAATATTCACTAGATAGATGTACATAAGGGGCCGGGAAGTCAGCGGTGCCTGTCCAAGGGCCCGCCACGCCACATTTGACCCGGCCATCATCAACACTGAAAATGTAAACACACACACACACACACACACACACACTAGTTATTTTAAGCTGAGTTTGTTTAAATATTCCCAAAATACATGCTTGTCTGTAGTCAAATAAGGAAACAAAAAAAACAAAAGTATCAAACCTGAGGTGTTTGATTAGGGTTGGCAAATCAAAATATAAGATGGCAGGACCTCTAGCCACCCCCTTCCCACACAAGGCCCTGTCAGTTTGGGAATGCTCTTGTAAGTAGGCCTGTAACTATATGGTAGCCACCATTTCAATGACCTTCAGAGCAAAAGGGAGACTCTGAAGAGAGAAAAGGGATATTGGTTTTGGATTGCTTCAAGCTTTAAAGAAATCTCCCTTTCTTCTTTTCATTTTACCTCCCAGGAACATTATGGCCCACGTCCTCATTACATCTAGGTTGAACTATATGATTTGTTTTGTACCTGGACCTTCCTGAATGTTTGATGGCTAGACTTTGGGTCATTCAAACTGCAGTGACTAACGCTGCTTATTCTTAGGCTCCCTCCTCAGACCAGACCCGGCTTGTGCAGGTTTTGAGCGGTGGGCAGGTGGTGGTGGTATGAGGATTTCGACAGACGACGACGAGGAGGGAAAATTAAATAAATAATTAATTTCCCCATGTTGTCGTCTGTCAAAATCCTCCCACCTGGCCCCACCCCATCACCGCTCTTACCTGCACGAGCCATGGCTGCCTCAGACACCCATGACTCTTCGATCATTGCACTTGTTACCGGTTAAGAAGAGACTTCTTTACAAATCACTAGTTTTGGTCCACAGTGCATTTTTTGGCCGGCCCAAAGTATTTGACAACTACACTGCATCACTATTCTCAGGTTAGAATTTTGCATTTTCTTAGTCATTTCCTACTGTGTTTCTGAGGGTTAGGCAGGTCAGAAGGGGTGTTCGCCCTTTCTCTTACTTGGCCACACAGGCATGGAATCAGCTCCCTCTTGAGCTTCGTTCCCTAAGCTCTGAGTGAAATTTATGGAAAAAGCTTAAAACTTGGTTATTTGCTTTTATATTGTGGTTTTCTCTGTACTACTAGTCGTCAGATGGAGCATCTGTGTGCTTTACAAACTCACTCATTCATTCATTTATTGAAGATTAGGGCCAGACTGATTTAGAAATATAAGCCTGGGACCCAAAATAAAAGTCGCCCCCATTACAGAATCAGATAGCTAAAAAGTGATCCACGTTTGCACTTGGGGGCAGTTTTGAACTAGTAAACACCCACCATGTAGCTGTTTCTCAAGATGTGGAAGACTGCATGCATTTGTGCTTGCTGCAGGCAATGGTTGCAGCAATATTGTGGATATCCGGCTCACCAGACCATAAAAACAGGCCCACAACCAAAACACAGTCCATACACCAACCTCAGACCAACCCTTTTGGCACAACCGGACTGCCCTAAAAGCTAGTCCCTCCCTGTTGAGAATAGACAGGTAACTGTTGTATTGAAATGGGCCTAATGAGGATTTGTTTTTTATCAGCAGAGCCCACGAAGCATCAAGCCCGGATGGCTGGGCAGGAAATACCTTTCAAGACATTTACCACATTAATTAATTCCTCAAGACTGATAAAATATTAATCATGCTGGTCCGTCTCCATTGGGATATGATTGGAACAACCTTAGCAATTGTGTTCTGATGTTATTTTGCTTTTTCAGAAGTCCAGGCCTTTTCATTTCCTTATTAAAAATCAATGCAATTGTTCCACTCCTTGTGGAACATTAAAGTAGTGTGAGAATGGGAACCAGCTTTGAATCCTGATGTTAGCTAGGCATCCTGTGAGTCTGAGCAAATCACTTAGGGCCAGATTGTGATGTGGGAGCAGACCGCCATGCCAGTGGCCCATTTCTACACCTCCAAACCCATGGTCGCACCATTTGACAGATTACGAGTTTCCCGGTTTTAGGCAGTCCTCAGAAAATGGGCACCGCAATGGGAACGCTAAAATCAGTTCCTGCACGGCATGGACTATAACGTCCATGCTGTGCAGGAACTGGGGTGCATGCATCCCCAGGGGTAACAGGGGACCGCCAGTCTTTTCATGGAAGAAAGTCCTCTATGAAACCGCTGGCGGTCCTGAAACTCATATTATGCAAGGTGGTGCCACAGCGGCACCACCAGCATATTACCGAGGCCCTGACCGCCGCACCACAGCCAATGGCTGTTCTCTGGTGGTTTGGGTGATACAATGGTGGTCAGACTGCCCTACTTATAATGGGGCGGTCGGACCACCGGTGCGGCGGTGGCTAGACCACCACTGTCGCGATTTTCGGACTGCCAAACTTGTAGTTAGGCCCTTAATTTCCTTGTGCTAAAAAATCTGACCTTGTGTAATGCAATCTGGTGCTCCTGTAAAGTGCTTTAAGGCCCTAGAGCCAAGTCCGAGCTATATAAAACTGCAAAAAAATGTTCAAGTAGCCTATCCCAATATCTTTGAACCTTTTCTTTTTCTTACAATATACTGTATCTATAATAGGTTCCCATTTGAAGTGTGATGTACAAAATGTGCCCAGTTCATCTGCGCCCTCTTTAGTTTTGACTTAGTTTGCTTTAAGTCTATATAATGCTATTTGCATACTTATTTACTTTTCTGTTCCTCCATCTCAGTGGCATCTGCTGCTCATCGACTTGCTTTCTAGGCTGTCAAGTAAGTCTTGCAATACCTGTCACTGAAAACCATGGACCGATGTCCGAGAGACAAGTCCTACAGTCTGATGCTCAGCAAGGTACTTTTTAGCAGTTGATATTGGGTGATTGCGTGTGCATCCAGACCCATGGCACAAGTATCAACATACCCCTATCTCGCAAACACCTCTTATGCATATTATGGGGCAGTCATGTCTCCATTAAATATTTTGTGGATCATAACCCCCCACTCACCCTTTTCCTTAAGTCCCCCACTAAGCTGCCTGAACAAGTGGACACCGATACGCCACATTTTTAAATGCCCCATTCCCCTGCCCTCTCCTCAAACCAATAAGCTAATGAGCCTTTGGTAGGCAGCAGTACCTTTCAGGTGAGACTTGATCTGGCAAAAACATCCCTTATGGTGAGTGATCTCCTCACTTTCAGCTCTACTCTTGCCCTAACCGAGCATTTATGTAGCACTTATTACCCATATGTGTTCGAGAGCATGTTGTTTGTTCTACCTGTTTCTTATTGCCTGACCATTTTTAAAGCACTCTGATACCCTCTAGGGTCATGTTCACGCTATATAAAACTTTATAAATAAATGCATTGTACGGCAATGGAGCAGAATGCCTGGTTTTGAACACATTAGTGGTCATTTTGAAAACATAGCATCATTTGTGTGGAAGAAACCCTGCATTTGATCTTCAAGATTGTGTAATCACAGAAACATTGGGCAGAGGTATCCCTCTGTAGATATCAGAGCGGAGAGTCCCAGGCACATTCATAGTAAGGATGGAAACCTCAGGGATAGGGCCACATGGTTGTAAGTTTTGAGCCTTTAGCAAGCAGATGCTAGAATGAGATCATGAGAAAGAGAGAAACTCAGAGTGAGTGTCCTTCAATCACATAACATGTTTGTAAAGTTCACATTCACCACGTGTTGCATGCTGGCACTGAATGACATATGTTTGTCTCACAAAGACGAAGGTCTGAGTGGACACACTGGGATTTGAACCTGTGACCATGAAGTCAAACACAAACTCATGGAAGGGATTCAATGGCCCACTACGCCACCAGTCCCTTCAGTTGTAACTAAATATTATGTTCAGATCCACCTCATTCTACGCACATACAAACAGCCAGCAATAATCAAAATTCACATCTCTGGTGTCAAGCACAACCCTCGTCTTGCTGTAAGAAGAGAGCTCCCTTTTAATATATTAGTGGGGCCTAGTAAAAAGATGCTTTCATCCTTTTGTGCTACCTATCCACAACCAATACAACTTTAAAAAAGTTCATTAGCTCAATAACTTTCTTGGATTTCCCCTTGTTATGCATCTCCGAATATTTGTGGGCCTGGTTGAAGAAACTGAAGTGAGGACCTTGTTAGGATGAGGACCTGTTTCAAAGCAAAAACAAGCATTGGCATAGCCAAAAGGTCTCGCCTTTGGGGCCTTAGAAGTATTTAGCCAGGCAGCACATTTTCCTGGGTGCTACAACACATACTGTTGCGTCACGTGCCACTGGTGAATGGACATGCTGTGGCTAGGAGCAGTGCAGCCTGTGGGCCCTGAGCGTGTCCATGACGCTATTAATATGTCCTTAAACGTTCCTGTTCTATATGGACATACTTCTCACCGACTCATTATGAGGGTTAAAACATTTAATGCACCTCTTTTGACACCGATAAACTGTGTACACATTGTAAGCATTCCAACCCGCAATGGGGAATGTTTATACGGCACTTTAAAGTGAATTTTGTATACTTTGTGTGATAGATTTGTGAAACTCAGGAGGATTGTGTTGTGAATTTATAACAATCACTATGCAGATAACCATGTGTACACATTATATATTTATGCTGATAAACGCTAAAAATGTGTGTATTGAGACATTATAACATTATTTAGGATAGCCCCTCTGTGTTATGGATTCACTACAAGTTACCATCTCAAATGCATTGCTTAACATGAAACCTTTGTACCTAATCGTTATTCTTAGGATGTATGCATACAAAAAGTAATTTAAACATACTCATGTAGAAAGCAGACGGTCCATACAATAAAAACACTTCATTCCACCATTTACTAAAGTTCAGACACTGAAACTGAAGAGGACGCTATATAGTCTGGCACCATCCATGACTATTATAAATAAGGCGCCTGGATTTCCGTTTTTACTGATTTTTACAGATAATTACAGACAGAAAACAAAGTGTTTCCTGTCTGTATCTATTTTTAAAAGCGGAAAAATGCAGAAAGTGTGCTTCTTGTTGTTGACTGCCCATACTGTTTTTCGTGATTTCTAGAACAACAGCTGAGCAGATAGGCAGCATGGAAAGGTAAAAATAGATTGAGATTTCCGTAAATGCAGGTACATGGTAACATATATTTGTATTATAATGCTCATATTTACCTGAAGGTGTAGCGTTTTGCTATATTTGGCTGCTTAATGTGCTAAAACGCGACAGGCAGCAAAGTATGAGTGCATGTTTATAAGTTAAATAAATGTGGAAATATACCATTTTATGACTCCTATATTTGCAAAACACTAAATAAATTTGGATAAATACCAATAAGATGGGCAAAAAATAAATACAGACGGAAATGGTAAGAGAATAAATACCATAAAACCGGGAGCCCTAATTATAAAGCACTAACAAACGTCAATATAATCAACCCCGCTGCCAAGAGTAGTTCTGGAAGCAGTTTCACAATTTCAAATAAATGACTTTGTTTAATTAATCCTACAAGGAGAACAACTTCCTCATAAAACAGGGCCTCATGAGTCATTGACTGTCTCTCTAAAAGTACATGGACTTGGAACACATCTAGCTGTAAACCCAGCATCTTGAGAACACAGAAACAAGTGCCAGCTGACACTTGAGAGAAAAGTTACTTTCTTTAAAGAACAACTGCAAAGATGACAACTGCACAGATCAAAGTGTATAACTGGGGTCTTTGATTGTTCTCTTTATCCTTAGTAAAGTAATACATGTGTGGTTTTAAGAATTGCTCCTCTGTGTGCTTCTCATAGGGCTCACACCTTACAAACAGGAGGGCAACACTTTGCTCATTCACACATCTCAACATTTTACAAATTCCAAAGGAACAGGGTGGGGTTACAACCACTCCTCTCCTTATACACAAATATTTTGAATGGCTGACTATGGGGGGAATATACATTGCTAACCCTCACTTACATAAACACTTTTGCTAATTAGAAAAGGTA
Source organism: Triturus cristatus (assembly GCF_964204655.1). NCBI lineage: Eukaryota > Metazoa > Chordata > Amphibia > Caudata > Salamandridae > Triturus > Triturus cristatus. Next base: position 1,655,531,683 of record NC_140590.1, on the reverse strand, counting down.
TTTAACAATCAATTAATGTCAATGGGAATTACTGTAACTCATTTAAACAAGACTAATTAATGAAGAGGGAAGATGTTCTTTGGGAAAAATCCCGTTTTTAGTGCGCTATACAGTTAAAAATGTAAGATTTGTTAAAATTATTTTGGCAAGTGAGCCCACCAAAGAAGAGATTTTACCAACATTTGTCAGAGAACTATGGTTCAATGTACACAGAATTTCACAGTAAATACGTCACCAGGGCGATGGGATGGGCAGTGCAGTGGCAATAGGCTACAGTGGGCGTCATTGTCGCAAGAAGCAGGGCTGTTAGGATAGAGATGAGACACTGTGGTGGACCGTGGACATGTTGATAGGAGAGGAGCAGGGCGGGGGCCACTGTGTTGGTGGTATAAACCTTAAGTATGTGATCAGGGCCATAGGTTGGTTGGGTGGTGGTCTTCACCTCAGTTGGCTGTCTAAAGCTAATTTAGGTAAGGCATTTGACGCGTGCTGATAATGACATAAGCATATTGATGGGCTGACTCGTAATCTGACAATGAGGGGCGGGGGGGTCCAGCCTTGGGGTGGACAGAGACCTAACCTGGCTCTAAGGAAAAATTAACACAGATTTTGTGCTTCGTGAAGAGGAATACCCGACTGTGCACAGCATTCTTCTGGGATTGTGGTCAACAATTTGCTGGTATGACTTGCCACGGTCACAGCACGTCTTGGGCAGAGTTATTGTACCCTGGCACGAGCAAGGCGATAAAAACACCTTGGGAATATGGTATAAAGTATCGACAGTGGGCATGCTGATGGTACTCACACTGAAGCCCCGCAGACTGTGCTGCACTACTCTCACCTGAAACTACCACCTCCTCTCCTGCATGTTTCTAGTTTTGCTCTGGGAGCTAGCGGACGTCACACTGAAGCCCCACGGGCTCTACTGCTCTACTCTCACCTGGAACTACCACTTCCTCTCTTGCATGCACCTAGCTTTGCTCTGGGAGATAGAGGGCAGCTGCCTCTCTTCCCAAGTACCACCTGCTCAACTGAGCCCTTCGGTTGCAGTCCGAATGTGCTGCCTGAATGTGGAAGTGCAGGAGCAGGATCACAAGACTGATGGCATAGCAGTCCAATAAAAATTACCAAAGTTCTGTCCTCTTGCCCAATAACAACTATCCCAGGGGCAGAGCTCAAGCAGACTTTACTTGGAGCTTGTGGATACTGTTAAACGGATGCTTCAGTGTGCTACAGAGTCGGTTATTGGCATCTTGAACATTGACACCGCAGCTGGGATTGCATAGAGCCTGGTGCACATATATTCGAAACCTTTTCTGAGAGACTGACATGTGCGCGCATGTCTAGTGCTTAGTTATTTAGGTTACGGCAACTAGGCTGCCCAAAAAACAATGACTTATGAGGTAACGCCTACGCAACCTACACAAAGCGCGGCCGTCGAAAACATGATGCTGCGCTGATCATGATAAAAATGTAACAAGCTGCCTCGGAGAAAGCGGCCACCATTTTGGATATGTGCAGACAGGAGAGAACGGATAAAGCAGCTGAAGAGCGCGCTAATGTAAACAAACAGGGGCGTGTGAACAGCGTAGGTGGGGGCAAGCACACAAACATGGGAGGAGGTGGGGGGACGAATGCTGCATTAAAAATGCAAGCAGATATGCGGCGAAGCTGAACACAAGCAAACAGTAACACCAGCAGGAAACCAAGAAAAACAGTAGTCTCCCAAACAACAGATAAACAACCAAAGTGTAATGATACAATACTTGGTCGATACTCCGTGGGAGCTAACAGAAAGACAAAAAGGAGGGACAAAGAGAAGGATTGGCCACTAGCAAATAGGGATTTTTAAAGGACACTGAAACAAACCAATAAAAAGCAGTAGCCCACAAAGAAGTATATACTAAAGTATGTACTTAAGTATATACAAGAGGACTCAAATACGTGACCTAAAAAAATGCCCTACCACGAAAGAGGAAAAATGGCAGGTACAGCAAATGACACCATCTTTTTGAATTGGTTAGGTTAGCTGCCCTGTCATTAATAAAAAAAAGAAGCTTTGCTTCTACTTCTTAGCAGCCTTCTCCCACCCCAGTAGCTCTTTTTACAACATGTGGAGTTTCCAAGGTTTGTGGACTCAGTTAGAGGGAGCCAAGACAAAAGCCGTAAAAAAAACAACATTCAGCTTTGCTTTAAAAAATGTGGAAATGTGGTGTGCAAAAAAATGTACTTTTTAAATAAATTGCACCAAAAAAGGGTTCACTGTGATTATATCGCTATATCCACAGCTTACATGAACAGCTACAGTTGTTAAAGAAATAACTTTTACGTCCTTTTTTGCATTTGTCAAGCTGGCAGTGATTTATTCCTATTTTTTTTGCAGTTTGTGCTGGAAACAGATGTGAAACCCGTGGTTGAAAGTAGACAAAACTTTAAATTCAGCAAGGGTCGTTTATGTAGATTACTCGTGGTTTTCCCAAAGAAACTAATCATTGAAATAAAAAAATAATGCACATAAGTAGGAAAATATAGCAATTGAATGCAACATTTAATATGTCATTTGTTTCCCTGATGGCCTATTTACAAACATCATGTACCATTATATGCGTCAGATGTTTCTGGAGTGCAAGTATATACAGTGTTTGTAGGTTGTCCAAAAACACCTGAAACCCAGAGCCAACAACTAAGCTGCAGCTTGTAATGATTTTTCAGTGTGTACTGGCCATGCAGCATTTCATATGGTAAAATCTAATGAATGAAATATGGGTATGAAGGAAACTTATGCATTCCTAAAATTTGTCCTGCATAATAAGCCACAAATGTAGAGAAAATAAATGATAACAACAAATTTTCAACTATTCTGTATTACCATACTTCTCTAAAAAAAACTACCTTGTGTGGGTGGGTCTATCACCAGGGACAGAAAAGGCCCCAAATACGTGAAGATATCAAACCGTTTGCTTTACAAATTGACACATTTTAGAGATGTGGGTAGCTGTGGTATTTGGACCACAGCTCAGTGGCCATCCAGGGAAACCTACTTAACCCAGATTCAGCTGAGAACTAGACACCCAGGGGAAACTTGTGTGGCCCCTATTAACTTTTCTTATGCAAAATGCCATACAAAGCTCAAACTTAAGTCAAAATCATGCATCATCTGCAGGGAGCCACAAAAAATCAGAAACAGGTCAAACCAGGGACCACACCAGACTCCATTCAACTTCAGCCAGTGATTGTTGGCTGTGTTACAGATCTTTTTTGCCCATCACGCTCATCTTTTTTTGATTTGCTGCCCTGCTCACCTATTTAAAAGAGTGGTAGTGCATCAACAATGCAAACTGTGTATACCTGAGATGTTAAGAGTGCTTTATCTTGTCCCTTCAAGGCTCTGAAGCTGCTGTACATTGGTGGTTCTGCAAAAGGTCAGACCCTTCAATCAATCAATCAATTAATTTGTAAAGCGCACTACATACCCGTGAGGGTTTCAAGGCGCTGGGGAGGGGGGGGGTGCTGCTGCTATTGGTCGAAGAGCCAGGCCTTGAGTTGTCTCCTGAAGGTCAGCAGGTCTTCGGTTTAACGTAGGTAGAGGGGGAGGGTGTTCCAGGTTCTGGCGGCGTGATGGGAGAAGGATCTGCCTCCGGAAGTTGTTCTCCGGATGCGTGGGACCATGGCCAGGGCGTGGTCAGCGGAGCGGAGTTTCCTGTTGGTTACGTAGAAGGAGAGTCGACTGTAGAGGGCATTTCCGTACTCGAGTCTGCTGCTGACTAGGGCCTGGGTGACTGTTTTCCTCGTGTTTGTCGGGATCCATCTGTAGATCTTGCAGAGCATGCGGAGGGTGTTGAAACAGGTGGAGGAGACTGCGTTGACTTGTTTGGTCATGGAGAGTTTCGAGTCGAGGATGACTCCCAGGTTGCGTGCGTGGTCGGTGGGGGCCGGGGGGGGGACCCCAGTGATGTGGCCACCAAGAGTCGTCCCATGCGGAGGGGTTGGACCCGAGGATGAGGATTTCCGTCTTGTCTGTGTTCAGTTTGAGGCACCTATCCTCCATCCAGTCTGCAACGGCCTTCATTCCCTGGTGGAGGTTGAATTTGGCGGTGAGGGGGTCCTTGGTGAGGGAGAGGATCAGCTGAGTGTCGTCGGCGTAGGAGATTATGTTGAGGTCGTGTTGTCGGGCGATGCGTGCTAGTGGTGCCATGTAGACGTTGAACAGCGTCGGGCTGAGAGAAGATCCTTGAGGGACGCCGCAGATGATCTTGGAGGCATCGGATCGGAACGGGGGGAGGCGGACTCTCTGAGTTCTGCCGGAGAGGAAGGAGGTGGTCCAGTCCAGGACCTTGTCTCGGATCCCTGCGTCGTGGAGGCACGTGCGTAGGGTGCGGTGGCAGACGGTGTCAAAGGTGGCGGAGAGGTCCAGGAGGATGAGGGCTGCCATCTCGCCGTTGTTTAGCAGGATCCTGATGTCGTCTGTGGCGGTGATGATGGCGGCCTCGGTGCTCTGGTTACTGCGGAATCCTGATTGGAACGGGACCAGGATGTTGTTGTCTTCGAGGTGACGGGTGAGCTGGGTGTTAACTATCTTCTTGTTGACCTTTGCTGGGAACGGAAGCAGGGAGATGGGTCGGAAGTTCTTGAGGTCGCTCGGATCCGCCTTGGGTTTCTTCAGTAGGGCGTTGATCTCTGCGTGCTTCCAGTTCTCAGGGAAGGTGGCAGTCTCGAAGGAGAGGTTGATGATTTTGTGCAGGTGGGGTTGCGATGGAATTGCTGGCTTTGTTGAAGATGTGGTGCGGGAGAGGGTCGGACGGGGATCCGGAGTGGATTGTTCCCATGGTCTTGATTGTGTCCTCGATGCTCACTTTGGCCCAGGTTGTCAGGGTGTCGTGGGCGGTGGAGTGCGGTGGGTTCGGTGCGGCGCAGTCGGCAGGGGTCGTCTGGGGTCTGAAACTGTTATGGATGTCAGTGATTTTCCGGTGAAAGAAGGCGGCGAGGGAGTCGCACAGGGCTTGCGATGGTGGGATGTCGTTGGCGTTGGAGCTGGGGTTGGAGAGTTCCTTCATGATGGTGAAGAGCTCCTTGCTGTTGTGTGCGTTGTTGTCAAGGCGGTCTGTGAAGGAGGTCCTTTTGGCGGTCCTGATGAGGTGGTGGTAGTTGCGGATGGCGTCTTTGTGGGCAGTGCGGCTGTCTGGCGTCTTGTTGCTGTGCCATGTTTTCCAGTTTCCGGCAGGTGCGTTTTGAGTCGAGGAGTTCCGGGGTGAACCAGCTGACTCTTCTGCTGGTGTCTCTGCTGGTGGGATTTTTCAGCGGGGCTACGGTGTTGGTGCAGTCGTTCATCCAGCGTTCGAGGGTGAGTGCACCCTTATCGGGTTGGTGGAGTTGGTCGGAGGGTTTAGTGCGAGGCTTGTCTGTAGTTGTTCTTGGGTGACTTTGCCCCAGCAGCCGGGGGGGGGGGGTCTGTAGTGTGCAGTGGTGTGTGAGGGGTTTTCGGAAGGAGAAGTGGATGCAGTTGTGGTCTGTCCAGGTGAGTTCGGAGGCATGGCTGAAGGTGACATGGGGGATTGAGGAGAAGATGGCATCTAGCGTGTGGCCGGCGATGTGGGTCGGCGTCGTAACGAGCTGTTTCAGTCCGAGGTTGGCGAGGTTGTCGATCAGAGTGGAGGAGTTGCTGTCGTTGTTGTTCTCCAGGTGATAGTTCAGGTCTCCGAGGAGGATGTAGTCGGTGGAGGTCAGCGCGTGCGTGCTGATGAGGTCGGCGATGGGGTCGCAGAATTGAGGCCAGGGTCCTGGCAGTCTGTAGACCCTTGGAAAGACTGCATAAATAAAACCTATGGGCACTTCTGCTACTTACATGGGTGAGTGAGGATCCCATGATGATCAGTGTTATATTTTTCTTTTTTCTATATCCTCCTTCACCTTTTGCCTGTATTTCTAGACTAGAGCATTTTCTCTTTGTTAGCCTGAGCCTTGGCTTTCATTCTCCACCTACATTTGTTCCATCAAGAGGGCCAAAGTGTCTGAGAAGAGGGCTGCATGATTGGGAAACCGCTGTTGTGCTGGGTCATTGGATGTACAAAGGACAATACTTCTTTTAGAATGGTCCTCCTGTCTACACTGCTTGATAACATGGTAATGACTGTAACAAAACTGCTTTGATTCCTGTTGTATTTTACTGCCGACTCTGCACTGCCGCATCAGTGCCTCTGTTCACTGCCATAAGCACCACTTCATAAACTTCTCACGTACGAGGCATATTACACCACTGGCGAATGGCCAGCTGCTCGAGCAGAGGTTATATGTCAGAATATTAATAATAAAATATTGTCTGACTTACACATTGTGGCCTAAATATTGTTTAAAAAAATATTACTCATTTGGGTGTTGATTTTTCTGTTATTAACTCAAGTGGGGTGATATTTACGTGAAGATATTTAGGACACTAAGAGGCATATTTACTAGAAAATGACGCAATGCATCTTTCTGCGCTGAGCTGCGGCATTAGGAGAGTGCAGGGATGTGTCATATTTCCAGCAATACAACACATCCCTGTGCTTTCCTCTGCACTGGCTCACAATTGGCTGCCTAGCGCCAAAGCAGGCACCCTTGCACCATGGTGCAAGGGTGCCTGCATTGCATGAATGATTATTTTTGCGCAGGAAGGGATACCTTCCTGCACAAAACAGTAATTGATGGCGTGCTCCTCCTTCTATGTGTGCGGCAGAATGCAGCACCAGATAAAGAGCAAAAAACAAGGAAAATTATATTAAATAAATATATTTCTCCTTTCTCCTCGTTGCGCCACTTTAGCGCCTCCCCAGGGGAGGGGGGGAAATGTATATTACACCACAAGATACATGTTTATATGAGACAATGTCATAATTGCCGCTTCCATGTGCATATAGATGCATGTATAGAGGAGTCTATGCCTGCTTCCAAAACGTTAAGAAATGCCATGAAAAATGTGCATAATCCACCACAAGATAAATATGCACATCCGACCATCTCAATATGGCTGCCTCCACCCACATATGGATATTTATATAGAAGGAGTTTCTCCAGTCAATAAAACCTAGCAAGTGTCATGTGCATATATGTATATATAAGATAATTTCCGTTGTTTTGCTATAAAATAAACACAAAATAAAGAATTCCCCTTTCAACCTTTGTCCCATCCCCACCTCTTTCTGATTCATCCAAAACCTTTCTGACTACTCTGAACGCCCAATCTTCCATCTCAAACTTTCCCCTCCACCACGTCACCCAGCTAACAGACACACACATCCACTACTTATAAAAGCAACTTATTACTTCCGGTTTCAAATGCATTCCCATTGTTCTATCCCTGCTGTAAACTCTGCTACACATACATGTCACAAATCTACTAACTATCAACCTCTCATCATGGGTTCCAGAGAAGCGTGCTACTCACTGCAAAGCGATGCAGCGCCTCGTCTGGGGTAGGAAGCGCTATATAAATTCCCAGGATTCAATAAGACATCAAACCACACACTAACACAGGGGCGGCTTTAGAGCTTGTGGCGCCTGGTTCGACAACCACTTTTGGCGCCCCTATGCCCCATGACCACCTCCTCGGACTCTCTTACTACCACCAGGCAAAAGTCCTCCTCACCTCTCCAATCATAAGATATTGCTAAGCACAGCACTGCCCTTAGGTCAGCGCCCCTCCACATGTCAGTGCCCGGTGCGGCTGCACCAGTCGCACTGCCCTGAAGCCGGCCCTGCACTAACAGCAGTACTGGTGCATAGGCCTCAGCTGAAAGTATGCCTTGTCTTTGTCTCGACTGCCTGTTGTGGTACTGCTGCCAGTGATACACAGCTGAGCACGAGCTGTAGCAGAGCTGACAGCGCAGAAGTGAGATGACAGCGCAGAGGGTAACGAGTCGTGCGCTTCACGGAGCACCAGGCAAGATGCCAGATGCCACCAAACATTAGTGCTGACTGGAATCAGAGGAAAGGCAGGGCCGTGCCAGACATCTGAGCTGCTTCACTTCATATTGTGTGCTTTGCAAATCACTCACAGAGCCGGACAGCCTGTGTATATGATATTACACCGAGTATACAGACACGCTCAGCATTTATTGATAATGTCATTGATCATGCATATAATACACAAAGCCTTGCCTCTTAAGATAGCAGGTGTTGCTACTCATCGTATTGGTGCACATCTGCCCCGGCAGGATGAATGAGTAGGTGGTTGTGGGTCTCAAACCTGTGACTTGGGCTGGGCTAAAAAAATATTTTCTGGTTTGCAGATGTGGATTGCGGCACAAATCCATAACATGCACCTGCTTTGTCTCTGTCTATCAGGAACAAAAAAGGCTGCAAACTGTGCTTTCATCTCAATATCGAATAGAAGAGGATTGTTTTTAGGTTTCAAACGTGCCTTATAAAAATGATTCACAGGAAGTGATCTTACAAGACCTCCCACTTGAAATTGACATCACAGGAAATGGCCACGTGGTCTTCCAGTACCGCGGATATCATCATGTCGCGGGAAAGAGTAGGGTAGGTTCTAAACTCATCCTGCTCTCTTACAGTGCAGTGCATTGAAACACGGCAGCGATTTACTTCGACCATATATGGTCTCCAACATTATCACTGCTTTTTTCTAGCTGATTGCATTTTAGGACATCTTTAGTGTGTCGTTTCCATTCTGCCCATTACTATCAGCTTCATCCTCCATTGATTGTTAAACAATTTATAGCGGGTTTTAGCAACTGTAGACAATAGCAATTGTTGCAGGATATGACAATAACAAATTAGCAACTTTAGACGACACCAATTGTAGCAGGATGAGATATTCACAAATTACAGGAGTGATTTGCACTGGCTCACAAGAAGGATGAGGGGGACCCAATGAATAATAGGGTTGGTTCATCCTTCATAAGATGGTGCGACTCCTGAACAGGGAGCGCATTATATCACGGTACAGTAATGTCGTAGACAAAATATCGAGGGACAAAATATTGACCGGTGTGTATAGATTTTCATTACTTGACTCCACATCTTCGGACCTTGACCATATATATATGGTCACGGTTCATGGTGAAGGTACGTCGATGTGAAGTTAAGACTAGTAAATGTACGCTTCCCTCAGTGAACTTACTTTTTGATACTTTGTCCCTTAATATTTTGTTCAAAATATTAGTGTTTCACGATATTCTTGTACTCGATACTCGAGAGTGCAATCCATCGGACAAGTACAGTGCTCCCTAGGGAGCGGAACTATCGATATATGTCTGAGCGTTCAAAAGGTAAAAGGGATATAAAGATGCAAGGGCCGAAAGGAGACACAGCAATAGAAAGGACAAAGGAAAAAAAGAAAGGAGCTAGTATGAAAAAAGGGATTAGAATGGATGAGAAGGAAGGAAGTGGAAATAGAGAAAATCGAAGGTAGTGAAAAGAAGGGGGAATGAATGAGACAGAGAGGAAGAGGATGATGGCTAGGACTATACTGGGGGTAAGAAATGAGGGGGGACGCGAGAGGAGCAAGAAAAAGGAGATGGTGAAGAGAGCGGAAGGGAGGCAAATGTAAGTAAAAACCAGTGGTGGCTCCTCCGTTAAGGCGGAGGAACATCGCCTCGCTGCTTCAGCTGCAAGCTGAATACAAAGAATAAAATGATAATAACGTTCTGTTACTCTCGCTTGCAGTTGAAGCCAGCGTAGGTTAGGGTGGCTGGGCTCCCTGCGTCACAGGGAGGAGGAGTGGTGGCTGCACCTTAAGTGCGCCTGACAGTTCGGCCGGCCGTCTCGGGCTTGTCAAACTGTCTTGCGCACTTTGTATATTCTCCACCCAGACTTTATGGAGAACATGCTCAGCATCCCAGTCCCTGTCTGAGCATCGAGACACAGCACTCAGACCAATCACAACCCTAGTGTAAGGCAGCGTTGTGATTGGCCAGCGGATTCTGGGAGGCTCTATGCTTCCTGGTGTAGAGAGGAGGACGAGAAGTGGTGGCTGCCGGCGGTACTAAGGTAAGTGCTTTTAAAAAAATTATTTTAAGTCCCCCCCGCCCCACCACCCCCATTCGGTAGCAGGCGCTACTCGTAAGAACGTGAGAGAATAAGCATAAAGTGATAGAAAGAGGGGTTGGAAGAAAGAAGGCTTGAGAAAGGAGGCAGAGAGTACAGAAATTATATAATGAGAGAAAGGAAGAGGGGTTGGCAACGAGGCTGAGAACAGGAGAAAGGAGTGCCGGGGTAAAGGAGTAAGAAGGAAAGGGGTTGTAATAGAAGGGACGAGTGAGAGCATTAGGGGAGGAAGGGCGAGAGTGGTGTGACGAGGGGAATGGATGAATAAGGGAAAAAGAGAACATGATGGACAATTGAGGGAGAGAGGCCATCTGAGAAAATTGAGAGACAAACAGGGAAGGAGAGACAAGATAGGTGGAAAAACTTAACGGAATGAAGTAAACACATTCGAGGGCTAGAGAGACAGAGGGTGGGAAAGCAGCAGTTTTCCTGGTGGGCTTACCAACCTTGACCAGAGACAGGCCCTCACAGTTAGCCAACAAGCCCGCAAACCAACACGCTCTCTCTACCTGGTGTTGGTGTGTAGGCATATGGAATGATGAACCATTTCATGCTCATCATGTAAGGAAAAGTTGAAATAAGAACTTGGTAAAAAAACATTGTAGTCTGTGCCAGTTGGGCCAGGACAGGCCTGTGTGTAGGAGACAGCAGATGTGCGATGGCTCTCAGGCAAGCGCGGTGCTCTATAGCAGCAATGCCTCGCAGGGAGCTGCCCCTAGGGACCAGAGCTAGAGGCGCTAGGCAGCAGGGTAGACTACAGAGCTGCAGCCTACTAGGCGATAGGGTAGACTAAAGAGCTGTATCCCACTGCCAGGAGTCCCTAGGGGTAGGGTAGACTAAAGAGCTATATCCCACTGCCAGGAGTCCCTAGGGGTAGGGTAGACTAAAGAGCTGTATCCCACTGCCAGGAGTCCCTAGGGATAGGGTAGACTAAAGAGCTGTATCCCACTGCCTAGAGTCCCTAGGGATAGGGTAGACTAAAGAGCTGTATCCCACTGCCAGGAGTCCCTAGGGGTAGGGTAGACTAAAGAGCTGTATCCCACTGCCAGGAGTCCCTAGGGGTAGGGTAGACTAAAGAGCTGTATCCCACTGCCAGGAGTCCCTAGGGGTAGGGTAGACTAAAGAGCTGTATCCCACTGCCTAGAGTCCCTAGGGATAGGGTAGACTAAAGAGCTGTATCCCACTGCCAGGAGTCCCTAGGGATAGGGAAGACTAAAGAGCTGTATCCCACTGCCAGGAGTCCCTAGGGGTAGGGTAGACTAAAGAGCTGTATCCCACTGCCAGGAGTCCCTAGGGGTAGGGTAGACTAAAGAGCTGTATCCCACTGCCTAGAGTCCCTAGGGGTAGGGTAGACTAAAGAGCTGTATCTCACTGCCTAGAGTCCCTAGGGGTAGGGAAGACTAAAGAGCTGTTTGCCACTGCCTAGAGTCCCTAGGGGTAGGGTAGACTAAAGAGCTGTATCCCACTGCCAGGAGTCCCTAGGGGTAGGGTAGACTAAAGAGCTGTATCCCACTGCCTAGAGTCCCTAGGGGTAGGGTAGACTAAAGAGCTGTATCCCACTGCCTAGAGTCCCTAGGGGTAGGGAAGACTAAAGAGCTGTTTGCCACTGCCTAGAGTCCCTAGGAGGTAGGGTAGACTAAAGAACTGTAGTCTACTGCCTAGAGTCTATTATGGTAGGCTAACGAGCTGCAGTCTATTGCCTAGAGTCCCTAGGCAATAGGGTAAAGAGCCATAGCCTACTGCCTACAGTCCCTAGGCAGCACGGTAAAGAGCTGCAGCCTGCTGCCTAGAGTCTCTAGGCGGTAGGTAGGGTAGACGAAAGAGCTGCAGCCTGCTGCCTAAATCTGTAACATTGGCAACTGTGACTGGGTGTGGTCATTTTGTGGTGGTGCCCTCCCCTAAGGACCACTGAAAAATGACCATCCCACAGAGCCTAGGGCAATTCAGACATAAGCAGTTCTGATTAACAACCCAACCGTTTTGGCCTAACACTTGGTTCTGTTCTGATTGGATTGAAGAATCGTATTTTAAAGCAAGTGCTTTAAATGGGAATAGAGAAGTGCAGGGACTCATCACATTGAGTGGGCTGGGGTTAAGGGTTTGGCTAAGCGACAAGCATTTAATGAAATTCAGATTTTCTTGGATTGCATCAGCACACCGGTGATGCTTGGAATTGATAGGGTGCACTATCCACACTGCTCTCAGTGCTCTCTCCCGCCAGAAATTAAAGGAAACGAATTTGGCCAAATAGCTCATGTTAAAGCGCAATTTTCTGATAAATTTGAAAACAAGACATAAGAGCACTTGCATAATATTCCAAGCAGTATGTACCTACACAGCAGTGGCGGCTCGTCGAGGGAGTGTTGCGGGGCGGTGTGGCGGGGCGGGGGAGGGGCAGGGTGGGTGGTAGTCAACTCCGGCATACTGCAGAACGGAGTTGGGTAAGTAAATGAATAAATAAAATAATGCACATAGTGCGCGTTGCATTGCCGAGTTGGCGTTACAGCGCGCGCAATGTAAATTGTTTTATTTATTAATTTATTTACCTAACTCCGTTCTGCAGCATGCCAGAGTTTACTACCCCCACCCTGTCCCTCCCCCGCTACACCCCACAACGCCGCAGCACTCCCTCTGCGAGCCACCATTGCTACACTGGTGTATTGCAATTTCACTTGCCTCAAGAAGTTTGAGCTTGCACAAGAGTGCCTATTGCAGCACAATTACCCCTAAAGTTTTCTACAAAGCCATAGATGCTTCATGCTGTTCAGACTGTTGGCGTGTACTTGGTTGTGAGTTGAGGCCACGTACTACCACAGAGGTTTCCCACAACTTATGAGTTAGAGATTGGGCTCAATTTCTAGCGCTTCATCATGCAGAATGATTATTCATGGTGTCTGTCCTAGGTCTGAGAACCATGGGCCCGATTCACAAAAGTAATTTGAGACAAAATCTTAACTTTACGACTTTCGGTATTCACAAAAGGAATTTAGTAGTAGTAAAGCTAGGATTCCTAACTTTACTACTAGTAAATGCCTTTTAGGGAATTCCGAAAGTCCTAAAGTTAGGATTTTGTCTCAGTATAGAAGTAGTAAAGTTAGGAATCCTAACTTTACTACTCCTAAATGCCTTTTGTGAATACCGAAAGTCGTAAAGTTAGGATTTTGTCTCAGAATACATTTGTGAATCGGGCCCCATGTAATTAAATCAAGCCTTGTACTTGCCTGTAGATTTGTTACAAAAAGCAATGGTCCTGTGGGTCAAAGACCCATTCTTAGGAAGTCCTATAGAGACTACTATTGATTCATGATTGCTGGCTGTTCAGAAATTATCAAGGGCCTGATTTAGATCTTGGCGGACGGGTTACTCCATCACAACGGTGACGGATATGCCGTTCGCTGAAATATAAATCCCATTGTAGCCTATGGGATTTTTAATTCGGCGGACGGGATATCCGCCGAATTAATGCTGTTCAGACTGTTGGCGTGTACTTGGTTGTGAGTTGAGGCCACGTACTACCACAGAGGTTTCCCACAACTTATGAGTTAGAGATTGGGCTCAATTTCTAGCGCTTCATCATGCAGAATGATTATTCATGGTGTCTGTCCTAGGTCTGAGAACCATGGGCCCGATTCACAAAAGTAATCTGAGACAAAATCTTAACTTTACGACTTTCGGTATTCACAAAAGGAATTTAGTAGTAGTAAAGCTAGGATTCCTAACTTTACTACTAGTAAATGCCTTTTAGGGAATTCCGAAAGTCCTAAAGTTAGGATTTTGTCTCAGTATAGAAGTAGTAAAGTTAGGAATCCTAACTTTACTACTCCTAAATGCCTTTTGTGAATACCGAAAGTCGTAAAGTTAGGATTTTGTCTCAGATTACATTTGTGAATCGGGCCCCATGTAATTAAATCAAGCCTTGTACTTGCCTGTAGATTTGTTACAAAAAGCAATGGTCCTGTGGGTCAAAGACCCATTCTTAGGAAGTCCTATAGAGACTACTATTGATTCATGATTGCTGGCTGTTCAGAAATTATCAAGGGCCTGATTTAGATCTTGGCGGACGGGTTACTCCATCACAACGGTGACGGATATGCCGTTCGCTGAAATATAAATCCCATTGTAGCCTATGGGATTTTTAATTCGGCGGACGGGATATCCGTCACCGTTGTGACAGAGTAACCCGTCCGCCAAGATCTAAATCAGGCCTTAAATCAATCCTGTTGTCCTGGATCACAAGCTTTGTTATTTGCTCCTCCCTATAACAAGATATCTTCTTTTGCTTAACGTTCCTTTACCCGTTCTATATCATTTGCTTTATTTATTCAGTTTGCTCAAGATCTCCACTGCAATTTAGAAAAAAACACAATAAACATCAGAAAGGAGAGGTAAGAAAAAATAATGCAATTTAAAAAAAAGAGATCATAAAAGAAAAAAACATGATCATCAGAAGAGGTAGTTGGATTCATATAATAAAGTCCAAAGCTTCGTTTGCATTCTTGAAGTTGTTGCAAAGAAATATATTCTAATAGAAACTCTGCGCATGCTGTATGAAGCATGGAACAAACAAAACGTGATTTATGTCACTGCAGCAAAAGAGCACCATTGTATGTCAGAAGCCGATGAATAAGGGTCATGGTACTCAAAGCTTCCAACACTACCTCTAGTGTGGCGAGCCACTTGTTTTCTAAAATATGCATGGTATCTGCATATGCTGTCCAATGTTGATGAACTGGTTTTACTCACTTTGGAGCAATACCTAATTATAAGACTTTTCAAAATGTCTCTTTTTTTATTTTTAAAGAAGACTATTGAGACCACAGCCCCTCCCCTGACAATGCAAATATGTGATTCCACTCATTGGCAGGAAAATGGAAGAGCTGTGCTCCAAGGACAACACGTCCATTCCAGATCTAGGACAACATGGACTAATCTGGCTTCCCAGCTTCATCCTTTTGTGTGATCCTGGGCAAAGGAGCCACCTCCTTGTGCTTCAGCTCTCATATCTGTCAACACTATGGGGCATATTATCAAGAAACGGAGTTAAAATTATCGCCGCTTTAGCGGCAGAAAACTGCCGCTAAAGCGGCGATAGTGGGCTTGATAATATACCCTTGAGAATTCCCATAGAAGCCCATGTTCTGGTGTCAACATGGGCTTCTATTGGAATTCTCTGCGGCATATTATCAAGCCCATTATCGCCGCTCTAGCGGCAGTTTTCTGCCGCTAAAGCGGCGATAATTTTAACGCGGTGCTTGATAATATGCCCCTATGAGTGTTAAAAATGGGTTAGAAATGACACACATTACAGTACATAAAGCTCGATTGGCCACTGACTGAAAGTAGAATTATTCTTCACATAAGGTAGCTTAGGCCTTTTCAGGTAGGTCCACTCATAGAACATTTGCACTGTGCTTCTTCTGCACCAGATTTAGATTTGGTGCTAGATTTCACTTCGGAAAATGTGGAAACAAGAGTTGTTTAGGCAGTAGTGATCGGGCGGGGGTACAAACTAAAAAAGACAATTATTATAAAATTGCACTTACCTGCTCCGAAGGCTGCCGCCTTGCTCCTGATCCTCACCTCCAGATGTCCAGGAACTGCTGCACACTGCACAGGTTCCCAGATGCCAATCCCAGCGCTGCTCTCATGCTGGGAATGCTATTCCCATCATGAGAGCAGCGCTGGGATTAGTCTGAGCACCGTGGTTTGGCGGCCAACCAGCAGGGCCGGACTGGGAACCAAAACCAGCCCTGACAAAGTGCTCGGCCGGGGGCTTGGGGGTGCGGCCGAGCTCTTTGCCAGGGCCGGTTTTCGGCCAATTTTGTTACAGGGCCGATTTTGCAGCTATGTTGCAAAAACGGCCCTGTAACAAAAACAGCCCCCAGGGGCCCAAAACCGTCCCCCACCCGTGCGGCACACCGGGGGATTGCCCGGTGCCCGCTACGGCCAGTCCGACCTTGCCAACCAGTGACTGGGAGCCTGTCAGCTCGGGTTGGAGAAAGGCTAAGTGCGCATGAAGGTTTGACTGTGCCCACCACTCCCCCCTCCTCCCTGTTGCTGCAGCTGCAGCGTCAGTATGGATGGCCCCACTCTCCCACGGCTTGCAGCCTGCAAGACAAAAAATTGTTTTATTATCATTTTATTTTTGTCATTTGCCTCTGCTGGCCTTCAGCAGGGGGAGTGACACTCCTCCGCCATAACGGAGAAATCGCCCCTGTGTTTAGGCCTGTAGCATAACATGTGGATAAAATTCAGTTCAGTTGCATTATTGGTGAGGTTTGCACACTGCAAAAAGGTTCTTTTTCCGGTATTTGTTCACATGTGAATGTTGTTCGTAAGAAACCTGTCCTCCCTGCGTTCTTCCTTGATCCGTGACAGCCAGTTTTCACACGCTCTGACACTCAGCATGTACTTATCTGCCAGGGTTTTGAAAGAGGCCTGGCTGATGCAAGAAAAGGGAAGGCTACAAGAAGGTTTTTGTGAAAGTATCTGTGGGGTCCGAACCCCAATAATTGTCTGAACCCCAATATCTTTAGCACCCCAAATTATACCTTAGGCAGTCTGGTTCCATAATCTCTCGCTGATCAAGTGGCGTGAGACAACCCTCTCCATCCCTATCAATAATTCAGCAGAGGAGAATTAAAAACTGAGACCAATGAAGAACTGAGTTCTAGATCAGAATTAAGTTTAAAAGGTTGAACACAGAATTATTAATAAAACAATACAGGAAAAATGCATTGATTGCCATTAAGGCCCAGATATAGATTAGGGAATAATAAAACCTTAATAAAATCTCTGTAAGCGTCAAACTCATAAAGCATCCTAAGTGAGGAAGTAAAGTCTTAAAATGATCAGAGTCTCAGGAGGAAAATGAGAAATTGCCCCCAATCCTCTAAAATCAGGGTTTTTTATACACAATATATGCATAACAATTAGCAAAACTGCAGATCCAGCATGGTATGGACATGGAAAGAACACACTAGCAAATCAAAAACATCTTTGTACCAATTAGCTCATCTTATCATTAACCCATTTCTTAAGGTAAGGGAAATCTTCCGCGTGCCTCTTCAGCAACTGCACTCTGGAGATGTACAACATAATATGAAACATGTCTTAAACAATTGCTCACAGAATTATTTGCTTCTGCACACCTACTTCTGAACTTCCAGTGGAAATCCTTCAAAATGATACATTAGGTAAACGATAGAAAGTTTCATTCTCAATGCATGCTTCAAATACAACTGTCCATTTATGTCAAAGCACACTGTTCCGCGGATACTGTGTAGAGCGATTGCTCACAGCCGGCCACTGATTGGGATAGGGGAAGAGCAGGAGCAAACTAAGAGAGCACCAGAGACTGCATCCATTGTACAATAAATGGTGTCTCGTATGAAAATGTGGCATAACTATACTACATTATTAATCACTGTTCTAAACAAAATAATCAATTTGTTTTAAGTGCAACATCATGAATTCATCGGTTATGACCATATGCATCATGAAAATCGTTACTTCACAGAAATAATTTGTCACCAAAAATTGGGCATTTAAAAAACACTACTACATGCCATTATTTTACACAGAGTTAGGCGTTGACCACACTTGTACCCAGACATACAGAACACGTATACATAAAAACATGCACACAAAAGACAACTCTTAGCAGCTAAAACAAGAATGTAAATAAGCTTCACTGGTGCTTGTTTGAGATAGACACAGATGTGCCTCGCTCCGACTCACTCGATGTCAGATGCACCGGTACCTGCCAATACAGCGGAGCATTGGCCACTCCTCTTTGGTACCGGAACGCTCTTACGCAAGGGAGATATTCCTGTAATTAAGAAGAAAAACTTGAGAAGTGCTAGTACTTAGTATCTGTGAGTACTGGCCCATTGAAAGTACTTTTTAGGACCATTTTGATTAGCTGCAGAATTCATAAACTGGGAGAACTCAGCAGCGCTTTACATGAGCAACAGATTACTTTACACAATGCCAGATTCATAGTTTTTTAGGAACGAGGAGATTAAGTGATTTGCCCAGAATCACATGATGTTTAGCAGACACTGACTTGAACCTGGCTCCCCATTTCCAAAGTCAGAAGCTCTAGTTATTAGGCCACATCTTCTAAGAGTAAAAAATTGTGAGAAATAGTATCATAGGACTGTAAGCAATTGGATTATTAATTGGGATGGGTGATGGAAGACAACAACGTTCCATTGTTCATTGGGCTCAATGAGTTTGGCGATATCTCTGGGTTTCAAAATTGACTGGGACAACTCATGTGACTTCCTATTGCTAAAAATACTGGAAGGGAAACTGTTCAATCTGTCGTTCAACCACATCCCCTGGTGGTTGGGCACATCCAAATACCCAGGAGTCAACGTGTATCACAACAAGCAGGATCTGGTTGACGGGAACCTGGGGAGGGTGCTAACGGCGATGAGGTCATTACTACCATTTTGGGATTAATTTCCACTGTCACCTATGGGGATGATTGTGAGTTCCAAAATATTTATTTTGCCAGGTTGTTGTAGTTTACCATCATACCAGTGACTCCCAGCCCTTTCTTTCATTTGGAAGCTGCAGGGGATACTCGCGTCTTTGATCTGGGGGACTGGAAAGCACAGAGTAGCATTAGCAAAACTCTATGTTTTTATTGCAGAGGGAGGTCTAGGGGTAACCAATTATCAATTGTATTTTGTTGCAGCCCAGTTACAATGGGTTGCATGCTGGCTTGCAGAAATCAAAACTAGGCAGCAGGAAGATGTGTTTTCTGGGTTAGGGGGTCATAGTGTCCTAGACTACCTCATGGGTACATAAATAAGTGAAGGGGGTTTCAATGAACACTAGATTATACTACACACAATTTAATATAATCCACCACATGTACCTAACATTGGAGATGGTGGCACTGATGTATCCCTGGACACTCACCATATGTCCATGCTGTGCTTAACTGGTGGCAGACTTCTTTCGCATGGCGTGGCGATGCCCTTTGTCTAATAGCCTGGTACTCAGAGGACGTACTCCTATACATAGGGGAACTAACCAATGGTCTCCTTCCTCTTGCCCCTGTTCAGTGCCTGTTAGAAATGCGCTCAGGATCAAATAATATCTACACGGCTCTAGATTTGCAAGTCTGGCCCTTCTCTTGACCTAGCACAGGATCGCCATGGCTTGGAATTCTGTGGCGGCCCTTCCGTTGCCGATTAAATAAAATTCTCAAAAGCAGAAATAGCAGCTAGGTCAGGCATATAGGGGTATGTGGGAGGGAAAAGACGTATGACAAATGGCATGGGCTCATCGACAAAAATGGAGGCTAAGTCAGATGAGCAATGTCTGTGACGGGGCACGTCGGCTGACGAGACTTCTTGGCAGGGAGCGCGCTATGGGCGGAAGGGGATCCTTTGTCGCAGGCTGCAGAAGGCCTTGCACTCCCACCGCCTCCAAGTAGATATAAGTAGGTTGCCCCCAACACTGCTGGATCCTCAAAGTGGACAGAGCTGTGAATGTGTTTTGCCTATCAGACTGAAGAAATGTAACTTGAATGTACCTGTTTATCACTTAATGGCTTAATTAAGTTGTCGATGTTACACTGATGTTGAGCAGAGAGATGTCCTGTGTTTTCCTTGGGGCGAATGTTTATTGAGACCACATGGACCCATGACCTCGCAAGGACTTGCTGTCACCGGAATTCTTTGTTGATGCGTGCCTTATTTCACTTACCATTCACATAGTGAATCTGTTTTTGGGGGTCATCACGAGTGATGTTTAATAACCCTGTATCAGGCAGAAATATGTCACTGTCTTATATTTGTTGTTATGCTAAATCAATAAAGCGATAAGAAAAAACAATTGGGATGGGTGACTATCCACCTCAAGGAATAATCACAACTCTTATCAGGGTGAACCCTGAAAGTCACTACATTATCCTGAGCTATGTCCATGGCACAGAGCAGACAGGCCTAACTTAGGGCAACGTGTAAAGTATTTATGCAGTATCAAAACACTAATAAAGTCAAAATGCATAACAGTAAAAATATCAAACCGAATTAGAGAAATAAGTCAAATTTAATAAGCAAAATGGCAATGAAATGACATTTCAGCAACAACATCTTCACAATGCAGATTTCGCATGATTCACTTTTCAGCTAATTACTGTTCCCAGGCCCACCTGTGAGATACAGGTTTCATAAATATCTCTTCTGCGCATGCTCAACACCCTATGGCGCAGACAATTGTCCAGTGCTGTACTGCTTTTAAGAATAGGGCGTCCCAGTGCAGGCCTAGATGCGAGATACAAACGTCCTATAATCCTATTTTTATGAGGCTGAGCAGAGGATCAGAGGCGCCGAGCTTCTTTTTCACTATCTTTGTACAGAATTATTCAGTGTCGTGTGGCCGCAGCGGCAGATATCTGATCTGGCCCCGACCCTGAGGGAAATAACGCGATAAAGGAAGCTTTTGGAACTGAGAATGTAATTATGTAAAACAGCTTCTGGCGTCTCACTCTCGTTGTTCCGGAGTTGGTATTCCCTTGGGGCTCTGCGCGTTTTGGTTCGCCTTCACCTTCAATGCTCGCATTAATTCTTGGCTCTTTGTTTGTGTCTCTTCCTCAGTTTGTGTGTTTTACGTTATGTATGAGCGGTCCCTTGGCCAATGTGTAGTGTTTATCAGTCTAGGGCTTGTTCACTCTGTTATGGACGGTGCCCCCATGTCAGGGTAGGGTGACCAGAATTTTAAAGGGTGACCAGAATTTTAAAGCTTAAACCATGACATTTCCCAAAAATAGAACAAGGACTACAATTTTACTTCAACCCAGTGCATAGAATGACAGTGCTCCTTAGCAGAAAATTACAGAAAAGGCAGTAAGAAAATACATAAAATTCAATTTTTAAAGTCAGTTGCAGGTCTGTTAATTAAATTGCTTTCCTATAACAGCTGCTAACTATCCCTGCTTTGCGAAACATAAAAAAATACCTCCCACCCTTTTCAGCTGACCCGCTAAAAAAACCGGGACATGAGCTTAATTTCCTGAAATCTACCAGGACAGGTGTCGGAAAACCGGGACTGTCCGGGCAAATCCGGGACACCTGGTCACACTACCCCATGTGCACTAACTAGGTCCTGGGATCCTTTGGCTCAGCACGTGCATGTGTGTTCCTAACTTGTTTACTTAACCTATGCTTGTTCCTGGGAGAATGTGTCTCTATTAGTCTAGGGAGTGTTTCCTGTTGCTTCAAACTTGGGTGGTCCTGTGTTTCCGCCTGGTTCTGTATGTACCTCCTGTCCCCTTACTGCTAACTTCTGGTTGTAGATTTTTCCCATGGAGTCCTTGGTGGAGGAAGTCTGGATGGGGTTGGTCTTTTGAATAGTCACCTCCCTGTGTAAGTGTCTGGGAATGGGGTGCAGTGCTGTCTTAACACGTGTGCATGCTGGGCAGTTGCCCGGTGGCCCCACGAGCATAGGGGCCCCATGCAGACCAGAATTTAACACAAATTTTCCGTTAAACATTTTTATTCCTGTGAGTGGTTATGTAGGCAGGGCCCAGTGCACTGCTTTACCCGGGGGCTTATAACGCTGTTAAGACTGCCCTGATGGGGTGTGTGAGGTGTCATTGTCGTCGTTGGGGTCAGGGCAGTGCTTTAAATGATCCGGTACTCACTGGCACTGAGTACCCGCACTTCTTAGTTTTATCACTCGGAGTACCTGCACTTCTCTACTGCCGAGGAGAGTACCGGTAATCATGAAAGGGTAGGCTCATTGGCTGTGAGTGCTGGTGAGCATGAGTGGAATGAGTCTCTGGCAACCAAGGTGCAGCTTCTGTAGCCCTGATCTGACTCCCAGCTGAACTATTCAGTAGGGATCATTTGCATAATGTCCGGGTGTTCAACATCACGCTGTGTTTGACAGAGCAAGGTCCATTCTGGTCCTGTGCTGTCAATACACTATGGTGGGCATTTGTGCATACACAGGAATCAAAGCAGTCCGCTGACAGCGCCAATTAAGAAAGCCATGGGAGGTAAAGAGTGTAAAATGGCTTTAATCATGCCTGGATATTATGTGTGTCTTCTGGGGAGGGCTGTGATGAGTTGCTTCATTTGCTTGGTTCCATAAGAGCTTTGGTTTGAAGTGGGGGTATTTTCATTTTTTGACTACTCCTGTGCCCAAAAATGTATAGTATTGTGCCAAACAATAGCAATTGACAGTATGGCATTAAAGCACCTGTTGCAAAACAAGAAAATGTTAACATATCATTACTTTTGGCTTTCTTTTAGTGAAATGAGTTAACCTGCTTTGTTTATATAAAGACATTTCTCATGTGTTTTGGTATGTGTGGCAACTAATATATTAAGAAATTAAGTATCATCATCTTTTGCCCTTAGCCCCCCCCACCCCCCCAGGCCTGCACATTCGCCACACCTCTAGTGCATTTTAATGAGCACCCACACTTCGTTTTTTTCCCATTTAAAGCACTGGGCAAGGGGGTAGTGTAGAGTCTCTGTTTGGCCCTGAAGTTAGGACCCTATTCTCACTAAGGTTGGCTGGTTTGACATTTGATGCATGTGTCTTTGCCTCAATTGGGAAGTACTTTATCTTTATGGTCAGCCACTTCTTCAGAAGTAGTTGGTTTGCCGTACTGTGATTATGGGTGTGCCTTCTGGGTTCTACTCATATGTTCTCCCCCTATGATGTACGGTGTTGTTGTATGGTATGTTACAGTGGTCAGTGCAGTGGCAATGGATGGTGGATGTGAAATGGTTTGATATGTTGAAATTAGGGTCAATGTGCCATGGAGAAGTGTTGTGTGGCTTGGTTCCTTGTGATGTGGTGTAGAGTATGGTATAGTGAAGTGGTTCTTGGTTGTGTGTCATAGTGTAGTTAGGTATGGCATGATGTGGTAAGACATCAAGCAAGGTGCAATGTGTGTTTTTTTAGATGTTGAATGGAGTCAGTTGTGTTGAATGGTCCTACGTTGTGTAAGTGGTATCCTCTGAAGTGTTGTGGAATAGTGTGAGGAAGCTTAGTGGAGTAAGATGTGGTGTGATGAGAAGTTGAGACTGATGTAGAGGTGCGTGTTTTGGTTTGGTACTGTGCTGTGCTGTAAGGTTATGCTTCGGTTTAGTTGGATGTGGTGTATATTTGGTGGTACGGTGTGGATGGTAGAATTGTTGATGTCTTGTTGATTTAAGTGTTATCATGATATAAATATGCCTGCTAATGGATGGTGTTGCATTATATGTGTAATGTAGCAAGATATTGTGTATTGCGGTGTTTTATTCTGTGATGCAGTGTAATGTGGTGATGAATTAAGCATTTTGGAGCAGGAACACTGTGGTGGCCATATACTGGTAGTGATTGGGGAGGTGAATACTTGTAGTAAATAAATTATCACTTCTGCCTGTTATGTGCTGAAAATGAGCGCTGTGGTATGTTGCTTAGTGTGATGCAGTGTTGAGTGGAAGAGACATTGTGGAATATGGTATGCATTTGAATGGGTGAGGAGACATTTTGAATGCGGTATGTGGTTTTGAATGTGTTGCTCTGTGATTCTTTGTGGTGTGGTAAATGGAGTTATGTGGATAAATGGTGTGGTACCATTTAGTGTAAAATGGTGTAGACCTGTCAAATGTGGTATGTTATAATGAGGCATGAGGGTTCTGGTGTAGGGAGGAGTCACATAACAGGGCTATCATATCCTTGGAGCTCTTGTGACTCTTCAAAACAAGCATTAGCTCCTTGAGACCCTCGCGGGTGAGTAGTGCGCTTTACAAACCCCTAATTGATTGATTGAATCAGTCTCGCCTATGAAAGAGCTATTGGCTTTGCCATGCATTTTAGCCATGTTGTACACCAGCTTGGCTGTTGTTACAGCATGGCTAAAAGTTAGGAATGTAGAGGAGAGCGTTGTGGAGTGGAGCGGTGAACGGTGGAGTGGAATGTCTTGGAGTGGTTCAGAGTAGAGTAGAGTAAAGTAGAGTGGATTAGAGTAGAGTGGAGTAGAGTGCATGGGTATAGAGTGGGGAGGCGTAGAGTGTCATAGAGTGGAGTAGCATAGAGTGTGACAGAGTGGTGTGGCATAGAGTGGCGTACAGTAGAGTTGTGTAGAGTCATGCAGAGTGGAGTAGTGTGCCACAAAGTAGAGTGGAATGAAGTAGAATGAAGTGGAGTAGAGTGAAGTAAAGTGGCGTAGTGGGAGTTGTGTAGAGTGGAGGAGAGTGTCATAGAGTGGAGAGACATAGTGGAACAGAGTGGCATAGAGTAGAGCGTCGTAGAGTGGAGTGTTATAAAGTGGAGTGTCATAGAGTAGAGTGGAGTAAAGTGTCATAGATTAGAGTTGAATGGCGTAAAGTGAGGGGGCGTGGCTTAGAGTGGAGTGATGTAGAGTGGAGTAAAGTGTAATAGAGTGGGGGGACATAGAGTGGGAGTCCTAGTGTGGAATAGTGTTGTAGAGTGGAGTAGCATAGAGTGTTGTACAGTGGAGTGGCAGAGCTTGTCATACCGTGGAGTGGTGTAGAGTAGAGTGTTGTACAGTGGAGTGGAGGTTCGTAGAATGGAGTGTGGTAGAGTGGAGTATCGTAGAGTGAAGTGGTGTAGAGTGGAGGGGCGTGGAGTGGAGTGTTATAAAGTCTAGTGTTGTACATTGGAGTGTCGTGGAGTGGCATACAAGAAATTGGGTAAAGTTGAGGTAGCATAGAGGGGAGCAGACTGTCACAGAGTTGCATAGAGAGGAGTACAATATCAGAGAGTGGAGTGGTATAGAGTGTCGTAAAGTGGAGTGGAATAGAGTGGAGTACAGTCGAGTAGTATAGAGTAGAGTAGAGTGGCATAGTGTGGAGTGGCACAGAGTGGAATGGAGTGTCATAGAGTGAAGCGTTGTAGAGTGGAGTGTCATAGAGTAGAGTGTTGAAGAGTGGAATAGAGTAGAGTGGAGTGGCGTAGAGTGGAGTAAAGTGGCGTGGAGTGGTGTAGAGGGAATTTTAGAGAGTGGAGTAGAGTGTAATTGAGTGGAATGGCGTGGAGGGGAGTAAAGCCTCTTAGACTAGAGTGCCGTTGAGAGGAGCATCATAGAGAAGAATGGAAGGCTGTAGAGTGGAGTGTCATAGAGTAGAGGGGCATTGAGTAGAGGTACTGCAGAGTGGAGTACAGAGTAGAGTGGGGTGGAATAGAGTGGATTAGGGTGGCACTGAGTGGAGTAGCGTGGAATAGAGTGGAGTGTTGTGGAGTAGTGTATAGTGAAAAAAAGTGGTATAGAGTTGAGTAGAGTAGCGTAGCGAGGAGTGGAGTAGAGTGGAGTGTCATGTAGTGGAGTGCCGTGGAGTGGCGTAGAGTGAAGTAAAATGTAGAGTGGAGTAGAGTGGAGCGGCATGTAGTGGAGTGACATTGAGTGGTGTAGAGTGGAGTAGAGGTGCAGAGTGGAGTGGCGTACAGTGGAATGGCTTAGAGCAGTGTTACCCAGACTGTGGTCCGCGGACCCCCAGGGGTCCGTGACACATTCCCAGGGGGTCCGCAGGCAGCAGTTTTAAAAGCACTGCAAAGTATCTTGTATAATTAGCAGTTTTCAAACAACAATAAAAGTGTCAATATAACACCAGTGATTAATGTACCTGCTGGAGAGTGATGAGAGTTTTGTCCTGTGGCAGCTTTTAGTTATCTAATGTAGCACAGAGGGTTAATATGCCTACTGCAAAGAACATGTACCATGCATTAAAAAAATCGTATTTTATGTGCATAGGTTAGTGGGTTACTGCTTTTGTAACGGAGCTTATTTTGTTACTGTGCAGTTCATAAGTGACAATCGTAATCTAGCACAGTGACCTTTAAACTGTCATCAAAGAGCTGCATGCAAACTGCAAGGTACAAATAAGTGACATGTTTTGTCCGGGGAACATCATTTACAACGCAACTTTTACAACGCACTACACTTACAACGCATTTTTTACAACGCAACATCCATTACAACGCATTCCATTACATAGCATGACACTACAACGCATTTTTAAAAACTACCTGTACAACGCATTCCATTACATCGCATACTACCTTTACAACGCATACCAATACAACGCATAATATTACACTACACTATCCAACACTTACCCTACTGTTGCACCCCCTGGAGTTAGAATAGTAATTTTTACCCCTATACTATCCAACACTTTCCCTACTGTTGCACCCCCTGGAGTTAGAATAGTAATTTTTACCCCTATACTATCCAACACTTACCCTACTGTTGCACCCCCTGGAGTTAGAATAGTAATTTTTACCCCTATACTATCCAACACTTACCCTACTGTTGCACCCCCTGGAGTTAGAATAGCAATTTTTACCCCTATACTATCCAACACTTACCCTACTGTTGCACCCCCTGGAGTTAGAATAGTAATTTTTACCCCTATACTATCCAACACTTACCCTACTGTTGCACCCCCTGGAGTTAGAAAAGTAATTTTTACCCCTATACTATCTAATACTTACCTTAAATGCAATTTAATATTATGCGTTGTAATGGTATGCGTTGTAAAGGTAGTAGGCGATGTAATGGAATGCGTTGTAATGGATGTTGCGTTGTAAAAAATGCGTTGTAAGTGCATGCGTTGTAAAAGTGTGCGTTGTAACGACATACATCCGTTTTGTCCCAGTCTTTCATTATCCTGATTCTGCTAAAAAGGTTTAATTGGGTGGAAATACATTTTTATTTTTAAAGTCAATGCTAACCTCTGTGTTATGTTCTGAATCCTGAGTTTGTGCTTCTCCAGACCAAGCACTCTTTAAAAATGCCTACCAG
This sequence comes from Triturus cristatus, assembly GCF_964204655.1. NCBI lineage: Eukaryota > Metazoa > Chordata > Amphibia > Caudata > Salamandridae > Triturus > Triturus cristatus. The sequence continues at coordinate 1,655,504,850 of NC_140590.1, read as the reverse complement.
TATGAATGACGTGAATTCTACACCTTGTAGTCCCTTTTGCCTTATGTGACATTTTCTATACACTGATTTATACGTATGATTCACTGTCTCTATATGTGTGTGATGTAAAGTGCTCTGACATCCTAAAATGGTATGAGAGAGGCTATAAAAAATTTGTGACAGAGGGGCTATGGAGAGATGAGAGGCACTGTTGGAGGGTGATAGTGGGGGAATCATTGAAGAACCCCAAAAAAGATTGTCGTATTCTGGTGCATAGCTAGGACTTAATTTACTATTCTTTAAAAGCTAATACAATTCAATATGTAATGATAACAGTGTTGTAGATTGCACCATTGTTTCCCCAAACATATATTTTGGGGGAGAACATCCCAAAGACCCCTTTGTAGTGGTCAGGCTCACTCACTGCACTTGGTGTGCACCGTATGGGGACTGGTCTGAAAACATTTTCCAGTCTGGCCCTGGCAGGAGCAGGAGCCTCGTACTGCGAAATAAAACCAACCATTTAAAAGTTAGTCAGAGCCATGCATCACCAACGTTCCCATAAATTTTCATCATTTTTTTCAAATTCTTTCAATATAAAATACAACAGAAGGGGCGGAGAGTGTCGTTAGCCTCCTTGGCTTAACGACAGGCTCTGCCACTTCAGAAACACAGGGCCGCACCTATATTTACAAGGATATGATGCAGCCCTGCGTTTCTCCTGCACTCGCGCTACACTTAACCTTGTGGCCCCAACGCAGGCACCCTAGCACCATAGTGCAAGGGTGTCTGCGTGCAGGGGAAGATTGTTTATGTACAGTAAGGTACCCCTTCCTGCACATAAACAATTTTGAAATGTCGTTTTATCACTTCTATATGTGCTGCTTAATGCAGCACACATGGAAGTTACAAAATGTCATTTTTTAAAAATACTGTTTATGTGCAGGAAGGGTCACCTTTCTGAACATGAACAATCAAAGGCGTTTCGCAAAAACAAGGAGAAATAAAGCTTTTCTCCTTGTTTCGCTAAGTTAAGACCAGGTTTTCCCTGGTCTTAATTTTGGCACTGCCTTCCATTTACGCTGCCCTTGTTAATATGGGGCAGTGTCAAAATCAATGGGTGTTGCGGTGGAACGCCCACCGCAACACCCACTGCCCACCCCTTTCATGCTAAATATTGGGTGAAAGGGTGTCTTATTTATAAGGCAGCGTTAAGCCACGCTAAGTGGCTTAACGCTGCTTTGTAAATAAGGTGATGCCCCTATCGCCACGGGAACGTCGCAAAAATTGAGGTTCTCATGGTGTTAGGAGCTTGTAAATATGCCCCTAAAATCCTTAGTAATTTGAGTATTTGTTTTGTGTGCTCATGTGTGTTTATATTTTTCGAATTACTGTTTTAATGTTTGAAATGTAAATCCTACAAATTGCTTGGGGTACCCGGCTTCCAGTGGTAACTCAATGAAGGTCCTCAGGAGTCAAAAGTTTAGGAATCACTGGCTTAGAGTGGAGCAGAATGGTCTAGAGTGAAGAGGCATAGAGTATCATAAAGTGGAGTGGGATAGGGTGGCATAGAATGGAGTAGAGGTTCGTAGAGTGGAGTGGAGTAGAGTGGCATAGAGTGGGGTAGAGTGGAGTGGTGTAGAGTGGATGGCATAGATTGGAGGGATGTAGGGTGGAGTGCCGTAGAGTGTCACAGCGCAGAGTGGTGTCAAGTGTTGTAGAGTGGAGTAGAGTGAAGAGGTGCAGAGTGTAGTGTCATAGAAAGGAGTGGAGTAGAATGGAGTGGTGTAGCATAGAGTGGAGTGAAGTGGCATACATGGAGTGTAGTAGAGTGGAGTGCAGTAGAGTTAAATAGCATAGAGTGAAGTGTCATAGAGTGGAGTATGGTAGAGTGGAGTGGCATAGAGTGGAGTGGCTGATAGAGGAGTGATGTAGAGTTGAGTGTCATGGAGTGGAGTGGAGTGTCATAGAATGGAGTGTCGTAGAGTGGCGTTGTAGGTCATAGAGAGGAGTGTTGTAGAGTGGAGTGTCAAAGTGTGTCATAGAGTGGCATAGTGGAGTGGCATAGCGTGGAGAAGAATGTTGATGAGTGGCATAGAGTGGAGTAGACTGTCAAGAGTGGAATGGCATAAAGTGAAGTATGCATTGTGTGGTCGTGCACTGCCATTACAAGCAACACATTTTCAATGACCATTACATTTACACATAGTGTTTTACTGATAAAACTATACTAAATACAAATGATAATTTGTGGAAATTGCATTACCTAGTGTACAGATATGCTTTGATTGTATTAAAATGTTTGTTTCCACCACACTTCAGAATTACAGATAACAATGCTTCATTTGTGCTTTTCTAATACTGATATATACTGACATATCTGCACAGCTCATTTACAGACATTTAAATGTTGTATGCTAGAAAAACACCTTTCCTTTCAACCCCCAGTATCCAGCAAGATTGTCACATAAATCCTCTCACTTTGAAGTGAGCCAAAGAAAAGTAAACACCAAGCTCCCTCTGAAGGCAGTGCCTGACATTAAATCTGTCTTTGAACGCACAGCAAATGAGAGAAGATAAGAACATAATTTAAAGGCCTGTTTCCAAAAAGTGAGCACTCGTGGAAGAATTAAAGGAGTGATAGTAAACAGGCTATACTCTACCGGAGAGACAAAGACATGCTGGACAGCTTTAAAAAAACGCCAGCAAATAGAAATCAAGCAAATGTGAGTTACAATCCACAAAATGAATGGGCGTAATGCATTCAGGGAAGCATTCAGCATGTCCTCAAGTCTTTGCAAACCAGAAAGTTGTGCAGTCTAGTAAATTCTACCTACAAAAGGAGCAAGTGTAGCACTCAAGTCGGAAAATATATTGAATTTTTCACTTGTTGTAATAATTAAAAACAAATGTTATTTTATATAAATGTGTGCTTCTCCTTATAGATGCTGTTCACTCACTTTCATCAATGTCACACACAAGTAAAATGTATTGTTATGAAGAAGCCATGCAATGTCGACACTTTCTGGATTGGATATCTGGATTGGATATCTAAGTAATTTATTGACACTGATTGGATTGGAAATTGAACTACTTAATTGAATAATGAATACGAGGAACAGGCAAAAAATAGGAAAACATGTTTGATATTCATCTTAGTGGTAATGGGTAAACATTAATGAACAGGAAACCAGTCCAAAACAATGTAATATTTTGAAAGTCCCCATAATTGAACCACATACACCAGAAACAAGCTCACTCTTCACAGTGGATTCTTTGCAGTGCCAAGTAAGAGGTGGCCAATCGGAGCCTTGAAGGTAGTCAGCACACAACCATTCTCTTAAAATATCTTGGATCTGGCAGATCACTCCCATATTAAATATGAGCCTACTCACCTTGTGACCAGCTAATATACCTGAAAGTCAGAACCCTTCTTTTGGAGGGCTTTAACTTTTCAAAAACTTGTGGAGATTGAAGCACCTTTGAAAGGACACGTACAAAGAAAACTTTACTCTGAACAGTTCCCTTCAAAATTCCTTTCCCTTGACCACAGCCAAGCAGGAGAGCAAGGGGCTGGCGAGTCTAGTGGGAAAATCAGTGGACCTCGGGTTCAATGTAAATAAATAATGAAGGGAGTTAGAAGAACTTGGAGATCCTAGAAACTTCTAATAGTCTCTGCCTATTCCCTAAATGTGGGAAAATGAGTTCTCTGGAATCACAGCGAGGCTCAGGATCTTAGTCTATCTTTAGTTGTATGCTCCATCCTTCTGTTGACCGATCAGCCTCCCATCTGTCTGCCTTACATAGAGTTCTGAAACTTTTAGCTGAAACGACACATGATTTAAATCTGAAGATATCCTCACCCTGGTGAAGAAGACTACAGGCATTAGTAACAGGTCCAAAGTGCATACACTTGGATTACATTCTGATGGGGACAGTGAAGAATGTCGTGTCGCGGTCTATTCCACAAAGAACACATAAATTGACAATGTCTTTTGCTCAAAGACACCGCGCAAGATAGCTTTATGGTGGTGGATCTCTCCTAGAATTGGAAGGCTGTAATGATCCTCCAAAACATCACCAAAGTCTCATACTCTGTGGGGACGGGATAAATTTCCCAAAATTTCAGGAGTTTAACTCCCACTTACAAAAGTCTGTTTCTTCTGAATTATTTGGCAAGTGACGAACAGCAAAATCCAGCCCATCCGTTCTTCTCTGGCTGTTATACGGGGTCTGACAGTGGTGTTTTTGGATGCAGAGGCTTCAGCCTTATCATTCCAGAGTCCTTTTGAATTATTTAGTCGCCGTTTATGTTTTCTTGTTGATCTATGGTACATTGTCCCAGGTGAGCAGGTTCACAGGTTTGTGCTGTGACCAGTGTAGTCCAATATTACTTTTCACAATTTTTATGAAGAGACTCGTTCATGCATGCCCGACCCCAGGGACTCGGCCTGCTTGCGTCCTGAGACCCTGATAGGTGGAGACGCAGGATGCCCCACCCACTCCATCCTCCAGCCACCTGTTGCATAGAGTGGCCACACTCAGTCATGCCCCGTCTTCACACTTTGAACGATAGAGCCACAGAGATGGACTTGCAAGGCATCACAGCACCATCAGCACAATTGGCAATTTGTGACAGCACAACCAGAGATGTTTTAAGGCATGGGCAAAGTGAGCTTTGACCCAGGAACCCAGCCTTTCTGGGGGTGCCCTGATTGAGCCAGCTCTGTTCTGAGTATTGCCCAAATGATCTTGAATAACTCTTAAACACAGTTTTAAATACCACTTTCCTTTAATTTATATTTAATGGGGGTGATGTGTGAGAATCTATTACAGATATTTTCCCGAAAAATTGCCACATGTTCCATGCAGTGTCCATAAAAAAGTTTCTTTAAGATTAAAACAGGATCTCATGGATGAGAAATAAGAGGGTATCACAGAGATTATTTGCAGTAATATTAGTGAGCTGTGGCCGTGTTATAATATTGAAAATACATCACTATCCCTGAATATTAGGTGTAAAGACATTAAGAATTTGGAAAGTGTGCCTGTGCATTGTCAGTGACCTGGCCAAAGATGGCATGAAAGAGCTGAAACTGGATCATAAATTCAAAGCTGTTCCGAACAGGCACCCCAAAATACGTTTGGGCTAGGGCCCCAAAAATCCTTCAGCTGTCCCTGGGCATGGCTCGCCTAACTCAAATTGTTAACTTACAGGGCGGGCACCTGGCACCGTAAACAGACCTCGACAGGCCACAGTCACAAGCTGGCGCACTGAGTGGGCAGGTGGCGTGGCACAGGAGATGGTTGCACCAGTCAGTGCCCTGTCACCTGCAGCTGCAGCCAAGATAAGTAAATGAAAACGTTCTTTGCTTAAATTATAACTGTATTTTGGGTGGAATCAATCAAGGAGGAAAATGCTTATGTCCGTCCATGTTCTGAATCAAATATTCATAAAACAATTATTAACCTCCGTTGTGGAGCCTTGTAGTTTATGAAACACCTTGTCTGAGCAATCCTTTAAAAAACAAGAGCAAGAGTGATGTGGTCTTATTAATTGAATTATGAATGTTTTAATTAATCACACGATTATCAACATTCTGTTAGAACAAATGGGAGTATAATACTCTGTCTGTGCCAACATGATATAGTTAATCTGAATCAAATATCCATAATTCATTTAGTAAACCTACATCCTGCAGGCTGTTGATTTTTAAGAAACATGCAGTGGTGGCTCCTCCGCTAAGGCGGAGGAGCGTCGCCCCACTGCTTTGCAGCAGTGAAAGAAAGGAATAATAAAAAGATAACTCGAGGTTATTATCATTTTATGTTTTCCTGCTGTTTCCTTGCAGGCAGGATGTGGCTGCTCCGATGACAGAGAAGCAGGGAAGAAGTGGCTTGCTCACACCAAAGTGCGCATGACTGCTTGGCCGGCCCTTTCGGGCCGACCGAACTGTCATGTGCACTTTGCATGTTCTCCATGCAGGCTGCATTACAGCCTGCGTGGAGAACATGCCCAGTCCCCCAGTCTAAGAGCCAAACCACAGCACACAGCACACAGACACAGCACACAGGCCAATCACAAGACTGCCTTGCAGCCTTGTGATTGGCTTAGGGAAGCCTCAGCCTGGGTGCTTCCTGCTTGGAAGACCTGCCAGGATAGAAGACAGAGGGACAACGGCAGAGATGCGTGGCAAGGGGGTAAGTTATTTTTTATCTTTTTTACTCCCATTTACACCCCCCCCCCACACCCTGCCACCCCTGATCACTGCTGGATGCTCCTGGAAACATGCAGCCCATTCAGTTATTAAAAAATCAAAGATCTAGTTTTTCAATGAGGTTTTGCAGAGAACAATGCTCAGTGTATGCGGGTGAGCCAGATGTTCAGGCCGAATTGGCAGAATGGCACATTAAAACTTTGCAGCTTCCACATCTGATGCATTTTGGGGAAGGCTTCATGAATTCCATAGCATGTGATCAAGGTGAAGTATTGTTGTGGTGTTGTCAAAGTTCATGTGATTTCATTTTATTTTGTTATCAGGGTAGATTGTCATAGCATGTCACTGCCTCTGATGTCATCCGGAACATAAGTTATATGATGTGAGTTCATGTGATATCCTCAGTTATGTTAACTAGAGAACCACACAAATCGGTAATGCCACTTATTTTCTTTCTGGCCAAGTTTGGGGATCTTTCATCACTGTTCAAGAGTGCTCCTGTTATACCCAGATCTGACATTCGATTGATAACGCAGGAATGTGAGTATCTGGATCCAGACACAAAGACAAAGCTACTTCAAGATCATATAAATCTCTGGATCCAAAACATGACATTAAGAAGCAAAAGCGCATACATGGGGGGGGGGGAGGGGGGGGAGACACAGGGCTTGAGAAAGACACTGCTATAAGATACGTTGCAGGATATTTTTGAACGAAATAAATCCTTCATCAATAATCATAGTAGAGACAATTATGTTACACTGTGATATCTTAGGCTACTTAGGCAGAGTAAGATAACCCCCCCCCACCACACCCATGTGCTGGTGAGACTGTGTCTCGAAAGAGATATGCTACACATTTGATGGCAATGTGACAAAGCCTAGACTTTTGAGAAATACCTTGGTAGTTGTTAGAAATTAGGTCCCTGGATGGCAGAGGTATGAACCCTGTCCAAGTAGTGACCACAATCCTAGTCAGGGTGAGTAAAATACACACTAAAAGTTAACCTGTGCTCTCCCTCTGGTAGCTGGGCACAGATAAATCAGGCTAAACTTAGGAGGTAATGTGTAAAGAATTGGTGCAGCACAACACAACACACAGTAGCACAATGAAAACACAACAGAATGACTCCACACCAGGTTAGACAAACAGGCAATAATTGTATAAATAAATCAAGACCAAAGCAACAAAAATCCAATAAGTAGAAGTTGAGATATTAATTTTGAAAGAATAAAAGTGTTCTTAGCTCTTAAAAGCAATCAGCTCTTATGAGGGTTATCTGGTTGCGCTGGACTGAGGCGAAGTCAAACGTTCAGGCTGAACCGTGATGGAGCGCAGGCCAGATACAAGAGCCGCGCAGGCCCTCTAAACAAAGTGCCTTGATCCTGGTCACTACAGCCAGATGCAGGGTGTAGCTGAGCAATGCATGTGTGTCAATCCTGCGGAGGCAGTCATGAATCGAGTTTTTTCATGTAGTGGTGGCGATGCGTCCATCACGAAGACGAAGTGCTGATGCCGAGAAACGTTAGTTCCTAGTTCGATGCGCTTGGTTTCTCTGCGCAGTCAAGGAGCTGCGCCGATCTTGCCAAACTGCTGCGGTGGCGATGCGCGATTCCGATGCATCGGTTTCTGGAGGTGATGCGCTAATTCCGAGTGCAATGCTCCGGGTCCACTCCCGCAGCAGGAGTGATACATCAGTTATGCTCCACACAAGCAGAGTATGCGTCGGTTTCACTGGAGCAAGCTCCTGGGTCCACTTCCAGTGGACCAGGTACAGGAGCAGATGATGAGACTTTGATGTCTTTGAGTATCAGAAAACAGAAGGCACGCCAACAAGCCTTGGAGATCACTCTGGGTTCAGGGCACGGTCCAGCTCTCCCTCAGCAGGGTCAGAGAGAAGCAGGAAGCAGAAAAGCAATCCATCCAGGGCAGCAGTCCTTGTAGCAGCACAGCCGTCGTTCTGACAGAGGTTCTTCACAGGTCCAGAAGTGTCTGATTTGGTGGGGTCAGAGACCCTGTTGTGTCTTTGAAATGGGGGTGATTTAAAAAAAGAGTCTTTGAAGTGCCCAGATGATCTTTCTTTCCAGCCCTGGCTCCAGACTCACTGCAAGGGGTAATCAACCCTTTGTTTGGGGACAGGACACTGCCTATTAAGGTGTAAGTGCCAGCACCTCCCTCCCATCTTCCCCAGGATGAACCTTCAGGATGCAGTTGGGCACTCAGACACACCTAACCTTCCTTTGTGTGTGGCTGTCTAGAGGGAATGCATAAAGTCAGCTGTCACCCACCCCAGACGTATATTGAAGACAGGCTGTAGGCACACAACGCTTTAAGAGCAGATAAGTGCCCATTTTCTAAAAGTGGCATTTCTAAAATAGTTATGCCAAATCCAACTTTACCAGTAAAGAGGACCTGTAATTACAATTCCACAGATATAAAACATGACAGAGCTACTCCTCTCTAATCAGGAAATACAACTAAAAAGTGTAATAAGCAATACCCAATGTTAACCCGTGAGAGGAGTAAGACTCACAGTTGTGAAAAACTATCAGACCCTGCAAAACTTAAAAGAACATGTCCTACCTTTTACTTTTACTTACTACGGGCTACCTAGGGCCTACCTTAGGGGTAACATGTGTTCTAAAATGGGAGTTTAAAGCTTGGTAAAGGGTGTTAAATGCCAAGTCAAAATGAGAGTAAATCTGCACACACAGGTGCTGCAGTGGCAGGTCTGAGACATGTTTAAAGGGTTACTTGTGTGGGTGGCATAATCAGTGCTGTAGGCCCACTAGTAGCATTTACTTGACAGGCCCTGGGCGCAGGTAGTGTCTTCTAGGGACTTACAGATAAATTAAACACCTCAATTGTGAATATACCAAATGTAACCATGAGTAGGGGAGAAGCACATGCACTTTACCACTGGTCAGCAGTGGTAAAGTGCTCAGAGTCCTAATGCCCAACAAAAAGAATAAGCAAAGAGATGAGGCAAGCAGGCAACAAGTCTGGGTGAAGACCACCCTAAGGCTGACAGGTCTGACTGTAGTCTCCTTGAGTGCACAGGTAAACAAGACACTATAAATGATGCCATGTTCTATCTAGCTTCCAGATTACCCACATCCTGCTGACTGCATTGCTAATACTGGCCCACAAGTGGAAATCCACCAGTACGCCTACATATGAACTTTGGTGTACCAAAATATGATCCATTGCCACTATGGAGAAGACCTTCATTAATATAATAGATAGCCCCAATAAACTACTGGATCGTGTCCCCATTACATAACTGTATATATATAAAACCACTGACCACAACCATGGTCCAATTCACCTCTGGAGGGGTACTTACTTCCAACCAACTCCTCCCTCTATACGAGACCTCTATCGGACAAGGAGATGGAATAGGTCTGGGCACCAAAATCATATGGCCCCATTAGCAAATCAGAGAATTAAAAATGTGGTCAGCATTTGCAAATTAAACTTAGAAAGACACACTGTATAGGTGTGTTGCGAGCTAAGGAAAACAACATGCATTTGCAGCAGGCAATCTTCGTGGTAGTATCAGAGAAATCAATAGCAAAACATGTCCACCAAACTAAAAACAGGTCCACCAAGTCAAAATACTGGCCCACACACTGACCGATCATACCAGCTCTTCTGGTACTGCCAGACTGCTCTGTAGGCCAGTCCAACTCTATAAGGGACCTACTATGAACAAGCACCTTCCTCACTCAATCCAGCAGCCATTCATGGAATTCTTATTTACATTGCAGGTGCAGTTGGACTAAAAATTTGCAGGCATACAGTTATTTATGTTTATTTTTAACTTAAGTGATTGTTGTGCTGGTTTTCGAGCAATTATGCTTTCCAAATCTAATAAAAGGGCAGCAAGATGAACTAATAGGGATCAGGATAAGGAGAGAGTTATGAGTAGGCTGCATCCAATGATGGAGGTATTGACTTGTTTGCAGCCTGCAATCCTGGCTAGGGAGGTTGGGGCAAAGCCTGAGATGTCAGGGGTTCCAGAACAGTCTAGGAGGAAAGGGGTGCCCCCAAGGATTGCTTTCCCGCTGATAGCGAAGAATCCTAGTAAATAGCAGGGTCCAGCAGGGAATGGAGCATTCCGTGCCTTTAGGGCCTGCAGATGTCCCCAGCGGAGTGTGGTAAATATTCTTTTACCTAGACTGAATTTCATACGGAATCTAAAATAAAGTAAAATAGCTCAGAATAATAAGAGGCAGAATCCGTGGTATAAGAGGTTTCTGAATGGGCTTTATTCCAAAATGGCCAACTCGAGTCGCGGCCTTCAGGTTCCGTCACCACGAGGGTTCAGGAAGTGAAGTACGATACTTTATTGACAAGAAGTAACTTTTATAGGTCATACATTACAATGAAACCAATATAGAAGGCGTAACAATTGATAAGAAGAAAGATACAGTGAATACGTAACCGAAACTGGGCGTAATAAGGAGCAAAAAGAAACATGATTGGCTCTGATTATCATACATAGGTGGATCTATAAGATAACACTTGACATAGATGCGCGCGCAGCAGCATGACGTGTAATTGACGTGCAACTAGGGGGTGAAGGGGGCTTGACATTTAGCTCTACATGTGGAGACAAAAAGTCTGGGGGGTCAAGTCAACCTAATCCCAAATCATATCTAACATCCTATGTTTAAAGAACTATGTTATCCACTAGGAAGGACTCTCGGGCAGAATCTATTCTATACTGACTGTGAGTGCGTGTTCAAGCGTCTAAGTGTCTATATGAGATGCGAGGGGCAGAAAACTTTCCATGGCAACAGGGCTATGAATTACTTGCATGAGGACGGAAAGGCCGAGCCCTTTGCTTGGGAGCTAAAGGAAATGTTTACCCAAACTACTAGACAGGAATGCATCGGCTGAAGAGCAAAGTAGATAATTCGAAGGTGAAATACAGCTCCTTGGCAGGCAGGCGAAACTGGCCGAGGCAGGCACCGTTAGCTGCACAGGGAGTAGGACAAAGTTCATGGATACAGATGCGAGCTCAAGTTGAAGCTGTCAGAGACAGAGAGCAGGGAAAGGCTTTGAAGACAGAATCGGGCCTACTCTGCCTGAACTGTAAAAATGGAGTAACTTAGCCATATAAAGTCGGTGGCCTTTCATACTTAGGAATCGAATATCCAGCCCATTGATGGCGGATCTGACAGAGGACATGTTGGTGGTGGGCGCACATGTGTTTGCGTCATCAAAACTGGAACTGGAGGGAACATACATGTACTTGTGACATGCACATAGAACCGTTGGGGTCCAAGATAGGGGACATAACTGATCAGGAAAATCCACATTTCCACATTCCCTCCTTGTCCCCTACTTGCCCTTCAAGAGATATCGATCTTCATTATTCCATCGATTTGCTCATGGAGCATCATTTCTTCTTCTTTCTTCTTCCGGGATTTTGAACGAAAACCTTGATATGGAATACACGATGTGGCACACAGACCACAAATCGCTGGTCCACATTGCAGGCATAAGCAGCAACTGAATAGTATAAGAAGGCCAATACCTAGGAAGGATAGAACACTCCATCCCCAGGCTGATATCACACTCCAAAACCACCCGGACCACGTCCAAGTGCCTGTATTCTCGTGTATCTGGCTCACAATCTTATGAAGGCGTGTTATAGCTCTATATACAGATGGCGAATTTTCTGGTATGAATATGCAGCAGCTGGATCCGATGACCCTACAAGCTCCGCCCCTATCGGCCAGGATGACGTCAAGGACAAGACGATTCTGAAGAACAACAATTCTCATCACCGATTGTTCCTCTGTCAGATTGCCTAGGGCGGCTATAGTCTCATTTACTACAGCTTCAAGAGTCTTGGTTAGTCTACGTATCAGCTTACTATTTGATATTGTACCTATATAGGGAAAGATACCTTTATTGAAATCTACATACTTGTCCCATGCCGTCTCAGTATAATCGACAACTGGGAGATCTCTTCGCTCTCTATTGTGTACTAAATGAACATTTCGATAATAATCAGGAGGAGCTAAGAAAACAGGTGGCAAAAGGAATGCTATGTAACAGGTACCATCCCAATCTAGAGGCAGACGCATATATGCGGTCTGACCACATATAAAGTAGGAATGGCGAGAAGCTCTAAATGAAGATTTACCTTGATCACTATATTCTACTGTAGTAACGCATTTGCTATGGCCCATATGTATGGAACCAACTTTTCTTACACATAATTCACCCTTAACTGGAAATACTGACATAGTGGGCAGAATTAGTTCAACTTCGGATTTGACATTCAGAATCATAAGATTAGGTGTAAAATTACCTAATCCATACACTTCATTTTCTAGATCAGTTCCTGTTCTACTGGGGTGGCCCTCCTTGTCTGGGTAGCAGACTTTGAATAAAACTAGATTCAGATTTCCCCATATCCAATGTTGTTGATAAACTGCTGTGTCTGGGTCTATGGAATTTAGTAAACTAAACCATGCTCCACAGGAGCCATTATGTGTGAATGGGTGGGGGAAGAAAGGCAGAACTCCTTTGTTATTCTGATAGGGAGGGAGTCGGCCACACACCCAACAATTGGTGGCATTACTAGTCTGATGGGAATGATGTAACATACTAATGAAAGTGTTATTGCGCAGCGCAAGTCTATAAGATAATTCATGTGGCGGTAGGTCACTAAAAGAATGTTCAGCAGCAACATTATAAACATGTCTAGAAGTAGGGTAATATATGTGCAAAATCATACTCGTAATAATTATTAAAAGACTCAATAAAAACAGAATTAATAATGTCCCCATACAGTAGCTACGCAGTGATTTACAATACGCCCGTCGTTTCAACATTTTCCGGGTATTTTCTCTACTCAGGTCCAAGGGATACATGTCAGAGACAATTCAACCGCTTCACCTTGGAGAGGACTTAAACAATCAAATTGCTCGACTGTTTGGGCCTAAGCTTTAATTTATAGTTCTGAGAGTCATTCGGTTCAACAAAGGGAAGTTTTGAATCAGTCTGTGAGGGAGTGCAGGGCACAGTGTCTATATCCGAGGATAGTCCATGAAATTTCTTGATGTGGCTTGAATGAATCCAGCCCTTGCGGCCCTCGATCTTCACGGCTGTTCTTGTAGTCAACAGGACTAGCTTGGGTGTCTTCCACCTGGGCTCCAGTTGAGTCTTTCTGTCAAAGTTCCTCACGAAGACATAATCACCCGGGATTATGTCATGGGGTTTCACCTCAGTGTTGTCAGGAAAGGCTGCAGCTACCTGTGAACGACAAGATTGTAGTGCAGACATCAAGGAAGCCAAGTAATCTGTCAGCATATTACAATCAACATCAGTTATTTTACGTGGTATAGGCGTCCCCCACATATTTGGTGGTCTGCCGAAGATCACCTCATACGGTGATAGCCCTGTTCGAGAGTGTGCTACCATTCTTATGTAAAATAGTGCAACTGGTAAGGCTACTATCCAGTCAACACCTTTCTCCTTACATATTTTAGACAATCTGATTTTCAAAATTTGATTATGTCGTTCCACGAGACCTGCTGCCTCGGGGTGTCGGACACAGTGGAATTTCCACTGATATCCCAACAAAAGTGAGACATGTTTCATTAATTCGGATGAGAAAGGCTGGCCGTTATCTGAATATACAACACGTGGTAAACCGTACCGTGGGAAGAATTCTCGAACTAACTGCTTGGCAGTGGTCGGGGCAGTGTAATCTGATACTGGGTACGCCTCAGTCCATCGGGAGAGAGCGCAGACAACTACAAGAACATATTTGAATCCTCGACATCGTTCCATCTGGATATAATCCATTTGGAGGACTTCAAAAGGATGATCAGGAGTCTGAAATCCACCCTGCTCTACGGGGACACTTTTTCCTGGGTTGAACTGACAACATATCATACAGGTACGGACTTTTTGTTTAGCTGCTGCTCGTAAATGTTTATTGAACCAAATGTGTTGAATGCTGTCTAGCATAGCTTTCTCTCCTAAATGCGCCGGACTGTGAATTGTAGCTATAATGGCTTGGACCATAGAGTCAGGAAGAAACCATACAGATTTCTCCTTCGTCATCCATCCCTGATCCGTTTGGATCCCTCCTAGTTCAGTCCATTTCTTTATTTCTTCTGCTGTGGCATGTGACTGTATGTCAATTACGTCAAGTGCGGGATCCTTAATTGTCATACACTGTGTTGGTGTCTGAACTATTGGCTTTGTCATGTCGGATGTGCGAGTCTGAGCAGTCTGTTTAGCTGTTCTGTCAGCTAAATCATTGCCTTGAGAAATGATATCAGTAACCTTCGTGTGTGCTTTACATTTCATAATCGATATAGCAGTGGGCAGATGGATTGCGTCTAACAAAGCATGAATGAGAGACCCATGCTGAATATGGGTCCCATGAGAAGTTAAATAACCCCTCTCTCGCCAAAGCACCCCGAAGTCATGTACGACTCCAAATGCATAACGTGAATCAGTGTATATGTTAACTTTCTTATTTGTGGCTTGAATACAGGCTTGTGTTAGAGCAATAAGTTCTGCTGCTTGGGCTGACAAAGTATCTATACAGTTTGTTTCAATAACTTCAGTGTCTGTTGTGACTGCATACGCGGCCACTAAACCTCCTGTACTTGTTCTCATGCACGATCCGTCTACATACAACGTCAGGTCTGGATCTAACAATGGAACGTCTGTCAAGTCTTGTCTAGGTTTCGTCTTTATTTCAATAACTTCAACACAATCATGAGCTAGTGGGTCTGTTCCAATTACAGGTAACAGTGTAGCAGGATTCAATGTATTACAACGTCGGATCTCTATGTGTGGCTGAAACAATGTCAGTTCATAACCGGTAAGTCTTGCTATGGTCAAGTGTTGTGTTTGCGTTCGGTTCACAAGAACTTCTACTGCATGTGGTACTTGTACTGTCAATGGATGTCCTAACACTATGGCATCGCTTTGTCTGATTGCTAAAGCTGTTGCTGCCACTGATTTCAGGCACGCAGGCAAAGCCTGAGCTACGGGATCTAATGTACTGGAAAAATAAGCACATGGCTTGCGTGATCCTGCTTGTTCCTGAGTGAGTACTGACAAGGCAGTACCTTCGCGCTCTGTAACAAAGAGTGTAAAATGTTTGCTATAACATGGTGTCGCTAAGACAGGTGCTTGACATAAAGCTTTCTTTAAGCTTTCAAAAGCTTGTGTGTGTTCCTGAGTCCAAGGGAGGACAGTCGATGTGGCTGCCTCCTGTGTTGTCAACTGAATGAGTGGTTTTGCTAGGAATGCATATTGAGGGATCCACTGCCTACAATATGAAGTGAGGCCTATGAAAGTCCGCACCTCCTTTTGTGTCTGGGGTATTGACATGTTAGCAATTAACTGGATGCGATCTGGTGTAAGCTGCCTTCCCTCCTTGGACAGCGAGTGACCAAGATAAATAACTCGCTGGACACAGAATTGCAGCTTAGAAGGAGACACCTTGTGCCCCTTATCGGCTAGAAAATGTAAAACTGTCAGAGAAGCCTTTTCACATTCGGGTTCGCTTCGGGCGGTGATCAGCAAATCATCGACATATTGAAGCAGTGCAGTATTGACTGGCATGTGGATACTGTCAAGTTCTCGTTTCAGTGCTTGGCTGTAGATGCTGGGGCTTTCTGTGAATCCTTGGGGAGCGCGTGAGAATTTAAAACTGCGCCCATTTAAACTGAATCCGAACAAATATTGGCTTTCCGGATCTATGGGGACGCTGAAAAAGGCATTCTTGAGATCAATTACAGTAAAGAATGTTGCTTCGGAATCAATTGCTGTCAATAATGATGAGATATCGGGGACCACAGGAAATTGTGGCACAATGCACTTGTTTAGTTCACGCAAATCAATAACCAATCGATATACTGGCGGAGCAGTAGGATCAGTTCGTTTAAGAATCGGAATTATCGGTGAATTACATACATTGGAGTCTGTTTCTACAACTACTCCTTGGGCAATTAGCTCATCAATGATTTTCAGCAAAGCCACTACAGCATCTTGCGGTAACTTGTATTGTCGCATTCGTGGTAGTACCACTCCTGCTTTCAATGTGACTCGGTATGGTGTAATGTTCATGCAACCAACATCAGTAGGGCCTTGTGCCCATAGATGCGCTGGTAAAGTCTGTAATCGGCGATCCATGTCTCTTGATACATAATGACCTTTAAAATCACGTAAAAACAATCTTACTCCTTCCGGAGAACAACAGATAATAGCCCCTAGGGCTTTTAATGTCTTGATACCTAACAAGTTTTCTGGACAGGATTTGGTAAGTAATAAATCAGTAGTTCGTGTCAGGGGACCAATCGTAAGTGGAAGTGGCTGTGATACCTCATTAACGATAGGCTTTCCTGAAAAACCAAGGGAAACATTTTGAGAGCCTGAGAGGGGTGCCCCTGGAACTTCACTACGCTTTATTGTTGTTCGACTTGCCCCTGTATCGAGTAAAAATTTCCTGTCTTGACCTAATAATTCACTATGTACATAAGGTCCTTCTTGATCTACAGGAATCTCAATAAGGGGTAAGTCAACTTCCCTCTCTAGGCTAGTTCATGCGTAACGCTGATACTCAGGGTATTCATACTGTGCGGTCTGATACATTTGTCGTGTTGTGGTTTGTGTGGCAGTAGCAGGCAACGGTGGTGCAGCTGGCACAAACTGTATGGGTTGTTGTGAGGCTGGCATAGACTGTTGCTGAGCTGGCATGGACTGTCCATGCTGCATAGCTCCTTGTTCATTCTGATCCTGTCTGAGTGGTCGTGGTCTTTCTTTTGCAATACCCATAGCTATATTACGCTTCAGGACTTGACAATCGTGTACATAATGGCCTAGTTGTTTACAGTAATTGCACGTTCCTTTTACAGGGACTGCTGACTCTCCGGAATGCGTCACACCCTTTTTGTGACCATCCGCTGGTACTGTCTGAGAAACTAGCATTTTCATTTTTGTATCTTTCATACGTCTTTGTTCGTGCTCTTGTTCATCTCTAATTCTATTGTGATGATACTGTAACATTTGTAGCATTTGTGACGGAGTGTTACTTTGCCAGGTACTCTCGAATTTCAATATTCTATTCTTCACTGGAGGCAATGCATTTTCTACTAATTTTGTCACAAATAAATGTGGATACGACTCACTACTTGTTTTTATACCACTATTTATACCAAAACATTTTTCAAATCGGGCATAATAATCACTTGTGTCTTCATCATGCTTTTGTTTACAGGCCGAGATTGCACCCCAATCTTCCTTTTTCGTAGTTAATAAACGTGGCAGTACTTGTACTAGTAAACCTGGTAATGCTTTAACTTTATCCCCGAGCCCTGAACCTGCAGTTCGGGCCTTTTCTTCTACTTCTAATGCTGTCCAATCTATCTTTTGGTCTCCCACTTCCCACTCTTTTTCTTTCAGTTTTTCATAAATGCCAGCAGGCATTAGTACCTTTAATATCGTCATAATATCAGGATAGGTATACTCTCCCATCAGTAACATGTCCTTAATTTCTCGGTGAAAACCCGCTGGGTCTTTGTCATGACTGGGTACTACTTTCTTCATTTCTAACAATTCAATTTTTGTTATGGGTGTGTATACAAATACACGGTGAAACTGATTGTCTTCGCCTTTTATTGGGTGCACTTCTCGTAAGGGATTTTGTCTATCCATATAATACGGCGTTCTTTCTTTGCGGGGCAGCGAGAAAGAATCCGGACTTACAAAAAGGACATACTGTTTACGTGACACTAATATTTCTTTAATTAACTTGTTACTAGAACCTCTCCATCTGTTCGCGAGTAGTTCCGTTAATATATCAGGTAAAGGACCAGGATCAGCATGTTTGTTCTTATATAATATAAGGAGTTGCTGAATCATATAGATTCCAGCTAAACGTTGTTCATCTGGACTGAGGTTAAAAAACGTGTGTGCTACGGTCTCATCACCGTATTTTTCAGGACTGTCAATCCAGTGGACGGCTGATCTGGCTAATTCTTGCTCATCCATGGAATCGAGGAGGTGGTAACCCCTTCGTTCTCGGAGTATTTTATCTGCGGCTTGAAACAAATGTTCAGGAGACTTCAGATTCATTACAGGCGTCGGATACGTTCTGCTATTATTTGGACATACAGAGTGTATGGGATCAGAAAAGCATCTAGTATTATTACAGGATCTTCCTCTACCTACATAGGCTATGGTCTCTGACTGTCTTGCGGAATCCCCTGATTCGGACACTTCATCTTGCTCGAACTCGTCTGTTTCCAATCTTTCTTCATGAATACGTTCTATTTCTTTACGGATTTTTCGGCACATGGCTATTATACAGTTTTGCTTATCGTGTCTCCCTTCTGATATATTCTGGCTCCATCTTGTAAGAATAAGCATTGCATTCGGGTCTACCCCCGGTCGGTCTTGATTTCTGATCACACAGTTTATGAGGAAACGTAACAGTTCCCCCTGTATCTCTACTTTCTGGAATTCCATAGCTCTATTAATACATTCTGGATCTCGCCCTGTTTGAACAAAATGATATATCTTATCTAGATGCGTAGTCATTCCTGGTAACTTCGCTAAATACCCTGCGGCTCGTCTGATGCGTAATGATGCCAGGACCATTTCGTCCTCTTTACCGACCACAGGGTCATATCTACAATCTATAAGAAGTTCCTTAAGCGCACGTTCACTTACGAATTTGGGTGTACGTGAATGCGCTGACTCTTGAAAAACAAGTTTATTTATTCTAGGTGGCGTAGAGGTATTGCTAGCACCTCCCGTGGCCCCATCTGGGGCGTCGGGTGTGAATGGATTCGTCGAACGTGACACAGCAACTATAGGTGTGGACACCACTGTAGAATCGATTGCGGAGACAGATGCGGAAACAGATGTGCTTGCCGAAGCTTGTGTCGGGACTTGCTGTTGCACGGGGACAGATACCTGATCCTGACGTTGAACCCCTCCGCCAGACGGTCTATGTGGTGCGGGGTTAGCATACTCGGGAGCTGCGTCATCTAGATATGAGGAAAGAAAAACATCTTCTGCGGTTCTGGGATGCCCTTTAGGATGTACCTTAATTGGAAATAATGGGGGTGGCAAGTCTTTTGGCATCTCTGGAACAGCCTTAGGTAGTCCTTCGGCTAGAAGGGGATACATACCATTCATAAGAGCATTTCTTTGTCTATCTACTTGTTCTGATTTCACTCGGATACCTTCCTCAATTAATAGATTTTCTTGAACTTTATTTGAACTTTCTTTACTCCTCTCTTCTTGTCTACGTGCTTTTTCTGTACGTCTATGAGATTCTTTACGCCATAACTCAACAGCGTCTTTCTGTGACTGTCTGACTTTTCTTTTCCATAACTCTTCCTCGACTTTCATGATGCACTCTGCATCCCAGGTTCCCGCTGCGGGCCACCTTTGACTTTCTGGCAATCCCTTGGTATAATCTACCCATAAATCAAGAAATAATATGGCATCTAAGCCATGCTTGTGATACATAAAATGCCCTGGAGTGTCCCTAGGAGGAATAGGAACTGCTTCTTCAAGCACCCCTTTTCTAGTAGTAATCTGTCTTAACTTCGAAAAGAGCGGCATATTGACAACTGGTCTGATACCTGGTCTTGAACACACTTAATACGAAAAACACAATAATGAACAATCACTCATACCACAATATGCAGGACATTTTAACACATTAAATATTGAACATAAAACATTATCCAGAAATGACCAACAATGATGACAGTCTGCATAACTAATCACCAAGCAGAATTCTCGACAACAACTAGATACTTCGGAATACTTGATATACTGCTAAACAGTACATATACACTGCTAAACAGTGCAGACCGGATTTGTGTACCCAAATCCGTCTTGACCGGCACAACCTATGTGCGCGTCAACACGCCTCCCCGGCGATGGTACTCACCGGGTAGCTCCTTGAAACGGAAGGCCTCAGAGAATGGACGGGACTCGATGACTGCGGAAGGCGGACCCTCTGGACATCGGGACTTCGAAAACCTGGTGGGCCTCTGTATACCTCGGATCTTGCTCTCTCAGCTAGGCTCTGGTCGGGATACTTCGCACTTCTCACCGCCTCGTCTGGGTTGATCGCAGCCTCAGTCGCCCCCGCTTGACCGGAGGGAGCTACAGGAAAATCCTGCTGGTACGCGTTATGGTCCGTCCAGCTGTGGCAGGAGACCGGGCCTGCAACGCACCGCCGGCGCGTGAGATGAGAAAGTGTCCCTGTTCGGGCGCCATTATGTGGTAAATATTCTTTTACCTAGACTGAATTTCATACGGAATCTAAAATAAAGTAAAATAGCTCAGAATAATAAGAGGCAGAATCCGTGGTATAAGAGGTTTCTGAATGGGCTTTATTCCAAAATGGCCGACTCGAGTCGCGGCCTTCAGGTTCCGTCACCACGAGGGTTCAGGAAGTGAAGTACGATACTTTATTGACAAGAAGTAACTTTTATAGGTCATACATTACAATGAAACCAATATAGAAGGCGTAACAATTGATAAGAAGAAAGATACAGTGAATACGTAACCGAAACTGGGCGTAATAAGGAGCAAAAAGAAACATGATTGGCTCTGATTATCATACATAGGTGGATCTATAAGATAACACTTGACATAGATGCGCGCGCAGCAGCATGACGTGTAATTGACGTGCAACTAGGGGGTGAAGGGGGCTTGACATTTAGCTCTACATGTGGAGACAAAAAGTCTGGGGGGTCAAGTCAACCTAATCCCAAATCATATCTAACATCCTATGTTTAAAGAACTATGTTATCCACTAGGAAGGACTCTCGGGCAGAATCTATTCTATACTGACTGTGAGTGCGTGTTCAAGCGTCTAAGTGTCTATATGAGATGCGAGGGGCAGAAAACTTTCCATGGCAACAGGG
Organism: Triturus cristatus; assembly: GCF_964204655.1. Classification (NCBI taxonomy): domain Eukaryota; kingdom Metazoa; phylum Chordata; class Amphibia; order Caudata; family Salamandridae; genus Triturus; species Triturus cristatus. Next base: position 1,655,483,711 of record NC_140590.1, on the reverse strand, counting down.
CTATGAATTACTTGCATGAGGACGGAAAGGCCGAGCCCTTTGCTTGGGAGCTAAAGGAAATGTTTACCCAAACTACTAGACAGGAATGCATCGGCTGAAGAGCAAAGTAGATAATTCGAAGGTGAAATACAGCTCCTTGGCAGGCAGGCGAAACTGGCCGAGGCAGGCACCGTTAGCTGCACAGGGAGTAGGACAAAGTTCATGGATACAGATGCGAGCTCAAGTTGAAGCTGTCAGAGACAGAGAGCAGGGAAAGGCTTTGAAGACAGAATCGGGCCTACTCTGCCTGAACTGTAAAAATGGAGTAACTTAGCCATATAAAGTCGGTGGCCTTTCATACTTAGGAATCGAATATCCAGCCCATTGATGGCGGATCTGACAGAGGACATGTTGGTGGTGGGCGCACATGTGTTTGCGTCATCAAAACTGGAACTGGAGGGAACATACATGTACTTGTGACATGCACATAGAACCGTTGGGGTCCAAGATAGGGGACATAACTGATCAGGAAAATCCACATTTCCACAGGAGTAGGCACAATTGTAGGGGGTGAACGGGGCACTGGGAGTGGTTTCTATGGGAGCAGCAGGCAGCCCTGATGAGGGCCTCTGTTACTAACACAGCGCTGCTGTGACTGGGCCTGTGCCCCCAAAGCAACCCCCTCCCCCCACCCAGGGAAGGAAACAAGAGTGCTGGACAGCAGCTAGCGTTCCCCTCAGCACAACAACTCTAGCTGTGTAGTGTTGAAGGGGGGCTGTCCACAGTCCTTACTGGTAGCATATCCTCGGGTGTACCGGAAGAGGATGACTTAGCAAAGGCTAGGAGGCTGATGGTTCTTTTTGGGAGCGGAGAACTGGGTCAAAAGGCAGCTGTCCACCCGACACCCCAGTTTAGCTCCACACCAGGAATTGGGCTGCACCTATGCCCGCACCCATGTGGACCTCTCAGTCAGTAGGACCATGCAGGGAACTTGCTCGCAGTGTGCAGGTGGTTTTGGCAGCAGTTCCAGTTCAGAAGAATGTGGCCAATAAGGCTGGTTCATCAGGTATTGTTATTCTCTTGCCTAGAATGGGCCTTGGATCTGTGCAGTCTGAGCATGATCAGTTGGCTGTGTATTTGTTGACAGAAAGGAAAGAAAAGATTATAAAAAATTCCTTTGTTTAGATTTTTGATTTGATATTGGGATCCCCATCAGGAGATGCAAGGAGTGCTTGCAATGCAGTATCTGCTCACACAGCCAGCAGAAACCCAAAGCAGATGAGAAACCATGGTCAATTGAGTGAAAGTATTCATGCTGTTTCAAGCAGTGTGTTTTGAGAAATTTCCAGAGTTACAACCACAACTGTCCTGTTATCAAAACAAGATAGTGTGCACCCTGGACTCTCTCACGTGTCTAGTTTAAAAAAAAATGCTAGTTTGGTAGGTTTTCCTAGGTGCCGAATGAGCTGTGGCCCAAAATCCACAGCAAAAACACATTGCAAAAATGCATAGTTTTTTACTTGAAAAATGTGATGTGTCTATGTTGTGTTTGGTGCCCTTTCCTGTCACAGGCACTTGACCTACCGACACAAGTGAGGCACTGTTTTTCTTAGGAGACTTGTGGGAATGCTGAATGGTAGGACATTTGTGACTGTCTGCAGATTCCAGGACTTTTCCTCACAGAAATGCAAGAAAAATGTGTTTTTAGGAAAAGTTTGTGCTTTGCAAGAGATTCTGGGTAAAAAAACACCTGGTGGGAGCCATGCAAGCACCACACCCTGGACTCCCCCGGGTGTCTAGTTTTCAATAATGTGCAGGTTTGGTAGGTTTCCCTAGGTGCCGGCGGAGCTGTGGCCCAAAATCCACAGCTATCCTCACTGCAATAAACACATCATTTTTTAGTTGATAAATGTGATGTGTCTATGCTGCGTTTGAAGCCCTTTCTTGTCACGTGCACTTGGCCTACCCGCACAAGTGAGGCACTGTTATTCTTGGGAGACTAGGAAGAATACAGGGTAGTAGAAAATGTGTTGCTCCATGCAGATTCCAGGAGCTTTCCATACAAAAATGCAAGGAAAATGTGGGGTTTTAGGCAAAGTTTGAGGTTTGCACTGGATTCTGGGTAAAAAAAACTGGTGAGAGCCATGCAAGTCACCCTACCCTGGACTTCACCGTGTGCCTAGTTTTCAAACATGTGCTGGTTCGGTAGATTTCCCTAGGTGCCGGCTGAGCTGTAGCCCAAAATCCACAGCTACCCACATTGCAGAAAACACTTCATTTTTCAGTGGATAAATGTGATGTGTCTACATTGTGTTTGAAGCCCTTTCCAGTTGTGGGCACTTGACCTTCCTGTACATGTAAGGCACCGTTATTCTTGGGAGACTTGGAAGAATGCAGGGTGGTACAAAATGTGTGGCTCTCTGCAGATTCCAGAAGTTTTCCACACAGAAATGCAAAGAAAATTTGGGTTTTTAGTCAAAGTTTGAGCTTTGCACGGGATTCTGGGTAAAAAAAAAACCTGGTGAGAGCCATGAAAGTCACCCCACACTGAATTCCACAGTGTGTCTAGTTTTAAAAAATGTGCTGGTTTGGGAGGTTTCCCTAGGTGCCCGCTGAGCTTTATTAGTGGACAAATGTGATGTGTTTATGTTGCATTTTGCGCCATTTCCTGTTGTGGGCAATTGGCCTATACATACAAGTGAGGCACCATTTTTGCTCGGGAAATGTGGTAACGCTAGTAGCGCATTTGTGGGCTCCTTCAAATTCCAAAAGTTTTCCTCAGATACATGCAAGGAAAGTGTGTTTTTTTAGGCAAAGTTTGAGATTTTCACGGGGTTCTGGGTAAAAAAAGTCTTACGAGAGCCACGTAAGTCAACACACCCTGGCCTCCCACAGGTGTCTAGTTTTCAAAGATGTGCTGGTTTCATAGTTTACCCTATGTGCCGGCTGAGCTAGGGGGCAAAATCTACAGGTAATAAAAAACATAGATTCTGCTGGGTGAAATATGATGTCTCCTAGGTCACGTTTTGGGGTGTTTGTGTCACAGGCTCAAGTAGGGTACCATTGAATCAGGAAACATGGGGGAATACAGAGTAGTGGAACATTTATCATTACCATATTGAATATATCTCAGTTTGTGCCTTTCAAATGCAAGCAAGTGTGTAACAAAAAAGACATTTTACAAAATGCCATCTGAAACAAATGTCATTATGGGTACTCATAAATCTGGAGATGTACAAAAAACCATTGCTCCTCAACTCAGTGTCTAGTATACATTTCATAAATACCGAGTTTTCCTTTACACCCATTTAACATTCTTTAAAATTTACCATATGTGTCAGAAGCCAAACACACACATGCATTAACCTGACTTATCTAGGCCCAGCAGGAGAGATGCAGAAGACAGTTCGACCACTCCCAATGCCACGGAGAACAGAGAACTGCTCCCAGAGAAGCAAGTCAAGGGGAATGGGGGTTGGGAGAAAATAATAAAGACAGCCTGCGATGTGTGTAGTGGACCTCCCTCACTGACTTCTTGGCCTGGAGCAGATGTGGGTTGGGACTGGACCCAGGGAAGATCCACTTTCTGTAGGGGGAGAAGGGCAAAAGGGATACTCAGTGCACTCAGCCCCCTCAAACACTCTGTCTCCAAGCATACTGGAATTAAGGTTCAGGGTCACATTCACACTGCCCAAGCTGAGGCTGTATAGACACTTACTTCCATGGTACAAGCTGTGTGTCTATGAACTATGACAACAGGAAACGCAGTAGAACGTAAGCCCTTAGAGATCAGTGCCTTATGACCTCTATTGAAAGTTCTCCCATGCTTTCCAAGAGCAGAGCCACATGCAGCTAAGCATCTCTTAGGTTAGTAGTTCTAGAGATAGTGCATGCACCAGTACCGTAGTGACTCCGAGGTAAATAGCACCTAGGAACGATGTGCACTGTCAATTGCTTCGGACTGTAATGTCAACCATTAATTAGTATGGTTAGTAATGCGCGCGCGCGAGACCTCGGCGATGCTGACTCAGCTGTTGGGGAGTCTCCCCGTTGAGTTCAGGGCCACTGCCGATGACACAGGAATGACAGGAGGACTGTGTGCAGGAACAGGAAGGCGTCCCTCGACGACTGAGGCCGGTTGTGGCTTGTTTCCGGACGGAGCTCGAGTCCAGACGGCACAACTGGAACTGTCTTCTCTGATAGGCAGATTGCCTAGCAGGCTATGGTTGTTGGGAGTGGTTTATGTACCCTCCTGCGGCCAACGCTGGGCTGGCACGTTGACATGAACCTGGGCATAGTAGGACATGAAGTCCTTTAGGCTCCCGCAATGTCCCGCAACGTTATTAAGTCATAACGCCGCCTTAGCCATACTCGTGGTTGCGGTGCCTGTGAGCGCATGTATCTTGTAATGTTATTCCTGCCACCATAACGCTGCTTTAGCCAAGCTTGTAGTTATGGTGCCTTTGTATAGTGCTGCATGCACTGCCACACCACATACTCAGGTAGGCACAAACATACGTGTCAACCACACCACACACTGCAAGGCATACCACTCACGTATTGAGACACCAGGCTCCAGAGAGGGGGTGGGAGGCCTAGCAGTGAAATGGTTAATGATTTGCTGCAGTGATCGTGCAAAGTACAGACTGGTCCACTGCATCTCGTTTCTTGCAGATAACTGTAACTTTGATGGTTTCTTAAGGAAACTTCATTGTGTTGGAGTATGAGATATTGATGAGCTAGTCTTGTGTCTTCATACATTGGCCCGATTGGAGCATTTTATGGGAACCATGTGTAGGTATATCAAATGTTAGAACTGTGCAATGAAAGCCAGAGCAGAGTACAACACAGCTCAAACATACTGCAGACATGGCTTTGTCTTCTTCAAGACTGCTTAGAGCAGAGAAGGGTGGCCTCTTTATGGGAGAACTGATATATTAACTTTTTCCCTTTGGGAATACTTTATAATAATTTGTCCTTTTTATTGTGAGACTTTGATTTAGAACTTCATATTCACTAAATGTATTCATGTATTGATTATTAATTGACACTGATATAATGATTTTAATCCTGTAAACATTTAACCTTTAATAAGCTTTCAGGGTTTGAAAACGTGACCACTTTGTGTCTTCCTAATGGAGCCTTATGTGCCTCAAGTTATTTAAATGCATTTATTTGATGGTTAGCCTCATTGTGGATTTTGATTTGTTGGATAGTGCTTTATGGGCCCAGAACTTGCACGAAGAATAGTGCTACAACACCCACAATCAAAGAGTACCCTTTTATGACCGACCCGTGTTCCTCCAGATTGTACAGACACAAAACAGAACTTCAGGGTAATGGAACCCAAATCCAAACATGTGGATTCGAAGGCTGTATCCTTAATCCCATAAAGGTCAACCTTGTGTTCAGGCCCTCCTCAGAACAGGTGTATAATTTCCATTGTGTACTCCTATTGTGAGGAGGAGGCTTATCTTGAGGGAAAGGATGGGCTGGGGGTGGGCTAGACATTTAACAAGGGTTTGGTTGACGTCCATTCATCAGAGGAGTTGTGTCAGGCCAAGCGGCGATTTCTGGATTTATGCACAGGGAAAGACTGGTCAATATATGATAGAGGCGTCTTTTTATAGAACATTTAACACATTAGGGAGTCCTACCTCCATCCTGGAATTCTCAACTCAGAACTGAACATACATGAGCCCTTCCTGTTGGTTACAACTCCTTAGTAACCACATAAGAAGCAAAACTAAACTCATTAAAACAATCAAAACAATGACCAACAAGTGAAATCCTAGAAAGAAGAAGAATGGAATACGGCCAACATCTTTACATTCAGCAAAACGCTAAATTGTTGTCCCTAAAAGTCATGCTTTGTTTATCATATGGAGATATAATTCTTCCAAAGATCCCAAAGTAGCGCTTGCACAGGGTAGGTAGAGCTTCAGAATGCTTGACAGGAATCACCTCGTGATGTCCTATGAATCAGAGTGGGCTAAAGCGTGTCTCTTCCAACTCGCCAACTAGCAGCGGTGCAATGTGGCTAAATTCCACTCTGGGCTTAGCTTGGTCAGTAAGGTGGTGGTGGGGGGGGGGGGGGGGGTAAGCTTCCGATTTCCCAACAGTCACACTGCTTAAAATAAATTATATGAGAAGCAGGGCAGGAGGGGTGCTTAAGAAGCGGTGTGAAGGGATAGACTGAGGGAGGTACTTTAAATAATTATATTTTGTAAAATAACCATTTTTAAGACCTTTAAAACAGAAACGAGTGTGTCTGCATTTTTGTTTGTATGTGTATGTAAACATCCTGAAGAATTCCGATAAAAACCTCACCATAGCCGACTTAAACTACCTGTACCCAACTATTTACTACCCAAGACATTTATTAGGGGGGTGTAACACCCCAACCACACCCCATGAAGCTACACCCCTTGTCCCACCTGGAAGTCGCCACCCTTCTTTAGCTCTTGCTGTGTCTTTCACTTCTTTTTTTTTTTTTTTTTGATTTCAAAGTATTTTATTAATTTTATAAGCAAGTACGTTAGCATTTCTGTTACAAGGTTAGCCAAACGTAGGGGCAAAGTATCAAGACGGGCGATAAAATTATCGCCGCTTTAGAGGCAGAAAACTGCCGCTAAAACGGCGATAATGGGCTTGATAATATGCTCTATGGAATTCCAATTGAAGCTCAGGTTAGATGTTCTTCACATCTAACCTGAGCTTCAACTGGAATTCCATAGAGCATATTATCAAGCCCATTATAGCCGTTTTAGCAGCAGTTTTCTTCCGCAGAAGTTGCGATAATTTTATGGCCTGTCTTGATAATATGCCCCGTAGTTTGTAGAGCAGTGTTTACAGGCACTTTGAAATATGTGTTTAGCTAATCCCCTCTGACTTGACTTCCTGAAAATTAGGCAAAGGGTGAAAGAAAGAAGCAGAAGAGAAAGAGGTGAAAGGAGGATACAAGAAAGGTTCTGTAATAATGAGACTAATTAGACTTAAAGTCGCGTGACAAAGCTGTCACCCCGCTGGGTTGCTTGTGGCGAGATTGGTAGTCGAGTCAGCCCACCCGTCTCCCCGTAGGGCCATGGTAGTAGCGCTCCATCTTCTCGTCCCACCTCCCACCGAGGGGGGGTGTCGGCGAGAGGAAATGGTTTCATAGGGGTTCTTAAGAGTCTAGGTACGTGTCGAGTGACTTCCACATCCCCCTGGTTGCTGACCTCCAGGTTGAGTTCTGTAGTGCAATGCTATCTGCCCCTCTGAGATGCATAACCCAGTTGACCCAGCCTCTGTATGATGTCTTACTTGCGTCCTTCCAGTTGGCCAGGACCATTTTTACCGCCGCGGTCAGTAGCAGGTCTAGTAGGTCGTTGTCCTGTTCTGATCTTAGTTCTGTGTTCATGAATGCGGTGGTGAGAGAGGAAAATTCAGGTGTTAGTGCTTTATTTATGAAACCAAAGATTTTCTCCCAGAATGTTTTGAGTGTTGGGCAATGGTAGATAAGGTGTGCTAGGTTCCCCTTTTCCTTGCTGCAGTGCCAGCATAGTGCATCTTCCCTGAGGCCTAGTGAGAATAAGCGTGCAGGGGTCTAGAAAGCCTTATTTCTTTGAGTACCCTTCACTCACTTGCTGTGGGGGAGGTATCATATGGTTGCGGAGTGACGGTTTGCAGTTTTATATCTATAAACTTGAGAGGTCTAGGACTAGGAATTATATTGGACATGGTGCCAGAGATTGGGTGGAGATAGGTAGCCCCACTAGAGGAGTAGGTCCTAAGAAAAATTGTGGACTCTCTATGTGCCAAGCCTTTGTTGTTGGTGAACGGCAGATCAGCCGTGAGAGCATAATTTAAAGCAATTATTAAACTAATATACTAGACCAACTAGTTGAGTGTCTTATATAGTCAATAGTAGGCACTGTTAGGCCTGGGGTTCACCTGTGGAATTGTCTCTTGTAACAGTTATTCATAAAAGTGATGGATAGGAATTGTTTGGCGTTCTCTGACGATCAGATCACAGCTATTTTATCAGGTTCATCTTTATTTCCGAACTCCTCTTTGACCACCGTAAGCTCAGCAAGGGAAGAGTGGGAGAAGTTGAGTAACACCAAGAAGCGTCAGGTGAGGGTGGCGCTCCATGGGGCTCTGCTGACAGAGTATCTCCGTGGTGGAGCTGCCCCTGCTAGTCTAATAGTAAGAATTGAACCACGCATTTTTTTAGAGGACAAAAAATTCAGACTAGATTCGAGTTATATCGCCAATAAATGTACAAGAGATTGGCTGATATTAATCATAAACACTGCAAAGAGACTAAGTGATGAATTATTGGTGGAGATTCTAGAATTAGAAGAAACCTTGAAGAAAGACACAACCATCATAGATACAAAAGAGCAACTGCTGCGAATCCAAGAGGATCTGGCAGATTATAAACACTATATGGTGAATCAAAAAATAAAGGGTCTGAAGAGGAATCTCGAGTGATATACTCATGAATGGGACTTTTCCTACGTGGACGATAAATATTACCAACAGGGAAGTGAGCCAGCACCACAGTTTAATCACCAGAGGGGGGGTAGACAGCAACAGAGAAGAACTCCTCAGAACTGGACTTTTGAGAACACCTCTAGTGAAGAGGAAGAGATTGCACAGCCACCCAATCAGGGGAGAGTAAGGTTTGATCCACAGTCCAAGTCCAACGAAGATCTGGGGGCTCTGTTACGCTCTTTTTTAGGACATACCAACAGGGGCAACAGAGGGGGCGGACAGAGGGGCAGAGGCCGCGCACGACAGCTTCACAACCAAGGACAGCAATGGCCAATGTTCTCCCCACGGATAACTCGCAGTCGGGGCAGGACCCCGTCGTAAACAACATAGTTATGAATTTATCTGACTATGAATTAACATCTAGTGAATTACGAGTTGTCAATAAAGGATTAGGGTATGTCCCTACCCCATGACAAGATGCCTTTAAATGTAGGACGGAATTTTTTGAGACCATGAGGAAAATCAAACTTAAAAAGTTTTTTGCTAATAGAGAAATAGAACTGCAGTCTCTATTTTCAACCAATCTACGATGCCCTTCCCAGTTTTGCCCACCCAGTTCTACAGTGGGTCCAGAGGTTCTGGTGTTTGAACAAAAGGTATTAGAAGGGATTTCTAAACTGGAACAACTTGACCAGCGGGGGCGGTTTAATAATATGAGCCATGAGGACTGGGAGGCGGTGAAGACCCTACAGAATAATGCTGATATAACCCTAAAGTGCGCCGACAAAGGCGGGGCCATAGTGGTTATGAATACTTCAGATTATGATCTTGAAGTCTTGAGATTGTTAGGCGAGCGTAAAAGCTATCAACCCCTCCCTAGAGACCTCGTACATGAACTTCAAGATCTGATCACCAAAATGATGGCAAGGAGTAAGAACTGGATCACGTGTAAAGAGGCCGAGTTTTTAGTTAACAACAAGCCCAGAACACCGGCCTTCTATATATTACCGAAGGTGCATAAAGCACAGCGGCCCCCGCCGGGACTCCCAATAGTGTTGGGAATCTCCTCTATCCTCGAGACACTTTTCCAATTCGCGGATTTCTTTTTAAGGGAATCAGTCCTGAGACAACGATCATATGTCCAGGACACAACGGATATCCTTAACATTCTGAATGATCTGGATTTCGATTCTACACAACAGGTCTTGCTCACAATCGACTTCGAGTCACTTTACACCAGCATCCCCAGGAGGCAACGCTGGTGGCAGCAGCGAGAGCCTTGGGGGAGCAGGATTGGTTTTATGGCACTCCCCAGTCATTCGTGATCCAGTGTATTGAGCTTGCACTTACAAGCAACTACTTTTGCTACAAAAATGATCTGTACCTGCAATTGTACAAGCATTACAGATTTTGGTGAGAAATCTATCATGATGAAGAACAAATTTTTAACCAGAGGTTATCCCCAAAAAATTGTGCGGGACTCTTACAAAAGAGCCCGCTACTATGATAGACAACATCTACTAACCAATACCAAAGATAAAAAAGATCCTTCTTTGGTTTTTGTAACACGACATTCCATGCTTAATGTTAGAATTCACCAAGCAGTTTGTTCAAGTTGGCAAATTTTGAATGTGGACAAGTCCGGAGAGAGAGGTTCTATATCTAAACCTTTATTTGTGTATAGACGTAATAAAAGCTTAAAAGATCATGTAGTCCATTCTAGGATGAAAATCACTAATACCTTTTGCAGACAAGCATGGAGAGTTCTAAAGCAGTGGTAGGCAACTTTAAATGCACCTCCTGCAAATCCTGTGACACTGCTATTGAAGCACCCACATTCACATTCAATGGTCAATGCATATCTCCCAATATGCTAAACAACTGTAAATCGACAGATGGCATTTACTTAATTATATGTCCCTGCAAATTGGGATATGTGGGAGAAACAGGAAGAACTCTAAATACGAGGTTAATAGAACATAGATCTGCAATCAGAACACAGAAATTGTCAGCGCCCATGGTACAACACTATGTAAATCAAGGACATACACCAGATGAGATTCATTGGTACATCCTTGAGAAAATTCATTCAAAACCAGGTGTAACCACAGACGAGATAAGGAAACTTAGAGAAGTTTATTGGATTTTTATTCTGGGCACAGCAACAATAGGTCTCAATCAGGAGATACCCTGGGACCAAGCCATCAAGAACAATGGGTAATTGATTGTTCACAATATAATGACTTATGGTTAGATTATAATCGGATTTTCAATTAGCAGTGTCTTTTCAGATAGTTAATTAAGTCTCATCTAAACTACATTTTCAGCATGCTTTTGTCTCTATTTAAATTCAACTAAGTAGAGATGCATAGTTCCCGTTTAAGATAGTTATATCAATTTAAATACTATTGGAGGCTATTGAAATGCATAAGCAGTCTCTTTTTACAATTCAAGACTTAATTTTCTCTTTTTTACTACAATATCCCAGTTTAGACCAATATATTAGTTCTTTTCACTTTACTTTTGGATAGTCAAAGATGGCGCTTAAAGTGGAGACACACATCGCCAAACGGATGGTCCTATATCTATTATACTAATCAGGTCTATTTCCGTTGAGTTGACGTATATAAAAAGAATAAGATGGCCGACTTTCGGTTAGTTGCCGACTTTAACAGGAGCGTGCAATCCACGTATTCACAGGTATGCAGTGTCCCGTTTTGCCATTCGTAACGAATTTTAAAGGCTAGCAATCACCGGTTTTGTTACAACAGTCAGACATAATGTAGTTGCGGGTTAACATAGAGCTTTATTCCTGACGAACGGTTAGCGTTTATAATGACGTCCGTGAGCTTTAAATATTGTTTAAATATAGTGCACACGCAATCAGGTAATTTTAGTCTCATTTACTTTTGCATGCTGCAATAAGGAAGCCAACAATTTGTCAAGTATACTGGCTTTGCTACGCATCGAGTAACTGTTGGTTCACATAGAGCCATTGTACGAGGCAGACAGTCAGTATTTGTATTGGTGCCCATGACTTATCATTTTGTCCTGATATATCGTATACGACTTTATGTCAATCTCGTTTAATTTATATTTATTGGACGCACCATACAGAGGCTTAGCCTTTTGTTAACATAGTGCAGATATTCATTGAGCACAATAGATGATTTAAACGTAAGAGCGAGGATGTTGTTAACACAAATATCTAGATGATTGATTTCGTATCAAGTGTGGCATCTACAGATACGCAGATTAAGGTTTTCTATTTATCTGCTGCCCTCATACAAAGAGTTATTTGGATGCAGTTGTGTCACCTTTTTATCATTTCATACTAACAAATAATTCTGTGGTAGAGCTGGTATAGTTCACCAGCATTGGTATTATAAAAAAGTATTGGCAATATTTACTGGGAGATCACTGCCATTGGTCCATTTTCTGCTTTCTATTTGCGGTGTACATACCCAATTGGACACGTAATTCAGGAATATCAATTTGCAGCCATTGCTCAAATTGCACGCCATGCTGGTATAATAATCGCTATTTAACATCAGGGTTAGTATACTTTGGCTTATAAATATTCACGTAGTAAATCTTCACTTCAAAAGTCCAGATATGACATACGTACTCCTTACACCTTGTTCAGGACTATCGACATTCTAATCCATGGGATTTATAGAAATAAAGTACGACTCGTTGATAATCGAGAAGCCATAAAAAACATTGCAAGGTAATATTCTTGTGAAGAGAGTATATATTTTTAGTAGATATAGAACTATAATATTCTTGAATAGTAACTAGTTACTATAAGTCAGATTAATTGTTTATCAATATAACATGGATTAATATTTAATTGTATATCCATGTTTTTCCCTTTTAGAACCTACAATTGGCTGTATTCCTGACTAGCATCTTTATACAAAAACGTGGAGAGAATCATTTATTGCTATTTGGTCTTGGCTACTAAACAGATATTAAACCTTCAGTAGGTATATAGATCATATTTATTCATATGGTTGTTTGCCATGATGCTTTGATACCAGCAAGTCATTAATATGTAATCTTTCCTAAATTCTTGTTTCAATTTAACATGGTCAAATCGGAACTCTGACTGAGATCCTCTGTACCCGTATCTACTTGAGAACATTCACAGTGAGATACTCAAGAGGTAGGCCCCTAGACTGAGAGTTGGTCCATGTCCAATTATGCCTCATTGCAAAAAAGATGAAATTCATAGACAGCTACGGCTCTTGTAGCTGTGTTAAAGTTTAAAAATTCAATTGGTCTTTTTAAGTATATATCTATACATAAGTGGTTTGCCCTGCATGAGTACGGAAACCTTAGACTGAATCTTTTTCTATTATTTATTTGTATATTTATTGTAAAAATTGTAGACTTTAAAATAGATATGTTGACTCCTTATCTTAACTTTGGTTTTTTATTTCAAATAATTTTCTTCATATAGCAGCAGCGGTCCATGGAGGGAGTTCCGTGGGGCGGGAAGGCGGGCGGGGGAGGGGCAGGGTGGGGGGTACTAAACACCGGAATATGGATAATTGGAGGTAAGTAAACAATTAAATAAATAAAACGAATTTCGTAGCGCGTGCTGCACTGCATTTTGTGATGCAGGGCGCGCTACGAAATTCGTTTTATTTATTTAATTGTTTACTTACCTCCAATTATCCATGTTTCGGTGTTTAGTACCCCCCACCCTGCCCCTCCCCGCCTTTCCGCCCCACGGAACTCCCTCCACGGACCGCTGCTGTCATATAGTATACAACCTTGAGCGGGTTCCTGACGAAGGCCTAGCAGAAACGCGTTGTGTCCACAAACCGCCTGTTGTGAAAGAACATTGTTTGGATATTTACAAGATGTTATTTTTTAATTGTTTAGTATCCATTATCCTGATTTAATCCAGAGAATGAATAATCAAGAGAGTTATGGATTATAGCAAATGTATTTTTCAATGAATTCTAGTTGATGACATTAGCATTTGTATACAGTTATATCATGGATCCCTAGGAAGACAATACATGTGGATACTATTATTATCTATTCATTGTCACTATTAGACATGTTTATATATATTTAATTAATTTATTAAAAAAAAATATTTTTGTATCATAAAAAACATAAAAACATATTAAAGAAATTTACATTTAGCTTTTTTCAGCTGTTTCTTATGTATGTATTTATTTACATTGTATAGTTATCAACATAATTGTTGAATTTGGAGTTCACATATGGTCTACATGCTATACACACTGTGCCCGGTGTTTCCTCATTTTTTCTAACCTGCAAGTGTCCAGAACATCAATGGGCGCAACCTTTGCGCCCAGTCTGGCCTGCATTTATGTAGGCCAGTTTGAGGAACACTTCTTGTACCACTTGTCAAACCCCTTCCAGAGACATATCTGTCTCTGGAGGAGGTATATTGACGATGTCTTGTGCATTTGGAGAGGGGATGAGAACACCCTCCGAGAATTTTTGAATTGGCTGAACAGTCTTGACCCCTGCTTAAAATTTACCTGGATGTTAAGTAATGAGCATGCGGTGTACCTAGATCTTGACATTAATGTACGGGAGAACAAACTGAACACAATGGTTCACCAAAAAGGGACTGATAGGAACTCATTGTTACATTATCAGTCTTACCATCCTAGAGCCCTGTGGGACAATTTGCCGGTAGGACAGTTTTTCAGGTACCAACGTAATTGTTCCACTGTAGAGACTTTTGCACAGCAAGCAGATGACCTTTCAAGCAAATTAATACAAAGAGCGTATCCCAAAAAGATAATCAATAGAGCATGCAAAAGAGCTCGCAATACACCACGAGAGGCACTCCTAGAAAGAAATACAAGAGAAGCAGGTGACTGTCTGACTGTTGTGATGACATATGACCCTTTGGCCTCTAAGATAAGTGAAACAATGAAAAACATTGGTCATTGCTGTCCACTGCGGATTTTAAAATGCCTCAAACTAGATTCGCATTTAGACGTGCAACTAACTTGAAGGACAAATTAGTGCATACACGACCGCAAGCGAAACCAAGAATCACCACAATCCCGGCTGGACACTACCCTTGTGGTAGTTGTTCTGTCTGTGATCTGACAGAGAAAACTAATTGTGTAAGCCTAAAGAGTGGTAAAATATGGTATCTAAACAAATTATCAAACTGCAACACAGTAAATGTAATATATAGACTCACTTGTCAGTGTGGGTTACAATATATTGGCCTCACAACAAGGAAAATAAAGGTACGGATTCAAGAGCACTTGAGCACCATTAGAACTGGTAAACTCACTACACGTCTGGTGCAACACTTTTGTGAATCTAAACATGACCCGCAGGCTTTGAAGTGGGTTGTTTTGGAGAGGGTGTTAGCTAGTAATGACAGCATAGAGAGAGTGTTGGCAACAAGAGACGCCCGTTGGATTTTTTCTGAAAAAGTAGACCAAATAGGTTTGAATGACCACATTGAGTGGAATAAAGTCAGTAGACAGTAGTGCCCGAGAAACGACCTGGAAAGTAATTAAAATATAACATGCGGTGTATATATAGATCGACCAGGTTGATCATAGAAATGATCATGAGAAATATGTCACTACATTTGGATGAACTGATGATTAATACTGGGCAGAATGAGAGTTTTTGCAATAGTGGACTAGTTGCATTAAGAGTAGCCTACATATTAACAATGAGCAGTTAATATTAGGAATACCTGATTTCATTTAAAAATATTAAGTGGCACACACACTCGATAGGGATTTCGTTATTTTTCTGCATGCAATCATGTAGATTTATTAATTGTTGCAGTTAAGCATTTGGTTGAAGTGGTTAAATGCGTTTTTGTTGACACTTCAAAATGGCCGCCGTTTGGCGGGTGAAGAATCAAGTGATCCGAGATTTGTTTCCGGATCACGTGAGGTAGACGTAGTGGGCGTGTACATGCGCAAAGAGTATTTGAGTGTCCTACTGTGGATACGATTTGATGCAGGGACGAGACACAGCCCATTCCGATACCGGTTGCGGTAAGAATACGCATGTGTATGATGAGTGTCGGTGATGCTGGTAAGGCATTGTGCTGCTCCCAGTTCGGGGTAATGCTATTGGTACCACAAGATAGAGTAAATGGGCGAGTGAAAGTGCTGCCTGACCGGCAAAACAAGGTCGTCGGGGAGTTGTCTTCCGAGATATGTTAAATGGTGTTGGATGTAAGTGCCACATTTTTGGCGAAGCCTTAAAGCGGCAGATGTATGATTAGGTATACACAATGAGCATTGAAATATACACAGTGAGAAGCAATTCTAAAGCATGACTGTCGATAGAACTGTGTTACTTTGAACACTGAACGGATAGAGACAGGAAATGAAGGACATTCTTTTCATGATGGTGTATGATCTGAAGTCTAAACATTATTTCCACAGGTTGAACATTAGGCAACGACAGTGCAGTTCAAAATTGGGGGAAAGAGTGTCGAATACAACCCCTATTGGCTTGGTGGAGGCTGGTATGAGTGCCCTCAGCCCTCACCTGGTAAATACACTCTATATGTATGAGTGATTGTTATGTAAAAGATTTGACTATAAATACAGTTGGTTGGTCAGTTTTTATTGAAAACAAGACAGAAAACTGCTATTCTTTTTTCTTTTTTTAACAGCCTACCCGCAACATAACAGTATTTGTCCAGTGAGGCGAGTGATTGAAACCCCATGCCCTGATGAATTTTACACAACATAAGTAAATGGCAATGAAACATGTTGGCCTTCTTGGTAAAGGTTAGCAACATGCAGTGTTTTTAACCTGAGTAAGCTCACAAATGCGAATAAAGAGGGCGTCCTAAAAGTGAGTCTTAACTCAATTTTGTAAATTGCTTGGAACAACTGGTTCTTTGCAATACATGGGGTTCTTGTTCTGTTTGGGATAGTAAACTTTCTTTCTCTTATCTGATCTCTCTCTTCTTCACTGGACACTATTTTCTTGATTTCTGTGAGTAGGCAACCAATGATGATAGACGTGGGCATACTGGTGAGAACCGGCTGGTAGTCTCCCTGGTGTTGCGTACGTGAGGTGCCCTCTCACTTTCACACTTATTTCTTTGAGTACCCTTCACTCACTTGCTGTGGGGGAGGTATCATATGTTTGCGGAGTGACGGTTTGCAGTTTTTTATCTATAAACTTGAGAGGTCTAGGACTACATTATATTGGACATGGTGCCAGAGATTGGGTGGAGATAGGAATCCCCACTAGAGGAGTAGGTCCTAAGAAAAATTGCGGACTCTCTATGTGCCAAGCCTTTGTTGTTTTGATGAAGCCTTATGGAGTAGCCAGAATTTAGTTTGTGAGAGTACCGGGGAGATTTTGTTGCGTGAGGCAGAGGTCCATAATATTGCTAGTTCCTGTTCATTAAGTGTTCTATTGCTTTGTTTTACCCAATAGTTGATTGTCTTATTGTTAAGTTTGGTGGATTTTGGGCGTAGAAGTTTGTAGAGGTGTGATACCTTGTGTCCTAGTCTGTTGATTTTTGCCATGTACTGTGAGATAGATGGTTTAGCAGGCGATAGTTTGGCTTTGGAGAGGGATGTTTTGATTTTCAGAAAGTTGTAGAACTCAATGTCTGTTAAGTCATGTCTAGATTTCAGTTCGGCAAAAGTGGTGGGATATTCCCCTTCTTCTAGTTGGTCTGGGTGGGAAATACCTTTCTCTATCCATGTGTCTAAGACTAGACATTTCCCCTATAGCGGATCTTGCTGTTGGCCTAGAGTGACTCCAGCTTAGAGCCTTTAATGATATTCTCCAATTCCTTATCTATTCTTAGTAGGGCAATTTTTGTGTTTTTGAAGATGGACCTGGAGGCATGAGGTTGTTTATTAACTGTTAACAGTGCCATTGGTTTTAAATTGTTCAGTATGGCTCTCTCGACTTGTAGCCACACCGGTATATATCCATTCGGAGGTGATATCCAGTAAGACCTTTGTTTTGCCAGAAATGCTGTTAGGAAGATTCTGAAGTCTGCTAGGTTTACCCCTCCCAATTTTTTCTCCAGTCTTAGTTTTTTTATGCTTATCCTTGCCTTCTTCCCTCGCCACAGGAATTTAGTGATCAGGATGTCTGCTTACGGTGGAAGTCATCTGTGAGTAGGAGTGGGAGCATGCTGATAAGGTAGTTAATCATAGGGGTGATCATCATTTTGATCGTTTCAACTGTACCCCACCAAGTTATGAATTTTGGGGACCAAGCCTCCAAGAGTTTCTTTATTTTTTCTAGCAACAGTTTCTCATTGTGTCCTAGTGTGTTCATGAGGTCGCTTCCGAAGTGTAGACCTAGATATTTGATAAACCCTGTCTGCCAGGCCAGTACCGATCCCCCTAGGATGTCCCTAGTGCAGTGATTTCTCCCTGTTGAGCTTATATCCTGAGTGTCCGGAGTATACCTCTATCGTGTCTATCAGGGCCTCAATTGAGGTCTTTGGTTGCTCTGTTACAATTAGAATGTCATCCGCGTATACCGCAAGTTTTATTTCAACGCCGTTTATATCGACCCCTTTTATTTTTGGATTTTCCTTGATGCCACTAATCAGGGGTTCCAATGCCAGCAGAAAGAGCAAGTGGGACAGTGGGCAGCCCTGTCTAGTGCCACGTTGTAGTGTAAGTGGCTCGGAGAGTGGCCCGCTAATGACAATACGGGACCTTGGGTCCCCATAGAGAGCCATCACCTTTCGTATATATCCTTATCCCAAATTGAAGGATTGCATGCATTGCTCCAGGAAGGACCATGACACTCTGTCGAAGGCCTTCTCGGCATCGAGGGTGATAGCTACCGCTGGTTCTGCTTTTGTGGCCGTATGCTCCAGTATGTGGCAGAGAAGTCTGGTGTTGTCGTTAGACATCCGTGTCTTTAGGAAACCCACCTGGGAGTTGCTTATTAGGTTGGGTAGGATGGTACTTAGTCTGGCTGCTCGGATTTTTGCGTATATCTTGCAATCCACATTAATAAGGGATATGGGTCTGTAGTTCTTGGGTGACAAGTGGTCCTTACCCTCCCTTGGGATGACTATTATGTTGGCTTCCGTCATGGATTGGGAGACCATCCCAGTCCCCGCACAGTGATTATAGACCCTCTTCATGGTAGGTTTCAGCTGCTCTAGAAAGGTCTTGTAAAAGGTGACTGTGTACCCATCCGGCCCGGTGGCATTGTTATCTTTCATTGCTTTGACCGCCATTACAATCTCGGCGATGCCAATCTCTTGCCTTAATCTCTGTGCTTCGGCACTGGAGAGCTGTGGGAGACTGAGTCTGTTGAGGTATTTTGTGCAATCCTCCAGATCCAAGGTCTGGTCATTTTTGTAGAGTTTCTGATAGAATTCTTGAAAGGTCTTGAGGATGTCTTTGTGTCTCGTGTGGGTTTTGTTGTTTGAGTCTGTGATGGATGAGATGGTAAATTGGTAACATTTATGTTTCAGGTAAGAGGCTAGTAGTTTCCCCGCTTTATTAGCTTCGCAGAGGTTAATGGCCTTGTATTTATTAAACCACAGCCCGGCTCTCTCACTCAGGATCTTGTTGTATTCATACTTTTTTTTTGTTAGGTCTGTCAGGAGTTTGGTATCATGTGTGGCCCTGGCATGGGCCATTTCTAAGCTTTTGATGTCCTGCTCGAGCTGAGTCAGCTGTGAATTAGTGTTTCTGTTTATTTTGGATTTAATTTCAATTATCGTGCCTCTGACGGTCGCCTTCAGTGCGTCCCATAGGGTGGTAGTGCTAGTCCCCGGTGAATCATTGTGTCTAAGATATTCCGTTATGGCCTCTTCAATTTTTTTTTTGTTCTCGGGGACTGCTAGTACGTCGCTGTTAAACCGCCACCTCCGGGGTATGGCTTTGTTATGACAGCCACTCAGTTTTAGGCTGTTACATGAGTGGTCTGACACTAATCTAGGCGCTATGTCAGTGTGTTCTATTAGATGTGTATGGGGTCCTGTGATTAGTATGTAGTCTATCCTGTGGTACGAGTTGTGTGGGTTGGAGTAGAATGTAAAGTCCCTAGTATCCGGGTGCTGGAGGCGCCATGGGTCCTTAAGGGCGATATTGGAACAGATATTCTTGAGTGTATTGTGTGCATGCGTGGGCTGATATTGGCAGGTTGACTGTCTATCCAATATATGATCCAGAGGAATATTAAATTCCCCTGCCACCACCATGAGGTTGTTCTTTGGGAGGCTACCCAGCTTGTGTGACACCCCTTCCCAAAAGGTAGGGTCGTCTGTGTTTGGGCTGTATATGTCAGCTATGTTGATATGCTCCTCCCCCCTTCTCAGCTGCATTATCAAAAGTCTTACTTCTTCATCATGGTATTGCAATTCTAGAGTTAGATTGTATCTTTTAGACAACAGTGTGATGACCCCTTTTTTCTTCCTTTCTGCTGGTGAGCAAGCCATCTGTGAAATCCAGTTACCTTTCCCTAGCCTGGCATCCCCCAGGGAAAGTTTGGTTTCTTGTAGCAGGATCACATCACCCTTAGTTTTAGCTAGGTAGTCTAGGATCTTCCTGCGTTTAATGGGTTGGTTGAGCCCTTTGACATTGAGGGATACTATCTTTAGGTCGCAAACCAGGTTGAGAATATTAGTGAGGGTCATTATTTAGGGTAAAGCATGTCTGGTGTACCTACTTGATGCCCCCAGCTCGCGCTTGTGCTATATCTCCTGGCCATGGGCTGGAGGGTGGTGAGGACCTCTCTCCCCCCCTCTCCCCCCATACGGCACGGTAACATGATGTGAGACGGGTGTCTGCCTTGTTTCTGCAACTGTATTAGGTCTCTCTCTTCTATCAGCTAAGAGTACCCGGCTGAAACTTCTTGTCGAGATAAAAGAGGTGAAAGTGAAAAGAAAGATAGAGGAAAAAAGAAAGCAATGAGCTTAGTGACCCCCCTCTTCCCACTCCTGCCCCTCCCTCCCATCATAGAAACATTGTAACATTGTATGCTGGACATGCGACGACAGGGTCGCCGACCCGTCTCACGGAGTTTGTAGTTCTGTGTCTCTATGATCCCAAGAGAGTCTACATTTTTGTATTCTATTTCAGTGTTATTGGGCCCCTTGCCCCATTCCTTGCCCTTTTGTCTTTATAGGGGAGAAAAAAAAGAAAAAAGAAAACAAAGGATATGAAGCTTGTCTCTGCTTCTGTGCAGGATATCGGGTATGCAGATTGTGCCGATTGTCCTTCCAACCGATTTCGGTTGAGGCGCTGCCAGCGCCGAGGTGAGGTAGTTGCTGTGGTATCTAAGGAAGTAAGTTAATGCTGTTGCGGTAGGTGCTGTTCGTAGGTCCTTGTGCAGGCTTTTGGGATCTTCCCACCCCCTGTTCAGGAGACGCTCTCCTGTTGCTGTCTCTAGGATTGGGGACCTCCTTCAGGTGTTAATTGTCGGATGTCTCTGATGTGGTGCCCGTCCAGCTGTGCTTGGTCTGCATGTCCCTCGTCAAGACTCCGTGTGTACATTGAGGTACTTGATGTGCGAATCAGTAGTTTGCGGTACTTTGAGGAACTTTGAGGTAGTTATTGAGGTAGCTGCTGAGGTAGCTAATGAGGTAGGTCATATTGTTGCATTAGGTGTTGGTTACGAATCACTTGTGCAGGCT
Organism: Triturus cristatus; assembly: GCF_964204655.1. Classification (NCBI taxonomy): domain Eukaryota; kingdom Metazoa; phylum Chordata; class Amphibia; order Caudata; family Salamandridae; genus Triturus; species Triturus cristatus. The sequence goes on along the minus strand of NC_140590.1, from coordinate 1,655,462,626 downwards.
TTGAGTAATTCGCCCCCCAGCTCAGGAGAGGCTCTTCTTTTACTGGATCCTAGTTGAGATGTCTCCATTTCTTGGGCTGTCAGGCCGTCCAGGTATCTGGCTAGCTCTTTTGGGTCGTCGAAGAGGTGGGAGCACCCGCTGTCACTTATCCTGAATTTTGCGGGCCCAATAAAAGAGAACTGTATGTTTTTCTTCCTCATTTTATCACGTAAGGAAAGGAAGCCAATTCTAGTGTCCACCGTGGGGTTAGAGTAGTCCTGCGTGAATATAATCTTCTGCCCATTCCATGTGATCTGGTGGTTTTTCCGTGCAAAGTAGAAGATGGCTTCCGTGTGTTGTGACCTCAAGAGCTTGCAAATTATTGGGCGGGCCGCACTCCTTGTAGTGGATCTGAAGGTGGGGACTCTGTATGCTCTATCAAGCTCAAACTGTCTGTCAAATTTTAGGTTTGTAATTTTGGGGATCATAACTTCGAGGAAAGCCAAGCATGAGCCCGCCGTGTCTTCTGCCCCCTCCGGGACTCCCAAGATTCTGATGTTCCCCCGCCGGTTACGGTCTTCCAATTCCGCTGTTTGCTTCTGGAGTGTCACTGTGATTTTTGTTGGAGATTTTAACTCTTTGTTTACGTTTAGAACTGCGTCTTTGATATCGCTTATTCTTTGTTCTGCTGCGGTTAGCCTATTATTAACTGTATGCATGTCTGCACTGCCACTATCTCTAACTGTATCGCGTCTGTTGTTTGCATTGTTGTCTTGGCCAAGTCATGGACATCCGCCAGTTTTTTCAGGATCATCTCCAGGGTGCCGTTGATGTCTGGTTTCTGTTTGAGTGGAGAGTCGGATAATGCGGGTTCGCCCTTGTTCTTTTTAAGCTGCTACTGGAGTCTTGCTTCACTCCCCGCCATGTTCGTGAGTCGCCTCTTCTCCTGGTGTAGTTCGAGCCGCCAACTTCTCCTTGTGCCTGCGTTTGGGCTTCTGTGGGTTTGCGTTGTTTTGTCGTCTGTCTGCCGGGGATGTTTGGGCTCCACTGTTGGCTTACCGTGTATCTTCTTGTTGTGCTCAAGGTGCTGGTAAGACTATGCTGGCTTTTTTCTGGCTTTTCCTGGACCGCCCCCTTCTGGTACGGCTTATCGCGTCCCGAAACAGCCTGGGTCCGCCTAGGCCCGAACCTGGTCCGTGCCTGGGTCCTTACTTGACCTCCACCCCTGCTTGTTTATGCTGGTTTATGCTGGTGATATCCTTGGGATGGTGCTCTGTGCTTGGGCGCTTCCCTAATTTGGCTTCCTTGGTTTCCTCGGCTGTGGCCTCTCTCCGTGCTCCGGGTGACCTGCAGCTTTTGACTTAGCCCACAGAGGCCCGCTTTATTATAGGACTGGCAGAGGTGCCCGGTAGGGTGACAGGTGTGGGATGCACATGCAGCATGTTCTATAGCATTCACCCTCAGGGGGGTTTAGTCTCGCTGACCCCCAGTCCCGTTGTCCCTTGGTTTCCCTTTTCGGAGGAACTTCCTCACTGGGGGCTGCTGTGGGGCTGCTGTGGGGTTGCTGTGCAGCTGTCGCGAGGCTCCTGTGTGTTCTCCTCCCCACCTGTTTCTCTGGTTCACCCCTCTTCTCTCTTCTTTTCTTCTGTTAGTACCCCCCTCTCCTCACTGGGCTTCGCGAGCTCTCTGTTTGCTCTATGCGCCACTTCTCATCATCTTCTCTCTCCCACTACGCTTGTTGCTGAGTGTATTTTCCTCAACCCCACAACATGCCCCAACCTGCCCCAAGTTTGTACTCACAGAAGTTGGCTGGCTGGGAGAGGGCTTAGTAGATTTCCCCGCCTTCCTGATTTAAACGTTATCCGCATCCATACACTTTAGAACATGAGCTTTTTTCTCCTCTGAACGTTCCTGCTCCCCAGTTAAAATGGCGGCGGTGTTTATTTCAATGCTGGCCCTCCGGAGTTAGGTTTCGGTTTTGTTTCGCGTCCGGATCCGCCATTCCCCTTTGGGATTTGCTCCCGGTGTCACCGCAGTAGTGACGGCAGCCTCCCTATTCACCTCCCGGTGTTCGTTGGCTCAAAGATAGTGGCGGTTCTGCTCTTCTGGTCCGCTTGCGATACTCCCCCTCACTTTTACCGCTTGCTGACCCTGTGTCCTTGTGTCTTGTGGGCAGCACAAAGCCTCCTTTCCTACTTATCACCTCCTTATCACCTTTGTCCCATTTCATTAATGCTGTCCCCGCGGTCCTGTGTCGCCTCCCAACGCAATGGGCTCTCCAGTTGTACTATCGTCCTTTTTCACTCACTCCACCCGGTCCCGCCGTCCAGCCCTACACTTCTGTACAGCTCTTTGGGAGCAGTCCCTGGTTTTCGCGGCATACCCGGTGCTGGCAACAGGCAGTCGGCGGGCTGGGGCGGCGGTGTGGTGGTGACAGGGTTTTACTGTGTTCTAGGTTTCGGTTTCGTTTTAGCCACCATCACCTCCTTCCCTGCGCTCGTTGTTCTAAGGTTTTCACGGATTTTCTGACCTTTTTCCAGGCGCGGATGTCTCAACGCCTGTATCAGTGGCTGCAGCTAGCATTCCGATTGGCATTGATGTTCTTTTGCGCTGTGTTTGCTCGTTGTGACTCTTGGGATCAGTGATAATCTCCCTGATCCGACGGAGCAGCAAACTCAGGCAAGCATCCTTGCCGTCCAAGCCACGCCCGGTGTCTTTCACTTCTAATCCGGAGCAGATAAGTATAATCTCTAGAGACCATGTAGAAGAGTTCTGGAGAATCCTTTTCTCATTTCTGCAGAATTTAGGCAAAGAGTTTATCGGGGAAATCTCACCAAAGCTATAGGAGAAAGAACTCCCTACATGGCTCTAGACAGCCTGCGCTTGTCTGGAAACCTCCTGGCAAGAAAATACTTTTTTCTTTACCCTTATCTTGGCAGACTTGAGAATCATGGGGCACATTTACAAGAACTGACGCATCTCTGCATATCAGCAGAGATGTGCCAGTTAATTTGCGTAACGCAAAAAAACCCTTGCGCCACCATGGGTGCGCAGTATTTACAATGCGGTGCATCGTGGCACAAGGCTTGATAGATGCATGACGCATCTATTGGCGTAAAGGCATCGCATTGCTGGAGTTGTGTCGCAGTCACAACGCAACTCCAGCAATGGTCAGGAATGCCTATTTCTATTATGCTGCGTCACTCCTTATGCCTGCTTCAAGCAGGCGTAAGGTTTTGATGCAGTGGCATCGTAAAAGTGACTCCTTGAAATCTTGTAGATTTCACTGCGTCACTTTTACGAGGCTTTCTTGAGTCGGAACGCCCACCCTGCATACATTATACCTGACGCAGTCACAATGTAGGGCAGGGCTTTACAACGTGATTCATCTCCCTAGATGCGTCACGTTGTAAATGTGTCGCAACGTGGCTCATTGTTTACGATGCCACTGCATCACAAAAGTGGTGCAACAGCAGCGTAAAAGTGTCGCAAGGGGCTTGTAAATCTGCCCCCATGCATGTATGGTACAGATGCTTTCTATGACTTGAGACCCAGAGCAGGGCTCTGTGATTGTAGGGGCTCACCATATGCATCCACTTTGCCAAATGTGACTACTGTCTACCTACTGGCCTCTCCCATGCTTTTTTAAAATGTGTCTACAGTCCCTGGAACCAGGCCTGTGTGGGACATGGATGTTGAATATGTATATGTACATCAGTGGAATCAAGACATTTATTTGAGCTCCACAGTTAAGGTACCTAGTGCCAACTCCTTTGCTAGGTTTGGGAACAGTAACCTGGCCAAAGATCGATTAGTCTGCCAGGAGGGGTTCTAGTTGATGTAATGTGATTCCTGTTATCCCTGATTGACCGGGGACTCCTGAAAAAGTTCCCACAGAAGCATTTGGTAAGATTGTGTGACCCTGGAATACAAGTGTATACATGTCTGGCACCACTTCCTGGACACAGCACTTCCTACACTTTCATATCTGGTCATAGATTTAAACTTACAGATATGACAACTAATAACCATTTTTTTGGAAAAAAAAGGACATCTTAGGAAAGGAGAAACCTAACCTAAAGAAGGTTCATTTTGGTTCAGTCCATTATCTACGTTCCCACTTATCTCTGGACCGTCCATTCAAACTGTGATGTCTGACTTCTAACTAATACCACCTATCTTAGCTTTCACAGCTTCATGGTCAACAAAAGATATATTGCGTGAGATGAACTCATAGAAATTTTTCTAGTAAATAAGCTGTGCTTGAGCTCGAATTTCAGAGCCTTTCACACCAGCCTAGAAACTCCAGATAGCGTAATACATAAATCTTTACCTCACCATCTTCAATCAGTGACACAGATATTGGTAGATAAGGCGGGATGAAGTTACAAGATCATGCCAGTAGTCCCTTTACTGATTTAGAGCTTGGCAGATGTGACCATCTGCTGAAGACATCTATGTATACAAATTAAAGCAGTCGGAGCCTCTGCCACCTTCTGGAGATGTCCCTTATCCATCAAATTCTCAAACTGGCCCTTACTTTTCTCTAACATACAAACCAGTTATAGCTGTTGGCAGGAAAGCATGGTCAGAGTCAAGTTTAAACATATACACAAAATAGGTACGGGGCTGTTTTCTAGGAAAACTGTGTAGTGTATTCAGCGTTACTTTTCGAATAGTTGAATACACGTATATAGGTTATCATAAGAGGAGAAAACTCAACCTAAATTTAATAGCTAGGAAAGATCATCCTTAATGGAAGAGGAAGCCTCACACACTTAATAGTGTCATGATTCATCATAGGAGTCCCCTCCCCACCCCGGTGGGACACTGCCACCAAGGCAGACTCAACCTCCTCGAAGACTTTAATGGAAGGAGGGAGCTCTTAAATAAATCTTACTGGACAACACCTACATGAAGGGGGATCCAGAACGAGAGTAAAAATACCTTAGTGTTACATGGGCAATACCTTTATTCAACTGAACACTAGGTATGATTAAAACCTAAAATAAATGGGTACATGGAGATCAATGACTCACGCCAAAATATCTATCTGCCAACATGTTTCTGCCCATTTGTGTTAGCCTAAACGGTCTGGGGCATTCTTCAGGGCATGTGGATCAATCGTGGATGTTAGAATGATTGTGTTCCTGGGTAACACTGAATGTACTTGAGTGGGAGATTATCTTATTAAGTCTCTTAAGTGGGTTCTACCTGACATTTAAATGAGTAGGAACTTGATACTCTAGATTTTAGGGGGAACCAGCATCTCGGTCTCAGAGGGGTGGTGCCCCTTGTAGTCACACATTCATCAAAAGGTACGACACTCCATATTACCTCTATTATGCTTGTTCTGTGCCACTGGAGTCAAGTTTAAAGCCTTGAAGATTAATGGCTCTGACCATAACATGCACTATATTGAGCCGTATAAGGTATAATTACTATCTTTGCAGTGCCTCACCTATAGATCAGGGCAAACACCTTCAATCATGCTTTCAAAACCTCCTCTATTATCCTTATTCTGTGTGTGTCCCTCTCTTGGACAGTCTGCTTCTAATGTCAGACTTAGTTTACTGCCTTCTCCCACTTCATTGTTTGCTCCCCATCCCATACCTACATTTTCCACTGGGCTACCAAAAGATTTCCACCCTCTCTCCTCACCCCGCCCCCACATCGATCAAACATTCAACACCAGGCTCTTCAGCAAACAAATTCATCTTCTGTGGACAATCATATCAGTATTACTGAACACTACCTTCATCTCTGTTCTAACTCTCATTCCAGTCTGTCTATGCTTCAGTCAAATATAATATATGGATCCACACCTGGGCTTGCACCACCTTTACAGCATTAAACTCTGACCATGCCACATTCTCTCATGCAACCAGGAATCCCCTCCCTAGTCGAGACATGGTCCTTATGCTTCATGAAAGCCTTACCTCATAAACCTCTCAGATCCTCCAGATCCAGCCCACATCTCTAAAAACATTACCATCTTCCCACTTTCCTGCAAAACTCAACATTGTAAGATTTTTCTCTCTCCAACCTCTGACTTGCTACAATTGCTGTCTGAAGACATAGACACAAACCAAGATCTGCCCGAGGTCTCCAAACCAATCATGGTGTTCTGCAACTTGAGTGAGTACATGCACACTAAACAGCATCAGTTCATCTGCAACTCCTTTCTGGCTACTCAATGACCAACCAAGTTTCATGACAGAGCACTCAAACAAATTCCTTTCTCAGTCTCTTACATTCCTCATATTCCTCTAATCCCTCCATACAACATGTTTATCACATCTATCCACACATTCTATGCAAACCTACACCAAACCTACCTAGAGCAAGTACACCAGAAATTTGCCAACCCTAGCCGCCACCCCTAAACCCCTTCATCACCATTATCCAATCAGCATTCAACTTTGTTTACCCAAAGTGCACCTTTACCCATTGCCTACAGCTCTGGTTCCACCCTATGGTTCTCTACCACATTCACCATGAAGACCGACCTCTGCAGATACGTAAATCAGGACTAACATCTCCGACCATCACTCTGGACCAAGCTAACTACATCTGTTACCTAGCCCACATTATATAACTCCACACTCACCACCATCCACATAAAATATTCCAGACCCTCTATTCCACCTTTGCTATATCTAATCCTGCCAAGCCCTCCATCACTGCCATTGTGCCTACCATCTACTTATCATAAAAGATCGCACCGATTTCTGGCACTCTCCTACACCCAAAATGCGCTCATTACTATTTTCCGAACAGCAAACTTCTCCGATAACCACTTATTCCCAGAAAACAAAATCTCTCACCCTGTCAGCTAACTTTCTTGATAAACGCTCTCAGTACTTCAACCAGTCAATCATTTACATTATATACTGACACTGATTCAAGCAGATGTTGTCATACGTTACTCAAGCCCGCAGTGGACCCATTGACTGCGCCATTGCTCCTTCTCACTTCCACACTTAGGTGCATATTTACAAGTAACTGGCTGAGCGCAGTGTTATGCCAAAATTGGTAACGCCACGCTCCAACAGTTTCAAAACGCAGGGATGTGCCATATGCACAAGAATGCGACACACCCCTGCGTTACCCCTAGCACTGGCCCTAAAAAAGCTGCTTAGTGCAAGTGCAGGCGCCCTGGCGCCATTTTGTTAGGATGCCTGCGCTGCAGGGGCAATTTTTTATGTGCAGGAAGGGACACCTTCCTGCATATTGTATTGTAATTGTAATTGCATTTATAAAGCGCTTACTACCCCTGACGAGGCGTAATGTAATGTAAATTGATACTTGTATAGCGCACTACTCACCTGCAAGGGTCTCAAGGCGCTTGTACGAATACCGCTGTGGAACCCATCCTGGCTTTCCCTGTGAGGCGTCCACTCCTGGGCACCCCCAAGGTGGAGGCCAGGCATCCTTAGCGTTGTGGGGGCCGTTGTGGAGATTAAGCAAGCTATTGCCCAGAGTTGCAGAGTGGGACTCTATGATTGGAATGGCACCGAGGCGAGAATTATCAGGTCCGTGGAATTTTTGAGCCCAAGACCCGCCGAGGCAGGGAATTGAACCCGTCAAAGCGCTTTTTCGGTGAGCAGCACGCTACTCCGGGACCCATAGAGGATTAGTGTTGAATTAGTATAGTGAAACATGCAAGTAAATTTTAAGTGGTGGATAGGTTAGTCAGTTATAGGTTAGTCAGTTATTTGGATTCGGAAAGATAGCAAAATCTTGAAGCACGCAACTACGGAAACCCATAAAGGATTAGTGCTGAATTAGTATGGTGAAATATGAAAGTAATTTGAGTGGTTAATATTAGTCAGTTATTTGGAGTGAGAAGGGTAGCAGAGGGATAAAAGGGAAGAAAGGTTTGCATTAGTGTAGCACCTGTTACCCCTGATGGGTGTTGAAGCGCTTTTTTGGCGAGTAGGACGCTTCTCTGGAACCCATAAAGGATTAGTGTTGAAAAAATGAATATAGTGAAGTATGAAGTCATTTGAGTGGTGGATATGCTATTCAGTTATTTGGATATAGAAGGGTAGGTTACGGAATAGAAGAGGAAAAGAGGTTTGTATTTATATAGCGTTTGCTACCCCTTGATGGGGTTTTGTGGCGCTTCATTGGCGAGTAGCACGCTACTCTGGAACCCATAAAGGATTAGTTGTGAATTAGTATAGTGGAATATTGAAATTGAGAAGTGAACATGTTAATTTGTTATTTTATATTGAAAAGAATTGTGGAGGTGCAGAAGAGTGAGATTTCTTTTTTTTGAGGTCATAGCAGTAGGTGGAGGCTTTTGGATATGTAGAAGGGGTTTTTGAGGGAAAAAGTCAGAGGGAAGAGTTTATAAAGGTTTGTTTTGGGGGATCGGTATAGTAAAAAGAGGTGTCAGATGATGCAAAGATGGGAAGAGTAGGAGAGAGTCTAGAAAGGGTTATTTCGGGGACCATAGTAGTGGTATGGGGTTTGGGATACATGAGAGAGTGGATGTAGAGGATATATTGATATATGTATAGGGTGAGAGATAGGGTAGTGCTTAGGAAATAGTAGCAGAAAGAAGTTTGAGATGAGTCAGAAGGTTGGGCCAGAGAATATATTGAGAGAAGTATAGTCTGAGAAATAGGGTAGTGCTTTTGAAATGCTAAATTAGAGGAAAGGGATAAATATATAGATCCATAAGTACATTGAAAGTATATAGATGCATAGAGGAGGTAAGTATATATAGATTAAAGATATTGATACAGGTACAGAGAATTAGGGAAGTGCATTGGATATGCTTTTTCAGGAGAAAGGTAACAGACACACAGATCCAAGTACATGGAAGGTACATAGATGCACAATGGAAGTAAGTACATGTAGACCAAAGATTATTTTTTTGTTTGATTATTTTTTTTATTTATTTTTATTTTTTTTTGAAACCGTTTATTGCAATCTCAAGAATATACAAGTATGGGCCTACAACCTTCCGGCCGGCCGCTAGAATGACAGGAGCATATGACATACATACAAGAACACTGGGCGGTGCAGAGAAGCAAAATCAGGAGGTATCAGCGTCGTGGGCCACATCACTCTGACCCCACAATACGGTTTCATTTTATACACACAACACAAAAACCACACCCGCAAGGCAACCCGCAGTCGAAAGTAACAGCACGTGCTCCCCGAATGGGGGACCCCAGCCATCAACAGGAGTCTAAAGAGGGGAAAGGGAACAGATCGAGGACTGGGGGAACTCCGTGCTCGGGGCTATGGAAAGGAGTCAACTAAGGGGACGGGGCTGGTGAGGCCGCAGGCAGCAATGGTGTCGCGCAGATACCCCCGCGGTAGGCGTTCCAGGGGCCCCATACTTTCACCCATGCCCCAGGCTTACCCCTCGCCACATACACCACCTTTTCTCGGAACATGCACCAATCCATGTGTTCTTTCCAGGCCGACACCGCCGGGGGCCTCTGGGATCCCCACAGTTGAGCAATGTCACGCTTAGCTATCATATATCCCAGAGTCACCCATCGCGTCTGCGGAACCGAGTAGTCAGTTGGTTCCCACACATTCAGCACGCATCTCCTCGCTTCAGGCAGCAGCGCGACATGCGTAACCACTCGCAGGACCTCATGCACACCACACCAGAATCGCTCCACCTTCGGGCAATCCCACAAAATATGCAAAAAAGTCGCCAAAGCACCACACCCACGCTTACACAACCCATCCTCAGCATAGCCCATACGCAGAAGCCTTGGCCCCGTCATGTAAACCCGATGGAGTATCTTAAGCTGGACGAAGCGAAGGCGAGCCGGTATGGCCACCTCCTTCGGAGAGGCCACCGCGGAAATCCAGTCTTCGTCGTCCAACTCCAGCCCGTCGGCAACCCAAGCCTCGCGGAGGCCAGTCAGCAAGCCCGAGCGATCATTAATCAATTTTTTGTAAATGAGGGAGATCGTGCTGTCCGGAACATGGCCATCCAGCACTCTATCCTCCAGGGGGGAAGACTCCGGGATGGAGGCGACGTCTGGGAAGACTGAGCCCAGCGCGTGACGGACCTGCAAGTACCGAAAGTATTCACTGCCCTGCAGCTGAAACTCCGTCTGCAGCGTCTCAAATGTTTTAAATCCCCCCCTCGTCCAGAGGTCCCCCACTTTACTGATGCCGATCGTGTCCCACTTCTCGAAGCCCTTCGAGGTCCACAGGGAGCCCAATCTCTCAGACGCGTACAACGGTGATGCCCGGGTCAAACGGTCCTTCCACCCCATAGCTGCATTAGCCGCGTGCCATACTCGTACCATGACACGCGCAGGTCCCGTCAGGCGGGGTCCGGGCGCGCCAGAGTAGAGCGCTCGATTATAGTCGCCACCAGGCAGGAGCATCTTGTCCATTTCAAATGCCGGGTTTAAGGCGGGCCCGTAAAGGCCATGATTAATTGCAGCTAGCTGGGAGGCCCAGTAATACCGTTTAATATCCGGGAGGGCAATCCCCCCGTCGTACCATGGGAGCGTCAACTTCGCCAGGGCAATACGCGGCCTCCCGTCCCAGAACAAGCGGCGCTGTAGACTCTCCACCTCACGGAAGTAGCGCGCCGGGACTAAATCCATAGTATTCTGGAGAGCGTACAGGAAGCGTGGCAACAACATCATCTTAAACAATGCCGCCCAGCCGAGCGGCGAAAGCGGCAGGCGCCGCCAGCGCGCGACGTCCTCCTTCAAGCGCTGGAGGGGGGGAAGCAAATTCCGCTCGTAGCGGGCCTCCGGGTCCAGAGTAATGTAAACCCCCAGGTACCGAAACCCCTGCGAGGCAATCTGGATCGGACAGCCCCGCGGGAGGACGGGAGCCTCCCCGGAAAGCACATACACACATGATTTAGCCCAGTTGATGACAAGGCCTGAGTTGCGGCCGAATGAGCGCAAAACATCAACCAGGACAATCAGTGATTTACGCGGGGAGGCTAGGTACAATAGGATATCGTCAGCGTATAGGGACACGCGGTCCTCATACTCGGGGGTCCAACGGAGACCACGGATGGAAGGGTGCCACCGCAGCCACTCCGCCAGGGGTTCCAAGGCCAGCGCGAACAGGAGCGGCGACAAGGGACAGCCCTGTCGCGTGCCCCGTCCCAGCTCGAATGGGACCGATACTCTTCCATTCACCACCACCTGTGCCAATGGGCCCGAATACAACAATTTGACCCAGCTGATGAACCCCGGGCCAAATCCAAACTTCGCCAGCATAGCCCAGATGTATGGCCACTCGAGCGTGTCAAACGCCATGGTGGCGTCTAAGGACGCCAATATGGCCGGCTCCCGCACAAACGGGACACGCGCGAGCACCCCGTGCAAGCGCCGCAGATTAAGGGCCGTGTTGCGATGGGGAATAAAGCCGGACTGGTCTTGGTGGACCAAATCGCCCACCACGCCGACCAGCCGGTTGGCTAGCACCTTGGCGAGGATTTTGGGCTCCGCATTCAAGAGCGAGATAGGCCGGTAGGATGTAACCCGGTCTCGAGGTCTCCCTTCCTTGTGGATCACCACGATTGTAGCCAGACGTTGGTCCGGCGGGAGGGAGCCCAGCGAGTGGGCCGCCAGGAACATCGCACGGAGGTGGGGTGCCAGTACATCCGGTCGCAGCTTATACAACTCAATAGGGATGCCGTTCGGGCCCATGGCCTTGCCGGATGCGACCGAGCGTATGGTGAGGGCAATTTCGTCGGAGGTAGGAGCGGCATCTAACGACACCCTGTCCTCCACCGAAAGGGAAGGCAGCGCGATATCCCTAAGCAGGGCATGGGAGTCCTCCTCCGAGCAGGGAGAAACCGGGGAATACACCTCGCGGAAATAATCCGCGAAACAAGAGACAATGTCTTCTGGCTCGGTGACACGCACACCATCCATCCTCTCAATCAGCGGGACCACACGACTCGCTCTCTCCTTTTTATCCAACCATGCAAGCAGTTTACCAGCCTTATCACCCACATCATACAGTCGCCCCTGTTGCTCTCTATAGAGGCCCCTGGCCGCCTCCGTGACGAGGGCCCTGTAGGCCGCCTGCTTAAGTTGTAGGACATGTAGTGCAGCGTCCGTCACCCCACCCTCTAGATCACCCTCCAATTCAGCGATTTCGGCCTCCACCCGGGTCACCTCCTCCTGCTCGCGCCTCCGGGCATGGAAAATAAAGGAGAGGGCCTCCCCTCTAAGAACTGTTTTGAAGGCTTCCCACAGGGAGATAGCCGAAGGGACAGACCCCACATTCTCATCGAAATACCGCTGCAAGGATTTAATCAAATCAGCGCGAATAGTGGGGTCGCGCAGATACCAGGCATTGATTGGAGCTACCCTGCCCTCCCCCCTCGGGAAGACATCAACGTGCAACAGGAGCGGGGAGTGATCTGAAATACCCCACGCCAAATGGCGCACCTCTCCTACCCTCCCAACATAGGCCGCAGGGACAAGGACATAATCAAGCCGTGAGAGGCTACCATGGGCACCCGAGTGGAAAGTCTACTGCAGCTGCGTGGGATGTTTTAAGCGCCAGCAGTCCACCAATCCCAGTGTATCTAAGAAGCTGGACAGCCACGCCTGCGCCCGGGGGAGGTCCCTAGGGGGGTGACGATCCACGGTCCCAGAAACCACCGCATTAAAGTCCCCCCCAACCACCAGAAGCCCCCCCGGAAGGTCAAGGAGGAGGCGCCCTAAGTCTGCAAAAGTCGTAGACTGTAACCCCGGTGGGACATACACTGATACAAAGACAACTACTTTACCCTCCATTCTCCCCACTAAGACAGTGTAGCGTCCCCTCTCATCATGGCGCACCTCGTCTATTTCCAACGGGAGCGAGTTCTTCACCATGATGCCCACCCCCCGTGAGCCCGACGTGAAGCCCGAGTGGGCCACCAAGCGATAGCCACGTCGATTCATGGCACAAAAGGAATTACCAATGAGGTGTGTCTCCTGCAGAAAGACCACATCTGGTGAAAGTCGTTTCAAATACTGCAGGACCACACCTCGCTTAATCCTATCCCCCAGTCCGTTAACGTTCCAGGACAATAAAGTCAGGTCCCTACCCCCCATCACATACAGAAGCCATCATTCGTCCCCCGGAGAGCACCTTAAAAACACCAATACAATAAAGGGTTTGCCTTGCGGTAAAAACGAACAACACCCCACCCCAACCCACCCATCCCAACAGAACTCCCCCCTCCCTGCACCCCTGCATGAGCCCAAACAGCCCCCCCAAAGTGCAGTGTGCCTGTCGCCCCATGAATGATTAAACTAACTAGTCCCCCAGAGGAGGAGGGAGAGCCCCCAAGGGACCCCGTACCACCTCCACAGGAGGGAGACTTAACGAACAGTCAAAAATGACGACAATGTTGTCCAGAGCGAGGCCTACTATTAATCCCTCAGTCCTGATCCGGCGAGCCCTCCCCTCCAACCGCGCCCCCCCCACCCCCCCGGCCCCGATCCCCGGGCAAGGAGTCCAACCAGTCCCCGGCCGCCTCGGGACGATCAAAAAAGTGAGTGCGGCCATCCACCTCCACCCGCAACTTAGCTGGAAAAAGCATCGCATACTTGAGGTTCAAGTCCCGTAGACGACGTTTGACTCCGAGAAAGCTCAGTCTCTGCTTCTGGACCGCTGGGGTGAAATCAGGATAGAAGTTTACGTCCATATTGTCAAGTCTGACCGGTCCTTGTTGCCTAGAAGTCTGAAGGATAGCGTCTCTGTCCCGAAAGTTGAAAATCCGGGCAATGATAGGCCTCGGAGGGGCTCCGGCCTTAGGTCGTCCTCCGGGAACCCTGTGGGCACGTTCCACCGCAAAGAATTTACTCAGCCCCCGGGGCTGGAGATGGGTGAGAATCAGGTCCTCCACAAACAGGTCCGCCGCCGCCTCCTCACGTCCCTCCGGCACCCCGACAATGCGGACATTGTACCTCCGGGCCCGACCCTCGGAATCCTCCAGTCGACGATCCATCAGGGCGCTCGCCTGGCCAAGCCGGCGCACCTCCTTTTGGAGGGCCGCCACGTCCGCTGTAAGGCCCTAGGTGGTGTGGGCCAAAGAATCGACCCGGTCATTGGTCTTGGATAAATCAGCCCTCACCAGGCCAACATCCACGTGGACCGAGTCAATCTTTTGCGCCAGTGTGTCAAAGCGCTGGTCCACCGAGGCCTTCATCTCGGCGATAGCGCCCATGACATCTCGCAGGGTCAGATCCGCGGGCAGCGCAGGAGCATCAGTCGGGTCCTCAGGAGACCTACGCGGCACCTCGGGAGATCCCTTCTGGAGGGTGTAACGGTCCATGCTGTTGGACTGATGGGCTGCGCCACGGCGGGTCGATTTCACCTTTGCCCGGTCGCCATCTTGTTTTGAGGACATGGTTTCAGTCCCCAAATCGTGCCAATCACCTCGGAAAGGGCCGACAAACCAGTTCACGGGCTCCGGGGGGGGCGCAGCCACAGGTCCGCAGGACGGATCACAGCCGGCGGGCCAGCAGGGCACCCCAACGAGGCCACACCACCACACACCGCCCCGCAACCCAACCGCGCCTACACAGCAAGGAGGGTGCAAAAGTGAAAGTGCGGGGTATGCGAGTCGCCCAGCCCTGCCCGCCGCTGTTGATCACTTTGTCTCCGGATCGCCCCGTAACTCCAATCCGGGGGGCCGGCGTGGAGAAGGCCGCAAACCTCAATCGGTGCTCCCGCCGGTGTCCGAGGTCCAATTTGGAAGCGGAAAACGGGTGACACCTCAGCTCGGGCTCACCAACACAGTCCCCTCATCTAGGACAGGATACTTTCAGGATTTATGTAGGAGGTCACGGAGGTCCTCGGGAGCCTCGCACCTACGCGGCCATCTTGGTTGCGCGCTAGGCTCCTCCCTACACAGTTCTGTTTATTTTTTAATATTTTTATTTATTTACAACAACAACATAATAATAATTCTACATGTTTATACAAAGCAATACCCAAAGATAGGTACATATCTATAGTGAAAATGAATGTTTATATACAGAGGAATATGCTGTAAATTTCTGTTTGTTTATGGTGCTTATGTGGGGAAGAGGCAATTCTTGCGTAGTTTTCTGAAGATAAGGTGGTTGTCGGTGGATCCTATGTTGGGGGGTAAGAGTTCCATAGTTTGGCTGCTTGAACAGAGAAGGATGTGCCACCCATGGAAGAATCGGAGAGGCTTTACAGGCAATTTGCTCTATCTGTGCTGCAGAATGCAGCACACGTGAAAAGAGTAAAATATTAGGAGAAATAAAACATTTCTCCTCGTATTGGCTGCTCAAGAGCTGTATTTTTGACACTGCCCCATACCTTGTAAATATGGGTCAGCATCAAAAAGCAATGGGTGTTACAGCGGAACGGCCCCCGCAAGACCCATTGCACTCCCCTTTCACGCTAAGTGCTGCGTGAATAGGGGCATTATTTACAAGGCAGCGTTAAGCCACGTTAAGTGGCTAACGTCGCCTTATAAATAGCGCAAAGGAGTTAACGCCACCAGAATGTCAGAAAAAGTGACGTTCTGGTGGTGTTAGCTCCTTGTAAACATGCCCCTTATTCTTCAAAACTCACAAATGACTGCATCCAGCAGTTGCAAGACAAAATGCGATCTGGATTCCTAAATCTTCACACAACTAAGACAGCTCTGACCCAGGCAATCAACTGCATCACCAGTGCACATCACAGCTACCTGTCCTTTATTCGTATTAATCTTTGACAGGCATGACCATCTCTTGGTCAACATCTCCCGTTGGCTGTTCTCTACCCGTGCAGACAGCTCTTTCAGTCCAGTGATCCACCAACGTGCCACCCGCTCCCCGTAGGAGTTCTCCAAGTATTAGTTCTCCAAGTCTCCTTGTGTCTCTCTCTAGACCACTTCTCTTGGTGATGTAAGCTTTCAGTAGGGCTTCTCCTACCATCTAGTTGCTAATAACGCTCAAAACTCAAGGTCCACTTTAATTCCTCCAAAGGAAAGCATCAATCATTGATTTCCTCATATTGAACTGCCACTGGATGTCATTTCAATAGCTCATGCTGATAATGCAAGATACACTTCACTAATATCAGCCCCAACTTTTTTATATCTTCTCTCAAAACCCCCACCCTCCACTCAGAACCTACATCAAGATCTTTGCCACCTACAAGAAACCATCTACTTTCGCCACATCCACAGTATGAGCTGCTTGATTCTAACTGCTCACCCTATCCAGAATCCACCCACACCTCTCCATCTGAGCAGCCAAAACACTCCTCACTTAATCTAACTATAGACACTGGCAACACAAGGAGATGATGGACGGAGCGCTGAAACTTTTCAGACACTCACCCCCAGTCACAGATCTGGGTTGAATCCATCATCATTCTTTAGCTCACTTCGCCACCCCAGTTCAGACCCAGCCATATGCAAATCCGTCTTGACCCTTGCTCTGTACTCTGTCCATCAATTGCTTTTTTTGCATTTGTCAACCCGAGTGGGAGGGACATGGGTCCTGTGCTCCCGTGCCTCTGGAGTCAAGCTAGCATGGCTGATGAGGGGTGAAACCCCAAAACAGCTCCTAGAATGCTTGTTTCCAGTCCAGGGAGGACCTTGCCTGGCAGTTCGGGCTGGACTGTTCCCATAGTATCAGTGTCAAGGCTGATTTGCATATGGCTGGGTTCAAACTGGAATGGCATGGGGAGCATAAAAACGATGGATTTAGGTCCAGATATCCGTACTGGGTCGAATGTTCGACATTGATCTGCATTCTGTCCATCAATTGTTCTTTTTGCATATAGACATTGGCATCCAGGGCCTTCTGTGGGATGCTTTTAATTCAGCCCCTAAGCACAGCAAGCACTTTGGCTATATGCACTATCTTGCATCTGCTCAGATCCTACTTCATCTCCCACAATGAAGACTGTCTGTCAGCCCAGATGAGGATTCTGTTCAGGTACTTCACATTGACCTGCAGTGTGATTCTTGGCTTGAAGATTCAGTACTCTGCAAGCAACACAATGTAACAGGCTTATTTGTAGAGTGCAAGTTCATCCTTGAAGGGGGTCCCTGGGTGCTATTGACAGATGACCGATGCTCATTTTTACCCAAAGGTACTGGTTCTATCATCCTCAGAAGGATGATGGGCTGAGTGGATGCAACAACCTGGCCTTCAAAGTACTCCTGATCACATATTTGATGTGACATATGTTTGTGTAAGTCTGCCCACCTATCACTTCCAATGTTTAAACAAGCACTGGCAAACCCAATAGGTCTCGCAGTTATGATGAGAGTGCCAAACTATCGGCTTTGTCGATGCTTGCCTGTAAAGCCTTGCTTAAAAAAAGTAAAAGAAAAACACATTTCAGAATACTAGAGGAAAAGTAACCATTTCTTAAACTGTACATCTAATTCAATATTTTCATATCTTTATAAATGGTGTGGTTTGTGTTTTAAATACGTTTCACTCAGGAAGCTTTGATCAGAATTAACAAGCATTGGCATAGCCAATCGGTCTCGCCTCTGGGACCTTATAACTGTTTAGCCATGCAACAGTTGCATAACTAAATACTTATAAGGTCCCAAAAGCGAGACCTATTGGCTATGCAAAGCGGCCGTGCGGCCGCGAAAGTGAAAGTGATCGCTATCACTATCAAACATCAAACCTGTCGCGAAAGTGAAAGTAATCGTGGTAATGCGCGGTGCGCGCGCCCGCGCACATGCACTGTAGCTCTAGGCGGGCCTGGTAGCACTTTTTGGGGCCCTCTCAATAAGTCTCGCCAGACCAGCGCATGCGCTGGGCCAGGCGAGACCTAAAAAGGAATACGGAAGTGTAAAAATGTAAATGAAAACACTTACCCAGGCCTAATTTACTATATATTAGCGATTCTTTCCACATCTTACCTCTCAAAAATAATTGCTTGTTAGGAAACTAAATAATGGTGTTAATAAAGAATGTTAGAGTGTTTGTTTTCTTGACCTCAGAAGCAGGGTCTTACTGGGAATCCAAATCAGCCCAGGCAATTTTCTGTGACTAACCCCTCCATCCCCCGGGAGGCAAGCATGTAGCACTGCTGCCTAACAAAACCTTCACTCAACACTGCTGCTTTTGTTACTGCGGGCCGATATTGTAGCGTCGCCGCAAAACCGGCCCCCAGTAACAAAACCAGCCCCCACTGCTCCAAAACCGGCTACCACCCTTCCAGCCTCCCTGGCAAACATTTGATGCCCGTTTAGGCCAGTCCGGCCCTGCTCAGAAGGATGAATAGTTTGGGCAGCACACTTATTACTGAGACATATTACTGTTAGATATGCCAACATCAAACACCCACTGTAGGATAGAGAAGAAAAGAGACATTCTGCAGTAAGGAACAGTAAAATACAGTACATTTGCATGTAATTGCTGGTCAATGCGACTGAATATATGTGGGATAAAGTTCCTCAGCCGTACATTATAAGAATATTGCAAGTCGCTGATGAGTTCCATGACCACACAGAGGAATGAGGCTGAAGGCTGAGTTCCTTTGTGCGGTTATGGAACTCTTAGTTGGCTTGCAAATCCTTATCATGTATGGCAGGGGGTACTTTATCCCTTATAATGCAATGGTCACACCATCACCTTTACCACAAACCACTTACATCCTTGCTGCACAGCTCTTTGATATGGAGAAGTGTGGCTCAATGATTAGAGCGGCAGACCCTGATGCAGAGGTCTAGCCTGGGACCAGGGTTCAATTCCCCGCCTCGGCGGGTCTTGGGCTCAAAAAAATTCCACGGACCTGATAATTCTCGCCTCGGTGCCTATTCCAATCATGGAGTCCCACTCTGCAACTCTGGGCAATAGCTTGCTTAATCTCCACAACGGCCCCCACAACGCTAAGGATGCCTGGCTTCCACCTTGGGGGTGCCCAGGAGTGGACGCCTCACAGGGAAAGCCAGGATGGGTTCCACAGCGGTATTCGTACAAGCGCCTTGAGACCCTTGCGGGTTAGTAGTGCGCTATACAAGTATCAATTTACATTTACAAAGAGAGAATGTTTGAAAACAGGAAGAATAAAAATGTAATCTCTAGTGCAAAATTAAACACATCAAAAAAGCTGTTAGATATTTGTTGCAAGAAGTTGTTTAATACAAGTCAGTTTAAAAAAACATGTAATAAAGGCTCAGCAGCTCCGAATGTGTAGAAACATACAGAAAGATTCTAACTTTTCTATAATTACTTAAGGAGTGCAAAAAATAAACACTTGGCCATAAATTCCTCCTTTCTGCTTTACACTGTACAGCTAGAAAAACAGAGTTCCACTTGCCTGCTGGCTCTGGCAGCAGGCATTGTGACGTCAGAATTCAGCTGTAACAATGTATTACAGTGTAGTTCTGACATCATTTCTTTATAATATGATTGTGTGTGTCACAAGTTGCCTATTGTAAAGAAATTATCAAGGTTTTTTCATACATAGATTTCAAAATCCCATGTCTTAATACTCTATTTAAGTTCACATTTTTAGAATAAATGCAAGGCTCAGAGGAGAGTACTATAGGTCTGCTCGTCTTTTATCATTTATCCAAGAACTGTTTGTGCCATTTTATGTCTCTTTCCCTAACTCAGTGCCCTGACTGCTCACCACAATATATAATAGCATCGCAGTCAATTAATCGTTGGCCATTCAGCACAGAATAGCCACACCACCTTTTCACATATCCCTGCCACATATTAAATACCACACAGCCGTTCCTTTCAAGCAAGCAAAACAAAATCCAAGCATTGGCAAAGCCAATAGGTCGTACCTTGCTGACCTATTGTCTTTGCCAATGCATTTTTTGCTGACGTTGAAAGAAGTCTCAAGCTATACAGGTTCTTAAATTCTCCAGCTTGCCGCGTGCATGCACCGCACAACTATAAAAATGGGAACTTTTTTTTTTATTAATTTGATGCTCACCACTTCCCCTTCATCCCAAACCTTAATTTCAGTGACCTAGATTCTGGTGGGTAATCATTTGTAAAATTGTGTCTGTGTCTCTCCTATCAGGGAATAGGAAGTCTCTGCAGATACTTGCAGTAGGACACAGATGCAAAACGGCACTGCCTGTGTGAGCATAAAATGAGATAATGGCCAGTTGTGAAGGCGCCATCTTGGCCATGTCCCATCACTTGTGTATACCCTCTGCGGTATTACTACTGCGCTTTTTCCGGAGAGGCAGAATCAAATAAGGGTGAGAGTAATACGGAGCGCATGGGTTTTTTTTTGGCAGGGGGGCTGAGCAGGGACGGACTGGGAACCCAAACCAGCCCTGGCAATTTTGAAGGACCAGCCCACTGCTGCTTTTGTTACTAGGGGCTGATATGGCAGCAAAACCGGGCCCCAGTAACAAAAAACTGCCCCCCGCCACTGCAAAATCAGTCCCTCCTTCCAGCCTCCTGTGGAATGCCTGATGCCCGCTACGGCCCCCGGGGCTGAGAAGCAAACCAAGGGGACAGCAACAAAGAGCTCAGAAGGGAGCGGGTGTGTTTTGGGGGGTTGAAAAACACACAGAAAGAAAGGAATGCAGTGCACAGAGGAGTGACCTAGTGTTTTTGTTGGTGGGGTCAGATTTTGTTTTTTATCACAGATTTTATTGGCATTTCGATTTCAATAACATGGACAATACACTGTCCAGGAAAAGTAACATTGCAATGTTCAATATCCACATTATCCCCAGGCACTTCGTAGGTTAATCAAATGATCCTGGTGGGGTGAGATGGATGATGCAGTATTATCATTATTTACTTGTGCTTAAATAATATGTTTAATTTGTAACCAGCATAACCACTGCTGATATGATTTATACGCGGTTTATGCACAATGTATTCGCTAATTTGTGCATAATATATCATTCATTAATTTCCACATTGTTTTATGTTAGACCTGTCAGCCCTTTGGGTGGTCCCCCCTCATCATTATTTATTTTGTCCCACTTTTGCCTCAAACCCTGTTTGAATTTTTCCTTTTTGGGAACCACCAGACTTTTTCGTGTTGCTGCAGATTCAGGGAGCCATTTTAGCTACCCCTGAAACTTCTGTCTGAGGGCCTGGAGCACAAAAATGGTGGCCACCTGTGACATCACCAGCATCCACTGGAACCTGCTAGCACCTTCCAGAACATTCCAGAACCCTGTGACAGTTGGAGGCGGTTTAGAATGTTGGGAAGCTAAGACAGAGAGTTGGCAGTTGGAGCTGGCAGTTGGCACCTGACTGGTGAAGAGTGAGCAGCAGAAACTTGAAGGAGGAAGGAGTGAAGCAGCAGGGGTGGAAACTTGTGCCTGGAGTGGGGTCCATAAACCCACCCTTGATACTAGTCCCTACTGACTGAGCCCAGCCTGGAGCCCTGTGTGGGAAGAAGCCAGAAAAACCATCCTAAGGACCTGGACAGCAGGAACAGGCCTTAGAAACAGAGAACAGCAAGATCCTGACCTGGAAACTGGTTTCCCTGGAGTCCGACGTCGAGTAGCCTGAGCCCTGGAGCCCGAGGTGGAGAAGCGGCGCTGACTGGAAAAGCAGACGTCGTACCCGGAGCCGCCAGAGGTCGAGAGAGGGCGCCGTCAGAGGTCGTGAGGAATACTAGAGGTCGAGGAGGAAGTCACCCGAGGTCGAGTGAGCGGCGTCATCGGAGGAGTGAAGTCCGCCCTCCGGAGTCGTCGGAGACCGAGGTGAGGTGTACCGGAGGTCGGGAGTGAGGATCGCACTCCGGAGTCGCCGGAACCTGAGAGAATCGTGCCGGAGGTCGGGAGTAAGGATCGCACTCCGGAGCCGCCGGAAGTCGACATCGAGGCAAGGCCGGCCGACGTCATCGAATCCGAGGTCGCCATCGGACCGGAGCCGCCCGAAGTCGACATCGAGTAAAGACTGCCCGACGCCATCGAATCGGAGGTCGAGATCGAACCGAGGCCGCCGACATCGAAACCGGAACCGCCTACCGGCGTCGTCAGGAACTGACATTGTGCCGAGGCCGCCGACATCGAACCGGAACCGCCTCACGGCGTCGACACGACTCCAGCGGTGTCGGAGCATCAGAAAAAGGGCAGTAAGTGGAGTAGAGGGCGCCTAAGGCCCTGTGGAGACCTGAGAGACTGCTCTAAGGGGCTAGGGAGGTGCTGGAACCAACCTGACTGTGCCAGGGGTGAGCTGGGACTAACCTAGAGAGGTTGTGTGGAGAGAGAGAGCCAGGTCTCTGGTATTCCCCCCTTGATCTACCTCAGTTTAGGCCTCAGCCTTGTCCAAGCCAGGGAGTAGACACCCTCAAGCCTTCCACATCCCCACAAGCTGTGCCTGGGCCAAATCAGCCCTTAGGAATCAAAAGTGATCTGATTCTATGAGTGTCACTGTCAGCTTTTAAGTATTTATTGGGGGCACTGTATTTATTGTATTTAACCTATTTATTGCTTCACTGTATTTATTGGTCCACAGTATTTATTGATGCACAATATTTATTGGTTTACAGTATTTATTGCCTCAGAATATTTAATTGCCTGTATGTACTGCACTGATATTTATGCCTTCTTTATTTATGATCACCCCTATTTATTAAATCATTAAGCCAGTATTTATTTGACCTGCACTATTTAAAAAGTTGTATATTGTGATTGTTATTTATTTATCCAATCAGCAACTAAGAGAAAAAGAAGATAAAGAAAGCTATTTTCATAATTTTTACGGTGTAGAGTCGTTTTTGGAATGGATGCACGCATGGTTATTGTTTGGGTATGTCGTATGCTTAGCACGGAGCCTGATTCCTGACCACTCGAGCCAAGCTACCACAGTGTGTCCGGAAGACCACCACCACCCTTTCAGAGTGGGAGTGTGGTTTTTCTAACATAATTGGTGTTCAGTGGTGGGATAGAGCTGTGCCTACGTATACTCAACAATAACTGTGGGTAGTCCATAGGCCTACACCGGGAGTTTTCTCAAAGCGGCCTTCCTAATTGTGGGTTTTTGTTTTTTCCAAATTTACTCTGGTGGCGGGAGGAGGTATTATTAAAGGTACCCCCCTGCATAGTTACTGCACAAAACCTGTCCTCTAACCTGAGTGGGCAAGATGGAGTTTGTACTAGAAAATTTAGAAACGTACACTGTGGCCCAACTCAGGGAGTTTTGCCAGCGGGAGGGGGTGTATTGTCCCCCAGGAGCAAAGAAGGGTGCACTCCAAACCAGCTTAAGGGCTTGGGGGGAGGCACGCCGAGAAAGCAAGGCTGAGGAGGAGGACAGGGATGGAGAGCCTGACACCGAGGGGGCTGAGATGTACCAACCTGAGGTGGGGAACCTGTCAGCGGGGCCCAGGACACTTTCCAGGAAGGGCAGCAGTACCTCTAGCGGTGGCTTGTCTGAAGTGGAGTTAACAGACCGGAGGGAGAAAAGGCAGCTCACATGGGACTTAGCAAGGCTGGAAAAGGAGAAGGAGGAGCAGAGGATGGCCCATGAATTACGACTGAAAGAAATAGATCTTCAGATCTTGAGAATCGGGGCACAACCTGTTCCTAATGGTGGCAGCCAAACCCAAGAGATCACCAGGGAACCTAAACCCTACCTGCCAAAGGACATAGTAGCTAGCTATGGGGCGGGTGACGATATCGCCAAGTGGCTAGCGGCCTATGAGGTCTCGTTGAGGGCCCATGGGGTTCCAGAGAAGTACTGGGGAGGGGGATTGTACAAGTACATGCCTCCAGCTGGTAGGGATGCTTTATTGGCCCTCGAAGAGGATGAGCAGACCCACTACCCCACCATGAAACTGGCGCTCATAAGGAAGTTTGGACTAACACCTGAAAAGTACAGACAGAAGTTCAGGGGTAGTCACAAACTGGGCACACAGAATTGGGTGGACTTCCTGGACTATGCAAAGAAGGCACTTGAGGGTTGGATTCAGGGCAGTGAAGTGAGGAACTACGAGGGGTTGTATGACCTAGTACTGAAGGAACACCTGCTCGAGAAATGTTTCCCTGAACTGCGGCAACACCTGGTGGATAGCAAGCTGACCAGTCCCCGGAAGCTTGCTGAGGAGGCGGACATTTGGGCTAGTACCCGGGTGTCCACAAGGGGGACTGGAGGGGATACTCAAAAGGCCGGACAGGGCGCCCCCCAGAAGAAAGAGGGAGGGGAAAAGAAAAAGGAGTTCCCCAAAGGCCCCCAAAATAACTTCCAAGGGAAGGGAACAGGATTCACCCCTAGGGCTAACCCACCCAGAAACCCTAATCCTGGCCAGAGTCAGCAGCCAAGGGTTGTCCATTGCTATGAGTGCGGTGGCGTTGGACACTATAAAGGAGATCCGAAGTGCTTGAAACGACCACCCCCTCCCATTGGAGGAAAGACCCCCGGAGTAGCTAGTGTAGTGCTCGGGGAGGAGATGCCCTTAACTAAGGGAAGGGAGTGGGCGGGTGTCACTTTAGTGTCCCTGGGAGAACGGGAGATGGTTCCCAAGATCCAGGTGCCCGCGAATACCGCAAAGTATGGGCAGTGGGTCACCATCAACGGCCAAAGAGGGGAGGCTCTGAGAGACACAGGAGCCAGTATGACTATGGTGCGTAGCCAACTGGTGTCTCCAGAGCAGGTAATTCCCGATGTACTCCACCCAGCCGCGATGGCTGACGGCAGAACAGGCCACTATCCAGTGGCCGAGGTTCCCTTTGAATGGGGGGGGGGTTGCAGGTTCATTTCGAGTTGCCGTAAGCCCTGCCGTGCCAGTCGATTGTCTGCTGGGGAATGACATGGAGCACAACGCTTGGAAGGAGGTGGAATACCAGACTCACACCGAGATGCTGGGTACACCTGATTGGGCCTGTGTTAGCACAAGGTCCGCGACTACCCGGAGAGGGAGTTCATTTCGGCTGGAGCCTGGAACAAAGGCCCAGCCAGCTGCCAGTCAAGGGAAGAACCGAGGACAGGAGGAGCCTGCCTCGGCGACCCCACCCCGTAGGACGGATAGGCCACCGGAGGTGGTGGACCAGGAGTCTGCGGTGGGGGACGTTATCAACCTGGAGGACCTACCCATCCCGGCCGAGTGGCACGTGGAGGGAGGCCCGTCCAGGGAGGAATTCTGCCAGGGCCAGAGGGAGTGCCCTACCCTTGAGGGGCTGAGGCGACAGGCCGAAGCCCAGGCAGCAGGGAACGTTGAAAGGATCTACAGTGTTTACTGGGAGGATGGCCTCCTCTACAGTGAACCCAAGGCACCCCTACACGGATCGTCACGAGCCTTGGTAGTTCCTCAACGTCATCGAGCCTTCCTTCTGGAGTTGGCTCACGAGATACCATTGGCAGGACACCTGGGGCAAGACAAGACCTTCGCCCGTCTTGTCCCACACTTTTATTGGCCTCAGATGAAAGTGTCGTCCGATACCTACTGCCGGACATGTGTGTCTTGCCAAGCCAATGGGAAAACAGGGGTGAAGCTGAAAGCTCCCCTGGAACCACTTCCTGTCGTTAGCACCCCCTTTGAAAGGGTGGGCATCGACATTGTGGGTCCGTTAGATCCACCGACTACAGCTGGTCACAGGTTTATCCTGGTTCTGGTGGATCATGCCACACGGTACCCAGAGGCAATACCTCTGAGGACCATAACAGCACCTGTTGTGGCTAGGGCCCTGATGGGAATCTTTACCCGAGTGGGTTTTCCCAAGGAAGTTGTGTCCGACAGAGGGACCAACTTCATGTCAGCGTATATGCGGGCAATGTGGAAGGAGTGTGGAGTGACATACCGGTTCACCACTCCTTACCACCCCCAGACAAATGGTCTGGTGGAGAGGTTTATCAAAACCTTGAAGGGCATGATCAGAAGTCTGCCTGAAAGCCTGCGGAGGAAATGGGACGTCCTCCTACCCTGTTTACTTTTTTCCTACAGGGAAGTGCCACAGAAGGGAGTGGGCTTCAGCCCCTTCGAGCTTCTGTATGGGCACCCTGTACGTGGACCTCTCAACCTGGTGAGAGACGGATGGGAAAGAACTCCCAGAAAGCTTCCCCAGGATGTGGTGAGCTACATGCTGGCCTTCCGGATCCAAATGGCTAAGTTGTGGAAGCAAGCTTCTGACAACTTGGAAGCCAGCCAAGCAGTGATGAAGGTGTGGTATGACCACAATGCTCACCCGGTGGAGTTGGAGCCTGGCCAGAAGGTGTGGATGATCGAACCGGGAGAGCTTAGTGCCCTCCAGGATCGCTGGTCAGGACCCTTTGAGGTGTTGGAGAAGAAGGGTAAGGCTACCTACTTGGTGGACCTGAAGACCCCTCGTCAGCCCCTGCGGGTGCTGCATGCCAACCGCCTCAAACCCCACCACGAGAGGCCCGAAGTCATCTTGATGATGGTGACTGACGGAGGAGAGGACGTGGAAAGCGAGCCTCTCCCTGATCTGTTTGCGTCTCAAGAGAAGGATGGGTCGGTGGAGGGAGTGATTCTCTCCCCATCTCTAACTCCTGAACAGCAGGAGGACTGTCGCCAGGTCCTGGGGCAGTACTCCTCGTTGTTCTCCCTTGTCCCGGGTAGGACTCACCTGTGCGTCCATGACGTGGACACAGGAGACAGCCCACCTGTGAAGTCCAAGATCTACCGGATGTCAGACAAGGTGAAGGCCAGCATTCACAGTGAAGTCACTAAGATGCAGGAGCTAGGAGTGATCGAACCTTCTAGCAGCCCCTGGTCCAGTCCGGTGGTGTTTGTACCAAAAGCTGCACCACCGGGTGCCCAACCAGAACTGAGGTTCTGTGTGGACTATCGGGGACTGAATTCAGTGACCAAAACTGATGCTCATCCGATCCCTAGGGCGGATGAATTGATTGACCGGCTGGGAGCTGCCCAATATCTAAGTACCTTTGACCTTACTTCAGGGTACTGGCAGATCTCTTTGACTGATGGAGCAAGGGAAAGGTCAGCCTTCTCCACGCCCAATGGCCACTACCAGTTCTGTGTGATGCCCTTTGGGCTCAAGAACGCACCTGCCACGTTTCAGCACCTGGTAAACCAGATCCTCACCGGAATGGAGAGTTTCTCTGCTGCTTATCTGGATGACATAGCCGTCTTCAGTAACAGCTGGGAGGATCACTTGCGTCACCTGCAAGCTGTTCTCCAGGCCCTGAGACAAGCTGGATTGACGATCAAGGCCAGCAAGTGCCAGATCGGGCAGGGGTCGGTAGTGTACCTTGGACACTTGGTGGGTAGGGGAGCGGTGCAACCCCTCCAGGCGAAGATCGAGGCCATCATGGCCTGGGAACCCCCCAAGACACAGACTGAGGTCCGAGCATTTTTGGGCCTCACGGGATACTACCGCCACTTCGTGAAGGGGTACGGTACCATCGTAGCCCCCCTCACGGAGCTCACGTCCAAGAAACAACCTCGACGGGTAGTCTGGACGGAGGCTTGTCAGCAAGCCTTTGAGAGATTGAAGAAAGCCATGTGCGAGGCCCCGGTCTTAAGGGCCCCAGACTTTTCCAAGGAGTTCATTGTCCAGACAGATGCATCAGAACATGGCATTGGGGCAGTGTTATCGCAACTCAACGAAGAGGGTCTGGATCAACCCGTGGTCTTCCTATCCCGGAGACTACTTCCCAGGGAACAGAAGTGGAGTGCAATAGAGCGTGAAGCCTTTGCAGTGGTATGGGCTCTGAAGAAGTTGCGGCCATACCTGTTTGGCTCGCA
The DNA here is from genome assembly GCF_964204655.1 of Triturus cristatus. NCBI lineage: Eukaryota > Metazoa > Chordata > Amphibia > Caudata > Salamandridae > Triturus > Triturus cristatus. The sequence goes on along the minus strand of NC_140590.1, from coordinate 1,655,435,032 downwards.
CTTCCTAGTTCAGACCGACCACAGACCCCTTCGTTGGCTGATGCAAATGAAGGGGGAGAATCCCAAGTTGTTGAGGTGGTCTATTTCCCTACAGGGGATGGACTTTCAGGTGGAACATCGGCCTGGAGTGGACCACGCCAATGCAGACGGTCTCTCAAGGTATTTCCGCCTTAGTGATGAGAACTCCCAAGGGGTTGGGTAGCTCTCCCCACCTTCAGCTGGGGGGGACGCGTGTTAGACCTGTCAGCCCTTTGGGTGGTCCCCCCTCATCATTATTTATTTTGTCCCACTTTTGCCTCAAACCCTGTTTGAATTTTTCCTTTTTGGGAACCACCAGACTTTTTCGTGTTGCTGCAGATTCAGGGAGCCATTTTAGCTACCCCTGAAACTTCTGTCTGAGGGCCTGGAGCACAAAAATGGTGGCCACCTGTGACATCACCAGCATCCACTGGAACCTGCTAGCACCTTCCAGAACATTCCAGAACCCTGTGACAGTTGGAGGCGGTTTAGAATGTTGGGAAGCTAAGACAGAGAGTTGGCAGTTGGAGCTGGCAGTTGGCACCTGACTGGTGAAGAGTGAGCAGCAGAAACTTGAAGGAGGAAGGAGTGAAGCAGCAGGGGTGGAAACTTGTGCCTGGAGTGGGGTCCATAAACCCACCCTTGATACTAGTCCCTACTGACTGAGCCCAGCCTGGAGCCCTGTGTGGGAAGAAGCCAGAAAAACCATCCTAAGGACCTGGACAGCAGGAACAGGCCTTAGAAACAGAGAACAGCAAGATCCTGACCTGGAAACTGGTTTCCCTGGAGTCCGACGTCGAGTAGCCTGAGCCCTGGAGCCCGAGGTGGAGAAGCGGCGCTGACTGGAAAAGCAGACGTCGTACCCGGAGCCGCCAGAGGTCGAGAGAGGGCGCCGTCAGAGGTCGTGAGGAATACTAGAGGTCGAGGAGGAAGTCACCCGAGGTCGAGTGAGCGGCGTCATCGGAGGAGTGAAGTCCGCCCTCCGGAGTCGTCGGAGACCGAGGTGAGGTGTACCGGAGGTCGGGAGTGAGGATCGCACTCCGGAGTCGCCGGAACCTGAGAGAATCGTGCCGGAGGTCGGGAGTGAGGATCGCACTCCGGAGCCGCCGGAAGTCGACATCGAGGCAAGGCCGGCCGACGTCATCGAATCCGAGGTCGCCATCGGACCGGAGCCGCCCGAAGTCGACATCGAGTAAAGACTGCCCGACGCCATCGAATCGGAGGTCGAGATCGAACCGAGGCCGCCGACATCGAAACCGGAACCGCCTACCGGCGTCGTCAGGAACTGACATTGTGCCGAGGCCGCCGACATCGAACCGGAACCGCCTCACGGCGTCGACACGACTCCAGCGGTGTCGGAGCATCAGAAAAAGGGCAGTAAGTGGAGTAGAGGGCGCCTAAGGCCCTGTGGAGACCTGAGAGACTGCTCTAAGGGGCTAGGGAGGTGCTGGAACCAACCTGACTGTGCCAGGGGTGAGCTGGGACTAACCTAGAGAGGTTGTGTGGAGAGAGAGAGCCAGGTCTCTGGTATTCCCCCCTTGATCTACCTCAGTTTAGGCCTCAGCCTTGTCCAAGCCAGGGAGTAGACACCCTCAAGCCTTCCACATCCCCACAAGCTGTGCCTGGGCCAAATCAGCCCTTAGGAATCAAAAGTGATCTGATTCTATGAGTGTCACTGTCAGCTTTTAAGTATTTATTGGGGGCACTGTATTTATTGTATTTAACCTATTTATTGCTTCACTGTATTTATTGGTCCACAGTATTTATTGATGCACAATATTTATTGGTTTACAGTATTAATTGCCTCAGAATATTTAATTGCCTGTATGTACTGCACTGATATTTATGCCTTCTTTATTTATGATCACCCCTATTTATTGAATCATTAAGCCAGTATTTATTTGACCTGCACTATTTAAAAAGTTGTATATTGTGATTGTTATTTATTTATCCAATCAGCAACTAAGAGAAAAAGAAGATAAAGAAAGCTATTTTCATAATTTTTACGGTGTAGAGTCGTTTTTGGAATGGATGCACGCATGGTTATTGTTTGGGTATGTCGTATGCTTAGCACGGAGCCTGATTCCTGACCACTCGAGCCAAGCTACCACAGTGTGTCCGGAAGACCACCACCACCCTTTCAGAGTGGGAGTGTGGTTTTTCTAACATTTTATATTTAGATTTAGCAGAATGAATCATATATCTGATTAACTTTAGTTCGCTAATGTGTGTTTAGAGTTGACATGAATGGGCCTCAGAGCCTCATTACATTTTGAAATAAACATTGTATTTCTGCTTGCTGTGCATAAAACTTTTCTGTTTCAGATACCAGAGTCCCTGTGTGCGCACTAAACAGTTTATTCTTTGTTAGCTTACATTTTGAAGGCCATATAGTAGGGATAAGTTGGTTTGGACAGTGACTTCAACACCTGCAGTGGATGAGAAACTGAGGACATGAACGCTCCTTTGTGGCATGCCATGAAGGTCGCAGTGGGAGAAGACGTTGGCATTGAATTACCTTTAAGAAAGGGGCGACTCTAACAACGGAGAGAGGAGAGAGGCACCTGGGCACCTAGCTTGCCACTTGCCAGTGGCCTCCAATTCCTGCTTGTCCCAGCCTGATCAGGTTCATGCCTTTTGAGCAAGTGACTTCCTTGCTGCCAAGTTTTTCCCACTCACTGTTTCTCCCACCCACAGAAGCTCCGCCCATCCCAGGAGCGACGTAATGCAGGCCGCAGCATAACTGCGCAGTGGGCATGTGCAGCGGGCACAATGCTGGTGCATATTTTAAGTGCCAAGGGCAAGCCTGTCTGTGCCTCTTCGTGCCTGGACCGCGCCCACCACCAGAAACCCTGGCCCCACGGCCATCCAACGCAACACCACAACTGCAGCCCCCACTGGAGCCAACAAACTCCACCACCACTCCTCTGCTATCCTCCATGACCTCAACAACACTTACCAGCAAACAATGCTGCTGCTGCTGGACATCTCACAGCACCACGGTAGGACCAGTGGCGGCTCCTCTGTTATGGCGGAGGAACGTTGCCCCACTGCTCAGAGCCAGCAGACAAAAAAATTAAATAATAATAAAACAATTTATTATCATTTTATTTTTCCCTGGCTGAGTCGAGTCCGCGGAGTGGCCCAATCTGCAGCATGCATGGACAGAGGAAAATGCCATCAATGATTGTTTTTGTGCAGGACTGTATCCTAGCAACATGATGCAAGGGTGCCTGCGCTGGCACATGGCAGCCAACTGTGCACCAGCGCAGGGGAAAGCACGTGGATGCGTCCATTTGTTGTTAATACAAGGCATCCCTGTGCTCTTAAAATGACGCAGCTCGGTGCAGTAAAATATCTTTTGGAGCCGCACTGCATCATTTTGTAGTAAATGAGGCCCAATGTGTGACCTTAGACCACATGATCAAACCCTAGTAAGGCTAACTCAACCTTTCATCCTCCTAAGATGCCTGCCAGTTAGTGTTGCATGAGTGTTGTTTCGGTGAGGGTTTTAGATCTGATGAGGACTGTTGCAGAAACCTGCTCCGGTGCATGTTCTTTTAGAATCCATCTGGACAGAGGAGGTGTGCAGTAGAGGTATGCCAAATTTTCAAAATTTGCTTTTGCCTACTTGAAATTTCAGAAAAATTACACAAAAATGCAAATCTGGTATTTAGCTCTATTGTAGTGTGAAATGTTCCTTTCTATCAAATGACTCAAGGACGCATTTTGCGCTAAGGAAATAGCATGAAAAACAGCTTCCATGAACAATAGCCGCACACGTTCTGGTTGTCCACATTGTTCTGGCGCTCTTAGGCCATGATTTTGCCACAAACTGTGGTGTATTTAGCAACATGATGTAATCGCATCAGGAATTTTGAGTAGCAAACGTAATGCAAAATCCCCACAATTATGTGAATCACGACAGCGCAATGTGCATTTTGCCCAGGCCTAGTCTGCAGCACCCCTCTCTTGCTGTATCAGAAGCAGCTGGTCAATAAATAACATCTCAACCTTTTTTCTTTAATACACCACCTCTCAGAGGGTCTGACAGCCTTCACTCAAAGCAACCATTCCTCATTCCTGATGTATCTTAGAACAATATGAGTAGGAGTGCCAGGGGCATTAATCGGCCTTAATGCCAGCAACGAACATGGACTTCCTTAGTACATTGTAGGACAGTAATATGCATCCACATTTGCTGCCCAAAAGCAAAGGATGGGTGTTAATGACCCTCATGGAAGCAAGGAAAATTCTCCTTTACCACTGGGTTGTAGGAGAAATCAGAGCCAGCTTTAGGGTAATGCGACCGGTGAAGCAGCATTGGGTGCTGACCTGGAAGGGGAAGGGGTGGTACTGACCTCAAGGGGGTGCTGTGCTAAGCATAACTTACATTTAAAAGCCCCTGTTGCAGAGTTCTTTGTGCTCCAGCTTTCAGGCAGCAAAAAAACGATTTCAAGATAATGCTTGAGAGAGAGATCAGAGTTTGGTCTGGCAGCTATTTTGACTCGCCATAAAATAGCGCAGAGGGTTAACATGCCTGCTGCAAAGAACAGATCTGTATTTTATGTGGATTAGTAAGACCAGCCTTTACCAGCATTTTAAAACAAATGAAATGTATGTGAGAGAGGGGCTATGGAGTGACATGGGGCACTTTTGCCAGGTGGTCATGAAGGAATCTGTGGAGGAGGTACACTTATCACTCTCCTCAACAATAAAGATACTACACACAGGAGAGTAGATGATTGTATTTATTTTTTCACTCACGACTGTCGCGAACCAGACAGTCTCTCGGAGGACAGCGAAACACCTGGAGAACTGGACACTCAGGCGTTAAGACCCAGTGATGATGCTATCAACCTAACCACACCAGCGGAGAATCAAGGTATACCACCCATCGTGCTACTGTGGTTGAGGGTCTCCAGCACACATCTTTTTGAGACTCTCGAAGAACGACTCACATGATTCATGCTCATTGATTATAACTAAGCAGCGTCAAATGACCTGCTAATAAATTAAATGAAATCAATCACCAGTAATTAAAGCATGCAAAGTAATGTGAGAGATTTTCTCTGCATTATAACACAAACATTTAAAAAAAACAAAGCTTTCCAATTCTTTAAGCAAGAGTGAGGTGTGAATTGGATTATGGTAAAAAAATGAAAGTAGGAATGCGCTACATATTAGCGAACAATTTGCTTGCTCTTCTTATGGTCCTGGTCGGACCCTTTTTATTTATGCGAAACCAGCTCCTCTCTACGTGATATACCGCCCATTGTGTTAGTGTGGTTGAGGGTCTGCATCACTAATCTTTTAGAGACTCTGGAAAAACGACTCACGTGATTCGTTCTCATTGTTTACAAACATGCTAACCTGGGAAGCTGAATGAATCTGCGCTTCTCCCTCCCTCTTCTACTTTGTTGCTCATTTGACGCTGCCTCCCTGAAAGTTGCCCATAGAGTTTTGGGGGAGGGCAGGGAGGCAAAAATACATGTTGGCTGGCCGGGCCTTCATGGGCCCCCAGTGGGTACGGCACTACACTACCCATTTCACCTGCCAATACTTCCAATGACAGTACTAACATAACTACTAACCACTACACTTTTACAAGTGTGAAAATGTTGTCTTTTCCAGGACACTCAAATCTCTAAGAAAAGCGTGATCAGCAGGAATTATTCATGTTTAATGTATATTGAAGTATTGAACACTGTTTTTGCGCTCATCTCAAAATTAGACAGACAGTGTCCCCATGTGGTGGACTGTCATTAGTGCCGGTGTTGAGAATTAAGTGCCAGTGTCGAGCACTGGAAACTACTGGCTCAAATTAAGCTCTGCCTGCAGGGTGTAAAGTAAGTTCATTTAACCCGATATGTTTCATAGTTAGAGCTTCATTTTCAGACAATGAAGCTTGGAAGCGGCCAGCAAGGTTAGCCTCTTCAGTTTCTGAGCTGTGCTGTCTAAAAAATATGAGTCTAAAAAGAAAAGATTGTGAAGATCAAAAATCGTCCTTCTCCCCTAGATGTAGCAAACAACATAAACGAGCTGAATACTGTATCATTCAACTATCATCCAGTGTACATTCAGTAGACCCTCAGAATGAAAAAATTATGCTTTTTTTAAAAAACCCTCACCCACCAACCTAGTTGGTGGCATGCTTCATCATCGGGTTCCCACCTAGGGGACCGAGGACGTCCTGTCTAAAATAGTAGACAATTTGGAGACACATTGCGTTACAGGATTTGACTTTACACACTGTTGACCCATAGAAACAGGTGCTCGGTTCTGCACTGAGGCAATGGAGCCCATTATGATAAGGCCCTGGGGTTTGTAAATGTTGCTCCTTGTTCCTGAGCTGTGTGGTCTTGTCTGCACAGCATGCGCTAGCTAACTCGTGGACTAGTGTGTGTGCTGTGGACTGCACAGTTTGTTCTGAAATAGGTTCACAGCTCAGTTCCGCACCTTGGCCCAGGCCCCTGGCGTGTAACGGATTGCCTAGAACATTGTGTGGTGGCCAGATGACAATATTTTGACACAGGCAGGGAAATGGGGAGACTAGTTGCAGTAGCAGGCAAATCAAAACAGCAGACAAAAACAGGTTGCCTCTGAAGGAAAAGCAGCTGTTTAATGCTAGGGTCAGGCATGACACCTCTGGCAGTACTTCGCTTGCCTAGAAGGCACAGAAGAAATTGTGAGATGAGAAGTATTTTAACATGCCAAAAAAATGCATGTGTCCAAATCTATGCTGTGGGATGTTTTCTCCATTGATTAACATTTCAGTTGCTGACAACAATAGTCAAGAGGATTCAAAAAAAATATATATATATATAGTTTTGTAAAGGACTAATGCAGCCAAAGGATGCTTCAAGGCGCTCAATGATAGGAGCAATACAGAGGTACAGTTAAAACACTTAAGTTAATGCAGGTTAAAGTGCCAGATGAAAGAGGTGTATCCTCAGGTGTTAAGGATATTTTCTGAAGTTTCATGCTTGATGAATAGATAAATACAAAGAGTCCCACAGGTGGAGCCTTGAGAGTGCAAGGACCTTCCCCCATCCAGTCAGAATCAGCGATGAGCTGTGCGATGAACCCCCACATAAGCAGTTCGTGCTGGGGTGTGTGACACTGGGAAGTGCCGTTTAGCATGAAGCATTTAAATTGTTTACTTCTCCCTTTATCTGTGATCAGAGACTCTGGTCTCCAAACAGAAGCTCATAAATAGTTCTGGAAGAGAATGGGGGATGCAGCAGTTTGGAAAAATGGGACAAGAGTGAACAAAAGGGAGGATGGGTGGCAAGGAGAGAGGGTGGTATGGATGGATGGAAGGGGGATGGATTTAGGAAGATGGATAGGGAGATGCATTGATCCAGAGATGGTTGGACGGAAGGAGGAACTGTTTTAGAGAAGGACACAGAGAGGATGAATGAATTGATGGATGCATAGAATTCCATTCTCCACGCATAAACCAATCAGCTTTCACCATTGCAGAGATCGAACGCTGGTGACCGCTTCTAAGGCTACCATTTCGGATTTTCCTAAGCTATCAGCCCAACTAATCTCCATTAAATGAAATCCCTAGACACATTGCCTCAATCAATGCATTAAGTAGGGTAAACAAAGTGGGGAGTGGTCTTTAAAAGAAGCATGGCCAAAGATGCCAAGTAAGGAATTCTTGACAAGAGCATGGCTTATGTAATTATGGGTGTGGTAGAAAACATGTGTACTGCAAACCTGTGCTTGATCCAGCATTTCTCTTGACCACATCTATTTTATTTATTTATTTGTAGAGTTTTATAAAGCGTGGACATGACCCATCTGGGTATCGGAGCTCTGAACAAATAGCACATAAGTTATACATATAAAGTAAGAGGCAAACAGTTAAAGCTGAGAACTGAAAGATTCATGATACGATATCATCAACATGAGAGTCATCCAGAACCATTCATCGGGGTTGTTAATGGAGATATTTGTTCATCAGAAACCTTTTAATTATTTCTGCTTTGAGGGCGGTCATCCAGGGGTTGGTTCTGATTGTGGGTGGCAGTAGGTTCCATATTGTAGGGGCTAAGCTAGCTGTTGTATGTTGTCTTTTTTGTTGAACTTCTGCAGTTTCAGCCATAAGGTATTGGTGCTTCCTAAGTAACGAATGCCCCTGAGCGTTCTAGTTTGTTGGCTAGGTAAATGGGAGTGTTGTGGTGAAGAGCCTTATGAGTCATGCAAGCTATTTTCAGCTGGATCCTTGCTTCAAGCGGAGCCAGTTTAATAGTTTTGGGTCTGGGCTGAGATGATCAAATTTTCTAGATCCTGTTACTAGTCTAGCTGCTGAGTTCAGCACAATTCTTAATGATTTGAACCTTGTTTTGGGAAGGCCTGCAAGACTAGCAATCCCGTAGTCTAATCGGGAAATGACAAGGGATTGTACTTCCAGATGAAGGTCATTAGCAGGCAAGAAAAGTTTGATTTTCTTTAGGATGCTCAGTTGGTACTTGGCTTCCCTGGTTGGTGCGCTGATATGATCGTGCATATTCAGATATTTGTCCAAAGTTATACCAAGTGGAGTCAATGACGTTCGGGTCACAATTGAGAGCGGTAAGTTGTTGTTTGAGCCATTCCTGTATGGGGACAGAGCAATTGTGGGGAGTGATCAAGAGGAATTTCGTTTTCAGGGCGTTGAACATGAGGTGGTTGTGTGTGTTGGCCGTTGCTGGGTTTTCAGCAGGGAGCGGTTGAGAGCCTTAACGTCCTCAGGGGCTGAGATTTTCAAGTGTGATTGTGTGTCGTCAGCATACATGTGATGAACAATGTTTGGGTACTTTAGAATTTCAGTGAGGGGTTCCATAAAGAGATTGAATAGTGTAGGAGAGAGGGTGGAACCTTGAGGTACTCCAAAAGAGACCGGAGTGGAGTCAGAGAGGGTATGATGGACTTTTATTCTTTGAGATCTGTTATGTAGGAATGAAGCAAACCAGTTTGCAACGGGTCCAGATAGCCCCATCTTTGACTCCAGAAGGTCGATCATGCGTGTCCAACGCAGAGGAGAGATCCAGAAGTATAAGCAGCAATGTTTTTTGTAGAAAAGCTGGATTGGCGGTTTCTCCTCAGTTGTTTAGTGGGGAGAGATTAGTTTGGGAATGGTTTAGTAGATGTTCGGAGGCAAGTTGCAGTTCTGAATTAATCTTCTTGGTCTTTTCCATGAAATGGGTGGAGAAGCCATTTTTACAAGGTAATGATCCCTTATCTCCGAATAGGAGTTAGAGTTGTGAGTTGCTTGTTGTTTGATGAGTTAAAACTGTTTTTTGGTCTATGTTTGGCTTCATTTCGTTGTGTCTTAAAGTATTCTGCTTTAGCTCTTAGAATGTGCTTTTATTGTAAGCACTTCTAGTCGACCTCAAATGCTTGAGGTAAGAGAGGGAGGGAGAGATTCTCCATGATCTCTCCGCATGTCTGAGGTTGCGCGTTTGCTCATTAAGGTTGCAGTCGAATCAGGCTTTGGAGTGTTTGTAATGTAGTCTTTTTAGCTGTTTCAGAGCAACTGTATAGAGTATTTCTGACATAGATTGGAAAATGGGATCTGTAAGATCGTTAACATTCACAATGTTTGTAGGGGGTTGTAGAAGTTTGTTGCTGATAGAAGATAGCTGATAAGGTTGATATTTCTCTGGTCTCTGGTCCATTGTCTGGTTTTATGTGGTTGACCCTGTTGAATAAGTATGTTTCCCAAGATGAGGAAGGACACTAGGTAGTGATCAGACTAGTCGCAAGGAGATATGGATTCCACTTGTATGATATTGTCTTTGGAGATGATAAGGTCAAGGGTGGAGCCTCTATTATGTGTTGGACCATTAAATGATTGGGTGAGGCTGAGGTCCGACAGGAAAGCTTCGAAGGTGTTCAGTAAATGGTAATTGTTTTAAACCTTTATTTTTAGTTTGAACGAATATCGCAGCAATCATTGAAATACAGGTGTCGCAGTAGTTTTTTCTCTTACAATTACAATGCAAATCGCAATGGAACGGTAATTAATAGTACATTTGAATGCAAGGGTAAGTACATGCCTCTCTCCTATCTCACTTCACTACTCCCTCATCCTCCCTTCAGGCATGTGCCGCTAGTGTCTGATTCGTGCTGATCATTCTCAACTTGTTCTGACGTCAGAACAGCATTGCACAGCTCACGCCATTCAGTGAAGTCCTCCTGCAGTTTGTCATCCCTGCGGTTTAACTTCATGTGGACTTCTTCTGCCAAAGTCCATTTGCATTTGTCCCTATGCCATGCCTTTATATCTGTGGGTCTCATTCCCATCAAAGTTATAGCCACCCTGCTCCTGGCCAGCACCAACAACAATTGCAGCAGCTTGTATGTCATTTCGCACTTCCTGGGTTTCTTGATGTGGCCCAACAAGCATTGTAATAGCACTTCCTCGATGTGAAAGCCTGTGCCCTCCCGCACCATCTCCACTATCCGAGCCTAAAACCGCCTCAGCCCGGGGCATTCTCATGCCAAGTGAAGAAAATCCACCCCCGCCCCATCACATCTAGGATGCGTATCGGTGCAGATCGGGGTGGTGCAGTGTAGCCTCACCGGTGTTATGTAGGTGTGGTGCAAGAAATTGTACTGTATCAATTTAAATTGAGCTTTGCAGGACACTGTGTGGGTAAGTGCACTTATGGCTGACCAGGCCTTGCCATCCAGGGGCTCGGGATGTCTGTGGTATATCAGGGTATGTGGCAGATTGCCTTGACAATTTCCATCAGACCAGTGTATTGTAGATAATACCCCTGAACCAGTGGAAAGTCCCCACAAGCCTGTTCATATGTGATGAATGTTTCACTCAGGTAGAGATCAGCTAAGACTTCACAGCCTCCTTCCTTCCACACTTGAAATGACATATGTGTGCCCATTCCCTGCACTGGAGTGAGTATGAAACGGAGCACCTGGCAGGACCATCTCCACATATTGCTGCCAGATATTCGCAGTGTGACGAACTATGTCGGGCATTATGTCCGATAATCTTCTGCCCTGCATCAAAGCCACTGGGAGTTTATCAGGTTATACTCATTCCGCCAGCAGTCTTTTCTCTCAGTTGTCTCCATCGTCTAACCAACAGGACGCGTGCTGTAAGTGTGCCGCATAGTAATATAAATCCAGTCTTGGGACTTTTAAGCCCACCTCCTCATAGCGATGGGTCAGTGTACCCAAAGCCACCCTGCTGCGACGTCCCACCCACAGCAAAGTCACAAGCACAGAGTTCAGTTGCTTGAAGATCCATTTGGGCACTGGGCACAGTGAATTTTGCAGCACATACAGGCAGCACCACCATTTTGGACACCGCCAGTCTGCCCATCAATGAAAGTGGCAATCAATTCCGAAAGGTCACCAAATGCCACAGCATATCTACGACCCTGTCCACATTAAGGTGCATCAGCTGGGTGCCTTCAAGTGCCACCTGCAAGCCCAAGTATCTAAAATGCGTCCTTTCCCAGTGTAACCCAATATCAGGGAGACTCTTCAGTGGCAGGGTGGCCATGTGTCCAGAGGGAACAGCAAGGATTTGTGCCGATTAAGATGCAGTCCAGAGTCTTCTACAAAGTCCTCCTGGTGCTACAGCAGTCTGGGCAACGCCACGTGAGGACAGGTTATATAAAAATGGACGTCATCCGCGTAGAGCAAGATTACATGCAATGTTACGCCTAACCAGATGCCCCACTATACTAGGTCTCTCCGCATGCCAGTGAATCGATGGCAGGAGCGAAGAGCAGCGGTGAGAGCTGGCACCCCTAATGCGTTCCCCGCTCTGAAGACCAATCCTCCGAACAAGTCCAACTCACACTGACTCGAGCCCACGGCTCAGTATACAATATTTTAACCCATTGGGAAAACTGTGGCCCAAAGTCCACTGTCCTCAACACTTTCAACAGGTACCTCCAATCAACTGTGTAAATGACTTTTGCACGGTCTATCGACACCAAGGCCCGTTCCTCAATCCTGTGTTTCACCTCATGCATTATTTTTGACAGTCTTCATAAATTCATGCCTGTATGACAATCTGGTATAAAACCACACTGGTCCTCATGAATCAGTCAGGGCATGTGCTGGGGTAGACATGTTGCCAACAGTTTACATAGTATTTTAACGTCCTTGTTTATTATAGTGAACGGGCGGTAGGAGTCTGGATCCAGTCCACCCCCTCCCATTTTTAGAAGCATGCATATCTCTCCCTCTCTCATGGTGGGGAGTAGAATTTCAGTGGGGTCTGTGCCACCGTGGCCGAGTACGCTCGGTAGACCTCAGACGGGAACCCGTATCCTCCAGGGGCCTTGGCTCCCGGGAGCTTCAGCAGGGCCTCCCGGATTTCCTCCAGGGGCAACTGGGCATACAGTTCTTTTGAGTCTAGTGGGGGGAGGCACGTCAGAGCCAAACCCAGCAAAAACGGTACATATCAGTCCTCCCGGACCACCGGGTCCACTGCATATATTCTCTGCAGGTGTTGTAATACCTCCAGGACTGCAGGCCTGGAATGCAGTAAATGATCATTAGTATGCTTTCAAGTGAATGGTGAAATCACTAAGTAAGACCTGGCTGGTTTTTTGGTCTGAGTTAGACACAATGGTCTCCATTAGTTGTTCAATGAAAGGAAGATTGTTGCCCTGGGAATGATAGAGAGTGTGTAGGGTGCGGACGTATCATTCAGCCAAGTTTCTGTTAAGATTAGGAGGTCATGGTCTTGTGCAAGGATGATATCTGCAGCAAGTATTACCGCTGACCAGCAGTTGAGAAGCATGGACTTGATATGGGATTTGGTTGTTAGTGTCCTTTGATGAGTAGCTGGGACAGGAGAAGATTACACTTGTTCAAAGTTCTATGGTTAAGACTAGGATCTCTGAGAGGGTGGGAGGGGATGGTCTGGATAATAAACTGTGAAGGGGTCGAGTCCACACAAGTGGAGTTGTAGGATACTAGGAGGGAGTGAATGGCATTATCAGATAGATGTTCGGTGAATCTCTGAGGTCTTGTAAAGGAATTGCGGTGGGGTCTTGATCTCACAGGTAGTATACTATTTGTGTTTTCGGTTACTGCAACCAAATTCATCACACAGCAGATACACCTAAAACAAATCAGACACATGCATTTTCTTGACCACTGCTTCTTAGCATTGTTTTATTAACAAACACATAAATAAGGACTCCCACCTTTCCCTTAAATTCACCTTCCGCTGCTATTTCCCTCTCTGCGTATGTCACTTACACCTTATTTCTCCAAACATCTTTTAAAGACCCCCTCCCTGTCTTTTTACTCTCCTGAATGTACTTTCTTTTGTATCTTCCAACTCACCATCCTCTATCTTTTCATACATACACACACACACATGCACACTCTCTCTAGCACTCACACAAGCACTCTTTAGCACACACATACTCTCTAGCACACACACACTCTCACAGGCATGCACACTATCTAGTGCACACACACACACAAGCACACACACGTGCATTCACACACTTTCTTTAGCATACACAAACACACATACACACACACACTCTCAGGCACATGCACACTACCTAGCACACACACACACACTCTATCTCTTTCTAGCACCCACAATCTCACACACACCCCAACACACACACATACACACACACACTCTCTCTAGCATGCACACACACACTATCTTTCTAGCACACACACACAATCTCTCTAGCACACACACACACTATAGCAAATACACACTCTCTCTATAGCACACACACTCTCTCTCTAGCACATGCACATACCCACACACACACGCTTTGCATTTTCTTTCCTTTTGGCGCAGTCCATATTTTGACATCTGTGTACCTCATTCACTATAGTAGGGTAACTACATGTTGCATGTCAGGAGCGGGCATTATACACAACAGCTGGCCCGTGGTAAGTAAATTGAAGCGTTTATTCTTTTCTCTCTATTAATTATCAAAAGAGCGGTCACGATATTAACACAAACTCCTCACAACTTTCTTTTTTGGTTCCTCGCTTCGTCTGGTGAGAGGTTCAGCGCTGGTTCGTCTCACCGACAGGCGTTCTTCGGAAGAGGAACTTGGTAGGTGGCAGAAGTGAAAGAAAATACATAACAATAAAAAAATTATCCTCTTTGTCTTCTCAGGGTATTCTCTTTGCACACTGTTATTTATATGCTAATAGCCCAAGGGATCTCTTGTCTCTTTTTAGGTTGAGTCTAGCGTTGCAGCGCATGCGCTGCACGCTTTGCGAGGCATGCAGTATTAAGTATAGCGTGGAAGCTTCGTGGAAGCTCCTCCCACTCTCCGCCCATCTTTTTTATTGGCTTAGTTCCTAAATGCTGCCTTCCAATAGTGTAGTGGTCTATCCTTGTTGTTACTGCTGTTTGGAATGCTCACACTATGGATGTTCCAGTGGTGAGCATTCCACTTCAGAATATAGAAGTCTTATGTTTGAATGTTTAGTCAGTTACTGTCCTATGGGTTTCTGAGCCGGCTGCTGTGCAGCACCTGTTGATAATAAAGCTTTCCTTCTTGAGCAACACATCGTTTGGCCTCTTACCTACTACAGATAGGTTTTAGGCTTGTTAATCCCTCCTCATGACGAACATGTCATCATTTGTATCCTTCCCTGGCTACTGGCCCCTTTACATCCAGCACTATTTTCTTCCCGTGCCTCAGCTTTCCTGTTTATGTTTCTGAGCTCAGAGCACCATCCGTGTTGACTTTGTTCTCTCCCCGGAGCGCCATCCGTATTGACTCTGTTTCCTCCCCACTCTTGCCGTAATTTATGTTTAATCCTGCCCACTCCTGCTGTCCGTGGTCACTTTCTTCCCGCCCCCTCCCATTGTCCGTGTTCACTTTCTTCCAGCACCCACTCCCATTGTCTGTGTTCATTTTCTTCCCACCCCCCTCCCGTTGTCCATATTCACTTTCTTCCCGCCCCCTCCCATTGTCCGTGTTCACTTTCTTCCAGCACCCACTCCCATTGTCTGTGTTCATTTTCTTCCCACCCCCCTCCAGTTGTCCACATTCACTTTCTTCCCGCCCCCTCCTACTGTCCATATTCAGTCACGGGCTGTTCACTTTAATGGGGCTGCCGAATTCCTCGCAGCTTGTGCACAGGGCAACCTGCAAGAGGCCGAGGCCATGCTACAGGGCAAAGGCGGAAGTGACCTACTCAATACCACCAACGTCAATGGCATCAGCGCACTTTTTCAGGTGAGGGACGTCATGGGTTGCATAATACAACTACCCGACTCGGAGACCCATCCATGTTGACTTTGTTCCTGTCCCCCTCTTGCCATAGTTTGTGTTGCCTTTAATCTCGCCCCCTTCAGCTATCCATGTTCACTTTCTTCCCGCTCCCGCCCGTTGTTCGTGTTCACTTTCTTCCTGCCCCCTTTGTTCATGTTCACTTACTTCCTGTTGTCCTTGTTCACTTTCTTCCTGCCCCTCTCCGTGTGGTCCATGTTCACTTTTTTCCGAACTCTCCCATTGTAGGATTTCACTTTCTTCCTGCCCACTTCCGTTATCCATATTCATTTTCTTCCCGCCCACCTCCCGCTGTCCATATTCAGTTGTGGGCCGCTTGCTTTAATGGGACCGCTGCATTCCTGGCAGTTTGCACAGGAGGCAACCTGCAAGAGGCCGAGGCCATGCTACAGGGCAAAGGTGGGAGCGACCTACTGTTATTTAATGTTAGTGACTGTGGATGCCAGTTTCGCTTCATGCCACCGCACCAACTCGCTACAGTGTGGATTCCTCTGCAGCAGGTAAGATGGCAGGCCCTGGTTCAAATTTCTCTGTGCTCTTAGCATTTTTTAGCCCTCTGTTAAACTAACCTATTCCTCTTCCAGCTATCTCCAGCCAAACCACAAATGTTACTTGCATGCAGCAAGCAAATCCATAATTTGCATCACTTGAATTGCACTATGGTGCACCTGAAACACTTCTTGTGGCTTTAGAGTATCTCTGGAGGGTTGGGTATCTGTTGCTCCTGGGTGGACTCCCGTTAGAGTTCATCTGATTACGAAAAGGATTTATTACATTAACGCCAATGCCAGCAACATCATTTGCTTAACATATCCTTTAGCAACTCTCAGAAGAAAGGAGAGGTTATTTTCAGAAAGCGGCCACTCTGCCTCTTAAACTTTTCTCTGTCTGAGTAAATGCTACATAGAAACAACACAGAACGGTATGTAGGCCTTGTGTATTCGGGATCTACAGGAATCAAGGGTTTCAGGAATTAAGCGCTTTGTCGGCCACCATAGTTCTGCAAAAACTACGTACAGGACCGTTTCTAGGTGTTTTGCCGCCCTAGGCGAGAATTGAAAAATGCCGCCCTCTCCCTTTTACTACCATGACTCAGCAGCTACAAGTTCCTTGCTAAGCACACTCCGTCTTCCATCCTGCCGAGGTAGGTAAATAGAGCAATCGTGACACCTGGTATGTGCAGCCTTTGGAAACTGTATATGCATCGTATAAAGAGCTATATGAAAATAACTGTATTATTTTTGTTTGCGGGGTGACAAAAGGACAGGGTGGTGGATGATTGAGTGGGTGGGGATAGCAGCGTTCTGTGACATCACATGATATAGTCTTTGCTCGATCACATCACCAGAAAGAAGAGTGTCAGTCAGTGTGCTAGTGCATGAGAAGCGAGGTTGAAGAGCCCAAAGCTCTTTTTGCCTGAACTTGGGTTTCATGAGGCGCTTTCTAAAGGTCTAGCTGTTTGAGCTATGAATTCACCGACTTTAAGATGCAATGGGTAAATAGATTGATGCGGTAAAATTTAATTTCAATATTCAACTTGGGAAGGAGAAATGTATTCAAGGGGAGAATGAATAAATAATTTATATTATTACTAATAATTCAGGCTGTATATGTATCAGTGAATATTATATTTATTTACACACAATGCCTACTATCAAGTATCTGTCAGAGAATATCTTCTGCTCCTTTCAATGAAAGTGGAATTTCACTTTGTTGTGGCATTTACAAACATCCTGCCTTCCCATTTTCTTTTTGCCTGTTTAATAGTATGCCAATAAAAGTATTACCCAACTTTGTCATTGGATTTGTGTTAAAGTTACTACAATCAATTGTACTTTCACATTGTTATTTTTATAACTCTCGCCATAATAAAATACTTTAATATTTTTGTTAGAAAATAATTTACAATAAGAAAATATTTAATTTCCCTTTTTTTATACTATTTTTACAATAAAAGTAATAGTTTACTCAGTACTGGGGATGTGCTAAACATATTTCGATAAAGTGTTATTACACTGTTTTTTTAAATGAATTATCAAAACGTGTTTGTACACTTTTTGCATTCCTTTGTAAGTAATATTAGGATAAAAGTATCATAACACGTTATTATTTAATCATTTTTATAGCAATTCCCATGTTTTTACGTGTATATATTGCTTTTTTATCTCTCTGAAGGTGCCTTTACACTGTTGCTCCATCACATTATACGTGGAAATTACACAGTTGGTAATTTTGTGGGCTACCTAGAACAACACTATAAAAGTTACTTTACTTTAATCATAGCAAAAACAATCTCCACCTAATGCACAAACTACAGTACTTGGCCCAAGTTTGGATAAGCACTTACTTGCTAAATCCATTTGGGAATTAGTAGCATGTTATTAACATTATTAACAGCGCCACGAAACCAGGAAACACCAGTAGCAATTGCCAGGCTCCTCACTCCTGATCCACTGGTATAATAATCTTCTTGGCGCACTGAATGGCTGATGCCGCGCAGCTCCAGGGTGGCGCAGAGCTCTTTCATCCCCGTCCGTCCCCAGCCTGATGTATGGCACCTCTCCCGGCCACCGACCCACTTTTGCCGCTGGATTTCAGACACATTCGTTTCCGGCGCCTTTTAATAATTAATGTGAATACTTGAGAGAAAAGAGGGACCCGGGCTGAGCACGTGCACGAGGAGCATGACCGGAAGAAGACCTCTGCCAAGCACTTTGCCGCCCTGGCCGGTCTGAGGGTCCCTGCGCTCTGATAGTGGCGTAATTGGTGAGCCCCTACCGCGCCTCACATGTACACTCCCTTGACAGTGCTGGGGATCCCTGCACCTTGAGAGAGGGGCTTAACGACCCCTGCCCTCTTCTGCAACTCACGCAGGGCCGTTTCTAGGTTATTTTGCCGCCCTCCCCCTTTTGCTGCCCTAGGTGGCGCCTCGTCCTGCCTAATGGTAGAAACGGCCCTGCGTACTAAACAGAGCCCAGTCGGATGCTCCGGTCTTAGGAGTGTACGCCTTGTGTCAAGTGTTTCTAGAAATCACTTACTATATTTGAAGGGTGAAATAAATGACAGTTTTTTTATTTTCAAGGTTCCTCTGTTCAGGTCAGACGATAGCATCATTACCTGTAATCACTGACTGACTCGTATCATTCTTTCTGTTCTATTCAATTCAATTCAATTCTGTTCTATTGCTTTCCTCTCATACTAACTCAATCTGCCTTTCTCACATGTTTATTTCTTCCCCCTACACACACCCTCTTACATCTGTGTTTTATTCTCAATCTCTGGCCTCAATGCTTCTATATATATTATATTTTACTGAGTTCCAACTCTGTCCACACAATTTCTAATATGTCCCATTGCCATAAGTGCATTCTTCCCTTGGAATCTGCCATCTATTGATCCTCCCCTAGCGTCCGTCCACTGCTCGTGTTGTAATTCAGGTACTATTTCCAAACCTCCATCTTCCCATTGTTTATGTCCCCCCTCAATAACAAAAAAAGCTATAACAAACAAGCATTAGAACAGGCAGGAAGAAGATGCCAGCATTACAAGGACAAAAAAAGTAGAAGACATTTTTTGTTAATTCTTTTTTTAATAGGGTTGTTCAGATGCACATAATGTCTTCTTGGTTATATATAAGGTAACAAAAATGCTTGTAACACTTTTTATTATAGATGTTCAACATGCTTCACAGCAGCCACACAGTTCTCCAACAACGCTTAAAGACATTGGCAAAGCCAATTGCTCTGGCTAAACACTTATAAGGTCCCAAAAGAGAGACATATTGGCTATGCCAATGCTTGTTTCTTTCCTGGACTCTTCTTCTGAACCGCTTTGTCAATATAGCCCTTCATATTCTGCCCTACAAGTGTCCTCGGGAGGACTCTTGTCTCACTTGGTCTGAACTTCTCCTGCACTTTTGAAAAATCTCATGAAAAAACCCAGAAAGGAAATAAAAAGCATAAGCCATAAAAGTACCTTCTGCTTCAGCTTCTTAAACTCCTCTGCAAGTCACGGCCGTCTTTTCCCGCTCTCTCCCTCCTTTCCAATATTGACTTCTAGTTATTTTGCAGGCGGTGCCCGCTTGGTATGTCCACGGCTGTGTTTGAAAATGTCAGAGATAAGAAGATTGACCAGTGGATAGGTGGGGAGTAAAGGGACGGCTCCTCCGTTCGAGCGTAGGAGCGTCGCCCCATTGGCCAGATCTGAAAAGTAAAGGGGCAGATTTACGAGGAAGTGCCACAACGCTAGCCCTTTGGCTGCGCCACGCTGTACCACTTCCAAAGCACAGGAATGCGACATATTTACAATAATATCTCGCATTACTGTGCTCTCCCCTGCGCTGGCGGACAAACAGCTGCCCTGTCCCGGGGCAGGCACCCTTGCACCATGGTGCAAGGATGCCTGCGTCATGGGGGGATTGTTTTTGAGCAGGAAGGGGTACCTCGTTGCGCCTCGCTATGCCACCCCTAGCATTCAGATGCATTTCCAGATTTACGAGGAATCGTAAATCTGGAAATGTGTCTTGTTCCAAGGATGTTGCGTGGGAACACCCACAGCAACTCCCATGGAACGCCCCTTTTTACGCAAAGTGCTGCGTGTAGAGGGGCCATATTTACAAGGACAGGAAAAGCCACGCAGGGTGGCTTTTCCTGTCTTTGTAAATATGGAGCAGAAAAATACCCCACCAGTACATCACAAAAAGTGACGTACTGGTGGAGCAGGGGGCTTGTAAATCCGACCCATAATGGTAATAAAGTTTATTTATTACCGTTTTATTTTTGAGCAACTGACCCTTCCTGAACTGAGTGATAGATCTGGGGGGCGGGGCAGGGGGAGGTGGGGATAGGGGGGACAGTGCTGCAGTGTGGGGGGCATCAGCAGGGAGATGTGCCCTTTAAAATGTGCATGTCTCTTTGGCCGGCCGTCTTGGGCCGGCCGGCCAGACATGTACATTTTGAAGTTCTCTAACCTAACTGTCTTAGACAGCTGGGTGAGAGAAAGGGCAGGCCTTCAGCACTCCTAGGAGCGTTGAGAGAGGCTGCTCCAACCAATCCTGGTGCTGCTCTCATGCTATGGGAGCAGCGTCAAGATTGGTTAGTGCAGGTTCCTGGCCTCGCGTTGGAGCCTGCCTCAAAGGGTGACGACCAGTGGAGGAAGACGTCACATCTCAAGGTAGGTGTTTAAATAAATTTTTCTAGCCCACCCCCCCAACCGCCACATCACCCTAGGAACATGGCGACCACCATTCCTCAGTCTTTCTCCTCCGCCAGGGTTAGAAAATTGTCTGGGAACCCTCCTCTGAGAATCTTGGCATCCTCTCTTCTCCACTCGTTGGATCTTTTCTCACAGCGATCTCAGCATCCTGAGAGGAAGTCCTGGTGTCATCTGATGGTATCTCCCGCCTTGTCCTCCACCCGGATCATAGATGCCCCTTCCTCTTGCGCAACAAGCATTAATCCTTCTATGCCTTTTATATCTTTGCTTCCTTTCTTCCAGGCTTCCCTCCTGTTCTTTCTTTAAGTGTGCTAGCATTTCTTCCTTCTCACAATCTGACCCTATTGTTTTTCTTCCTTTTCTCTCTTTTACTGTGCTAGTGTTCCTTTCTTATCATGATCTGACCTTATTATTTTTCAGGTTGGCGAGGCTTGTTGTTTGACAGGAAGAGACGTGCAACAGAGAAGACGTGTTCCATGCCACCACTCACATATATGAAAATCACTCCCCACACTCTGCAAAGAGGCCAAGGACTGGATGAGCATGTATTCAGAAGTTCTTCATGACTCAGTGATAAGTACAGCCAGAAGCTTGCATTGCCTGCATCCTCAGCTCCATAGCTCTTAGTCCCTTCATCAGTTCATAAGACGCTGTTATGTTTCCTCCTATTGTAAGGGATTGTGCCATAAGATAAGCAGAGGCAGCTTACTACTAGTGGTAGTGCCAAATCCTACAAAAGTCCAGAAGGGTGACAATTTTCAGTGTATGAGGAGCACGCAAGAGAGCAAAATGCTGTGTTGGCTGGAGCACAGGAAATCCTTGCACCATTCATGGCTACCATAAGTCCTCATGTTGCCCCCATAACAAGGCATAGCTTTTACAAAGATAAGGCAATTTATTTCTTTACTAAGTAGGATTTTTTACCAGGAATTTTCTGTTGCATCTTATCTGTCAGACTTTGGCAAACTAGGATTCTGTTAAATATTTATCCTGGCCCTGTAGATGAAAAGGTTTTTGGGAAGGAAACATAAAAAAATGTAGTTTTTAATGATGTAATATAAAGCCAGGGCTGGCTTGCAGTTGATTGAGAGGAATCCAAGCAGACATATTAGCATATTATTCTAAGTCCTCTTTCTTCTCAGCCCGAAGGTTGAGAGGAGGTGTTCATTTTACCTTTAATGACTTGGCCACGCATTCTCTTTGTTGTGCATGGAGAGCAAGCCCTCTCAAGTGCCTGGAGAGATGTGGATAAATTCCGAAAACAGTACCCCATCAAAGCTGTTAACAAGAAATCCCTCCCACCACATGTCAGCCTCCTCCAGGGATTGGAAAAGGTGCGGCCCTGCTGTCTTTGATCTGACGTGCATTTTTTATCAGAAGGTTTATGAGCAGGTGTTATTCTCCAAGGAGAAAGCTTGCTTCATTCATAACACATGGTGTGGGACAGTCAAAGAGCAGAGACCAGAGAAACACATATTTTTATAGTAATACTCACACCAGGCATGGATAGGAGGATTCCTTCTTGCTATAATCCTCACATTGGGTTGTACCTGATCCCCCACACCGCCGCTCCCATCACACCATCCCACTAAGGGTGCTGCAAACCACCTATTTCAATGTGCCTAACTATTTACAAAAAACTGCACATGAAGACCACTCCTTAATTGGCTTCCATGATCAGAGTTTCTGATGGTTCACACGACTTCTGGAGCAGAAACATGGCAAACAAAAATAAAGGTGCAGAAAAAACACAGGCACTAAGCCTTCTCTGGCTACACCCGACAATCTGGAACAACACCCAACAAGAATCCTTTGTCCTCCTCTCTTGCATGCAAATGCATACTCTTATCTTTCCCTCACAGAATCACTCCTCATGGTTATATCTTCACATTAACCCTTCTCTGTACTCCCAAATCACATGGAGTCACCTTTCCTGTATCAGTGTTCTGCCACCTTTTAGTGGTTTAAATAGCGACTGTTAGAATTGGGGGGTCACTAGTTGGCAGAGGTGTGCACTTTGTCCAAGTAGGGACCCTTGCTTCTAGTCAGGATAAGGGAGTTACACACTTTAGATAACCCCTGCTCACTCCCTTGGTAGCTTGGCAGGAGCAGACAGGCTTATCCCAAAGGCAATGTGTAAAGTATTTGCACCCAGACACACAGTAACACATTAAATACACTACAAATGGACACCACTCCAGTTTAGAAAACTAAGGTATCTTTATTTAAACCAAACAAGACCAAAATGACAAAAATCCAACATACACAATTCAAAATATGACTTTTAAAAGGTTCCAAGTGATCATGTCCATAGAAAACTATGGACACGCACATTTTACACAAAGTACCACAAATGCATCAAAATCCCCAAAGCCAAACAGCCGCAGACAAAGGAAGCATCAGAAAACACAGTGATACGTCAGTTCCTGAGTCCTTGGGGAGGTGATACTGCATGCAGGAGATGTGATGCGTCAAATCAGACTGTAGGCGTAAGTGATGTGTCGATTCCAAGACAGTTCCGGTCTGTGGTTGATGCGTTGGAAAACTTGCCTCACAGGTGCGATGTGTGGAAATCCAGGACGAGCTGGCAGTTGATGTGGCTGCAGCAAACAGGCACTGTGTCGGCTTCTTTAAATGCATTCCCACGATGCGTTGGTTCTTTCAGCCGCACAGCAGGGCCTGCGTTGGAGTCAGTGTGGTGATCTCAGACTTCGAAGATCGGTGCAAAGGACTCTGCGTGCTTTCAGCCGCTGGCAGACGCTGTATCAATTCTTCGGCTGCACGGTGGCGCAGCGTGTACATTTCTCCCGCTCTGCGGTGCGGCGTAGGAAAAACAGGCGCTAGAAGGTCGATGCGTCGATTTTCTTGGTTTCTTAAAGCTTTTTCAGCTTCAGCAACCGGAACAACATCGGAGGGCCCAGAACAGAAACAGATACCTTCTGGCAGGTCAGAACTCCCAGTAGTGGAGTTCAAGGAAGCTGGTGGTAAAGTCTTTCTGTCCCTGAGACTTCAGAACAGGAGGAAAGCACACACAAGCCCTTGGAGGTTCACAGAAAAGTTCCAGCCTTTGTCCTCTCCTTGGCAGAAGCAGCAACTGCAGTCCAACCCAGCAAAGCAACCACCCATCAAAGGAGCTGTACTCCTCCTTACAGCTTTTCAGCTCTTCTGCTTGGCAGAGGTTCCTCTTGTTTCCAGAAGTGATCTAAAGTTCTGGGGTTTAAGGTCTAATATTTATACCCCATTTTGTCTTTGTAGTCTTTGTTGCAAGAGTCTCTGAGCTCAGTAAAAATCAGTTCAGTCCTCCCCGGTCCAGCTTCACTACAGGAGCTGGAGACAGCATTGTGTAGAGCAGACACAGCCTATTCAGGTGCTAGTGAAAACTCCTCCCACCACTCTAAATGCGGAACAGGTCTATGCAGCTTAGCGATGAGTCACCCAGGCAAGACAGGACACACCTCAACCCCCCTTGTGAATGTCTTGAGTGAATGCACATCCCCAGCTCCTGTCACTTCAAAACCAGACAGTGAATACACAAACAGGCAGAGGCACACAGGTTGGTTAAAAGCGGTATTTTCAAACGCACAATTTAAAAACCACCTTTACTAAAAGATGTAGTCAGAGAGCCTAAACTCCAGATCTCTAGCTGTTCCCAATTGAAAGTTACACATGCAAAATGTTACAGTGCAGCTCCAATAACAGCCTATGGGACAGTCAGCCTTTCAACAGTGAAAAACAACATACACCGTCTTTCACTATCAGGACATGTAAAACACACCGGTACATGTCCTACCTTAAGCGTACACTGCACTCTGGCCATGGGGGTACCTTGGGACTACCTGAGGGGTGCCTTACATGTAAGAAAAGGGAAGGGTAGGGTCTGGCAAAGTGGCTTGCCAGGTCAACAGGGCAATTTAAAATTGCACACAGACACTACAGTGGTAGGTCTGAGACACATTTACAGGGCTACTCGTGTGGGTGGCACAACCAGTGCTGCTGGCCCACTAGTAGCATTTAATTCACAGGCCCTGGCACACTCAGTGCACTTTACTAGAGACTTACCAGTAAGTCGAATATGCCAATCATGGATAACCAATTATAATCATAATATACACAGGGAGCACTTGCACTTTGAAACTGATCAGCAGTGGCAAAGTGCCAAAAGCATCTAAGCCAGCAAAAACGAAATCTAGTAAACAGTCAAAAATGCAGGAGGTAGAGGCAAAAAGTCAAGGACACCCATGCCAAGGATGCCAAGTCTAACAGTGATCAATTCACCGTGGTTCAATAGGCTACAACATATCTACACATACCTATGTACATGTCTAAACATATCTACATATACAGCAGTGAAAGAAATATGTCATAAACTCTCACTTTCTGAAAATAAATGTACAGCCTCTTGCAAACCTCCTATTCATTCAGCTCTTTGACTGGTCTATGAGAGACCTATGAGGTATTGAGGCAGTAGGGGCCTGTGGTGGGAGTGCTGCTGGGCGCTGACGTGGGGTGGGTGAGGGCAGGGTGGGCGGTAGTGAACTACCGATTATGGCCAATTAGAGGTAAGTAAACAAATAAATAAATAAAATTAATTTTGTTGCGCGCGCTGCATCGCCAAATGTGATGCAGCGCGCGCAACAAAATTCGTTTAATTTATTTATATGTTTACTTACCTCTAATTGGCCGTAATCCGTAGTTTACTACAACCCACCCTGCCCCTCCCCCGCCCCATGTCAGCGCCCAGCAGCACTCCCACCCCACCACAGGCCGCTACTGTGTTGAGGTTGTTTCCCCATATGTACATTCATCTACCTAGGGTGCATAAAGGATAGAAATCAATTTCCCACTGATACACCCTCCCCCTCACACAGTCACAACCTTCGAGGTGTAGAGGAGCACCTTGACATCGATGGTATCTCCCTGGCTACCTGCCTCCACTCTTGACTCTCATTTCCCTTGTCCTCCAGGTTGTTCATCGGTCTTTCCTCCCACTACCTTGTTTTGTTGCTTTAGGTATAATATTAGGGGGAGCATGGAAGTAAACAGAGTTAACTTTTACATGATGCTGGTATTCCTTTCTTATTGCCACATGCGGCACAGAGGTTTGAAAGTCACAACACAATTTAAGAAACTGCTGAAGGAGCCGGGTTCCACGTTCTAGATCTGTTGTGGAACCTCAGGTCGATGTTTTTTTTTATCAGTGTGAAAGCTTGGAGAGGAGAGAAATCGTTAGCAGGTCAATCATTTCAGTTCCAATTTACTATGACTCCTAAGACTCACAGATGACCAATTAAGTTTAGTTAGTTTATTACAAAGCCAAGAACAATTGGACATACAGACACCTCAAGGTGAAGGGGTAGAAATATATTGGAGCTAATATAAAGCCAAGTCTGCGGATGAAGTTAAGGCGGTGCAACATGCGCAGGATGATTAGTTTGAGAATCAAGATACAAAAGATGATAGAGCAGACATCCAGATTCCCCTTCATTGGAAGTTCGTGGGTATAAAGCATTAATCTGTCCCGACACTATCACTAACGTGACATCCCTACATAGCATTTCCCAAGGCAATATCTGCTAAGGTGTCAGTGCGTGAAATCTTCCCAAGAAGTCTGTTCACATCAGTTGGGTCAAGTAACATAAAGCTACAGAGCTCGTTCCAAGATGCTCTCTCTCTCAAGGCAAGGCAGAAGTCCCCAGACACTTTCTCTAGGTACGATACATCTATACCACAGGTAGTAGCCCATAATGCGTATCCCATGATACATTGCAGATCACGCCATCGAATCAGGCCACCTCTTCGTAGGTAACTTTCCATTAGGCAGCGATATTCCCAAACTTTGGCGAGATGACCTTGGTTCACAGGCTTATTCCAATGAGAAAGTACAACAGTTCTCCATTATCAGTATCAACGCTCAATGTATCCTCTTCGCCCTAAGCCTAACTCCTAACACAAAGACATTGTTCTAACTAACAAGGATGAATCTTCCACCTGCAGCACAAACGTGGTAAAGAACAAACCCAACGTGCACATGAAATTCAACAATTAAATCTAATGCAAGAGCTCCCAAGAAAAATTCATTTCAGGCCCATAGGAATCGACCAATCTAAGAGAATGGCACACAGGCCTCACGAAATTACATATAAATGAACACTTTTACTGAGCACTTCTGTATCAACATGTTACATAAGCATGTCAAATACGTAAATAATTGTCAGCAGCAAGTACGAATTCTACACGCTAATGTCTTCAGCTAAACATGTATATTCAACGTCAATCTTTGCACGCTTACCTGAAAATATCCCTAATACCCCACAGTTCACGTTATTGCAGTTCACGGTCTAATGTCGAACGCAAATACAACAAAGGAATATATGCTGGTGCGGACTACTCATGATTATGATGCACCCCTTCAAATAAAAGAACGAAATGTGCGCTACATCACTGCATTTGCTTTTGTTTTCTTTGATTCTCTCCATCTGTTCATCCACCACCCTACAGGCTCTGCTCGATGATATGCTGTATGCATTATTGTACAATGGATAACAATTTTCAATAAAATATTTGTTTAAAGAAATATCAACCAGCACATATGTTGGAACAATAATATTGACTCCCAAAATAGAATCAGTACAGAAATAATAATTGAAAGTTTGCACTTACATTGACAATACTTCGGAAGTAGAAATCATGGTCCCAATGTATCTGTTGAGGGATATTTAGGGGGCTCCCATACTCCTCCCTCTTTGGATGGCCACATGGCTTGTAAACACTCCTTATTTGTACAGGGCTCTTTTGCTTTATAGCTAGGTTTATGTTCTCTACATCTCTTAAAAAACATGTCATTTGTTTGCATTGATTCTAGGGGCAAATCCAGTTCCAAGTCCATTTGACCTTATCCTTGAGCATCATTTTCTGGAGTTAGTTGCAGTGTGACTAATAGTCATTCCATCTGTAATTTTTACCTTCACTATGCTTTTATGCCATGGGTTTTTCACTTTCATGCATCTCCATTCTTTAATTCAGGTTTGTTTGTTCCATCTTATAGGTCTGATTTTCTGTCACATCAGGATCTTCTCTTGTGATCTTTCTTAGATGGATCTGTTGGCCCAGAGGAAAAAGGCATCCATTTCAGTAATCTGTGCTTGACTTTAGGGTCACAGGTTTGTGTCCTGATTGATCCACTGATCCTTTCATCCTTCTGAGGTGAATACGATGAGCACCAGTAAGTTCAGTAATTTCACGACCCTTGCAATGTGGCTTGAAAGATAGCAAGGCTGATACAACCTTCTCTCCATAGAGGTGGTCCTACTACCTGTATCAGTAACTAGGGGGCATATTATAAAGAAACGGCTTTAAAATTATCGCTGCTTTAGCGGCAGAAAATTGCAGCTAAAGCGGCGATAATGGGCTTGATATTATGCCCTGGAGAATTCCCATAGAAGCCCTGGTTCTGGTGTGAACCTGGGCTTCTATGGGAATTCTCTGCGGCATATTATCAAGTGAATTATCGCCGCTTTAGCGGCAGTTTTCTGCCGATAAAGCGGCTAACATTTTAATGCCGTGCTTGATAATATGCCGCTAGGTGATTGCGGAGCACCTATTGGAACTTGGGGGGGGGAGGGTTAAAAGGTGAGAGAGAATGAGGGATACTTTGACCCACATTTCCCCCAGGATTTTTGTTAGAAGATCTGGACTGGTCTCTCTGAGGTTCAGGCCGGCACGAGGAGTACTGTGGCTCACTGTCAAGATGGGAAAACACGAGACAGTGAGTAATTCAGTAACTGTACGGAATTCTATAATAGGTAAGTGTATCGTCAGAAGAGTGAGTATCTCACCTGGTGTGAGAGGCAGCATTGCTGTAACTAGAGGTGGGAAATCTTTGCACAATTTTCAATGCAAAATTTCAGCACAATCACACGAAATTACACCTACCTTCGCAAAATGAAAACCATCATTTTGTGCTATATTTTAGCGTGAAATGTGTCCTTGCAACAATTTTTGATGCCAGGACATATTTTGTGCTAAAAATATTGTGAAAAACAAAAGCACTGTCAACATCAGCACGCACGTTGCTGTTCCTGAGCGTTTTCGATGAGTTCTTGTTCGATCCTCTTAAGGTACTGAAAGTTGGATGATCTGTTGCCGGGTTTCAGGCGGCCGTTCAGCAAACCTTTTTTGTTTATCAAAAACAATCTCCAAAAGCAGGAGTTTGCTATGAAAATCAAAAAAAACTAATGATCCATGGAAGTTTTCTCCCTGGGTGTGGAGGTCATTTGTAATTCTTTTCTGTTCGGAGCATTCCCCAAATGAAAAGAGGTCCATCAGATCACCTGCTCATAATAGGGCAAATGGTCAGATGCACCTGCACCGACGGCCTAAACATCGATGTAATGCTTCCACCTGCAGAATCAGCGGGGAAACATGTCTTACTCTAAATAGAGCAGGAAGCAGTCACTTTGACAGACATGCTTGTGGAAGTACACTCTCTGCCAAGCTCTAAATCAGGCCCTTTATCTTCTAAACTCATGTTTCATGTCCTCACATACAGCAGAGACAGCAGAATATTGTGATGGATAGAGGTGTGGTGCAGCGGCCAGGGCAGCTGACTTCGGACCACAGGGCTCACGGTTTGATCCCCGGCTCCGGCGACAGCTGAGCACCAGTGACTCTGGGCAATAGCTCACTTAATTTCCACGACGGCCCCCAGCGCCTTGAGACCCGAAAGGGTGAGTAGTTTGCGCTTTACAAATATGGATTTACATTTTCTTTTATAGTATCAAACTGGGATGACAGATCAGTCCAGTACTAGTAATCCGGAGCATCCTTTATCAATAAAGTTGGACTGTGTTGTTCTCTGTCCACAGAAGGATAGTTTCTGTACAATGCCCAGCTCTGAAACTTCACTGAAAAGGACCCAAATGAGATATCTCTAGGTATGCTTCTTCAACTGAAAAGCAACACATTTATATTACTAATGTGGCAAGATAAGGGAGTGCGGTGATGGGTCTGAAATTGAGCATTTACTTTGGGTTGATATCTGTCTGTTTCGCACTGCTCTGATGGATTGCTTTCAGAGGATCTGGGATGATCTTTGTTCTGGGGAGACATTTGTTATGTTGTGCCAGTGGGTAGGCAAGGCATTCACATGTCTTTATCAAATGTGATGGGACAGTATTGTCAGCATATTTAGAAGATTTGGTTTCTGCAATCACTTTCTTCAGCTCATGAACGAGTATAGAAGATGGACGGATGGTGTGTATCTCTTTCCCGATGAAGGGTTTTATGTAAGAAATGCTTGGCAAAATTATTGCATCAGGCGCGGCCAGTACAGGTATGGGCGGGGGCAGGGCAGACAGGATAGGGAAAATAAATAAATAAATAAAACCACCTACCGTGCGCAAGGTGAGTTGTTTTATTTATTTATTTTCCCGACCCAGTCGTCTGTCGACTTCCCCCTGCCCCACCGCGCTGTCGCCCCGCCGTTCTTACCTGTACCGGCCGCGCCAGCATTGCATCTTGATTTATTTATTTGTATCAGCAAAAAACCATTGAGTTGGCCTTCAATTAGCCTTTTAAAATAGCAAAAAGTCCAATGAGCAATTGTTGGCTAGGCCAAGCCTTCTTCAGAAGGATGAGGCTTTAGTGCTGTAGTGACCGAATTTGTATATTTCCCTCTGTGACTTCAGACAAGTAAGAGAGTTTTCAGAGGCCCTTTTCTCTACTTCTTTTCAGCATCCCCTAGAACTTTCCTGACTGTTAACTTGAGAGTTGAAAACAGTAGAGTTGCTTGATTTTATGTAGGGAGGGACACGTGCACCTAAGCAGGGGGCCGGATTGTATTACATTCCTGTAAGAGATGGGCAGGCTCAGCAGTTCTTTGTTGTGTCTGAGCCAGTGAGGCAATCAACTTGGTGAAAACATCTTGCTCAACGTTTTTTAGATCCCAGGAGGATCCCACAGTCATTGTCACAGGCCCATTAGATGAAGCAGAATTCATGCAGATGGGGTAAGGGATTAAGTGGTGATCAACCCAGACCAGTGGGAATGGAACTGAGAATTTTCTAATATGTTTTGCTGGCAATGAAAAGAAAAGGCATGAACTCTTCATCATGAGTGAGGGACCAGCAGCAGTGGCGGAGGTTAAGGTCCTCTGCGAGACATTGTAGTTGGGATGAAGCGTTATCATTGATTGTGTGCAGTTGTAGGTTATTTTAGTGGAGCTGATGTTCAGTGATGCACTCAGTGAAGATATTTAGGGCTTTGTTTGTCTTACTGTGAGGATGGTAAATACCATGCAACCTGGTACGCTTGTTAGGTTGAGTAGCAAACTAGTGAACATACATTAAAAGAAGAGGAAAGCGTGTGATAGAAATGGAGGGTACATTTGGAAATGATTGCTGCAGCAACACCTTTGTGGATGGCCTACCTCTCTGTAGTTAGTGTGTTATTTCCTTCAGGTAGGAAGGTGTCAGTAAGTGGCTGTGAGCAATCAATGAGCCAGGTCTCTGTGAGAGTCAGAATATTAGTGCCTTTAATGTGAAATATTGCAGAATGTGTAATAAGGGTGAATGCTAAAGACATTTTTTTCCCCAAGAATAAGGCTTGATTAGATTCAATTCTAACTGAGCTGGACAGGCAGTTCTGAGCTTGTTTCTGGTGTCTTGGATTTTAGATTGTGTTTAAAACCAACTGTGTGTTTATTTGGTATATGATATCAAGATTGTATTTGTTAGACCTGGTACCATTGGCGTGAGTCTCCCTTCCATTTTTTCTGATTTCCTCCTCTGTTTTTGATATTTTTTGCTGCTTTAGGTTTGAGCACTGTGCCACTGCTATTCAGTGCCACAGTGCAAGTGCTCCCTATGTTAAATTGATGAATTGATTAGTGACTCCATGATTGGTTTATTTGGTGTACTTGTCAGACCCTAGTACAGTGCACCATGTGTGCCCAGGGCTTGTAAATCAAATGCTGCTGGTCGGCTTGCAGCACTGGTTGTGCCACCCACAGAAGCAGCTTGTAAAGTGTGTCTCAGTCCTGCCACTGCAGAGCCTGTGTGCAGTCTCTGACTGACATGTTGACTGACCAAGTGCACCCCCTTGCCAGTCCCTAAACCTTTCCTTATCTTCATATCAGACACCCCTAAGGTAGGCCCAAGGTCAGGGTGCATTGTAAGTATAAGGTAGGACATGCCCTGGTATGGGTGGCATGTCCTAATAGTGAATTACAGTCCTTTTCATGTTTCACTATTGCAAGGCTACCTGTTCCCCATAGGCCAGAATGGGCAGTTTGATTATTACATCTTATAATCCTAACTGACTCAGGGAACATGCTAGAAATTCGGGTTTAGTATGCCTGAACTCAGAATGATAAAAATACATATTTTAGTGAAGATGGTTTCAACATTCTGTGTTTGAAAATACCACTTTTAGAAAGTAGGTATTTTCTTGCTTAACTGTCTAAGCCTGCCTTTGCTAGGTTGTGTATTGTGTGTCTGGTTTTGTGAGTGAGAGGGGCTGGGGGATTCCAGGAGAGAGGGTGAGTCAGCACAGGGCTGAATAGAAAGATCTGCATGTAGATGGGTGGGAGGAGTTGCACCTGGGACCTGAATAGGACTATGCCTTCCCTCCACAATGCTGGCTCCACCTCCTGCAGTGCGTCTGATGTCTCTGCCCTGCACTGTGAAAGGAAAGAAGGAGTCTTGTCAACAAAGTGCTCCAGGGCTGACCAGACCTGGTTTGGACTAGGCAGAGGCCTCTCTGCCTTTAGAGAACAAAGAGAAAAGTAGTATAAATATGGGGACCCAGACCCCAAGACTTTAGATCACTTCTGGAACAACAAGAGGAACCTCTGCCAAGGAGAAGAACCAAAGGAAGCTGTAGGAGTTGGACTGCCCCCCTTCCAGTGTGCTGTGTTGCTGGGTTGGCCTACAGTGGTGTCTTCAGTGCCAAGGAGAGGAGAAGGAACTTTGTGTGTACTTCATCATCTTGCAAAATATTTCTCCAAGGACTCCTGCTGAAGTCTCAGGGACAAAAGACTTCACCACCAGCTCCCCTCTGAATTTCCTTGCTGGGAATTCTATCGGCAGAAGCCTGCGTATCGCTGGGAGCTGGAAGCGCGATGCAACGAGAGGAAGCGTGTTGCCGCCGCAGCTGTAGTCGTCGCATCGCTGGAGAAGCGTGCCGCCGCCGCATCTCCCCAGAACCATTTCTTCACCGCAGCTGTCTGCTGTCGCATCCCCGGAGAAGCATGAGGCCACCGTGAGGGTCGCCGTCGCATCACCGGAGAAGCGTGTCGCAGGGCCTGTCACGGCTCCAAAGTACAGACTCGCCGCAAGACTGCCATGGCGTGTACGCAACATGTTCACATCGTCACATCAAGGGTGCCATCTTATCGCATCGAGGTGCCATCTTGCCGCATCGCAACCGGGCTGCAGCACGAGAATCTACGCATCACCTCCTCTCTGGTAAGGATCAAGACACATCCCCTATTCTGCGCAAGCATTGAGACGCGATGCATCGTCTCCCTCGAAGCAAGGAACCGACGCATCTCCAACGCTGTGAGCCTTTTGTTTATTTTGCGTTATGCATCCAGGTACTTTTGTGAGAACTGTGTCGCATTTACCATCAACTTGAACTAAGTTAATTCTGCCCTCTTTAAGTCAATTTTGAGTACATTATTGTGGATTTTTTTCATTTGTGGTCTTGTGTTAAGTCTGTATAAAGAATACTTATTTTTATAAAACCTGTGTGGTGTCCATTTGTAGTGTTTTCACTGTATTACTGTATGTGTTCACAAATGCTTAACACACTGCCTCTGAGATAAGCCTGTCTGCTTGTGCCAAGCTACCAAGGCGGTGAGCAGGGGTTATCCAGTAGTGTAATCCCCTTTCCCTGACTTAGAAGCAAGTGTCCCTATTTGGTCAAAGGTACCTACCTCTGCCAACTAGAGACCCCCAGTTCTAACATTGGTGATCAGCGGTGAGGATTTGGACCTGCATTTGTGACTCATATACAGTGATTGGTGTACACTACTAGCTAGTGCAGACCAAACGTGACCACATACTTTTTTGGTAGAATTATTATTATTTTTTCCTTGGACTGTTATTTTTTCCAGAGAACTGCCAATTCTTACTGCCATGAGTAGGCCAGCATCTGTTGCATCTATGGATCTAGATTTTGAGGAAGAGAGATTGGAAACCTACTCTTTGAAACAGCTCAAGCATCTCTGCAAGAAATTTAAAGTTGCTACACCAGGCATTTCTAAAAAGGATGACTACCAAAAGGCGCTGAGGGCCTGGGTAGAAGCAAGACATGCCCCTGAGTTGGTGGTGGAGCCAGCTGGGGATGCAGATGGGCAATTGGATAGGCCAGTGTTTCCAGCCAGGGAAGGGGTAGCGTCCCCACCTTTCAGTAGCATCTCTTCCAAAGACCTGTCCCCCAGAGAGTTGGAAGACAGGGAGAGAAATAGAGTACACAAACTGGCTAAGCTTATGATGGTGGTTCAGAGGGAAATAGAGAATAACAAGTTGTCCTTGGAGAGAGAGAGAATGAGAATGGAGCATGAGAGGATGTTGAGGGAGTTAGAGATCAAGGCAAAGGGCTTAGAGATCAATCCCTCTGGTGGCAGCGCACCATCTGTGCCTTCAGAAAGCAGAGTATATATTTCCAAGGATGTCATCAAAGATTTACACAAGCATGAGGATATTGGGCAGTGGTTTGCAGACTATTAGAGAGCAATGTTGGCCCACCGGGTCCCTGAGAAGGATTGGGCAGCGGGATTGTGGGGCCGCTTTGTGAGTGAGGGGAGGGATACTTTGTTAGACCTGCCCAGTGAGAATAGGATGTCTTATGCCCACATGAAGGAAGCCCTGATGACAAGGTGTGGTTTGACCCCAGAACTCTATAGACAGAGATTCAGGAATTGTAAGAAGCTGGAGGGAACCACTTGAGTAGAATATGTATCTTTCTTTTGCAGAGCTATGGATGGTTGGTTGAAGGGTAGCAAAGTGGATACTTTTGAAGCGCTCTATGATTTGTTTGCAAGGGAGCACTTGTCTGCTAACTGTTTTCCAGAGCTACGCCAGCACCTTATTGATAGCAAGTTAACTAATCCTAGGAAGCTTGCTGAGGAGGCGGACCGTTGGGTGAGTACCCGGGTCCACAAGGGTCATGTGGGAGACTCAGCCAAAGGTGGGCAGGGTCCCCAGCAGAAGAGTGGGGGGGACAAGGGTAAACAGAGGGAGTTCCAGAAAGGGCCCCAATGTAATTCCCAATGGAACCAAGGGAGGGGTTCCCAGCCTCCCCTGAGAAGAAGTCAGAGCCCCCGACAGGTAAACCTGTTCACAGGGGGCCAGCTACATGCTTTCAGTGTAAGCAAGTGGGACACCGTTGGTATGATCCCCAGTGTCCCCAAAAGGGTCAGTATATGCCACCCCGTGCACCACCCCGTCAGATGGCCAGTGTAGCCCTGGGAGGAGAGGAGAAGGGTGCCCAAGGTGGATGGGGTCCCGCAGAAATGTCCCTTGTCTCATTAGGAGACTTTGAGATGGTCCCTAAAACTCAGCTGCCTGATAACACTAAGAAATACAGGCAGTGGGTGACCATCAATGGCCATAGAGTGGAGGCTCTCTGAGACACAGGAGCCAGTGTGACAGCTGTCAAGTGTCACCTGGTGTCTCAAGAGCAGGTTGTCCCCAATGGCTTTTACCCAGTTGCTGCTGCTGACAACACAGAGAGCCACTGCAAGGTGGCTCACGTTCCCTTTGAGTGGGGGGGTCTCTGGTACTCTTCAAGTAGCTGTGAGGCCAGCCATGCCTGTGGATTGTCTGTTGGGCAATGATTTGGAAAGCTCCCCTTGGGCTAAGGTGGAGAAGAAGGCTCATTTGGAGATGTTGGGTCTGCCTGAGTGGGCGTGTGTGACCACTCGGTCTATGGCAGCCAGTAAGGGTGTTAAAGAGGTCCTGGAGCCTGAAAGTATGACCCAGGAACCTGCCTTGAGGAGAAGAGCTAGGGGGCGTGGGAAACCAGCCCCCATTGTTCCCACGGTCCAGGAGGAGGCAGACCTTGAGGGGGATGCCCTAGAACCTAGAGGGGAGCAAGTTGCTGAACTGGGGGACCTGCCTGAGCTGACCCATTGGCAGCAAGAAGGGGGACCCTCCAGAGAGGAATTTTGTGCAGAACAGAAGAAGTGCCCTTCACTTGTGGGTTTGTGGCAACAGGCCACAAACTAGGCAGCAGGTGATCAGTCTGGGTCACATTGGATCTACTGGGAGAATGACCTCCTGTATAGCGAGCCTAAGGTTGCTGAGCCTGGGTCAGCCCGTGTGCCGGTGGTACCCCAGCGCTTCAGAGCCTTCCTACTGGGGTTGGCTCATGATGTACCTTTAGCTGTACATCTGGGGCAGGGCAAGACCTTTGAAAGGCTTGTAACCCACTTTTATTGGCCCCAGATGCGTAAGAGTTCAGATACTCATTGTACAACTTGTCAAACTTGCCAGGCAAGTGGGGAAAGTAGAAGGAAGCACAAGGCTCCTCTCCAACCTTTCCCTGTAGTCAGTACCCACTTTGAATGGGTGGACATTGACATTGTGGGGTCACTGGACCCCAAGACCGTAATGGGCAACAGGTTTATCCTGGTCTTGGTGGACCATGCTACCCGGTACCCAGAAGCCATCCAACTCAGGACAGTGACGGCCCCCGTGGTGGGACTTGCACTGATGGGGATTTTCTCCCGTGTGGGGTTCCCCAGAGAGGTGGTGTCTGACAGAGGTACCAACTTCATTTCCAGTTATATGAAGTTCCTGTGGAAGGAGTGTAGTGTTACATACAAGTTCACCATTCAATACCACCCCCAAGGTAATGGGCTGGTTTAAAGATTCAACCGGACCCTTAAAGGCATGATTATGGGTCTTGAGGAACCAATGAGGCATAAGTGGGACGTCCTCTTGCCATGGCTTCTTTTTGCTTACCGTGAGGTGCCACAAAAGTCCCTAGATTTCAGTCCCTTTGAACTGTTGTATGGACACCCGGTAAGAGGACCTTTGAGTCTGGTTAAGGAAGGCTGGGAGCAATCTCCCAGGAAACCTCCCCAGGATGTATACAGTTACATGCTGTCCTTCAGGAACCAGACTCGGCGATTCAGACAGCTCACTCAGGCGAATCTGGAAGCCAGCCAGGAGGACATGAAGCCGTGGTACGATCAGAATGCCACTCTGATTGAGCTTCAACCTGGACAGAAAGTTTGGGTCATGGCCCCTGTAGAGCCTTGTGCGCTCCAGGAC
The DNA here is from genome assembly GCF_964204655.1 of Triturus cristatus. Lineage (NCBI taxonomy): Eukaryota > Metazoa > Chordata > Amphibia > Caudata > Salamandridae > Triturus > Triturus cristatus. Next base: position 1,655,398,254 of record NC_140590.1, on the reverse strand, counting down.
AGGCGGACCGGTCCATTTGAGGTGGTGGAGCACAACAGTGAAGTCACCTATCTGGTGAACTTGTGGTCTCCAAGGAACCCTTTGCAGGTTCTACATGTTAACCGCCTGAAGCCCCACTTAGAAAAGTCCGAAGTGGGCATGCTCCTAGCGACAGATGATGGAATGGAGGCGGAGACAGAGTCTCTTCCTGACCTCCTGTCTGCAACAGAGCAAGATGGGTCAGTGGATGGTGTCAGCCTCTCTGCCACACTGACCCCTGATCAGCAGCAAGATTGTCGCCAACTGTTGGGACAATTCTCAGATTTGTTTTCCTTGGTTCCTGGTGTCACTGAATGGTGTGTCCATGATGTGGACACTGGGGACAGTCCTCCTGTGAAGCACAAGGCTTACAGAGTGACTGACAAGGTCAGGGCTTACCTCAAGGAGGAAGTCTTCAAGATGTTTGCCTTAGAGGTGATTGAGTCCTCCAACAGTCCTCGGGCCAGCCCAGTGGTCTTGGTCCCAAAGGCTGCCTCGCCTGGTGCCACACCTGAACTCAGGTTCTGTGTGGACTACCGAGGACTCAATTCAGTAACCAGGACTGACGCGCACCCCATCCCCAGAGCTGATGAGCTCATTGATCGGTTAGGAGCTGCACGGTACCTCAGCACATTTGATTTGATGTTTGGGTACTGGCAGATCACCTTAACTGATGAGGCCAAAGAGAGGTCAGCATTCTCCACACCAGATGGGCACTATCAATTCCGGGTTATGCCCTTTGGGATGAAGAATGCCCCTGCCACCTTTCAGAGGTTGGTCAACCAGGTGTTGGCTTGACTGGAAGATTTCAGTGCCGCCTACCTGGATGACGTTGCAGTGTTCAGCGCTAGTTGGGAAGAACATCTGCGCCACCTCTGGGAAGTGTTGATGGCACTGCGCAAGGCAGGCCTCACGATCTAGGTGAGTAAGTGCCAGATCGGGCAGGGTTCCGTGGTGTACTTGGGGCACCAGGTAGGGAGCGGCCAGGTGGCGCCCCTGCAACCCAAGATTGATACCATCCTGGCATGGGAACCCCCAAAGACTCAGACACAGGTGAGAGCCTTTTTAGGACTCACGGGATACTACAGAAGGTTTGTCAAGGGGTATGGCAACATTGTTGCACCCCTGACTGAGCTGACTTCCAGGAAGCAGCCCAAGAAAGTGAACTGGACTGACACCTGTCAGAAGGCTTTTGACCCCCAGAAGACTGCCATGTGCACAGCACGTGTTAGACCTGGTACCATTGGCGTGAGTCTCCCTTCCATTTTCTCTGATTGCCTCCTCTGTTTTTGATATGTTTTGCTGCTTTAGATGCTTTGGGCACTGTGCCACTGCTATTCAGTGCCACAGTGCAAGTGCTCCCTATGTTAAATTGATGTATTGATTAGTGATTTCATGATTGGGTTATTTGATTTACTTGTCAGACCCTAGTACAGTGCACCATGTGTGCCCAGGGCTTGTAAATCAAATGCTGCTGGTGGGCTTGCAGCACTGGTTGTGCCACCCACAGAACCAGCTTGTAAAGTGTGTCTCAGGCCTGCCACTGCAGAGCCTGTGTGCAGTCTCTGACTGCCATGTTGACTGACCAAGTGCACCCCCTTGCCAGTACCTAAACCTTCCCTTATCTTCATATCAGACACCCCTAATGTAGGCCCAGGGGCAGGGTGCATTGTAAGTATAAGGTATGACAAGCCCTGATGTGTGTGGCATGTCCTAATAGTGAATTACAGCCACTTTCGTTTTTCACTATTGGAAGGCTACCTGTTCTCCATAGGCCATAATGGGCAGTTTGATTATTACATTTTATAATTCTAAACTGACTCACGGAACATGGTAGAAATTCGGGTTTAGTATGCCTGAACTCAGAATGATAAAATACATCTTTTAGTTTAGTTGGTTTTAACATTCTGTGTTTGAAAATACCAGTTTTAGAAAGTAGGTATTTTCTTGCTTAACTGTCCAAGCCTGCCTCTGCTAGGTTGTGTATTGTGTGTCTGGTTTTGCGAGTGACCAGGGCTGGGGGATTCCAGGAGAGACGGTGAGTCAGCACAGGGCTGAATAGAAAGATCTGCATGTAGATGGGTGGGAGGAGTTGCACCTGGGACCTGAATAGGGCTGTGCCTTCCCTCCACAGTGCTGGCTCCACCTCCTGTGGTGCGTCTGATGTCTCTGCCCTGCACTGTGAAAGGAAAGAAGGAGTCTTGTCAACAAAGTGTTCCAGTACTGACCAGAACTGGTTTGGACTAGGCAAAGGCCTCTCTGCCTTCAGAGAACAAAGAGAAAAGTAGTGTAAATATGGGGACCCAGACCCCAAGACTTTTGATCACTTCTGGAACAAGTGATTCTGCCAAGGAGAAGAACCAAAGGAAGATGTAGGAGTTGGACTGCCCCCTGCCAGTGTGCTGTGTTGCTAGGTTGGCCTACAGAGGTGTCTTCAGTGCCAAGGAGAGGAGAAGGAACTTTGTGTGTACTTCATCATCTTGCAGAATATTTCTCCAAGGACTTGAACTTGTGCTTGCCTCCAGCTGAATTCTCAGGGACAAAAGACTTCACCACGAGCTCCCCTCTGAATTTCCTTGCTGGGAATTCTATCTGCAGAAGCCTGCATGTCGCTGGGAGCTGGAAGCGGGACGCAACGAGAAGAAGCGTGTCGCCACCGTAGCTGTAGTCGTCGCATCACCGGAGAAGCGTGCCGCCATCGCATCTCACCAGAAGCGTGTTGTCGTCGCAGCTGTCTGCTGTCGCATCCCCGGAGAAGCGTGACGCCACCGCGATGGTCGCTGCCGCATCACCGGAGCAGCGTGTCGCAGAGCCTGTCGCGGCTCCAAAGTACAGAGTAGCCGCAAGGCTGCCAGGGTGTGTACGCATCGTCTTCACATCGTCGCATCAAGGGTGCCATCTTCTCGCATCGCACCGGATTGTCGCATCGCATCGAGGCACCATCTTGCCGCATCGCAACCGGGCTGCAGCACGAGAATCTACGCATCACCTCCTCTCCGGTAAGGATCAAGACGCCTCCCCTACTCTGCGCAAGCATTGAGGCGCGACGCATCGTCTCCCCCGAAGCAAGGAACCGATGCATCTCCAACGCTGCAAACATTTTGTTTATTTTGCCTTACGCATCCAGGTAGTTTTGTGAGAACTGTGTCGCATTTACCATCAACTTGAACTAAGTTAATTCTACTATCTTTAAGTCAATTTTGAGTACAGTATTGTGGATTTTTGTCATTTGTGGTCTTGTGTGAAGTCTATACAAAGAATACTTATTTTTATAAAACCTGTGTGGTGTCCATTTGTAGTGTTTTCACTGTATTACTGTATGTGTTCACAAATGCTTAACACACTGCCTCTGAGATAAGCCTGTCTGCTCGTGCCAAGCTACCAAGGGGTTGAGCAGGGGTTATCCAGTAGTGTAATCCCCTTTCCCTGACTTAGAACCAAGGGTCCCTATTTGGTCAAAGGTACCTACCTCTGCCAACTAGAGACCCCCAGTTCTAATAGTATTGTGATTTGGGTGTTCTTGGTGGTGGCAAGGGAGTAATTTCTACTGTGCTTAGTTACACAGAGTAAGTGGGTTCTGGAGACCTTCACCCAGTGTTATTAGGATCCAAGGGGTGGTGTATGTTTGTTAACAATTCTAAACAGTAAAGTTCTACGTGGGTCAAAAGTTCTTGGTAGTAACGCTCCATCTTTGTCTTCCGGCCCCCACTTCTTTCCATGTAGGTATCAGTCTACCTCATCCTTATGCCTCTTCTTACCTCTTAGCTGAGATCAGTACCAAGAGATTGCCAAATCTAGCTATGGTGGTCCTGTTCCTTGCTTTTTCCCAGGTTCGTACTAACTCTCGTCTATGATATTCTAAACAGTTACATCTATCCGAATATCTGCCTAGCCAGAGAGCATCAACTTGCATGTAGCCACTACTGACACACATTCAGTGCTATGTCTGAGAGTCACTACTATCTCCCGTTACTAGTTTTTGTTTTCATGCATCATCTACGCAAGTCAGCACCGGAAGCATTTGTTAAGTTCGCTTGTCGCAGTTGCTTATCTTACCATCATACATTGTTTCCTACCATGCTGCAAACTGCATTACCCTACCTTCAATCCGCACAGAGCACGCCACTGCTCTAGTCAGCTCCCCTCAAGGTGCAACTAATGTGGTTCTAGCTGTCTTCAGATATGGGGGTGTTAGACCTGTCAGCCCTAGGGTGGTCTTTCCCTGTGTTTTTGCCCTTGCCTCATTTTTTTCCACCATCTTTTTCGTTGGCCTTAAGTCTCTGAGCTCCTTCCCATTGCTAAACAATGCTAAGGTGCAGGTGCTCTCTTCTCCCAACATGGATGCCACAGGCCCCTGCTACTGCGGAGTGGTCCTTTTAGTAGCACCCTAGTTGCCAGGAGCTGGCTGGGACCCTACAACATTGTTGCCACACCAGCCCGCCTTTTTCCCTATAGCTAGACTAGGGAAGCTCCTGGAACCTTCAAGAATAAGGGTGGGGTCTGCTTTTGCCGCCTTAGAGAGTGGTCACCTGACCTGGGGATACTTAAGGAAAGGAGGGAAACTTTTCAGTCAGTTGGGGTGAAGCTGACCTGGGGGAACCTACGCAGGAGATTTAGGCGGTAGGGCCTAGTCAGGGACCTATACCACTGGGAGTGACAGGGCTTAGGTGCTGCCTTCTAAGTTGCGTAAGGAACACTGAACTAGCCCACTGATCTGGCCCGGCGGGAGGGGAACCTAGGGACGACCTGCAGAGACTGACTAACCTACCTGCAGTCACCAACTCAAACTACTCCCCCCCCAAGAAACTAAATCTAAAGGGCGCAGGAACCAGCAGGCGCCGAAGAAGACCTTGTAAATTCACCACAGAACTGCTGGGGGATCAACCAGGTACCAGCGCTGTGACACCCCTGCGCTCCCTGACCCCACCTGGGATCCCCCCCTTCACCAAACTACCACAGTCGTGGGGCCTGCCCCTCCAGCCTGTCCTGCCTTGAGCTGTGGCGCTTGCCCTCCGCTGGGCATAGGGGAGCGCTGGGTGCTAATCAACTACCCCCACACTGAGCCCAGGGCCCTGAAGCCCCCACCCCTGCTGGGGCGCTGTGCAAAAGACTCACCCCCGGGGCCCGCGGAGGAATCCAGGGCCCTGCCAACGCTAGCGCGTTCTGGGGACCTGCCCCGGTGTGGGCCCAGCATCTGTCGTACCGCGACGGCCCTCAACAAGGAGAGGGCTGCCAGAATCCAGCATAGGCCTCGTTAGGCCTGAAGCCGTCGTCCCCTATCACGTGACGGGGCGGGCTGCCGAACGCCGCCCCCGCCGCTGCCCGAGTGTGGTAGGAGGCCGTGCCCCCGCAGGCCGCGCTGCCATTGGTGGCTGCAGGTGCGCCTCCCTCGAAACCCCCGCGAGGAAGTTCCCGGGTCCCAGGAGGCAGAGGAGGGACCGGAGCCATCTCCCCATCACCGCGGGTCTTCCCGGCCTACACCTGGACCCGCCGGGAGCCCCGCGCGGCCCCTGCATTCTCCGGACCCCGTCGATGAGGTCCCCATCCGGAGGGAGGGGCTCACAGGACAGTGAGCCCCCTCCCAGTCCAACCTCCGCTCCAGTCTCGCCGGAGGCTGAGGACACAGGTAACCCCCCCCGGGGAGGAGGGCGGGAGGCCCGAGAGAGGCCCGGAGCTCGCCCCTCCCCCGGGGTAATCTATCGTTGGGCCCGGTTGGCCTCCTGCTGCCCGGATCGGGGCCTGACACCGGCCGATAGACGCAGCGACGCTCGCCCTCTGAAGGGCTTAATGATTGTTTGGCGCACCAGGTACTTTGGGGGCATAGGGACATCGCCCAGACTGCTCCGGTTGGAGGAACTGTTCACCCCTCATAGCCATGAGGTCTTAGTCCGACCAAACGGATGAATAGCCGCCTCAGGAGCCATGGGGAATGCTCTGAAGGAAAATGCCCAGTGTAATGCCCTGTTCCATTGCCATGTTTAGCGCTTTGATTGTGTGCCATGCCTAGCGCTTTGATAATTTGCTATGTCTAGCACTATGATCAATTGCCATGTTTAGCGTCTGGATTAATTGCCATGTCTAGCGCTTTGATTCCTTGCTATGTTTAGCGCTTTGCTTTCTTGCCATGTCTAGCGCTTTGATTACTTGCCATGTCTAGCGCTTTGATTACTTGCCATGTTTAGCGCTTTGATTAATTGCCATGCATAGCGCTTTGATTAATTGCTTAGTGTAGCGCTCCAATATCAATGCCATGGTTCGCGCTCTGATTGACCAGTGGCGTCACTAGGGTTGGTGTCACCCGGTGCGGGTAACTCATGCTGTCACCCCCTCACGACTTACCGCATGGACCTCCTCCGCTCCGAGTCCGCCAGTGGACACAGTTGGCAAATAACAGGACCATACAGAATCCTTAGTAATGTTTGTAAATGTAGGTCCTATATTTACAAAGGCCATAGAAGAAAAATTGAATTCAACAAGGTCGGAGGTAAAATACTGTAATAAGTTAAGAACTAAGAACTACATAGAAAATATGTTACTTTTTCATCATTAAACTTTAAATTTTACTGTTACAGGAGATAAGGTTGTAACCGTTCTGTATTGGGTTTGCACAATCAGCAACTGCCAGAATAGTATGCAAAAGTACAAATTACAATGTCACACTAATCAGAACTTTCCTTTCCTGGCCTTTAAAGCTGCACACTTGTTAATTACTTCATCGAAATCAACTCCTTTCGCCAAATCACTTTCAATTAATAATATTGCAAGATCAGAAAGCCTTGACTGTCCCATGGTAGATCGCAAATAGTTCTTTATAAACTTTAGCTTTGAAAAACTCCTCTCACATGAAGCTACAGACACACAGATTGTAAGAAATAATTGTAGGCTCACTGAGAGATATGGGAGAGATTCTAGGAAGTCCCATTCAACTATGAATTTTAAAACGTCAAATACTGACCAGTCTTTGGCTTCTTCAAGATCAATCTCTGCTGCCTTCAGGTGCCTTCTCAGCCTTGGCATTTCTAATAAAAGCTCTCCCTCGGATAACTCATCATAGAAAGTGGACAATTTTGGAATGGACACCAGTAACTCTTCTTCAGTGGCAGACATCAAACTCTTGGCTTGAACAGCCTCAAACATGGCTGCTACTTCCTTGATGGCTCTTGATATGATCTGGAGTTCAGAATGGAAACGATCAATACACTCAAGCATCGCCCTCTTGTTTTCTTCTTGCAGAGTTAGTCCAGCATCTCACCCGTCATCCTCTTCTTGAACCTGGGTCTGCTCTCTACTGAAATTCCATATTGGTCTGATTTTAAAAGCGCCTGTTCAATTGCCTGCTCCACTAGATGATTGCGCTGCTCGTCGTACAGAAATAGTCTTAGCGTCTCTAGCTTTGTCACCACCTTGTCAAGAGTTAAGCCCTTAGTCTGAAGGTACAGCTGTGCAAGATTAACTTCTTCAAGTACATCACACCAAAAGTAGAGGTAGCATAGAAACGTGAAATTGCAGACAGCAGGCAAAAGACCACGGGCTGTACCTCTTGTGTCTAAATTTTCATCTGGATCACATAGAGCTTCAATTGCCGCCACACATTCATCAAATTTTTCTTTCACTGCCTTTACCGCAGCATGATGAGCACTCCAGCGTGTTGTTGATAGTCTTTTCACTGAGACTCCAGTGTGCTCCATTAAAACATCCCATCGGTGAGTAGGAGCAGCAAAGAAGGAAAACATTGTCTCAAGAGTTCCAAAAAAAGTCACACATGAAGCATTTTCAGCAAAAGAGTGTTGGCCGCACAGGTTAAGCGAATGATCCACAAATCCATTAAAATTAGCTTTCCTGTTCTTTCTTTTCAAAATGGCTTGTACACCCCCATGCATTCCAGCCATAGTGGCAGCATTATCGTAACCTTGAGCGCGGCACATCATAAAGTCGAGTCCATCACGTTCCAGATTTTTAAGAATATCAGAACTGAGGTCAACAGCTTTTTTCCCCTTTAACCCTTTCACCACGGCGGGAATTCCGCCGCGGTGCTGGGGGGTGCGGGGGGGGGCAGCGCAGTGGCGCTGTGCTCATGACGGAGCCGCTCCGTCATGAGGCACGGTTGAGCTGTGCTCATGACGGAACGGTTCCGTCATGACTCCGCCCATTTGCGTTGTCCCCCCGCACAGGTGGGGAAACAGCGCCGCGTAGGCGGAGCGGCCGCCAACGGCCGTAACATGACGGAACCGTTCCGTCATGAGCACACGGCAACCGTGGCTCATGACAGAGCGGCTCCGTCATGAGCAGGGAAGGGGTTAAAGGGAAAAATCCCAGAAACACTTCTTTTACTTCAACTTTCCTATTTTGGATTTTCACATATCTGATCACTTCGGACATTTGGTCAGTGTGTGATGTGTCAGGTGTGCTATCGAACATGATCTCAAAATACCTGGCAGATTTTATATCCAAGACAAGCTTCTCCTTCACATGATTTGCTAGGACATGTATAAACTCATTCTGAGTTTTTGGTGCAAGATAAGATACTGATGCTTTGAGTTTACATGTGCTTCGCTTTAATCTCATTAGATGCTCTTTCAGCACTGGGTCATATTTAGAGAGCATCTCAACCATTTCAAGAAAGTTTCCTTTATTTAATGAAGATTCATCTTCCTTGTGGCCCCAGAATGCCAGATTCTGCTTGGCAAGAAATAATGTGATATCGAGCAACCTGTGCAAGATTTCTCTCCACTTTTTCTTCTCTATGTCCATCAAAGCAACACTTTCGGCGTCAATTGTTTTGTGCAGTCTTAGTCCTGCTGCCAATGTTTTCCATTTTTCAAGGCAATTTAAGTGCTCTTTGGATGTCTCATGATTTTGCACTTTCGGGCTCAGTTTCCACCACGTCTGAAACCCAATCACAAATTTGGATGTCGTGTCTGTAGCATGATTAGCAGCAAAGAGTCGGCAGCAAAAACAATATAATTTCTCACTGACGAGTGAGTAAACCATCCATGACCGCAAGACTTTCTCGACATTTGGCATCACCTCGTAAAACCACTCTTTTGATAGCTGGCGAACATCTCCTTTTGCTTTTGGATCTTGCCTTGTCGCAATTCTGAAAGGGCCATCTTTGTTCTGGAAAGAAGCACTTCCTCTTTTGATGATTACAACCCGCAAATTATCTGGAACAGGTATATTCCAAAAAGAAGCATCATCTAAAATATTCAAATTTTCCCCCTTAACCCCAGTCCTCATCTCATTTACAGTATCATGGTTAGAGTCACTTTCAGTACTCTCTTCTGCTTCAAATTCATCCATTTGAATTTCCATTTCCTTTCCTTGTTTTTCTGCTTCATTTTCTTCTATTTCAACTCCTTCCTTTTCTGCAGTATGCATACTAGCATCAGGATCAGCGTTATCAATTGGTGGCCGAGGAACTGTGTCTTTTGATGAACCCTTACCCTGGCCATCATCTGGTCTCTTGACATATTGAAGCATGGATCCACGTAGTGTTGAGAGTGATTCATTTTTTACCTTTATTGCTTTTCTTTGCTGGCATCCACTTGGCCTCTTTGATGTATGTTTTCCATGCAGCATGATTGATATAATATATCCTTGAACTATTATTATCCAAAAAACTGCGACTTTAAAAACACCAACAACAGCAAAGCGTGTTTTTAAGCACGTGTAGTGGGCGTGGGCTGATGAAACGGCGGGTCCAGTCAAATGTAGGATGTCAGTGTCACCTCTAGTACAAGTGGTTTGTGCAAATAATTTGGTAGGTTTTCATCTTGGTCGTTTTGTGAGTCGCCCTGTGCCGCTGTTCATTTTTTTTGTTTTCATACTTGCCGCCTATTTTATCGATGGTAATAAGCCTGTAAAAGACAGAAGCCGGGATTGACTATCACTCGCTGGGCAAACATGCTCATTATTGCATTTTCTTAATAAGCATCATTAACAAACATGTTAAATTATACTGTACAACGGTTTAATAATAAAGACAGACACTGCAAATGAAAATATAGAATTCAGCAGAATGATTATTTCTGCTTTACTAACCACGGTTGGGAATCCTGGCATTATTGCAAGCCTCTTGTAATGTGGCCCTGCTGCATACCCTGTAGATTTTAGCAAAAATAAAATTCTGTCTAGTAAAGCATATCAAAAGTTAATAAAAACGTGTGAGAAGTGCTCCAGTGCTGTTTAAGGCCCTCCGTAGAGGTGGACTGGTCATCATTCAGTCATACCCTATTATGACACATCACGTAATAACGCACTGTTCGACATAAAAAAATTACAGAGAATGCCCATTGCACAGGAACAACGCGAATGACAGAGCAAGCGGCTGTTTGAGGTGCTTTTGTGTTTTTTTGTACTTTTTTTAGCGCAAAATGCATTCTCACATTCCAAGCGGACACAAGTGTGAATTTCTTGCTAAAGTACAGCACCATATGCCAGTTTTGCCTTTCGCATTATTATGCATAATTTTGCTGAATTTTCATGTGCTGATGCAGGACTAAATTATGTAAATTTTGCACACCCCTATTTGGGGGGATAGCAAAGACTATAATCATTGCTCTTGAGGAGGGGGCATCCCTGCTTGCCCCGAGGAGACGGCTTCCCCCTCATTTCAGTGCATGCCTGGCGGTTTAACCAGATTTAACTGGTAGATGCGTTTCAGCCAGGCAGCTCTCCACCATGGTGGAGTCGTGTGACAATGGCACCGTAGTTGAGCCTCCCACCCAGGCTTGGACATCGGGGTGGGGGTTGCTCCTACAAGCTATTCCAAATAAAGGTCTCAGTTCTAAGCCCAGCATTCAACACGGTTGACCATGGCTTGCTGGCTAACAGACACCAGGAAATCGGTATCCATGGCAAAGCCCTGAATTGGTTGGGGTCTTTCCTGGAGGAGAGGTCCTTCCAGGTTATGGAAGCTAACCTCTTCTCTGAGATTAAGCCTCTGACTCGTGGTGTACCACAGGGATCATCGCTAAGTCCTACGTTGTTTAAAATCTAAATGCTCCTGCTGGCGGACATAGTTCAAATATATGGCATCTCAGTAATTTCATAAGCTGACGACACCCAGCTGGTGTTGTCACTTGACTCCAGGACAATAGCGGCTCCTGGAGGGAGTGCTGCGGGCGGTGGGGCAGTGGAGGGCAGGGTGAGGGGTAGTAAACCATGGAATACAGCCAAACTGAGGAAAGTACATAAATAAATAAACAAAACAAATTACATTGCGCACGCTGCATCGCCATTTGGCAAGCAGCAAAGGGAAGCCAACTGTTATATGCGGCAATATATATATTGACAAAGCAAGCAAGTCCCTGAGTCCACGTGAGCCACAGCATCCTTCTATTCACCTGGAAAGGTAAGTCTTTATGTGGACAGGCCGTTCAGCCAGAATACCTGAAGCTAGGGGTAAACCCCACTTTATTTTCAGTTATTTCATTCTGTGTGACTTTCCCATGGGCTTTTATCATTTAACAAAAGGATGTCAAGTATGCAAAATACCCAGCATTTTGCTAAAACGTAAGCATTCATCCCTTTTTCTCCAATCACTATATTCGTTCATTGCGTTAACCATCGTGTTGTGATTATTGCAGGTCTCATAAACTCCCCCGTGAGTTCCAGTTGTGGTTGTTTTGATTTGCAAGAGAACAAACTTCTCAATATGCCCCTGGTCGGACACCGTAGGCCCCGCCGAGGCTGAGTTCATTAGGGAGCCACCTGACTGTGTATTTCACATTCTGACATAAAACCGATGATATCGGCCTTATCTAAAAAGGTAAATAGGATGCCATTTCTTTGGTATAAAATTGCTCTTTTGGTGTCATTGAACTGCAAATAGAAAATGTGCAGCTGGCTCATTTTACATTTCCACAGCTCCTCTGCCTGGCGATCGTCCTGGATTGTAAGCAATTAATGGAACTGTGATGGAAGTCAGGGCCGGCTTTAAGGCGGTGCCGCGGTGCGACCGGTGCCACCGCACCGGGTGCTGGCTTCCTGGGGGCGCAGTGTTTGAAAGTTTATTACGCTTTTGAAGCACCTGCTACAGCGTTTCTTTCTCCGGCAATTACCAGGCCTCACATAAATGTCAAGATAACTCGTGTGATTAATTATCTTACTGGAGAGTGATCTGCATTTTGTATAGTTGAGGTTTTGACTTAGGTGAAGTTAGTGCAGAGGGTTAATATGCCTGCAAAGAACGTGTACCAAGTAGATTACAGAGTGCGTATGATGTAAACAGATCAGCAGGTTACTGCTTTCAAAAGAGGCATCCTTTTGTTACTTGCAATTTATAATTTAAAGTCCTAATATAGAATAGTGAGCTATTAACTTTCATCCTAGAAATGCATACAGACTGCAAAGTATACATTATTAGAACATTGATTAATGTTGCAAAAAGGGTAAATTTGACTAAAAATCGATTATTATTAAAGAAAACTCCCAACTATGCTGTTTGTTTTTCGACTCTGAGTTTGTGATTCTCCACACCAAGAACTCTTAAACTATACTTCCTACCAGTATGGATGACATGTGACTCCTACACTTTTATAGGCACATGCATCAAAGGTAAAACGGGTCGCAAACGGGCAGATTCTCAGAATCTGCCCCTTTGCGACCGGTATTTTTGCATTTGGGATGCATCATCCCAAATGCAAAAATCGCAATTTAAGGAATCTCTAAAATGCGATTCCTTAAATTGCGATTGCATTTAAGGAATCCCAAATTGAGATTCCTTAAATGCAATGCATTAAAGTTAAAAAATTAGCGATTTCGCTAATAGGGGGAGCAAATTACCATGAAGTTGAACTTCATGGTAATTTGCAAAAACTTTGAAAAAGGCACTTTTGTGCATTTTTCAAAGTTTCATGTTGCGCACACACATGCCCTTAGAGCATGTGTGTGTGCAACATATGTGCACAGATCAATTTCAGGGGTGCAATAGGGTGTCATTTTGACACCCTTGCACCCTTGAAATTGCATGAGCAATTTGCGAGTACCTACTGGTACTCGCAAATTGCTCATGCAATCTCCAATTCATTCCTATGGGCCTGGAGGCCCATAGGAATAAATGGGACGGCATTCCTTAATTGCGACTCGCAATTTGCGAGTCGCAATTAAGGAATTTGTAGGAATCGCTATTTTTATAGCGATTCCTACATGCATAGGCTTTTGCAATTCCTTAATTGCGATTCCTTAAAAATCGCAATTAAGGAATCGCAAAAGTCTTTGTTGATGCATGTGCCAGATTGTCCTTTGGCTTATGTAACATTTCCTATATACTGATTTACACACATATGATTTATTGTCTCTGTGTAATGTGCGTGTGATGCAAAGTGCTCGGACACCCTACACTGGTATGAGTGGCGCTATATATCTAATTCAATGCATCTGAGAGAGTGTGGTTATGGAGACGGTCACTGTTAAAGGGTGCTAGTGAGAGAATCCGTGGCGGAGGTGGTCATTGGGGGGCGTCAACAGACATTGTCGCACAGGGCGCCACTAGCACTAATTGAAGTGACCCTTGCTGCACCAGCCACAGCAGCCAAAATGAAACAGCTAATGCAAAAGGGCTATTTCTAATACAGTGGAGTGGATGCAGCGGGCGGTATCTCTGCAGAAAAATAACAATATGTACTTAATAACCTAAAAGCACCACTAAAAATGGACCAGGGAAATAGATAGGCATCTGCTGTGCGAGTAATTACAGTTCCACAATTCACGGTGCCGCAACAGTTTTCCCAGCATCAGATAGCTTATTCATACGCTTCTTGATTCGTCTATCAAAAATTGAAAAAAAACTAAAAGTGGTAATTTAGAACTGACTAAACATATGCACCGGGACCTATTCACAAAGACATTTTTGGTTTACTAGAGTCGGGCTCCTGAAGCAGTCTTTTGCATGCCTGTGTGAATTGGGCTCAAGCATTTATTATGGGATTAAACTTGTGAAATTAGTACAAATAGATGGGACTCTGCTCACTGCATTTTTATTAGAGGATGTTGGAGGTTTCGGGGCAAATTCACAAATGCTTTTTTGAATACCTAATGGAGAACTCATATAGTACTTCCGGTACTCATACATTATTTTGTGAATTGGTGTCAACTGTATTTCAGTTCAACAGATGCTTTCATTGATAGACTATCCAAACAGTGAAAAAACTGTAGCTATCGGGCGAAAATTACAATAACCCTGGCTTGAAAGAATTCCAAAATTCGAAAGAGCAGATTAAATCGAAAGAAGGAACTCACGCTAACAAGCGAAATTCACAAATAAAATATTAGACAGTGTAGCTCATGAAGTCTATGGGCAACCATGGGATTCAAAGATCAGAAAAAGACCGATTCCTGCAGTATGTGAGGTGCTAATATCTTTTAAAATGAGTCCTCAAGAAGAGTTTGGACGGAGCATAGAGTGAAGAGGGTTAAACTGGGGACAAATTACCAAATTTCACATGCAATTTCACGTGCAAATAGAATGTGAAGATTCATCTCTCATTCAAAAATCATTCAGTATATCAACAGGAGACTGCTTCAAGGAGAAAGGGTTTTTGGATGACAGTTTTACTCTTCAGACAAGATATATTTTGCTCAAAGCACTCTCCCGTGGGCAAAGAGTATGCAATATTTTGCACTGCAAATTAAACATTTTTAGAGACTTTGTGCATGTACAAAAAAATACGTGCCTAACAAATTGAAAGCATATTGACATCTCATACTTTGTTAGTGATTCCTCACTATTACGTTTACATTTAATGGGTTTTCAAGTCATGCCACACACTGCCTTGCTTGCTGCTGACAGTGCTGAGGTTACGGGAATATTTAACTCATCATGATAAGGCCGGCGCTCAGACCAAGTAACAAACGGCTGTCTTGACCGTGTGCAGAGAAGACAACTTTGCAGGAATTAATTACAAGAAACTTGTGTGAATAGGCAATAGGCCAACTTTCACCTGCCAAACATCGGCGGAGAAAACATAATCCTGGAATGTGCAATTTGCACCCAGGTATCATAACTGAAGTGTGTGCAAACAGGAGTTCTGAAAGCAGAACACCCGCCCGGATTCCAGAAGAAAGTCGGGTATTCAAGCAGGCCTGCCTTCTTCAAACATGTATTTGTGAATCAGTTCTCTGGTGATAAGATAGCACAGAATTAAAGAGGACCGCAGTATATGCATTAACCGACTGAGCAGCCTGGATCTATAAAATATTATTAAGGGTAATGCGAGAGGTAACAACCTCCAGAGCAGTAGAAAGAGCATTTCGGAGCAGAATTCCACTCCACACAACTGGGGGGAACTGTGCTTAAATCTCCGATCATGGATTGACTCTGCACCCACGAAGGCGGCTTGTCTGAATCGGAGAGTGACATTTCATAAACAGGTGCCCACATCTACGCATTTCAACCTGGTAAAATTGGTGAGAGGCTGACAGACTAGAGAATATCTTACTATTTCCATATCTACCAACATCAGCGCGTTTCAACCAGGTAACTGTGCCACTCACTCACCTGAGTTGGTGGCAGACAGCGGGCGGGGGGGGACTACCTCGGTCGGCGCTCGGCTGCGAGCCCCCTTAAACCAGGCTCCGCTCCTGTCCTGCTTGGAATAAAATTTAATTATAGGCGCGGCGACGGTCGACCTGAGACGGGACGACCTCCTCCTCGCCCCTCGTGATGCCAAGTCACGCGCACTTGGGGCCCAATGCGCATGCGCATGCGGGATTCCCGTATTCAAAACAACATCACTGCACCCCTCTAGTGACGATGTTACGTCACTGCCGAGGCGCGCAGACGTGGCAGAGGAGGAGACAGTGCACGCTGCGCACAGGCACCTCCTCGCTCCTCCTGCTGCATAGTTAGGTTGCGTCGTTGCATTGCTCTGCAGTCTGCACCACAGTGACCGGCCCTTTGGTGTCACCCCGCGTAAGGGTGTCACCCGGTGCGGTCCGCACCCCCCGCACCCCCCTAGTGACGCCGCTGTGATTGACTGCTATGTTTCGCCCTAATGCTCATGTCGTATTTAGTCCTCTAATGAAAGGTTTTGATGAGAACCTGACTCTGATCTAGATAAAGCAGTTTGATTTTAACTCAACCTCACTGGTGTGGTGTCAGTCATTGTGTGCGTTTCCTGTCTCAGTGGATGTGTGTGCTGTATGGTCACTTTACACTTAAGCCTTGGATGCCTACCTGCTCGCGCCAAGCTACCCCCTGAGGGACTGGTGACCCCAGTTCCTACATTGTTGGCCAGCGGTGGGATCAGGACCTGTGACTATACAGCACCCTCCAGTGGGACAGTGGGCACCGCAATTGGACGCCTATTGTGTATTTTATTTCTGCATCAATTGACCCCCACTGTCTAAACTGAGTGTACGGAGTCCTGGTTAGCCCGGTACTGTTACCTACGTCCTAGTGTCTTTTTACTTTGAAGTCTGGGTTCCCACCTGTCAAAATGGAGTTCCAGTTAGCCAAACTTGAAGGGTATACAGTGAGGCAGCTGAGAGAATTCGGGCAGGAGATGGGGGTGCCTGTTGTGCGGAGAGCCAAAGGAGAGGAGCTCCGTGCAGCCTTGAGGGCATGGGTAGAGGCCCACCCAGAGGGGAGAGGGGATGGGGGACAGGAGGGGCAGGGCGCACCGCAGGAGGCGGGCACACAGGAGGAGCTAGACCTATTGCAGATTGATGTCACTGAAAACTTGCTACCAGGGAGACGTTCCGGGGCAAGCAGTAGTGGAGGGTCTAGGAGGAGTGCGTCGCCAGAAGAGTATGAGGACAGGAGGGAGGAGAGGCAATTGAAGTGGGAGCTTGCCAAACTGGACCACGAAAGGGAGAGAGAAAGGGAAGGTAGAAGATTTGCGATGGAGGAAAAGAAGCTGGCGCACGAGCTTCAACTTGAAGAGTTGGAGCTGCGAGCACTACAGTTAGGTGCGTCAGGAAATGCTAATGGTGGCAGCGTACCGAAGGCTGTACATGAGCCTAAGTTTTATCCACCCAAAGATGTGATCTCGAGTTACACTGTGGGGGATGACATCGCCAAGTGGCTGGAGGCGTATGAGGTGGCCTTGACAGCCCATGGGGTGCCTGAAAGCAACTGGGGGGGTGGCCTGTAGCGATACATCCCTCCCAATGTCAGGGACACCCTTTTGTACCTAGCGAAGGCGGACCAAGTCAAGTATATCCCCATGAAAGAGGCGCTGCTTAAGAAGTTTGGCCTCAACCCTGAAAGGTATCGCCAGAAGTTCCGTGGCAGCCATAAGCTGTCCACGCAAAACTGGGTAGATTTTTTTGATTATGCCCGTAAGGCTCTGGATGGTTGGGTGCGTGGCAGCGAGGTGCACGATTATGAGGGCCTGTACAATTTATTTTTGAGAGAGCACCTCTTGGATAAGTGTTTTCCGGAGCTGCGCCAACATCTGGTGGACCGCAAGCTGACTGATTCCCGTGAGCTTGCGGAGGAGGCGGACATTTGGGTTAGCACCCGGGTGTCTCACAAGGGCCCCTGGGGAGACGGCCCGAAAGGCGGACAGGGTTTCCCCCAGAAGAAAGAGGGGGGAGATAAAAAGACGAAGTTCTCACGAGGCCCACAAACTAGACAGTTTGGGAGAGGAGTAGGTACCCCACCTCAGTCCAGTTCCCCAAAGCCCACTTACCCTGACAAGAGTCAGCAGCCAAGAACTGTCCGGTGCTCTGAATGTGGGGAGATTGGACACTACACGGGCGATTCTAAGTGTCGCAAGAGACCCCCAGCCCCCACGGGAGGGAAGAGCCCCGGGGTGGCTAGTGTAGCGCTTGGGGTGGAGCTGCCCCTAGATAGGTAAGGGGAGTGGACAGGCCTGACCCACGTTTCACTTGGGGATAGAGAGATGGTCCCAGTGGCGTACCTACCCCCAACACTGCTAAGTACCAGCAGAGGGTGAAGGTTAACGGGGAGGAGGTGGAGGCTCTGAGGGACACAGGTGCCAGCATGACCACCGTAGTGAGGCGGCTGGTGTCCCCTGAGCAGGTGATCCCTGATGAGTTCCATCCGGCCGTATTGGCTGACGACAGTGTGATTCACTACCCTGTGGCTCAAGCTCCCTTTGTGTGGGGAGGAGTCAAAGGCCCGTTGAGAGTTGCTGTGAGCCCTGCCTTGCCTGTGGAGTGTTTACTAGGAAATGATCTAGAACACACCGTCTGGAAAGAAGTGGAGTTTAGAGCCCACACTGAGATGCTGGGATTACCAGGATGGACTTGTGTAGTCACGAGGTCCTTGGCTGCCTGGCAAGGAACTCAACCCGGGTTAGAGCCTGGGATAATGGCCCAACCCAATGCCGGTCTTGGAGAGGAGAATGTTGTGGAGGACACGCCCCGCGTGATGGATGGGGAGCCCGCGGAGGTACCCCCGGAGTCCGCGGAGGTGGATGTTGTTCCCGTGAGGGACTTGCCGACCCTTGCCGAGTGGCATGTGGAAGGAGGGCCTACCCGGGAAGAATTCTGTCGGCACAGAGGGAGTGCCCCACGCTTGATGGCATGCGGCGGCAGGCCGAAGCCCAAGCGACCAATTAGGAGACTGGCAGTTATCATGTGTATTGGGAGGATGGCCTCCTTTACAGTGAGCCTAAGGTTCCGGTGCATGGATCCTCGAGGGCCTTAGTGGTCCCCCAATGCTACCGGGCCTTCCTATTGGAATTGGCGCATGAAATACCTTTAGCTGGACACCTGGGTCAGAAAAAAACCTTTGCACGGTTGGTACCGCATTTTTATTGGCCCAGGATGAGAGTTGCCTCTGACACCTACTGTAAGACCTGTAAGACTTGCCAGGCGAGTGGCAAGACTGGGACTAAGTTGAAGGTCCCTTTGGAACCACTCCCGGTGGTCGGGAACCCTTTTGAGCGGGTCGGAATTGACAGTGTTGGGCCGTTGGACACTCCGACCTCTGTGGGACACCGGTTCATTTTGGTATTAGTGGACCACTCCACTCGGTACCCGGAGGCTATTCCTCTGAGGACCATCACTGCACCGGTGGTGGTGCGGGCCCTGTTAGGGATTTTTACCCGAGTGGGATTCCCCAAGGCCGTGGTGTCAGACAGGGGCACGAATTTCATGTCGGCCTACATGCAGGCCATGTGGAAGGAGTGCGGAGTGACCTATCAGTTCTCCACTCCTTACCACCCCAGACTAACAGGCTCGTAGAGCGTTTTAATAAGACTCTAAAGGGAATGATCCGGAGCCTACCAGAGGACTTGAGGCGGAAGTGGGACGTCCTCCTCCCTTGCCTGCGGTTTTCATACCGTGAGGTGCCACAGAAGGGAGTCGGGGTCAGCCCTTTTGAGCTGCTCTATGGCCACCCCGTTAGGGGGCCCCTCAGCCTGGTGAAGGAGGGGTGGGAGAAGACTTCGAAGAAGCTTCCCGTGATGTCGTCAGCTACATGCTGGCATTCCGCAGCCAGATGGCCAAGCTGTGGAAGGAAGCCTCAGACAATCTGAAGGCTAGCCAAGCCGTCATGAAGGAGTGATATGACCGCAACGCTCGGACGGTGGAGTTGGACGCTGGACAGAAGGTGTGGGTCATGGAGCCTGGGGAGCATAGTGCCCTCCAGGACCGGTGGACTGGTCCGTACGAGATTGTGAAGTGACGAGGCCAGACCACCTATGTCGTTGACTTGAAGACCCGCCGACAGCCCCATCGGGTGCTCCACGTCAACCGCCTGAAGCCACACCATGAGCGATCTGAGCTTGCTCTCCTCATGGTGATGGATGGGAGCGAGGAGGAAGAGAGTGAGACTCTTCCTGACCTTCTGGCGGCCCAGGAGAAGGATGGATCGGTGGAGGGCATGATCCTCTCCCCATCCTTGACCCCAGAGCAACAGAGGGACTGCCGCCAGGTGTTGGGGCAGTACGCCTCGTTGTTCTCCCTCACGCCTGGAATCACTCATCTGTGTACCCATGATGTGGACACAGGGGACAGCCCACCGGTAAAAACCAAGTCTTACCGGCTGTCCGATCGAGTGAAGAACAGCATCTAGAGTGAGGTGGTCAAAATGCTGGAGCTGGGGGGTGATTGAACCTTCCAGCAGCCCGTGGGCTAGTCCGGTAGTGTTGGTGCTGAAAGCGGCCCCACCGGGCACCAACCCAGAACTTTGGTTCTGTGTGGATTATAGGGGATTGAACTCTGTCACCAAAACAGATGCTCGCCCGATCCCACGGGCAGATGAGTTGGTGGACCGGCTGGGAGATTGCCATGGCCGATGGAGCAAAGGAGAAAACAGCGTTCTCCACCCCGAGGGCCACTTCCAATTTAGGGTGATGCCCTTCGGGCTCAAGAATGCTCCGGCCACTTTCCAGCGGTTGGTGAACCAGGTGCTGTCTGGCCTGGAGTCCTTCTCAGCGGCATATCTGGATGACATAGCTGTCTTCAGTAGCACGTGGGAGGACCATCTGCAGCTCCTCCAGGAGGTGCTGCAGGCTCTGCAACGTGCTGGTCTGACTATCAAGGCTAGCAAGTGCCAGATTGGACAGGGATCTGTCATCTACCTGGGACACCTGGTTGGCGGGGGTAAGGTGCAACCCCTCCAGGCCAAAATTGAGACCATCATGGCCTGGGAGCCCCCCAAGACCCAAACTGAGGTCCGAGCTTTCCTCTGCCTCACTGAATATTACCGCCGGTTTGTCAAGGGGTATGGTACCATCGTAGCCCCCTTGACGGAATTGACGTCCATAAAGCAGCCCCGAAAAGTAATCTGGACGGCTGCTTGCCAAGAGGCATTCGAGACCCTAAAGCATGCGATGTGCACCGCTCCGGTGCTGGCAACACCTGACTTTACGAAAGAATTAATCGTGCAGACGTACGCCTCTGAGCATGGCATAGGTGCTGTGCTCTCGCAACTGAACAACGACGGCCAAGACCAACCTGTGGCCTTCATCTCTAGAAGACTCCTCCCTCGGGAACAACAGTGGAGCACCATCGAGCGAGAAGTTTTCGCGGTGGTCTGGGCCCTGAAGAAGTTGAGGCCATACCTTTTTGGCTCTCACTTCCTGATTCAGACAGACCACCGACCCCTTCGCTGGCTCATGCAGATGAGAGGCGAAAATCCCAAGTTGCTAAGGTGGTCCATTTCCCTACAGGGGATGGACTTTCGGGTGGAACATCGGCCCGGAGTTGACCACGCCAATGCTGACGGTCTCTCCCGGTTTTTCCGCCTTAGTGACGAGAACTCCCTAGACGTTGGGTAGCTCTCCCCTCTTTCAGCTGGGGGGGACGCGTGTTAGACCTGTCAGCCCTAGGGTGGTCTTTCCCTGTGTTTTTGCCCTTGCCTCATTTTTTTCCACCCTCTTTTTCGTTGGCCTTAGGTCTCCGAGCGCCTTCCCATTGCTAATCAATGCTAAGGTGCAGGTGCTCTCTTCTCCCAACATGGCTGCCACAGGCCCCTGCTACTGCGGAGTGGTCTTTTTTGCCGCACCCTTGTTGCCAGGAGCTGGCTGGGACCCTACAACATTGTTGCCACACCATCCCGCCTTTTTCCCCATAGCTAGACTAGGGAAGCTCCTGGAACCTTCTAGAATAAGGGTGGGGTCTGCTTTTGCCGCCTTAGAGAGTGGTCACCTGACCTGGGGATACTTAAGGAAAGGAGGGAAACTTTTCAGTCAGTTGGGGCGACGCTGACTTGAGGGAACCTACGCAGGAGATTTAGGCGGTAGGGCCTAGTCAGGGACCTATACCACTGGGAGTGACAGGGCTTAGTTGCTGTCTTCTAAGTTGCGTAAGGAACACTGAACTAGCCCACTGATCTGGCCCGGCGGGAGGGGAACCTAGGGACGACCTGCAGAGACTGACTAACCTACCTGCAGTCACCAACTCAAACTACCCCCCCCCAAGAAACTAAATCTAAAGGGCGCAGGAACCAGCAGGCGACGAAGAAGACCTTGTAAATTCACCACAGAACTGCTGGGGGATCAACCAGGTACCAGCGCTGTGACACCCCTGCGCTCCCTGACCCCACCTGGGATCCCCCCCTTCACCGAACTACCACAGTCGTGGGGCCTGACCCTCCAGCCTGTCCTGCCTTGAGCTGTGGCGCTTGCCCTCCGCTGGGCATAGGGGAGCGCTGGGTGCTAATCAACTACCCCCACACTGAGCCCAGGGCCCTGAAGCCCCCACCCCTGCCGGGGCGCTGTGCAAAAGACTCACCCCCGGGGCCCGCGGAGGAATCCAGGGCCCAGCCAATGCTAGCGCATTCTGGGGACCTGCCCCGGTGTGGGCCCAGCGTCTGTCGTACCGCGACGGCCCTCAACAAGGTGAGGGCCACCGGAATCCAGTGTAGACCTCGTTAGGCCTGAAGCCGTCGTCCCCTATCACATGATGGGGGCGGCCTGCCGAACGCCGCCCCCGCCGCTGCCCGAGTGTGGTAGGAGGCTGCGCCCCGCAGGCCGCGCTGCCATTGGCGCATGCGGGCGCGCTTCCCTCGAAACCCCCGCGAGTTAGTTCCCGGGCCCCAGGAGGCAGAGGAGGGCCCAGAACCATCTCCCCATCACCGCGGGGCTCCTCGGCCTACTCCTGGACCCGCCGGGAGCCCCGCGCGGCCCCTGCATTCTCCGGACCCCGTCGAAGAGGTCCCCATTCGGAGGGAGGGGCTCACAGGAGAGTGAGCCCCCTCCCAGTCCAACCTTCACCCCAGTCTCGCCGGAGGCTGAGGACACAGGTAACCCCCCCCCCGGGGAGGAGGCCGGGAGGCCCGAGAGAGGCCCGGAGCTCGCCCCTCCCCCGGGGTAATCTATCGTTGGGCCCGGTTGGCCCCCTGCTGCCGGGAACGGGGCCTGACACCGGCCGATGGCCGCAGCGATGCTCGCCCTCTGAAGGGCATAGTGATTGTTTGGCGCACCAGGTACTTTGGGGGCATAGGGACTTCGCCCAGACTGCTCCGGTTGGAGGAACTGTTCACCCCTCATAGCCATGAGGTCTTAGTCCGACCAAACGGATGAATAGCCGCAACAGGATCCATGGGGAATGCTCTGAAGGAAAATGCCCAGTGTAATGCCCTGTTCCATTGCCATGTTTAGCGCTTTGATAGTGTGCCATGCCTAGCGCTTTGATAATTTGCTATGTCTAGCGCTATGATCAATTGCCATGTTTAGCGTCTGGATTAATTGCCATGTCTAGCGCTTTGATTCCTTGCTATGTTTAGCGCTTTGCTTTCTTGCCATGTCTAGCGCTTTGATTACTTGCCATGTCTAGCGCTTTGATTACTTGCCATGTCTAGCGCTTTGATTACTTGCCATGTTTAGCGCTTTGTTTAATTGCCATGCCTAGTGCTTTGATTAATTGCTTTGTGTAGCGCTCCAATGTCAATGCCATGGTTCGCTGTCATTTTCAAAACACAGGGCTGCGCTGTATTATCCAGAATACGGCGCATCCCTGTGCTCACCCCTGCGCTGGCGCTCAAAAAGCTGCCTAGTGCCAACGCTGGCACACTTGCACCACGGTGCAAGGGTGCCTGCATTGCAGGGATGATTGTGTTTGCGCAGCA
Source organism: Triturus cristatus (assembly GCF_964204655.1). Lineage (NCBI taxonomy): Eukaryota > Metazoa > Chordata > Amphibia > Caudata > Salamandridae > Triturus > Triturus cristatus. The sequence goes on along the minus strand of NC_140590.1, from coordinate 1,655,374,748 downwards.
AGGGACACCTTCCTGCACAAAAACAATAATTAATGGTGTTTTGCTCCTTCTATGTGTGCTGCAAAATGCACAACACATAGAAAGAGCAAAAAACGAAGAGAAATACACGTATTTCTTCTCGTTGCGCTACATTAACGCCTCCTTTTGTAAGGCATTAGTTTTCGGCGCTGCCTCAGATTTACAAATTCTTGTAAATCTGGAGCAGAGTCAAAAAGCCATGGGTGTTGCTGGGAACGTCCACAGCAACACCCATTGCACGCCCTTTTGCCGCAGAAAACTGCATTGCAAAGGGCCAAATTTACATGGCTGTGTTAAGCTCCGCAAAGTGGCTTAGCGCGGTCTTGTAAGTAAGGGCTTGCATAGAGTGCCAACGAAGCGTCAAAAAAAGTGACGCTCCGGTGGTGCTAGGTTCTTGTAAATATGCCTCATAGTCTTTTGCTCCTCCTAACTGCTCTCTACTTCTAGCCATTATCTAGAAATATTTCTACTCAAGGGTCTTAGCATGCCTCAGTTACCTTTCTTGCCATGATGTCTCCTGTATTTGCCTCTTGCTCCACTCATGTTGATATACCTCCCTTGGCTTTGCGGTTAGTTCCATTCATTGTTGCGAGTGTGTGTCTGTGCCCGTACACTAGCGGAAACAATATTTTTATTAGAAACAAGGTAATCAAGTCAAACTAGTTCCTACATTTCCTATGTTTCTATCTTTCTTTTTTTTTTAAACCTCTGTTTATTTAAACATAGCAACTTAAGTCATGTTACACAGCATCACATCTCACATAATATAATTGCATCAGTTTACACATGCGTCGGTGCTTTCTTTTCAGCGCCGCAGGCAGAGCTACTTAAACATACATTGCAATTCAGTTTCTATCTTTCTTGTTTCTCATTCAGATACTTGATTCATCCTCAGCCCAGTTTCAGGCCTCTACCACTACTTCAGTATCCTACAGATCCTGGCCTTCATAATGTATGATGTTCCATAGACGGAGTAGAGAGTTTCTTCCCTTAGGAGAAGTGAACATTTATGGCCAAAAACATTTCCACTAATAGAGAACCTAGAACATTAAAGCTGGAAACGAGATAGAACAAAACCAGGCCTTGAAAGAAAACAGACTCTTGGCACAGGCATGGGAAACTGAGTCTTGGTAATCGCAAGTGTCAGTGGCCGTATAGAGTCCCAAAAAAAGGACTGCAGATGAAGAGTTGCTGGTTTTTTTTGTAAGTAGTTGGGAAGAAAAATAATTGGCTTCCAATCCAGGTATGTGACTCCTCACTCAATCCCCATTCCTCCTTCTTGGGAGATGCCAGTCCCTCAGGAAATATAGAGATTTTCCTGCAAGCATTGACAACAATTCGTTAAAATGCTAGCGATGACGGAAGTGACATCACGCACTCTTTGATCCTTGTGCTATCACAGATGTGATGCTTTGTCCCACCTCAAAAACTGTCAGTTTGCTGCTGGTGGGCTCAGGAAGTATAAGTAAAAAACTATAAAGTATAAAAGACCTTAGAGCTGTGTGTTTTTTCTGTTCCTGAAGCTAGCTTCATGACACCAAAACCACGGGTATCAAGGGTAGGGCACGGGGTACCAAAGGGCTAGTCCGGGGTTGGGGCTGCATCTCTGCCTGCAGCCTAACTCATGTCCATCAGAAGCCAGTCTGCAAATTGGTGTGTGTTGCAAAATCTAAACACTTTGTATCCATCCCAATTTCCCCACACTTTTTTAGGTTGAGCCTGGGCAGCGCATGCATGGTCTGCGACGCATGCTGTATTCAAGTATAGACTTGAAGCCCCACCCACTCTCCGACCATATTTATCATTGGCTTGTGTCATTGTCCTTCGTAAATGATGGCTTCTGATTTGTTAATAGGCTTGTTAGTCCTTCCTTAGTACCCCCTTGTCTTTATTAGTAACCTCCCATGAGGCCTGACCATTTAACTTCTGTTGTTACACAGTATGTCTTATTTAGTCGATAAGCACTATTTTCTTTAATGAGTTTCTCCTACTTCAGACAGGACATGCTTTCTTACAACATTCAGCGCGCCATGCCCGCTTTCACTTTCCAAGCAGCCCGGGAAAATGGCAGACGTTTCTTTGAATAGGTCTCGCATTTACAAGAGTTTGAGGTATCGGCATTGTAAATGACAGTGCCTTTTATTTATGTGTTAATTATCAAAACAGATTTTTTTAAAAAAGGCATTATCATTTACATACAATAACTTAAACTCTCGAAAACGCGAGACCTATTGCATTGCAAATGCTTGTTTTTTAGAGTGCATAGGTATAGAATTATGTTTAGGAGCCTTCGAATGCCAGAAATGCCAAAAAAACAAGGCTAATTACCCAAGTTGCCTCTTTTTTTTCCTCTGCCCTACACTTCTTTTTCTTTCTCTCACTCTCGTAGGATATTTTTCCTTTCTTTTCCTCCCTGCTTTCTCACTAGCACTGGTATCCTATTTTCTCCTCCCCTCTATCTTTATTCAGTTTCTCTCTCTCGCTCTCTTTTGCTCTGGGTCGAAGTCTAATTATGAAAAAATAAGCCCTGATTCTGATTCCGAGAAATGAATGCCGGTGCCCACAACCTGCAAACACCGGCACAAATTAAACAGACGCGCGTGATGTGTTTGTCAGCCACTGTTCCGCGTTCCTCAGGCACGTGCGAGGGATGAAGTCCTCGCCCTTCCTTCACCGCCCCCAGGAAAGCTTCCCAGGCTTTGCCACAACGCCCACTCAGATATCATTTTCACAGGGCTTTTAACACCAGTTTAGCAAGAGATAAGGCGGCTGTTCTTTTCAAGGGGAAAATCAGCGCTTTGGGTCGCAGAACAGAGAGGTGGGTGGGGGCGAAGAGCTTTCCAGCGCTGGCTGCCCTTCTTACAATGAAGCTGTTCCTGTCCCGGGGGCACAAATGTGGCATCTCTCCTGTCGCTTATGATAAGGCACGAAATGAAAAGATCTATGAATTATTGAAGCGTTTCCCCGAGCTATTTCTGCTTCGAAGGGCTGGGAACACTTCTTTCTATGTATGTATGTATGTATGTATGTATGCCGCCGGAGGGGGCAGCAGGCCCCCCACGCTTTAAGTGATTGCTTCTCTTACTACAGGGCCGGGAACCGGGGACCCAAAGCAGCCTAGCAAAGGCAAATGTTGTCAGACTAGCCCCCATATATTATGTAGCAAGCAAGCCCGACCACTGCTAGGATAGGGAGCCCCCCCCAAGAAGTTTATGGAAAACAAATGCAAATATGGTGCGTTTTGCAACACAGTTTTCATTATAGAACCTGAATGAATGACTGAAAATGAGGTTTGAAGCGCGACCAATGACACATGGCGTCAAGGCCAAACCATGCCCAATTATTGAGTATATGGGTGGAGATTGGAGACAGGGCTGCATGGATCAATGAATGAATGCTTGATGGTGAGGAATGGGTGGATACATTAATTCAAGAATGGAGGACGAGGAGCTATGTGGAGAAAATGGTCTCAGTGCACTGAGCAAGGGTGGGTGCTCTGGTTTTCATTTTAACTTCCACATTCAAATATCACCCTTCTCCCACACACCTACCATCGGTCCTGGTGAAACATGCATACCCGGGATGTGTTTGACACAGTGCACTGATTTAGCACCTCAAAGAATTAAACACAAAGCATTAAGCTTTGATCTAAAATGGGAGTGGGAATGAGCAAACGATGTAGTGTCTGAATTACACAAAACCTTGCATGAATCCCAGCTTCCACTTGACCACATTGTGTGATCCTTGGCAATCACTTTTTGCACATTTCCTCCTTTTCCTTCATCATCACATTGGGGTACCTTGAAGTACATTCGTTCGTAGTACACGCCACATAACTGAAATGCGTCGCAAAAATCACATTATAAAGATACACAATGCTTTGAATTTTAAAGAGTCCATATCTTTTATGTACAGGACGCTCTGAGCCAAGCAACAGCAGAGCCCTTACCCTCTTCCCCTTCCTCCAAAGCCCTGAAAGTCAGCTCTGCTGGTAGTACCCTTGCAGGAGACTAGAACCACCATGATGCAAAAACACATATAGTTCTGACGCACTTTTAAAACCATTTGTTTTGCGTTGTTGATTTATAAGCGCTGCAGGCAGGAAAGGTGGCCGGTCATTTATAAGCGCTGCAGCCGGGAAAGGTGGCCGGTCCCCGGAATGGAACCGGCGCACCCCAGACGTGAAACTGACCTCAACCATTCCAGCCCACCAGGAAGAAGCCCAGTTTACAAGTAGCTCTTTTCCGAGCATATCTTGGACATTTGCCTCCTCGTACACTTTATTTTGACCTCTTGTGCATAATAGAGTGAGATTCCATAGGTGAACATGGCAAATGCACCAGATGGTGCTTGTGGGCACAGTCAGTCGCATCGCAGGAGGAGCTTGTACCAGGAAGAGACCAACATGTGACTGACTAACGTTCTCCTCACTCCCTGTGCTGACCTTTCAGAGGCACCACCCTGCCAGACGAGCAAGTGGAGCCAGAGCTGGCCTTTGCTAAGAGATGGTCCTGGTGAAACCAAGGGACATATTTACAAGCCCCTATCGCCACCAGAGCGTCACTTTTTGTGACGCTCCGTGACATAGCCTGTCCTGGGAGGGACGTATAATCTCAAGAAAACTAATGAATGTTTCTAGATAAAGGTAGGAAGGGACACATGTGAACATTGTAAGACGGTTCATTTATTTAACAATATTCACATTTTCATAACAGGTGGACTATAGATCCAGTGCTCACAAAATAGTGAAAAGGAACGTGATGTGGTGAGTGAAGAAAATATTTTATAAAACATACATCGCATTGACAACATGAGGAAACTCCTTGATACAGAATTTTTAAAATGAAGGGAATTTAGTCGTAAAAGGGTTGACGGCGTTTCGATCTAAAAATATTTAGATCTTCATCAGAACAAAGTTGTGAGCATGTAGTATTCAGCGAACTGGTTTGTATGAACCATTGTCTTTTCACTAAACTATCTAACACCACAGGTTAAAAGATTGGGGTTCCCTTGTTATGTAATACATACTGGTGGCATAGTGGCATTCCCCATATTTACATGGTGGCGATAAGCCACTTAACATGACTTAATGCCAACTTGTAAATATGCCCCTTTCTGCCTCAGTCCTCTGCGGCAAAGGGGCATGAATTGGGTGTTGCAGTGGGCCTTCCACTGCAACACCCATTGCTTTTTGATGCTGTCCCAGATTTACAAGGCTGGGGCAGCGCCAAAAACTAAGGACAGGGAATACCTGGTCTTAGGATGGTGATACGAGGAGAACTTATTAATTTCTCCTCGTTTTTTGCTCTTTCTATGTGTGCTGCATTCTGCAGCAAATATAGAAAGAGCAAATTGCCATTATTGATTGTTTATGTGCAGGAAGGGTACCCTTCCTGCACATAAACAATCGCCCCTGCAGCGCAGGCACCCTTGCAACATGGCGGCAGGGTACCTGCGTGGGTGCTAGGCAGCTTTATTAGTGCCAGCGCTAGCGGAACCACAAGGGTGCACTGCCTTCTTATGAATACTGCGCATCCCTGTGAGGCAAAACTGAGGGACCGAGGGGACGGAGTCAACCAGGAGAGAGGGAAGGAAGGGGGCGTGGGAAACAAAAGCATGGCAGTGGGAGGAGTACAGGGCAAGAAACAAAATGGTCAGAGGGTAGGAGCCCGCAACAACATGGACAGAGGGTGGGGGCAAGCATCAACCCGGACAGCGGGTAGGGGTAAACAACACAGACAGCGAGTGGGGGCAAGCAAAAACAGACAGCAGGTGGCAACCAACAACATGGACAGTGGAAGGAAAGCGGGAAGGGGAAAGCAACAATATTGACAGCTGGTAGGAGCAAGCAGCAAAATGGACAGTGGAGGGGCAGGCAACAAGAGGAACAGCGGGAGGGGTCAAGCAACTACACTGACGGGGGAGCATAAGCACATTAGGACACCAGCACCAGCGCTCAAACACATGCACTTTTGTGAGGTGCTCCAACAAACGGAATAAGCATTGGCAATGCCTTTAGGCCTGACTTAAAAGGAATGTTGTATGGTAATGTGAAGCATTACATCTGAATAGCAAAGGTATGGATATTTGTGTGGAAGCAAAGAACTGTAGAATAAGATTGGTGTTGGTTGAAAGGTTTGGTGACAAATGCACTGTCAAGACAGACCTACAAATCTGTGCAGGTTAAGGAATGCTCTCCTCCCATCTGTGTTGCTGCCAAAGAAAAACAACATACATTATCTTTAACGGCATTGCAGTGTCATGTGTGTGACCCTGAAAGTTCAACCATAGGCATCTGGATAAATAAACAAAAGGATCACAATTGTGTGGAGGGAAAGTACCTTTTTGTGGAAGTATACAACTTCTGCCCAATCAAAACATGTAATTCTGGCTTCCAACCTGTGGGCGGAGCCAAAACCGTTTGTCTGGTGATAATCCCATTATTGTCTGGTGACAGCTGCACTATCAAGCCAGACCCAAAAAAGTTGCCCCCAAAACTTGAAAGGACACAAGTATTGGACAAGAGGACATGGCGGCTGCAAGCGCTGACAAATGAGAAGCAAGCAAATGTGAGTGCTGATGAAGCCAACAATGGTAAGAAATAAGAAGGGCTCTAGGCCCACTGCAAGCTAACACAATATCTCACAAGTGACTGTGCAAAATGTGTTTAAGTTTCTATCATGGTGTAGTTAGATTTGTTTATTTCCATTCCACCATACACATGGTTAAAACATACTATGCACCTGTTAAGACCTTCATTATGAAGAACATGCTTCACTGCCTTACTCATTAAGGCAGATTCTTCAGGGCCAGAGGACCTTCTTAAATTTGACCTTTTCAAGGTTATAGGTAAACCTATAGAAAAGGAAATAGAAAGAAAATAAGAGGGGATTCACAACATATCCACCATAACTTGCACACATATATATGTACATGTTCACTGGAATACTCTCAAACTGCTATTTCAAAAGCATTATTTAAAAGAATCCTTTTTATATGCCACCATACCTGCTAGCCCACCCCATTGGGCCTACCAGTGAGTGGCAGATGAGGCAGCTTCTACTCTCAGCCCATCCAGAGGAATACCTTAAGGGTACAAAGGGTGGATATTTTAATTGTGATATTTGAACCACTTAAAAGGGTAAAGAGGGGAGGTTGTCATGAATGATGGACATGAATCCCTCCTAAAGCTTTGTCTTACCTATTTTTTGGACATTCAGGCTGGAGTCCCTTGTTAAAACTACACACAGCGACAAGGTATATAATACCTAGAATGGTAAGAGTATGGAACTGTGGATGCCATATTGGAATTACTATAGGTCAAATGTCATTTGAAGAGATGGCATCAGTGAATCACTGAAAGTGTGACTCAGTGTGGGTGTGCATGGGTAAAACACGTTTTTGATGCACAAACGGAAGCAGTATTTGCTTGTAGGAGGAATTCCTACTGATCTAACCTGAGTATAGAAGGAGGGAAATCAATTTCTCATTGTATGATCACTTTCTTGGTCAGTTGGGTAGTCCTAAGGGGGAGAGAGTGCTGATGTTCCATGTTGGGCCTTCCCTCATAGTAAGGTGTAAGTAATCACTCAGCAGAAGGAAAATATTGGACTCTGACACTTAACATCCTGGCTATACTGTCTGCTCTGAAATGTTTTTATACAGTCTTCCCATACACCAGACAGAGTAAAATGTTATTTTTGAGTAGTATGAGTATCACCTTTTAAAAGAGCACCACACCTCACTTTTCACACACTATTGATTTCTGATCACTACTGTAAAACCAGTGGTTCCCTCCAGGTGGACGAAGCATGAAAAGAGACCCTATGATGATGCTGTCACGCACCTAACAGAGGAGGAGAATCAAGATACACCGCCGTTCGACCTACCTGCGTGAATGAGGGTTTTTAAGTACTTTCAGAAGTACTGATGGATAGAACATAACGGACCCTGGTGGCAGGTACAAGTGATCCATTCCCCTTTGATTTTTGACTGTATAACAGGAAGCTGAATGGATCAAAGCTGCTTCAAACTCCCCCAATCCTTGATTTAAATATACTGTTGCCTGTTTATGCCTTTCAGTGATCCCGTTTAGTCTTGTTTCATCAGTTTGCGCTTTGAAAATCCATGTAGCCTCCTTCTGTAGAGTTGATGTTCTGCTCCATGTACCGAAAGGTTCCCTCACTCTATGATGGTCCATCTGAAATTGTTGGGTTCATGCTTCTGTTGGGTACAAAGTGTGGCCAAGTTAGTGTTGATAAACTGATTTCTGACCGTACTGAGACTTTAGATGACAAAAGAAGTGGTGCACTTTGTGGATTGTTTCTGAGGCCACATGCTGCTATTTCTGAATGTGATCATTTTAGTGGCTTTGGTAAGGTGATACATTTTCGTGAGCCGCAAGGATTGTGGGCACAGAGATAAGAGCTGGTCTGGTGCCACAGAATTCACAGAGAACGGAAAAAAGTAGAGGGAAAGACCAGAGTACATCGATCTGTCTCTCAGTCTATCTTTTCTTCTGTTGTGTCATCTTTTAGGTCAGGAGGAAAGACCAGCCAAAGGCACGGAAGTTAAGGGGAAAAAGTCAAAACCACGACATTACTAGAAATGAGAAATACAAAATGCATTTTCACTGACAGCAATAACTCTGGAGAAACTACATTACCCAGAATTACAAGTGACTCTGGTCTGGGATTACCAAATCTGCAAACTTCAGAACCGATTTTTTCCAAGCTGGAGACACCAGGCCTTACTTTGCTGCTGCAGGGGAGTTGGTCTGCCAGCATCAGCACATTGAGGCCCTGCTGGATGACTGCAGCAGCATGGGGAGAGCAGACAATGCACCCCCATACAGAGAACAGCTAGCCCTGACCCCATACCTGCACTATACACCATTTCTGCCCTAGACCAACTGGTAATGACGGCCTACGAAAGGAGGAAGAACAGAGGAAACAAGAGGTATTGAAAAAAAGTTGGATGGAAGGACGCAAGAGGAATGGCAGAAGAGAGGGAGAAAGAAGCGAGAGAAAAGAAAGCGCTGGTACTTGGGAAGAGTGAAAAATGGGATAACGTGTAGAGAGAATGAAAGGAAGGGCAGGCATTGCATCATATCCGGCCCCTGTAAATCTGCATGAAGAACGAAACTCTTATCTCTTTTTGTTAGCAGGAAAGCTGTTACCTGGCCATTTATTTTTCCAGCCTGGCCTCTGATGTGAAGTCCAGGCCGGTGAAAACAGCGGGAAAAGCAGTCAAATCTGGTATTTCTTCCAACCTCAAACATACATTCAAATCAGCAGAAATCAGTTAAAAGTATTTGATAGCTGGCTAAGGGGCATATGTATCGAGCCCATTTCCCGTTCGCAAACGGGACGAATCTCAGAATCGGCCCGTTTGCGAATGGGAAAAAGCGTTTGGGGATGTATCATCCCTGAAGGCCCTCGCAAAAAAGGGAATCGCAGAATTGAATATAAGCCTAACCACAACAGCCAGTGACTTAAACAACTTGCAATTAGCACAAATCTTTATTGCATCCACACCACCTACATCCCAAATTATATTACCATCCGGTAATGAAAAAGGATAAACAAATCAACCAAACTAACAGAGACCTTTAACCGTCAAAGTCTGCAAGAAATTGAAGCCAACCAACGTTGTGACCTGTGCCATACAATGTTGTTGAATCCTTAGATACCCAATAAGGAAGGCGAAAGCAGGATATAAAGTTTTTTTACAATGTTTCAGACAGAACCAGGCAGCAGTGGTGGATAGTAATTTGGATCAGTAGTGAAGAGGGGACACATGTACACACTCACTTCCACTTATCCACAAGTGTACACACATACCCACACCCACCCATCCGTAAGCTTTCACACTCATCCATTCACAAGCACACACACTCACACCCTTCCAAACACAAGCACATATACTCACACCCATCCATTCATAAGCGCACACACTCACACCCATCCATTCACAAGTGCAAATACTCACATCCAGCCATTCACAAGCACACACACTCACGCCCATCCATTCACAAGCACGCACACTCACACCCATCCATTCATAAGCGCACACACTCACACCCATCCATTCACAAGTGCAAATACTCACATCCATCCATTCACAAGGACACACACTCACACCCATCCATTCATAAGCGCACACACTCACACCCATCCATTCACAAGCGCAAATTCTCACATCCAGCCATTCACAAGCACACACACTCACACCCATCCATTCATAAGCGCACACACTCACACCCATCCATTCATAAGCGCACACACTCACACCCATCCATTCACAAGTGCAAATACTCACATCCAGCCATTCACAAGCACACACACTCACACCCATCCATTCACAAGCACACACACTCACACCCATCCATTCATAAGCGCACACACTCACACCCATCCATTCACAAGTGCAAATACTCACATCCAGCCATTCACAAGCACACACACTCACACCCATCCATTCACAAGCATGCACACTCACACCCATCCATTCATAAGCATGCACGTACTCACACCCATCCATTCACAAGCGTGCACATACTCACACCGACTCATTCGAAAGCTCATACATGCACTTGCACACAGCCTTGCACGGAACACTCGCACAAATACACATACATCCATACTCACACCCAAACATTCAATCAATCACTTACCGGGGCCACAGTGGTGACAGCAGGAACAACGGGATACAGGCGGAGAAAAATGAAGGCCCGGAAGGAACAGTAGGCTTCGGGGAGGGGAGGCAAGGGAAAAAATTGCTGCCACCTCCTCTCATCGGCTAAACTTGTCAAGGGTAAACCAATGAGAGGAATACATGCACTTACCCATTACACAGTGGGGTGTAGTGAATTGGACTGGTTGCTCCAACCCAACTCTGTGACAAGTTAGGAAAGTGTGGAAATGTGGATTTTCCTGATCAGTTATGTCCCCTATCTTGGACCCCAACGGTTCTATATGCATGTTACAAGTACATGTATGTTCCCTCCAGTTCCAGTTTCTAAGACGCAAACATATGTGTGTCTACCGTCAACATGTTCTCTGTCAGATCCGCCATCAATGGGCTGGATATTCGATTCCTAAGTATGAAAGGCCACCGACTTTATATGGCTAAGTTACTCCATTTTTACAGTTCAGGCAAGTAGGCCCGATTCTGCCCTCAAAGCCTTTCCCTGCTCTCTGTCTCTGACAGCTTCAGCTTGAGCTCGCATCTGTATCCATGAACTTTGTCCTACTCCCTGTGCAGCTAACGGTGCCTGCCTCGGCTAGTTTTCGCCTGTCTGCCAAGAAGTTGTATTTCACCTTCGAATTATCTATTTTGCTCTCCAGCCGATGCATTCCTGTCCAGTGATTTAGGTAAACATTTCCTTTAGCTCACAAGCAAAGGACTCAGCCTTTCCGTCCTCCTGCAAGTGATTCATAGCCCTGTTGCCATGGAAAGTTTTCTGCCCCTCGCATCTCATATAGACACTTAGACGCTTGTACACGCACACAGTCAGTATAGAATAGATTCTGTCCGAGAGTCTCTTCCTTGTGGATCACATAGTTCTTTAAACATAGGATGTTAGATATGATTTGGGATTAGGATGACTTGACCCCAGACTTCTCGTCTCCACATGTAGAGCTAAATGTCAAGTCCCCTTCACCCCCTAGTTGCACGTCAATTACACGTCATGCTGCCGCGCGCGCATCTATGCCAAGTATTATCTTATAGATCCACCTATGTCTGATAATTCTAACCAATCATGTTTCTTTTATTCCTTATTACGCCTAGTTTCGATTATGTCACTGTCACGTCATTTTTCTTATCAAATGTTACGCCTTCTACATTCGTTTCATTGTAATGTACTTATTATAAAAATACATGTCTGTTAATAAATTATTGTACTTCACTTCCTGAACCTTCGTGGTGACGGAACCTGAGGGCCGCGACTCGAGTCGGCCATTTTGAATGGAATAAAGCCCATTAGAAACCTCTTATACCACGGATTCTGCCTCTTGTTATTTTGAGCTATTTACTTTAATTTAAGATTCCGCATGAAATTCAGTCCGGTAATATTTATTTTATTTACCACATAATGGCGCCCGAATAGGGACACTTTCTCATCTCACGCGCCGGCGGTGCGTTGCAGGCCCGGTCTCCTGCCACAGCTGGACGGACCATAAACGCGTACCAGCAGGATTTCCTGTAAGCTCCCTCCGGTCAAGCGGGGGCGACTGAGGCTGCAATCAACCCAGACGAGGCGGTGAGAAGTGCGAAGTATCCCGACCAGAGCCTAGCTGAGAGAGCAAGATCCGAGGTATACAGAGGCCCACCAGGTTTTCCGAAATTCCGACGTCCAGAGGGTCCGATGTCCGCAGTTATCGAGTCCTGTCCATTCTCTGAGGCCTTCCGTTTCAAGGAGCTACTCGGTGAGTACCATCGCCGAGGAGGCGTGTTGACGCGCACATAGGTTGTGCCGGTCAAGACGGATTTGGGTACACAAATCCGGTCTGCACTGTTTAGCAGTGTATATGTACTGTTTAGCAGTATATCAAGTATTCCGAAGTATTCAGTTATTGTCAAGAATTCAGCGTGGTGATTAGTTAGGCAGACTGTCATCATTGTCGATCATTGTTATAATGTTCAATGTTTAATGTTTAAAGTATTCAGAAATGTCTTGCATATTGTGGTATGAATGACTGTTCATTGTTCACTGTTCATTATTGTGTTTCTCGTATTAAGTAAGTTCAAGAGTAAGTATCAGGTCAGTTGTCAATATGCCGCTCTTCTCGAAGTTAAGACAGATTACTACCAGAAAAGGGGTGCTTGAAGAAGCAGTTCCTATTCCTCCTAGAGACACTCCAGGACATTTCATGTACCATAAACATGGCTTAGATGCCATATTGTTTCTTGATCTATGGGTAGATTATACCAAAGGATTACCAGAAAGTCAAAGGTGGCCCATAGCGGGAACCTGGGATGCAGAGTGCATCATGAAAGTGGAGGAAGAGTTATGGAAAAGAAAGGTCAGACAGTCACAGAAAGACGCTGTTGAGTTATGGCGTAAAGAATCTCATAGACGAACAGAAAAAGCACGTAGACAAGAAGAGAGGAGTAAAGAAAGTTCAAATAAAGTTCAAGAAAATCTATTAATTGAGGAAGGTATCCGAGTGAAATCAGAACAAGTGAATCGACAAAGAAATGCTCTTATGAATGGTATGTATCCCCTTCTAGCCGAAGGACTACCTAAGGCTGTTACGGAGGTGCCAAAAGACTTGCCACCCCCATTATTTCCAATTAAGGTACATCCAAAGGGGCATCCCAGAACCGCAGAAGATGTTTTTCTTTCCTCATATCTAGATGACGCAGCTCCCGAGTATGCTAACGCCACACCACATAGACCGTCTGGCGGAGGGGTTCAACGTCAGGATCAGGTATCTGTCCCCGTGCAACAGCAAGTCCCGACGCAAGCTTCGGCAAGCACATCTGTTTCCGCATCTGTCTCCGCAGTTGACTCTACAGGGGTATCGACACCCATAGTTGCGGTGTCACGTTCGACGAACCCATTCACGCCCGACGCCCCAGATGGGGCCACGGGAGGTGCTAGCAGTATTTTTACACCACCTAGAATAAATAAACTTGTTTTTCAAGAGTCAGCACATTCACGTACACCTAAGTTCGTAAATGAACGTACGCTTAAGGAACTGTAATTGTAGATATGACCCAGTGGTTGGTAAAGAGGACGAAATGGTCCTGGCATCATTACGTATCAGACGAGCCGCAGAGTATTTAGCAAGGTTACCAGGAATGACTACGCATCTGGATAACATATATCATTTTGTTCAAACAGGACGAGATCCAGGATGTATTAACAGAGCTATGGAATTCCAGAAAGTAGAGATACAGGGGGAACTGTTACGTTTCCTCATAAACTGTGTGATCAGAAATCAAGATCGTCCGGGGGTAGACCGGAATGCAATGCTTATTCTTACAAGATGGAGTCAGAATATATCAGAAGGGAGACACGATAAGCAAAATTGTATAATAGCCATGTGCCGAAAAATACGTAAAGAAATAGAGCGTATTCATGAAGAGAGATTGGGAACAGACGAGTTTGAGCAAGATGAAGTGTCCGAATCAGGGAACTCTGCAAGACAGTCAGAGACCATAGCCTATGTAGGCAGAGGAAGATCTTGTGAAAATACTAGATGTTTTTCTGATCCAATACACTCTGTATGTCCAAATAATAACAGAACGTATCCGACGCCTGTAATAAATCTGAAATCTCCTGAACATTCGTTTCAAGCCGCAGATAAAATACTACGAGAACGAAGGGGTTACCACCTCCTCGATTCCATGGATGAGCAAGAATTAGCCAGATCAGCCGTTCACTGGATTGTTAGTCCTGAAAAATACGGTGATGAGACCGTAGCACACACGTTTTTTAACCTCAGTACAGATGAACAACGTTTGGCTGGAATATATATGATTCAGCAACTCCTCATATTATATAAGAGCCAACATGCTGACCCTGGTCCTTTACCTGATATATTAACGGAACTACTCACGAACAGATGGAGAGGTTCTAGTAACAAGCTAATTAAAGAGATATTAGTGTCACGTAAACAGTACGTCCTTTTTGTAAATCCAGATTCGCTCTCCCTGCCCCCCAGAGAAAGAGCACCGTACTACATAGATAGACAAAATCCCCTACGAGAAGTGCACCCAATAAAAGGCGAAGACAATGAGTTTCACCGTGTATTTGTTTACACACCCATATCAAAAATGGAATTATTAGAAATGAAGAAAGTAGTACCTAGTCATGACAAAGACCCAGCGGGTTTCCACCGAGAAATTAAAGACATGTTACTGATGGGAGAGTACACCTTTCCTGATATTATGACGATATTAAAAGTGCTTTTGCCTGCTGGCATATATGAAAAACTGAAAGAAAAAGAGTGGGAAGTGGGAGACCAAAAGATAGACTGGACAGCATTAGCAGAGGAAGAAAGAGGCCGAGCTGCAGGTTCGGGGCTCGGGGATAAAGTTAAACTATTACCAGGTTTACTAGTACAGGTACTGCCACGTTTATTAACTACAAAAAAGGAAGATTGGGGTGCAATCACAGCCTGTAAACAAAAGCAAGATGAAGACACAAGCGATTATTATGCTCGATTTGAAAAATGTTTTGGTATAAATAGTGGTATAAAAGCAAGTAGTGACTCATATCCACATTTATTTGTGACAAAATTAGTGGAAAATGCATTACCTCCAGTGAAGAATAGAATATTGAAATTCGAGAGTACCTGGCAAAGTAACACTCCATCGCAAATGCTACAAATGTTACAGTATCATCACAATAGAATTAGGGATGAACAAGAACACGAGCATAGACGCATGAAGGATACAAAAATGAAAATGCTAGTTTCTCAGACAGTACCAGCAGATGGTCACAAAAAGGGTGTGACACATTCTGGTGATTCTGCAGTTCCTGTAAAAGGAACCTGCAATTACTGTAAACAACTAGGCCATTATGTACATGATTGTCAAGTCCTGAAACGTAATATAGCTACAGGTATTGCAAAAGAGAGACCACGATTAGTTAGACAAGATCAGAATGAAAAAGGAGCTATGCAGCATGGACAGTCCGTGCCAGTTCAGCAACAGTCTATGCCAGCCTCACAGCAACCCATACAGTTTGTGCCAGCTGCACCACCGTTGCCTGCTACTGCCACACAAACCACAACACAACAAATGTATCAGACTGCACAGTATGAATACCCTGAGTATCAGCGTTACGCATGAACCAGCCTAGAGAGGGAAGTTGACTTACCGCTTATCGAGATTCCGGTAGATCAAGAAGGACCTTATGTACATAGTGAATTATTAGGTCAAGATAGAAAATTCTTACTCGATACAGGGGCAAGTCGAACAACCATAAAACGTAGTGAAGTTCCAGGGGCACCCCTCTCAGGCTCTCAAAATGTTTCCCTTGGTTTTTCAGGAAAACCTATTGTTAATGAAGTATCACAGCCTCTACCACTTACGATAGGACCTTTGACACGAACTACAGATTTATTGCTTACTAAATCATGTCCAGAAAATTTGTTAGGAATTAAAACTCTGAAAGCACTAGGAGCCATAATATGTTGTTCTCCGGAAGGAGTAAGGTTGTTTTTGCGTGATTTTAAAGGTCACTATGTGTCTAGAGACATGGATCCCCGACTACAGACTTTACCAGTACATCTATGGGCACAAGGCCCTACGGATGTTGGCTGCATGAACATTACACCCTATCGAGTTACATTGAAAGCAGGAGTGGTACTACCACGAATGCGACAATACAAGTTACCGCATGATGCTGTAGTGGCTTTGTTGAAAATCATTGATGAGCTAATTGCCCAGGGAGTAGTTGTAGAAACAGACTCCAATGTATGTAATTCACCGATAATTCCGATTCTTAAACGAACTGATCCTACTGCCCCACCAGTGTACCGATTGGTTATTGATTTGCGTGAACTAAACAAGTGTATTGTACCACAATTCCCTGTGGTCCCTGATATATCATCATTGTTGACAGCAATTGATTCCGAAGCAACATTCTTTACTGTAATTGATCTCAAGAATGCCTTTTTCAGCGTCCCAATAGATCCGGAAAGCCAATACTTGTTCGGATTCAGTTTAAATGGGCGCAGCTTTAAATTCTCACGCGCTCCCCAAGGATTTACAGAAAGCCCCAGCATCTACAGCCAAGCACTAAAACGAGAACTTGACAGTATCCACATGCCAGTCAATACTGCACTGCTTCAATATGTCGATGATCTGCTGATCACCGCGAGAAGCGAGCCAGAATGTGAAAAAGCTTCTCTGACAGTTTTACATTTCCTAGCCGACAAGGGGCACAAGGTGTCCCCTTCTAAGCTGCAATTCTGTGTTCAGCGAGTTATTTATCTTGGTCACTCGCTGTCCAAGGAGGGAAGGCAGCTTACACCAGATCGCATCCAGTTAATTGCTAACATGTCAATACCCCAGACACAAAAGGAGGTGCGGGCTTTCATAGGCCTCACTTCATATTGTAGGCAGTGGATCCCTCAGTACGCATTTCTAGCAAAACCACTCATTCAGTTAACCACACAGGAGGCAGCCACATCGACTGTTCTCCCTTGGACTCAGGAACATACACAAGCTTTTGAAAGCCTAAAGGAAGCTTTATGTCAAGCACCTGTTTTAGCAACACCATGTTATAGCAAACCTTTTACACTCTTTGTTACAGAACGCGAAGGTACTGCCTTGTCAGTACTCACTCAGGATCAAGCAGGATCACGCAAGCCATGTGCTTATTTTTCCAGTACATTAGATCCCGTAGCTCAGGCTTTGCCTGCATGCCTGAAATCAGTGGCAGCGACAGCTTTAGCAATCAGACAAAGCGATGCCATAGTATTAGGACACCCATTGACAGTACAAGTACCACATGCAGTAGAGGTTCTTGTGAACCGAACACAAACACAACACTTGACCATAGCAAGACTTACCGGTTATGAACTGACATTGTTTCAACCACACATAGAGATCCGACGGTGTAATACATTGAATCCTGCTACACTATTACCTGTAATTGGAACAGACCCACTAGCTCATGATTGTGTTGAAATCATTGAAATAAAGACGAAACCTAGACAAGACTTGACAGACGTTCCATTGTTAGATCCAGACCTGACGTTGTATGTAGACGGATCATGCATGAGAACAAGTAAAGGAGATTTAGTGGCCGCGTATGCAGTCACAACAGACACTGAAGTTATTGAGACACATTGTATAGATACTCTGTCAGCCCAAGCAGCAGAACTTATTGCTCTAACACAAGCCTGTATTCAAGCCACAAATAAGAAAGTTAATGTATACACTGACTCACGTTATGCATTCGGAGTTGTACACGACTTCGGTGTGCTGTGGCGAGAGAGAGGTTATTTAACGTCCCATGGTGCCCACATTCAGCACGGGCCCCTCATTCATGCTTTGTTAGACGCAATACATCTACCCACTGCTATATCGATTATGAAATGTAAAGCACACACGAAGGTTACTGATACCATTTCTCAAGGCAATGATTTAGCTGACAGAACAGCTAAACAGACTGCTCAGAATCGCACATTAGACATGACAAAGCCAATAGTTCAGACACCAACACAGTGTATGACAATTAAGGATCCCACACTTGACGTAATTGACATACAGACACATGCCACAGCAGAAGAAATAAAGAAGTGGACTGAACTAGGAGGGATCCAGACAGACCAAGGATGGATGACGAAGGAGAAATCTGTATGGTTTCTCCCTGATTCCATGGTTCAAGCCATTATAGCTACAGTTCACAGTCCAGCACATTTAGGAGAGAAGGCTATGCTAGACAGCATTCAGCACATTTGGTTCAACAAACATTTACGAGCAGCAGCTAAACAAAAAGTTCGTACCTGTATGATATGTTGTCAGTTTAATCCAGGAAAGAGTGTTCCCGTAGAGCAGGGTGGATTTCAGCCTCCTGACCATCCTTTTGAAGTCCTCCAGATGGATTATATTCAGATGGAACGTTGTCGAGGATTCAAATATGTCCTCGTAGTTGTCTGCGCTCTCTCCCGTTGGACAGAGGCGTATCCCGTATCAGATTACACTGCCCCGACTACTGCCAAGCAGCTAGTTCGAGAATTCTTCCCACGGTACGGTTTACCACGTGTTGTATATTCAGATAACGGTCAGCCTTTTTCATCCGAATTAATGAAACATGTCTCACTTTTGTTGGGATATCAGTGGAAATTCCACTGCGTCCGACACCCCGAGGCAGCAGGTCTCGTAGAAAGACATAACCAGACACTGAAAATCAGACTGTCCAAAATATGTAGAGAGAAAGGTGTCGACTGGATAGTAGCATTACCAGTTGCACTCTTTTACATGAGAATGGTAGCACACTCTAGAACAGGGCTATCCCCGTATGAGGTGATCTTTGGTAGACCACCGAATATGTGGGGGACGCCTATACCACGTAAAATAACTGATGTCGACTGTAATATGCTGACAGATTACCTGGCTTCCTTGATGTCTGCACTACAATCTTCTCGTTCACAGGTAGCTGCAGCCTTTCCCGACAACACTGAGGCGAAACCCCATGACGTTGTTCCGGGTAATCTTGTCTTTGTGAGAAATTTCGACAGGAAGAGTCAATTGGAGCCCAGGTGGAAAGCACCCAAGTTGGTCCTGTTGACCACAAGAACAGCCGTGAAGATCGAGGGACGAAAAGGGTGGATTCATTCCAGTCACGTAAAAAAATTTCATGGACTACCTTCAGATATAGACACTGTGCCCTGCACTCCCTCACAGACTGATTCAAAACTTCCTTTTGTTGAACAAAATGACTCTCAGTGCTATAAACAGAAACTCAGGTCCAGATCTAAACTGTCGGACGATTTGATTGTTTAAGTCCTCTCCAAGGTGAAGCGGTTGAATCTGTCCCGACATGTATCCCTTAGGTCTGAATCATGTAGAGTCCAGAATCATAATGAAACGACATGCGTATTGTAAATTACTGCGTAACCACTGTATTGTGACTTTATTAATTTTGTTTTCCTTGAGTTTTTTAATAGTTACTGCAAGTATATTGTTGCATATGTATTATCCTGTTTCTAAACGTGTTTTCAATATAACTGATGAACATTCTTTTAGTGACCTACCGCCACATGAATTATCCTATAGACTTGCGCTGCGCAATAACACATTCATTAGTATGTTACATCATTCTCATCAGACTAGTAATGCGACCAATTGTTGGGTGTGTGGCCGACTCCCTCCCTATCAGAATAACAAAGGAGTTCTGCCTTTCTTTCCACATCCATTCACACACAATGGCTCCTGTGGAGCATGGTTTAGTTTATTAAATTCCATAGACCTAGACACAGCAGTTTATCAACAACATTGGATATGGGGAAATCTGAATCTAGTTTTATTCAAAGTCTGTCACCCTAATAAGGAGGGTCACCCCAGTAGAACAGGAACTGATTTAGAAAATGAAGTGTATAAATTAGGTAATTTTACGCCTAATCTTATGATTTTGAATGTCAAATCCGAAGTTGAACTAATTCTGCCCACTATGTCAGTATTTCCAGTTAAGGGTGAATTATGTGTAAGAAAAGTTGGTTCCATACACATGGGCCATAGCCAATGCGTTACTACAGTAGAATATAGTGATCAAGGTAAATCTTCATTTAGAGCTTCTCGCCATTCCTACTTCATATGTGGTCAGACTGCATATATGCGTCTGCCTCTAGATTGGGATGGTACCTGTTACATAGCATTCCTTTTGCCACCTGTTTTCCTAGCTCCCCCTGATTATTATCGAAATGTTCATTTAGTACACAATAGAGAGCAAAGAGATCTCCCAGTTGTCGATTATACTGAGACATCATGGGACAAGTATGTAGATTTCAATAAAGGTATCTTTCCCTATATAGGTACAATATCAAATAGTAAGCTGATACGCAGACTCACCAAGACTCTTGAAGCTGTAGTAAACGAGACTATAGCCGCCCTAGGCAATCTGACAGAGGAACAATCAGTGATGAGAATTGTTGTTCTCCAGAATCGTCTTGTCCTTGACGTCATCCTGGCCGATAGGGGCGGAGCTTGCAGGGTCATCGGATCCAGCTGCTGTATATTCATACCAAAAAATTCGCCATCTGTATATAAAGCTATAACACGCCTTCATAAGATTGTAAGCCAGATACACGAGAATCCAGGCACTTGGACGTGGTCCGGGTGGTTTTGGAGTGTGATATCAGCCTGGGGATGGAGAGTTCTATCCTTCCTAGGTATTGGCCTTCTTATGCTATTCAGTTGTTGTTTATGCCTACAATGTGGACCAGCGATTTGTGGTCTGTGTGCCACATCATGCATTCCACATCAAGGTTTTCGCTCAAGATCCCGGAAGAAGAAAGAAGAAGAAATGATGCTCCATGAGCAAATCGATGGAATAATGAAGATTGATGTCTCGTGAAGGGCAAGAAGGGGACAAGGAGGGAATGTGGAAATGTGGATTTTCCTGATCAGTTATGTCCCCTATCTTGGACCCCAACGGTTCTATATGCATGTTACAAGTACATGTATGTTCCCTCCAGTTCCAGTTTCTAAGACGCAAACATATGTGTGTCTACCGTCAACATGTTCTCTGTCAGATCCGCCATCAATGGGCTGGATATTCGATTCCTAAGTATGAAAGGCCACCGACTTTATATGGCTAAGTTACTCCATTTTTACAGTTCAGGCAAGTAGGCCCGATTCTGCCCTCAAAGCCTTTCCCTGCTCTCTGTCTCTGACAGCTTCAGCTTGAGCTCGCATCTGTATCCATGAACTTTGTCCTACTCCCTGTGCAGCTAACGGTGCCTGCCTCGGCTAGTTTTCGCCTGTCTGCCAAGAAGTTGTATTTCACCTTCGAATTATCTATTTTGCTCTCCAGCCGATGCATTCCTGTCCAGTGATTTAGGTAAACATTTCCTTTAGCTCACAAGCAAAGGACTCAGCCTTTCCGTCCTCCTGCAAGTGATTCATAGCCCTGTTGCCATGGAAAGTTTTCTGCCCCTCGCATCTCATATAGACACTTAGACGCTTGTACACGCACACAGTCAGTATAGAATAGATTCTGTCCGAGAGTCTCTTCCTTGTGGATAACATAGTTCTTTAAACATAGGATGTTAGATATGATTTGGGATTAGGATGACTTGACCCCAGACTTCTCGTCTCCACATGTAGAGCTAAATGTCAAGTCCCCTTCACCCCCTAGTTGCACGTCAATTACACGTCATGCTGCCGCGCGCGCATCTATGCCAAGTATTATCTTATAGATCCACCTATGTCTGATAATTCTAACCAATCATGTTTCTTTTATTCCTTATTACGCCTAGTTTCGATTATGTCACTGTCACGTCATTTTTCTTATCAAATGTTACGCCTTCTACATTCGTTTCATTGTAATGTACTTATTATAAAAATACATGTCTGTTAATAAATTATTGTACTTCACTTCCTGAACCTTCGTGGTGACGGAACCTGAGGGCCGCGACTCGAGTCGGCCATTTTGAATGGAATAAAGCCCATTAGAAACCTCTTATACCACGGATTCTGCCTCTTGTTATTTTGAGCTATTTACTTTAATTTAAGATTCCGCATGAAATTCAGTCCGGTAATATTTATTTTATTTACCACAAAAGGGTGGTGTGAGGTGTCATTGATAGACAGTGAGCCATCTGCATTTCAGGGCGCAAACCTGAAGCACCCAGGTCTGACTTTATCAGTGATGCTCCCCTGCATAATCGAGAGGATCTCAAAGGGCATTGCCCTCAGGGCTGTGAGATCTTCAGGCCAGCACAGCTTAGCTCAGGCTGCCAGGCACCTGTGCATTAATGCATGTGAAGCACCTGACTGCCTGAGCCTGACATGATGAGTGTCATGCTGTCCTTTGCTCAGCCTGACAGACACTCATCAGCACTTGTGATAATTGGCTGCCCTGTCCCTAGGACTGGTATGTCTGGTTCTTCTCAACAGAGATTTATTGTAGTTCACAAAATGCAGCTCTGCATGAAAAGTTGTTTTCCTAAGTTGCAAAAATGAAAACTTCTGCAGCGAGCTATTTAGCA
The DNA here is from genome assembly GCF_964204655.1 of Triturus cristatus. NCBI lineage: Eukaryota > Metazoa > Chordata > Amphibia > Caudata > Salamandridae > Triturus > Triturus cristatus. The sequence goes on along the minus strand of NC_140590.1, from coordinate 1,655,352,051 downwards.
AAAATAGTTTACCAATGACGTTATCTACCTCTCCCTGCACTAAAAAAGCAATTTTTGCTCTATACTCGGTATTACGCTATGCTGCAAAGCCAACCCAGCGGTATCTTGTGTGCGATATGCAACCCCCAGTAAAAATTTCAATGTGAGAACAACCGCCTAAGAGGCAGACATGAAACTTTACGACAATTACACCACAGAGGAAAATCATGTGGTATTCCACTTACCACTTGTTACTTGTTTCCTTGGAAGTTCGGAAATTACACAAAGCCAAGTCACACTATTGAAATGGAGCTGGTTTTCTGTGAAAACCTGTGGGCTTGAACTGTTCCTATCCCATTATGCCCCCTTTGCATACATTTCAGGGGGTCTACTGGTACGGCTGTAAGGGAAACTTCGACGCAGCGCTCGACTCAACTGGAGGCACAAACGTTGTTTTGCACACGAAAGTTGATCGGCGCTGCCATTTGTCCTGCTTTGTGGAGTGAAGGATGGAGTAAGCCCCCACACAAACATGGAGTAAATATGGGCTCCTGTTTCTGAGTAGGATAATTCCCCAGTTGGATGTTGAGCGTCACATCTGTGGTTTTAAGGTTTTTTACTACTGAATGGCTGGGTGCAGAATGTCATGGTTCTCTTATCAGGGCTTTGTGGGTTTCATACTACATTACACCAGTTGAGCACCATGTTTCCATTGGGAAATCTTTACTTACTTTCATTAGTTGGTCCCAGCAAGGAAGTGTGCTGCTCAGCTCCAGTAAGGAGGTGCAGCAGTTTCCCGCCTCTAGATACTACACCAAGTGGATTAAGATTCAGGGCAGGACTTTGTCCCAGTTCCCCACAACTTCTCTGGTCAGCATGGCCTCTTTCCCAGTGCTGTGAAGTCATCTCCAGGCCAGAGACGACTTATACCAGACATGCACAACTCACCTCCAAGGAGATGGAACAGCAGGAAGACTCCAAGGTCAAGGGTCCAAAGAACACAAGGTGACCTCTCCAGTGTTTAATTAATGCCGGGGACATTATCAGGAGGACACTGCAGCTTGCACCACCCACTGCCTCTGCCAGCACTGGCAATGACAGTACCAACACAACTACTAACCATCTCACTCCCCCAAGTGTGACAATTCAGACTATTACAGGCCCCCAAAGCAAACAATGACTTGGAAGGCAGGTATTAGTAATTATTAGGGTATATTGAATTAACAAACAACTGTTATTGTGCTTGCCCCTAAATTATACAACAGCACCACCACGTGGCAGACTATCATAAGCGCCTGTGCTGACAAATAGGTGCCAGTGCCCAGCACCCAAAACCACTATCTCAAATTAAGCACTGGACTTCTCCTGGGCCGACATAGGTTTAAAGAATACACTGCTGGCGTCTCTGTAGCTCTCTGCAAAAGAGAGAGACTTGATGGGCTCCAATGGCTGTCCCTGGAAATGAGAAGTGGCTGCAATAGGCAACAGTCTGACAAATCCGCTCTTCCAGAGAAAGCACTGTCTCAGATGGGAGACAGCACTGATGGGTTCAAATGGCTGTTCTTTGAAAGTAAAAGCAGATTTAACAGAGAAGAACAAGACAAATACACTCACTAACACAAAGCAATATGTCAGCTAAGAGACAGCCTTTATGGGTTCTAATCAATGTACCTCGAATAGAGAAGGAAATGTAATAGTCAAGAGCCAGGCAAATCCTCTCTCCCACACAGAACAGTATCTCAGCTGACAGAAAACCTTGATGGGTTCTAGTTGCTGCCCCTGAAAATGAGAAGCAGCAGTAACAGACAAGAGCCTGACAAACCCTCACTCCTAGACAAAGCTTTATCTCAGCTGACAGACTACCTTGATGGGTTCTAATGGCTGTACCTAACAAGCATTGGCAAAACCGATAGCTCTGGGTTTGATGTGCTAATGCATACATCATTGGCACATTGCAGAGAGACACATTGGAGGGAGCCAGCAGAAGGGGACAGAGAGAGTTTGATTAGTTGTAAAGCACTCCCTTATGCAGATCAAGGCAAGCACTCGAGTGGAGGCAGGACGATACACCTCAACACCCAATAGCATTCGATGAGAGATGAATACTCACCAGGGCTCAGCCAAGGTGTGACTGACAAAGACTCGTTTCAATGGCTGAAAGAGACTGGTCGCAGAAAGCCAGGGCTTAAAAAGTGTCGACCACTCCATGTATATTGTTAATAAATATGTGTGATTGAGAGCTTTGCTGTCAAAATCCAGACCTACTAAGGAGACACCCTACAACCCTAGGTTATCACTGGGAGGCCTCCTGGTAGCCATGCGCTATCCAAAAACTGCAGAATAGAATAGAATAGAACCCGCGCTCCTAGGCAAAGCAGTGGGCACTGCCAAAGTTCAGCCACAATTAAGAAGTTGTAGGGACCAAAGGGAAGCTCCTTTGTGGCTTTTGAATTAGCCAGTCAGGGGTGAACTCTCATTTTGGAAAAAGTTGCTGAAAGTTGGGATGATATAAAAGTGCAAGAGGTTAACCACAGAGTAGCTGGCCCTCCCCTCTGTCTCTACAACTGGTGATACAACACTCTTTGGTTAGATATAATACTAACATTTTGTGCTGGGTTTGCATCACAAAAGTGACGTTAACAAGCACAAAATATTTATCCCTAATTTACTTGCCAGTGCAAAACAATTGCACTGGAAAGTACCCTGAAAGCAATGCAAAGCAGCGTGAAGCACTGCTTTACGTTGCTTAGCACCAAGGGGGCATTAAATGGGTGGTACATGGGCATTCCCATGCTATCACCCATGCCTTTTGATGCAAAACCCCACCTACAAACAATAGTGGACATGCTTTAGCGCCAACAATTAACGCCAATTAAAAGAAGGTGTTGAGGAGAAATGTTTTTGTCATTTCTTTTCTGACTCTGCATGCCTGCTGCACTGTGTTGAACACATGGAAAGTAGGAAAAGTGTTAAAGTGTGTCTATGTATAGTATTATGTACTGGAAGGTTACCCTTGCCCTGCCCCCTCGGCGCCCATTCGCCGCCCCACTCCCGCCTCCCAGCTGCTCCTCCCTCCCTCCCCGCCTTATCATGGAGGCTGCTGCGCGTCCGCGCCGCTGGCGTGCCGGAGGCGTGCCAGTGGCAAGCACGTCTGCGCCCATCCGCGCCTGGACCGCGCCCAGCGCCAGAACCCCTGGACCCCGCAAACGCCACGATGCCAAACTCAGGTAGGACACCAGCACTCTCCACATACTCAACACCGGACGACACCACACCTGCATCCAGGCCACCCCGAAACACGCCCAGGGACCCTTCTCCTGCCACAACTGCAGATTCACCTGCGACAAAACCACCAAACCACGAAGACTGAACTCAATCACCTCCGCTGCATACTCCTGAACACCCGCTCCGCTCGCAAACACGCCGTTGAGCTTTGGGACCTGCTCGACACCTCCACCCCAGACGTCGCCTTCCTGACCGAGACCTGGTGGAACGAATCTTAAGCACCCGACATGGCCATGGCCATCCTGGATGGCTACAAAATCTCACGCAGAGACCGCACCAACGGAACAGGAGGAGGAATAGCCATCGTACACAAGTCCTCCCTCAAGGTCTCCACACACTCAGAGGACACCCTCAGCAGCGCAGAACACCTTCACTTCCGGATCCGCACAGACCCCGACACCACCCTCAGAGGAACCCTCGTCTACAGACCCCCCGGACCCAGACCACAGTTCAGCGACTCCATCGCTGACCTCGTCTGCACCCACGTACTCGCCTCTACGGACTACATCCTCCTCGGAGAACTGAAATTCCACCTAGAGAACAACAACAACGCCAACTCCACCACCCTGATTGACAACTTCGACATCAGACAACTGGTCTCTGCACCCACCCACGCCGTCGGCCACACGCTCAACCCTATCTTCTCCTCAAGCACCCACGTCTCCTTCAACCACACCACGAACTCATCTGGACCGACCACCGCTGCGTCCACTTCACCTACAAGAACCAGACCGCGTACGACCACCCCCAACAACTGCCCTGCCGCTGCTGGAGCAAAGTCACCAAAGACCGGCTGGCCGATACCCTCACCCAGAACCCGCCCACCGACCCCACCGACCCAGACACCGCCGGCCGCAACTTCAGTCTATGGACCGACGAGTGCGCCAACACCCTCACCCCGCTCAAGAAACCCTCCAACAACCGCACCAGCAAGAAAGCCGCCTGGTTCACAGAAGAGCTCCAGGCCTCCAAACGAACATGCCGGAAATTAGAGAAGAAATGGCTCCATGAACGAACATCGAGCAGCCACGCAGCCCACAAGGACGCCACCCGCAAGCATCACCAACTCATCAGGACAGCCAAGAGATCGTCCTTCAAAGCCCGCCTAGACAGCAACGCACACGACAGCAAAGAACTCTTCAGCATTGTCAAAAGGAACTTTCCAAATCCAGCGCCAAAACCAACGACATCCCGCCCTCACAAGAACTGTGCGACGCACTGGCCACCTACTTCCACCGCAAGATCGCCGACATCCACGAAAGCTTCAACACCACGAACGCCCTGCCAGCACCCGGCCCCACCAACACGAACACCACCCGCACCAACCGCTTTACCTCCTGGACCAACATCAATGACGACGAAGCACGCAAAATCATGAACTCCATCCACTCGGGATCACCGTCGGACCCTTTCCCGCACCACATATTCAACAAAGCAGACACAGCCATCGCACCCCAACTTCGGAAAGTTATCAACACCTCCGTTGAGACAGCCACTTTCCCGGACAGCTGGAAGCACGCTGAGATCAACGCTCTCCTCAAGAAGACCAAGGCGGACCCCAAGGACCTCAAGAACTTCCGGCCCATCTCGCTGCTCCCGTTCCTGGCAAAGGTCCTTGAGAAAGTCGTCAACACGCAACTGACCCGCTACCTCGAGGACAACAACATCCTAGACCAGAGGTCTTCAAACTTTTGGATGCCGAGACCCCCTTGTCAACATTTTGAGGTGTAAGGACCCCCTCCTGACAAAAATGTCTAAACCTGTAGGCAGGGCTACTGGAATTATGAGGCAGGTGAGGACCAAATTACGCGACAGGCTTGACTCAATCGCGTGGGATGAAAATGTAAATGAGGTTATGTGATGCCGCGTATTTTGGGACAGCATTGCTTCATTATTTTGACATTTGTTACACACAGTAACACTGAGGAAAGATTTCACCCCATCAGTACCAGTTTATAACCCAAATACAGCAATTAACATCAGAAAGATTTCTAGTCAACCTTTGTGAAGGGCCTTCCACTCCGCAGGAATACGTGCTGCCACATTGCAAGCTCACCTGGCCCTGGCTGGGAGACGCAGGGGTCCCTTGAAACCCTGGCGGTTTTGTGCAGAGTTAAGCAGTTTACCCATGCAGCTTTCCTCTCACCCCCTCCCTTCCATCCCTCTCTCCTCTCCTAACCCCGGATCCCTCTCTCACTTTGCAGGCCATTTTCTTTCACCTCTTTTTACAACTTCTGAACTCTCCCCATTCAACCTCTCACTTCACCTTTAATCACCTCTTGCCATTCTGTCTTTTCACTGCCCTCATCTCGAACAGTCTCTCGCATTTATCTCATGGCCTCTCTGGCCCCGTCACCTCCCGTGCCCCTCAGCACTTCTCATTCACCTCGTCTCTCCATTCAAATTTTTGTCTATTTGTATCTTACACCTCTCCAGTCTGATAGGCTTGTTTGAGCGAGTTGCATATTGAGCAGTGAAGGAGACAGGTGAGTGAAGTGTCACATGAGTGCAGGGTGAGTAGTGTGCTTGTGTGACTGCAGGGTGAGGTACAGGGTAAACAGCGCAAGTGCATTGTGAGTGCAGAGTGATGACTGTGAGTGCAGGGTGAGCAGGTGAATGGTGCGAGTGCATGGTGATCAGTGTGAGTGCATTGTGATCGCTGCGAGTGCATTGTGAATGCTGTGAGTGGAGGGTAAGCGTGAAAGAGAAGGGCGAGAATGATGAGTGAGTTGTCTGAATGCAGGGTTTATTCCCAGGCATTTGAAGTAACTCAGCATGTTATTGACGGCAGCGTAGGGTTTAATATCTAAGTTAAACTATTGCTATTATGGCATCAATCTGGGATCGAGGGTGGAGGAAATAAATAATGTGCCGATCCTGCAACAAACTTCCAGTCCTATGGTTAGGGTAGCCAGCAGATTATTTTGATGGCCCAGTTGGTACACAAATAAGCAATCACCTAAAACAGTATTTTAAGCAAGTATTTGTGCATACTTTGAACAGCAAATATAAATAGAAAGCACTTTTAATTGTCTTCTAGGGCTGCCGCAATGATCCATGACTGATAATTAAAGGTAACAAAGACAGAAAAGTCACATAACGAATGCATACACACTTTTTTATTTATAAGTCTATTTGGTGTCAAGAGAAGGTCTTTGTAGGCTCTTTAAATAACACATGGCTCACATTTTTCTTTTGGCAACCCTACTTTATATTCCTTTTTATTAAATGCATTCTCACACTAGTCTACAGCAGTAAATCTAAAATACAAATGTAAGGAAGAGGCAGAGTGAGGACCCAGGGGGTACTGGAAGTGGGGGGGGGCGGAGACACTAAGCCTTTGTAACCGGTTCACAAAGGCATGCAAATATGCACATGGTCTTTAAAGACCTGTGAAAAACTCGGACGGGGTGCTGGAGATAAGACTCCAGACACTGCCCAGCTGAGCCTCCAGCAGCTCGAGTTGCACTGCAGCAGCCCGGGCTGAGACACAGGATGGAGGAAGAGGGGGGCTGAATCCCTTGGGCCTCGCCAGAAGTGTGCTTGGGAATGCGCGACCCCCTTTGCATCGCTCCACGCCCCCCCTGGGGGTCGCGCCCCACAGTTTGAAGACCCCTTTCCTAGACCCATCCCAGTCCAGGTTCCGAAGAAACCACAGCACTGAGACAGCCCTCATCGCCTCCACAGACGACATCAGGATTCAACTGGACAACGGCGAGACATCAGCCCTCATCCTCCTAGACCTGTCAGCCGCCTTCGACACGATATGCCACCGCACGCTAAAAACACGCCTCCAAGATGCCGGAATCCAGGAGAAGGCCCTGGACTGGACCACATGCTACCTCTCCAGAAGAACCCAGAGCGTCCGCGTCCCCCCCTTCCGCTCCGAAGCAGCCAACATCATCTGCGGCGTACCCCAGGGCTCGTCCCTCAGCCCGACGCTGTTCAACATCTACATGGCCCCCCTCACCCAAGTCGCCCGCTAACATGATCTCAACATCCTCTCCTACGCCAACGACACCCAGCTAATCCTCTCCCTCACCAAGGACCCACACACCGCCAAGATGGCATGAGGGTCGTCGCCGAATGGATGAGGAGTAACCGGCTGAAGCTGAACTCGGACAAGAAGGAGGTCCTCATCCTCGGGCCCACCCCCTCTGCCTGGGAGGACTCCTGGTGGCCCACCACACTAGGAACAGCAACGACGCCCACGGACCACACACGCAACCTGGGATTCATCCTCGACTCCTCCCTCTCAATGTCAAAGCAGGTCAACTCAGTCTCCTCCTGCTGCTACAACACCCTCCACATGCTCCGCAGGATCTACAAGTGGATCCCTACCGAAATGAGGAGAACTGTGACCCAGGCCCTCATCAGCAGCAGACTAGACTACGGCAACACACTCTACGCAGGAATCCCGGTCAAACTCCTGCGACGACTACAACGCATCCAAAACGCCTCCGCCAGACTGATCCTCAACATCCCGAGCCACAGCCACATCACCCCCCACCTGAGAAACCTACACTGGCTCCCCGTCAAAAAGAGGATCACCTTCAAGCTACTCACCCACGCACACAAAGCACTCCACAACACCGGACCAGCCTACCTCAACAACAAACTCAGCTTCTACATCCCCACCCGCCAGCTCCGCTCAGCCAGCCTCGCCCTCGCCACTGTCCCCCGCACCCAATGAACGACCGCCGGTGGCAGATCCTTCTCCTTCCTCGCCGCCAAGACCTGGAACACCCTCCCCACCCACCTACGGCAGACCCAAGACCTTCTCACCTTCAGAAAACTCCTCAAGACCTGGCTCTTCGAGCAGTAGCAGCACCCCCTCCCCCCAGCGCCTTGAGACCCTTACGGGTAAGTAGCGCGCTCCATAAATTCAATGATTGATTGATTGATTGATTGACTCAGGGCAGCATATTTTTGGGCCTCGGGGATAGGTGTCATGCCAAGTTCACTTCTGCTTTGAACAAAAGCTGAGAGGGTACAGCAGCCGACTCCTCCCCCAGCGACATAAAAGCCTTTGTGTGCCAAGGTTTTGTGCTTTCATGCAAAATATGGCATGAAAGAGATAAAACAAAAACATCCCTTAATGCCTGAATGTTAATCATGCTCTGGCAAAAATATCCCTATTGCTTTTACAGACAAGCTGGGAGATGTGGGGAGAAACAGAGACAGCAGAGGGCACATAAGTGAGGCGGAAGCAGAATTCAAAGTAGAGAGCCATGGCCAGGTTTAGTGCTGGTGGTGCCCGGTGCAAAAATCTTTTTTGGTGACCACCATAAGACCTCCTTCTCCACGAATTCCCTCACTACCACCCTTCAACAGTGCCCCTCATCTCTTTATAATCAGCCTCTCACATTAATTTGATTTGTTTTATAGCATTACTCATACCAGTGCAGGGTGTCATAGCTCTCTACATCACACACACATTATACAGTAAGAATAAATCATAGGTGTGTAAATCAGTCTATAGGAAATTCTCCGTAAGACAATGAGGATTACAAGATGCAGGAATTGCATGTCATCCATACTAGTAGGCAGTATATTTTAAGAGAGCGTGGCCAAGAGAAGCACAAACTCAGGATTTAAAACATACCTCAGTGATTAGGGTTGGCTTTGATAATAAGAATGTATTTGTATCTAAACGAACCATTTTAGCAACACTAGGATAAAGAAAGACTGGAATTAAAAGCATGTCATTTTAACCTATACTATGCAATTTGCATGTAGCTCTTTGATGACGGTTCATGGGTCACTGTGTTATATTAGAATTGTAATTTATGACTGCAAGTAACAAATAGATTTCTGTACAAAAGCAGTAACCCACTGAACTAGCCACATAAAAATCTGCGATTTGCTTGGTACGTGTTCTTTGCAGCAGGCATCTTAACCCTCTGTGCTACTTTATGATGAGTCAAAACTAACACCAGACAATGTTTGATCTCCCTCCAGCCAGAACATTAATCACCAGCTTAATCTTGACATTTTTATTGTTGCCTGAAAACTGCTGGACATACAAAAAACTCTACAGAAGGTGGTTTTAAACCCGTGTTATTTCTAAACACAGCACCTCACCAAGGTCAGCACCAGGTGTGTCTACACCAGTTGCATTTCTCTAAAGCCATTCCTGAAGAGAGCAAGAAAAGGAATATATGACGTTGCAATGCATGCTTTTACAACGCATGCCTTTACAACGATGTCAGTACAACGACCGCGTTGTTAACATGCGTACCATTACAATGCAAGTCATTACAACGGCTTGCTGAAGGGGGTGCTGGAGCTTGGAATAGTATATTTTACTATTCCAACTCCAGTCAGTGCAACAGTAGGAAAGGTGTTGGATTGCAAATCCAACATCTAAAGCCCCCTATAGCAAGTCGTTGTAATGACTTGTGTTGCAATGGTATGCGTGGTAACAACGCGGTCGTTGTACTGACCGCATTGTGATGGCACCGCGTTGTGCCGACAGCGTTGTGAACGCTGTTTCCCCAAGAAAATACATACTCTCTCACGGACTGCTGCATTTTACAACTGGAAGGATAGAAGTCAGCCATTCAAAAGGAAGGTACACAAGCTATGCCCTAGAGACAGGACAAACACAAGAAGAGAAAGTAAATCCATCAAATAAGAAGCAAGCAAATGAGAGTGGCAAAAAGCCAACCACTGGTAAGCAATGGATTGGCATCAAGCCAACTTTACTTTATTAGGTGAGGTCCACAAGGGGTCTGTTGAGAGCAGACACCTAAAAGCTATCTCTAGGCGAAACCTAAGAAGAGGAAGCACTGAGGCAAGAGAGGAGGGATAATGATAATAGCTACAACTATTTCTCTAGATGAGGAAGTGGCCTTTTTTAAAGAAGTGAATAATGCCTATAGATTTGAACAGAGTTTTCCATTTAGCTTACATGTAGCTCAATATTGCTGCTTTTCAACATGTGTCAGAGCACTTTGACTTGCTGCATTGACAGAAATACAAACATCAATAACAAGCATTTGCAATGCAATAGGTCTCGCATTTATGCAAGTTTATGCTATTGGCATTGGAAATGGCAATGCCTTTTATTTATGTTTTAAAAACCAAACCATAAAAAAGGCATTGTCATTTACAATGCCAATAGCTCAAACTTACGTAAATGCGAGGCCTATTGCATTGCAAATGCTTGTTCTCTCTGGGAGCCGTGGAGATAATTAAGTTTTTGCACAGGATATGAATGTGCCGCTCCGAGAGAAGGGCGGACATAAAACGGGAGGGGCACAGAAACCGTGATGGCGAGAAAGGTTTTGCTGATTAGAGAGAGACGAAGTGAGAGGAGTGAAAGGACACGAGGAAGTGGGAAGATCACATGAAAATAAAAAGAGGTTTAGAGACGTGCACAGAAGGGAGTTACAAGGAGAAAGAAGAGTTGCAAGAGAAAGCCAAAGAGGAGAGTGAGGGGAGGCAGGTTAGCGAGTTATGGGTGTGATCACAGTGGTGAAGCTAATGCAATCACATGAGAAGGCGAACAGCAAATACATCATCAGCAGGAACAGGAGAGGGTGGATGTGGTGAGCCGATGGCTGGGGCTGCAGTGGTGAAAGCAAGAGAAGGGGCAGCAGAGGTGAGAGCAGGGGGGAACTACAGTGGGGAGAAGAGAGGGGGCTGTTGGTCCATGAGGACAAGCGGCTTCTGTTGAAGCTAGGGGTCGCAAGGGGCATGCCAGGGGTCGCAGCAGCGACCCATAAATGACGCCCATGCTCACCCCTTCCCCACCACAATGACCCTGCACACAACAGACATGTAGTCCCTGTTTTGAGAAACACGCATTGGCAAAGCCTATAGGTCTCCCCTATGCGAGATCTATTGGCTTTGTCAATGTTTTTAGCTGTACTGTTCATGCTTTACGAGGCTTCCTTCAGCCTGGCTGGATTGATAGCCTGGCTGTCTGAGGCAACATCTGTGCAGCTGTAACCGTTGCTTGCAGATGCAAGGTCAGATTAAGCTCCAAAAGCAGATAACAGCATCACGTGGTCTGGGGTTTCAATATTAATGCAAGGGCATGGAGCTTTGTGGAAAGACAGCTTCTGTGTTGCCAAAGCTGTGTTGTCATACCATCCGAAAGACCGACTAATGAGGCATCCAAGCTAGCGCATGAGTTCCCCAGGGGCATCATGTCAGGGTAACACTGGTTACACATAGGTATGTGAGCAGAAATGCATATAAAGGAATGTATGAGTGAGGGGAGGCAGGTTAGCGAGTTATGGGTGTGATCACAGTGGTGAAGCTAATGCAATCACATGAGAAGGCGAACAGCAAATACATCATCAGCAGGAACAGGAGAGGGTGGATGTGGTGAGCCGATGGCTGGGGCTGCAGTGGTGAAAGCAAGAGAAGGGGCAGCAGAGGTGAGAGCAGGGGGGAACTACAGTGGGGAGAAGAGAGGGGGCTGTTGGTCCATGAGGACAAGCGGCTTCTGTTGAAGCTAGGGGTCGCAAGGGGCATGCCAGGGGTCGCAGCAGCGACCCATAAATGACGCCCATGCTCACCCCTTCCCCACCACAATGACCCTGCACACAACAGACATGTAGTCCCTGTTTTGAGAAACACGCATTGGCAAAGCCTATAGGTCTCCCCTATGCGAGATCTATTGGCTTTGTCAATGTTTTTAGCTGTACTGTTCATGCTTTACGAGGCTTCCTTCAGCCTGGCTGGATTGATAGCCTGGCTGTCTGAGGCAACATCTGTGCAGCTGTAACCGTTGCTTGCAGATGCAAGGTCAGATTAAGCTCCAAAAGCAGATAACAGCATCACGTGGTCTGGGGTTTCAATATTAATGCAAGGGCATGGAGCTTTGTGGAAAGACAGCTTCTGTGTTGCCAAAGCTGTGTTGTCATACCATCCGAAAGACCGACTAATGAGGCATCCAAGCTAGCGCATGAGTTCCCCAGGGGCATCATGTCAGGGTAACACTGGTTACACATAGGTATGTGAGCAGAAATGCATATAAAGGAATGTATTAACATTTCCATACCCCCCTCCCAAAAAAAAAATTTTTTGTGTCCTTGTGTAATATTACTAGTGTTCATGTAAAAGGACTCAGATCATGTTCCAAGTATATAAAACTGCAAATATAAACACGAGGAGTGGTTGGAATGGAGCAGAGGTTTGGTGTGGGCAGGGGGGGAAAAGCAGCAGGAGCGGGGGAGAGCTCACAATGGAGGCGACAGGAGACTGGGAACAAGAAGTAGCGTAGGGCCAATATAATCTGGACTTCTGCAACGACATTAAACAAGCAATATGAATAGCCCCTGGTTTCGAGATGAGGACATTCTTGTTTTTCGTGGTTTTAACCCCAGCGAGTGTTGTGTTGTGCAGTGTGAAGTTGTTGCTTGTGAATGCTGTTCAACTGCTCGGACATTTTTCGGCTTTCTTTTTGTTCTGGTTGGCTGAGCCATAGTCATAAATGACAGATAAAGAGAGTGCAAGAGACTGGGCATGGAGAGGGGCAGTGGAAGAGAGAGAAAGAGGGGCAAAGTAGAAAAGAGACGTAGGCACAGACTGGCAGAGTGAAAAAGACATAGACACTGCAAGCACACTATGTAAAACAGAAGTGGAGACACAAAAGAAAACATAAAAACAGAACAGACGTGAATCTGCACTCCAATGACAAACTGCAGAGAGGGGTGAGACGAAGGGGGCCAGCAACACGGTGACAGTGATGCACGAGGATAAAAGAAGAATTTAGAAGCATGTACATTAAGTGAAACGAGCTTTGGCAACGCGGCCGCGAAAGTGAAAGTGATCGCGATCGAGATTATGGGAGGAAAGACACATGGCGCTGCGCGCGTGCACGTTCACGTGCACTGTAGCTTTAGGCCACGGCAGCACTTTAAAAAGCCTGTATACAAAATGTCTCGGCCAGATCAGCGCAAGCGCTGGATCAGGCGAGACCTACAAACAGTCAAGTAAGTAGATAGAGCATTGAACACTAAAGCTGTACAGAGGGCACCAAGTTGAGGGCATCAAGCTGGATCTCTGAAGGACTGGGGTAGATGATGTTACAAGGCACAAGCAGTATGTTAGATAAAGGCAATATTCTAAGGGTACTGACCTGTTCACCCCCCATTCACTGAAACCATACAAAAGGGATGGAAGAAAAAGACTACTGGGGCAAGGACCTTGTGGTCTGACCACTTGCAACTATTTCAGAACCTAAGGCTGCCCTTTGGTGTTCATCCTGACCCTGGCAACCCTCCCCTCCTCATCTCTTACTGCTCTTTGGAGCCAGAGGCTTTTTATAACCCAGTTAATTTAATAGCCGCTGTGTACACCCATGCTGCGTTTTCACACAAATAACATTTCACTATCTGTTCCTTACCAAGGAAAGGCCGATTTCAAGTACAGGAGGCGGAGCGACTGAATTTGGCAAAAGAAATCACCTTGTAGATTACGGAGGGATATTGAGTCCTGAGGAAGAGCGGAAGATAGAGATGGGATGTTCACATTTGTCCCCTCAGCGTTTGTCTTAGCAAAAGAGCCAATTAGCCCCTCTGACCGCGTGGCACCAAGTCACCAGTGATGAGAAAGGTAGTGAGCGAGGGGTAGACATGTTGAGTGGGTTGAACTAGGTAAGAGACTGGTGCATAGGAACATGAACTAACTGCAGATGAGGAACTGTGATTTAAAAAGCAAAGAGGCAGCTGGGGTTTTATTGTGCGGAAATGGATGGAAGGGGCAGTCCTGATACCTTTTATTACTGTTACTGTTTACATATCTGCCATAGGGCGCTCCACCCTGGCTTCTCCCTTCCGTTCACTGGCGGGCGGATGTGGACAGGCCTCTCTTCTCTCAATGGGGGCCCTGGGTGGATACGCTTGAGTTAGACTTTATGCTTGCAGTCAAACGGGCAAAGTTTTGCACACTACACCAACTTCTGGGCATAACATGTTCCCAGTGCGAACTCACAGTGCCAACGATGCACGGTCCCACCGGTGCCTGCCCCTCACAGTGCCGCTAGTGCCAGCTCCTCGCAATGCCCTGTAATGCCAGCTCCTCACATTGCCCACCAACACCAGCTTTCCATATTGTATTCACCAGTGCTACGTTTTCATATTTAAGACTCATGCCAGCACTTCACAGTGCCAGTAGTGCCAACATCTCACAGTGTCACCAATTCCAGCATCTCACAGTGCGGCCAGTGCCTTGACACATCAGTCCTTGGCCTCTCAACTGAGGTAAGAGCTAGTATGCCAATAGTATTTTTAGGTTGAGCCTACAGGCTGTGCAAGTTGTCTGCTTGAGAAAGACATATTGTGAACTTACCAAGACCATACATGAGCTGGCAGAACCCCATTGCTTACCATAGGTTGGCTTTTACAATTACTTTTATTCGGCTTCTTCTTATTTGTGTCCCAGCTTGTCAATCTAGTGCTTTTCCCTCCCAGAAAGCACAGCCTTTTAAAGCTTCCATTGCTTGCTGTTAAGGAATTACTTTTTTCTTTCTGTTTGATCCAACACTGAGCCAACCTATGACCATTGATTTTCTGATGGATCTTTTCTTTGTCCACTGAGATATGATTGGAGTTAGCACTTAGTCAACTGCATCTAATTAACAGTGTAACACATTTGGCTGCATAATAAGGACCAGGAATCAGTAAATAAAATCAAGAAATTTTATTACAAGTTAACAGTTAGGTTAATGTAAATGAATCTCAATAGAATGCTGTAAAGGTACAGAATACCAACATGATAGCCAAGCCTCCTAAAGAAGTTCAGGCGCAAAAGTATGAGACAAACAAGGAGTTCAGTTACAGCAATACAGAAAATAAGCAATAGAATCCGGGGCTCGGAGAAGAGTCTCCAATCCTCTGTTCTAAACATGAGTAATGTCTAAAGTCATCTAATTTAGGGTCTAAAACATCAAGGGAGATTTAATCTAAACGAGTCTCCAAAAAGTGGGGCAAATGCAGAAAAAGAAAAAAATGTGCGGGAAGGTGTCAACATTTCAGAAGCTCGGTCAAGAGTCTTCTAGAGAAAGGGAATAAATGTTAACCTAAGCCACACTCAGCAAAGAATCAAAAGGGGTAAGCATAGAGGTCTATACCTCTCAAAGTCCAAAGGAAAAGTGGCCAACATCAACCTCTGAGAACACCAGTTAATATCACACAAATCTTGTGGGTAACACCCCTTGTTCACACCATTAGGGGCTCCATTGTCCTTTCCATTCTCACATTGTGAGCTGCAACATTAGCAGATTCTCCCAGACTAGCCCGATGATAACATCATCCTTGGACACCTGCAACTCCTCAATAATTTATTGAATAGAGACTGTAAACTAATGCTCTGGCTCTCCATGTTCTTTGCCAAGGTCCTCTTTTCAGGCTTTCTCTCAGTAGTACAATGTTACGTCTATTCTCTAACTAACAAGCCATGTGAAGGTTTCTGCAAGGCAAAAGACATGTAAGCAGAATCAAAAACTATATTTTCTGCAGAAAGAAATTCAGGCCTACTTAGGTCAATTTAAACATATATTTCAATGGTGCACATTAATATGTGTTATTTGTGCATATACAACTACAAATAAATGACATGTCAACACATACATTCAGCATTAAAATCACATTGCACCTTAAAGCAAATATAATATACCTTCAAATGCATGAACATAAGAATAACTGAAAACAACATTATGAATGCTAATGTGAAAACATTAGAGTACATGTTTGCATAAATCTTTCTTGTGTCTAAATTAAATACATTTTTACAGCGTGAGGATAATTTTATCAAGTTTCTAAACACTACATTTAATTTTAAAGAGTATAAGGCAAACAGTGTATATACATTTCTAGTCCTACAGTGAAGGCACGTCAGTTCTGGATTTAAGGGCAACCCTTTACATTAATAAAGTTAGGACACACAAAGTATGTAGTTCTGGGTACACGTATATATTGCACATTTATGATGTGTAAGGGTGGAGCCAAAATTATGCTACTGCATGTTTATGCACTTCTTGAGAGTGCATGTGTTTTTCAGCTATCTCCCCATGTGGATCTCCACTCCTCTACAAAACGCTTGGTCCACGTTGCACTTTTGCTTGTGTTGCTTCTCTCCCGCCTGCTGTGTTGCTCCTCAACCACATTTCCCCCAAGCTGCAAATTTTTTAAGCGCTTTTGCGCTGTCTTTCAAAATAGGGCTTTTGTGCTCCTTATTTTTATTTACTGGTCCATTTCAGGTAGGTAAAAACAATGAAAAGAGACAAGGCAAGTGGTTTTCTTTTTTTTTAATGTCATTTTCCCTCATGGTCGTCGTCGACTCCCCACACCACCACGTGCCAACACGCTTACCTGCACTGGCCGCTTCTGGTCTCCAGGCTCGTAATTAGCGGGTCTGCAAACTCCAACCCTATACTTCCAACAGTCCTTTCATAAAGAGTACCACCAGCACAGCCCAAAGCCAAGCTTCTGACTTTTTATGCTTGAAGTGTCTCAAGTTAAACAATAACTCAGAATTTCTTCAATCTAATGCATGAATTGCAGACAGCACAAGTTACAAACATAGAGCTAAGATTGCATCTCTCTTTTTCCAGCTTAAGCTGTCTAAACTTCATGCATTAACTCAAAGAAATTCGGAGTTATTTGTTGGAACAGTAAAACACCAGGGGCCGTATTACATTAAGTGCCCTGGGGCCGCAACAGGCCTGTGTGCCCATTTTCTGCACCCCCAGGACAAGATAGTATTTACAGAGGAGGCTGTGGTTGGTAGTGCACCCTTTCTGTAATACTGATAATACCTGTGCACATGTAGCACCACCACTCTCCTAAGGGGGGCGTTCCCTCCTTTGCATGGGAGCTTGGCCCCATCCAAATGAGGTTAATACTTTGCATATGTGTACGCATGGTAGTATGGATGTGGGCGCAGAGGCAAAAAGCTGTCAGGGGGTGCGCTGACTGTGCACCACAGAAAGCCACTGCCTGCTGGGGAATCTCTGAACCCCCTTTGAAGTGTAGGTGGGTTGCTACTTGCAGAGGGAAAGAGGGACGAGCGGCTTCAGTTAGCCTACCCACCTTTCACTAATATGCTGCTCCAATGCCCGAGCATTACTTGTATTCGGGTGCACTGTCCTCTTTCCGTCCAGAGCAACTTTTTAAAAGTGCGATGTAGCACATACAGGGACAATGCGTCTATTACGTAATACACCCCCTAGGCCCATACTACAGACAGTGCCCCAGAGTGCAAGTGGCACAAGCATCCATTTTTTGTGCCCCCAGGGCACTGTTGTATTACAGAAAGGTCTGTTGTATTACAGAAGGGTCCGCAGACGCTTCTGTGACCCTTCCTGTAACAGTGATAGTGCCCGTGCAATCTTGAGAGGGCATTTCCTCATTTGTATGGATGAGTGGCCACATACAAATTAGGGAAACACTTTGCCGCTGTGTCTGCACCATATTATGGATGCTGGCGCAAAGGACTCCATGAGACGCACTAATTGTGCGCTACAAAAAGGTGGTACACAGTCAGTGCACCTCCTGAGGGCAGATCTCTGAAGGGGTCAAAGGGGAGCTCCATGGATCCCAACAGACACCCCCTGGTTAAGCAGGGAGCTTGTCATCTGCACGGAGAAAGAGGGACCAGCTGCTTCAAACAGTCAGTCCATCCTTTCATCCATGGCAACGTGAGTTTGGTGCTACCCTAGGGGGCAATGCATTATATGTAATAGATTGACTGACCCTATTTCTGTTTGGCGCAAAGAAGGAGAGAGCACCCTGATGGGGCAGGGTTTTGAGAAAATAAAACCTGCTCGGATTAAACCCTTGCTAACAATATTAACAGTGTGCTGTGAGAAAATGTTAATAAAAACGCTAAAATAAGGGAAAATGCTTTTGCGCATGCGTAAAACTAACGCGTGCACTAATGCATGGAACTAGGCTGCACTGTGCACATGTTACATGGATTAAGAAAAATAAAAACGAATGCTGCTTTTGTGCACGTTAATAATATTTGCTAGGAATAACATGGGTTGAGCATGGGTTAGTGTAATGTTGGGATGTGTGTAATTCAAAATCACATTTCGTGAAAGTAATAATGTTTGTGTTTTGTTCATCGTAGAGAAACAAGCAAGGGCCTACACTTCGACATGCCAGTATGGGGTTAAATATTTTCGAAAAATAAAAATAAAAGAATGAAATAAGCTCTGAATAAGGGAAGGAAGCACAAAGGCACAGAGTGACCTTCATGATGTGCTGACTGTCTGCCAAGCTACAGAAGAATAAAATGAGATATCAGTTGAAGCGATGCAACTTCCTTACGAGATGGCAGAGGCAAAACAAAGAAAGCGCGAAAGTCTTGTTACATTAGATACATGTAATAAACTCTAGAAAATACGTGCTGTGATTGTGTTCAAAATTGTTTTGTAGGTGGAGGATGTTGTAAAACTGAATGCTCAAAACAATGGGACATTTAATAAATGATCATGATGAGTGTGACAGCACGCCCCTGTTTTTAGCCAATGGGAGACGAAATTTCTGCTCGTATTGAAACAAATGTGGTTTGGACATTTAGGTTTTAGGGTACAACTGAAATGCCCCGGTGGGTGTGATTTTTAGGTTGGTTCGGCTGGTGTTAGTTAGCGGGAGATCGTCGCTGTCGTCGGTTTGCTGTTTCCAGATAGAGGCCTACCTGTTTTCCCGATTCCTGACTTAATCTTTGCCACGTGACACTTCTCGAGGGCCTTGCTGCTCTACTTGGCCAGTGGGGTAGATTTCCCTGTTTCTTTTGGGTTAGTATAATAATCTGAGTTTGCATATTCTTTGCAAATGTATTTTCTGTCTCTGAAACTTTTCTCTCTTCGCCTATCCACTCCTTCAATGCATTGTTATTTGATATGAGTTTGCTTTCTTCCATTGCGAATATATGTTCACTGTGACAAATCATGACGTGCATTGTGTGACTGTATTTGAAGAGCATTCATTTCATATTATTACGATAAACATTTAACATTATACATACAGAGTCTGTTATTAGTTAGTAGTATAGATGAGTATAGAATTATTTACCATCAACTGGTCAACTATAGTATTCATCGACACAAATGTACTGTAGAGAGACATGTAGGGTTTAATCGTGTAATTGGTAAGTTAGGTATAAACTTGCATCCCACTGAACCCCATCGTAAAGGGATTGGTTGGGTAGTGTAAATGAGCCAATTTTATGAAAAATTATTGATCCCTGATCGCTGGATCAGCACCCTATCTCTAATACGGGCTCTGATATGCAAACATCAGAGGCGAAGCTCTTCCCTGAGGGTTCGCAGGTCATCAAGACACACCAAGGATCTGTACCTCTGCCCGGAGAGGCAGGGATTGCGGGCACATACTGCGCTGCCCGCACTCCGTTCACTGCCTGTGGGGAGCAGCATACTCCCTCGCCCTCTCTGACCTACAATAGCCACCCGCCCAGCAAACCACCTACTCCATACAAGTGGTAAATTCACATTTGTGCACGCTATTTGGGGATAAACATGTGGAACTGGAGTCAGTATTCCAAAGTTTGTGTGTTATTCCCCATTCCAGGAGAAATAAATTATAATCCCCAGATAAAGGCGCAAGGATAGCTCCTATAGGTCCTGTGCTGAGTGTCGTGACAGGAAATTACATTATAAAATTCCGTTGGTATAAGGTATTGGGTGGGTTGTGTCTGCCAGTGACACCTTTTGGGCTTTTAAATGAGGAATAGTCAAAAAACAGAGCCTCCTTGTCATCAATACATAGCAATCAATACATAGCAATCAACATACCTTTCACACTGCAGGGGTGAGGATGGACAGCACAAATGTGATCACAATAATTAAGAGAAAAAATAAGTCATGAAAATTTATTATCAATTTCATTAAAGAGATCTGCAAATACAATACTGTATATTGTCATATGGCTAGTTAAGAAGCGATAACAATATAGACACATCAATACATAATAAAAAACATCATCAACAATAACAATTCAATAAACACCATAAAATATGGGGTTAGGGACACAGTAAAAAAGGACAAAATAGTCCTATTAACCGAGGAAAATCACCAAACCAAAGACTCATTAATTGCGACCCCAATTGATAGTGCTTTCTATCAAATATGTCACAAAGAGCTGTAATCAAAGATTTTGTGTGGTTTCCTCATTAAGAGCATCGACGCGTTTCGGTGGGCATTAATTCTCGGCCAACACCTTCATCAGGAAAGATTAAAATAGAGTCCCAATGGCAGTTACATTAAAACCAATGATCTGAAAAAAACATAACATAACATATTTTTAGTCACTTACAAAATCTATTTATTCTCTCAATACTTAGACACATGTATGACTATCCAAAAACTCATCCCCGAATGTTAAAAGCATATACATCAAACAGGCAAACAGCCAAACAAAATTCGGCATTCAAATTGACACTCATCTCAGACATATTTATTCTGATAGTGGAAACTCCACTTCGTAGTGCTATACAAGGACTTTTTTGTTAGCACATAATGCCCATGTAAGCGCTACAGGGTAAAAGGGTTCGCGCAATGTCTTCGATATATTTCATATGTTAGTGGAGACCCGACTTATCATTGCTCTAGACAGGCTATCTTATTGGCCTTTGATGTCTATGATAACACAAAAAGGTAAGAATCCTTACAAAAGCATATTATTAATTTTATATCTGTGCAATTGACTATAGCATCAGCACTACTACTTATATTGCGTAACAGGTTAGAATGTATTCACATTCGTAACGGACCAACTACCTCAACTACCTCATTCATTTAAGAAGCTGTATCCATACATGTACCGCCACAAATTCTTTTTGTCTTTATCCGCGGCCAAGATAAGTCATTCGCGAAGGGTTTATAGGCACCTAGTTAAAATAGAGACACGACATACTAAAATGTTCTGTTTTAAACAACAGTCAGAATAAGGGAAAACTAATACCGCTTTGAAATACCTTAATTATGTCTACATTGAGTCTAAAAAGACTTCACGACACACGTGTTTTTCTATTTAGGTATTATCCTTGTATCTCCCACGCAAACGTTTGGGCACCTATAAACAAAAATGAGTGCCATGTTATATTAGTACCTAATCGTACATTTCCTAAGTAATCATTAAACACACTGTTTTGGTCTCACATAATTCTCATGAGGAATTCTTTTTACACATTCCCAGGTACGTAAACCTGGAGAAGCAGTTTGCTTCTAAGCTATTCAGAGCTATCAGCGTTCTTATACGGTTCTTTACCAAGCGATTCTATTATTGCCACAGCTATGTCTAACACCCACATGTTTTGTCGAGACTTGTGTGTCTCTCACTGCGTTAGAACCTCTATCACTGATATCTAAAAAAGTCTCTCAGAGACAAATAACAGAACCCGCGAGAGTAATTTAAAGTTACTCATTTACCTTGGGCAACTTTCATCTATAGAATCCCCTGCTTCACCATCAAATGTAGGTATAAAATATATTCGAACCAGGGTTCGGTGCCAATAAAGCACTGTGAAGAAAAAAAATGTTTTAAATGAGGAATAACATGAGAAACTAGCCTTTGCAACTGGTTTGCATATGGTATAACCCCCTTGTATACTCTTTTGCGCATGCAATTCCTCCAGGTGGCACCTGGACTAAATTGTCCACACAAACTTTAGAAGGGAGCACAATTTACGAAAATTCTGTAATGAGAGCAAAGTGAAAACTGGGTGTAAAACCATTTAGCTAGGAACCAAGAATGCAGAAAATATCCAAGTATCTGCCATCCCTCGTGTTTGACTAGTTCAACATTCCGTCCATCATCTGTTCTTTTTGCATTTGTCACCCTAAGTGGGAACGATATACCCAGATATGGGTCCCAGGCTCACTGTGACACTGAATTCAAGCTAGCCTGGCTGATGAGGGGTGATACCCCGAAACTGGCCCTAGGATGCTTGTTTCTGGTCCATGGAGGACCTGGCCTGGCAGTTCAGATGGGACTGTTTCCAGGGGGAGCAGGGTCAAGATTAATTTTCATATGGCTGGGTCTAAACTGGAATGGCATGACTTGCACAAAAAATGGATTTAACCTGGATCTGTGACTGGGGGTAAATGTTTGATTAGCTCAGAATTCCATCCATCATCTGTTCTTTTTGCATCCCTTATGTTTGCACAGTTGCTAGCAGTGCGTAGCTTAATAAGCAATCCATAAACAAAGAAATAACACCAGACCAACACTCACACATGCCAAAAAAAAAACATATAAGATGCCCTGCGAGCT
This sequence comes from Triturus cristatus, assembly GCF_964204655.1. Lineage (NCBI taxonomy): Eukaryota > Metazoa > Chordata > Amphibia > Caudata > Salamandridae > Triturus > Triturus cristatus. The sequence goes on along the minus strand of NC_140590.1, from coordinate 1,655,329,531 downwards.
GTCCAACAATGCACATACAAGAAGCCACAAGTTGTAATTATAATTAAGGGATGTGAACGCTGATAGCGCTAAGAGACGCTGCTCAGAAGCGGGAGAGTGATGACACCAGCCTGGGGTAATAATTACCAGGGCTAACCATGCATGAAATGATTGCTGGGAGGACAGGGCGCAGAGCAAATCAGCTCCGAAGGGATTAAATCAACACAATAGTAACCGTGGAAATTGACATATTGAAGATTGTGTTAAGTTGGCCACGGTCTCCCAGGCAACAAATAAAGACGTTGCTTCTATGCGCCCACCACTCTTTAATGCCTCCTTTTGCTACTTGCTCTATAGTCAGGGCAGCTGGAACAGTTTCTCCTCTGATATGCAGGACAAACCCACGCTCCGCCATCTTGAAGTGTCTTGTACTTTGCTGGGAAACAGATGTAGAAACCCCTGCAGAGCATCTCACTGTCGCTCAGCTTGACCGAGGAGACTACATTGGGGTCATGCGTGTTGTCACTCCAAGTGAGTGACAGCTGGAGCTCCTGAGACTCTCTGAAGCTGTGGGTCTTCAGTAATGTAATTCCACACTTTCAAAAAAGTTTAAAAAGCAGACAGCAGTCAAATCAAAAAGAAACAAAAAACTGACATGAAAATCATGCCTAGGAAAGATGCTGCTTGTGTGATGAGACCCACTGGGTGAGGTCTGACACCAAAGAACGCGAAAGGCAAGAATAGTAATACCAACTCTAAGTGCTGTAAATAACAGGACTATATTCCAAAGGACAAGGGAAGCTCAAAGATACCTAGGGACCTAGGGCAATTAGAAGCTACAAGGGACAAGGGTTCCCAAGATGAGAATATGATACTAACAATACCAGGGCGGCTCCTCCGCTAATGATTTTATTATCATTTTCTTTTTCACCCTTGCCTCTGATGGGTAGCCGAGCCGCGGGGCGGGCCATCCTCCTAAGCTTCCGGAGGAGGAGTTGTGGGCACTACTACGTGAGGATGACGGTTTGGCAATCCATTTTAAGCCGGCCAAACCGTCATGCACACTTAGCATTTATCCACCCGGCTGTGTTGTACAGCCGGGGGAGAAAAGCCACAGGCTCGCCGACACTGCCTAAGCGGCGAAGAAGGCCGCTAAGACCAATCCCAGCTCTGCTTTCATACTGGGAATACCATTCCCAGGATGAGACCAGCTCTGGGATTGGCATCTGTGAGCCTGCGTAGTGTGGGCCAGTTGGGGATCAAGATAGGAGAAAGAATCAGCGACAGGTAAATCAAAATATATTTATTTTTTAATGTATTTATGTACCCCCCACCTGCTCCCCACCACTTTGCATTATGGTCAGCCACCACTGAACAATACTCTGGGTGCACAGCAATAATGCCTAGGGATTCTTCAATCGATAAGTAAATTCTTTTTATTGTGTATAAAAAGAAATCCTTAAGAAACAGGCGCGTGGGTGTATATACCCCTACAGAATGTGACTGAACAGGTGTACCAACACAAAACAGGCAAAGAGAGGGGTTATTTGTGAAAGTTTATACATAATCAAACATCACAATTTTCATAGATACAACACTACTGCACCCAAAAAAAACAATTTTACATAGTCATGCTGGTCAGAGTGATTCAGTCAACGGCATTTCGGTCCCCTACACATAAGGGATCATCATCAGAACAGTACAATGTTTGCCTGTATACGTAACTCACTTTAAAAACCATGTAAATACAAATGTAACTTCAGATACTAAATGACCAACGGGCTGAAGCTAAGGAACACTATATCCAATTGAGGGAAGAGAACAATAAAATGCGAACCTCGTTGCAAGAACTTGCTTCTAAAATGGGGGGGATCTCCCAAGATATTGCTGGACTCCAACAACGAGTGGTGGAGATTGAAGAGACCAGTACAAATATGACTGTTGCAGTCGAGAAACATGACACTCAACTTTTGGCACTGCAATTAAAGGTAGAAGATTTGGAAAACCGACAAAGGCGCTCTAATCTGAGACTTTTTGGGATTCCAGAGGGGTCGGAGGGCTCCGATCCAAGGGCATATCTAGTGGGGCTGCTGCAGAAAGCTCTCCCGGATCTCGCAGACTGGGATTGGGACTCACAAATTCAACGTGCTCACCGCCTTCCATTGGTCATGAGAAACAGGGAAAATCAGTATCCACGTCCTTTTATAATCTTTTTCGGTAACTTTCTACTGCGCCAAGCTGTCTGGCAGAGAGCACGCCCTAATGCCCCCATAGTAATAGGTGAGCTTTCAATCTTTGCCCGCTCAGACCTTAGCAAAGAAACTATGGACAGACGATGGCTGCTCCGCAAATTGATTGACCCCATTAAATTAAGTGGCGGTCAAGCGTTCCTACAGGAGCCAGCCCGTCTTAAGGTTATCAAGAATGGACGCACTCATTTCTTCAATGATGCTAAGGAAGTGGAAGCGTATATCTCTAGTTGTAGCACGGGCAAGATCTAGTTCTGATATACTGATATACTGATATACTAAACATGATGATGATGGCAATTGGCTGCTGATTGTAGGATCTTATTATTATGCCACAGGAAAAAAATAATATATTTTTTTTTTGAAGGGAGGTAGAGGTTGGGGGGGCCCCTCAGGGCGACCTGTTATGTGCGCTGCCCCTATCAGCGGCAGCTGTTTCTCAGGGGCGGTTCTTCCCCGGCTGGGGCAAAGAACCTGGGTGGAGGGGGGGGGGCTCGGGGGGCTCTCAGGGGGGTTAAAATTAGTAAAAACTGCTTACAGGCTGATGGAGAGGATGGTTTTGTGTATATTTTTGATTTAACTTTTCAGTTCATATCTATAAGCGACAGGGAATGCACCAAGATACCCGATGTTAGGTCTAAGCTTCTAACTACAAAATGTATGAAATAAAGTTTTTGGCCTGGAATGTCGCTGGGCTAAACAGCAAAAAAAAGAGGCAATTGATTTCAGCAGAACTCAAACTATATAATCCCCATGTCGCTCTTCTCACAGAGACACATATTGTCGGAAAGTACAGGAAATTACTCAATCAATTGGGTTACGATATTGTGGTTTGCTCAACCTTAGGGCACTCCATAAGAGGGGTGGCGATTTTAAAGGACAAACGATTTAGGACCGAAATATTGCAGACTTTTTTCAGCAAAGACGGCAGATAGGCGGCTGCTCAACTTAGTTTTGAGAATTACAAATACGTCCTATGCGTAGTGTACGGCTCCAATATAGATGAACCGATAATTTTCGATCGTCTGAATATTAAACTGTTGGACTGGGAGGGAGAACATATCATAATGGGGGACTTCAATTGCATTATGGATTACAAGATAGATACAACTAGCTCCGGTAGTTCCCAAAGGATGCCCAAAACCAGGTCGTCAATTCTTGATATATGCCGTATTCATAATATTAAAGATGCTTGGCGATATCTATATCCAAACTCGCCGGGATATACATATTATTCAGCGCCTCATAAATCATGCTCAAGACTGGATCTGGCACTAGTAAGCGACTATCTATTAAAATCCAGCACTATGGATATATGCCCCCGAATCTCATCGGATCATAATGCAATAATTTTAGCAACTACCATACCACACACTAGGACTTTGCCTAGACCATTTTCCTTCCCCAGACACCTAGTCTCAGACATTCAATATTTGACTAAGCTTAAATCACACCTGATCGAATTTTTGGAATTTAATATCAACTCAGCTTTTTGCTATACGGTCTGGGATGCTTGTAAAGCGGGTATCAGGGGTTTTACTCAGGCATATCTGATTGGACAAAATTTGGAACGTAGAAAATATAATGCCCAAATAACATCCAACTTAATAATACAAGAAGAACTATTGGCCTCCGCACTCCGATCAAAATCAGCAACAATTACAGAAATAGGCATTAAACTTGCTATATTAAAAAATGAGGCTAAAATTAAGTTTATTCAGAAGAGCAGTGCAAAAATCCATAAATTTAAAATAGCACAATACGAGGGCGGGGACAAAATTGGTAAAATCCTGGCTTACAAAGTTGCCGAGGACAGAGCTCGCACAGCAATCACAAGCATTCGGGGGAACGGTAATAAAATATACAATCAACCGGCAGATATAGCAGAACAATTTGCTGATTATTACAGAACACTATATACCCCCGAAAGCATACCCAATTCAGAAACAATACGGGATTACGTGGACAAACACTTAACACACCCGCAGACCATTTTAGGAATGGACTCGCTGTCAGATAATATCACTAGGACAGAACTACATCAGGCAATAGACCTCTTACCAGTAGGGAAAGCTGCGGGGGAGGATACAATACCTTTGGAGTTATACAAAGCATGTTTAGCTGAACTGGAACTTATACTTTTGAAGGTAATGCAATCTATTGGCCTTAAAGGAAAAGCTCCAAAATCGTGGAACAGGGCGAAAATAATCTTCTTTTTGAAAAAAGACAAACCAAAAGAGGAGAGAGGGTCCTATCAACCCATATCTCTGATTAACACAGACGCCAAAATATTTGCCAAAATCCTAGCTCTAAGACTATCTCCTATATTGCCCCAAATCATTAATCCTCAACAACATGGGTTTATAATTGGGAGGGACACCACAACACATGTAAATACGGCCATTACGGCATTTGATGTTGCAGAAACTGATTCCACCCCACTCGGCATGATTTTACTGGATGCCGAGAAGGCTTTCGACCGAGTGGGATGGGACTACCTCTGGTGTGTTCTGTCCAAAATGGGGTTTGGGGGGCAATTTCTGCGGGGCATACAGGCTTTGTATGACAATCCAACGGCTTGCACCTGTTACGGGGGCTTGACCTCCACAGATTTTCTAATTTTACGTGGAACCCGTCAAGGATGTCCTCTCTCTCCCCTATTATTTGCTCTTACACTGGAACCCTTCTTGACTGCTCTTCAGCTCCAAACTCAAATTGTTCCCTTTAGGTCAGGCGCACAGGTGTTAAAAATAACCGCATATGCCGACGACATCGCGGTCTATTCACAAGATATCGTGGAGGCACTACATGGCATAACTTCCGAGGCCGGGAAATTTGGGCAGGTTTCCGGGTATAAACTCAACAGACTCAAGTAATAGCCAACTACACCCCAGCTGTCGCAGTACCCGAGATTTGCAAAACTGCCACCTACCTAGGAGTTAAACTAACGGCAAAAATTCAGGAAATAAACAATATAAACTATAATGAATTAATTAAATCTACTATATTATTACTTAAAAAATGGCATAGACTACCTCTGAATCTTATTGGAAGAATCAACCTAATTAAGATGAAGGTTCTGCCTAAATTTGTGTATTTATTTCGGTCCATTCCATTGGCTCTAAACAACACTTTTTTTAAACAACTAGATGGTGCACTCAGCAGTTTTATTTGGGGTTATAAAAAAGCGAGAAGGTCGCTGAATCTCCTAAAAAATAATACGAATATGGGAGGGCTTAACTTTCCTGATTTCAAGCTATATTTTTGGTCTGCATTTGTTTTGCGTATTCGTTCTTTATTAATTAGAGGAGGAGCACTTTTCTTTCATTCTTTAATGCTAAAACAGGACTCAAATTTGTTCTTATTACGAGCAAACGACCCCAATTACTTCAAAAGAGTTAAATTTAAGACCGCAAGAGACCTAAAAAAGATTTGGGACAACATTTTAACTTTTTGTAAAACAACCTTTTTCCATCCAAACTACCACTGAGGGACAACCCAAGTCTTCCATTAATTTTCCATGAAAATAATGACTACAGTTGGTCTAGGTGGGGCATTAGGGCACTAGGGGAGTTATATGGGGCTCAAGGGTTTCTGGACTTTAATACTCTAAAATCTCTTTATGATCTTCCTGAAACTATGCGGTACAAACACCGACAGATACATGATTATCTGATTAATAAAAAACAACTCCTGGAGCTCCCTGATTGTGATATTTGGACCTATTTATATTCTACAAGAATTAAATCAATAATAAGGGATACTTATAGCTTTCTTATAAGTCTTAAACCAAACGATTGCTCCAAATTAGCTGCTAAGTGGGGCAGGCTATTAGGTTCCAACATTACATCGAGAGAGATTGAACGTTCTCTATCAAATATCAATAAATGTGTACGATCTTCAAGTCTGAGGCTTCAACAATTTAGAACGAGCTGTATGCTATATTACACTCCAAAAACTATCTCTAGATGGTCTCTTAACAACTCTTTTAGTGACCGCACAAAATGCCCTAAATGCTCCGCCCAAGCCGCTGACTTGACACATATGCTGTTTTCCTGCCCAACCCTTAAGGACTTTTGGGTGGACATACAGAAGGTGCTTGAAACTAAACTTATCCAGCTTCCTCTATTCTCTGCTGCTTCAGTTCTACTAGATATTTATCCCACTTCTTTTCCACAAGCGGCCCTGGCCTCAATTCTTATGTCTTGCGCTAAACTCACCTTGGCCAGAGCCTGGATTCGCCCTGACCCACCAACAGTGTGGGATTGGTGGGCGCTTGTAACTGAGATCCACTCGGTGGAGTTAGCATTAGCGAATCTTAGGGGGACACGCTCTCTGGCTAAACATGAAAAGAATTGGGGTACTTTTATGGAATAATGTGCCTTTCTCCTCTTTTTCGTATTGTTTTATGTTTTCATTCATGAGAAAAACTTATTTTTTCTTTCTATTTTGCTTGCAAATATATGTATTAATGTATGTTTTATCCTTCAGCCTGTTTTCAAATAAAAAAATTAAAAAAAAAAAAAAAAAAGTAAATACAAATGTAACTGGTACTTTCCAGCTAACCATGGCACATCACACTACGCTATATAACCTACTGTCGGGCGCCAGTAGATAGTTATAGTCAGGACCTATTTTCCATATGAAAAGCGTTTATTCTTTTGCCAATAACTTTGCCACTGTTTGACGAATCCTCACAAAAGTTTCAAAACTAGTTTGCCAATCACTTCAGCTGCTGTGTTGAAAGTTATCAGGTGATCGGTCAAGTGGGGGCCGAGAAAAAGGGTGGTCCCAAAATGCGTTTTCCCAATGCAATTTCTCATTTAGACCCACCCACAGCCTGAACCGCTGAACGGAATTACACCAAATTTGGCTGAAAGGTATATATTAATCCAGAGAAGTGCCATTTTCTTATTTGGTGTAAATCCTTTATGTGGTTCTAGAGGAATCAAGGGAATACCACATTTCTATATCTAGGGACGTGGATCCGAAGGTCCCTGTGGTGAAATCTGAATTGTTGCCAACACTTCAACCAGGAAGTGTTGGCAGCCATCTTGTGACTCCGTATCAGTAGAGTGCGTCAAGAAAATTAAAAAAAACAGAGAATAGGGCAGCGTAGGAATACCCTGACCCCGCCAGGTGCAAAAATCATTATTTATATTTTCTTTTGCAGGATTTGCGCTGGATCCGTGGCTCCTGCCAAAATTGTTTTAAAAAGGAGGCGCTGGCTCCTGCGCTTCTCTACAATTTAGCTCCCAGGTGGGCCAGGTCCAGGGGGCATGCGGGCTCCTGGAAAATTTAAGGGAGAGGGATACAGGGGGCCACCTTCCTGAGGCTCTTTGAGCCCCAGGGACCACCACCTCCCCGGGCCTTTATTTTAAATATTGAATGTCACTTGTTTATCTGTGTTTTTAAAATTGCACACCTCCTGAAGCACTTTTGGGGCAGATGCCCGATCTCCACTGAGAAGCACAGCCGATTTTAACGCTGTTGCTAAATCCGAAGGCAAACAAACCCGAGCTGCCGCCATCGCAGGCCATGCCCCCTCGAGGCCACGCCCCCTACCCTCCTCAATAAAATGTGCATTTGCCGGAAGCGCAGCGGACGAGCGCAGTGGGAGCGCCGTTTGCGCGCCGAAGGCGCGCCTAAGGCAAGCCCGTCTGCGCCCGTCCGCGCCTGGCCGGCGCCCAGTGCCAGTCCCCCTGCCCCTCGCTCTCAAACCATTACCTGGACCAGGAACCAACTTCTCACTTTTAGACTAGGCACTTGCACTCCCACGGTCTGCTGTTGCACGTTGGATTTGGAAAAATCCTCCTTTAACTGCGCTCAGTGTAACTACTCTATTCCCATGATGCGGAAACGGGTTCCTCAAGCTCGGTTACCTGCTAAACCGTTGCTTTCGCCCAGTCTAAAGGCAGCTCTAGTAAACTGCCGCTCCCTGCCCGTGCACTCAGCAGACATATGGCTCTTGCTGGATACTCATAAATGGGACGTACTTTTCCTTACAGAAACTTGGCTTAAAGATTCCTCTAAACCAGACATATATTTGGCCATTCCCACTGGCTATCGCCTGCTGGGAGTTAATCGTGCCAACTCCAAATCTGGAGGAGGCCTTGCTGTTATTGCTAAGTCCCACTTTATTATTAACATAAATAAAATTCCCAACCTGGGGCTCATTGAAGCTATGTATCTCACAATAATGGACTCCGCCTCTATAATCTTTGCTGGCATCCTGGTTTATAACCCTCCCTCCGCTTCTTCCGCATCCCTCAGCACCCTGCTACACTCAATTGCATATTTTTCCCTTAAACACTCGTATTTTACAGTGTTGGGAGATTTCAATCTCCACGTTGACAATCCAGCTTGCACCCAAGCCTCATCTCTGCTCGAAACTTTACAGGGCTTGACCCTGTCTCAGCTTATAGAGGGTCCGACCCATAAAGCAGGTCATACACTTGATCTTATTTTTTCGAACCACCCTGGCATCTCCTCTCTCCCCTCTGTACCCCTCACGTGGACAGACCACTTCCTCCTCCCTTTTGAATTCAACTTCCCCTCCCTGCCCCCCCCCCCTACTCCATGAACAGAGAAATAGGACGCAAATGGTCCAAAGTTACCAGTGAGGCCATTAAGACCTGTTTGGACTATCATTTTAATCCATTGGAAGACCTGGACAAGGAAACAGCGAGATTTAACTCTGCCCTCTCTTCTGCATTAGATAGTATTTCCCCCCTGGTCCCTTTGACTTCTTTTAGATCTCGCCCATCTGCTCCCTGGTTCTCCTCCACACTGAGAGAGGAAAAGAGCAGATGCAAACAGTTGGAACGAAAATGGCGCAAGTCCTACGACCCTATCAGCAAATCAGCCTATAAAACGGCATTAAATAAATTTCAAAAACTTAAGAGGTCCACAATGAGAGCTTACTTTTCTAAACTTATCCAACAGGCGGAGAATTCCTCAAAAACCCTCTTCACTATCGTTAAGGATTTTGTGAATCCGCCTGCCCTGAAAGCCCAATCCTCTCCCACACAGGGTCTTTGCAACGGACTATCCGATTTTTTCCAGGAAAAAATCATCAAACTATCAGCTTCCTTTGAGCCCGTACCTTCCAGCCCCCAGCTGAGTCCATCAGACACCCAGCTCTGCTCTTTTTATTCCTTTGCTGAGCTGACCTCAGATTTAACCCTGTCACTTTTAAACCAGGTGAAGACTGGATCTCCTTTGGACCCAGTTCCGGCGAAAGTGATGGTCAATCTAGCCCCTGTTTTAATCAACCTTCTCCTCGCTATATGGAACTCTTCTTTGAATCATGGCCATTTCCCTTCAGTTTGGAAACAAGCCAGGCTGCTTCCTATTCTAAAGAAACCAGATGCAGATCCTTCCCAATTTAGCAATTACCGTCCTATCTCCCTTCTACCTAAACCTGCTAAAATTCTGGAGAAAGTGGTCCAGAAACAACTGGCCCTTTATCTAGAAACTAACCAACTGCTGCATGATTCACAGTCCGGTTTTAGAATGGGATACAGTACTGAGACTGCTTTGTTAGAGGTATCGGAGACGATCAGGGAATCGGTGGACAGAGGCGAGGAGGCCATGCTGGTCCTCCTGGACCTGTCCGCCGCATTCGATACTGTGTCTCATGATATCCTGGTGACTAGGTTGCAGCAGTTGGGGATCGGAGGCACAGCCCTGGCCTGGATCAAATCATTTCTCACAGGGAGATCTCAAAGGGTACTTCTCCGTCCTTTTGAGTCAGAAGACAAACCCCTTCTTTGCGGGGTGCCTCAGGGCTCTGCCTTGAGCCCTCTTTTATTTAACACGTATGTGGGCCCTCTTGCCAGGGTAGTCGATTCGTGGGGAGTCAGGGTGGTCTCTTATGCTGATGATACCCAGCTTATTTTTTCTTTCAGAGACCATTCTGACTAGCATTTTTCCAACTTTCGAAACTGCCTTGACAACATCTGCTCCTGGATGGCTTCCAATCATCTGGCCCTTAATACAGACAAAACCGAGGTGCTTTTCTTTAGTCAGAAACCAGCCCCCCCAGCCAACCTGTGGTGGCCTACGGTGCTGAACCCCCCCCCAATCCAGTAGAGTCAGCCCGTAATCTCGGCTTCCTTTTCGATAACACCTTGTCTTGCAAAGCCCAGGTTAACAAAGTCACCGCAGCTTGCTTTGGCAAACTGCGCATGATTAGGAAGATCTTCCCTTACCTTCCCCAGACTTCCCGTAAAACTATTGTCCATGCTCTCATTACGGCACATTTGGACTACGCCAACAGCCTATATGCTGGAGCTCCCCTCTATCTCATTGACCGATTACAAATCGTTCAAAATGCGGCTGCCAGGCTTATTGGAAACATCCCTGCCCGCAACTCAGTCAAAGCATATCGGAAAGATTTACACTGGCTCCCTATCGCTCGTAGAGTTCAGTTTAAAATCCTTACCCTTGCCTTTCGAGCCATTCACAGAACTGGTCCATCCTACCTGAGCCAAAGACTCAAACTATCGAAGTCTGATAGAAACCTAAGGTCCAATAATCTACGTCTACTGGTTGTTCCCAGATTCAGGCTAGCCCGGAGCGGTGGCAGAACGTTCGGTGTGACGGCGGCTAAATTCTGGAACGACCTCCCTCTGGACCTTAGGTTTATCGAGTCTGAGCAGATCTTCAGACGCAAATTAAAAACTTGGCTGTTTACCCAACCTTGAGTAGGAGGGCTTCTGCTACACTGGGCTGGAGGGCAGGACCCGGGATGCCTCCTCTGGTGATATTCTTGCTCTCTCAGCGCCGGGACACCCCCGACGGGGGTAGCTGCGCGCTTTATAAGCTTCTTAAATAAATAAATAAGGGGGGCTGTGCAGACCCCCTTCCATAGGCTCTTTGGAGCCCCAGGGACCACCACCTCCCCAGGTCTTTATTTAAAATTAAAGAGTGGGGCTATGCGGACTCCCTTCTGGGGTGGTTTCAATCCCCGGGACCATCCCCTCCCCAGGGCTAAAAATAAACAATAGGGCTGTGCGGCACTGTAGTATGCACTTATAGGCATCATATGGCTCCACCCCCTTCAAACACTGCACTGCAGTAGCGCCTCCTGGCACATTGAAAAGTGGGGATTTGAGTCCCTTTGGGTGGTAAGGCCCATTGGAGGCCAAGAACACCTCTGTCTCCTGTGATGGGGTCCAGCACAGCGGGATTGCAGTGGGTGTTTATAGCGCCTCATGTGGCCCTGTCCCCTTTAAACACAGCTCTCCAGCTGCACCTCCTGGTGCATTGTAAAGTGGGGATTTGGGTCCCCTAGGGTGGCAAGGTCTGTTGGAGGCCAAGAACACCTTTTTCTCCCGTGATGGGGTCCCATGCAGCGAGATTGCAGTGGAAGCTTAAAGCACGTTCTATGGCCCGACCCATTCAAACTCTGCTCTGTAGGAGTGCCTCCTGGTGCATTGTAAAGAGGGGATCCTCATAGGATGGTAAAGTCAGTTGGGGGCCAAGAACACCCCTGTCTCCCATGATGGAGTCCTGAACTGCAGCATTGCAGTGGGCACTTATTGCACATCGTGTGGCCCCCGCCCCTTTCAAAACCTACTCTGCAGGAGACAAATATAGCGGTGCTAAGGTCCAGGGATCCCAGTTCCAGAGAGAATTGCCCAGTTTATATGTAGCTTGTTTCTTACGGAGATTGGCTCGAGACACTGGACCTCTATGGTCTCAGGAAAAGTACATGAGAAACAACAAAATAAAAAAATAACACAGGATATAATTTGAACGTTTGGAACACTTGAAACAGAATTCTTTATGCCTGAACAAATAAAATAATAACCTGTACTTATCAAAGTACTCTGACTTTTTCTATCCTTTACTACTCTGCAGGAGAGCCTCCTGCTGAATTTCTAGGGTTTTGTGCGAGGAAATTCAGAACCTAACTATAACGTCACTGTAACGGTTTTTTTTTATTTCCCCGTCTATGGGAGAGCAGGATTGAATCAGCAGCACGCAAATCACCCCTCAGCTGAGCTGAGTGATATTAAATATATATTTCGCCAAATCCAATTAATTTTAAATAATAAACTACAATGATTAGCCTTTCCCAGCTTGCGGGAGCCCTGTTAATACCAAAGAGAAGAAAAGACAAAATTCATTAAAAATCAGTGGGTGTTTTCCTGATGCCTCCACAGCCAAGGTGACTGAGTAAACGAGACGATGACACTGACTGAGTCCCGCCGCCTCATTCTCCCTTCTCGGTTGTCTCGAACAGTCCCATTTGCATTCCCTAAATGACTTGTTTAAGAAAAACAAATATCAAAGCACATTTATCTGGCGCCCGGAAGGAGGCCGTGCAGGCAGCTGAGAGTAATGGACCATCAATGCGGCTTCCTCCACCACGGGGGGTGATAGGGGCCGGCGGGCGTTCCGTCATTCTTTGGCGAGTCTTACCTTGCGTGTGCGCACCAGCGCATGCTGTGCATTGCGGGCAGACGCTTCACAAACAGGCGTGGAAGAAAACCGTGGGTCTGGATTGTGAACAGTGCACAGGGCCGGACTGGGGAACCACAAGCCGCCCTGGCAAAAATGCTCAATTCTGCTTCCTTTGTCTTCTCATGCAATCTCTCTCTTTCCACCCATCCATTCTCTTGCTCTCTCCTTCTCGCCTCTCTTTTCCAACACTTATCGTTTTGTCTCTACTTTCCCATCTCACTCTCTCTCTCTCTTGAAGCCTCCTTGTGCCTGCTGCAATAAACCAGCAGCAGCCGTACTGGGCTTTTTAAATCGGCCTCCAAGGGCTCCAGCCCACCGGGGAAATGCCCTGTGAAATAAAAGGCCTGTCCGGCCCTGATAGTGTATGCTTACAGACGCACACAACATAAGGGCACGCATGCACACGTAATACATGCACAGATCAACACAAGCACAAGCCTGTTTTCACAAAGTGCAACAGAGACACAAATGCACACAGGCATTAATACGCACAAGACAACAACCTTGCAAAACTCTCTGCAGCAGGGCCCATATAGTAATGCCCATTACCGTAGCACAGGTCAAGAGCGTCAGGGGCAAAAGGTGATGTGCTGTGAGGGTGACAGTGTGATCAGTAGTGTAGCCAGTGTGTCATGGGCCCTAGTGCACAGAAGGAAATGCGCCCCCTGGCTGCTGTTTGAATCTTGAAATACAACAATACTAAAGGTCCAGTGGGCCCCTCTAACCTCTGGTCCCCAGTGCCACTGCACCATTGGTAGCTACGCCCCTGAGTGTGATGTGCCGTAAGGTAGCACAGGGTGTGCCCCTCAGGGGAGCACATAGTGATGTGCCACAAGAGATCACTTAACAGTATCCCTGGCGGAAGCATCGGGTGATGCTTCTCACTGAGATATTGGGTGATGTGAATCAGAGAAGCACTGAAACCTGTGCATAAGGTGAACATTTAACATTGTGCATCAGGGGAGTAATGGATGATGCATAATTCAGATGCAAAGGCGTGCATAAATTATTGGCACACAGAGTGATGTGCAACAGAGATGCGGTACTAGGAACCATGGGTGTACAAGGTGATGCACAGTAGCTGGAGCACGCGGATGTGCCCCATCTTATCATACTATGTGTGACACTGTCTGCCAGGCCTGGGTTTTTATCCAGCTCGTTGTGCATGCAGGGATTTTTTTAGCCAATACTTTTATTGTTACAAGCAAAACTACATGTCCTAGAATGCAAATGGCTTTTGCAAAAAAAAAAAAACAGACCAAGGCCATAAAATAGGTCTCAAGGAACAGGTGGACATGGATGATAAGATTTCATGCAGCGCCTTCTACCATTAGAATGGCACCGAATCACATGTGTTAGGCTTTTGGGAGTTCCAAATGTTAGTTGTGACAGGTTGTTTGGTTTCTTATCATCATGAGAGAGCTTCAAGTTTAGTATTGGATGGATGAAAAAACGTATATTTTTATTTTTATAATGTGTATTGTGACATACTTGTTTTTGTTATAAAGTTGTGTGTTTTTTCCTTTTCCCACATTGAGAACAAAAGGATGTGTCTTAAGTAAACCTTATTATGAACTTTTAGTCATTGTTCATATCCATTGATTTCACTAGTTGTTTCAAAATGTGATTTGAAAAAAACTGCAACTAAAATGTAACCATAATTTAGCAATTGTACATTGCCAGTCATTTCTCTAGACCCAGAAGAACTTAATTGGTTTCATTTGGTATGCTAATTAAGATTCTATAATGTATTCCACAGTCATACTTGTGAAATGCCTATAGTTGGTTGTACTTTTCCTTGCCAAACAACAGGCCTCCTCTAATAAATCTTCCAGGGCTCGTGGCAGGGCTGTAGGCAGCTGATCTAGTTTGTTTCATGACAAGCCTCTCAGCTGTCAATCACTGGTTAGACAAGGGCGTTGAAGTGCATGCGGATAGCACACTTGTAAGTCCATGCTTTCAACGTGATTGCAGTGAAGACAAAGCTTACATTCTCACCAATGAAAACAGCCAGTGTTTTTAAAAGGATGCCGTGTAGTGTCAATAATCACTTCAATTATGACGCTGGAAGCTCAACCAATCACAAAGCTGAAAAATCCTCTTCTCTCATCACAGTCCATATTAAAATGCCTCCTTCTTTTAACCTTTGGGTGGAAGGACTTCTGACCCTTGAGACAAAATATGAATAGATTAACAAGAGGCCTTTCTAGGTAGGTCCTGACAGGTCTCTATGCCGTTTCAGGCTCACCAGCCTTTGTGCGTGTTCTGTATTGGCCATATACCCTGTGCGCCATCTTGTTTCTCCCGCCGCTGCACAGTCTAATATCCTACACAGGGGGATGATGTTCATAGCCACGCAGCTTTCTGCCCCATCTAGTGATTGGTTTACCCAATTACATTCTCTTCCTGCCCTTTAGTGGTACCTACCACCAGCGGCGTTGCATGGGTTGCCAGCGCCCGGGGCAAGGCAAGTAGCCTTCCACTTTTCTTTTTTAATTTTGCACCTCTAAGAATGCCCCTGCACCCCTAAGAAGGCTCCTAAGATTTTTGCGCCCAGGGCAACTGCCCCTGTGGCCCTGCTCACGCTATGGCACTGCTTACCGCCTCTCCCTTAACTTTGTGCTTTTACTATCTTCCGTTGCGGACAACCTTTGCCACCTCTTTCCTGACCACTTCACCCTTACGAAGACTTATCCCTCAGACGAAAGCGGGACCCATGAATCCTATTTTGAGCTCAAGTCCATACTTTTCTTCATTATCCTCGTCCCTCTCAACACTATATAGACCCTCAGTGCCTTCATCTTCCTTCCACCAACTTCCCTTCCCAAGCACCTTCCTGCCAAGGAAAACTCTGTCTCATAGTTTTCTTGAGTCTATAAAGTGTTTATTGCAAGAATAACCAGTTTGTAAGTCAAAGACATTACCCATGGTGGGTCCCCATACACCTGCACTGGAGCCAAGCTTACACAGGAAGGGCAGGAACCAATTATAAATACTCAACTTTACACATGATTTCTTGTATCAATCACATGACTAAACTCCCACCAGGAATAAAAGTAGAGCTTAACTGAGCTCATGCGAATTAGATGAGCTTCATGAGTAATACAGACACAGTTTTGACTGCACAAGATGGTTTACAAACCAGACATCTCAGGTGCCAAGGATCAATGCACCTGGTCTTGGGGATGTGCATGTCCAATTGGCAAAGTCAGCAAGAACAAGAAAGCACAGTTGCTGCAGGTTACAGGTTCACTAAAATAGAGCAACACATATTTACATTTTAACAATGGCTCTTTTTGTGCACAGTTGTGTGCATCATCACACCAGTTCACTATTCATCAGATGAAAGTCTTCCTGCCTTTACCAGCTTCCTTATTTCCTAAAGGTTATTTTGAAAAGTCTGCGTACCCCTGTTATTCTTGTACTCCTGTAGAACCAAAATGTTTCCCTATTTGGATGTTTTCCGGGTGTCACCCTCTGATCTTGGTTAAAAATCATGCACACGCTCGGGATATTACTGTGTCTCCCTTTGGAGGATTAACTATACGGTACCCGATTTGGGTTTCCTGCTTAATCCATATTATTGTAGCGTTTCACAATCTTGCTTTGATTTTGCAATGAATCCTCTTCATTCACAACTTGTATGTAAAATTGATTTTATTTCGCTATCAAATTCATTTAGTTTGTTTGTATCTCTTTCCTCATTGAGGAAGCAGGGAGCACTCAAGTGTACCATGGATTCCTTGCTTATCACTTTCAGGAGTGAAGTGCCCATGCACGTTCAGCTCAGTACATTTGTTCTCCTATTCAAACGGAATTGGCATCAAGGGAGCACCTCTGTCGGAGTCAGTGGGCGTAAGGGGCCAAACACAGAGAGCACAGACCAAGACTCATATCCTGCTTACCCTGATCCAGGACCTGGAGGAAGGTGTTGCAGGTCGATTGGCTATTCCTGGAGAGAGCAGTGTTGTCCAAGCGGCTGAATACTTCCAACCCACCTCCTGCAACCTCCTGACACAGCCACATGATGAACCAACCAAAGACGCTTGTGGCAAAGATGGTCGGAAAGACTCACCGAGGGATGTGATAGCTGGATGGGTTCTTAATACCAGGGCCGCAGGCTAGTTCCATAGGCTGGAGGAGCGGCTGTATCTTCTGTTCATCTTTGTGGTGCTTTTGCAAGGGCAGGAGTTTATCTCTCAGTAGGCCTGGTTTCTCTTAGCTCTGGTCCTCTTGCAGTGTGATGTGTGGATCCAGGGACACAGTTCTAGGCATTCTACAGCTGTGTTGGTGATGAGCAGGAGTCGACACAGGTTTTGTCACCGGGGTTGCAGGGATGACTTTCGCTTGTGAAACTTAGAGTCAACCCAAATGGTGGGCTGCAGAGAGTGGCAGACTGCGGGAGGACTGGTTTGTTAGTGAGGCTTGAACCTGAGAAAGGAAGCTGTTTAGGCAAAGAATCTATTGTTTGCAATATATATTCTAAAGTCACATCATTGTACAGGTGCAAATAAAGCAAAGCTTTAGACACTGCTGGTGGACGAGAGAATCATTAGCTTGACCATGCTAATGTCACATGGACTCACCTTAGTCTTACGGTGAGGAGCGACCATCCTCGACATTAGGGCCAACAGTAGGGCATCAGGCCATTTAAGACCCCCATTCTTCACATATTTTAGACATTGTATATTTCAATGTTCCATTAAACTGTTCTACCTTTCCTTAGTACCCAGAGTGGTAAGCACATTGGAAATGTCATGTTACCCCAAACCTGATTGGGATTCCGAATGTATAGACGAAGTCTTATGTCACCCCCCTGGATATAGTGATAACATCAGCTTCTGCACAGGGATAGGCATCCTCCCAACCTGTGAATATAGATACCAGAATTAAAATACTAGGAGCAGCACTAGAGGATTTGGATGATGTTTATCTTGCTATGGACAATAGATCTCGAAAGGGCAGGATGGGCAGCTTGGGCTGTCTTGCTCTCACCAACATTGTGGGCTTGATGACAAGCAACAATAAGGTGCAGACAGCTGAGTGCTGAGTATCATCACGACCAACATGCGCAAGGCTATGAAACAAGCGAGGTAGATTAGGCAACATCTTTCTAAAAAAGTCCATCTCACCTTTCCCATCTTGAACACAGCGTATCTTGAAGCTAGTCACATAGGCACCTTGTCCAAAGCGCCTTTACATTTTCTCGAGCTTGCTCTTCCTGGTCTGCAAGATCCTACGGGAAAGGCATGAGTGGCTCAGCATTTTAGGAGACCTAAAGGGTTACACAAGAATTGTGATACAAAGCAATTCCGCCAGCAGCACTGTCAACAAAAGTGTCCCCCACTGGACACTTCACCCTGAATAGACTGGCGGGTAGCACACCCAACAAAGACTTCTTCTCTCTGGAGATTATGAAGATTAAACATCACCATACATGGGATCTTCTCTTAACAGGAGCACCTGTGGAAGATAGAACCTCCCGCTGCACCCACAAAAGGCAAGCATTGAGAGCAACTCCAAGGGAAAACATAGGACCGGTGAAAATAGTTACACTTTTCTGAGCAGTCACATGCATGGGAAAGGGCCAGAATGCACCTCAGATCTGTGACTGGGGGTGAGTGTCTGAAACGTTTTAGCGCTCCGTCCATCATTTCCTTGTGTTTTCACACATCATCTCTCAACCATTTCACGTGAGGTGCTGACAACGTACACAGCAAGGAGATTCGCCTCATCCTTTCTAAGGCAAATGGCATCAGCATCAATACAACTTCATAGTAAGACAGAGGTACATCAGTGAGGTGGGCAGTGGTGAGGATTCACTTGTGAGGTTCACCATCAAAGGAAGTGGGAAACAGTGAGGCTGGATCAGAAACAGGGCATTTGACCAAATATTGTATGTTGACAATCTAGACATATGTTGTGTTAAAATTGTAAGTAACAATGAAACCACAACATGACATGCAGAAACACTGAGGGATAATCCCAAAATGATATGTTCAGACACTTCAGCAAGATTGGCGGCCGCCAGCATAGAGATCAGGTGCAGAGGCGGTCCTGCTGCCTCAAACGCAGAGATATAAGACGCTTTCAGATTTATTTTGTCACCATGATCTGGGGCCACCACTCTGTGGGTAGAGCCCTCCCTCTCAAGACAGCGCAGAGTGGATGGTTCTGTGAAATCAGACAAAACTAAAGCGGAGGCAGAGGACAAAGCATTGTTCAGAGACAAAAAGGAGTTGTCTGCTTCTTTTGACCAAGGCAAAGGTTCAGGTGTATTTTTCTTTGCTAGACCTTTAATATGTTAACATAACCTAAAATCACGTGTTGACAGTAATCTGTCTTTCCTGGAAGAGTACACGTCAGATATACAGTAAGCGGCAACTGGAGAATGACTTGGATGTAATCAACACACAGGTTCCTTTCTCTTGCAGGGATGTCATGACCCAGTTGTCAAACACAGGGCAAGCATAACTGCTCCACATTTCAAGGAGCAGATAGAGGGGATAGCTGTCGAGTGAGAGCATGAGCAAACCTGGCTTTCAGGATGTATAGGAATAGAGAAGAAAGCAGAACATACGTTTGGGGAGAGCATGTACCCTACGAGCTAGGGCAGTCAATCTCAAATCTGGGGGACAAGGTTCGAGTCTCGGCAATGACGCACAACATCTTGTGAATCTAGGCAAATCACTAAGGGGCATATCAACAACAACCGGCGATAATTATCGCTAAGCGCACTTAGCGCTAGGATAATTATCGCCGGCTAGCGTTGATTTTTATCGCTGAGATAGCGTGCTATTAGCAACGCTTGTCTCAATAGCGATAAAAATCCTCACGCTAAGTGGCTAACGTGAGATTATCGCTGGAAACCCAGCGATAATCTCACGTTAGCTTGTTGATGGGGACAGACAAACTTAGCCATGATATCCTCCTTCCATAGGATATCATGGCCAAGTCAGAAAAATACCAGATGTAAAAAAGCAGCGTTAACCGATGTTAGCGCTGCTTTTTTTGTCTCTAACAGGGTTAGCGATATTCTTGATAATAGGAAAAATGTCGCTTAGCGACATTTCTCCTATTATTTTACTCTGGAATGCCCCCTTTGCATCTCATTAGAGATGCAAGGGGAAGCGAAGAGTAAAAGGGTGCTAACATGCAAATTTGCATGTTAGCACCCTGTTGTTGATAGGGTGCTAGTTTTATCTCTGCTTTTTTGGCTTTTAAACCAAAAAAGCAGAGATAAAGCCCTTGTTGATATGCCCCTAAATCTTCCTGTGTCGAACAAAAATGAATGTGTCCTTGTGTAAGCAACTGATGCTCATGTAAAGCGCTCTGATACCTGATACCTTTGGGTCAAGTTTGTGCTCTATAAAACTCAGGAGAAAAAATGCCATTAACAGTAATGTTTTAAGTTTTATTACTCAGACTTTAATGTTAAGGTAAAGATACGCGTTATGAATTTCAATTTCTGATTGATATGTTTTTAACTTCTTTTTATTCCAAACTTGACTGATGTTCTGGATGGTTTTTATTGGATTCTGATGTTTTAAAATTGTTTTTACCATGTTCTTTTATGGTTGAATATTCATCCGAATAAAGATTTATTGAACTTGAACAGTAAAACTGATGGTTGTAGGTGAAATACACAGAGAGATGGTACAAGTGGTCAACTGGGCAACACAACAGCTTTCACAGCTTCAAAGTCCTGTACAAAAAAACCGATTCAGAGTTTGGCAGAAGGATTAGTCCATTAAAAATGTGACAATCTGTCTACCTTATTACAGGTGTATTGTATGTTATGACATTTGTAATAAGGCGGCCGGGAAACCGTCATATTTGTGATGAAGTAACTTGTCTGCCAAACTTTAAATCAGGCCCTACGCTAATGAGTAAAATGGGAGCATTACAGATGCTGACAGTGGTGATCAAAGCCTTTTTTTTTTAAAAAAAAGAACTCCAAGAACTGGGCAAATCTCTGCTTCAACCACAGGCTGAAAGTCATATTGAGGTATCTGTGAGAGTTTCTTCATTGGGTTCAAATCATCTTAACAGGCATCGGCGTAGGAAGGGGGGTGCGGTGGGTGTTGGTCGTCCCGGGTGCCATCACAGAGGCGGGTGACAAAATGGCAAAAATATGTGTTTTTAAAAGAAAAAAATTACACCTGCAGCTGTAAGTATCTTATTATGTCTACTTTCTTTAATAATTTCAATATGGGTGGGATTAAGAAATTTTACGCCCCGGGTACCACCTGACCTTGCTACGCCACTGTTAACAGGATCCGCATTTAAGTTACAGCTCAGGGGTGTGCTGCTCCCTTACTCTGGAAAAGAAGTGCACTAACATCACAGTCATAGTTGCGGAAACACATTTACATGGATATCTGCATCAAAATAACATTCATTCTCGTTGAACACAACCAAAACAACACAGGAACACACCATCACTGGTGCAGCACACATTGCAGTTCAGCTCTCACAAAAGGACCCTTCCAGAGAGTTTGCTGGAGGGGTTGGGGTGAAAAGGAAGGCAAGTCAGTCTGAATTTGACTTTGGATGTAGACACAGGTTTAGCAACAGAATGAAGAACATGTATATTTGTAATGCCAATTGTATCAATCGAATAAGAGAAAGGAACTCCTATTGGGCAGATAGACTAGAACCAGGTATAAAACTGGGCCTTCTGTTGATAACACATTGTACCTAGTGTCCTTTCTTGTATAAAGGGATGAAAGCTTGTATAGTGCAGTCACTGCCTCTCAGACTGCCTTAAAATTGGGGTATCAAACAGCACATCGAGACAGTGGTCCCAGTGGATAGTTTCATATTCAAGGAAAAAACAGTACTTTTTAGTAAAAAGAATAGAAAAGACGTTGGGTACTTAGTGTTATGTGGGTAACAGGGACCCCCTGAACATGAGGAAATTGAATATAATTCCTAGGACAGGGTATAACACAGTGCAATAATAACTTCCTAGGCAATTAACATTTTTTGTATATTGCTATGTAAAGCGTGTCCAAATAGTATAGCCAAAAACAGTATTTAAAAATATCGCATTAATGTTTATTGTTAATATGATTCTCACAGAATCACGGGCAAAATCAATAAAAAAAGCAATTCAACAATGCATTTGTACATAGTATAAACATTCAATGTATTAATATTCATTAAACAACAGTTAAAAGTAGAAACAAATCAGTGGCCATATGATCATATTCTACGCGCGTTTCGGCGAAAAGTACGCCTTCGTCAGGAAATGCCACAATTCCTGTTGGTTGGAAAAAATATATTTAAATAAATGATATTACATGAATGATTTTGTGTTTTTATATCTTTTACATAAAATTGGCTATAAACTAAAAAAGGACACTTCACATACAGCGAGAATCTGTTATTCTCACCCGAGGATAGAGAGAAGGATGACATTAACATTTAAGATGATTATACGTGGAAATGATAAATATCTATCTAATGGATGCAGATGTGGACAATGGAACGTCTAACAATGGGTGAAAGCAGGAAGGGGGGGGAAAAGAAAAAGGGGAGAGGGTTGTTTGAAAGGGGGGGGAAGGGGGGTTATGTTTTAAAGAACAGAAAAGAAAAGAAAGGAGGGAAAAATAAAAAAGAAAAAAGAATTAGAACGGGAGAAAGGACAAGAAGAAAGAAAGCTGGGAGGAGAAAAGAAAGAAAAAAAGAAAGAACAAAAGGGAAGAAAAAAAGAGAAAAGAAAAGAAAGAGGAGAGAAGAAAGACAAGAAATGAGGGAGAATACTATGAGTAAAGGAGAAAGACAAAGAAAGAAGAGAAGGGAAAGGACAGAAAATGGGATGCGAAAATGATTAAGCAAGTGGGAGTGTGATGTCAAATACCGAGGCAGTTAGTTATTTGTGAACATCACTTAATGAGAAAGGTAGCCCTAATGCTAGACCCTGGAAGGATAAAGAGCAGTGCTTACTTCAAGATGTAGTCTAGCGAATGGATAACGGGTAAAGGATTTATCTGGAGGTGGTGTGAACAGTCTGAAATGACCAAGAAACAGGATGTAAGGAACTCAGTAATGATGTCCGCAAAAGGCTATAACACTTGGAGGAATCCTCCAGTACCTGATAGTTGATGTAATGCCTTTGACCATGTGGTTTCACAGTGAATAAAAAAACGTTGCCGGGTATTACTGGTGGTGGTCATAAAGCCTGTAAGGATAATAACATGCATTTGTGTGGGTGTAGATGGAACTTTATCAGCAACACCATAAAGAAGGTTTTCTTTAAAAATATATGAATTTACTTTGTATCGAATACAATGGAAATACCTGTTCTATCTGTTTAAATGGATTTTCACATGTAGCGATCAAATAGCTTGAATGAACGGAGTGTTCATTCATAAGTTCAAGGTATGTTCTTTATGCAGCAAGATTCTGGAGCGGGAAATCCAAAATATATAGTTAGGATAAATGTGTGCCTATGAGGATCGGGCATTTTCAAGGCTATAGCTGTTTCATTATTTACCTTTTGTTGTGTAAACCCGATGAAGAATTCACAGATGATATTTAAAATGATGTCGTATGGATGACGGGCGTCTGGTTTTAGGGACAGATATCCTAAAACAAAAGAAACAAGAAAGGGGGGGGGAAATTAATGTGAAATAAATATCTTCACGGTGGTGTGTGTATGACGGTTGTTAAACCAATAAAGTGGGTGAGTTTGGTTTAGCTCAGGTTAATGTTGTTAATTGCAGTATATTAATAATAATCATTTTGAGGCAAGGAATGATTACATGCCAACTGCAAATAAGGGAAGTGAAGTTAAATAGAGGCTGAGGGATGGATGTGAAGGGCGAATCTGTCACATCAGCGAGTGGAAGTTACATATAAATAGTTCGACAGCTTTTCAATTAAGGGATAAAGGGTTTGCAGGTTCAACTCTAGAGCGCTGGAAATGATCTTTACCTGATCTGCGGCGTGGTGGAGTGCCGATTGCTTCTTTGTGAACGTTTACTCAGCTGTGGATCGGGCGGATAAGCGATGATGGCGGGATTCGCGTTCGTTTAAATATTTAGGTTAAGTCAGTCTGATTGGATGTAGCTGACTGTGCGTGCTACGTGGGTAATGTGTGGGTGGAGTAAGGGCTTTTATCGTGGTGGATAGTAACGTTAGAACTAAGTTGTGGTTTAGTTAAGGGCACATGTGCGAGAAATTGACAGGGCCACCGTAGCAGACCGGACCTGACTTGTAAACAGTGGTCCCCGTGTGCATCCATAAGTACAGATGGATAAATATAGTTTATTGAAATCTCTTATTAATATGGATCTGTACATAGGTGCAATCTCATATGCACAGTGCACGATGATTATATATATTGGGATGGAAAGTTACATGAAAGGTGTTTAGTCTAATGTGTGATAGTGAGTGATGTCTGCAGACTGTGTGAGTATATTAATTAGAAACAGATGAAAAAAATAATACATTTTTTATTAATATATGTAACCGTAGTATCGGGGAATGGGAGCAGGTATGGGGTTGGTTACAGGAGGGGTTTGTTGAGAGGTCGGTAAGAAGAAACTCACATTAATGTGGGAAGAGAAAAGCAAGTATCAATTGTAAGTATTGCATCTTTATAACTTATGTATCTGATTAGATAATTGCATTTTCCCACGGCAAGTCACTATTCAGACCATTACGAAAGGTGTCTAAGGAAAAAATCCAAAACACTTCACGTTTTTTTCGGACTGCAGTTCCACCTTGAGTATCGGATGTTTTGATTTTTTCCAAAATGCACCAACGCAGATCATCTGGGTGGTGTTTTGCTTGGAGGAAATGTTTAACTAAGGGGGCTTGGAGTTTCTTAGTTTTAATGGCAGAACGATGTTCTGATATTCTGATGTGTATAGCTCTCCCAGTTTCGCCTACATATCCTAGTTGGCAAGGGCAGAGGATCAAGTAGATGACGTTTAAGGTCTTGCAGTTCCATAAGTTGGTTGCTTGGATTTTAAATCCATTGTGGGTTAAAGTGTCTCCAGGAATGATGGAGTCACAGGATTTGCAGTTTGAACATCTTATCGTTCCTTTGATGGGGGCTTTACTGTTAATAGTTTTTTGGATGAATGGTGGTTGGGAGTTGGGACTAGTAAATTTCGAGTGGACCAGGATGTCTTTAAGGTTCTTGTTTTTACGATAGGCATAAATAGGTTTTTCTAATTTATTCTGACTATCCGTGGTACAATTAAGGATATGCCAGTTGGTGTTAATGATGTGTTTTATTTTAGTGTTCAAGGTTGAGTGTTTAGTGACACATACAAGTTGGTGATTTGTGTCTTGTTTCTTGGGTCTTAATAGGTGATCCCTATCGTAATATCTGGCCCGTTTATATGATTCTCGAACGAGTCTGTGGGGATATCCTCTCTCTAGGAATTTCTTTTTCATTTCCACTGCTTGTCTGTCAAAGTCAGTGAGGTTGGTACAGTTGCGGCGGACTCTTAGGAATTGGGAGAAAGAAATGCTGTCTTTTTGACTTCTAGGGTGAAAGCTTTTGAAGTGCAGAAGTGTGTTTCTCGCTGTGGGCTTAACATGTAAGTCTACTTCCAGGTGGCCGCAGGTATTTTTGATTAGAATGTCAAGAAATTCTACCATGGTGGTGTGGCTATGTGCAGTGAATCGTAAATTGGGATCTGTGAGATTGAGCCATTGCAGATATTCAGACAGTGTATCTTCTCCCCCGGTCCAGATAAAGAAGATGTCATCAATATATCTGGACCAGTGGGAGACAGACTCAAAAAACGGGGCAATTCCATTGTGGATAAATTTATCCTCCCAGTTTGCCATGTAGATGTTCGCTATAGAAGGCGCCACCGAAGCGCCCATACTGACACCTTTAGTTTGATGAAAGATATGGTCCCCAAAACTGAAAAAGTTTTCGGTTAGGATAATGTGCAGACATTCTAGAATGAATGGTTTTGAGAATGGAATTTCAAATTTGTCGATAAACCACGACGTGGCTTCAATGGCTTCATTTTGGGGAATATTGCTGTATAAAGATTCAATGTCCAAGGTTACAAGAACATCATGGATGGGATTGAATGGTATGTTTTCTATTTTATTAATCATGTCTCTAGTGTCTTGTATGTGTGACATGATTTTTGAGATGTAGGGTCTTATAATATTGTCTATGAATTTGGATAATGGTTCTGTGATGGTCCCAATGGTGGAAACTATGGGTCTATATGGTGGCCGTTCTATACTTTTGTGAATTTTGGGGACACCGTAAATGCATGCTGTTTTCTTTGGGGAATAATTAAGGTAATCATATTCCTTGTTGGTAATGAAACCTTCATTGAGAGCAAATTTGGTAAGGCTGAGAATCCTTTTTTCTATTCTGGTAATAGGGTTGTTTCTGGTACTACGATAGAAATGTTGGTTTTCTAGCATTGTGAGCATGTTCTGTTCGTAGTCAACGGTGTTTAAGACTACAATGCCGCCCCCTTTATCACAACATTTAATTGTGAGGGTTTTGTCGTTGGTGATATTTTTCATGGCCAGAAATTCTTCTCTGGTTAAGTTGTAGATGGGTTTAGGTATAAACTTAAGGGTTTGTTCTAGTTGTTTCAGAACTATGTTTTCAAAAGTGGATACTTCAGATCCCACTTGATCTAGTGTTGGGATAAAGGTGGAGGGTAAAGAGAGTGTGTTATTTGTAGAAGTTTCATGGTCTGAATCTTTATGGTCTTGGAAGAATTTCTTCAGTCTAATTTTTCGGAAGAAAGCATGTATATCTTTATATAGTTCAAATTTATTTACAAAGGAGTGAGGAACATAAGATAGACCTTCTGCTAGGAGGTTAGTGCTGGGGGTGTCGAGTGGGCGTGATGATAGATTAAAGATGGGTATTATGTTCCCTGTTTCCAATATTCGCCGAAACGCGCGTAGAAGATGATCATATGGCCACTGATTTGTTTCTACTTTTAACTGTTGTTTAATGAATATTAATACATTGAATGTTTATACTATGTACAAATGCATTGTTGAATTGCTTTTTTTATTGATTTTGCCCGTGATTCTGTGAGAATCATATTAACAATAAACATTAATGCGATATTTTTAAATACTGTTTTTGGCTATACTATTTGGACACGCTTTACATAGCAATATACAAAAAATGTTAATTGCCTAGGAAGTTATTATTGCACTGTGTTGGGTACTTAGTGTTCAGTGTTATTTAATAACACTGGACACAGAATAATTCATACATTTGTTACCACAATATTAAAAACAGTGCCCCAGGAGGGGAGAGGAGAGGTAGGGCTGTGGTGATTTGGGGTGAGGATAAGGGAGTGAGTGTATGGAAGTATGATTCATACAATACAACATTTACACGAAAAGATGGCCCGAAAATAAGCCAATTTATTCACATAATATGTATAATTTCAAAAGCCATGAACAAATAACAAAAAACACAGTGATTCATCGCTGTTGATATGACTGGCTAATGTGTTCAAATGTCAACGTTTCGACCCCTACAGAGTTGTAGGTAAGTGAGTCTCTTACGCTGGGGTCTTTCTCAGGACAGTGGTGCTGAGAGGGGGGGAGGAAGGGTAGATACCCTGGACAGGTCTTTGTTGGCCTGAGCGTGAAGAAGATGGGCGTGTGGGCTCCAGTGAGGAGAGCGAGAACAAATACCGCCGCTCCGTGATCGGTCTCCCTCCGTTCGAGTGGAAGGTCCCAGTACTGAATTGGGTTTACCCTTCTAGGTAATTAAAATTGGGGAGCATTGTTCCTGAGAGGTGAAGGAAAGCCGACTGTTCATGCTGATAGTGTGTGGCCTGGTGTTGATTCGGCCTGTCCCACTTCAAATGTCCCAGCCCACAACTATTTAATTAAGTGGTATTACCAGACAGAGTAGATTTTCATCTTCACCTCACTTGGCCCCTCCCAACTGTTCCATCTCTTTGTCCATCCTGCCCTCCTGTGTCCCTCCCACTGACCAGCTTCTTGAAAGATTGCACCTGTAAATACATCAATTCCGATTCATTAGACTCTTTCTCAGTGGCGTAGCAAAAGGGCAGGGGGGATCCGCCCCAGGCACAACAAGTTTCGTAGGTGGCGGCCTCCCCCCTACGCTTTTATCTGCAGTGGTCATTGGGCGACGAACGCAGGAATCGACAGCACCCGCCCTGCTCTTACCGGTGGCCACTGCTACAGGGCGGCAAAAGCAGTTACCGCCATGGGCAGCAAAAGATCTAGCTACGTCACTGCATTTTCTTACTTTCTTCAATAGCTCCACAATGATTTACCACAGTTACCAGTTCTGACAAATTCTTATTTTGCCAACCCACATATATTGCTCTCAATTGCTCTAGTACTTTTGGTAAGAACCCTGGACAAAGGCTGTCCCCAGCATCTCTTGTGAAGTTTCTGCAGTGTTCAGAATACCTATATGTGGCTTTCAAACAATCTCAGAAACCAGCAGGAGCCTCCCCAATATTATGTTTACAATTATTAAACTTGGTCCAATCAGTTTTTATTGAGCACACCTCAGTCTTAACAAAGCATCTATGGCAGTGGCTAATGCAGCACGGTTATTACACTCAGACAAAGCGTGGAATTCTCCCCTAAAAAGCTGGGGGTTTCTTGTATTTTGCTGAACTGTTGATATATGTCATAATGTAATATTCAGAAGATTTCAAAGAGAGCTGTAAATGTGTGTGGTGAATCTACCTTATCCTTTGGGGCCTGGATACAGTCTTAAGTAGGGATTCCCAACCTGTGGCGCCCGCACCCTCAGGGGGTGTGAGATGGCATTTCAGGGGGTGCGAAAACGAGGGAAAGTATGTACTGTACGCATAAAAGGAATCGGGCAAGACTTTTGTAGGCGGTGCGGACATTTATCAAACATTTCCTAGGGCTGCTGGCATAGAAAAGGTTGGGTCTTAAGCATGGGGGGACTTTGGGGTGGATACAAGAAAGAACACTGGTGCCAAAGCGCCGGGATGCCCAAGGGTAGCTGCGCGCTATATAAGATTTTAAATAATAATAATAATTGTCACATCCCTGGAGACTGGGCACACTTTCCAGGTATCTGGCCCTTCGCTCAGTAGTCAGCCACAGAGGATGCTGAAAAGTAATCAGAATGTATTCTCCATCATTCCGAGCCTGCATCTCAGAGCAGGGAGGCACTGATCGGGACCGCGCTACAGGTGGCAACTGGGGTGTTGTGTTATTCTCTCATCTAGTCCTTATGCTAGATGCACTACTGTCATTCATGCCACTACTTGCTTGGCCTTCCATGCTAGCTCAATACTTTCTAACTCCCCTCCAGCCTGCACATTCCTTTTAGCTGCACTGTTTCCAGCTGCTTATGCTGGTGCGCCTCTCCTCAGAGAAATGGGGACACAAGCGTGAATTGTATCCCTCATGAAGCTGATTTGAAGTGTTACTTTTTCTTGGAAGCTCTTCAAACTCTTTATTCATGATTCCTGGTGTTTCATAACTTTCTCCTACTAATTCAAGAAATCCACCCATTGCTCTGGGGCAGTGTTATCCTTGGAGTCTTTTAGTCTTTTTTAGGTCGAGCCTGAGTCAGCGTGCATGTGCTGCTCTGTTGAGCTGCTGCAGTGAAGTATGGAAGAGAAGCCCCGCCCACTCTCCGCCCATATTTGTCATTGGCTTGTGCCATTGTCCTTCGTAAATGCAGGCTACTGATTGTTTAATAGGCTTGCAAGTCCCTTCTTAGTACCGCCTTGTCTTCATTTGTTACCTCCCATGGCTACTGGCCCCTTCACTTTGGTTGTTACACGGTACGTGTTATTTAGTCTTGTAAGCACTAGTTTCTTGATTGAGTTTCTTTTCCTGCAGGCACGGCGTGCTTTTCTTACAGTGCGCGCTTTCACTTCTCAAGCAGGCGGGAAACTTGGCGGCCACTTCTTTGCTGCTCTCTGCTGTCGCTCTTTCCCGGGGCTCCGCGCTGCAGGTAAGAAGGAGAGGAGGCTCTGCTCGCACCAAGGGCTGGGATGGAGGGTTCTGGATGAGAGTTCGCAGGCAGGACCGGTAGCAACTTCCAGGCCAGGGGTACATGATCTGTGCCTGGAAAAATTATTTATCAAACATCCTGTGCCCTGCCCCTCACCCCAACCCCAGCAGGACTGTCAGCCAGCTGATGCTTCAGGAGTGCAGATCACTCCAGGAGCGCAGCTCACCCCAGGAGTGCTCCACTGCCCGGGCAGAGTGGGAGCCGTTAACACCTCCTAGCGCCTGATCCTGCTTTATTTCATCCCATTTTACAGTGGGTTGGTTCCAAGGCTATCGGGCGTTTTGGTGGGCTGCCAAGCTGGGGGCCGATTTCCCTGTGGTGGGGGCTGATTTTGTTGATAGGGACCTGCATGTGCTTCTAAAGAAAGAAAGCAAAACAAATGATTTTAAAGCATATTTTAAAACCATTTGGTTTTTCATTGCTTACTTAGAACTGCCCTGTAGCCAGCCCGGCCCTGGTTGGTTCCCCTTGCAGATCGCATGGGTTGTACACCTTCTGCAAGGCTTTCCAGTGCCGCTTGGAGGGCAGAGCCAGGATCCAGTGCCTGGAAGACTTCTTACCTGTGCAGTGCCAGTCAGGTTGGGGGGGTACCCGATCTGCATAGCGGAACTGCAGCTTTTGTGGGACGAGAGGACCAGCGGGCAGCTCCTGTCCAGCCCTAAGCTGTACCTCCTGCCCAAGGACACCCATGGGCCGGAGCAGTGAGCACGGACACCACACTATGTTTTAGCATGGCACCCCCTGATTTTTTTTAATTGCCGCTTTCCACCGTCGCTCTTTCCTAGGGTGACCAGACATCCCGGATTTCCCGGACGGTCCCCGTTTTTGGAGAAGTGTCCTGGTGTCCCAACACTCCAAATTGTTCAAATGTCCCGGTTTTTGGGTAGTACCTGGGTCATGTCCCGTTTTTTAAGGGAGGGTCGGGTGAACCTGCACGTAAATCACAGTGTTGTGCAGGCTCACATTTCGACCGGCTCTCTTAGAAAGGGGGACAGAGTTCAATTAATTCTTTAAACTCTCCTGCTGTGCTGCTTCGCCTCATTTAAGCAGCACAGCAGGATTTACTAAGGTGTGAATCGGGGCTGCAGAGGCCATAGGGCAAGGCCAGGCCCACCAGCAGCCGTACCCTGGAGCTCTTCCCAGAACGGGCGGTAAAGTAATGAAGTAATGTGAAAATATTTTTTTTAAAGAACATATATTTTACAATATGTACTCTAACATGTTTAAACATGGCGCCTGCTTGGGTAGTGCAATAATCTTCTGCTCGCAAAACAAACTCTTGTCCTTCGCCTATGTCGATGTTTACAATGACTATTTTAATGTGAAAAAATGGCGCTCTGTTATAGTCAGAAGTTGTTCTTATTTCTTTAAGGACAACTTGTCAGTTCCGCGCGCCTGCCCTCGTGCGCTATTGTTATTTGATACGCCATTCATTCTGGAGTTCTTGTGCTTCTGCTAGTTTGACAGTTGCAGCGGGAACACCAGGATGAGCGGTTGTGGGTTGTGCTACCTATCATGCATGTAACCAATAAAGGTCTTCAAACCTAACCTTCGTTCAAGAACCATCATTTCTACACAAGAACCCTCTTTCAACATTTGGCGACGATTCTGAGGAAAGAACCTTCCCTTCCCATCTATTTTACCACGGAAAATTTGGAAACTAAACAACTTACCAAGGTAAAGCCTTTCTTAGCTTTGAGCTGCGCATTTAAAAATCCTGGTATCCCACTTATCATAACAACCCACCGACCGACTCCAACGCTCAAAGCAAACAATTTCAAGCAATGTACTTCAAGCTACGTACTTCTAGCAACCTTAAGGATTGTAACTAAGAAAACCATTCAAGAACTTTTCGTATGACTATCGATTTCGCATTGTTACACCACTTCATTTATCGCTCCAACTCAAGTATGCAAGTTTTCTTAAAACTGCCCTCCCGTTTGCCTGCCACTGTTCTTTGACAGAGTTCAGGCACTGATGTCCTTGTTGTCCGTGTAATTCGAGAGACATTACGCTACGCTTTCCGCATTATCGGCAGCCGGGCAGTGAACCAGTATGGCCCATTCGATCTCAACCTTGTGATTAGTTCCAGCAGGAGTCACACCACAGGTGAGCTTATCCTCCTCCCAAGAGTGACTGCCACAATGACTTCTCATGTGTGGTGCAGCACCTTTCCTGAGAAGATGTACGTTTTGGAGCACCGGAGTCTGAGTTTGCACGTTGTGTGATGGGTGTGGGCACTTTATTTTGGTATTTCGGTGAATCAATTGTCTGCCGTTACACCTTGGCAGTTGGTTTGCTTACTTTCAAACATTCCACGAGTTTCACACCACGTGAACCCTCTCAGCACACACAGCGTTACCTTTCTCATGCTGCCTGCTTCGCTCCACTGTGACGTCTGTGACTCATTTCTTATTGCTGCTGAACGACGCCCAGCTGATTCAGCGTCCCGTGAGCCATCCGGCACTGCGTGCTGTACGTGCTGCCATCTTGGCTTTTCTCCGCAACTCTGCACTGGAACCACGCTGTCTCCTCAAGTTCATCTTTCACCGCGTCTCCTGCCAACCACGTTTTACCAACCACGCATTGCATTAAAGTTACTGAGAACTACTTTCTCCAAGTTTTCTTCTGCCCTACATCAACTGCGTGCCTCCATTTTCTTCTTTAATAATTGAGGCAGAGCAGATATAACTGTTTTCAGCACTCACCGATCTTCGCATTTTATGGATGTCTCCTACCAACCTTATTCTTCAGCTACAATGTGAGACATTGTCATTCAGCAGACGGGGTGAATTATCCAGCAAGACTACGGTGACCACTTTAATTATTTTAAATTATTGTTTTCTTGGGGACAGTTTTTCTTCTTTCCTTTGTATTCCGTATAATTCTTTTATTGAATGAGCCTAATTGTACATGTGGATCTGATCACTTTATTTCTTACCACAATCTTCTTTAGGTATTCTCCATGCGACTGATATTCTTAGCAGTTATATTTAATACAAGTATTTCCTTAATATCTTTACGTTCATATTTGTAATAAGTAATTTCATGATTTGCATGCTCAGTTTGTTCCTGCTGCCGTGTGTTTAATTGTCACACCTTTACATCCAGCTAGCAATTGGTGTAGTTCTACGGTGTTACATTATACTGTCTGGCATTATATGCCAAATGCCACACCTACGTAAATATTGCAGTTTTTATATTTTTCACATACAATAAGTTCAGTGTGCCATGTCCACACTTCATAGGTACTTTATATTTGCTTTGTTCAGTGTGCCATGTCCACACTTCATAGGCACTTCACATGTACATTTTGTTTTTTCAGTGTGCCATGTCCACACTTCATAGGTACTTCACATGTACATTTTGTTTTGTTCAGTGTGCCATGTCCACACTTCATAGGTACTTCACATGTCCATTTTGTTTTTTTTCAGTGTGCCATGTCCACACTTCATAGGTACTTCACATGTACATTTTGTTTTGTTCAGTGTGCCATGTTCACACTTCATAGGTACTTAACATGTACATTTTGTTTTGTTTAGTGTGCCATGTTCACACTTCAGAGGTATTTTACATCACATCTGCGCATGTGGTACAAGTTGTTTGACCGTTCCACTTTACGTGGATTCGTCACTTAGTATGTATTCTAAAATTTACCAGTAGTTTGACCTTTCCACTTTCTGTGGATTCGTCACTTACAATGACCGTTCCATTCTCTTGTGGATTCGTCATTTACTCTTCAGTGTTTTGCGGTTTTACTATTTTTCTTACTATTGCTGTACATTAATTCATTTAGCTTTTTCGGTCTCCACCTGTCCTTCACTCTTTTACTGCTCCCTGTACTTCTTTCATCATATCACTTCTTCAACTGATTACTTCAACCCTGTACTTTACTCTTGTTAGCCTGGCCAGCTCTCACTATGTTTGTTCTTGGGTTGTTGTTTTATTTAATTGTGTGAGGGAGTGGGTGCTTATCTTTTGTGAGAAAGGTGCATGAGGTGTTTGTATTTATCTTTCCTGCTGTCTTTCCTGCCTTTCTCCATTCATTTTCATAGACTATTATTTTCATCATATGCAACTTCTGTTCCAATGCTCATTTCTGTTCTCTCTTCATTGCCTTTGTCTGCTCTGTGCGTTTTGTTAAATTTGACTTTCGCAGTGTTTGCTAATAATGCTCCTTTTCTTTTCTGTCAAAAAAAAGAGGGTGATGTTATAGTCACAAGTTATCCTTATTTCTTTAAGGACAACTTGTCAGTTCCGCGCGCCTGCCCTCGTGCGCTATTGTTATTTGATACGCCATTCATTCTGGAGTTCTTGTGCTTCTGCTAGTTTGACAGTTGCAGCGGGAACACCAGGATGAACGGTTGTGGGTTGTGCTACCTATCACGCATGTAACCAATAAAGGTCTTCAAACCTAACCTTCGTTCAAGAACCATCATTTCGACACAAGAACCCTCTTTCAACACGCTCCTACATTGTGAGCAAGGTAGTGTCAAGCTGCCAAAACCCGTAAATGTTGTCGTTTTAAATAAATCCGAGTGATTATTATCTCATGGAGTGCTGGTTGATCTTTGCTGCAAGCGGTGATCTCATTTAAGATTATATATATATATATATTATCTACTGACGGTCGCCAGTAGATAGTTATAGTTAGGACCATGTTTCCATAGGAAATCTAAAAATTCTATTTTGAATAACTTTGGCGCCGGTTGACGAATCCTCGCAAAAGTTTCAAAACTAATGGGGCGCTACGCTCCGCTCCTACCCTGAAAGTCTCGGGGTGATTCGTCAAGCGGGGGCTGAGAAAAAAGGGGGGTCCCAAAACGCGTTTTCCCCATGCATTTTTCCATAGGACCTTTAGACACAGCTACAGCCCGAACGGCTGAACAGAATTACTTGTAATTTGGCAGAGAGGTAGTCCGCAGGTCAAGGAAGTGCCTTTTGTAGGTCTGGTGTAAATCTGTTCAGTAGTTCCTGAGAAAATAGCATTTAAATCAATATATATATCTGTAAGCGCGCTCCGTGCAGGGTGTGCGCATAGTGAAAAACCAGAAAAAAAATTAAAAAATAAATACATAACTTAGCATTTAAAAAACCGTACAAATTCACTGAAAAAACCATAGGTTTCACACACGTTATAGTTAGGAATTATCATTTACAAAACCTTGCAAATTCACTTGAAAAACCATAGGTTTCACACATGTTATAGTTAGCTGTACATTTCACTCGTAAAAAACCAATGAGATTCCACGTTATAGTTAGATCAGGTAACTATAACTTGCGCGACCGCAATCCACAATGTGTAATTTCAGATGTCATCATTGATGTCATGAGTGATGTCACTGACCATGTCATGAGTGATGTACTATGTGACGTCATCAGCAGTTTATTGTGGGCGCGCAAGTTATAGTTACCTGATCTAACTATAACGTGGAATTTCATTGTTTTTTTACGAGTGAAATGTACAGCTAACTATAACATGTGTGAAACCTATGGTTTTTTAAGTGAATTTGCAAGGTTTTGTAAATGATAATTCCTAACTATAACGTGTGTGAAACCTATGGTTTTTTCAGTGAATATATATATATATATATATATATATATATATATATATATATATATATATATATATATATATATATATATATATATATATACTGATATATATTTGTATATAAGAAGTCCTGAGACCTAATAGAACATTTAGTCCTATTTCTATTT
This sequence comes from Triturus cristatus, assembly GCF_964204655.1. Lineage (NCBI taxonomy): Eukaryota > Metazoa > Chordata > Amphibia > Caudata > Salamandridae > Triturus > Triturus cristatus. The sequence continues at coordinate 1,655,294,095 of NC_140590.1, read as the reverse complement.
CAATGGCTGTGCCCGTCCCGGTTTTTCATTCTGTAAATCTGGTCACCCTAGCAGTAGACCCCAGAGTCTGAGCTGTGTATACAACTGCACTTTTCATACTGTAAGCAAATCTGCAAACAGAGTGTAAGCTCCTCCTGTGCTCTGGGGACAGTGCGTGCTGTATGGCCTGTGCCACCATGGGGGGTGGGGTAAAGAGACTGTTGCATTATAACCCTTCTCTGTGGGAGTTCGAGCATTGTGCGGCAGTGTGAGCCCCCAGGGTTGCAGGACAAAGGTGACCACCCTCACCTCATTGCGGCTGCAAGTTTGTGCCCGTGCCTTTACCCGGGGCAAGTAGACCTGTGCTGCGCATGGAGGGGGGGGGGGGGGGGGTGGTTGCGGTTTCTACTACTGGGCAGGCCTCCAGACCAACTTTTTCAGCTCTCCGGAGTCCTGGCCAGATCTGCTTTCTCACCCTGCTCTCCTCCTCATCACGGCAGCTGGGCTCTTTGGCAGAAGTTGGTACGCCTGATGCTAACTCCCCACCCTCACAGCTGGATCGTGGGTGCCAGAACTTGGACAGCCCCTTTCTACCAGTTGTTGCCTTATCCTGCCCCCCGTCGACTAAACTGGTCCCCAAGTGATGGTGGCGGCTTTGGAGATGACATGTCTAATCTCTGAGGCTGCTAGCATTTGCAGTTTTTTCACAGTGACATTTGGGCATTTAATATGTGAGAGATGGTAAAATACTGTTTTTCATCGCCTTGCAAATACTCCTTTATATACCCACGTGCCGTATTGTGTCTTGGCTCTGGTCAAACTTCACTGTGAAAGGAGAGCTCATCTGCGCATGATTGGCTTTGGTGATACTACACAGAAATGCATTCAAGTTTATTGTCACACACCGTCTTGAGCCATCCTCTTATCCAGGCTTCGAACTGTCTAGCTGTAAAGTAACTTTGGGTTTTTGGTAGGCTTCCAAAAGGAGGAACGGGACATAAGTTGCCCAGTATTGCTTTATTCCCGAACTTCCCCAATATTCCAGCACAGTTAGGAGCAATCTAGTGCATGAGCCAACAGTCCTGGTGTCTGCAGAGTAAATTTGCAAATTTGAAAATTTTCAAAGGCTACTTGTGGCCCCAGTGCCTTACATATATTTAGCAGTGTAATAGGACGGGATAGCTCTGGTATTGTAAGTTCTGTGTCTCTGTCTGCTATGAAGACTAAGACCGATTACTCATCGGCTGAGGACAGCCATTGATGTAGTGGCCCCTGCATGAAGGCAAAGGATAGTGGATAGAATAAAGGGTGCCCCTTGGTATACCGAAGAATTGAAACGTGGAAAACAGGTCCTTCGTCAATGCGAAAGGCATTGGCGGAAATCATATGCGCCATTGGCTCGGCAAAACTACAAAATACAACTAGCCCTTTACAAAGCATCTCTGATTGCTGCAAAGTCTGCACATTATGATTTGAAGGTCAGGGAAGCCACTGACACCCAAAAGGCGACGTTTAACGTACTCGGAGAGTTGAATAAAAAGAAGATATTGAGGTCAGTCGCTAACCAAGAGGACTGCGACAAGATACAGGACTTCTTTTTAACCAAGGTTATAGAGATCATTAGGGAAATAGGCAATACTCGTATTAGTCAGTGTCCTTTCCCGGTGCTTGACCCACCAGGCTTTGAGGCAGGTACACTTTCTGTCTTCCCTGCTCTCGATTTAAACAGTCTAGTCCATATTATGACTAAAGTAAAGTCTGGGTCACCAGAAGACCCTAGCCCTCCGAGGGTGCTCAAAATGGTCCTCCCAGTGGTAGGGCAAGAGATACTGGCCCTACTGAACTTGTCCTTGGCAACAGGGAAGGTCCCACACAAATTAAAGGAAGCCATGGTAACCCCTCTGCTAAAGAAATCAGACCCGAAGAATCGGAAGAATTTTCGACCTATCTCCAGACTGCCATACCTGGCTAAAGTGCTTGATCAACATGTGCTTAAAGTGCTCTCATCCTTTTTGGAAGAGCATCAGCTGCTACATGCCAGGCAAGCGGGATTCAGAGCCCACAATAGCACTGAGTTGGCGATGCTCTCAGTGCTAGATGAGCTACTGATGACAGCTGATAGGAAGTCCCCTTCGGTGCTGAGCCTATTGGACCTCTCAGCCGCGTTTGACACGGTGAACCACGAACAATTGGTGGATCCTGTCCGTTGGCTAGGAGTAACTGGGACAGTCCTCCAATGGATTGCTTCCTTTCTGGAGGGTCGGTCCCAAAAGGTCCAAATAGGGGAACGTAAATCTAGTCTTGGCGCCTTGCCATGGGGAGTTCAGCAGGGCTCTGATTTGTCCCCTCTGCTTTTCAATATTTATCTCCAGCCTCTGATAGCAGCATTGGCTAAACTGGATTGGCAGACATTTATCTATGCCGACGACACTCAACTAATTGTCCGCATTGATAATTCTTCTCAGGCACAGCTCAAGGTACAGAACATCCTTCGGTTTACTATGAATTGGATGACTCTGAATTCACTCAAAGTAAATTCGGATAAGATGGAGGTCCTTGCTATTGCTACAGGGGCTAGCACCTGGTCCAGTCTCTTCTGGCCACAAGAGCTTGGCACTACTCCGATACAGGTGCCAGTGGTGAAGAGCTTAGGTATCAGGTTAGACTCCAAGTTAACGATGGATAACCAGGTGGCTGCTGTAGTGGGGAGCTGTGTGGGATTGATGAGGCAATTAAGGAAACTTGTACCCTTGCTGCCTTTCGCTACCATGCGCACTGTGGTGTCGGCGTTAATCCTGTCATGCCTGGATTACGGCAACCCAGTATACCTAGGACTCCCCGATAAACTTCTGGGGAAACTTCAGGTGGTTTTGAATGATGCAGCGAGACTGATCCTTAAACTGCCGAGAAGAAGACATGCCACACCATTGCTACGGCAGTTACACTGGCTCCCTATTAAGCAGAGGGTCAGGTTTAAGGGCCTGTGCATTGCACATAAGGCTACGTATGGAGCGGCGCCTAGCTACATCAAAAACCGTCTGAAGCCTTATATGCCTGGCTGTTGTCTTCGTTCATCAGGGACACAACGGCTGCCCTGTCCGTGCTTTTACAGAACCACCTTGGGGGGTTGTGCCTTCTCGGCTGAGGTTCCCCAGATCTGGAATAAATTACCAGAAAGTCTGCGCGGGGAGACAACTCTCCTTCTATTTAGGAAGAAACTCAAGACCATCCTGTTCACCGAGGCGTTTGGATAAGTTCACCCCAATTCTGCCCTATCAGCAAGTGATATGACATCCCCGGTTCTTGGTAATGGCGCTTAGAGACCGTTGGTGATTTGGCACTTTACAAATAGTAATCTAACATAACATAACATATTTACGTATGCACTTTTCTTAGTCATGCCCCACTTGTTGATGTATCGAGCTGCTAAGTGGTGAATATACAAATCTGTCTACAAGCTGTAGGAACAGAGCGTTTTTCAATTGCAAACGTTGCAAATTATGAATTTCAAACGACCTTTCCTAACTATATTGGCTAAAACCTGCAGAGTGATGCCCCGGAAACCACCAGTTATTTGAAGATTTGCCACTGCATCTACAAAAATTCTCTTTCAATCAATCAATCATGGGGGGGAGGGGAGGGGAGGCACAGGGTCCTGTCCATCAAAGAGGAGGTCTATCGAAGAGCCATGTTTTGAGGTCCCTCGTGAAGATGTGGAGTGATGTCGTCTGACTTTGCAACAGTCAAGACGTTCATGTTGAAGACATTCCTTGTTTGCCCTCTGAAAGCAATGATTTAGTTTCGTTTAAGTTATTCCTGCATAGAACACTGCATACTGGTTACACAAGGAACAGATTTGTGCTTAAAGTGAAATCAAGCCTGTTTGGAAAGGTTCAGCACAGCATATGTATCGCTCACTCACGTGCTAAAAAAAAGTTTGGTAAAGAAGGTTATAAATACCATCAGTGTTTCTGTACCAGCCTAAATGCCCATCTCAGCTGGCGTGGTAATAGACATGCCTAAAATTTGTATGGCAGGTAACTACACCAATAAGAATTCCAGTTATTGTGCTTACGGTGACACCACTTGTCTTTCACCACATTGTTAATATGTCTAAATACATAAAATGTACTGATGAACTCAAAAAATAGCAATGTGATTTGCTGAATTTGCTTCTTATGGGCCTGTCAGTTATCATTCTTTGGACTAAGCTGACAAGCCGCCATCACACACCCCGTGGCCCCTTCTCCAAGATTCCATTGTCAGATTCATCACAAAGCACATTGTAACTGCAGACTTTAGTGTGGAGTAACTTAAGTACCATGTGTAAGTAACGACGTAGTAGTGCACAGTGTCAGTGTGTGGCCTAATGTATAACTGACCCTTCCCCCAGCTCAGTCAGCCTTACATACCTAAGCCTGACATACAATGGACTCTTCCACGGCTCCGCTGGCCTGTGTTGCATGGCTAAATGCTTATAAGGTCCAAAAGGCGAGACCGATTGCATTGCAAATGCTTGTTCTAGATTATCTGATCACTGAACATCAAAGGTGCCTTCCATGGGGAAACACCATTTTCTGTCATTTTCAGTACATTAAACCTAGCTCATTGGAAACCTGCACATCCTTCAGCCATGCGGGTTGTACATGGTATGGGTGGAAGTCCCTCTAGTTTGAAAATTATCCTGTTTTTGTTCGCTGGTTCCAAATTTCATGTATCATACCATCACTCTCACCAGGGAAAAGTTTGTTGTCAGTCTGAAGCTTTGCATAGCAGCTCCTTCCTGTAGAGCAGTGGGGTGGAAGCTGTCAGGGTAAATGTAAAGGGAGGGTTTCAAAGCTTTCCCCTCTAGGTCCAGCTTACCTTTTTTTCCCTATGTGGAAACAATTTTCTGGATGGGAAAAGACCATTCTGCTCATGCTCATCATATCTTCAAGTTGTGCCCGGGAAAGCCTTTTTTCTATGCCTGGCCCACGTTGGCTAATCCTATGTAATTTCTGGCATTTTGTGTAACGAATGTTATGCGAAAGGCCAGAGATTACGCCATTAGGCCATATTTTGTAACTGAGATTTCGTTCTGGTAAAAATCCTATCCTGGGGAGAGGATGTGGTCCGTCGGCTAGACTGTCGACTTTGGTGCTGGAAACCAGGGTTCGAGCCTCGGGGTCGCGTCCACACCCTGTGATTCTGGGCAAATCACTTAATCTCCCTGTGCCTGAATGTGTAATGTAAATACGGTGCTATGTAAAGCACTCCAATACCTTCGTGTCGAGTTCGCGCTATATAAATATGCAAACAAAAAAATAATCCTGAGAGCACCCGAACAAAGCGTGCAAATGGAATGTGAGCAACTGTTGTTGGCATCTCATGCATTTTTGCAGTGCTTTTTTTTAAATCATGAACTGCATCCTTGTGTCCAAAATGGACGAGGGGATGCATTTCACACTTAAAGATAGCACAAAATGCTGAATTGTCATTGTGCATTATAACTAGGGCTCCCGGTTTTATGGTATGTATTTTTTCACCATTTCCATCTGTATTTATCCATATTAATTTTTTGCTAATTTTATCTGTTTTTATCCATGTTTATTTTGGGTTTTGTGGAAAAACTAAGTTGAAATTAGTATATTTCCACATTCATTTAACCAATACATTTTTGAAGGTCGTTTGCATGCTTTTGCATGATTTCAGAATCCGGTACCTGGGCAACTCCTTTTTTTCAGTTTCATCACATGATCTCCACTGGTACTGTTTACGAAAACCTACAATGTTATACTTTGCCTGTGCTTGTGCGTTTTATGCTCATGTGGGGTGCTGCGTGTTTCCTGTGTGTCCTATTTCTGTGACCCACAGAAAAATTTATCTTCTGTTAACAAAGAATTTCAAACTTTGAATTTGAGTGTGGGTAAATTTTCGTTAATAAACCTAAGCTTAACACGATTAATGAAGGATAAATTCTGTTCTCCTCAGGAAAGAGTTTAAAGATTTGTAATGCATTGAAATTCATCTTTTCAAAGATACAGTGAATTGAAATGAAAACCCTTTGAGCAAAAATTCAAATCCAATTAAAATGAACCAATGAATGTTTGAGGAAATGTTTAAGATTAAAAATGAATATTATTTTAATGAAGAATGAAGTCCCTTCGGTTATTCCATCATCCTCTTTTTACTTACAAAAGCTTTACCCCATCGTTCCCTTACTTCAGGAAAACTGTTGTGGTAGCTATTATTGGCTTGATTAGTTAAATCCTCTATTCTGAGGTATTCCTAAGAATCAAATTAAGAGGCTTAGATGAGCACAAATTAAGCTGCTAGAGGCCTCACCTTAGCTCCTTGCTTTGCTCCTGCCAAGGAGATTCTTCACAGACTTCACTGCCTCCCATAATACACATTGTTTCATTACTTTCTCTTTAGGAAAACCTAACATAACACAACACGCAACACAACATAACAAAAAATAATTTGAAAATGGGTTTACCAAAGTTGGTGAAAGTTAAAATAAAAACAAGCATTTGCAATACAATAGGTCTCCAATTTGCGAGAGTTTGAGCGATTGTCATTGTAAATGGCAATGTCTTTTAGTTATCTGTTTTGAAAACCAACACATACATAAAAGGCATCGTCATTTGGAATGCCAATAGCTCAATCTTTTGCAAATGCGAGACCTATTGCATTGGAAATGCTTGGTATATGAAGGAGGTAGACAGAGTGACAGAAATGTACGCAGGGAACAGTAAATGAAAATACAGTGCACAGCAGGGAGGAGAACGACTAGATGGGACCTCCCAGGGATTTGTTTTTAATGTGCTTTTTATACCAGGAGGTGTCAGAGTGCTTTACAATAGAACCAGTTACATTACATATGGACTTTAGAGTACATAAATAACAAAATATATTGTGCACCCCCTTAACCAACACACAAGCACATCTCTCTGGCTCATGCACAAAACAATTGCCAATGGCTTAAGAAGGCAATTCCAGAGCCCTTTTCTATATGTAGCATTGCACGAGTGGTGAACGGAAGGGGGGAAGGGGGGGGGGGGGGGGGCTTGAGAGGGGGCTGGGCAAAGGGGAGGGGGGGCTGAAGCGAGGAGAAGCACCAGACCGGTCCTTGTGCATTAGGAGTGTGCAAGGCAAAAAGAAACATTAACTAGTAACAAGCATTGGCGTAGCCAATAGGTCTCGCTTTTGGGACCTTATAAGTGTTTAGCCATGCAACAGTTAATGTTGTTGCAACAAGGATATTGTGCTGCATAACTAAATACTTATAAGGTCCCGAAAGCGACACATATTGCCTATGCCAATACAGATATCCGCAGGAGAGACTACTGCTCTTTGCTAGTGTCAAGTGACAAGCGTGTGAGTGGATAAACATTTCTTGCAGCAGGCAACGTGTGAGATCAACCAAGGTTTTGTGTTGCTAAACGCATCTTTGCATTATTCCAGAAGTGGTGCACGCCAAGGGAAATACAGTGTTTGATTGCGTAGCCTCTTCTTCATCCTGCTAATACCGATGCCAGGATGTCTACAGGACTCAACTTGGGTAAGCAGTTGCGAAGTCCTTCCTGGCAAAGTGTGAACAACGGTTTTATTTCAGCTTTTGCACCGAAGTTATGACCTGGCTCCTAAGACACAACTGCATCAACAAACTATTAATCAATTACAAAGCCACTTGACATAGCGTGAACGAGCTAAGAGGTTACTGCAGGAGGCAGTGAGAACAATCAAAGTAGGCGGCGGAAATGGGTGCCATTGAGTAGGAGAGGGTAGCCTCACCCGTTCAGCCAACAAAACGTGCACACATCACAAATCTGTCGCACTCCATCTCTCTTTTCTAAATTGTACTACCCACGTCACATTTCAGCTGCCAGAGTAGCGTCAAAAACTGTAATAAATGTGCTTCATGCTGCTGGCAGAGTTTGCACAGGCTGTGGTGCTTTCCCAGGAACCTCCAGCAGTAGGGAGCGTAGACACAGAGAAACAAGCCGTCAGAACGTAACAAAACCGGTATTAGGGTTGTAGTTCCCGGAAGTACAGTAACTATTTCAGACAGTGAGAGAAATACATTTAAAACATACATGCTACGTGAGTTTTTATTTGGAGGATGCGCATGCATTTTTAGGGACAAAAATTACAATTTTTCTGCAGCTTACTTTAAAGGATTAACGCGATGATGGACCAACTTTCCTTCAATTATTTACAATGTTCGTTTCAGACAGCAATTCATTGTTCCTGGAGCAAAGTGGGGGGAAGGGGGTAACAGTGGGCGGGAGTAATAGGGGTTGGGAGCAGTCGCGGCCCGTGGAGGGAGTTCCGTGGGGCGGTAAGGCGGGGCTGGGGAGGGGCAGGGTGGGGGGTTCTAAAAACCGGAATATGGATAATTGCAGGTAAGTAAACAATTAAATAAATAAAACGAATTTTGTAGCAATCACACCAGAAGGCAAGATCAAGCAGAACACAACTCTATCCATTATTATCCTAAGCCCAATCCTGGACAGGCAGAAGAAAGCAAGACATTACCAATAATCAAGAAACAGAATGGATCACTTTCTGTTTTAATGGTACATAGCCAACAATGAACCACTTTCTGTCTTCAAACTCAATCCATGGACTATGGCACTCACTACAACCCTCCTGATTTCCAGTCTAAACTCAGGCTATGAGGTCTTTCATCACCTCTATTGCATCTCTTTGGGTTAATTCCAAGAAATTGAAAGTTCTATTCCAACACTAAGAACACACACAATGTGAAGAATTGTAATCGACTTGTTTGTGATTTTACAATCAAAGTTTCAAAGACTGGATCAGTTTATTCATTACAATACATTCTAGCTCCTGGTGGTTTATTTTTTATTTGTTTATTTATTTATGTACCATACCATACCATGCCAAACCTTTATAGAGCGCTCGGCTACCACCAATGGCGGTGTACCGGCGCTAAATGGTCAGATAGGGGGAAGAGGGACGGGCTAGGGCAAGTCATTCAGCCATATTTTCAATGCCTTCTTAAAAGTGGATTCCGATTCTGCTTTACGCAGGTAATTAGGCATAGCATTCCCAAGAGCAGCTGTTCTTCCTGCGAAGGCTCGTCCGCCAATCCTGGCTTTAGAAAAGCGAGGGGTGTGGAGGAGCATCTGAGAGTTAGATCTCAGGGTTCTGTTCTGATGATATTTCTTAAATCTCTGTTTCAGGTATCCTGGACCTCTATCTCTTGTGGCTCTAAGGGTAAGAGACAGTGCCTTAAATTCGATTCTTCTTTTCACTGGGAACCAGTGAAGGCTACACAAATGAGGAGAAATGTGGTGTCGGAGGGGCACGTCTCTGATGAACCTTGCTGTGGCGTTCTGGACTGTCTGCAGCCTATGGGTAAGATAAGCTGGGAGATCCAGGTACAAGCTGTTAGCATAGTCCAGCTGAGATGTAATGAGGGCATGGACTATTGTGGCCCGACAGTCTATCGGCAGCAGATGGAGAAATCTTCGCAGGGTTTTGAGTTTCCAAAAACATGCTCTGGAAACGTGACCGATCTGGGCCTTGTCCGACAATTTTGAATCAAATTTGAAGCCTACATTTTTAACTGAGGTGACAGGGGTGGGAGGGGGATTCAGCTGCATCGGCCACCAGAGATCAGCCGGTGGGGATGAAGGTTGATTAAAGAACATCACCTCTGTTTTGTCAGCGTTTAATTTCAGGCAATTGTCCGTCATCCATGAGGCGATCTTGGTTAGGCAATGCCTGAAGCAGTCAAACGCAGCCTTTGCAGTGTCTTTAAATGAAAACACATGCTGTGTGTCATCAGCGTATGATATTATTCTCACTCCAGAGTGTTCCACTACCGATACCAAAGGAGCAAGATAGACATTAAACAGGGCGGGGCTTAATGCCGAACCCTGAGGTACTCTGCACACCATGGAACAGGAGGATAAGACATGGGGGCGCAGAACGACCTGCTGAGACTGCTCATCCAGAAATGAGTGTTTTATAGAGTGCGAACAAGACCCGTTAGGGTAGCAGAGCTCTTTACAGGGATAACAAGTTATATATAAGTAAGACATAGGTAGGGGGGTGAAACATTTGGGACAAAACAAGTGCATACAATTTTCAAGATGAAATGTAGAGAAAGTCCAAGAGTTACATGGGTGGGAGTACAGGGAGGTGCGAGGTGGATAGCAGCTGGTCAGTCCAAGGTGTAGTAGTAACAAAACAAAACAAGGTTGCTGAACGCTTTGTGCAATGCAAGAGTTATGAGAGGAATTTACCCATTAGGAAGGTTTTGGCTTCCTTTTTAAAAGGTGCCAGAGAGGGAATTCTTCTGATGACGGGCGGCCGTGAGTTCCAGATTCTTAGTGTGGCCCCAGAAATTCACAATTGTAGGTTTTTTCTTTCGAAACTGGGGTGGCTGGAGCAAAAGGTCTCTGGAAGATCGGGAGTTTCTGGCTCTTCCGGACACCAGGAGTTTCTGGGCGAGAAATGCAGGGGATTTAGTGTGTAGCGCCTTGTGAGTGATACATGTCAGTTTGAGTTGGATTCTCGCTTCAAGAGGAATCCAGTTCAGAGCTTTCAGATGCGGTGAGATGTGGTCGAATTATTTTGAACCTGTGAGGAGTCTGGCGTCTGGTGGTGTTTCCTTACTTCTAACTTGTTCCTTTATAAAGTACCTGCTTCTGTAGCTGCCTGCCTTCTGAGTCTCCTTACCAACAACCTATAACAGGATAGTTTGTGATTTTTAGCTTGAGCAAAAGAGAGTTGTTGAAGACGAACCCCAAGTTGTGAACTGAGGTAGCAGGAGTAGAAGAGGGGACACTAGCAGAAGTTGTGGCTTATTATCAGATATAGGGAAGAGCACAACCCATCAACAACTTACACCAAAAAACGAACTCCCGCTGCAATCACCAGGAGCCCCCTTAAAAGGTACCACACAATCACAGTACACACGGGAAACATGACCGACATTGTTTAGCATGCAAAACTGCTTGCGCTATCACCACTGTTGAATTAAAATTTGGGTTTCTGGCTTTTTCTGGTCACTTACTAGTGGTTGCATGATCTCAACTAAGTCTCGCAAAGTGAGACCAATCAAGGCTGAAAGACATGATGAGCCCCTCTCACTATGTCCTTTATCCCTAGTAAAAAACTAATGAATTTCCAAAGTTAAGCTGACTCTCATTAATGTGTACGAGTAACACCATCAAACAACTAGCAAAATTCTATATTCACCAATCAGTGCCTCTGCCAAGGTACTATGAAAACGCTACTCTTGGAAGGCAAACTTTCATCAAGAGGACAATTTGTCTGCAGAAACCATAGCATTTCTTCCCTTAAATATTAACAAGATGTGTGCCAAATTGTTTCTGCTATAGTGTCAAGGTGCCACATACTCTCCCTCTCTCCCACAGCAGCCATAAACCTTAGCAGTTGGAACCTAATTTATGCAGTGGTGGCTCGCAATACAAAAATATGGGGGGGGGCGCCGTGAGCCCAACCCACCACAATGATGCTCTCGTCTGGTGCGGCAATCTCCGCGATGGTGGTGTGACATCCACAAGCAGGAAAAGGGAAGGACTTGCCTTCCTGCCCAGTGGAACGTGACTCCTGACCAAACCTCGAGCTGCTCTCAGCATGAGAGCAGCTCCAGGATTAGGGGGAGCTGGCTAACCCAGTTGTGATTTTGAGACTAGGGGCCTGTGGCAGCAATCTCCCAGCTGTTTCACAGCCCAGGGATTTCTGAGCGAACAGTGCACATGTCTGGCTGGCCGTAGGTCACCAGCTGGTCAACCCGACATGCGCAATAATAGAGGCATCAGTAATCCTGCAATAGGAGGATTCAGCCTCACCCCCGCCTAGTGCACTCCCTGTACACAGCGTGAGCTGGGAGAAAAATAAAATGGCATTATTATGCCATTTTAATTATTAGTGTTTGCCTGCTGTGCTCTCAGCAGGTGGGGCGACGCTCCTCCGCTATTTAGGAGGAGCTGGCGCTGCATTTATGCAGAATGACTGTCATATTCGACAGCAAACTAAAATAATCAACTAATACCACTAATCAATACTACAAATCAAAACAAACCTCAATAAGAGCCTAGCAGAGCCATAGGAAGTCATGAAATTGGATCAAAGGCATTTACATTGTATCTAGGGCGTGCAGCAGGTGCAGTGACACCGAGGCCCAGTCCTAGTGCATTTCAACTATAGTTGTTTTTACTACAAAACCAAAGTATGGAGGGCTCATTTCCCTTGCTTGCATTAGATCCCAATAGTAAAAGTAAAGGGTCAACCCATATGAAGTCACTGGGACCTGGGTAGAGAACAGTATGGAGAAAAGTGGTCCCAGCATACAGATCATTCAAAACGAAACATTAAAAAACACAGTTGACCAAACGGCTCAAAGAAGTTCGAATGCCATTTAATCACATCAAATAGGTTAAGATGTTTCAAATGGAATCAACAATTTAAGCAACAATTTGTGAAAGAAAAACGCGTGCCCAGAGAGAGGGAGAGGAGAGTGAGTGAATTAGTGCGGGATTTGAGAGGAAGTGAACACAGTGGTAAATATACTAAATTACAATCAAATTGATCGGCATACTTGAATCTCTGCCGCATATTATACACAGATTAAATCATAGTCACAATATCCACAATTCTGAGTAATGCCATATATAGACGATCACAGTGCATCCTGTACTGTTGATGATATTGGCAAAAGATGTTGTGTCGATGTTTCGACCCCTTGAGTGTTGTAGGTATTTGGTGCAACCTTACGAAATGGGGTCTTCATCAGGACTGGGGTAAACAAGAAAGGAGGTTGGGCACCTGAAGAAACAAAAAATGAATGAGTATAAGACTCATCAATCTCTTAGTCAGGGGAACTGAAATGAATTAAAATATCAGCAAAAGTTACCATGTCTTTCGGAGGACAGGCCTCTAAGACGTCCGAAGGTCGTCAGAGAGAGAGGGGTTCAAACTCCTCGGTGGTAACAAACGGTCATAGAGAGTGGTGGACACCTAAAATGAAATTAGGTGGATAAAAACACAGAACCAAGGTAATTAGTTCAAAATGTGGTCGCTCCTATAATAAGCGAAAATAATTTACCGTAGAGCACTATTCTGTCGGGTTGTGTCTTAAACTTCACAATGAACAGCAATGCCGGGAAATAAATCCAGGTGATTTGGACGATTGAACATTGTTCATTGTGAAGTTTAAGACACAACCCGACAGAATAGTGCTCTACGGTAAAATATTTTCGCTTATTATAGGAGCCGCTATCTGGTTTTTGTGAACTGCTGCTACTCGTGCCTGGAGAGGGATCTCTACCTCTGCTCACCAACCGTGTCCTGAGTTGCTGTGCTTGAGCTGACGCTGTCTCTGTTTGTTGCTCCGTGGCGCGCCTCCCCTTGACTCGCTGGTGTGAGCGTGAGCTGCAATCCGCACGCTCTGCTTGTCGCTCCCAGCTGGAGTCAGAAGGGTTGAGGCTGGGCGAAGAACTACAGCGCGCCTAACCTGGGGGACTGCGAGGACCAGAATTCCAAGCTGGGATCAGCTGGTTCCTCTTCCCCCAGGCGACACGCCCACGGACACGCCCACTGACGAAACGTAGAAATACCAATTACCCTTCCGCGTCGCGGGACGCGCGCGGGACCAAGCGCGGAACGAAGCCCGGACAAAGGGCGGGCCGTCTGTGGCCGTCCGGGGACGACCGAGGACGGGACGGGCCATCCCACTAACGTTCAGCACACGAGGACACTACACAACCAAATTCTGAAACGGACGTGCAAAAAACCCCCCATTTCCTACTGATCAACTGAGATTGTGAGATAAAGATAAAGTTATTACAAATACACAAAACCTGCTGCGACCACCATAAACTATAAAGTAGATTTCCGGTCCCAAGTATGAGGGTTCTAAAAAAACTACGCTCACGGACAATCTACATGAGGCGTATGGGGACAGATGCAGCTGTAAGAAAATCTGTTGACAAATCACTAAAACCTGGTCAAATATCAAGTACTCCAGCTATAAGACAATACTTCTCTACCCTCTCCAAGAAAAAGTACCTTTCTCCATATTCTACTGATGATCAAAATAAGCTGGATCCTTTAATAAATAAGGTTGATCATGATTCGTTACATTTTTCAGATCAGAAACCCAATAAACAAGGTCAAATAACAACTGAAAGTAATTTGGCAAATTTCTCTCTCTCGGAAGAATGTCAAAAATCATTCCCAGATACGTCCCAAATAACATCTATAACACCTATAAAAAACCAGGACAACGACTTATTCTTCGATGTATCTGTAAATCATAACACGAATACCAAAGAAGAAAAAACAGAAATATTGCTAAGTCAAAAACATCCACTAACCAGTTCTCCAGAAAAATCGCCTAACCTTTATTCTAATCTGGCCAGCCTATCAGACCCTAATTTTATAAATCCAAATCTTGAAAATGCTGCCTCTCCCCTGTCAAAAGCACTTTTCTCATTGCAAGAAATATTGGAATCAGTACTAACTCATCTTGGTCAAATTTTAGCTAACTCGGATGATACTTTAGACGTACAAATAGGAATACTTAAATTCATGGTTGAAGAAAAAAAGAAAAAAGATCTAACTAAAGTCTCACCAAAACAACCCGGAGAAGTCGAATCACTACAAATAGATGATTTTCATAAAAATGGAAGTGCTACCCCAAAACAACAGGAAGCAAGCACGCAAACGAATGACGTACTAATAATTAAGACTAAAACTAAGGGACTAAGAAATAAGGAAAAACCTCTTATTACATATTCACTTAAAAAACTGTTCAAAGAAGAATTGGAAACCATCACCGAAAACAAAACTAAACATTATCCTATCTTTTTGAATAAAGTATCCGATAATAATCGTGATCAGATTATCGGGGAAAATAAAGCAGAAATATCGGGAGTTGCTGCCGAACAGGATTTCAGCCAAGGAGGACAATCTGAAAAAAGGAACACTAGGGAAAAATTAAGGGGGAAGAAGAAGAGAAAACCCTTGAGGAGAATACAGAGGAAAATTAAATTCCAAAAATTCACTCCCGTAACCTTGGTGACCTCTCCAGAAACTCAAAAAATACCATCAGAAAAACCCTTAAACCCAAAAGTAGACGTATTTTGTCCTCCGATAGAAAACAGATCAACAACGCAAAATATCAAGGATATAAAAGAACTACATGATAATAAATCTCAATCATGGGAAGTAATTCCATCTAAACACATAACAATCGAAGAGCTATTTCCCTCAGATAAGGAGCCGTTTAATCGTGGTAGAATAATCAATCTCTTACAAGAAATACCATCTCTGAACTCTCTGACAAGTAAAGAAATTGACCTAGTACTCTTCCCAATAAAAGAAAATAACAAACTAGTACAGGTATCCTTTTATTCCCCAGTTTTGCCTGGAATAATAATCAGAGAGAAGGAAATTCTTCACAAAAATGGCTATGATGTAATC
Organism: Triturus cristatus; assembly: GCF_964204655.1. Taxonomy (NCBI): domain Eukaryota; kingdom Metazoa; phylum Chordata; class Amphibia; order Caudata; family Salamandridae; genus Triturus; species Triturus cristatus. Next base: position 1,655,278,648 of record NC_140590.1, on the reverse strand, counting down.
TCGGTGGAAGATCCTAGAATCAACAACCTAAACAAAGGTACATTAGGACAAACCAATAGAAGAAATGAAAACAATAGTTTTAATTGGGGAGATTCAGCATCAAATATTATGAGGAAAGATTCACTCAAAATACAAGTAATTCAAGGTGAGAGGTCAGTATGGTCCCGGAATTCAAGCTCTAGTAACACTGAGAACTCAATAAAATCGTGGGCATGGTTATCAGAAACCTTAAACAGCAAAAAAACGGTGAATTTACAACAACATCAAGTTTAGCAAAGGTCTAACGTTATTGTCCTGGAACTTGGCAGGGAAAACTGATTTAAAAATGAAACATGCAATTAAAAACTCCCCTGATATCATTGCCCTCCAGGAAACATGGTTAATCAATACCTTTACCCAAAAAGGATACTATGTATATGAAACGTTGGCAAAAAGATCTAGAAGGGGACACGCCAAGGGTGGTCTGGCAATATTATTAAAAGAAGATCACTCTTGGTCACAGGAAATAATCGATACAAACATAGACAATCTACAATGTTTAAAAGTATCCCTCAGAACTCAAGCGTCAGCCAAACTTGAAAAAATATTACTTTTCAATATCTACGCACCTCCCAGTAATAATAATGATTTGCTGTTTGACCGCCTAATGGAGATTATCACCCATATCATTGAAGATCAATCTCACTTGCCATATCTCATAATGGGGGATTTGAACGCTAAAATTTCAAACTGTGAGATAAAGAAATGGGCTCGTCTTTTCAAAGAGGAATCTTTGGAAACATCACTCCCTGAATTCCCAAAAGGATCTAAATCAGATAAGAGAGGACGCGCACTATTATCTTTTCTCTCCAGCATTAATGGGACTATATTAAACGGTAACATCAACGGTGACATACCAGCAACATACACACGGCAAGGAAATGGATCTCCCTCTACCCTGGATTATTTTATATGCGGGATCGAAGAAAAAGCACAAATGATTCAACTCTCAATAATATTCAATGAAGAAAGTGATCATGCTCTTCTAAACCTTTCAACCCATTGGATTGCACAGTCCTCTTCTTATAACCGGCCAATATTTCTTACAACAAAAACGGAAGTAAACATAACAAGGCGTCGCGTTTATTGGGGGACAGAAAATCTGGACTATCTGAGGCTATTAATTTCCGAAACCAATATATTGACTAACATATATTCAGATGACCCTATAAAGAATTTCGAACAATTAACGAATAATCTTAAACAAGCTCTACAAAGTAAGTTAGAACACAACAGATCAGTAAAAAGTAAATGGAGAAATAAGAATAAAAACTGGAACCAACCAGTCGTAAAACAACTCAATAGGCTGATACGCGCCCAGTATCTGAACTTCTCGTCAGCAAACAAAAAGGAAATCAATAGATTAAAGAATCAAATCCGACGAGAAAAAACTAAACAGAAAAAACTGAAACAGGACTTCAATTGGACTGAAATCCAACAAGCAGCTAAACAAAACAACCAGCGCAAATATTGGTCACTGATTGCAATAATGACGGGATCCAAAAAAAAGCTGGAGGCAACTCCTGTTTCAGAAGAAAACTGGGATATTTACCTTCGTGAGCTATATAAACAGAATAAGTCTATTAAAAATGAAGAGGCGGGAGAACAAATTGTGGAAACTAATGATACTAAGATCAATAAAACATCGGCAGTGTCAGTCTCTACGAATATCAGGAAGGCAAGGAGCACGGGTGCATCTGGCCCCGATCAGATACCTATTAAGGTCTACCAAACTGAACACAAAGAGTGGGGACTGGTGCTCTCGCCGCTATTTAACTATATATTCGACAGTGGTCAAATGCCAAACTCCTGGAAAGGAAGTATTATAATCCCGATTCACAAAAAAGGAAAAAGAAACATACCGGGAAACTATAGGCAAATTGCCCTCATGGACGCTGCCGGGAAGATTTTTGCAGCAGAAATCCTGGATAGGCTGAAAAATTGGGCCTTCTCATCGGGTCTAATCCCTAAATTTCAGTCCGGATTTCGCCCAAACCACTCAGTCACTGACAATGTAGCAATCTTCCAAACCATTTTAGATAAGTACGCAACAGGGAAAAAACAAACTATTTACGCAGCGTTCATTGATTACTCGACAGCTTTCGATCGAGTGGACAGACCGACCCTGTGGTCAAAGTTAAGAAGAATGGGCATTCCGGAGCAGCTATTACATTTGATAGTGAACCTACACAGCGACACCTGGTGCCGTGTCCAAATGGGGAGTGATAAGGGCCTATCGAAGATAATACGAACATCGAATGGCCTGAAACAAGGGTGCCTCTTGGCTCCAATTTTATTCTCACTGTATTTAAGTGACTTACCTTTCCAATTGCAGCAAGGGATATGCACTCCTCCTAAGATAGCCACTGAATATATTCATTCCCTGCTGTACGCAGACGATATAGTCATGTTTGACCTAACACCGTTCGGATTACAAAATCTTTTAGATATTTTATACAAGTATTCTATAAAAAAAATTTTAACCCCAAATATAAACAAAACCAAAGTGGTTGCTTTTTCAAACCAGAAGAAAAGGGTAAGGTACGAATGGAAGTTGGGTGGTGAGAAGTTAGAACAAGTAAAGGAGTATACATATTTGGGCAGAATTTTCTCACAAAACATGAGTAACATCAACCAAATCAATCACCTGAAAAGGAAAAGTGACCTACATGCTGGGGCTTTGTCCCGCTTATACTCGGCCACTGGACAAAGGCATTTCTCTGCACTAATTCAAGTCTATCGAGCCAAAATCACACCGGTCCTGTCTTACGCCTCGGAATATATTCCTTTTAAACAATGGACCTATATGGACTCAGTAGAAGGTAAAATATTGAAAAAACTACTGAAGATTTCTACATCTACCCCAGTACAAGCATTGAGACTGGAATGTACCATCACGAGTGCATATGCTGCAGCCATAGCTAGTATTATAAGGTGGGCCTATAACCTTCTTCATTCAAAAGAAGGCACTCTAAGAAGTTTATTAAAAACAGAGACATTCGAGACCAGCTCTACCCATATTACCTTCTTAACAAATATGCGAGAGGCCCTACAACTTGCAAAAGTTAGTGTGGAAATTTTGTCTACGTGGTCACCAGCCCAACTCAAACTTTTTCTAAAAAATTTCACTCCCAAACTGAGCTACGAGATTGACCACTTACATTGTAATAGACTATCATCATATAAGATTTATGCAGCCTCCCAGGAATACAAACAATGCCAGCCTTATTTAGAGTATACACTTCAACATGGTGCAAGGCGTGCAATTATGATGTTGCGCCTGGGAACACTTCCTGTACAAACCTTTACTTCCTCCTGGAGGCCTGACAGTTCTGCCTTTTGTACCCTCTGTCAAGGGGGCAACCAGAATTTGGAACACTTACTTTTTATATGTCCAAATGCAGAAATTGTAAAAGCAAGGTTAACATGTCTCAAGCCCATCTATCGGTCCTGTAGGATCGTTAACTCAAAAGACTTTTTATTATTATGCAAAAGCCCTCCTAATGAATTCGTCAGTTACAGAATTTTTAAGTTTTTGAAAATCTCATTGAAAATGTATTAAATGGAAAGTATAATGTATATTTTATTTTGTGGTCCTCGAAAGAGTACCGTAACAAAAATAAAAACTTTTTGACTTGACTTTTGGAACCATTATGTAAGTATGTGGACTTCTTTTTGAAACCACTGGCGGAGAAAACTGAGGCCTATCTAAGGGATACGATGCAGACGATCAACCTGGTCGACCAATTATCCTTTGATCCAAGCAGCCAGCTACTGGTGACCTGCGACATCGTGTCCTTATGTACCAGCATTCCCCAGATACCTGCCCTGGAGGTGATGAATGAAGTCCTTAATACCAGACCAGCACCTATGAGAGTTCCAACAGAGTTCATAATCCTACTTTTGACGATTGCCATGCAAAAAAATTTTTTTGTCTTTCAAGGAGATTTCTACATTCAGACCAAAGGTGTTGCCATGGGAGCAGCCTTTGCTCCTGATCTAGCAATAATCTTCATGGACCACTTTGAACGGCTATTCATCTTTAACAACAATCCATTCTCTGGCAAGATCAATTTATGGAGACGTTACATTGACGATATACTCCTGATTTGGAATGGAGACGCCACTGAATTGGCGGTGTTTCATGAATGGCTCAATCAACGTAATGATAACATCCAGTTCACGATACACTCGGATGCCAAAGAACTTGCTTTCCTGGACATCAAAATCTACTGTGAGGACAACAAATTGCACACAACATTGTATCGGAAACCTGCTGAACGCAATTCCCTACTTAGATACAGTAGTCACCACCCACGCGGCCTTAGGGATAACTTACCTTTTGGACAGTTTTTAAGGATCCGCAGAAACTGCACCAAAAAAGAAGATTACCTTGTCGAATCTGAGGATTTGAGGAATCGACTACTATCAAGGGGATATCCGAGGAGACTGGTTAAGAAAGCACGCAAGAGGGCATGGTTCAATCCCAGGGAAACCCTCCTAACACCCAAGGCCAAGCAAGATGCAGCATTGCAGAGAATGATTTGTGTCACCTCTTTCTCTACACAAAGCAATGCAATTAAGAAAGTGATCAATAAGCATTGGAAATTAGTGGCTGATGACATTGATCAACCGAACCCGCCGATGCACTCCTTCAGGAAAGCGAGAAGCGTGAAGGACTATGTAGTCCACTCTTTCCTAGAAACAGCAACAACACCGACCATTCATGAACTTTGGAGTCTGCCACCAGTGATCGGACATTTTAAGTGTGGTCACTGCAAGGCCTGCGATACCACTGACACAACGAAGATCTTTACGTATAGAGGACACTCGATTACTCTCAGTTCATTTACTAACTGTAACTCTCTCAATGTAATTTATGGTATTGGTTGCCCTTGTGGCTTACTCTATATCGGACAGACACAACAAAAGGTGAAAGCCAGAATCCTACAACACCACAGCAGAATCCGGTGTAACGTGGTGGGAGCTCCCCTCGTTGAACACTGTGTCTTAAAAAATCATAAGCCGGATGATCTTAAATGGCTGGTACTTGAGAAGGTGAAGGTGGGCCCCAGAGGTGGTAATTTATCAGCTATCCTCAATGTGAGAGAATCTGAATGGATGTCTATGATGGACACTGTGGCTAATGGGCTTAATGAACTTGATGGCAGCAACGCCCAATTAGCTGTCCTCCGCATTTAATCATTGGGTACTATATCTGTATATGATATATCTGTTTTTCTTCTCTCCCTAGGTCAAGGAGTTAACGTCTTGTTTACCAATATACACTAATGAGAACTGATTTCTAATGCTAAATCGTTCTCAACCTACATGTATACAAATGACAACATATAGTGCGGTTTGAGTTGGGCCATCAATGCTATCTATGTTTTGTGCTAGACTTTGACGGTCATTTTAAAACATACAGACACATTAGTATGCGCTACAATGTTCACATGCCCGTCTTGTTTATGAACTGCGATACTCAACGATTTTGTTGACGCCGAAATTAGCGGTCCTTCGAATTTAACCATTTGGTATTATATCTGGACATGTTATATCTGTTTTTCTTCTCCCCCTAGGTCAAAGAGTTAACATCTTGTACATTTATTGTTCATTAATTTGCACTAATGAGAAATGAATTCTATTGTTAAACCGTTCTCAACCAATTTGTATACAAATTACAATGTATACTGCTCTTTTCTTGTTGGGCCATCAATGCTATCTATGTTGTTTGCTAGATTCTGACGGTAATTTTTTAACCTACAGACACATTAGCATGCGTTACAATGTTTACACTCCTGTCTTGCTTACGAATTGTAAAACTCAAAGACTTTGTTTACTTCGCGATTGCACTTTTCCAACCATAGTCTTTTCTTCATTACGTCTGTTAACCGGCATCTAGCGCCAGCACGGTAACGGAGATCACGCGTTGACCTCGCGTTTCCCTACTTAATAATATGGGCTCCCGGCGCGCTTTTTCCATTCACTTGTGCAGCAGAAGCAGAGACTCAGGGTAAGCAATTTCAAACTCCCAAGCTGATATTGGGGTTTTGTATACTGTCCGCGATACCCTGAACTGCCCCTTGTGGCCCCCTATTCTAGTGCGACTTGTCCGCATTTGTTATATAACATGCTGTGTCAGTTCCCGATACTTTGTTTCGAGTTAGTGCCCCTCATTTTTACTTTCTTCGGGATCCTACTGGATTTACACACAGGACAGAGATGTCTCACTGCAACCCTTCCCAGAATAGCTTTAAGTTTGAGAGCAATTCTGTTGACCTTTTGTATCTAGTTAATTCTTCGATTGTTCACTTGCAGGGTCCCCCCTCTCTCCACTCAACCGATTTTTTATTTTCCTCTTTACCTCCTTCTAGATTTATTCCCTGATGGTGAACTAGCGGTGTTTAATTCCCAGCAGTTCAATCGTCCAAATCACCTGGATTTATTTCCCGGCATTGCTGTTCATTGTGAAGTTTAAGACACAACCCGACAGAATAGTGCTCTACGGTAAATTATTTTCGCTTATTATAGGAGCGACCACATTTTGAACTAATTACCTTGGTTCTGTGTTTTTATCCACCTAATTTCATTTTAGGTGTCCACCACTCTCTATGACCGTTTGTTACCACCGAGGAGTTTGAACCCCTCTCTCTCTGACGACCTTCGGATGTCTTAGAGGCCTGTCCTCCGACAGACATGGTAACTTTTGCTGATATTTTAATTCATTTCAGTTCCCCTGACTAAGAGATTGATGAGTCTTATACTCATTCATTTTTTGTTTCTTCAGGTGCCCAACCTCCTTTCTTGTTTACCCCAGTCCTGATGAAGACCCCATTTCGTAAGGTTGCACCAAATACCTACAACACTCAAGGGGTCGAAACGTCGACACAACATCTTTTGCCAATATCATCAACAGTACAGGATGCACTGTGATCGTCTATATATGGCATTACTCAGAATTGTGGGTATTGTGACTATGATTTAATCTGTGTATAATATGCGGCAGAGATTCAAGTATGCCGATCAATTTGATTGTAATTTAGTATATTTACCACTGTGTTCACTTCCTCTCAAATCCCGCACTAATTCACTCACTCTCCTCTCCCTCTCTCTGGGCACGCGTTTTTCTTTCACAAATTGTTGCTTAAATTGTTGATTCCATTTGAAACATCTTAACCTATTCGATGTGATTAAATGGCATTCGAACTTCTTTGAGCCGTTTGGTCAACTGTGTTTTTTAATGTTTTGTTTTGAATGATCTGTATGCTGGGACCACTTTTCTCCATACTGCATTAGATCCCAAGACATCATTGCCACACCGCTGTATTTTATACCCTTGCGTCTCAATATTTTTTGTGATACTTCCTTTACAAATCCATTAGAAAACCCAAGCAATGGAATTTGGTTTCCACAGCAATGTACAAAAATCGTTTCCAACAAGCAGGGCAGATTTAAGGCCAGATATACAGCATTTTCGTTCACAAAAGTGGTCGCAAAGTGTGCACCAACGTTTTGCAAATGGAAAAGAATTCTGAAAACTGGCCCGAGTACTGATAGGTATACAATGGCAAAATGTTGAATCCCAGTGGGTCCTAATCCAACCTACCTCATCAATATTCATGCAGTAGATGGAAAATTGTGGTTGACTCCAATTGGATACCATCACAAGTCCTTCTAGGGACATAAGACCATTATGACTGTGATGTCATATAAATAAAGTAAACATTTTGTTTGTTCAGTAAGGAAATGGGCTGCATTTTTAGAGAAAAGTTTATTTTTTCTAAGTTTGTTTCAGCGTCTTGGCAGTGGTCCCGGGGCTACAAAGAGTAAGGGGTCCCTTGGGACTTTTGCAAATGTGTTAATGTCACAACTTAAAAGTCAGTAACATTTTAATGTTTTGCTACTGGATTTCGGTCTCAAAATATTGATGCATACCATAAATAATCATTATTTAGAAGAAATGCCATCAACAAGCTCTTTCCTGGTAGTGATTCATTATGCTTTCCTAAACCTATTTTGCAATTCATAACCTGTTACTGAATGAGTTTAGTACCTTTAAAAAAGTCATTTAGCAGTCATAGTTCCTGTGATTAAGAATCACAGGCTTTATGACAGCCAAAGGGTTTCGTTCATCTGGCCCTTAGCAATGTCCACGACAGTGTTAAACTGCCAGCTCAGTATCCAGTGGCACAGTCGCCCACTAGCTAGATCCATTACCCTTGGCAACCCCTTGCACCTACTGATGAGAGGCTATGCATCTGTAGGCATAGATCTGTAGGCATGGCAACATGTAGGTCCCTGTGTGTAGCAAAGCGTGCTCCGAAGAACAAGAGGGCAGGCACCTGGCCGTAGCCCGTAACAAAGGGAGACAATTACAAATATCATGTGCACAGCTGCACATGCACAGTACATTTGTGCTGTTACACAAGGAGTGTTGGTTGCGGAGGTGCACTGAGAAGATGATTTGGCTGAGGAGGCGCCAATCACACAGAATTGTATAACAACAAGAACAAGAACAACACAGCTCTTTGGGTAGGGGAAGAAGGAGACAGCCATTTTTTGGTCTAAAGGGGACTAGGCTTCTCCCAGCTCCAAGGAGACATACCATCCTGTACGTCAAATGTCATAAGCAACAACACTAATGTAACAGCAACCTTACAGAAACAGTGAGTAGGATATGTTGTCTGGTGTACATCCGGCTGGCTTCCACACCACTAGATTAAAGCTTTTCCTGGTAGAATCTCTCTACTAAACATGCCTCCACTACAGAGACACCAAAGCTGTGCAACCTTAATCACAATACAATGTGGTCTCCAGTGTTCGGTGCACAATAATATGCAGACGCCCTATTGGTTATCTTCATTACTCTTATAACGCTTCCTTCCTTACTATTTGCGATCTTTCTACCTCCTCTCAGACACAACGTGACATACAAAAAAACTTGGAAACATCCACTCCCTGTCCACCTGTCTCCTGAGGCTCCTCTTCTGAAGAAGGCCACAAAGGGGATAGAGAACCCCAGCTCTTCCTGTAATCCCAAAACAGTGGAGAATGAGGTTGTAATCAGGAAAAGGGACAGTGGGCAATAAGTGATGAGATGATGAGAGGGTAATTGGAGTAATGAAGTTTACTGTTAAGTAATCAGAGAACTACTTCCTCAACTCACCCATGTCCCACTAATCGAGGATGTACCAGAGCAGCAATCTCATGTATCAGTATCAAACACCATCTACATTATAGCCAAATAATATGTTCCTTACAATGAAACACAGTATCATCAAAGGGAATGCTGAAAGGAGTACAAGAGTTGCTGAAATCCAAAACATCGAACTGAGCAGACTACATACTCAGGACCCGACTTTATGAAACAACAAAACATGAAGCAAACCTATATTCGTAAGTAAACAGAAATATCATCCTGTCTTGAATGGGGCCACAATATGGAATGGGAAGTGTATGCTCAGAACAACCATCCCAAGACCGGGAAGCGGATGGAAGGCGTACTGTTGAACAGGAAAAGGAGACCAACAGTAGACAATGACTATGGACAATGGACTAGAAACTATGGACCTGTCAAGGATAGTAGTCCACAGCCTAACGGCTGACCAAAAAGCAAGAAGGAAATAAAGCCAGAGCATCATAAAACAACCAGCCATGATTTCCAAGTACCCCACAAAGAGAGATCATACCAGAAGGAAGGTAAGATCAGGCAGAACAAAACTCTGTCCATCATTATCCTAAGACCAATCTGGGAAAGGCAGGAGAATACAATACATTACCAATAATCAAGAAACTAGACAAGTGTGACCCAGTCCCAGGCTGAAGCCTACAAAGGCTGCACGTTATATGTACCAGACACTCAGGGAACTAAAACGCTAGACCCTACACTCGTAGACCCTAGGCTCAAATCAAGCTCCTCCAAGCCCAGGAGGGACAAGTCTAACCTTAGACTCCATAGAGGCCAAAATGACCCCTGGTAGAACCAAAAACACCAGGTCACACAAACAAAACAAGGCCAAGATAGTTAAGGCTTCACACCACAAGTGCAGAACCAAGAGGACCACAAGTGGAAGCCTGAATGGCCCACGGTCATTCTACGAACTCTAAGCCCAGCAGGGAGGATCATAGGAAGTCTGTTGGAAATGGCTCTTTCTGCAGGGTCACCCCCAAACCTGGCGCCTTCCTCCTCCCCTTTTTGCTGAATTTCTTTTTTGTTGTGTTGGCTTTAGGACTCTGGCTACTTTACCACTGCTAACCAGTGCTAAAGTGCATCTGCTCTGTACTTAAACATGGTAGCATTGGCTTATCCACAGTTGGCACATATAATTTACCTATACGTCCCTAGTAAAGTGCACTATATGTGCTCAGGGCCTGTTAATTGAATGCTACTAGTGGGCCTGCAGCACTGATTGTGCCATCAACTTAGTAGCCCTTTAAGCATTGCTCAGGCCTGCCACTGCTGAGCCTGTGTGTGCAGTTTTAAACTGCTATTTCGACCTGGCAAGTTAACCTACTTGCCAGGACCAAGCCTTCCCTTTTATACATATAAGTCACCCCTTAGAAAGGTCCTAGGCATCTCTATGGGCATAGTGTAATGCATTTAAAAGACAGGACATGTACATTTGAATTTTACATGTCCTGGTAGTGAAAAACTGCTACATTTGTTGGGTGACAGTTGGGCTTTGTGCATTCCCTTTAGACAGTCACACAAAGGGAGTTGGGCTTTGAAATTTGCAATCCGATGCCCCAATACCAGGCTGATGGGCCTTCCTGAGGTAGATTGGGAGGGAGTAGCTGACACTTGCACCTGAATGTGGCTCTGCCTGTCAACAACAAAGCGCTGCATACCCCTAGTAGTGTGTATGGAGCCAGGGCAAGAAAGGCAGTGATCTTGTGATCTTCAAAGGCACATTTGGTGCAGAAAACATAGGTACTGGACCCCTGACATCACCAACTTAAAACTTTGCTGGAACCAAGGACAATCTGCCTGGAAAAAGAGTTGCTGTGCTGCAGCAGGGCCTGCCACTTTGCTTACTACTTTGCTTTGTTGGCTGGCTACTTGCTGGTTGCAGTTCTGTAGGAGGAATTGCTACTTTGTTACCTGCTCTGCTGTGTTGGCCTGCTGCTTCCTGCCTGGGAACAAGAGGGAGTGAACCTTCTCTCTACATCCTTGAACCCATGTTTCTCCAAGGGCTTGCTGCCTTGCCTCCTGTTTTCTGAAGTCTTAGGATCATAAAAGACTACTTGCAATTCTGCTGGTGTTGCTGTACTCTGCCATCTGTGAGATCCAAATACGCCGCTGTGAGGCTCAACTATGACGCAACGCCGATCCTTCGACAGCGACTGCGAGGCTCGGCTTTGATGCATCGACCTAACTGCGTGAATCAGAACTGACGCACGGAGTCCTCAATGCCGACGCTTGCTCCATACAAGGTACTTTTTCAGCGGGCCCTGCATGGGTCCTATAGCTTGCCTGCCCTCCATCACGGTCAGCTTGAACTTTGGATTTGCCCCGGTCTTGTGCGACCTCAAGTAACCTTTTAGCGCAGTTGACTTCTATGCATTGTTTTTGGATTTAATCCTTAAAAAATTCATATCTCGACTACTACTGGTTGGATGTTTGTCGTTTTGGTCTTGTTTTACATATTCTCTATTTTTAGAAGATGGTGTGGAGTCTTTTTGTGGTGTTTTCAATTAATTGTTTTAAACTAATTTAATTAAAGTGTGCACAAATACTTTACACATTGCCTCTTAAGTTAAGCCTTCTTGCTCTAAACCAAGCTACCAGAGGGTGAGCACAGTTTAATTTAGGTTGTGTGTCTGACTTACCCTGACTAGGATTGTGGTTCCTGCTCGGACAGGGTGTATACTCTGGCAACTAGAAACCTCAATCTCTAACAAAGTCAAAGTTACAAAAATCCAATCTATTAACACCATGCTGGATAGAAAATACCAAGTACATCAGAATGGGCATGATCTTAATTACATGCACCATCCAGTAGAGATCACAAAATAAAAAACAATGTGGGTAAAGTCTTATCCATAATCTCCAACGCATCATAACACGTAAAAGAATAATTGAAAGATACCTCTATTTTCAAGCAAGCAGAGAGCACTGGCAGACGCCTGAGAGGAAGAGACACAATATCCAGGTCCATAAGGGAGCACACAAGGACACTCAAATTACACAGGAGTACCCCTTCAAGCCCCAAGACTAGAAGAGAAAACAAGAGAAAAGTAGAGAACTCAATACAAGTGCCACTATTCCGGATCAAACAGGGAACATGCACATATACTGGAGTACCTCTAGACAATCACCCTCACAGTCCCAGCACTTGATGATGCAAAATCAACAATGGGCCAATCCATCAGGCATCAGACCAACAAGGACCATAGGAAGGAAATGCATTGAACAAATCTCCATTCACAGTCTCCTGATACAGCAGGAAGCATTCTCAATATTCAGAGTACCCACGGCAAAACGCTCAATAAGCCCAGCACAGCAGGAAGTACAAGAGGAAGTCAAAAGCATCCAGGGTCCAACACCTCAAGCCCCATGACCAGCAGGGACCAAAAGAGAAACCTAAGTGATCAGCTCTTCATTAAATGACTCCTGACTCAGCAAAGAGCATTCTCATAACTTAGAGTGGCCACGGTCTAAACGCCACACTTCATTCCCAGGGCGACCTATAAGGGGAAGCCAAAGTGACCAGAGCCCAACACCTCAAGCCCCATGACCAGCAAGGATCATAAAAGGGAACTAAATAAACAAGGTCTCCATTGACAATCTCCTGGACCAATAGGAAGCAATCTCAAAATCCAGAATGGTCAGGGCAAAATAACTTGCACCCTCTACAGCACAGCAGGGAGCACAAGAGGGTGCCGAAAGCAAACAGGGTTCTACACCAGAGGAAACAAACATAGAGTGAAACATAATGCTCACACTCCAGACCAGTCAGAGAAGTCAAAGTAGGTATGGCCCAATATGCAAAATGCAATGCCCAGCAGGTAGTGCTATAGAAATCCCAAGTCATCAAAGATGAACACCATAAGCTGCTGACTCAAAAGGGAGCTCTCCCAAAGGTTAGACCAAAAATGTCCAGACAACACCCATTCTCAGAGTAGCCACGACTTAACACTCCATGCTCCATGCCCAGTAAGGAGTACAAGAGAAGAAAGATCATACAATTAGTAAATACTCACTGGACCCTTCCTGCAAACTGGAGATGATTCAGGCCAAAGATTGTCAAACACCCAATGACCCAGAATGGGAGGTGTGCTACCACCAACCGGAACCTAAAGGGTGGGGAGCTTCTTTCAACAGAGAAGAAAGGAATTGGGGGGATACGACCTCCTAGTTTCAAATTCTCACTACCTTAAGAGTATCCTTCCGAATTTCATAATACCAAGTTCACATGTGCACATGATATACATATAACGCAAAACAAGTAATTGTCACTGGCATACATATTTCTCTAACCTGGTAGGAGCGTAGCATGTTGACCTATTCCCAGGTCTACAACTAATGGTAAATCTGGGAATACGCCAAAATCCGTGGTTTAATAGTGTAGGCACACCCACACTCCACCCATGGGACGCTTCCCTACCGCAGCAATTTGCGCTGCCTTGCATTACTTTAGGTTTATCAAGCCATGCAGGGCCAGGCAAGGTGGCCATGCATGGCTTGAAAAATGTCACTTAGGTTTGTTTCACCCTTGCACCCCATTGCGTGGCATAAGTGTGAGACAAAACCTTGCTAAATCTGGCCCTAAGTGTTCAAGTAGTTTCTGTGTTGGTGTATGTGTACGGTGTATTGTGTGTGAGCATGTAAAAGATTAATTGAGAAGAATTTAATAGAGTGAGGTTCAGGATCACAGTTTCCTTGTTATTGAGGCACAGCCTTTTGATCATCATCCAGTCTTTGACATCTTGCAGGCGATGCACCACTCCTTGAAGCCCAGCAGATTCTTCCGCAAGTCTTCCATGTCTCATGGTGTTGCCTGGGAACAGAAGGTGAATGATGTAATGAGTCTATAGATGTGGGCTTCTCGGTGATGGACTTAGAAATTAGGCCCGGGCACCAAATGAAAATTGGCCCCATAAGCGAATACAGAGAAAAAAGTGGTACACATTTGCAAATCAGGTCATTTTTAAGTTTGCAAAGACACGATGTATGGGTGTTTTGCAAGGCACTGGAGACTACGTGCATTTGAGCTTGTTGCAGGTAATGTTTGTGGTAACATCAGAGAAATCATCAGTAATAACCGGTCCAACAGACCATAAAACAGCCCCATAAACAGCCAAAACACCAGCCCACTCATTGACCTGTCTGACCAGCCCATTGTGCGCTGCCTCATTGCCCTATAGGCCAGTCCAGCCATTGGGCTAACAGGATGATGTTGAGGTTGAATCAACTCATCTGTACAGAGCCCTCATTCAATGTTAGAAATTTCAGAAACTTGTGACTCACCCTTGACATGCTGGGTGCGGTTCTGCAAGGATGAGAACCTGAATGGGGCTCTTCAATTTACGCCTGCATACGCTGCCAAGCATTTTAGCGGCACACTGTGGTCGGCGGTGTCGAATGCTATCTAGAGGTCCATACAGGAGATTCAGACGGCAGGCCAGGCCCTGATCAGGGGTGAGAAGCAGCACCTCTCTGATGTCCACAGTGCTCTTTCTGTCCCTCAGCAAGGTAGGTTTGAGAGATGAAGTTCAGGGTTTGGTTCGTCTGTTCTGGTGAACGTAATCATCTACTCATGGAACCTACCTCCTGTTCCTGTCTGAATACATTTTAGTTGTGATGCTGGGAGAGAAATGACTACCTCGTTGTCAAGAAGGAACTATTTTGAAAGCACTCTTTCCATGGACACAGAATAGAAGGAAGGGGTGAATATACCTCCAGCATTTCTTTGGACTACGGTCAGGTATAAACCAACCTGGCCCATTCTCCTAGTCTCTCTATGTTCGCCTTGATTAATTTGCCAACCTAGTTTGCAGAGCAGTGTTCAAGGAAAGAATAACATGGACTTTGCAGTTAAGGAGTCATCTGGTGCCTCAAGCCCTGGACTCGCGGCATGTTCAGTGTATTAGACATGGCGCCCCCAGACGGCATTTTAAATAACACATCATTAGTTTCTGCTCAGGCGGCTGCTCACTGTCGCGGTCTCCTCGTAATGCACTTGCCCTCTTCAGATGGACCTCGACGCAAAGCTATCAGTCTTCGACCACGGGTTAATCTCTTTAAAGTTTTATTTAATGGACTCTTCACCTTAAGTGTTGTCCTCTCACGGTCATAAATGAAAGTAATTCCCCCCAGCATAGCTGTCTTTTTACATATAGATTAAAGCTGAAAACTGAGGACTTTCTGAGTCATGCATAAAGGGCACCAGACATGATGTTCAACCCTCTTCTCATTAATGAGAACATCTGACTGGCTGGCTGATAGGTGATCGAAGGTTGAGTCGCCTACGGATGCTGGTGGGTTCCTTGTTAGGTCCTGATATGGTGATTCCTTTGGAAATCTCGTAGGGCGGGGTATGAGACGGTCACATACCACTGAGGCCTTGGTAGGTCATGGGACACTAGGGCGGGTTGGTGTTTTGATTGCACTCCTGGAAATAGGAGGGATCTCAGCAGCTAATTTGTTTGAGGGTTTTTGGTGGACTGCTGGATAATTGAGTCCATGACGTAAGGTCATGACTTAAGACGAACTACAGCGTTAGGGCTCAGGTCGGAAATGTTATTGTGATGTGTATTTAAGCAGCGTCATTCTTAAGCCAAGAAAATAGTTGCTAGGCTCTCATCGGTTCCAAAAAGACAGGTGGTGTGGTGACATCATTGTGACAGTTCCGTAAGGGAGGAGCATGCCATTCATTGGTCTAGCGTTTCCTTTCCCCTCAGGGATTGTCTGGACAGAACTTTTTTATTTATTCATAAGGAAGGAGTTCTTCTGATAGGACACTGCGAGATAGAGGACGTCCCCGGTAACCTCCCCCTTGCTGCTGATGTCTTCTCAGCTTGACGCCACAGTACAAGAGGAGACTTGAAGAGGGACTCTCTCATCCGCAGAGACCTCTGCTCCTCCTCTACAGAGAGCCACTGACCACTGGCAGACCCAGCCTACATCTACAGTCCCTACTGAGGTTGACATCCAGCCAGTCTTCAGCTCCTGATCTGGCTGCTGGTAGATTGTAAGACCTAGTGGCCCACATGACCCCCTTGACCACAGAAGCCCCTGCTGAATGTTTGCAAAGATCCAAGTAGCAAGGACTCCTATGAGGGATCAACCATTCACCCAGGAAGCGCGCTGAAGGGGAGAGCCTCGCCTCTAAACACTATTGTTGTTCTGGGATTGTTGAATATGACCCACCCCAGAAAGAACCTAACACTGATAGCTGGAAAACTTCCAGATTGAAGGCTAGATGACCTGTATGGCTACCCCGTCACAAAAGGGTTAAAGACTTGTTTTTGACCCCACTACAGTGCCTACTATTTCCAGCTGTGACCTGGCCTTCTTGTCTGTCACCATTTTGAAAGTCAAATACCCACGTGATGTAGTCATGGAGGGCTGCAGTTCCCTATCATGCAACCAACAATGCATTCAATCTGCATGGCTGTCTAAGCTCCTGCTAAAGACAGCAAGCATGCTAAGGGGCCTCTATAACTCTAGGTACTTTCACACAGTGCACTCCAGAGCAGGGTGGTTTGGCCAATTCAAGGAAAAGAAACTTCAGTTTCAACCTGCACCAGTACTTTGGCGCACCGGCCCATATGCAGTCATTGTACATACATATGAGACCATCAATATTGTGAATAGCTTGCCTTGTGTATAAAACCTGCTTTTACTCCCTATACTTACTATTATTAATGTTTGTTGTTGCGATTTCTTGCAAGTAACATGAGTACTATCAGGCACATGCATCAACCTTCTTTGCGAGCGCAAACGGTGCGATTCACAAAAATCGTCCGTTTGCGCACGCAAAAAGGGCTTTTGTGATGCATCAAACTGTAAGGCACTCGCAATTTAAGAAATCACAATTTATTGCGATTTCTTAAATTTTGATTGCATTTAAGGAATCGCAATGATTCCTTAAATGGAATGCAATAACCACTTTTAAATAGCGAGTCCGCTATTTGGGGCCGCAAATTACCGAGCAATTGAACCGGTCGGTAATTTGCAAAAACCTTGAAAAATGCACTAAAGTGCATTTTTCAAAGCTTCATGTTACACACACACACACACATGCCCTTGGGGCATGTGTGTGCGCAACATGGGTGCACATCATAATTCCAGGGGTGCAACAGGGTGTCCTTTTGACACCCTTGCACCCTTGAAATTGCATGCCCAATTTGCGAGTACCTGTAGGCCCATAGGAATGAATGGGGAGCCATTCCTTAATTGCGACTCGCAATTTGTGAGTCGCAATTAAGGAATGTTTAGGAATCGCTATTTTTATAGCGATTCCTATATGCATAGGCTTTTGCGAGTCCTTAATTACGATTCCTAATAATCGCAATTAAGGACTCGCAAAATCGTACCTTGATGCATGTGCTTAATTTCCTTGCATTACTCACGCTATGTATTTTTTCAGGGCCCGGCGTGATCATTTTTTTTGCTGGTTCCTGTCCTGAACGTCTGTCCTCTTACTGTGGCCTCTCATTTTTTTGCCGGCTTGAATCTGCCCAATGGGGAGGTGATCCAAGACTTCCAAGCTCCCCTGGAGTTACCTCGTTAAACCTTACGGATCCAACAGCAAACCTAGAACACACCGTCCACCCTAAGACAACCATATCCAGGAAAACCAATCATGAATGCTCCTATTATGAAGTTCACTTTACAGCATAAAACACCACATGTCAATGCTCCGCTAGATGGGATTTCCTAATGACATGATATTGGAAGTCACACGGTAATAAACTACATTTCCCAAGATCCCTCAGGATGGACTAAGCCAGGCCTAACCAGAGCCAGACCCTAGGCCAACAATGAATCATCTTTTCTGTAGTCCGACAGTTCGGGGGGGGGGGGCACTCTTCTACTCTCCAGTGGTGTCCTTGCCAATCACATTTCACAGTTAGTGTGCGAGTTTATCGTTCAGCCACTGGTGCTAGCAGGACGCTGTCTTTGCAAAGCAAACTTGGGATTGTGGTTGCTTTTATGGTGGTAACGCAAACTTCTGCACCCACGCTTTTCTTAAGCATTCTGTGTGGTAAGTCTGTAAGCTGCTTCCTGGTTTAGCAATATATAGGAAAAGGTATGCGATGCCTGAAATCAGTGGGTTTCAGAATGTTAAAACCCTTTTTCAAAAGTACTAAGGAAAATTAGCTGCATTTAAAAAATAATGGATGGCTTTACTTAAAAACATTTGAGACGTGGTGGCTGATCCCAGCAGGGCACCATTCCTGTGGTGGCAGCTATCTGTAGGGGGTCACAGATTGGTTCTAGGGTCTTAATGTCAATGACATCTTGGTTCCAGATTATTGATAAATTCAAATTATCCTCTAGGTGGAAATCAACCGCTTTGTTTGGAAAGGACAGCGGCCACGCATGAACCGCGTTCAGATACTCCACCCCGCCCGGGAAGGGAGTTGGGGGGTGCCTAGCCTCTTGCATTACTATCAGGATGCGCAGCTACGTTTCCTTGTGGAGTGGGGCCGTAAGGAGTCAGAGAAGCGCTGGTGCTTTATGGATAGGGCGATAGTGGGAGAGCATCTGTGTAAAATCGCTTGGCTAAAGAAAAATCAGAAGGCTTGGGGCCTGTACTCCTCTCCTGTTACTAGAGCAGGCGTGGCTGGCACAGGTAAGAGCGGTGGCGGTGAGGCGGTGGAAGGGGAAGTTGACAGACGATGGGATAGGTAAAGTTAAATCAAAAAATGAATAAAACCACTTACCTTGCGCTTGCTGCATCGCCGATTTGGTGATACGGCGAGCGCAAGGTAAGTGATTTTATTTCTATTTCATTTAATTTTACCTATCCCGTCATCTGTCTACTTTCCCCCACCGCCCTGCCCCGCCGCTCTTACTTGTGATGGCTGCGACTGTACTAGAACCACTATTGGGGCCTGGAACCAAGTTTACAAGTCTCCACCCAGAAGGCTGTAACCTCATTCCCTTCCCTTTGCCTTTGATGCCCATAATCGGAAACTCAGAGTTTACTCCGGTCCTTCACCGCGCAGCATTCACCGCATGGCAGACCCTGGGCGGCCAGCTGTAGATCCATAGGCAACATGTTTGACCCTAAAGGACTCACACCCTTTGAACAACTAAAGGCCTACTATGGCCTGCTGGAGACAGAACACCTGCGGTATATACAGGTTCAATGAGCATTATCCGATGGTGAATTATTAGGAATAAACCTATTATTTGAAATATTCTGGAACTTTTGATTTACTTTGGATTTGCGACGTTTTCACAAGCTATTGGTTGTGCTTAGGAGGGACACCACCCACCCAGGGCGGTGCAACTGGTACATACAGGTTCGCCACTGGGGAGGCGAGCGTGGTGGGTGCTCAAACCTTTTAAAAGTGGCGTCTGTCCAAGGAAAGCAAGCAACACATTATCACTGACTTACATGCCCTCTTGCTTCAAACTCAAACTAAGGAGAAAAGGTCGGTGCAGAAATAGTGAGGGCTAGAGTTGGGATGGACCCCGATGTGGAAGGAGTGAGCGGACATTTACCACAGAGTATGGCATACGGCATGCAACACCGCAAGTGTAGAAGTGGCTACTAAAATCACCATGCACTGGTATCTCTGGCCTCTTAGACTACCCAAGGGGAACCCCGCTCGCTATGCGGACTGCTGGTGGGACTGTTGGAGTCCACCCTGGGAACACAGCAACCACCAGGGAACCGCCGTTCCCTGGCGGTTGTGTAGCAGTCCTGAGGCCACAATATGCTTGATGGGGCGGCTGCAGCCCCGCCAAGCATATTACAAGCTTTCTCACTCCCACACTTTTCATGGCGGTGCGACCTCCATGAAAAGTGTGGTGGTGAGGAAGCAAAGGGACCCTAAAGGGCCCTCTGGTGCCTCACTCCATGTGGATGCACACAGGGGGGCACAACATATGCCCCCTGTATGCAGGCACACCAGTACCTGCACGGCATGGACTGAAGCAGTCTATGCCGTGCAGGTACTTTCTTTGACGTTCCCATTTCGTTGCCTATTTCTTAGGCACCGCCCTGGGACTTCCAAAGAACTGCCTGCCAGACCAGCTGAAAAGTCCTGATCTGGCGGGCAGTTCCTACACGGGTTTGGGGGTGCGGAGGCAGGGCGGACCTGCTCCAGCACTGCCAAACTCATAATAAGGCCCTTGGTGAGGGCCTGTTGGCAGTTTCTGGGGACCTGCTGGGCTCTCAAAAAGGAAAAATAATAAGTAATACCAAAGGGAAAATGCCTTTGAAAGGATACATTTGACCACCTGTCCCCGGCACTGAAGGGGACTACTTCTCCTACAGATGTGCAAAATGTGCACAGGACGAATGACATCACTCACAGTGAGAGGGAGCCAATATTCTCCCTCTCAATGTTATCAAGGAATGGTAATTACAGAGGCTTGAGTGATCTCTGTGTAGATTGTCCTTTGATTATCACTCAGTCCGTTGGAAATTAAGTATTTGGTTGTATATCAATACATTTTTGGAACTGATTAAGGGCATGAACAAAATCATCTCTAGGCACAATCAATTAGAAGAGGAAAAAGAAGGAGGTGTATATAAGCCCTGCAGAAATTAAGCTCTGCTTTCAAGGTCATTCTGAAAGCCAATAAGGACAGAGTGGCGAGGTTTCTGATATTGATAGGTTTAGTTTCACAGCTTTAGATAGATCGCCCTGGACGCTAATCTGGAAGGAGGTGTGTGTTGAATGCACCACAGGTTTCTGCTATAAACACAGACCCATTTGTCAATAAATCAAATTAAGATGATTTTCAAAGTGTAGTCAAGTGCATTTTCAATGTTTCTGGCAGAATTCCCCTGCTCCAGCTTTTAGTAATGAAGTCTTTGTTTGTTCTCGGAGGCATACGGTATTGAGGGAGTTGATTGGCTTTCCTTTCGGATCAAAAAGCAATCAATGAGGCTATTTGCAGGCACAGTCAGCGAGGCCCTATCTCTTCCCGCAGTCTGTGCTTTTCTGTGCAAATTTTTCAATATAAAGGATTATATGCTGTTAAACTCTTCTGAAAAGAATGTTATATGTGATGTCTGTCTCTGGTAGTACGCCACTAGCGTCCATTTCTGTTTCTAAATGTCATAACTCACCGCTATGACGTAACAGCAGTTGATATCAATACCCACTGTTGCTGTGTCATAAAGGCCTTCCAGGCCAGGCTGACAGCGCCCTCCGAGAGCCTGTCAGTGCAGTGCCACGTGTCTGCTTTCACTGACAGCAGAAAGCACAGCTGCAGGAGGGGGAAGCGAGGCAGGGAGATTGGTCCTGGGTGCTGAAGGATGGGAGGGAAGGTATTTATTGTTTACATTTAGGACAGGGAGTAGAGGCCATGTTAGGTATGGCCCCCATTACTTCTCTGCCATTGTTGAAAGGGGCAGATGATTTGAGGGGGGGGGGGGGTCATACATACCATAACATTATAGATGGGTCCAAAGTGATTAACGGGGTTGTTTTTCACCTCAGAGTTCTGAGTGACATAATAAACAACTCGACTTTGCTCTCTCTCAGAACACCCCGGTGAAACACATCTCTGTAATTCACTGTTGCCTATCTATCTATAATTATATATATTGTTATTCATCACATCTACAAAACTGCACCAAGAGGTTCTTAGAGCTCCGCGGTGATGGAGCCCCTTAGCATTGTACGCAAACGTTCTACTGAAGATGACACTCTTACGGCAACTCTGTCACTTCCTGGTCGCAGTCTGCAGTGGCCTACGGTTCTGAGCTTTCCCGTGTTTCACCCATGGTCCAGGATCAGTGGAAGTAGTTTGAAAGGCTGAACAGCCGCATCCTCTTTGTCCAGATCCCGATCCCAACTAGAAGCTTTGCTGTTCCGTTTTAGCAGTTTCCACCATAACTTTGGTGACATTTGTACACTGTCTCCCTGACATGCTGCTGGCCGCATCTTCTGTCGACTTTTAAAAGATCTGTTAGCCGGTACCCAGTGCGTCCCTTGTAGTATTTTGTGCATCAGAAAACCTACATGGATTGAGTCTGTCATACCTGTTGACCTGGTTATGCTTAAAATTCAGTGCACTGAGCATGGGTGCTTTTGGCTTCTTCGAGGAGTTTGGGCAGCTACCACACTAGGACTATGTAAGTGAGTTGTATATAGTTTTGTAATATTACTCTGTGGTGGTCATCACCGTGTATTTATATTTAGGTCAGAGTTTCCACTGGAAGAGTGTTTTTTTGTTTTGCTAATAACCTTGGCGCTATTTGATGAATCTTCACAAAACTTTCCCAAAAAAGTCAATCCACCACAGCTCCTTCAAGGAAAGTTTCAGGGTGATCTGTCAAGTGGGGCTGAGAAAAAGGGGACGAGGGCCACAAGGCATTGTTTTCCGGTGTTGAGTTCCATAGGAAATTATGGGAAGCAACATAGAAAAACTACTGAATAGATTTACATCAAATTTGGCACAAAGTAAGAACTGTAATCAGAAAGTGTGGGTTTTCTTCACCTTTCTGTGAAAATCTCAGTGGCTGAGGGAGCATTTTCCCCATCAGCCATTTCGTTCACGTGGGACCGGCACCAAGCGATATGATTGGCTGGCCATAACTCCTACAGAAATGTTACAGCTACCATTATGGGACACAGGGACACGGTGCCTATGTCGTAAAGTTAAGTTAAACAAAACATATAAGTGAGCAGGGTTGGGTTACCTTGTCCCCTGACACTCATGGGGTGATCCAGAGGGACCCCACCCAAGCAGAAAAAACTAAAAAAAATGATGTTGCAGGTACCAAGGTGCTCCCACAGGGCCCGGCGTGGTCCTCCATTGAGGTACTGCGGCACGCCCACAGGGGCATACCTTGGGACCATGCAAACTTCACTGGGTGCCATTGAGGTGATGCTTGGTCACACTACCACGTATTTCCATGGTACAGAAAAAAACATTAAAAAATGGGAAAATGTGGGGTACTTTCTTTTGGGGGGGGGGGGGGGGGTTTATTCATAGGGCCTGGCATTTGACCATGTATGCCAGGGGTAGCCCGCCAGGTGGGGTTAGGCAATCACGGACTCCGTCTGTGTGACCTGAAATCAGTGTAAAAAAAGGGATCCTTTAATACCCTGGTACACCTCGAGGGGACCAATAGGTATCCTGCCAGGTGCCAAAAACAAAAAATAAAATTCATGCTGCTGGTACAGCGGGACTCCCAAAGAATTTAGCACAGCCCTTCCATAAGGTGATGCCGCACTCCCACGGGAATTGTACAGCAGGACTGTGCAAGCTTCACTAAGAAAAGCTTGGGCTGTCCAATGGTACCACTGGGGTGATGCTTGAGCGCGATCAGTACGAGCACTACGATACCCTCTCCCTGGTCCGTTGTCCTGCTACTACCCGGTGCTGCCCTGCTCTCTTTTACAACCTCCATTCTCTGTGTGCCATATCACTGCCCCCTCTGTCCATGGTCTCTGCCCTGCCACTGTCCTTGGGCAGCCACTGCTCTCCGTTACAGCCCCTGCCTCCCTCACCCCTCATTCTCCTTGTTGATGACCGAAAGCCCCTCCCTCTATCCCTGGGCCATTGTGCCACAGCCCCTTCTGTTGAAGACCCGTCCCCTCCCTCCTTGTTCTCGATGCGCTTGCCCCAGCCCCCTCCCTCTCTGGTCCATTGTGCTTCCACTGCCCCTGTGCCTTCCCTCTGTTGCGTCCGCTGCTCCTGTCTGTCCTCCTGGTTTCTGTGCGCGTGACTATCGCGCTCCTTCCCTGATCTGTAGTACAGTCACTGCCCCTGTACTGCCAGTGGCCTTTGTTGCCGCCCCTGCCTCCCTAACTGTGCCACCCCGTTCTCAGGGTGCCTGCCCCTGCCCTGTCCCACCCTGGTCCGTTGTGATGCCACTGCCCCTTTGCCGCCACTTCCCTCTGTTGCGTCCGCTGCTCCTGTCTGTCCTCCTGGTTTCTGTGCGCGTGACTATCGCGCTCCTTCCCTGATCTGTAGTACAGTCACTGCCCCTGTACTGCCAGTGGCCTTTGTTGCTGCCCCTGCCTCCCTAACCCCTGCCACCCCATTCTCAGGGTGCCTGCCCCTGCCCCGTCCCACCCTGGTCCGTGGTGATGCCACAGCCCATGTACTACAACTTCCCCCCACTGCTGCCTCTGTCCCCGTGAAGCCCGTCTTCAAATAGTTTTTAAAGTGGAAGTGTGGGGAGGACACGCTTACCTTCTTCTTGATCAAACACAAGGATATAGGATCGGTTTGACATTTACAGAAGTGGAGCTTCACTGGGTGCACCTGTTATGTTCATATTTGTGTGTGCCTCCCGCTGAGGTTTCATTTCTGTGAATTGCGCATCTGTTCCAGAGTGGAAGCTTGCCGGCGTATTTATCCAAGAAGCGTCCACAGTTTTTCATCAAATGTCCACCGAACTGAAGGTCTATCTGTTGTTTGATTAGCAAGTACAACCTCGCTGGGTGAATATTCAGCGCACATTCTACACTCCAGCTGCATGAAGGATCAAGAGGTCATGGTTCCAGTGATGCTTGTATATATTTTCAGCGTTTGATCCTCAAACTTCTTTTAACAGGAATCTGTGGCAAAGGTAATTTTCATGAAGATGAGGCATGGGAATTTTTGCCAAACAAGGGTAGTTCCTCCTAATTAAATGATTTTTTGTGTTTTGTGGAGATTTCCTTCTATTTCTCTGCATAAAGTAGACGCAGCAAAATTGTGGGAAAAGGCGCCCATGGCTTTTTGGTGATTTTGCTCCTTAAGATTTGTAGAGCAATGGAAAGGGAGCTTCATCACCTGTCCTCTCAGAGCAGGAGGACATACAGAAGTTGAGCTGTCCATCAGCCTGAAAAACATCAAGCAGAGAACAGGAGTTCTCTCTATTTTGTTTTTTAAAATGTTAGTGGTACCACTGTACCAAACATCTGCTACCACGGTACAACAGGGGTGCTGCATTGGGTACCACAGTGCCAGCTGTACTATA
Organism: Triturus cristatus; assembly: GCF_964204655.1. Lineage (NCBI taxonomy): Eukaryota > Metazoa > Chordata > Amphibia > Caudata > Salamandridae > Triturus > Triturus cristatus. The sequence continues at coordinate 1,655,253,494 of NC_140590.1, read as the reverse complement.
TATATATATATATATATATGTATATATATATATATTTTTTTTTAATAAGGTGGCCCTGCAAATCAAGTGCACCCACCCGGCCCCATATGGACTTTTTGGAGAAAATAAAATGGACTTGTGGACGGAATCCCTGAGTCTTGTAATGGTTACCTCTGCATCCTCTGTGGAGCTTTGGTGTGGCCAGCCAATCAAATTACTCGTTACTGCAAGACCAGTTCTAGTCCTGTGGTACCGAAAAGGAAGAAGAGAGATAAAGCTCCCTAGGCTAATCAGAGGGCACCTTATTTAAAGTGACTGTCCAGCGACACTCCCAAGGGACCAACTGTACAGATATCATTACATTTTTAACCCCTTCATCGCCACCCAGAGCATCTCTTTAAACATCTCAAAAGATTTACATCAAATAATGAAAAGTATGGTTTCAGAGTAAAGTTCAAACTTTTTGCCGAAATCGGTGAAATTCTGTTCAACTGCTTTTTCTTTATTGCTTCACAAAATTTCCCATGGGAGTAGTTAACATAGGAAATCAATGTTTTTGAACCCCCCCCCCCCCCCCCCCCACACTTTTCTTGACTCCACATGACAGATTTGCACGAAACTTTCCAGGCAGGAGCTGAGGTGGATGAACGTTTATTGGGAAAGTTTTGTGAAGATTCATGAACTGGTGCAAAAGTCATAGCGAAACAAAAAACACTCTTCCTATGGACACTGTGACCTAACTGTAACTACACAGTGGTGAAAGCAACTGTTTAATAGACAGTATTATATATGAATATACATATGCAGTTAAGGTCTTCCATTCCAATTTTTATGCACTTCCGTTCTGGGAAAAAAACTAAAGGGAGGTGGTATAAAAAAATATGTGCTTTCCGATTTTAGCTCTCATGGTAATTTTGCTGGAATCTACAGAACAAAAATTGTTCAATGATTTATAGCAAACTTGTCACGAAAGTAGAAATGTTCTTAAAGAGCACACTTTTTACGTTTAGGTGTAAATATGTTCTGCAATTTTTGATGTATTTGTGATTGAAACGAATGCCCAGTGGGCTTGAACATTTAGGGGCACAATTTTTAAAATTTCACGCAATGCAGGGCTGCAAGCAAAGTTGACAGAGAGCAGAAAGTATCCCTGTGTGCTCCCTGGCACCAGTGCATGCACCGTTACACTATAGTACAAGCATGTCTGCACTATAGGCAAAATAGTTTTTTGTGCAGGAAGGGGCACCTTCCTACACAAAAACAATCCTTAGAGGCATCTTCCTCTTTCTATGTGCGATGCAACATGCAGCACGCATAGAAAGAGGAAGTAACGAGGTGAAATAAAGATATTTCTCCTCATTATGCCTCACTTGGGAAGTTGTGGCATTTTGATGCATTCCCATGCTTACAGGTCTTTGGAAATGTGGAAATGTGCCAAAATCCATGGGTGGATGTATGGAAATGCCCATGCTCCACCCAAGGGATGCCTGCCAAGTTGAAATGTAGCGTAACACAGACAAGCAGCTGCCTTGTGTTGTGTTTCTTTACAAAGTCACTCAAGGCCGCACAAATCAGGCCTTGCATGTCTTTGTAAATGTGTAGCCTTTGCGTTGTCCTTGTGTTGTCTTGCGTGATGCAAGGACAACGCAAAGGTTTCATAAATAACGGCCTTATTTCTTTTTCATATCTTGGCAGTTGAAAAGTCATTTTTTGATTTGCTTATAACTTTGGAAACATTTGACAAATATCCATAAGGTTTAACAGACACTTGTTCTGTTAAAATTACTTTTGGTGTTTCGAATTTTGGTGATCCAATTGGTAGGGGGGGGGGGGTGCATAGTTATAAAGTGGAGGCCAAACAGGTTTTCGTTTGCTAATACATTTCGAACTTTGTGATAAATCTGCAAATTGTTTTTGCAGAAGCTTAAAAAGGTTAGGGGCATATTATCAAGGACGGCGTTAACATTATCGCCGGTTTGGAGAATTCCAATAGAAGCCCATGTTGACACCAAAACATGGACTTCTATTGGAATTCTCAAGGGCATATTATCAAGCCCATTATCGCCGCTTTAGCTGCAGTTTTCTGTCGCCTAACCGGCGATATTTTTAACGCAGTCCTTGATAATATGCCCCTTAGTTTGCTATTGGAATGACAAGTTGTGTACCAATCCATCAAAGGGGACAAAGCTACAGGGCTGACATCATTTTTTAATTTGTTTATAACTTTGCTGCTTTTGATTAATGTACATCAAAAGTGACAGGCAGCTAGGAAGTTACACCCAGGGCAGGTACGCCAGGCTTCGTGCAAATTTAACTGGTTGAGGAGGCAAAGTTAAATGGTGGGGGTCAGAACATTTTGATTTTCTAAAAACTTTGACACTATTTGATGGACCTGCACAAAACGTGGCAGAGACTTAGTATGTTCGACTTGCTCTTGGTATTCTCAATTTCATGCAGGTCAGGAAGGGTTAATGAGAAAACAAACACCCGAAATCCACTGAAAAAACACAGTTATGGTTCAGCAAATAAATACCCAGAAAAAGCCCTGAAATTCATCTGTTTTGGTATTCAATGCACAATGCACACCATAGCTCACTCTAGAAAGTGATCGATTGCAGAGCTAATCATACATAATTGATTATTTTCAATGGTTGTAGGTTTTGTTTTGTAACAGTTACTTTTCTTTATCTTTATTTTGAATGTGAATTTCTGAGATTATTTTAAACATATGTTAATAAGATATGACCAATTCTAAACCTATAGTCACTCTAACAATAGTTTGTTAGTGAATGTCTGGATTGTTTTGGTTGTATACTATAGCCAAGTTCTCTGAAAGCATATTCTATGGTATGGACCAGGACCTGGCCATAGGATATATGGTGCAACAAAACCACCCCAGTGTGTTTGGCCTTAGGGCACGGCCTTCGGCCAGGCCCTCTACACAACTTACAAAAGTCGTTTTCCAATGCTGAGTATAGGAAACTGCCAATTTTATATTATTTTACTTAATTTTTCATTTTTTCTTTTCTTACATTTTTATCATTTTTACAACACTTTTGAGGGCGTTTATGAACCCCACAGTGGCTCTGCAAACGCTTAGACACTCACAGATTCTTGTTGGATCTCCTGAAGGGTTTGTGAATCTGTTTCTAGGTCGTGGATATGTGAATCCACAAACCTAATGGCAAAATGTGCATTTAAAATATTATGCTGTCCCCATGGAGGGGAGAGGGGTGGGAGTCTCTGTGGGAGCCACACACTGGAGCCTGGAAGCCAGAGGATGCTTCCCCTGCACATGTATAACTCTTTCAGCTTTTGTTTTTTCAGGGACGGAGCCCTGGGTCTTGTAATGATAGTTGTAACAGAATTTTCCCAGTTGTTGACAGTCAATCAGAGCCTTCTGCTGTACAAATCCACCTTTAGATCCTTAGACCTGAAATGAACAGACAAAAAGATCTCTACATCACTGGTTGCCTTTATTTTGTAAGTTAGGACCCACGGAGGGTCCTCACTTAAAAAATACACAGTCGCAAGACATTTTGCGTCCGAGAAACCAGAAGCAATACAGAACTGATTTTGTACTTTGACATTCACACTGTGAAACAAAGTGTATGACAGGGTGACCAAACTACTCTTTTTAGACAGCCAGAACTGAGACATATCATTTCATCAGAAACAAAACATCTAAGTGGAATAAATACTGATGAGGAACTGAGCAGTCATCTTGACAGAAGCTGTAATGCATGAACAAAAAGAAAGGGTCCTAAAACCTACACTAACTATTAGTCTCGAGCTACTCTGCACAGAAAGAGATTACTATCTATTCGATTGAATTTATGCCATTGCTTAATGCTGATTATTAATGTTCTTTTATGTTAAAAAAAATGTAACTTTGTCAGGATCCCTAGCTCCGGCCCCAAAAAGACTCGCAAACGGTTACACACTAGTGATCTTTCAGGGTTGAAAACCAGGCGTCAGTGGTCGAGTTGCTGGCAAGTTCGCAACTCCAAGATGGCCGCTAAGGTGCTGGGGTCTGCGGTCTAGTTGATTACAAGATTCTGGAGCGAGCTGATGTGACGCGCGCTCACCTGAAGTATTGCGCACTTCACTGAAGCGTTTCCACAGAGAAGACAGAATTTAAGAGCGTCCGTAGTTTAAAGTATAAATACTCATAGAGCTCGAGTTTAGGAGAGTTTATCAAGCGTCCAAGTTAGTAGACATAGAATCTCCATAGTTATCTGAGGTGAGAGAAAGGAGTCATTCGGAAATTCCGAGCGGAAAGAAACTTATCGACATCCTGACAGCGCTTCGTTGTTCAAGTCTTCGAGTCAAGTGGCGAAGCAGCAAAACCTGAAGAGAAAAGAAGAAGAAGAAGAAAGCTAAGTGAACTTCTGAGAGAATTCCTAGAGTGATAAGACATAATAAGTAAATGTAAGAATACAATGTCGTTAAAGTAGATACTTACCATTGACAGCAGATTTAAAGACTAAGTAACCTGTAAGAAAATAAGATGAATGATTATTGGTTGCGAGAAGTCCTAAGAGAAACGACATTAATAAGACATTAAAGACAGTAAAAGAAAAGATAAAAGGCAATACCTGAGGAGAATAATCCAGTATAGAACTAGAACCGAGAATTCCTGTGGAGAGAAGCCGAACCAAGAACAAATAAAGAGACAAGAAAAGAAAACGACCTAAAAGTCAATAGATAAAACCATAAGGAAGAAGCAACGACATATAAAGAGAAAAACCCAGTTAATTCCCATCTGGTAGGTTAAAGAGTAGTAGGGGAACACATTAGGAAGTAAGGAATAAATAGATAATAACCAATAAAATATATTACAGGAAAGAACGCCAACTTGAACCAGAGAGAGAAGAAGGCAGCATAGCGCCAAGGAGAGGGGCACAGAGTTTTAGGATCTCGGGTAGGTAGCATTTTCAAAGAAAAAAGTAAAAGCAAAAGTAGGATACAGTAGAGGAGGGAAAATAAATAATTGTTGTGTGCTTAGTTTTTTCTAGGGAGACAGCTAGCCAGATCAAAGGCGGAAGAAGGTTTCCAGATAGAAAAATCTGAAGGTCCAGAACCAGTCTCTCTTATTGTTTGTTATTTTATCCACTTTCCCCCTTCCCCCTTGCTGATCAGTTAGCGCCAAGTATTCTTTTGGGGCTGAGTGGTTGGTAGTGGGAGTTGGGAAGCAAGACTACAGAACCAGCGAGACGCTGAAGGTGAGCTCTGACAAACTTCCTATGTTTACTCTGGGTATGAAGTTTCTACCAGGCTGTAATGATTGAATATCTCATGTCACTACTTGCATATGTATGTATAGACAGCGCCACATCACCGGGACAATAATTTTTTAATAGTTCACCACTTGAATGTTAGGGAGGAGGTATAAGTCACAATAAACTGGCCCTTTTTGGGAATATTTAAGTCACAAGGACTATATGAATATTCTAAAGAAGAAACAGCTCACATACTTAATTTATTGGGAAATAATGGACTAAGAAATACTTAGACAAAAGGAAAATACATTTATTATCGCAATGGGTAAGTTCAACATACTTTGCCAATATTACTCTGATGGCTGGAGTTGGACTGAAGTGATAACAATATGATCAACTCTGACATAGATAGATCATAAACGGGTTACAATTGTATTAAGAATATTATTTAAGGTTAATAATTTGTAAATGTTTATTTATATTTGTAAGTTCCACCCTTGAATGACAAATATTTAATTGAATCTTGCACATAAAGTCTTTCTTCTATGTTCATACATTATGGGATTTTTACGATAAGAAAACTTAAAGTCATAACAATTCTGGAGATTGTGTGATAAAATAGATTATGCATATCAGTATAAAATCATGTGAGAATTACTAATGAACCATTAGGAAGAATCTTATGAACTTTCCCTAATCAGAAGTCTTTTCACTATGTTTACTCATAACATAAGTTTCTTTATTATATTTTTTGGGCACTGTTGCCAGATGAAGGTCGTAGAGAACGAAACGCATCAACTGTGTTTGTTGTAGCCTTTTTTGTGCCGACTGCAATAAAATAAAAAAAATTGCAAGCACTTTTCTGCTTCCAGCAGATAAAAACCTGTGCAATTGGTTATTTAAAAACAGTAGCAACTCTTACTAATCCTCTCCACCACTATTTAAGGATGTGACATTTCCCTTTCCAATATAGAAACTGATTTACTCCTGGACTTGAAAGGAGTAAATCTCCAACTATTTCAAGGAAATTACAGGTTATAGAAACATTTGAGTTTTCTAGCAAGACCCTGTACTGCCACACCCATTCCTCATACCAAGACTTGAATTTTACTCATGCCCACTAATATGACATGCTGTAGTATACCAAGATGGAGTAACACTGTGCATTAGTAAAAGGATTTATAGGCATAGAGTCATCTTTTGTGTTGTGAATACCTTACTCTTGAATGTCCAAGTGGCTGTGCCTCTGGAGCCCTTTGTGCCCTGATGGCATGTGGCGAGGTGGACAAATAAGTCAATATTTGTTTGCATTTGTGCCTGTGTAATTTTCTCTGGATCTGTGTGTGCTTGTGTGTGGAGATGGGAGGCTGCATATCACTAACTTTAATGCAGAATAAACTGTTTAGCTTTTAGATGAATTTATGGATCATGTCCCCCAGCTTTATTAGCATTTATATCATACATTGAACGCTTTATGCTGGTAGCCTTCGCTTTCGATAGATTTCGCTCAGGTTATATTGCTTTTCTGTTCAGTGCTGCTTTCGGCCAACCGAGAAATTAGCAGATTTTTATTCATGATTCCGCATTATGGGCTAGCAGAGAACCTCAGGATGTATCCAAGAATGCCCATCGGGCCAGTGACATTTTTCAAATACTTTAAGGATTTAAAGATAGCTTTAAAGGGTCTATTTGGAACAGTGTTTAATTTAATCAGACGGCCACTGCAGCCGGCACCATGCATTGCCCCTCTCATCGCTGCCAATGACAGTACCAACATGACACCTAACTATCGCACACCTACAAGTGTGACAATTCCGACTATTTCAGGCCACACAAAGCTATAATAACAGTTGAGAGGCTGGTATTACTAATTTTCAATGCCATTTGACTTAAAAAACACAGCTGTTGTGCACATCTCGGAAAGTGCCACCATGTGATGGACAGGCACTAGAGTCAATTAAGTGCCGGTGCTGAACACCGGAAACTACTGTCTCAAATTAAGCACTGGTTTGGAAGCGACCCTTAAAGAATTTCAGAGAAATCAGTGGTATATGGAGCATTTTAAATGCACTTTGTGTTAAAATTTTGAAAGAGCTCAGAATCATTTTACAGGGGGGTAGAGATTTGAGCCAGAGGGGGTTTAGTTGAGCTCTGCCAAGGACGTTTTTTTTTTAAAGATTAAACTGGGGGGTTGGGCAGGGCTGGCCCTAAATAGGATTGATTAACATAGTGCCCTGGGCGGAAAGAAAATTAGGGGGCAGATTTACAAGCCCCTTGCAACAACTTTATGCCGCCGTTGCGTCACTTCTGTGACGCAGCGGCGTAGTAAATAATGCGCCACTATGCGACATATTTACAACGTGACGCATCTAGGGAGATGCTCCACGTTGTAAAGTCCTGTGCTATATTATACCTGCGTCAGGTATAATATATGCAGGGTGGGCGTTCCGTCGCAAGGAAGCCTCGTAAAAGTGACGCAGTGAAATCTACAAGATTTCACTGAGTCACTTTTACGACGCCACCACATCAAAAACTTGTGCCTGCTTGAAGCAGGCGTAAGGAGTGACGCAGCACGATGGGAATAGTCCTTCCAGACCATTGCTGGACTTGCGTCATGTTTACAACACGACTCCAGCAATGGGCTGCCTTTCAGCCAAAAGATGCGTCACGCCTATCCTTGCGCCACGGTGCGCCGCATTGTAAATGCGACGCATCCATGGTGGCGCAAGGCTTTTTTCCGTCACTCAATTTAGCTGATGCATCTCTGCTAATATGCAGAGATGCGCCAGTTCTTGTAAATTTGCCCCTAGGTGTTTGTTCCGGGGGTCAGGGGTCGTTTCGGTGTGATGACAGAAGGTGCGAGGAAGATGGGTGGAGGGCAGGGGTTGAAGGGGTGGTAACAAATACACTGAGGTACATTAACAGCTGATTAGAAAGGGCCAGATGAATCAAGCATTTTTCCCGTTCGCAAACCCGTTTGCAACCAGAAAAAAGCCTTTTGGGATGTATCATCCCAAAAGGCATTCACAAAATAGGGAATCGCATAAATTGCTATTCCCTATTTTGAGAATGCATTTAAGGAATCATAATTTGTGATTCCTTAGATGAAATACAGGAAGTCAAAAAAATGTGCAACCTGCCTTTAAGGAATCGCAAATTACCGCCAACTTCAAGTTGGTGGTAACATGCGAATTTCATGAAAAATGCACTTTTTAGCATTTTTTAAGGAGCCATGTGGCGTACATACATGCCCTTAGGGCATGTATGTGCGCCACATGTGCACACATGCAAATTCCAGGGGTGCAACAAGGTGTCCATTTGGCACCCTTGCACTCTTGAAATTGCATGCGCAATTTGTGAGTACCTATTGGGTACTCGCAAAGTGCACATGCAATTCCCATTCACTCCTAGAAGGGAATGAATGGGAAGCCATTCCTTATTTGCGAGTCGCAATTTGTGAGTCGCAAATAAGGAATATGTAGGAATCGCAATTATTATTGTGAAACCTACATACATTGCATGTGTAGAAATCGCAATTATTATTGCGAAACTTACATACATTGCATTGCATTGCAATAGCGAATCGGTAAAATTTGCTATTATGGAATCGCAAAATCCAATATTGATACATCTGACACAAAGTCTACGGGACCTGATTGAGACCAAGTGGGATGGACGAGCTGTTGTTTGCATTAAATTAAATCAGAATATTGGGGCCTCAAATCTGGGCCTGGAGAAGACATTGCTTGTTTCTACAATGCCCAATATGCAGGGATTGACAGTAGCGCTGGGTGAATTTATTTGGGCAAAATTAAATGATCTTAATTTTCGCATTATTCTAATTTTCTTATTTTTTGGCACTTTTTGGAAAAGACTGACTGCCATTGGAACAAGTCTGAAAGGTCAAAACGGTTAGGCCCTGGCGTTATCTACAAGAAGAACAGTTCCATTTCTGGGTAGAGCTTCTACCTGGACAGCTTTTTAACCAGCATATGCTGTATTTTATTGGCCCTGCCGGTACAAAAATTAGGAACATTCCCTAAAGTCGGTATTCTTTTAACACATCAGTGCATACTTAAAACAGTAAATATAGGAAGCACTTTAAATGTATTCCAGAGCTGCCTTAATGATCCCCGACTGATAGTTAAAGTGAACAAAGACAGAAAGGTCATGTTAAAAATCATTAAAGGAGTTTTTATATAAAGTCTATTTAAGTATCACCTCGGGCCTTTTGCAGAATCAATAAAACCTGAGCAAATAGCCGGTATTTCGCTCTGGAAAAGCCTTTATTTCTTGGGTGGTTGTAATTGATCAAATAAAAAGAATGCAGCCAATCTAAGGAAGTTAACTGATTTTTTTTCATCTGGCAAAAAAATAATTATTTTAGTATAGCATTATAGTCCTGCGGGCTGCATAATTGTTGGGGGGCTTTTTGTCCTGGTAATTAGCCTGTTCCACAGGCAATTTCGACAACAAACAGCACAGAACAGAGAACAGAGGTGTCTCGTGACATGCAGCTGTTCTCCTTCTTTTGCTCAGTGGATTTTTCAGTTTGTTTACATTCATAGAGTAGCATCCTCTCTCATCACAAGATTTCATACTGGGAGTGGCGCCATTTTGTTAAATGTTTCTAAATTCAGTAACCTGTTGTCTGCGAGGAGACACAGAAATAGGCGTGATTCCAAGAGAAGTGAAAACATCTACGCCATTCTATTTGCTTGTAGACTTTCTTTATTTTGTAGTTTTCTGTGCTCCTGGCGATGATGCGCTTGGTGTTTGCCTGCACTTTGCCAGCGCCACTGGAATCTTGCTGCAGGAGAGGGGCAAATTATGCGGCAGTTTTGAGTAAATTATACGCCCAAAAAGGCCAATTATGTGGCATAATGCAGCACATTTTGTAATAGTGTTACTTCATTATTTCGTCATTTTTAAACTTGGTACCCTTGTCTGGGTATTAGTTCCACCTGATTAGTACCAGTTTAATACCCAGATGTAGCAATAATAAACAGAAAGGTGACCAATCCAGCTTTGCCTGAGGGCCTTCCACTGCGTGGCAACATGTGTTGTTGCATTATTAGTACATTTTTAACCGTTTGAAATAGAAACAATTGTTTTTCGTTTGAAATCGACAGATTATGTGGCAGATGATGGATGATGTGGCAAATGCGGCAAATCTATAATTATGCGATAATCGCCACAGCAGCACTATTGCATAACTCCATTGGCCCTGCACTTTGCCTATTGTGTGTGTGAGGCTAGCTGGCACCGCTGTTCTGTGTGTGATCAAAGCCATTGTGGTGCACGGGGTGTTACGCAGGTACCTTCCTCGCCGGGGTGCCCCCACAAACTCTTCAGGAGATCCCCTACCAGCATAAGGCCAATTAATATCTGTGAAGCATGGGAAATGCATTGCTTCTCTTTACTTTCTTCAGTGGGCCCATCATTTCGCGTTGTGTTACTGATCCGTGCTACCTGCCCATGGCATGTTATCTGTAATGGATGATTGTAGACCTGCTGCCTGGGTGTATGGAAGAAGTTTGCCTTGCTGAACCCTAAACTGCCAGCAGTCCACCAAGTGAAGATATAACTATTTCTTAAAAATAGACTTCTGCCTGAGGCTCTCTCTTTTAGGAGAGGACTGTGTACCAGCCTGGATGCTGAACTTGTCGATAACAAATCTACGCACCCATTCTAAAATATATTTGAAATCTATTGGACACTGCATATTTTGGGGAGGAAAGGAGTGGGGAGAGGTGTGAGAGTGGATCAGTTGCATTGTGGCATATATTTGGGACACTGGAACGTTTACTGCCCACAATGGTGTGCCACGACCAAGTTTTGAGACGTGTCACGAAGGACATTGGTTATCTATCTTCCAGATATTTTCTGGCATTAGGAAATTGATGTGTAGTTATTGTATTAGAAGCCTGCACCATCAACATAGCTAAAGGGATTACTTTGTTCCCAGATCATACTCATACAAGTCAGGCTTCAGAGAAACCATTAAAGCTCTGGTCATTTCTCTTATGAGTTATGAAAGTTCCCTTATCCCTGGCATCCATGCCTATTGATTGCTTTCACTGAAGACCATTTCACATGCTACCAATTGAATTGTCACCGTACTAAAAAGTATGACTATTTCACTTCTAATGGATGCCCTTGCACAATGCACAGGTCAACAACATTGTGACAAGGACCTGCATCAACTACAAGCCACTAACAACAAACTCACCAGCCTACCTGCAGCAAAACTCAGCATCTCAGCCGACCACTCTAACATACACATGGCCTGACCTGATTTGAAATCAAAAATGAAAAAAGAAAGAAACCAGAGGACAATGCTTCTAGAGCTACACAACCATTGAATGGTTCAGCTGAAGTCTGGTTATTTATCCACAGATTATTTTTATATTTTAAAAACGTATTTTATTCAAATCTTCATAAAATCAGATTTTTACAAGTAGGCAACACGTTTCGTCTCGTCTCGAGAGACTTCTTCAGGGCTTGATTAGTTGTTTTGGTCGTTGAACACTGGACATGTCAATGTGTACACATGCTGTGAATTCCTTCTGTACTGAAGGGTATGCGGAATCTGTGGATGAATAATGTGCAACTAATGTACTTGAAACAATGGAGAATATATATTTATAGGAGCGAAATTGTGTGTCCTGGACATCTTTGTGTAGTATTGTTTGGAGGTATACTCCCGTGAGGAGGATTAGGAGACTGTTCCTCCTGACCAAAGCACCATATTTGAAAAAATTCACTATATGTGACAGGTGCGATTTCTCTTACACCGGTCTATATATATATATATTTTTTTAATTTAGGGGTCGGTAGAGGTATAGGATGGTAAGGGTGTTTTTAGGGTTTATGGATTACATGGCGAAAGATGTGTGGTAAAGCCATCCCATTGTAAAGACAGCGCTGCAAAGGCTGTTTCCCTTCTGGTTGGGTGGTAATGGGCAAACACAAGTAGTTTCATGCATGGCCATACATAGCCTTGTGCATAAGGCAAAGCGTATTAAAACAGGCTAGGGGTTGATTGTGATAGCCAGGGAAGGGGATTAAATGTTTGTGTGCTGTGGCCATGTTGTTTCAAGTCAAACAACAAGTAGGTGACATAGATCTGAACTCTCTACAGTTTGGAAAGGGATGGGATTGGGAGACATATAAATTCTCTGACTCTCCAAAGTGTTTTATTTGGTATTTTCTTTCCCTTGTTTTTCCTGCGGTCACTGCACTGTCCTCCAGCTGAACTGTTTAAAGGTCTGATCAGGGAGACTGTAAACCTGGCAGGAGCATCTATTGGCCTGCAGGACGCTGCATTAAATCCGAGCTAATTTCATCTAGTTCTTTATACATGCGCTACATAAATCCCGCCTAACAGAAAGGATGGGACAATGTTAATCTGTTCCTGTGGCACGGCACAGCGTGTTCTCCATGCAGTCGGGTTGGGACCGCTTGCCTAGGTGCAAAGAAAATGAGACAACAGGAGATTGTATAATTTTAGAGGCATAAAGTCCAATTTTCATTTTAAGTGATACTAATAATGCAGCAATGTCTCTGGGAGGAAGAGCGAGCGCCAACCGTAGCGAAGACGGAGCGGGAACAGCGCTGTGCCTGGAATGCGAAGCAACGAGCACCTGGTCGTCTCATTAGTTTAAATATGTGCCAGGCATCTCATTTCCATTTCAGATGCCCTCAATGGAATAAATTCATCAATATGGAAGCCTGCTGTAAATTTTGTGTACAAAGCAGGGTGCTCTTTGCTTCTCTGAGACAGCGAAGGCCTGGTTTATGAACTGTGCCTGTGGTGTGGTGGGGACTACGACAAAGAGACATGATTAATGAGAAGAATGCTGCACAGGAGTTATTTACCCACTGAGAAATATGATTTGCATTTGTTTACATTTTCCATCAGCAAATAGAACAAGGATTGGCAAAGCCAGTAGGTCTCACCTGTACCATGCTAGTTCTGAGCTGTTGGCTTTGCCAATGTTTGTCTGAAAAGAATAGTTACATTTTTTTAAAAAAAACATTAAAAAATACTGGAGTTACAGTAAACCTATATCTTATGGTATCTCAAAACTGTACATTGAATTCAATGTGTTCAATCTCTTTAAATGGCTTTCTTTGTTTTTCAAATACTCTTCATTCAAGAAAATCTGAGCAGAATTTCTAAAGAATAAGGTAGTCTCAGAATGTAAAGGTAAAATGCTTGTCAGGGTCTAATTTACTTTCCTCGAGATTCACCCCTTTGGTTCGTCTGTGGAAATCCAGGCAGAGGATTTGTGGGCCTCCAAGAGAAGTGTCATGCTAAGTACACCTTCTTCCGGAGATGTCTGATGAGTGAGTGCAGCACATGTTCCTTCACCCGGTGCGGTACACACCTTTGAGTTCCAAAGCTTTTGAGTAAATGCAATTTGTGGAATGCAGGAGACGATTCAAAAACAACTCTAAAAGTTTGCTTTCAGTCTACCTCTAGGGGAAACAGCCATTACAACGTGGCTGTTATCACGCAGAGCCTTTACCACGCATGCGTAACAACGCATGCACTGTTACTCCGCATCACCTTTACCCCGCAGTTTTTGACAATGCATGTGTCTTTACCACACATGCCTTTACAACAAATTAACATTGTAAAGGTACGAATGGTAAGGGCATCTGCATAGTACTGGTGATAAGGGCATATGCATGGTGGTAAAGACACCTTCGTGGTAAAGGCTATCGGTGTCATTAGAGGGAACGAAGAGACCCTTCCTCTTTATGACCTGCGCCGTGTCTGAGAAGAGCTGCCTCGTCGTCCTGGTGAGGTAAGGGGGATTAGCCCGGGCGAGGGGGGGATGAAACAAGGGCTTGACGCCCGGGGGGATAGGGTGTGGGTCGCGCAGGAATCCAATTTAGGGCTCAGGGCAGGGGACTGGTATTTTTAACAAGTGCTTGGGCCAGGGGGGCTGGCACTTGGGTCTATTTTAAAGGGCTCATTGCAGGGTTGAGTATTTTTAACAAGGGCTGGGAGGGTACACTGGTGTCTAGTTTTAGGGCTCAGGGCAGGTTGGGGTATTTTTACCAAGGGCTGGAGGCCAGGGGGGGTCACGCTGGGGTCTAGTTTTTGTGCTCAGGGCAGGAGGTCGTTATGTTTAAAAGGGCTGGGAACCAGAGGGGCACCGGGGACCAGTTTGAGGGCACAGTGAGGGGACTGGGATAATCTTTAGCATACCTATGCCTTTAACATACATGCCTTTACAATGATTCGTTGTAAAGGAATGCGTGGTGAATGCATATTGGTTGTTGAAAAATGTGTGGTAAAGGTTATGCGTAGTAAAGGAATTCACGTTGTAACGCATGTGTGGTAAAGGCATGCATTGCAACGGAATGCTTTGTTCCATCATACATACATGCTCTAGCAATAATATCCCTGTTGCAATGCTTTTGCAGACTATATAGGAGGGTGGGGAACAACACAGCTAGAGGTATTTGGGGAGGCATGCAGAACGCAAGTGAGAAAGCTAGGAAACACAGGCACTCTCATGGAGTGTTGTATGTAAAGGAATAAAAGTAGTTCCCGAAATGTAAGAAGTGGAAGGTTACAACTAAATCAATCAAAACTGGGGTAAAGAGGATATGGGCTGTGGGAAGGCCAAAGAGAAGAGAAAGACAAGCAGCCAAATGAGAAGAAAGTAAATGAGGGTGACAATAAAGCCAAGCAATGGGCGGGCTGTAAGTCCACTTTAAGGGCCACATGTATTATGCATCTTTGCGGTCGGAAATGGCAGATCGGTCCATTTCCTACCGCAAAAATTTATTTATATAGGTATGAAACACAAATTGCGATTCAGCTACATGTTACCGAACTGCAATTTGTGTTTGCGATTCGGTATTTGAAACTGGCATGTTTAAGGCGTCCCTTTCAAATACCGACTCTGAATGGGATTTATAAATGTTTTGCAACCGAATTACAGTTGCAGAAAATTCTTATTTTACCGACTCCTTGAAGGAGGTGGTAATCCATTCGCAACTGGGAAGGAGTCCCCAGGGGGCCCTTTCCCCTATGAGAATGGAAAAAATATATTTTTAAGATGAGGCAGTGGTCCCACGCTGTCTGTGATTGCTTTTAAATACACAGACGGTGGTCTGCTGTCACAGTCATGGTGGTCTGCTGACCCCAGCAGGCCACCATCCCTGTGATGGCGTAGATTCCTAAGGGATCGCAAATTGTGACCTGCCTCATTAATATGCATGAGGTAGGCCTATTTGCGACCCATTAGGAATCGCTAATGAAACTCAAAGTAGTTTCATACATTAGAGATAACGATTAACTAATTGCGATTCAGAGAAAATCGCACTAACGCAATCGCTACTTGAAATAATGATAGATGTGGCTCTAAGTTCACACTAAGTCTCTCGCAACTAGACAGCTTGTGCTTTCTAGTGAGTGAGACCTGAAAAACACAAGGTGTCCAAGTGGGGCACTCAAAGTAAAAGGAAAATCAATACTAACCATCCAGTTCAAGCATTACTTTTGAACTTGTGATAACACAATAGTCATCTACAGCGATACCTTAAAATGAATCAAGCTCAAAATGAAACACAGTGAATCAAAATTCAAAAATCAAACTACCCTCCAGCACACTAGTCCTCCTTCAAATACCTTGCCTCTCCAGTTCCTACCAAGGAGTGCTGAAACCAGTCACAACTTTATGCCCCAACCCCAAACTCCATCGTACTGAAAAGAGCTCATGTTTGTTAGCTTGGTCTCAAAAACAAATTTACGACCCACTGAGATTTAAAAGAAATAGATATGCAATTCCAATCTAGTCTAAAACCATTAGTGTAAATCCAGCGCTTTATTCTATTGGGCCCTTTATTCACGCCCTTAAAGGTAAAACGAATAGCACTTGAAAAACAAGCATTGGCATAGCCAATAGGTCTCCCCTTTGGGACCTTATAAGTGTTTAGCCATGCAACAGTTGAATAACTAAACACTTATAAGGTCCCAAAAGCGAGACCTATTGGCTATGCCAATGCTTGTTTTAACTGCTGCAATCTATTGAAGCCTCACGGAGAACATCAAAGCTGGCGTGCGGCCGCGAAAGTGATCGCGATCGCGATCAAACATCAAAGCGAAATTGAAAGTAATAGCGGTAAAGCACGACGCGCGGGCCCGCGCACATGCACTGTAGGTCTAGGCTGGCCTGGTAGCACTTTTTGGAGCCCTCACAAAATGTCTCGCCAGACCAGCGCATGCGCTGGGTCAGGCGAGACCTAATGAGTGCACTTATAGGTCAGGATATATCACTCCATGCCACTTGTTTTCACTTCCTGCCAAACTCTTGTCTAGGTAGTGGGTGTACTAGATAGGTTTCTGGAGAGAAAGCAGGAAAGAGCTGGAAAACCAGCGGAATATTGATATGTAACTTCCTTTGTGTGGGAAGCTGTCAATCAAATAGAGGTAAGTGGGCCAGGGGTTCCATCAAACATTTTCTGACCAATCAAAGAGTTGGAACGTTGGAATGGACCACGGGACCACTCTTTATGGGTGATGCAGAAATGAGCAGACAGCAGCTGACAGAGGCGATAGTACTGCATGAGGCTCACTGATATCTGCGGCTAATATCTGTGGTGCCAGGCCAAGAGGATGGTGAACATCTTCTGCTAGAGCCATTGGGCCAGCCAGGCTCTGCATTTGACAGTCTGTTGTGGATAAGCCTTTGTTTCCTGTTCCTCCCTTGAGTTGTGTTGTGAGATTGATATATGTATGCAGGCAACTCTTTGGTTGTCCTCTACAAATACTGGTTCTGTTCTTCACACGTCCAGTGGAAGAAAGTTCTTAATAACTCCTCTCTATCAATGTTTGTGCTTAGCATTTGGAAACCCAGAGTCAGCTGAATATTTCTTACAGAGCATCTCTTAGATAGTTCCCGGACTGGTTTACAGGAAGTACAAGTGGAATACAATTAAGAGCAGTGCACAATTTGTGCTGGTGGTTGCAGGTGGTGGGCATTTTGGGAACCACATGTTACTTTTCATCATAAGACTTTGGCCCATTTAAAATAGGGAAAAAGAAAGAGGAGGAGGGTAATAAAGTGACAAAAAGAGAAAGCAGAAATCTAAAAGAGCCTGCTAAAGTGAGATAAAGATGGAGAAATAGTAAGTTGGTGGGAGGAAGAGGTATGAGAGAGTATCAAGAGTAGGCACCCTTGGCTTTTGTCAACAGGGAATTCAGCAACACTAACAGTGGGATCCTAAAAATGTTGGTCTCCTCACATATTTTGTTTGTAAATTAAGCACTGAGCAGCGGGACTAAGGGCCTTATGTAGGTAGCCTACCATTTACCACTTCATAAATACCGAATTTTACCGATTCGGTATTTATGAAGTGGTAAATGCTATGTAGGTAATTAGTCGGTAAAAATTACCGATTTGGTATTGGTCGGTAATTAAGAATCGGTATTTACCGATTCGGTAATGGTAACTGGCTTCCCATTGATTCCTATGGGCCAGGAGGCCTATAGGAATCAATAGGAAGCCAGTTACCATTACCGAATCGGTAAATACCGATTCGGTAATGGGGGGAGCACAATCAAGGGTGGCAGGGTGTCACAGTGACACCCTGTTGCACCCCTGATTCCTGCATGTGTGCACATGTGGCACACATACATGCCCTAAGGGCATGTATGTCTGCCACATTGCACACTTCTAAGGGCCAAATAATGTTTTTTCTAAGACATTCGTCATTTACCACCAACTTTTAGTTGGTGGTAAATAACGAATCCACACTACACCCACACACTCCCCCTACATCTCATTTCAGGATTCGGTATTTACCGAATCGGTAAGTAAATTACCGAATCCTGAAATGTCCCCCCTACATACCAAAAGCCTGAATACCGGTCGGTAACGTGATTTTTACCGAAAATCGGCCGTTACCGACCGGTATTGGGCTTCCTACATATGGCCCTAAGGGTCTAATTCATAGTTCTGGTGGGTGGCCTGCTGCCCGCCTGGTGGCAGGTGTTCATAACCTCTGCCATGCTAGTGGCATACTGCCCTCCATAATTACAGGCCTCCACCCACCATGGCCGACCTCTCTAGGCATCCTTTGAAGGCGCTGAGTGTTAGCTGGGTGTTCCCCATGGCAGACCTCTCTAGGCACCCTTTGAAGGCGCTGAGTGTTAGCTGGGTGTTCCCCATGGCAGACCTCTCTAGGCATCCTTTGAAGGCGCTGAGTGTTAGCTGGGTGTTCCCCATGGCAGACCTCTCTAGGCACCCTTTGAAGGCGCTGAGTGTTAGCTGGGTGTTCCCCATGGCAGACCTCTCTAGGCACCCTTTGAAGGCGCTGAGTGTTAGCTGGGTGTTCCCCATGGCAGACCTCTCTAGGCACCCTTTGAAGGCGCTGAGTGTTAGCTGGGTGTTCCCCATGGCAGACCTGTCTAGGCACCCTTTGAAGGCGCTGAGTGTTAGCTGGGTGTTCCCCATGGCAGACCTCTCTAGGCACCCTTTGAAGGCGCTGAGTGTTAGCTGGGTGTTCCCCATGGCCGACCTCTCTAGGCACCCTGAGAGTTTTCTCCAAGAGTGTGCGGGTCTTTTTTTCTTTTTCTCTGTTGGGTACCTCCAGGCTTATCCTCTTGGACGGGAACTGAAAAAGAGTACATGTATGTTCTCAAACCACCTGAGTTTGTTTTAAAGAACTCCCGCTTCCCCTTTGTTCAGCTCCACATGCCTGGACGATGCCATCGTACCATCCTCCATTGCTTATGTCGTCCTTTCAGTAACGCCATACATCCTAACAACAAAAGTTTGGAATCCTGCTAATCACGTGACAGCCTGACATGTGGATCCTTTCCTTGAGCCCCCATGTAACTGTGAGACCCTATAGCCAAGCATCAAACATTGAAACCGGACCTTTATCCGAAGCTGGAGTCGTTCGGGGCGGCATCAGATATTGTAACATGCATTGCTGTGTTTGATGGTTTGAAGGGCTCGCACCGATGGCCCCAAGTCAGGTGGTCCCTAGTTGTGAGGTTTCCAGCAGTGGAGCCAGCAGTGCTTCCACTGGGGTAAACATGACAGTCTGCCTAGCTCCAAATAGAGTCTGTGAACCATCAGTTTGAAGGCGAGAGTACCTGTCAATCAAATTCTCAATGAGGCCCTAAAACTGTCAGAATGCTCAGTCTGAATCAACCAGGTGTCTGTCTCTCTTCACATTTGAGAGGTTCGACCATGTGTCTAGTGGTGAAAGCCCTCTTGTGAGAGACTGTAGCAATGCATGTTACAATACCTAATGCTGCCCTATATCATTGACTATAGTGGTAAAACTGAACGGATATGTTTTGACATATTAACTTACAGGAGATTATTCTGAAATTTTAAAGTGCGGATTGCATTACACTCGACTGGATTGAAGTCATTTGGAGCCTAACCTGTATTTGGGGTAAGATGATCTAGATTTCCACACCTATAGATACGCATTGTAATAATGTATTACGGACCCTAGTATTGAGTATCATTGACATTTGATTGACAGGGTAAAACAACACTGAAGCTTAAGCAATACACGGGAGAGGACAATAGCATAGGAACAGCCGGGATGGAAGTACGACCAGCGGAGAGGTAAAAAAAGCTGAACATGTTTGGGAAAGAATTGATAGAAGTGTTATATCTTTAATGAGCAATTGTGATGTATAGAATACATCAGCAGTGATGGTTTTAGTGCGCTCTCCATCACAGGAGAGAAAGAAGAAAGAGAGAATTTGTGAGCCTGAAAGGTAGGCACTTTGATTGTACAGGAAGATGCAGGGACATGTCCCGGGTTGATCCTCAATTCCCAGACAAATAGTATTGGTGGATTTGGAGAGATAGAGCTATGGGGTACCACGAAATGGATTACTGAGACAAGGTGGCATAATTGACACGACATAATGAGGGGCTGCTGTAATAGCATTATAATATTCACATACATAAAATATTTGATGCATGGGTTTCTACCTTAAATAATAGGTTGTGACATCTCCTTTTCATGTTTTTACCAACTGGAAAGATATTGCACAGTGGTGTTGTGTTGCTTCACCATGTTGTAAATGCAGTGCACAACCTACTGTATATGTCTGGAATTTGAAATTGGTCTTATCATGTTCTTTTAGACCTGAAGAAGTCGTGGGGTATTCTCCTGTTAATGAAACACGTGTTGGCTGGGTGCAGAAAATTAAAGACAAAGACCAGAAAATAACGAACCATTCTTTCGTGTGCAATAATTAATAATGACATGTTTTGTATAATCATGTGTGTGCTGAGGATTGCAGTCATCTTTTAAGGACCTAAGGGTCAAGATTTGGAGGGTTTAGGGTGATTCCCCTCCCCTGGAGCACTGCAGTAAATTGGGCTTATGCTATAGAATTAAGACGCATTTTGTGAGTGCCAGGATTTGCCTAGTACAAACTCACCCTAGTAGGCTAAATAACACCCCTCATCAGCCAGGCTACCTTGAATCCAGCGGCAAAGTGAGCAAGGGCATACCCTGCCAACTTAGGGTGAACAAAGCAAACACAAGGAGATGATGGACGGAGCGCTGAAACTTTTCAGACACTCATCCCCAGTCACAGATCTGACTTGAATCCATCATCATTCTTTAGCTCACTTCGCCACCTCAGTTCAGACCCAGCTACATGCAAAACAGTCTTGATCCTGTGCCTCATGGGAACAGTCCAGCCCAAACTGCCAAGCCAGGTCTACCCTGCACCGGAAACAAGCATCCTGGGACCGGTTTCGGGCTAACAGCTCTCATCAGACAGGCTAGCCTGAATCCAGTGGCAAAGTGAGCAAGGGACCCACATCTGGGGATACCCTGCCAACTTAAGGTGAACAAAGCAAGCTTTATAGGCAAGCACAAGTTAATGCAGCATGACTAGGCCATTATCTGAAGTGCGCCTCAGGCCCCTGACTTTCTTTATAGTCAAGCACAGGTCCATGCAGCATCACTAGGCCATTATCTGACGCGTGCCCCGAACCTGTGACTTTCTTCATGCTCGAGCACTAGTAAATGTACTCACTAGGCCATTATTTAATGTATGTCCTAAAACCATGACTTTCTTGATACCCAACTACGCGTTTATCCAGCATCACTATTTTTTTTATGGTTTGTGTCTCAAACCTGTGACGTTCTTGATGCCCAAACTCATGTCCATGTAGCATCACTATTCTGTCATCTGATATATGCCTCAAACCTGTGCTTTATTTTATATTTAGCACAAGTCCATGTCGCATTACTAGGCTGTTATCTGATGTGTGCCTCAAACCCGTGACTTTCTTGATACTTACACACAAGTCCATGTCGCATTACTAGGCTGCTATCTGATGTGTGCCTCAAACTCGCGACATTTTTTTATACACAGGCACGAGTTCTTGCAGCATCACTAGGCCATAATCTGATGCATGCCTGGAACCTGTGACTTTCTTGATACTTACGCACAAGCTCATGTAGCATCACTAAGCTGTTATATGATGTGTGCCTCAAACCCGTGACTATCTTGATCCTTACGAACAAGTCCATGCAGCATTACTAGGCAGACCACATTAATAATTGAAGGATAAGTAGACATCAGATTAGCAGCACTAGAAGCAACTCAACAGACCAGGAGAGCAGCACTTGAAGACATCCTGACAGCCCAGTACACTTAATCCAAGGCTGACGAGCCTTGGTCTGCACCTGCGCGCCAGGAGAGGTACTTGACCTGCTTTTAATTACATTTTGGCAGTCCACACGGCACCCCTTACACTGACCTGCTCCCTGCTGACGAGAGGCAACTACCTCGAAACACGTGTCCAGGGATGGCTAACGCAACACATACTGTTCTTTTTACATTTCGTGGCATAGGCGTACCCGCCGTCGCCACTACATTTCCCACAGTCCTTTGGGGCAACTTGCTGGTGTGACGAGCGGTGTGCGACCTACTCTTCCACAATTTAAACGGCTTCTTGGAGCTAACGGGCTGACGAGCCTTGGTCTGCACCTGCGCGCCAGGAGAGGTACTTGACCTGCTTTTAATTACATTTTGGCAGTCCACACGGCACCCCTTACACTGACCTGCTCCCTGCTGACGAGAGGCAACTACCTCGAAACACGTGTCCAGGGATGGCTAACGCAACACATACTGTTCTTTTTACATTTCGTGGCATAGGCGTACCCGCCGTCACCACTACATTTCCCACAGTCCTTTGGGGCAACTTGCTGGTGTGACGAGCGGTGTGCGACCTACTCTTCCACAATTTAAACGGCTTCTTGGAGCTAACGGGCTGACGAGCCTTGGTCTGCACCTGCGCGCCAGGAGAGGTACTTGACCTGCTTTTAATTACATTTTGGCAGTCCACACGGCACCCCTTACACTGACCTGCTCCCTGCTGAAGAGAGGCAACTACCTCGAAACACGTGTCCAGGGATGGCTAACGCAACACATACTGTTCTTTTTACATTTCATGGCATAGGCGTACCCGCCGTCGCCACTACATTTCCCACAGTCCTTTGGGGCAACTTGCTGGTGTGACGAGCGGTGTGCGACCTACTCTTCCACAATTTAAACGGCTTCTTGGAGCTAACGGGCTGACGAGCCTTGGTCTGCACCTGCGCGCCAGGAGAGGTACTTGACCTGCTTTTAATTACATTTTGGCAGTCCACACGGCACCCCTTACACTGACCTGCTCCCTGCTGACGAGAGGCAACTACCTCGAAACACGTGTCCAGGGATGGCTAACGCAACACATACTGTTCTTTTTACATTTCGTGGCATAGGCGTACCCGCCGTCGCCACTACATTTCCCACAGTCCTTTGGGGCAACTTGCTGGTGTGACGAGCGGTGTGCGACCTACTCTTCCACAATTTAAACGGCTTCTTGGAGCTAACGGGCTGACGAGCCTTGGTCTGCACCTGCACGCCAGGAGAGGTACTTGACCTGCTTTTAATTACATTTTGGCAGTCCACACGGCACCCCTTACACTGACCTGCTCCCTGCTGACGAGAGGCAACTACCTCGAAACACGTGTCCAGGGATGGCTAATGCAACACATACTGTTCTTTTTACATTTCGTGGCATAGGCGTACCCGCCGTCGCCACTACATTTCCCACAGTCCTTTGGGGCAACTTGCTGGTGTGACGAGCGGTGTGCGACCTACTCTTCCACAATTTAAACGGCTTCTTGGAGCTAACGGGCTGACGAGCCTTGGTCTGCACCTGCGCGCCAGGAGAGGTACTTGACCTGCTTTTAATTACATTTTGGCAGTCCACACGGCACCCGTTACACTGACCTGCTCCCTGCTGACGAGAGGCAACTACCTCGAAACACGTGTCCAGGGATGGCTAACGCAACACATACTGTTCTTTTTACATTTCGTGGCATAGGCGTACCCGCCGTCGCCACTACATTTCCCACAGTCCTTTGGGGCAACTTGCTGGTGTGACGAGCGGTGTGCGACCTACTCTTCCACAATTTAAACGGCTTCTTGGAGCTAACGGGCTGACGAGCCTTGGTATGCACCTGCGCGCCAGGAGAGGTACTTGACCTGCTTTTAATTACATTTTGGCAGTCCACACGGCACCCCTTACACTGACCTGCTCCCTGCTGACGAGAGGCAACTACCTCGAAACACGTGTCCAGGGATGGCTAACGCAACACATACTGTTCTTTTTACATTTCGTGGCATAGGCGTACCCGCCGTCGCCACTACATTTCCCACAGTCCTTTGGGGCAACTTGCTGGTGTGACGAGCGGTGTGCGACCTACTCTTCCACAATTTAAACGGCTTCTTGGAGCTAACGGGCTGACGAGCCTTGGTCTGCACCTGCGCGCCAGGAGAGGTACTTGACCTGCTTTTAATTACATTTTGGCAGTCCACACGGCACCCCTTACACTGACCTGCTCCCTGCTGACGAGAGGCAACTACCTCGAAACACGTGTCCAGGGATGGCTAACGCAACACATACTGTTCTTTTTACATTTCGTGGCATAGGCGTACCCGCCGTCGCCACTACATTTCCCACAGTCCTTTGGGGCAACTTGCTGGTGTGACGAGTGGTGTGCGACCTACTCTTCCACAATTTAAACGGCTTCTTGGAGCTAACGGGCTGACGAGCCTTGGTCTGCACCTGCGCGCCAGGAGAGGTACTTGACCTGCTTTTAATTACATTTTGGCAGTCCACACGGCACCCCTTACACTGACCTGCTCCCTGCTGACGAGAGGCAACTACCTCGAAACACGTGTCCAGGGATGGCTAACGCAACACATACTGTTCTTTTTACATTTCGTGGCATAGGCGTACCCGCCGTCGCCACTACATTTCCCACAGTCCTTTGGGGCAACTTGCTGGTGTGACGAGCGGTGTGCGACCTACTCTTCCACAATTTAAACGGCTTCTTGGAGCTAACGGGCTGACGAGCCTTGGTCTGCACCTGCGCGCCAGGAGAGGTACTTGACCTGCTTTTAATTACATTTTGGCAGTCCACACGGCACCCCTTACACTGACCTGCTCCCTGCTGACGAGAGGCAACTACCTCGAAACACGTGTCCAGGGATGGCTAACGCAACACATACTGTTCTTTTTACATTTCGTGGCATAGGCGTACCCGCCGTCGCCACTACATTTCCCACAGTCCTTTGGGGCAACTTGCTGGTGTGACGAGCGGTGTGCGACCTACTCTTCCACAATTTAAACGGCTTCTTGGAGCTAACGGGCTGACGAGCCTTGGTCTGCACCTGCGCGCCAGGAGAGGTACTTGACCTGCTTTTAATTACATTTTGGCAGTCCACACGGCACCCCTTACACTGACCTGCTCCCTGCTGACGAGAGGCAACTACCTCGAAACACGTGTCCAGGGATGGCTAACGCAACACATACTGTTCTTTTTACATTTCGTGGCATAGGCGTACCCGCCGTCGCCACTACATTTCCCACAGTCCTTTGGGGCAACTTGCTGGTGTGACGAGCGGTGTGCGACCTACTCTTCCACAATTTAAACGGCTTCTTGGAGCTAACGGGCTGACGAGCCTTGGTCTGCACCTGCGCGCCAGGAGAGGTACTTGACCTGCTTTTAATTACATTTTGGCAGTCCACACGGCACCCCTTACACTGACCTGCTCCCTGCTGACGAGAGGCAACTACCTCGAAACACGTGTCCAGGGATGGCTAACGCAACACATACTGTTCTTTTTACATTTCGTGGCATAGGCGTACCCGCCGTCGCCACTACATTTCCCACAGTCCTTTGGGGCAACTTGCTGGTGTGACGAGCGGTGTGCGACCTACTCTTCTACACTTAATCCATGTCAACTAGCATCGCAGCACTGTCCACAGAGCCCCATCCTCAGTGGGTCAAGGAATTCCGAATGATCATTTGAAATTTAGCTACTGCTTTCTGGATTTCAGATCCATAATTTAGGGAATGCAAATTTGCGGTGGCGAATTTAGGGACCCATGTTCCTGATTATCAAACTTGCTTCAGCTTCTCTAATCTATGGTAGAGCGCCGCCTCCCTAGACCCTCTGGGGGGCACTCAGCTTTCATCAGCTAAAATGATGTTTTCCAGGAGCAGTGCCTGAAAAACCTATGATAGCTTCACAGGCACAGAGGTGACGGGTAATCACCATATTTAATAAAAAGAGAGTTGTGATACTAAGGCGCAATAACAGACGGTGTCTGCAACGTGGAGCCATTCCGCACCCGCGACACGAAATGAACGGCGGCGTCAGGAAAGAAAAATAGATTTTTTTTTCTCCCCTGATATCCTAGAGGCAAATCCACTTATGAGCTCTGAATGGGGGAAATGAAGCGTATGTGAGTGTGGCAATGAGGCTTGTATTGCAAGGATCATATTAAAAAGCACCAGAGCATGCTGCTGAAATGTACCCAGTAAACAAGGGCACGCGATCGGCATCCCATCAATCTACAGAGAAAAAAAAAATATTTTGCCCTTTCCTGGTGGCTGCTGCTACACTGCATTTCGAGCTTGCAAGTAAGTATTATAGAACAGAAGAAATTGCCTGGGGCTTGCACAGTCACCTGCTCTAATGAAATCATCAGATCCAATTTTGCCTTCTTTGCCTAAGAAAAGAAACAGAACATATAAGGAAGGGGGGGATTGGGCTTGAAGTGATTCATTGTTTTTCTTTCAGAGGGGTGGAGGGCAGAGTGATTGGGTGCGGGTACGACAAGGCATGAGGGCACCCAATCGAATTACTGGGATATTGTCTGGTTTAAAGGTTGCTGGTGCTCAAGTGATAGCTAAGCAGTCCAGGTGCAACCACACATGGTGCATGCAAATGTGTTGCTTGGGGTTCTGGGGGATATTGCTTTGCACAGATAGGTTTAGTGGTTAACACTAGCTGGCAGATGAGGTGCTGTGGAAGAGTAACTAATCCACTTTAGCACCACCGTTTCTTTTAACCATATCCCTCTCCTGATCAATAAAGGCCCTTCACAGGAAAGGAGATATTTGTAATCACTATTCGCTGCTCAAGACTGCGACCACCCAGACAATCTCCCTCCTGGTGGAGGTTGGTTGATATCTTGGGGAACCGAACTCTCGAGTGATTACGAGCCGATGATGACACTATCCACCTTATCACACGAGTGGAGAAAAAGCATATATCGCTCACTGTGAAAGTGTGGTTGAGGGTCTCCGATACAATATCCTTGAGACTCTGGATTGTTGACACGAGTGATTCATTCCTCATTGATTATAAGGTGAGCGAGCAGCCCTAGCTAAAGTCCACCTGCTTGGCAGATGCAAACGCATAAGTTTGCCCAAAGCATGGTAAAATATTATCTGAAAATCACTTTCAGCCGTTCAATTAGTTCATTTTCACAGTTTTGATCTGTTATTCCGTCATCGGTAATTGCGTTGATTTTGTTGTTTCATTCATTGTATTTCAAAGACATAGGCAATACAGTTGAACAGAATTATATATTTGTGGTTAAATTTGAAACTATCGGAAACTCTCAGAGAGAGAGTACTGTATTTATTGCGACTCACACTTCCAATTGTACAACATATAATATAATGTCATTTTTCCAACGTGCCCATAGGAATATATTCCACTCTTTGAGGGATTATCATCTGCCTAACCATCAATTCTAATGCACTTGTTAGTTACTGAGAATCAATCAATCTGGCCAGATACATTGAACCCAACTCCAAGGGAAATACAACTTTAAAGCACCTTGTCCTTGGTATTTTTCTGAGGGCTTAATTTGTAAAAGAAAGAGTGCCGGTGCCCAGGAGCACTGCTCAGAAGTCTGTAGCCAGAGCAATTAAGTGTTTGCATGCCTAATACCAAGGCTTTTATTCTTAAATCCACCAAATACCTCTTTAGTCCACTAACAGACTCCCCCTGCACTCTTATCTCTGTCTTGCAGGTACCTGCTTTGTCTTTTTGTGATGGATTTATCGTTTCTCTCATCCTCCATCTTCCTGATATCTGTTGTTCCCCTGATTCAGAAAAATGTGTGCCGGTCCGCACAAATAAGTGCCGGTAGCCCCCACGAGCAACCACCGGCTGAAATTAAGTACTAGCTGCACGTGCCACCTCATATATATCCCGAAGACAGTCGGTACAGGCCAACTGTCTAGGCAAATTCAAAGTTACCCCAAACTGTTTGCAGGGAACTAATGATAACAAAACTCAAATTCCTTTAAGTTGGCCAAAACTCGATGGCAATGAGTAGGTTGAAGTGTACCCTGCCATTTGGGGATTTTCGGTTCCAATTTAGTACACTTGAAACAGAACCTAGAATACCAGGGGTGGGCAGCCAGCCCCAATCTTTCTGTGAGGAGTGTCTCTCTGGCCATGCTTTCAGGGCACAGACATGAACCAAACCTTGCTCTCTTGCCAGGACACACATTGTTCTTATGGAGCTGATTCAGTTTCAGTGCAGTGTAACAACAGGTCCTTCGACTGGATGGCAATTCATCAGACGCTGCACTTGGAGACACAAAGGGCATATTTACAAGCCCCTTGTGCCACCGGTGCAACACATTTTGTGATGCACTGGCAGTGCAGTATGCTGCACCACATTTTAAAGGCTTTTAAAGCCACCTTGTGTGGCTTTTCGTGGCCTTGTAAATACAGCCCCTTATCATGCAAGGCTTTGCGCGAAAGAGGCATTCCATGGGTGTTGCTTGCTGTGTTCCCACACAACACCCATGGATTCTGCCGCATTTCCAGATTTACGAGAAATTGGAGGCGTAAGGACGAGCAACGACGAGATATGGTTTCATTTCTCCTCTTTTTTCCTCTTTCTATGTGTGCTGCATCCTGCAGCACAATTAGAAATACGAAAATACCACTTGTGATTGTTTTTTGTGCAGGAAGGTGCCCTTTGTCAAATGTTCATATTAATAAGAGTTGCAGAGCAGCCACGCGGAGATCAGTCCACGCCGTTGCTGACACTACAGTCTTGATTCTGACTCCAGACTGCACATTTGAGTTTGGCGACTTCTGTTGAGGGACACCTTCTTGTTTGAGATGGTATAATACTTTGGACTTTGACCCTTTTTCCTTCTTCTCCCAGCTTTCCCAGCCCACCTCCTTCTGGTAGAGCTCTGACTCACTACTCTCTTCTAGTGTTTATGAATATTAATGAAGGTTTTGTAATACAAATTGTATTTACTTGTGATCCTTGTGCTTTTTGTGGAGATTTTCACTAAATGGATAAGCAACCTGCCTGCATCCCAGAAAAGTCAGGTGAACATATATAGAGCACTGTGTATAGGACACTTCCTGGTCTTCAGCTGTCGAAATGACCTGGTGGTTTGGCTATTTGAAAGGGAAAGTCAAGTTGAGAAAGGCCTGTTGGTTTGGAGCAATACATCTCTTTGTAGCTGCTGTTCCTGGGTCCAGCCGCTGGGAGTAGGGTCTCCAGTGCTTGTGAATTTAACAGTCATATCCATAATGGGGGTCAAGGATCAGGAGAGAGTATTTTTTACATATTCTCTTAGATGGAAGAGCAACTGCTTCCAATGCCTAATTACCTGTGTAAGAGGAACAGGATCTAGACACTCTGAGGAGTGTATTTGTTACTGTCAGGGCAGAGTAATACAAGACCTTCAAAGATTCATAGTAATTTTTCATTAGATTTCCCACCGCAGATATTAGTTCATTGGTTCATGCAGAATTGGAAGCACTGGATGGCAAGGCGGTTCTTGGTGTTATCGCATAAAGTATACACTTGACTGCGTACATATGAACATGAGAGGCCTCAGAACTCGCTTATGGTGCATACATGTTTGGCCAACTATACAGGACCTCTTTGACCAAATACCAGGGCTGGACTGGGACAAAAAATAGGACCTGGCACCAAAAGAAAAGTGGCCCGCATTAGCAAACAGATAGCTAAAATAGTGCCTACATTTTCAAATTAGGCCATTTTTGAGCTTGTGAAGACACAAAGTAAGGGTATTTTTCAAGGTATGGGAGATTGCATGCAATTGTGTTTGCGGGAGACAATCTTTGAGGTAATTTCAAGGAAATCAAGTAAAAAGAGGTCCACCTGGCCATAAAACAGGCACACATTATGTATGTAGCTGATGAATAAGTCCCACGTCCATGCCATGAGCACAGAAATTCAACCTATTTTTTTTTTTGCACTGGGGATGGTAGAACTGACATTGATGAGCTACAGTGGGTTACGCACTTTGTGCTTGCACGGAGAACCATACTATCTGGGATACTATGACTCTTGTCTGTCTACTGTGCAGCACTCCATGCAGAGTTTGACAGGGACCTGGAAGACCCTGAGGAATATGCCAGCTACAGGCTTTATGGGGTCGAAATGCCATCGACTTGCATTATAAACAAACTATTTCCAGCCTCTGTGATATACCAGAAGGCTGTGCTAAATTCTGTGTGTCATATAATGGTCGTTTGGATGTACCAAGAAACCTCTTTGTATGTCACAAGTTGTCATTCATTATGTGTTGTTTCTATGTTCATTTGGGACACTGACTGATTTGCAAATGGCCGGGTCTAAAATGGGGTGGCATGGGGAGCAAAAGAATGATGGATTTAACCCAGATCTCCTGACTGGGGGTGAATGTTTTGATTTGTTCTGCATTCCGTCCATCAATTGTGTGTCGTTTTCATTTGGGACACTGAGCACACTTTAGTTGGTTTTCCAAATACACTTGCAAAATTTGTATAAACAGTATTTGGTCTTGTAATTGCAATCTGTATGAATGTCTTCTTTTTGAACATCCTTGTACCAACAGTAATTGCAAATGTGCATAGGCATTATCAGGTATTATTCAAATTATCCACAAGAACCATGGTCTTCTTTATATAAGCTACAGGCTTGGGCCTGACCTAGTCCCAGATCATGCTGTCCTTGGGTCTCTTTGTGTCCACTATACACCCTAGAATGAGACCTACCAGGATTACTGTCCTCACACTATAGCTCTTCCTTGCATATTTAGCTGTAGAGGCAATGCCACATTTAGCTGTCCAACGGGCACCTCAAGCACTTTGCCCTCCACCTTTGTAATCCTACCGAGCACCAATGAATATTCTCTCCAGAGATCATCTGCAGCAGAACATCTAGTAAGATCTCTTCAGGCAGCCCAATCATTCTACACAAGACCCAGGCATCACTCTTTTACCCTACCTTTACTTCTTTCCTTCGCCAGAGAGATACATAGTTTAAGCCTTCCATCGGAATCACTAAATATGAATTTCGGTAGAACTGCTGAAACGCTCTACATGCTGAAAACGTACAGTATTTCTTGCATATCAAAGTGAGAACATCTCTGCTCATCTGAGTTAACATTTCAGACCAGACAAGCCGGTTTCAGACCAGGTTTTGGCACTGAACCAGCCATCACTTCGGTGATGGGTGGCCTTAGAATGACAACCGACAATGGAGGTTCAGGAGTTCAAATACTCCTGATCAGGGACGGCTCCTCCATTTGAGCAGACAAGCGTCGCCCCACAAGCCCCAGAGCAGAAAAATAAAATGGTGATAAAGTACCATATTATTTTTAGCAACTGTCCAGGACTAAGTGTCGGGATAGGCCGGGCCAGTGCTGCTGAGCGGCAGCAGCAGGGAGCTATGCGGTGCACCTTAAAATACGCATGACCCTTTGGCAGGCCGTCTTGCGACGGCCAGCCAGACATGCACATTTTAAAGTTCTCTAACTTAGCTGTGTTAGACAGCTGGGTTACAGAAAGCACAGACTTCCAGTGCTCTTAGGAGCTCTTAGGGAGCCTGCATTATCCAATCCTGGCACTGCTCTCATGCTGTGAGAGCAGCATCCAGCGTCCAGAAGACACCAGAGAGAGGAAGAGTTTGACCTGCATGTGGAAGGTGTTTATTTTGTTTGTTTCTTTTTTTTGTGCCCCTCCCATCCCCCACTACCCTTGGTACATGCCAGCTGCCACTGCTCCTGAACCTCTCTGGGGTGTTCAACTCTATTGACCACAGTCTGTTAATACATAGGCTAAATAACCCATACATTCAAAATAACCTCTAAAATGGATAACATTTTTTTCTTGGCAAGTCCAAATTGGTCCTTACAAATCTGCTCAATTCCCCTTGCTATGGGGGGATCTGTAGGGTCCGCTCTTTCCGCTTTTATTACATCTTTAAATGCAGCCACTAGCTGCCTTGATAAAAGAAGTTCTATGCTGATGACATAATATCAAAAAGGAACCAGGCTATCCCATAATGGACATTATTCTTACCTTGAAAAAAGTAAAATCTTGAATGAACAAGAACTACCTCAAATTAAACCCATCCAAGAATCAATATTACTTAGTTGGAGTACAATTAACCGCTGGGAGGGATCATCATGGCCCTTGTCCATGGACAACAGTCCCAGACTGTCTCAGCCGTCAGAGACTTGGACATGATGATAGACACTAAGCTCAACATGAGCACACAACTTTGAAATATGACCAAATCTTGTCTGGTCCGATTACAGCCTTATGAATGATTTTCCTCTTGTGTCCTTCCTCCACAAAGTGTCTGCTGCCAATCCATTCATCCAGTCAAGAATTGATCCTGGCAAATCTGCATGCCTTTGCCGTCTTACACAGAGTATTCACCGCCTCCAAAAATTTCAAAATGTGGTTGCTAGATACATCTTTAACTTAAATAAATTTAACTCTATCACCAAACATTTTCAACAGCTGCACTGGCTTCCAGTGGAAACGTGTATACTCTAAAAATCTGCTTCCATCATACCTAAAACCATTAATGATACCGGTCCTACATTTATGACACAAGGAATCTAACCAGATCTAGGCAAATTTCGAAAGACACTGAAAACCTAGTTGTTTTCTGAGTAGGCAATCAAGTAATAGTCAAGGATGATTCTGCAAGGCAATCTCTTGTGCAGCCAAAAACAAATAAATGCACAAATAAGTAAAAAAAATGTACCTAACTAACCTTTTAATTACCAGCATTTTTAAATCATTCTTTTTTTAATGGATCCTTTCTTTGCAGATAATTATTTTATTGTTACTTTAAAAGATAGAGAACCACGGACGACCAACAAAACGAAATCTGGATGAAATACCTTTACCAAGTGAAACAACTTTGGCAGAAGAAAATGACTTTTGTTTGAGAAAGAAACACACAATTGCTAAGTTTGACTTTAGTTATTTTGTTTATTTCCTCGTGAGGCATATGCACTTTTAATGTGATAGCTAAGCTACGAAGATCTTTCCGAAACAGGAAAAAGGCCAGCAAGTTATAAAGAAGTTATCCTAACATGTTCCTTTATGTTTTAATGATTGTGATTAATGTAAAAGTATGTATATACAAATGTTTATAGTGCAAACCTAGCCAAGATGCAACGGACTCTTCTAGATGCAATTCAAGATACAGTAAAGTGAGGCTGTCTGGCATTTCACTCTTTAAGGGCCATATGTAGGTAGCATACAAGTTACCACTTCTTAAATACCGAACTTTACCGATTCGGTATTTAAGAAGTGGTAACTCGTATGTAGGTAATCATTCGGTAAATATTACCGAATCGGAGAAAATCGGTAATTACCGAATCGGTATTTACCGATTCGGTAATGAGGCATACCTTCCCATTGATTGAATCAATGGGAAGGTATGCCTCATTACCGAATCGGTAAATACCGATTCGGTAATGGGGGGAGCACATTCAAGGGTGGCAGGGTGTCACATTGACACCCTGTTGCACTCCTGATTCCTGCATGTGTGCACATGTGGCGCACAGTATGTCTGCCACATGGCACTGTTAGTCCAGCAAAATATTGCTTTTTGCAATGAATTCGGTATTTAGCACCAACATATATTTGGTGCTAAATACCGAATTATTTTCCCTACACATCACTCATTTGAGTGTCACCTACATCTCATTTCAGGATTCGGTATTTACCGAATCGGTAAAATTACCGATTCGGTAATTTTACCGATTCGGTAAATTACCGAATCCTGAAATGTTCCCCCTACATAGCAAAAGCCTAAATACCGGTCGGTAACGGTATAATTACCGAAAATCGGCCGTTACCGACCGGTATTGGGCTTCCTACATATGGCCCTAAGTGTGCAATTTCAGTGAGGAAAAGTGGCATTTTAATATGGAAGGGTGGCATTTTAATGCGGATTTGTGACACTTCAAAAGCAAGGATGAAAGATTTAAGGTTTAAAGAGCACAGTTAAATAGAAGTTTTGCAATGCGTCTGAGACTAAAACATACGAGTCAAAAGAGCAATTCAATTCACGCTATATTATGTAGATAAGGGAGGATTGTTTACGCATTTTTCCCTCATGGGTTTGTACACATTTTACTCGTGACACAAAGGTCTCTGTTAGCTGTTACTGATGTGTGGAAACCACCTTGTATTATATCATCAAATGATTTTAATTTAACAAGAACCATCAGCGTTCTGTGGTTCATTGCTCTCAAAATCCATTTTATTCAGTCCCAAACTAATAGCCAGAGCCTTTCGACCTTAATAACCTTAATCACAATTGATAAATCAGTCTTTTTTCACCACATTTAGCCACACATATTACCCCAGCACTAGCATCATTCCAGGGGCCGTATTAAGGTAAGTATCCCAGGGGCGCAACTGGGATGTGCCCTGGCTTTGTGCACCCCCGGGACACTTTATTATTACAAAAGGGGCTGCAGGCGCTTGTGCTGCCCCCTCTGTAATACAGATTGCGCTGGGGCATGTGTGGAGGCAGGGCTTTCTGAAGAGGGCGCCGCCTCATTTGCATGGAGGTGCGGCCTCATGCAAATGAGGGAATCTCTTTACCTCATCGCCAACGTCGTATTATGGATGGAGAAGCAAAGGCAAAGAAGCTGTCAGGAGGCACACTGAAAGCCCGCCACATAAAGGTGGCGCATTGTCAGTATGACCACTCATCAAGCAGGTATTTCAGTACCTACAGGATTGGTGCACCTCCCCACCCTGGGAAAACAATGCTGTGCAAAGAAAGACAAGAATACAAAACTAGTGCTTTACTGGAAAACTCTGTAACGTGACGTTAATGTGTTTGGGTGTGAGTAAAATTAATCTGGTCAATTTGAGCACTCTGTCTTGCCTTGTTTAGTTTTTAATTTATTTTTCATATTTTGAAACTTTTTTTTCCGAGACTGCACTTTGGAATAGAAAAATGTCAGAAAAAGACGAAATTTCTAGCAAAAGTGTATTTTTCATTTTTGGAGCCATTTTACAGGGGAACAGAGGGCGAGAACCGTTTCTTGAAGTCACCGTTTTCAGAAAGTGAGGAGGAGCTAGACAGAAAGTGAGGGAATAAGAGGAAGAAAGAGAGGGGGGGGCAGATGACTGTTGCAGAGCAGAAGTAGACACTGTCCTTGTCTTCTCTGGGCAAAAAGGGAAAGATAGAGTCCTTTTCCTTCTCTGACCATCTGCTCGTCCCCTAACGGCCAGGTAGGCCGAGCTTTATCCGTAGGCCTTGGCTATTTCTGCCGTCCTGGGATGCATGTATAAAATAATAAAAATATGGGAACGGAATCTATAGAATTAAAGAAATAGGGACACGCTGTGCCATGCTGATCCCGCCCACTTCGATCACTGTTCTTTACAGCCCTTCTGGGATTTGCAGTTCTTCTTTTAATAACAAGGCGCTCAATGTTTGTTCAATTAAAATCTTGCCAAAACATGTCTATTATTTGCATTTCTATCTGCATTAGTATCTGTATTGGTAAATTTCAAGTAATTCCCCAATTTCACGGTATGCAGAATTACAAAAATTACTGGAAATTTAGCATTTATGCAATTTTGAGTAATTTTGTTCTGTTTTCATGCGAATTACTCGTTTGTGCAAAAAATATCTGACTTTGAGACATTTTTAGCTCGAACCAATCTCCTATCGGGTCATCGTGAAACCTTTTTTTTGTCTGAAGTGCACTTTTCCTGAAACGTCTCCCCAGCTCTAGATGGAAAAATAATGGGACATGATTGGCAACTGCTGCGGTTTGTTAATATCGAATGTAGCCCATGTGTTTCATTTCTTAGATTAATCTAGTATGTCTGTAGGGATGCTAGAAATGAATATGTATGGCTGATTAGAGGAAATATCTCCCCACAAGCCTTCATTGCTGATAGAAAAGCGATGGATGAAAAAGGTGAATTAAGTAGAATCGCCAGTGTTAGTGCAATAGGATGTCTGTTAGTGAATGGAAAAAAAAAATGCCTTTTAATATGCAAAATGTATCTTTAGGTTTAATGGCGTTTGGGGCAACAAAGATGGCAAATTAGCTTTTTCTTTCTGAAAATAGTGTGGCGTTTATTCATCTTTAAGACTTATCCTGACATATGTCCCCTACACTTTTGCCTTTTCTAACAATATCACCAGTAGTGCACCATCCTATAATCTTGTTATTGTTTTGTAGAATTACATTTTTACTTATTTCTGATATCTTTATTTACACATGCTTCTTTACTTAGGGGTATGTTTCAATGATATGTATGAACCCGCTGAGGGGAGGATTTCTCATCATCATCATTTTCTTTACAGGTATACATGTTTTCATGCCTGAATAATTCACACAGTCCTGACCACATCCTGGGAAGTAAAGACTACCCTTTAACACACTGTCCTCTGTCCAACAGTATAAAAACCCTGGTTTAGTCAGCTGCACACAGAGAAGGAGCTTGTTATGCTGGGACTGTATGCGAAAGACAAATAAGCTATTTCCCCTGATACTCAGATTGCATAAAATACATGGGGAGGCCATGTAGAAGAGAGATAGGGGTTTCTCAGGGATACATTCTTCATCGTGGCAGAATACAATGGAGGCGGCTTTGTGAAACTAATATTCCACCATGTTGAGAATTTTTTTAGGTCTCGTCTATAGAGTGCATGCGCTTTCTCTTTGAGATATTTTGTTTAGTATCAGTGGGCTTACAGGGCCAGATGTATGACAATTTTTTTCAGACGCAAACAGAAAATCGGCCCGTTTGCGACAGCAAAAAACAGTGGTGGCATGTACAAATGCTATTTTGCGAGTCGGTGACTCGCAAAATAGTGTTTGCTAGTCGCTATTAGGAAGGGGCGTGCCAAGGGCATCCCTTCCTAATAACAAGTCACACTTGTATGTACCATTGTTTTGCGGTCACAAAACACTTGCAGTTTACCACCTTCCCACGGAAAACTGCCTGCTCTTAAAAAATGAAACAGAAACATTTCATTTTTGTTTTTTAAATGCAGCCCGTTTTCCTGTAAGGAAAATGGGCTGCATTTAAATAAATAAAACTGCTTCATTTGAAAAGCAAAAGACACACAATTGATGGACGGAAAGTTTTTTAGCCCAGACGTGGGTCCCGTGCTCTCCATGCCACTGGAATCAAGCTATCCTGGCTGATGAAGGCTGAAAGCCCGAAACCGGTCCTAGGATGCTTGTTTCCAGTCCAGGGGTGACCTGGCCTGGCAGTTCGGGCTGGACTGTTCCCATTGGGCGCAGGGTCAAGACTGATTTGCATATGGCTGGGTCCAAACTGGAATGGCATGGTGAGAAAAAAAACGATGTATTTAGGTCCAGATCTCTGTACTGGGGTGAATGTATGACATTGTTCTGCATTCTGTCCATCAATTGTTCTTTTTTCATTTAAAAAGCAGTCACAGACATGGTGGCCTGCTGACCCCAGCAGGCCACCACCCCTGCGAGTGCTGGCCATTCCTAATGGGTCGCAAATTGCGACCTTCCTCATTAATATTGATGAGGCAAGTCATTTGCAACCCCATTACTAATCGCAAGCAGTGTCTGAGACACTGTTGTACATTCACAATTTGCGACACGCTCAATGGAATGGCGGTACATCTGGCCCACAGTTCACCCACTGCTTACAATTGGTTTGTTTCATTATCACTCTGCCTGATTCTATGTAGTCAGCGTGTGACCGCTTGATTTACTGTTCATCTGCTGACTGTTCCATGGTATACAAAAAAGTGATGGATGGATGGGATACTTGAATTAATCTCAGCCACTGTTGATAACTTTGGCTGCATCCCAGTTCATCGGTATTTTGCACACCATGCCACCTCAGTTTGGACCCAGCCATCTCCAAATCAGTCTTGATCCTGCTGCAATGGGAACAGTTGAGCCCGAAGTAACAAGCCAGATCCTCCCTGAACCAAAACACAAGCAACCCAGGACTGGTTCCCTAGTTAGGGCTCATCAGCCAGGTATAGCTTGGTTTCAGTGAGACAGTGTGCTCAGGATACACATCCTGGGCATACCCATTCCACTTAGGGTGATACATCAAAGTAAACAAAAAAGTGATGGATGGAATGCTTGAATTAATCTCAGCAACTGGTAATTACTTGGAGACACATCCCCGTCCATTGTTATTTTGCACACCAGGCCACCTCAGTTTGGACCCAACCATATTCAAATTAGGCTTGACCCTGCTTCAATGGGAACAGTCCAGCCACTACTGCCAAGTCAGGTCCTCCCTTAACCGGAACATAAGCAACCCAGGAACCTGTTTTGCCCTAGTTAGGGCTCATAAGCCAGGTATAGTTTAGCTACAATGACACAATGTGCACGAGCCCCATGTCTGAGCACACCCATCACACTTAGGAAGGACACACCAAAGTATACAAAAAGTGATGGATGGAATGCTTGAATTAATCTGAGCCACTGAATATTACTCAGGCTGCATCCCAGTCTATTGTTATTTTGCACACCACATCAGCTCAGTTTGAACCCAGCAGCAATTCAGTCTGGATCCTGCTGGAATGAGAACTGTCCAGCCCAAACTGCCAAGACAGGTCCTCCCTGAACCGGAACACAGGTTTGAAACCAGTCCTGTGTTGCTTGTGTTACTGCTCCGTTTGTGCATTTTTATATAGGTCAAACTCGAGCACCAATTTTACCTCTTTACCTTTTATTTTTTTCAATTAGTATAACTTCCTTTTATGTATGTCAGATTCTTTACACAGACCTTGCGAGTGCACTTTTAAAAATTCTTTTACAGTCGTGCACGTCCTGAGGTTTATATTTCTTTCCCCATTGCATGTTTATTTTTTATTAGAATACACTTCTTTTTATGTACAAGCCAGAATCTTACTCTACACCACTTCCCTCTATGCCACTCTACATCACTCCACTTCACTCTACGTCACTCAACTCTACTCCACTCTTCGTCACTCCGCTTTGCTTCACTCCAATCTACACCGCTCCACACTGCGCCACTCCACTCTACGCAACCCCACGCCACTCTATGCCATGCTGTTCTATGCCACTCCACATCGCTCTACTCTACGAAACTCCAATCTACTCCATGCCACTCCACTCTACTCAGCGACACTCCACTCTACTCTATGCCACTCCACTCTTATCTATGCCACTCCACACCAATGTACTCTATGCCACTCCACTCTATGCCACTTCACTCTACGCGACTCCAATCGATTCTCTGCCACTATATTCTATGAAACTCCACACCACTCAACTCTACACCATCCCATTCCACTCTACACCAATGTGCTCTATGCCACTCCACTCTACTCTGCACCTCTATATTCTATGCCACTCTACTCTACGGCACTCTACTCCACTATTCCACTCTACGCCACTCCTCTCTATGCCACTCTACTCTGCACCACTGTACTCTACGGCACTCTACTGCACCACCCCACTCTACACCATTCTAATGTACCCCACGCCACTCCACACCATTACCCTACACCACTCCACTCCACGCTATGCCACTATGTTCCACCACCACTCTTCGCCAATCTCCTCAACACCACTCTACTCTACACCACTAACTTTTAGCTATATTGAACAGCAGCCATGTTGTGGTATATCATGGTTAAAAGACATTGGGAAAGCCATTGGCTCTCGCATAGGAGAGTGTTATTGGCTTTGCCAATGCTTTTTTTTAGAAGTGTTTAGTAATTATTGTTATAATTGCTCTTCATTTGCTATATTATATGATAATGTATAATATTCATACATCAGGTGCAACCTGTGTCCTTTACTGACTTTCTGAAACCTGTTAGGGATCACATATGCTAATCCTTTTTAGATCTCCGGCCAGACAGCAGCAGCCTCGATACTACTGTACACTGTGCCATAGACACAGGAGCGGCCAATGAGGTGTCAGGCTCTGCAGGGATGTCTGGACTCCAAGGATGCTCATTCTCACCGAAACTGCTCACTGGGTCCAACTAACTGTCAGTGGGAAACAACCTTTACATCACGGTCATTAGAACGCGATGCCTTTACAATGCGGTTGTTACAACGACCACGTTGTCACAACGCGATGCCATTACTACGCAAGTCATTACATCGACTGGCAGTAGATGGCGCTCTGACGTAAGGAATAATATAATTTACTATTCCAACACCTTCCCAACTGTTGCGTAAGCTGGAGTTGAAACAGTAAATTATACATTCCTAATGTTACAGCACCATCTACTGCAAGTTGATGTAATGACTTGCGTAGTAATGGCATCGCTTTGTAACAACGCGGTCGTTGTAACGACTGCGTTGTTACCTACCGCGTAGTAAAAGCACGCGTTGTAACATGCTGTATTCACTGTAAGCACCACCCAGGAACAAAAGGAGAAGAGGATTAGGAAAAGGCATACTTGCTGCGTGGTGCCTTCAACTGGACCGTGTACGGATTCTTCTCCTGAACTGCTGTTAAATTACCTTTGGTCCTATAAACAAACAAGGCTACATAAATTCTGTATTCTACATCATACATTTTCTTGAGAATTATTGCATAACGACATACACCTTATGAGGTGGGCTATCATTCTGAATTTGCATGTGCTTTGTATTAATGGGAATGTTTCACCTTTAATATATAATGCAACAATCAGTATAACCTGTATAATGCCTCTCACTTATCTATGTGCCGTCTATACAATAATGCAAGTACATTTACTGCTTGATAATGAAAAAAGGATAGCAACTGCAGAGTGCAGCGTTCTAAGGTTATTAATTCACATCCGTATATCTGAGTTCAGAGTTGATCAGGAGAAAGAGTTGTTAAAACCACAGCCCCCCATAGTTCAGTTTACAAGGAACATTCAAGAAGATTTAGCATTATTGTCTGAAACTCATTTAGTAGCAAGGAGGGCACCTCAGACTATGCTAGTATCGAAAAAGGAATACCGAAAAACCTGGAGGGAGGACTACTGCAAAGCAATTGTTGCTGGGATTCAAAGAAGCAATTGGCTGCAAACATAAAGAGATGTGAGCAGACTGGAACATAAATTGAGAAGCAAAGCTCACCATAGTAAGCATCTGAATATACTGAAGATCTAAAAATGGCCACTACTAAGCAGTTCACATTAAGACTCCCTCAGGACTTCAGATAGCGGGTGGAATGGGCCACCATCTTGGATTGGGAAATATATTTTCAATGTGGAGGCTTTTATACATAATATCTGACAAACACTGAAACCATTGGTCGGCAAAATAGAAAATCTACTTTCAATTTCAATATCAAAAGCCAACATGAACTAACTTGCCTTTTTATTTGATAAGTACTAATCATTGTTGTTGTATTGGAGATTTTGTTCAGTGCTGTGGGTTGTTCCATTTTGAGGAGTCAAGGTTGTTGCGGGTTGGAAACTGGAAGTTGTCGGTGGCACGCTGAAAGGTCATTCCATCTGGCAATAACTCCATCATATTTTATCTATTGCAAGTTAAAGTAAGAGTGGCATTGGAGATGTGGGGGCAAAGTGAGAGGAGAATCTCTTTCATCTACCACAGGACACCCCTACTCCATTATCAAACTTTTGCAGGTTCTTTTTCCTAACTGCTTTCTCCCATTGTCACTGTTTTCCATCTTTCTCTTCCCCTTTTTTCCCCTTTTGTGTTTTTCTCTCTCTTTCTCCAGGTGAAAGTCTGATAAGGAAAAATAAGTGTTAGTCCCCAAAAATGAAAGAATATTGAGGGGAGAAACCGTGGCGGAGCCAGGAAAAGTAACTGAGAGAGAAGGACCAACAAACAGGGGCAAGAAGGGAGAAGAGGGCATTTAGATACAAAGTACTGGGAAGTGCACAGGAAGCTCCGCTTAACCCATACATTTAGGGCGGTCTCAGATGGTATGTGTCACGCCTGCTATTCTCCAGGTCCTAGGGCAGCCATTGATTACAGGGCAATTCTCTAGTGAGTAATTTTTCTATGAAACTGGTATCTCAGGGTCTTTAGTACCACGGCAATGATCTCTCCACCGTGGCCATGCAGTGATGGCTTACTTTAGTCGGGGGATTGGGGTGGAACTTATATGTAGTATATAGTATGACTCAGAGCAGTAACACTCTATATAGGGGCATATTATCAAGCCAGGCGATAAAATTATCGCCGCTTTAGCGGCAGAAAACTGCCGCTAAAACGGCGATAATGGGCTTGATAATATGCACTATGGAATTCCAATTGAAGCCCATGTTAGATGTCCTTCACATCTAACCTGAGCTTCAATTGGAATTCCATAGAGCATATTATCAAGCCCATTATCGCCGTTTTAGCGGCAGTTTTCTGCCGCTAAAGCGGCGATAATTTTATCGCCTGGCTTGATAATATGCCCCATAGTGTCCTGTCTAATTGGAGCTATAACAACTCAAAATAAGTGCAGGTATTTAACTTAATTAAAACAGCAAAATGCAGAGCATATACAATTAGGATGTGAAAAAGGTTTCTTGACTTTAAAAGCTTTTTTAAAGCTTTCTTTTAAGCTTAACAGGCAAGATTGTTTTTGTGCAGGAAGGCATACCAGCACACGTGGGAAAAGATATCATGACTTTAGTTTGAAGACCTAAACCTAATGTTAGTCCATGGGAATATAATGTTATTGTGTGGAAAGCATTTGAAGATGTGCACTTGGATAGAAAAAGGTTCATGAGATGCCTACGTCCATGCAGTATGTAAGTCACGAGATGAACATTTTTATTTCAGTGCCAGACAGGATATCAAAGGCAGTCCTGGAAGAAATCAACCCATATTGCGTCATGTGAGAGGGAGTCAAACCCTCCTTAATGTGTATGGAGGTTCTTCTCCCAGAGACAGTTTTAGAAATACTGTGACCCAGCCATGCAAATTACAGCACCATTTTTCAATAGTATTGATAATTGCTCATAAAGCTGATGCATGACTGCCCACCCAGCTCTGAAAGCTGATCCCTACCTGCATCCAACTAGGGAAATGACAGATTAATACCTGGATGGCCAGTCCAGTCCTGGTGCTGCATGCGGCTGCGGCAGACTGTTCCTCAGAGACATTTTCTGCTTGATCCAAATCTCTTGCGAGACAATGTTAGAGTGACACAAATCTAACATTACATGTAATAAGAGTAATCCGATAATTGGGGTTTATGCAAGATTACAACAGCAAAATACAAAATATGGCTTATGAATCCAAGATTGAGAGCCTCAGAAGTTTGGGCTTTCAGAGGAGCAGACAGTGGAAATTCAGAGGATGCTACTTGGTACATCTGGGGATTTTGGAGCAAAGTCACAGAGAGGCAGATTTACTATTCTTTCACACAGGGCAGCAAGCAAAATGCTGCCTTGCATGAAAGGGAGAGAGCATAAATGTTTTTTATTTACAAAGATATGGCGCATGTCTGCTCTCTGCTTGTGCTGGCTCACTCTGTGCTGCCTCGTGCCAACACAGGCACCTTTGCACTCTAGTGCAAGGGTGCCAGCATAACAGGCAGGAATGGTTTTGTGCAGGAAGCGATACCAGCACACATGGAAAAAGGAAGTAACAAGGAGAAATAATCATATATCTCCTTGTTATGCCTACCTAGGGAAGGCATAGCATTGTCATTCATTTCCTAGGTTTACGAGCTTTAGTATATCTGGGAATGCACCAAAATCCATGGTTGAATGCATAGAAATGCCCATTCTCCACCCATGGAACACATCCCAAGTTGAAATGTAATGTAACGTAGTGCAAGCAGCTGCATTCAATTACTTTTCTTTACTAAGCCATGCAAAGCCACGCAAATGAGGCATGACTTTGCAAATTCCAAACAGCTTTTTCATTGCCCTGTGTTCCCTTGTGTTAAATCTAGGCCAGATTGTTTACCCAGCTAGGTTCAGAGCCATGTTTTCCACCAGCATCACAGAGAAAGAGAAGCATCCATAAATATCCCAGACCATCCAAATCTGCAAGGGTCAAAGACCAAAATAACCATTTAACATATCCCAGATGTTACAAGTCCCAGAGGAAAGAAGAGAGAAGTAACCTTTGACAACTGAATATCTGTTCAAGCTGCACCACAGACTGTAAAGCAAATCAGGCCAGATAAATATGAGATTGTGGCTCTGACTAGTGAGGTGATTGGATGAAGGAAGTTGAAGAGCCAGGATGCTGCCTTTCTCTGATAGATCTAGAACTTTATCTTGCAGCTGACAACTGCAAGTTAAATTGTGGATACTGCCCAGTAGATCAAATAAACAGAGGTCACTGCTATATCTGAGAAAATGGAGAAGGAAAGACACTTAGGGCCCTATTACGAGTGCCAGACTTGTGGTGGCACAGTGGTGGTGGATCCAGCCACCGCTGCACTGGCGGTCCGACTGCCTGAATATGACCTGGGCAGTCAAACTGCCCTGGAACCGCCAGCTCTGCTTTTTCCTGACGTTGGAGCGGCAGTCAGAGGTCACAATATGCTTGGCAGGACCGTCCCGCCAAGCATATTACAAGTTTCCTCACTGCCAGGGTTTTCATGGCAGTGCCACCACCATAAAAACGCTGGCAGAGAGTAAACAAAGGGGGCCTTACAGGGCACTTTGTGCCTCCACCGCATGTGGATGCACAGAGGGAGGCATAACATGTGCCCCCCTGTGTGCATGCACATAGGTCCCTGCATG
The DNA here is from genome assembly GCF_964204655.1 of Triturus cristatus. Taxonomy (NCBI): domain Eukaryota; kingdom Metazoa; phylum Chordata; class Amphibia; order Caudata; family Salamandridae; genus Triturus; species Triturus cristatus. The sequence continues at coordinate 1,655,208,958 of NC_140590.1, read as the reverse complement.
GCATAGACTTTCGAGTCCATGGCATGCATGAACCTTGTAGTGCGGTCCCATTGTGGTGCCTTTTTCAAAGGCACCACTGCCTTTAAAAGAGGCACTGCCATGGGCACACCACACTGCCCGCCTGCCAGACTACTCAGAAGTCATAATCTGGCGGGCGGGTGGCGACAACCTTTGGGGGAGCACAGCTGCACCACCGCTCCAACAAAAATTCCACATCAGGGCTTTAGTGTGATAGACAAGGGGATTCTACCTTCGGTAAGTTCCAAAAGGGGTTTAGTAAACCTGATGTGGAAGAAACTACTGGTGGGAAGTGTTTTGTGCCATGTACAGTATTCCATATAGAACACAAGTCTTCAAGCTTACCACATGTAAACACAACACACACTACTGGGGAAGGAAAGACACCTATGTATGAGACTCTACATATTTTGCCATGGCGGCTGTTTACAAAACTTCAAGATGTATGGATAAAAGCCTGCTGCCTCAACACTAATAATCAACTACCATCAACTACCAGTCACAGCGTAGCCTCTGAAGGGGTTGTGTGTGATCTGCCACTATGATTGGATGTTGCACCTGTTTCAGACAAGTCTGGAGTACTACTGGCAGTGAAACAGACTCATGTGGAACGTTTCCCAATGGTCTCAATAAGGAAGGGCACTGGCAGAAAACACATGACAGTTCATACTTAACTAGATAGCACAATGTTAAGCAGGAAATCCCTAAGAGTTGTACTTCTGAGTATCAACACCAACAATGTTGAGATACAAGAATATCGCGGGCAGTATACAAAGGTACAAGATATTGAAAGGTAAGTGCATAAAGGGAAGTATAGATTTAGTATTCCTAACTCTACATCTATATACCTTGAAAATACATATATCATGTAGGTACTTATATGTGAAGTTAGGTATTGATAATCTAGACTTACTAGCCTGTGAATATTTGATTTCGATATTTTTAATTCAGTATTCTGTCCCACGCATATTGTGGGTTCGATACTCAGGGTGAACGTATTCATAAGGGACTACCACCCCAACCAACAGGTTAAAAAGTTCTGACCTATATCATGATGAATTGAATGACTTGGTAAATGTAGAAATATCTGATGATGTTATGCCCCTGCCTATTACCCCTGCCTAATATGGGACATCTTGATTGCTCTTTAAATCATGTATAAAGCTAAATTCAGTAAAATGCTACCAACAGGCAATAGGGGAGAAAACATTAGCTCATGAAGCTCACCACCTAACATTTAGACAATTATATTGATCTTAATATTATTGCGAACTACAGTTACCAGAATGCGCTGGGGAATTTATGCTGATATGCTAGCAGTGTGCCACCCAACCGCCCATTCATACATTAGTCTTTCTGAGGCCTCTGGGACCAGGGCATGCACACATTAATGATAAACATAAATAAACTATCTCACACTTTCTATCACAGTGCCCTCTTTGTACCCCTATTAGAGCCAATGGCCTAAAACCATTTAAATGGAAAGAAAATTATCTCAGATTTCAGTAAGTGTTGAATCATAGCAGTATTAGCAATTTATTTCCCATCATTATGCTAAATTGTTGGACTCTCTATGGAAATATTCCACCTTTGCTTTGGCACCACCCCTCTATCGGGACTTTTTAAAAGGTATTATTAGAGATTATCAGAGACCGCAAAATCAGCGCTGATTTAAAATTTAATTATTAGATAAAGAGACCTGGCTGATCCAAATGTTTAAGAAAATAAAACAAGAGAGTGAGAAGATGAGATAAGCTTGTTCCCTTTGTAAACATACCAATCAAATAAGAGTGTGCTTGCTACCACTCATATATGGCGTCAAGAATGCCTTTCACTCCTGGCTCAAGAGAGAAAAAAAAGGTAGTTTTTTTTTAAACAAACCCTCACCCACTAACCTAGTTAGTGACCTGCTTCAGTTAGTGCAGAAAGAAAGCCAGAGGTGGTGTGCTTGTCATCCCAGTAGGCAGGGAAGCCACTCGTGTGTATGTAGTATTTCTATAGCGCAAACCTAGCCAAAATTCAGCAGAGCCCTGTACAGTGTCAAAGATAATTTTTTTTCATGGCCAGCCATGATGGCTTTGTCAATAATGCAGCTGGTTTTGAAGGTGGCGGTGATGGCAAGAGGAGCTAGTGGTCTTTCATCAGGTTGAGGGGATGTGGTCATATTTATTGATGCCTAGAGAGATGTGCTGCAGCATATTGACTGCCCCCAAAAGAGGCCTAAGTGGATTAAAATCCCAAGTTTGTTTCACAGATACCCAGTGCGAGATATGGTGAATGACAAAAGATTTGTAAGCAAGATACTTATGAAAGCAAACAAAACAGTTGAAAACAGCTTGAATTGAAGACATCACACCTCACCCAAGGCACTGTAAAATACCCAAAACTACCAGAATACAATGAGATGTAGGCTAAGGTTAAGGCTACATGGCTCCATTAACCTCATCTGCTGCCTTCAAACCTTGGAAGTTCCAGAGTGCTTTTCCTTTTAGCATGATGCAGATTCAATGACTAGTTTAGAAAATGTATCTCCTTGTCGTGTAGTTCCTCCAAATTTATATATGATCTGCACGTTTAGACAACAAACTAAGGGATTGATGTCCAGACTGATTCCAGACACCCTGAAGGATATGTTAGTCTGTGGACCAGCTAGCTCACAGTGAGCCCCTCTTACCAAGTAGCAAATAGTTTCTGGCAACTATCGAACATGACAATCCTGAACTCTCAGGGATCGTGGAAACAGTATAGTACTTTTCGATCAGTCACTTGTGCTCACTTGCTCTCAGAGAGATATACAGAATAAACAATGGGGACATTTTCAAAAAGCATTTATTGCACCAGCATCATTCTAGTATAAAATACGGGTGCTGCAACAACCATTAGACAGAAACAGATATAGACGATTACAAGCATCAATAGAGTAAATAGAACGTAGAATTCTGCCATAGTGCTAAAATAGTGAATATGTGCAGGTATATAGATACATGACAGTAATAATGCATACTCCTATGATGCAACCCCAACTAGATGTACCTGAGTATACCTAGGATGTCTGTCTGTGTAGAGACAAGAATCCGCCTAGGAAAGAGCCAACCCCATTGCCTGATGTGAGAGAACAAAGGACCCTGTCTTAGTCTCAAGTTGGACACCCCACGAGGCATTTCAGACAACTGCGTGCTGGAGTGTCTGTGTGCAGGGACCTCAGTTTCTCTTGTCAGCATGGAAGCTTCTCCTCTGGTTTGCCCAGCAAAGAGATGATGTTTATATACCCAAAAGGTACCCATGGGGGCTTTCCATAGATGTGTCATTGTACTGTGGTCATGTTGGCCAAGGATGATGATAGTGATAACCTTTATACAAAGTTATTATGCAGAAGATGGTAATCCTGCTGTGATACTAAGAATCACCTAATTTATTTGGCACTTAACTAGGTAAACGGTCAGCACCAGAACCGTTTTGTAGAGCATGGTAGGACAAATGTAGGTAAATGGTTGTGCAACTACCTAGGCCTATATTGGGGTACATTGGGGCTCATAACATCCTTTCATCTGCATGAAAATATTTTTCCTAGTTGTGCAGCTCACTTGGAAGGCACACGTCTAAATGCAATTAAACGATGCTAGGAGTCTGGCTCATTAAATGGAAACCAGGAGACATGGAACCAGCAGAAAGGATTTTAATCCCAGCGTCCCATTTGGCCAAACTGTGCATTCTTGGACAATCACTATTCTGAACGTATTACTCTGATCCCTTTTTGCCAAGGCTGTGAGTATTTATATTCAATCTAAGAGCTGCTATGAAGTGTGTGGTTAAAAAATGGACTGAATATTACTAGGCCAGAGCATAATTAAATTACACCATAATAATTAGTATAAATTACGCCACTCAGAATAATTTCAGATGATTCAGGGTGAAAATTTACAGCGAGTGTGCTATGTGGGGTAATAACGTTTATCACAAATGCACAGGAACAACAGAACGCGAGTGGCTGTTTGAGATCATTTTCTTGTTTTTTGTCTTTACAAATGTATGCAAAAACGTGTTTTATGCTAAAATATATCACCACAAGACGGATTTAGATTTTGCCTATTTATGCATAGTTTTACATAAGTTTGCATCTATTTCACATAATGACATGAAGGAAAATACGTGGATTTCACTCACCCTTAGATATTACCGGGGGAAAGGGGAAGTGCCCAGTCACACGGAATGTTCACTTAAATGCAATATGTTGGTAAATTTATAGTCTTTGCAGCAAGTAGCCATGTGCTACAGTCTTACGTCTGATAATTTAACAAACTGTTTGATCATGGGCAAATAATACTCTCCCCGTGCTTCCGTCATCTCATTTGACAATGTCCTCTCTCTGAAACGGGCATAATGGAAGACATAATCAGCAATGGCATCCTCCTGGACAGGTGCCCGGCATGGTATTCATCAACATATTTAAAGCTGGTTTCACTTCATTAGCTGAAGGCAGTGACATAACTCAAGGGGATGGGGCCCCTGGCAGAAAGTGATGAGGTGTCTCCACCCGGCACCACTGAGGCCTGCTTTATGAATGAATGGATGCAGTGTGGGACTTGTAAAGCGCACGGCAACTCCCAGGAGTGTCCCGGCCCTAACGAACAAGCAAGAGCAGAAAACAAAAGGGAGAGCAATCAATATGCCCCTGGCTGAAGGTGCTCATGAAGGTGGCTTGTGCGGAGCCCCCCCTGTGCAGCCGGACCTACCATCCCGCCAACACAAGCACATCTGTAACAGCTCATACAGGGCTGAAAGGCAAAAGCTGCTTGTCAGGCGGAGAACCAAAATGTGAGACAATAGGCCTCCTACGGCGCCTTTGCACAGACAGCGGACAGGACCCAGGAGCTATGAATGCAGGATGAAGCTTCAAACTACATGATAGCTGGTGACACTAGGCCCACAGGAAGGGGGTACGGGCCCCAGGTTGGTGGGCTGAGAGTGGGGCCCTGGGTGGCTGCCCACACTGCCCATGCCTAGAGCCGACCCGGCTTGGGATAATGTCTCCTTTATTGCTTTGGATAATCACAGGGGTGGTTCAGTTGACCTGTTAAAAAAGACCATAATGCAACTGGCCAAAAGGCCATAAGGCAAAAATGGGTTCATAGATTTTTTCTACGGACAGTGCATAGACGTAATAACTTACTGGTTTCTGCACACAAAGCCCTCCACAACACCGGACCAGCATACCTTAACAGCCGACTCGAATTCCACGCACCCCAAAGGACACTACGATCAGCCTAGCTCTCCTACTCCATGGTCCCCCATACCAGGAAGTCCAGATCGGGAGGCCGCTACTTCTCCTTCCTCGCAGCCAGAGCCTGGAACGTCCTATCGCTCCACCTCAGACAACACTCCCCATCTTCACGAGAAGCCTCAAAACATGGCTCTTCGATAGACCTCCTCCTTGATGGACTGGAACCTGCACCTCCCCTCCCCCCCAGTGCCTTGAGACCCTCACGGGTGAGTAGTCGCGCTGAACAAACCCATGATTGATTGATTGCGTAGCAATATTCAAGAAAAGCCAGCATGGGGACTTGGACACAGATCCTGCTTAGGAAAATGGCTTCTGACATGGAAGACTGGAGCCAAAGCAGACAAGAGTCACTGGAGTCAGGAGAGTGCCTGAATGCAAGCACCTCCATATACTTGTGCTGAAGACAGGAAAAGAAGGAGGGAGGAGGGAGGGAACAGCAATGGTGTGAGGAGAGGGATGTCAGGTGCAAATCAGTTCGAAAGTAAAACGCCAGAGACAAACAGGATGCGTTGCTGGGCGTCTGTTTCTGTCTTGGGGTTACAGGGTCGGTGGCGCCCGGTGCAACATTGTTTGTTAGCGCCCCTATCCTTGGTGGAGGGGGTGACCGCATCCACCACAGATTCCCTCACTACCACCTTTTAACAGTGCCCCTCAAGTCTCCACAACCACACTCTTTCAGATGCATTTAATTGGATATATAGCGCCACTCATACCAGTGTAGAGTGTCAGAGCACTTTGCATCACACACACATTACACAGAGACAACCAATCATACGTGTGTAAATCAGTGTATAGGAAATGTTACACAAGCCAGAGGACTACAAGGTGTAGGAGTGACATGTCATCCATACTGGTAGGCAATATAGTTTAAGAGCGCTTGGTCTGGAGAAGCACAAACTCAGAAATGAAAACGGAACACCGTAGTTGGGGGTTCTCTTTAATAATAAGAATTGAGTCCTACCCAAATGAACCATTTTTGCAACATTATTCTATGCTCTAATCTATCCTACTTTGCAGTGTGCATGCAGTTCTTTGATGACAGCTCATAATTCACTGTTCAGTGTTAGGATTTTACATTATAAACTGGAAGTAACAAAAGGATGTCTCTTAGAAAAGCAGTAACCCACTTACCTATTTACATTATCTGCTCTTTGTGATCTGCATGGCCCATGTTCTTTGCAGCAGGCATATTAACCCTCTGTGGAACGTGCAGAAGGTGCTTTTAAAACCATAATTAACGTGCAAACACGGCGCTCCCTGAAGACAGTGCCCTGTGGAGATGTCCTACATTGCTTCAGCTGGCCTTACCTTAGAAAGCCTTGGGATGACCTGACCTGTACTGTGCTCTTTCAGTCAATGGGCGGCAAGTTAGTGGTTCTTAGCCCTGCTAAGCAATATCGGTCTCCCTGTTCTTCATAGCCAAAATGTCCTATGCATAAGGAGACAAAGTAATAGCTTAATTTGCTCAATGTGGGCTCCGACACGCACTTTGGAAAACACAGAACGTGAATTATCATCCCATTTACCTGACACTTTCAGAAAACTAAAGTGGAATGATAAATTAAACTGGTCCAATTTCATCCTGAAGAAGGCCAGCCTAATAAGAGAAAACTTTGAAGTGTGTACATAAGATTACAATTGAAAGAAGGAACACTATGCTAGGTCCTCTAATCTAGTGGCTAGGATTGCAGAGTAGAGCTTCGCGTCGAGATTGAGGAGGGCTATAGGTCTATACGAGGCACATAATTGGGGGTCCTTACCGAGTTTGGGAATTACAGATATCACCGCTTCAGCCATGGATGCTGATACCCGGGCATCTTCCGCTATTGCCTGGAATAATGTGGTGAGGTGGGGGAGGAGTTCGGATACGTAGCATTTGTAAAATTGCGCCGTGAGGCCGTCAGGTCCAGGGGCTTTAAGCAGCTTGAGTTATGAAATGGCCTGTCTCACCTCTTCTGAAGTGATAGGGGCGTCTAGGAATTCCACGGTCACGAGGGAAACACGTGGGAGCGTCACGGAGTCTAGGTATTGCTTTTGTAGGTCCGTATCGGGGGTAGCACCTTGGTAAAGTTCCCCATAAAAGTCGCCAAAGATGTTAGCTTTAGAGGCCTCATTGTGAGTGAGTTGGCTGCCCTGGTCTAGGATGCCTCCAATGAATTCACGTTTTCTCTTCAATCGAAGCTGATGTGCTAAGTGGGGACCCACCTTGTGGCCTTGGGCATAGGACGTCTGGCGCAGCTTCAAGAGTGTATACTCCGCTGGATTGTTGTAAATGGAGCGCAATTTGCCCAGAGGTGCAGTGAGTTGTTGCTGCAGTGCCCGAGTGGGTGTAGCTTTGTGTGCCTTTTCAACTACCTCTAACTCCCTTTCGAGTGCAACACGTTCCTTCGCCCTTTGTTTATTTAGGGTCACGTTAAGTTGGATGCATTTTCCCCACAGCACCTCCTTGAAGGAGTCCCAATTGTTCTGTGGGGATGTATCCCGTGGGTTATTGAGTGTAAAGTATTCTGCGATGGAAGCCCTGAGTTCCTCACGTAAAGTCTTATCCCTCGTGATCGCCGTCGGGAAGTACCATCTTGGCGCGCTGGACTTAGGCCCACTCCTGGTCAAACTGATGGTGACCAGGCTGTGGTCCGAAATTGAAATCAGCAATATCTGCGCTGCCTGCAGCGACCCTTCCAAGGCCTGACTGATGAAGATATAATCGATCCTGGAATACGTCTGATGAACGTGGGAGTAATGTGTGTAGTCTTTGGTGGTAGGGTGGAGTGACCGTCACGCATCACAAAGGCCTAGTGTGAGTATGTTCTGTTTGACCCCTTTTGAGAAGCTACTGGTCGTCACCCAATTGGTGTGTGAGCTGTCTAATGTCTCATACCATGCGAGGTTGAAATCACCTAGTAGGACCACGGAGCCCTCCGCAAAACCTCTCATCAAATCAAGTGCGGTGGACAGAAATGTGGACTGGCCTGCATTGGGAGCGTAGAGAGAGATAAACATGCACAGGATGCCCTTCAACCTCCCCTTGACCATTATAAGTCGCCCTTCCCGGTCTGTTTTAGTGGCTTACGGTTGGAACTTAGCAGCATTGTGAAAGAGCAGAGCCACTCCGTTGTGCTTAGTACCAGCCGAGGACTTATATATTAAGGGGTATGATATGTATCTGAGTCTTGTGTCTGCAGACTTTTTAAGGTGAGTCTCTTGAAGGGCCACTACATCGAACCTATGGTCTGTGAGGTATTTCCAGATTTTCTGGCGTTTCTGGGGGGAGTTCAGTCTCTTAACATTCCAGGATGCTACTGAGACCATCGCAGTGGTACCCCCCCCGCCCCCCGAGAGCCCTCCCCCTCAGGTTCTCAGTATCGCAGCGGAACTAGATCTACTGCCCCCTGTTGCCCCATCCCATGAAAATTTAAATCAAACAGTACCCTGAGACCACCAACTGGAACCCTCCCAAACCCAGAACCCCAACATCCCCTGGAAAATTTGTGCCGAGACGCCAACATGTCTTTGGCTCGGTCCTTCATTGAGAAGTGTAACAATATTCTGGGGAGTACGGGCAAGACCCGCACCCCCTGGTTGCCTTGCGACAAAAACATAGAGAGCAGTTGCAGAGATCAGTGATATCGGTGACTACAGTGCACTCTAGTCCGAACTCAAGATGTGCTTCCTGGGTGGCTCGAAGGTGCTGGCAATGCGTTCACCATTAACTCAGTGCCTGGACTGCGTAAATGAGTCTCTGTGTAGGAGAGTGCCTATAGACCCCTCCTTTCATGGAAGTAGTCACTTAGGGTTTTGCCTGTTCTTCGGGACAGTGTGCCATGTTCGAATCTCTCTCCGCAGCGGCACAGGGCTGTGCGGGGGACCTGCAGCGTTGTCATCATCCGGCATTGGGAGGCCCAAAATACGCAGACCATCGCTCAGTTTGGTTACATGGTGGGGCTTATTTTTGTATTCAAAGGTGAGACCAAAAGGATAGGTCCAGCGATAGCGAATATTGTCCTCCCGGAGCTTGGTGGTGACAGGGCGGAAGGATTGCCTGCGCGCCAGTGTGGAGGCTGCCAAATCCTGGAAAAGTGTGCACTTATACCCCTGGAAGGAGGTCTCGTCCTTCTTCCGTGCGGTGCTTAAGATGGCCTCTTTCGTTTGGAAGGAATGCATCTTCACCAAGACATCTTGTGTCCTTCGACATTCTCCTGTTAGTGGGGTCCCCACCCGATGAACTCGATCAATCTTTATCTTCAATTGGCGAGGTGCCACGAGTTCAGAGTAGAGCCCAATTATAAACGTCTCAAGGTCTGTCCCTTTCGCGCCTTCTTCCAGGTCTTGGATACGTATGTTCTCCCTCTGGGATCTGTTCTCCAAGTCCTCCGCCTTCAGGAGCACTTGCTGGAGTTGGGACTAAAGATTCTGTTGGGTGTCGTGCACTTTGCTTGAACAAGCCTCGAGGTACTGTGTCCGTTCCTCCACCTCCAACACCCTGGCACCCACTGCGTCTGCATCTTGTCTGAGAGTCGCCATCCTCTCCATTAAATCGGCCTTCAACTGATCCATCGTGGCGCGTATATCCTGCTTCATTTCTTGGCATAGTTCAGTTTTAAAGTCTCTTAAGGAAGTCACCAGGTCCTCCCTGGTGAGGGCCATGATCTTCGCCTGTTCGGAGTCAGAAGCCTTGTCAGCGGTCGCAAAGTAGCAAGATACTTAATTTGTCGCCTTTTTTGGTGGCATAGGGACAGAGCGAAGTGCGCCTCCCAGGCAGATAGTGATCCCTTCCGAGGATTGGCGCCAGGAGGAGGTTCCCAGTGCCCCAATCAACCTGGTGCAATATAGGCCCTGCTGTTAGCAGATTACATATTGGGGGCCATCTTAGAGTCAGGCAACTTGCTTATCAAACTGGCACAAAGGCACCATCAGCTGGGTGCTTATAGAGAAATCAGGTGAGACATATACAGGTGAGAGAGTGTCCAGCTCACCACATCCCCTTTGTTGTCGTTGTGACAGGATTGCGGAGGCGTTTCAGTGGGCAGGTGCCATTTTGAGGTCAGACAGGCCTTGTTGTCCCGGTTCTCCCCTCGTGGAATCACTCACTACGAGCAAGAGGCAGAGGATGACCAAGTTCGACAATCATATCCCCAAGCTGGAGTGAGTCGAGCTTCAGGACCCTTATTGCTGCCTCACAGTGTCAGCACATCTACGGCCTGTCTCCGGTGCTTTAAGAGGCGGGCCGCCTCACCTCATGGCGGAGAGATCTCCTCCCACTGATGTGCCGAATCGCTAATGATGGTGTATGTAGTGGAATCCGCCTCCACACCGCCTCCGCTGCCGACGGGGCCCACGGACAATGGCAACGTAGATCTGATAAGACCCAGGGCAGCGGGTGCTCAATACTCCGCACCGGTCCCGGGTCGGCACCATTCCCCGCGCCATCTTAGCTGTCGTCCTGGCCCTCCGCCTCGTTTCGCCTCAGAGCCGCCTCATCTACGTTTTCCGTTCAACATTTTGTAATTAATTCCTTTTCGACTCTTGAAAATTATTACTATAAATATATTGTGTTAGAGATAGTTGCACCCCGAAGCACAGCATCCTGTCCAGCCGTGAAACTATGACCAATGAATGGACTTGAAATAGGATGGATGAGAGGACCTTCCGCGAATGACTATCCTTAGGGAAGCATGCTCATAAACCAGATAATCCAGAACCTAGGGCACAGCTGATGCAGCGTGGAATGCAAAATCCCTCCCTTCGTCACAGATCATAAATCACACAGACACACTCAATCACTATATTCACTAGTGGGGCCCATAACACCAACATTCATTCTCTTATTAATCTGTTTTTCTAAGGAGGTGATTGTTCCATTCGCTGTAATGAAAGAAAGTACCCACTTATCCCTAATGTGCAATAGATTTACCTACTCTTCTCTATTCATTAAGGCCTGAACTTTACCTTTGGTACTTCTCTCATGGATAGGCCATGGATCAGCTTAGCTGCTGGTTGAAGTGATTTCTAAATCTATAATTTATTTACATTAATACATTTTCTCATAATAAACAACCCGACACAGTTCTTGTAATAATAATAAAATGTTATCTAAATAATTGCAAATAATATCATTGATTAATTAAGCAGCTGGTCATCATATTTACCTATTCTAGCTAAATGTCGTCTTCTAAGTCAAAATCTTGGTCATCAGTTCAGTCTGTCAGAGATTGGGAAACAGCTGTCCTGCAGTGTCACCGTCCTCTCCGTCAGCATAACGTCAGGAAATTCAAAAATGCGGTCAAGAAGAGAGATGCAACCTCTCTATTCTATCATAATTTATAGTAAAATTACATTCCACAAGTATCAAATCTTAATTTTAAATGTCTCTGATTGGTCGGTCGAATCTGTTCCACACGGTTCCCATGTATTAAATGTCTCTTTAAATGTAGTTCATAATTTCCCCGGTCTAAAGTATCTTTTTATTGTTCTGTCAGGGAAGCTGGCTTGTTGCCTGGAACGTCCTTGGTAGGCCCAGTCGTGTTAGGGTCACAGGAAGGCCACTGCTGTTGATGGTGATGCATGCGCACTTCACCCAGAGGCTTTCTTAACGGAGTTAGCTCGTCAGATAGGGATGTCGGACATTTTGTGGCCACTCCAAACGGTCAACTTAAGCAAAGAAACACAAAAACGTAATTAATACATGGAAATGACTAATAAAATGTTATCCCCTTACTAATACCCATATGTGTGTGTATTTATCTAGCAGAAGCAACGCTTAATGCGGGTTATAATCACATTAATAAAGCACAAATCACAATTACACCACTTAAGCAACATATAACATTTAATATTCTATTTATCTATGATCAATATGCGTACACAAATTAGTTTACGTATTAGTTAGGCCATGCAAATGCAATTCCCACGTGTATTCTTTATGTTAGTAAGGTTGATTAGAATCCACAGCAATCCAATTAGTACGATTACTATTAGTTCATTAATCTTATTAATCTAAACATGCAAAATGGAGAGGGTATACAAAAATTTTAAATAAAACCCACTCCAGCAACAACACCAAATGTATTTACCCCTTTTACGGAAAATTCAAAATGTGTTCTTGCTCTTATTCATAATTCAGTTTCTTCTTCTTCTCTTTTTACTGTTTTATACATACTTTCTTTCCACTCTTCTAATGTTATCTCTTCTAAATCTCTATCTGGATCCTTTTCTTTTCTTTTTAGTTTTTCTCTTTTTATTTTATTCTTTGTTTTCTTGTGTACAACCTAATCTTAATATTAATAATACGAAAATCACACATGTTAATGGGAATAATATTTTACCTATAAATGTACTACCTATTTTAACTAAGAAATTCTTAATAGCAGCTATTTTCTTACCAATCCTTATCCCAAACATTTTCAACCTCCAGTGGTGCAATTTCGTCATGCAATTCTGTAATATTTTTAATATAAATTTTCAGATCTTTACTTTCGTCTGGAATGTAAGTGCAACAATGTTGAACTTTCAGCATTCCACAGACTCCACCCTCTTTTGCCAATAATATATCAAGGGCAAGTCGATTTTGCATTACCATAGCACACATGGCAACCATTTCAGTATCTACTAATATACATTCTCCAGCGGTGCTTGTTGACAAGCAATCCACTACTGTTGACAATTTTCTAATTTTGTCTGCATTCAAAGATATTCCCACTGCTGGTATCAATGCTCCAAAAATATCACCTATAATCTCTGTCCAGGATTCTCTTTTAATACGTACTAAATGATTACCTAAACTATGTACACCATCTTCTCCTCTATCCATGTGAAAGATTTTTGGAAAAACCAGGCCTACGTAACATGTGCCATACCAATGGTCTGGCAAACGATAATATGCCCTGTTCCCACAGATAAAATATAGTCCAGGGAAAACTGGATCTCTTCCACCTTTAAATCCCCATCCACCCATGATTCGGTATGTATCATGGCACTCACTATTACCTACAAAATAATTATCATATGCAGTTTGATTTCTTCTAATACACATCTTCCCTTTCTGGGGCATATCTAAAGCTATAGTTGGACTAGCTTCACCCTTAAAATGTTTTTCCTTTTCTATATCCCAGACTGTTTTCTCCCCTTTTCCTTCTACTACTTTTCTTTGCATTTTCAATCTCCTTTCTTCAACCATGTCCAAGAATGTCTTTTCCTCTTTCTTCAAACTGCAAGTCAAATTGTTTCTAAAAATATATTCTAATGTTAGTTCTTTAGTTTCTAAGAAAAAATCACCTAATACTTTAGCAGGTTTTACTTTGTTTAGTTTGTTATTAGCAGGTACTGGCGCAAAAATGTTATCTACATCTAAAAAATAATATTCTAATTTACCTGTCTGATAAAATAAACTAGCTATTACACTACATGCTATTCCATACGTTGCTGGAAGGTGATGATAAGTCACTCCTTCTGACACAGATGCAGGTAACTGCATGCATACGTAGCAGTCCCTTACGTCCATGGTCTTTACATATTCATACAATAACTTCGAAAACACATTATTTGAAAAATCATTAATAGACCTATCTTTATGCAAATAATTATTATCTATTCTAGTCGGAACTACCTTTTGAATCTTCCCTACATTAGTAATGTTTTCAGTGTGTCCTTCTAACGTATCTATGGTAACCTTAAAATAAATAAGTAAAGCAAGTATACTCCACAGAAGCATTATTAATCCTGTACAACAACAACACATTTTACACCATCTTTTCATGAATGTACATCTACTTTTGCTACTATCTATGTTAGCCATCTTTGTTAATTTGGACTGTGTCTTTTGACTTAGCCTCTTTTACTTCACAACTAGTTTTCTAACCTTATGGCTCTAAGCTCCTACTTGGTTCTACCAGTATTTATCTTTTGACTCAATTATCATTCCTTCCTCAGTAGTTTTCTAGATTTTCTCAGTTTGGCATTTCATCATTTTTCACTTCCTTCTGTTCATCCAAGTACAGAATTTCCTGATCTTCCGTTTCTTATTCTCTGATGTCGGATAAGATAACTCTCAGTTCCTGCTTCTTCTTCTTATTCAACCACTTTCAGTACAGCCTCCTCTGGATTTCCTTGACTATCTGCCTCTTCTTCTTCAGGCAGAGCCACGTACGTCCATTCCGGTGACTTATACTTCTGGTTAGGTTTCCTTGTTCTTTTACTTTCCTTATCCTCAGTTGTTTCTTCTCCTTTCGATTTTTCTTGGCTTGTCACTTCATTCACCTGTTCAGCTCTTGGTGAATTCACTCGTGTCAGCTGATATCTCAATCTCTTTATTTTGTTTGGCCACACTTCCTCCTTCTTAACTCTTTTCTGTTTATCTCCTTTATTATTCTTTTCTTCTCTCCAAGCTCTTTTCCTTAGCACTCGACCTTCGGGTATTTCATTTTCGCTTTCTTCAGACTCGGCCTCAACTTGCCTTTTCTTTTCAACGACTTCCTTTTCCACCACTTGTTATGTTTTCCCTACTTCTGTCCCTCCTCGGGTCTCCGACACGCAATCTTCCTGCTGACTACTTGTCCCTTCACCTAACTGGGTGTTGCAATTCCCTACACCTCCTCGGGGGTCTTCCGCAGAAATCTATCCCTCTCTCTCTGTACCTGTCCCTTGTTCACTTGAATTGGTTATTTCTGGTGGAATCTCTCTCAGCTTTTCATCTGAAACTTCCTTCTCCCGAATTTCTTTTACTGCCTCTTCATTATCTTTTCCTTTCTTCTTTCTGTGTTCTTTTGTAAGACCTCGTGTTTCTTGTTCGGTTACAGAATCTGAACTAGTATCAGAAATCTGCAATCTTCTTCTCAGAGAGATGCTTCTGGGGACCAAATCTTGATTTGGTTCTGTTTCCCCCTTTCGGAGTTTTCTTGTGTTTTTGGCTCTTCGTTATCTGATTCAGTACTTGACTCTGATTCGTCATAATACTCCTTCTCTTTGCTGTCAACTGGATTTGGTATCCTCAAAGTATGATTAGCATGAATCCAGTTTTTGAATCCAGCACACTTCACAGCTGTTGTCGTGGTCAGAATGACTTGTCTTGGTTTTCCCCACCTTGGAACCAAACAGTTTCTTCTTCTGTGGACTTTTATCCTTACCTAGTCTCCTGGGCTCAGATCATGGGCTGGGTTCCTTTCAAGAGTGGTGGCATCCGCTCCAACCTGATGAATGAACTGCGTCAGCCAGGCCTTTACAGTATTCCAACACCATGTCATCAGTTATTGTCATCAGCTTGTTGACTGGAATGAACACATGCCTCATTGCGCGTCCCATGATTATTTCATGAGGACTTAACCCTGTAGTTCTGTCTGGTATTGCTCGGATTGTCATTAGTACTAGAGGCAAGACATCAGGCCATTTCATACCTGTGGCTAAACACATCTTTCCAATCCTATTTTTGATCGTACCATTCATCTGTTCAACCACACCAGAAGCCTCTGGTCGGTAGGCACAATGTAATTATGTTGTACATTCAATGTTTCACTAATCAATTTTATGATCTCATTATGTAAATGTCCTCCTCTGTCTGATTCAAGGGTCATTGGGAACCCGGACCTGGGGATGAACTCTCTCAAAAGAAGCTTTGCCACTGTCATCCCATCATTTCTTCTAGTTGGAAATGCTTCCACCCACCTAGAGAATAGGCAGACTATGACCAGAACATACCTCAATCTGTTACAAGGAGGCATTTCAATGAAATCCACCTGCATTCTAGTGAAAGGCCCTCCTTCTCGGCCTATGGTTCCTAGACTCACCACTGTCTTCCTCCCAGGATTGTATTGCTGACATATTAGGCATCTTTGACATAGACTTTCTGCTACAAGTCTAAATTTAGGGTTGTACTTGGTCTGCTTAAAGGACCTGATCATGGCGTGTCTCCCTATGGGATGTATGACGTTACAACGTATACTTTTACAACGCATGCACTTACAACGCAATTTTTACAACGCAACATCCACTACAACGCATTCCATTACATCGCATGACACTACAACGCATTTTTAAAAACTACCTTTACAACGCATTCCATTACATCGCATACTACCTTTACAATTCATACCATTACAACGCATAATATTACATTGCATTTAAGGTAAGTATTGGATAGTATAGGGATAAAAATTACTATTCTTACTCCAGGGGGTGCAACAGTAGGGTAAGTATTGGATAGTATAGGGGTAAAAATTACTATTCTTACTCCAGGGGGTGCAACAGTAGGGTAAGTGTTGGATAGTATAGGGGTAAAAATTACTATTCTTACTCCAGGGGGTGCAACAGTAGGGTAAGTGTTGGATAGTATAGGGGTAAAAATTACTATTCTAACTCCAGGGGGTGCAACAGTAGGGTAAGTGTTGGATAGTATAGGGGTAAAAATTACTATTCTAACTCCAGGGGGTGCAACAGTAGGGTAAGTGTTGGATAGTATAGGGGTAAAAATTACTATTCTAACTCCAGGGGGTGCAACAGTAGGGTAATTGTTGGATAGTATAGGGGTAAAAATTACTATTCTAACTCCAGGGGGTGCAACAGTAGGGTAAGTGTTGGATAGTATAGGGGTAAAAATTACTATTCTAACTCCAGGGGGTGCAACAGTACGGTAAGTGTTGGATAGTGTAGGGGTTAAAAATTAATATTCTAACTCTAATTGTATGCATTGTAATGGTATGCGTTGTAATGGTATGCGTTGTAATGCCTGAGTTGTAGTGACATGCGATGTAGTGTCTGCGTTGTAATGGTATGCGTTGTAAAGGTATGCGTTGTAGTGTCATGCGTTGTAAAGGATGTTCCATTGTAATGCCTGCGTTGTAAGTGTAGTGCGTTGTAATAGTTGCGTTGTAAAGGTTGTTCCCCCCCTATGTGTCCCTGGCCATGATACATACGTGCCATGGTAGACATCATGCTATCAGGCATTACTGGTCTTCCATCTCGATAGACCCACACACGGTCCTTTTCTCTTGGTGCACACCCTGCTTTTATCCACTGTTTCATTTCCTCATCTCCTGACTCTTCCTGCAATTGTCTCACTTCTTCCCAAGTTCCCACAACGTTAGTAAACATTAAGGAGCAAGAAAACATTTCCCTTTCCTTTGCCCGATTGACAGAATTCTGATTCCGTGCACAATACTGTGCCATATCGTTGGCGTACCTGTTTCCGGTAGTGATGTAATCACTACCTTGACTATGGGCAGCACATTTCACCACAGCCAATTGTCTAGGCAGCTGTATCGCCTCAATCAATTTTCCAACCACTTGAGCATTCTTAATAGGGGTTCCACTTGAGGTCAGGAAACCTCTTTGTAGCCAAAGTTGACCAAAATCATGGACGACCCCGAAGCCATACTGGCTGTCAGTTATCACAGTCACTCTCACACTTTTCCCAATTTTACATGCTCTAGTCAAAGCAACAAGTTCAGCTGCTTGAGCTGATCTCACTCCTTTCAGGTAAGATGCTTCCATAACTACTGCAACTGTGCATACTGCATATGCTGCACTTAGCACTCCTTCATCTGTTCTCAAACATGACCCATCAACGAATAGCACAAAATGACTTTCTGGCAAGGGTACATCTTTTATGTCTGGTCGTGGTTTCGTGCAATACTCAAGCACGTCCAAACAATCATGATCTGCTTCATCTCTCACTTCCACATTCTCGGCATCTGGTAACAAATTTGCAGGATTCACATTCAAACATCTCGCAAGGCTCCTCTGCTACCAAAAACTGATCCAGCGGTAATTACCTGGTAATTTCCCTATTCAAAACCACATCACCTATGGTTTACCGCTGTAAAGGGTGAAAAATGATGGATCTCTTGATGACCGTGTTTCACCAAACAGGAGACTTTACATATATATAAAAATTAAATGCAAACAATATTAGAGGCAATAATGAGAGTGGTGAGTTATTTTAAAGGGTTTTATTTAAGTCAAAAGTTAAGGTTCTCTGACTTTTTATTCATTAGTCAAATATCATTCAGGTTACAGAATTGAAAAATAGGAAACATAGCATTAATACAGAACATATTACAGTCTGCATATAAGCATCACATATAGGAAGGGAAATGTGGCGCAAATTGTCAGTCAAAACTCTTAAAGAGTTTCTAAGAAAAAGAGTAAGTCTTACAAGGTTAATCAATAATTAATAATGGCAAAAAATATCTCATAAAGAGAAATAAATGCAGTTTAGCACCTAAAATCTAAATCTGTTCTGATCCTTTCAGCTCTTTCCCCCGGCCTCTGCTTCTGCTTCTGCTGTGCTAGTCTGTGTCTCTGTCTCAAGCTGCACCATAGCCCCCACAGAATGCAGCCCCTCCCTGTCTGTGTCCAGCACAGAAACTGGGCCTGGAGAGAGGCAAAAAGCAAGGCAAAAAAAGGAGGCACTCCTCCCACTTGTAAGCCATATTTCAAGGAAAAGTTCATGTGCTCAGTCCTCATAGCTGGTCCAATCAGAACTTCAAGACATATCATCTCCCCATGGGCTGGCTGGATACGTCATTTATCAGGCTTGTTCCTGTTCAAATTTCAGTCTTGTGATTCATGAAAAAAAAAGTGTGTTCTTCTCTCCACGTTTAAACAGGCTACAGAAATATGCAACATTTTGAAGGTCAGAGGAAGCGGTAGGCAGGTTTTTTTTTATCAGAGCCCGTTCATTGAAAGTTGCTGAGGAAAAAGTAGCACATTCCAAACTGTTTCAGTTTAGTCCACTAAAGCAAACTAAAATCACGTGGTTTTCTACACTGTGAAACACAATTCAGCACATTTCTACTCTTGCAAAAATACATGATGCCATTTTAAAAGTACAAATACATTTTCTAAATTAATGTGCATTCTATAGTGAGATTACATATGGATTAATCACATATAAGCATGGCTGTTCAACTAATTAAGCATGTTTTCAAATAAAAGCACCTCCAAACTGAAGCCCTATGTTTTCAATCCTGCTTTTCCACAATCTGCGTGCTATTATAAAACTCATGTCTGCAGCTTTTTGTCATATAATAATGCATACATTTTATAGGTGAAATCTAAGCTCCATCACAGCTACCCAGCAGGAGCCTTAAATTAAGAACCAAGAAATTACCAAAGCATTTGCACCCTCTTCCCTTTCTACATTCAGCATTCACTCCCTAGCTGATATCACACCTAAAAGTTCCATCACGTATCTGTCTCGCTTCTTCTCACCAAAAATAGTCATTTTTGCCCGACAAGGACAGAGGTGACTGGGGGAGCGGTACTAGTGCTGTCAAAACCTAGGCAGGAGTGTGCTTAAATCAGAAACCCATGTTCCAGCCTCAGGTATTCAATGGGGAATTCTTGAGAGCCCCTGCATCCCACTTTATAGCCCTCTACATATGATGAGTGGCAGGACACCCATCTTTGACTACCCAAAGGTCCTGTTCCAATGCATGGTTTGTTTCTCCACTCAAATGTTACAATGTTATACTTGGGAGTTTATATGAGAGGCTTGTGCTGCTGGAGTGTCACTTTTTTTGATGCTCCGAAGCCGCAAGCCTCATGAATATGGAGTAAGACAAAGCAGCGCAAGTCGCTGTGTTGCCTTACTCTGTGTCGAGGAGGCATTCCATGGGCATTGCGGTGGGTGTTCCCATGCAACACTCATGGATTGTGACGCTGCCCCAGATTAACTTAATCATGTAAACCTGGGGCAGTTTCAAAACCTCCCCAGGGCAGGTGTAACAAGGAGAAATATTTGTATTTCTCCCCATTTTTCCCTCTTGCCTGCAGCACACATAGAAAGAGAAAAACGCCTCTCTGGTTTGTTTATTGTGCAGGATGGTGCCCCTTCCTGCACATAAACAATCCTGCCTGCAACGGAGGCATCAAGGGAGCCTAAGTTGGCACTAGGCAGCAAACTGAGGGTCAGCGTAGGGGGAAAGGACAGGAATGCACTATATTTCTTAAATAGGGTACATTTCTGCCCTTTCACATTGGTGTAGGGCAGCACAGCAAGAAGACTTGCGGTGCTGCCCTATGCCAAATCCTCATAATTGAGGCCCTTAGGGGCATATTTACAAGAACCTAATGCCGCCGTAGCAAGAATTTTTTGACGTTACAGCGGCTTTTTTTTAATTGCCTTATATACAAGTTTCCCCTAACTGCAGTTGCGGTTCTCATGATGGAACGTTGGATTCATGCTGAGTGAAGGCTTCTGCGTCAGATGACAGTGATGCGCTCTGTGGAGATATCAAAAATTGTGCCCCGAGAATGATAACTTGAGATGAACAACAGTGTAGTGATTGACGTTTTGTTTATATAACAAGTGAGGTACGTTTACAAGGGTGCAGTAAAAAATGCCGTTAAGCTATGGTTGTCAATGACTGATCATGTAATGATCATGATAATGGTTTGACCATGAAAATAAAAAACGGACAAGTGTGGCAAAAAGAAAGACCCATATCCTTGATGCTATATATTAACTGTAACCCAAACAGAAAGTCTGACAAAGACGTTAGGAAATGACATTGTGAGTCCTTATGTTACCTATATTTATTGTTTAGGCCTGATTTGTTAGGCAAGGGAATTATCCCCTCCCCGCCTCCTTCCAAGAAGGTGCATTTTGCATTCCTTCCGCTGCTTGGAACTAATTCTGATGGACTATACTCTGGAACTGAAAAATTACACTAATGCCCCTACAGGCTGCTAATAAGAAATGTGTGATGCACTTCATAGGTTTTGTGTTATGAAGAGACCCACAGGCCACACAAACATGCTTCCAATATTAGTTGCAATTTAAATTATTATGAAAATTGTTATTAGACGCATTACAGCATGAAATGTAATGCGGTTAGCACAGACTTCATGAATCTTCATCTGAAAAATATGATACTGGGTAAAATTAGAAAAAATGTGGAATAGAATATAAAGCAGAGATGGAGGAGGGGAGACAGGAAGAGAAACAAAGAAGTTAGGCCCTGTTTATAGGACAAGATGGAGACAGAGAACTGTGGTGGTTGAGGTAGTTGGACACCAGTGTCTTGAGCTCGGTTCTTCTATGGCTCTGAAAACGAGGCCAAGTACAACTCTTTCCGCACTCGCATCAAAGCTTCTCAAGGAGGTAGTGTTGAGGCAAGAGCTCAGAACTCGACAATCAACCAACAGACACAATAATATATTACCATCTCTACCCCTCTGTGGGATTAGTTTTAGGTAATAATGGCTCAATAAGATTTCATTGTTTTTTTAAGGAGCAACTCAGTTCAATGTCTCTTATTGTTTCTTTAGACAAGAATCTCAGGTGGACATGTTGGGCTCACCAGCATGCCTCAGTCTCTTGTTCCCTTAGGTAGGCCAAGACCTGTGGATCACCGGCCTTTATTCATGGTGATCTGGTGGGTGCAGATTACATCCCCGCTTTCATCGTTCTTCTTCTGTAAGTGAAAGTACCTCAGCAGCCTTGCCTCAGGACAATGTCTGCAGGTTAACCTGTGGGTGGTGACATGTATGGCAGTGCCTGACTTTGGCGGCATGGAAAGACCTGACTTTTGCAGCAGAGCGGCGCCTGACTTTCGCAGCATGGCCCTCCTGGGTATCAGCAATGGCAGTTGTGGCCCCTCTGCCATGTTTCAAGCGACAGTGGCTGTTGGGTAGTTGTGGCTTCCGGCTGATCATAATTCTTCTCTGCAGCAGTTAGTCATGAAACTTCTCCTTTGCAGTGTCAGTATTCATCTCAAACCCACAGCATACTGCCAGTCTGTACACTCTGGAACAGGCTTGGTATAATTCATTCCTGAAGTGTGCAGAGAGACCCCTTTTCCAGCACAGGTCCCTCCTGGATCGCTCTCTTAGGTTGCCAGCTTCCTCTGGAGTTCCTCACAATGGGAGTATCCAAGGGTTCACTTCCTGGACAGTTTCTCCCCCTTCAGAGCCAGGCACACTACGTCCAGGGCTCTGTATGCAGGCATGCTTCTAGGTGGTTTGGCAAGGCTCTCAATTCCTACGAAAGAAAGTGTTCAGTTCAGGTAATCTCCCCTCACCTCTGGCAGACTGACTGTTGGACGCACTTGAAAGCCAGCTAGGCGGCTCAGGACTACTGGGCACAGACTCCTTTAAGGAGTGAGGCAGAGTGAGCCTGCAGCTACTTTGAGACGGCGCATTTAAGCTGCCTCTGCTTCTGCTGCCCGAGACGCATGTGGGAAGCGTTCGGCACATGCCCGGGCAAACACTGGGCCAAGAACGGACCTCTCTTCTCCTTGAGGAGGCTGGACTGGGCCACCTTTCCTTCATCTGAATACAAGCTGGTGCTGACAATGGGAAAGCGCAAGCCACCTGCTAACACAATAAAGCCCCACTCTGGAACCTCCTTGGATAGATTTCTCCAACGTGCTGTGGGCGTGCTTCATAAAGAAATCAAGCTGGTCGAGCGCCACCTCTCTTTTTCCTCTTGGCCTCCTGTGACTCCTGCTGCACAAATCTCTGATATGGGGCCTGTGAATCCTATTGCTCCTATGGGAATGAGTTTCCTTAACCCCCTTCCTGACTCTCCCTTTACTTCACTTCTTGTGCCTTTGGAGCCTGAAATCCAAGTGTTACCTTTGACCTCTAATGGCCCTACAGGGAAAAGGAAGAGAGCGGAAGTTTTCAACAAGTCCAAGAGGCTGCGTATAACTCCCAACATCCTGCAAAGGGACCCTGTGGACTATGACGATGACAAGATTGAGGACTTATTGGGGGTTTTATCTGAAAATGTTATGGGTGGTTGGGAAATCAAACTGAAGCCAATTCATGAACGCCTGGCGGTAATTAAAGCACAATTAAGTAAACAAAATCTATCCTTGTTGGATCAGTCTCCAACTGCGGCATCTTCAGACACTCTTCACCCTGTGGCCACTAGTTCCCTCGCATCTCCGACTCCCAAGGAAAGTAACGTTGATTCGTGAGAACTTGTCCCCTAGACATGGTGGCCATGCAGCGATCCATCCCAGTTAATGGTGCACCGCGGGGAAGGAACAGGTTCATCTGAGTGGGGACAAGAGTGACGATAAGTGTGGGAAAAGGGGGACTCCTGGGTTTGGGGGAGACTAAGCCACCAGACAAACCTAACTCTGTTGTAATTGGCCTCCCACCTGAGGCATGTCCTTATCTGATTGTGTTATCCTATCCAATGTGCCCTGTTTGTCTGCCAACACAATTGAGCCATTTGTTCGGCTCAAGAATAAGAGACTCCGCTGGTTACATTCATCTGCCCACCTTCCTTACTCAGAAGCATCTAATATATTGATGGTTTGAAGGGTGGGATGGGTTGGCCCACTGGCCAAATGTTTTTCTGGAGATTGTATGATTCTCAACTTCAGGTCTCCCATTATTGTTCACACGCTCATGGTAAACCGCCACTCGTATGGTAGCGTGCACTCTGACATCTCCCTTCCCCCACTTAGCTTTTTCTACTAACATCTTCAAACCAAGGCTGTGTTTCCATCCCATCCACCCAGGGCATTGGCCACTGCTGGGGACAGAATCAATTGTCGCCTGGTACTGTCTGCTCTTATTGAGGCCTCCTCTACCCGCACAGATGTAGACTGATGTCAGACTGGTGATGGTCCTCTACACACTCTGGCCCTCGCAGCTCATAGAACAACTACTCCAACCCTGGGGCCATCAGTATCAGTTTTTCCAAATCCTCACTTGTATCCTAATAGTTTGCAGTCCTTTCCCTCTCTGACACCCTTTGATTGTGCTGCCAGTGCTATGTCCAATAGCCATTGCTACTCAGTCGCCAAATGGTGAACATGTTTTGCCAACGTCTCTTGTTCACCAACAACTATTGTCTGCCCCATGTATTAGAACTCCTCCTCCACTCTACTACTTAATTCTACAGCTATAACACAAGTTCTGTTGACTATATTCCTTTAGACATTAGGTATAGAGGCAGATGGAAGAAAGAGTGGGATGAGAGTGATCACGGCCCCCTAGTGTTAAACGTGAGGTAGCTAATGTCTTTTGTCACCTTCTCCTCCACTAAAATGTATGAGCAACAGTTGAAGGGCACAAATAATTGTAAAAAAGTTAAGTGGGAGGCTGTGTACTCCTCTCCTAATCCTCTGTTATTCATGCACTCAGCTCCATCTGCACAGATGGAGGTCATGTGTGACAAGCAGGAGCGGCCCGTGCAGGTAAGAGCGATGGGCTGGGTTGCGGGGAATTTGACAGATGATCACGAGAGAAAATTAAATAAATAATTAATTCTCCCTTGTCGTTGTCTCTCGAAATCCTCCAACACCCGGCCCCACCGCTCTTACCTGCATGGGCCGCTGCTGGTGACAAGTGGAGGAAAAGCGAAGTGATCATTGCCAATCATATTAAACTTTTGACAGGCTCAAAGATTTTTTTCTTATTGAGTCAACAAATGTTTCGGGGGAGGGCACCACGAATGGGTGGTTTACTCAATCCTGTAGAGAGGCTAAGAATACTCACCTTTGGGCAATCAAAAAGGGAACTAGCCAGGAGATAATGACATGTAGAGCGCAGTATCGGTTTGTGATAATGCAAGCAAAAGCTGCCTGGGAGTGTAAAAGTTGGTCTTATCTATTAGAGGTTTCATCTGCTAATGACCAGAAGAAATTCTGGCATTTAGTCAGTGTAAGTGGCAGGAATTCTAGGATTATAGCCGAGTCATCTATATATTGCCTTGTGAGTGGGCCACCCACTTTGGTACTCCTGTGTTCACGACACAGACTCGACCCCTTCTGGGCTTGAATGCGTATTTACTTTGAATTCACCCACTACTCTCATAGTGTTCTATCTAGCAGAGACCACCCTTGCGATTGAATCACTGAAACAAGGGAGGGCTCAGGAAGTAGGCAAGATCCCAGCTGACCTTTTCAAATCCGACTCCAATATTTGGGTTCTCTTTATTATCACCATCACAAGAGTAATTGTAGCAGTGGCAGCGATGCCGTTCACATGGAGGGGGGCAGAGATTGTCCCTGTTTTCAAGAAGGGCAGTCCTAGCATCTCTTCTAACTATCACCAAATCAGACTTCTGGAAATCCCTCAAAATGCTTTCTGCAAACAAGTCCTGGAGCAGCAATTGGAGTGGATTGAAGATAACCACATTTGTCTAATTTGCAGGCAGGTTTCAGATCCAAAACTAGCTCATTTGACCAGGTCCTTCATTTAATCTTGGTTAAGCGGAAAATTGTTGATATATGTGGGGGTCAACTCCTTGTGGCATTTGTCAACCTCCATGACGCTTTTGATCTGGTACCAAGGAAGAAAACATGGGAGGTCTTATATGAGAAAGGGATCCCATGTGACCTGTTAAAGACCATTGTACGCCTCCATGAGGGGAATGTTGTCATTGTTTGATGTGGTATAAAAGGAGAGCTCACTGAGCCAATTTCTATTGATAAGGGTGTCTGCCATTGATGTGTTCTGGCTCCTACCCTTTTCCTTCTCTATATCAACAATAGTGTCAAGTATCTGACCAGTTGTGTTAATGATTCCCCTACCCTTGCAGGTCTGAAAGCTCCAGCTCTCTTCTTTGCAGATGACACCCGCCTACTGGCCATAACGAAGGTGGGTCTCCAAATCCTTGTAGACAACTTTAGTCTGTTTTGTTATGATTATGGTCTTGAAGTTAATGTCTCTAAAACCAAGCAGATGACCTAGTAGAGGAAGGAAAGGGTGAAGGACCTGGTAAATCTGGAAAGCAAAGTACTAGAAAGGGTCAGAGAATTTGATTACCTAGGGATGCGCTTGGCCAACCCCGGCTTTTGTGCCACAGATCAATAAAAGCATGCTAATGGTAATCCATAGAGCAGGGTCAATCCTTGGGTTTGCAAAGAAGGCTTCCTGGTTCCCAATTCACCAGCAATGGAAATTTACAAGATGCAAGCATGGGGTGAGGCAGTACATGGAGCAGGATTATGTGCATTGTAATTTGGGTACCTTGGGTACAAAAGAAAATAACTTTATTAGAGCCCTCACCAGGGTAGGGAAAGGAACCCATTAATCTTTGACCTTGACATCAACCCCATCACTCCCCTGGCGGCCTTGACACCACTGATTTATTTGGTGTGTATTTGGGCTACTAGCAAACTGCACACTTATAGAGAGGGACCTACTGACATTATTAAACGCCAATCTTCCAACAAGAGCAAGGGGTTCGCTTACATAAAAAAAGCATGGATGGAGTTGGGCCTAGCACATTTTTGGGAAAAGCCTTCATCCATCCCAGCCAACGCAGGTCTAATGGTCAAATTAGGATACTGGGAGAGAGTTGCTGCCCAAAATGAATAGTTCCGCGATAGGGGAAGGCTCACTAGGTGTTTCTTAATGCACAAACCCACGCACAAGGCAGAGGAATTCCAGGATTATATTCACTCGGTACATGCCCATTTACTGTTCCTGCAAAATTAGATATGGGGGTTTCCCAAATGCAGTGTATACGGCAACGTGGGGCTCCTCTAAGTCCGGGCCCTTGCATTGTAGTTTTTGCATTTCTATTAAGTAAACAGAGGAACATTTGATGCTTTTTTGTTGTAAATATGCCAACCCTAAACGCAATTGGATCGTTCCTCGTTGCCAGTGTCTAGGCCTGACAAATCGTATCCATGCCCTTAGGATCTGCAAGAGTGACTCTTCGTCTGTGGTAGTGGTGACAGTTTTTAAGTTCCTCAATGCAGTATGGTCAGTCAGACAAAAATTGATAGCAAAACTTTTAGTGAATTGATGTGTGTGGGGAACATCTACTGAATCCTATTTTAATCATTTTAACTTTTTATCTGTGTATCTACTGGATTTATTTTTATTTTTTAATTAATTGCAATTAATTGCTGTCTTTTATGATGTACGTAAGCGTGCCGTTTTGCACATTTTGATGGTGAAACTATATCTTCAATCAATTAATAAACTTTGAACTTTGACTGCTAGACAGATACCAGTGGTGGCTGAACGCAGCTGTTCTTTGAGTACTCTTCAGAGCACTCCCTTCTTTGGTCAAGAAGGGCTTGGACCTTCAATAAATTGAGGTCATTTGGATCCCACTTTTATAGACATTTTTCAGACAGGAGATGTGGATCCATTGTCTTATGCCTCAGAATCAGTTTGGGCTGGTTCCCTTTCAAATGTCATGTCAAGGATGCTCTCCAGACACAGATTAGTGTAAAGTGATGCTTCTCACAGCAGATGGCGCTGGTGCCAAATAGGAGCACCTAAAACATGGGCACAATGAATTGTGAGTTCCCTCCACCTGGCTGCCATCAAAGCAGTGATAAGGCAAAAGGGCAGACCTGGCCTAGATACTTCCTCAACTTGAATAACCAAAAATACAGGACCAGCACTCTCTCCTACCCTACTTATTTCCCACTCACTGTGCGCACGGCCTCACTTATGCCGTTCACTTGAATCTCAAAGGATGGAGCAGGGCACATTTGAGGACCTCAGACATGGATTCACCTAGTGTGAAATTGTCAGGCCAGTCTTCCTAGTGGTATGTCAGATATGTGATTCACAAAGGCTACTTGAGCTGCAGCAGAATAAGAGAAACTTCAGTGGGTGCCCTGGGACAGCCAGAGTATTCTATGTCACAATCAAATGTATGACGGTATTACGCATGAGTCATTAGAACAAACACTGTTATCAGAACGAACACATCTTTAGCACACATTCGTTCTGCACGCAAATCATTATAAAGACTTGCCTGAGGGGGGTGCA
This sequence comes from Triturus cristatus, assembly GCF_964204655.1. NCBI lineage: Eukaryota > Metazoa > Chordata > Amphibia > Caudata > Salamandridae > Triturus > Triturus cristatus. The sequence continues at coordinate 1,655,180,967 of NC_140590.1, read as the reverse complement.
GGATTTTGGAATAGTTTAATTTACTATTCCAACTCCAATATGCGCAGCAGACGGGAAGGTGTTCAACTTTAATTCTAAAACCATTCCACGAGGGTGTCCCCCCCAAAGCAAGTTGTTGTAACGACTTGTGTGCAGAACGAATGTGTGCTTAGGACACATTCATTCATTCTGTTGCTGGCACTGTGAAGGCATAGCATGATTGGAGCTTCGTCCTAAAGGACGTTTCCCATCACACTTGCGCTATCCATATTTTTATGGATGTCCTCTCACATACTCACAAAACTTCTTTAACAATTTGTCAAAACTCTAGCAACACATAACGCCTTTACAAATATATTCACTGATGGGGCAGTCAGTGCTTAATTTGAGCCGGTGGTTTCCAGTGCTCAGCACCGGCACTTAATTGGTTTCCGGTGCTTGGTACCGGCACTTAATTATCAACACCGCAGTTAGGATAGTCTGCCACATGGTAGCGCTGCTCTTCTAATTTAGAGATGAATAGAACAATGGCTGTTTATGAATTCAATATACATTACAAATTATTAATACCTGTCTCCCCAGCCTTTCCTTTATCTTCGGGGTCCTAGAATAATCTGAACTGTCGCACTTGCAGGGGAGAGAGTCGGTTAGTATTTGCTTTGACAGTGGTGACAGGGGATGGCTGGTGAAAGCTCCAGTGGCCTCCTTGTCAGCGCCCTGGCATTTATTATTTTACAAATTAAGCACTGACTCTGACCATGGAGAATTGAGTAAATAATGATGTACCTTCTTTCTCAGAAGGAGTCTGGTGACTGATGTCTCTCCATTGGTCAACACACTACCCCGATGCATCTAAATAAATGTGCATTCTGGTATTACCTAAGAAAAGTGTTTTTTTTCCCACAACAATAGTAAATGATATATGGCTCAGTGTAGTTTAGTGGTTTTTGAATTGTCAGGAAGCGCCTTAACCTCTTCCATGCTCATGACGGCTCCCGGCCGTCATGAGTCACGGTGGGCGTGTGTGGACGACGGCCGGGAGCCGTCATGACCACGCCCGCGATTGGAATGTTCAGCACGCTGCGGCGGAATTTGCGCCGCAGCGAAGAGGTTAAAGTATATGTATAGCTATCAATGTAACTTCATTTCGACACGGTGTAATTCACTAGAAGAGTCATTTGGTCTCTGCTCATGTAATTTGCAATTTGTAAGCCACTTCAATCATTCTGAAGGAGATAGACAGTCTTGCATGAGGGTAATTTACACTGCCACAATATGAGCAATATGAATTAATACATTTCTTGTATATTGCATACTGCTAACTTAATTGTTTCGAAGCAGAACTATGGGCCTCATTTACGAGGCCCTAGCAACACTTTTGCGCTGCTAGAGTGTCACTTTTTTACGTGGCTTTTTATGGCCTTGTAAATATGTGCCCCTTTCATGTAGAACACTGCGTGAAAGGGGCGTTCAATGGGTGTAGCTGGGGGTGTTTCCACGCAACACCTATGGATTCTGAAGCATTCCCAGATTTACGAGGAATCATAAACCTTGGAATGCGTCAGATTCCTACACCTCCCCAGGGGAGGCGTAGGACTGGCACAAGGAGGAAAAATACTTTTATTTCTCCTCTTTTTTTCCGGCCATCAATGCCATCAATGATTGTCCCTTCCTGCACAAAACAATCATCCCCGCAACGCAGGCACCCTAGCAATATGATGCAAGGTTGTCTGCGTTGGTGCACGACTGCGGTTTGTGTGCCGGCGCAGGGGAGAAGGACAGGAATGTGCCGTATCTATATTTTTTGCAGATATTGCAAACTGGGGCATAGGGAACTAAAATGATTTTCCCAGAAACCATAATATTTGATCAAATGGGGAATCTCTGATTTAAATCCAAGACTGCAGGTTCCAAAATAAACAATTGAACAGCTAGACCAACTTCTTCCAAATACCCTTTCTAGAGTCTGAGGGAGACTTTTTGCCAACTCACCCTTAAGAATTAAAGGAACCATTCAGGAACCTTTTGTAAAATTACACAATGAAAGCTACTAAACATTAGTCTGCTGTTTTCTGTTTGTTAGTATTTCACTGTTGATATTGAAGTTCTTTCTTATACTACACAATGTAATTCCAGGAATTCCTGAATTGTACATTTTCAATTCTTTCAAAGGCATCTCTATATTTAGAACAATTTGCTTTTAAAATACTTGCTACCACAATGGTACTGTTTCATGGCACTGTCATATATTGCAATACTAAGGGGCCTATTAAAAGGTTGGGCGGATCGCTACCGCCCGCATGGTGGTGGCAATCCACCCGACATTCTCCTCCACCGCATGCCATTTCCCCCCGCCATATTAGTATGGCGGGGAGGACCCCGGCGGACAGAAAGACCGTTCGCTGTTTTCCGCCGGTCACACAGGTGACCGGTCAGAAAAGGGGCCTGATATTGTGGCGGTGTCTGCTAGACACCGCCATCCATATTAGGATGGCAGCAGGAAGCAGCCTTTCTGTGGCGGTGTTGCCGCCACAGAAAGACAACAAAACTACAGTGGTTCTGTAGGGAGTGAGACCGATTTCTTCACAGCATTATATTATTTTCAACAGGAACACATGCGAAAACCACTTCATACATACTGAGTACAATCAGATTATTTATTAACTCAATTTCTCAGGCTGTCAACAATGAAAAGTGACAAATAGTCCAGTGAAATAAGTGCTCAGTGACTGTTGTGAGGTGAATGCAATATATACAAGTGCAGATAAAATATGTACAAATATTCACAGTAGAGATTACAATTTGATTTCAAAGGGAGGGGTCAGTACAAATGTAATCAATGTCTCAGGTAATGCGCAAGAATGCATTGTATTCAGAACCAGGAGACTCGATATTACCGAGCCAACAAGTTAACGCCGACGTTTCAACCCTGACGACAGCTTATTTCATGAGTGTCATGGCGGGTCTTCCTCAAGGCTATAGAATGGGTGTGGACAGCCTCAAAATAAGGAAATTGTGTCAGGGCATGTGTTCCAATTAAATGGTGTCAAAAGATTAATGTCACCATCGGGTGAGACACTCACCAAAATCTGAGGTCTGACTTTCTCAAATGCACTCTTCTTCTCGAATCTGAAGAATATCTGGAATGAATGGCGAAGGATTAATCTCCCCATTCAAAAACATTGATGTATAAACCGTGTAAACCACGATCCGGTCTTACCTGATATGAATCAGAGACCAAAGTAATCCTTGTTTGATTTAAGATTGAAGACTGGGAACTAAATTAGCAGTTTTCCTTATTTCAAAGGCGTGCAATTCCTGAAATTGAAGAACAAATGAACTTGAGAATTACTCATCCGCATAGGCGCTGTTAATATTTTGTAAAGCATGCGATTGGTAGCGGGTAAGTGCGGATTGTCTGAAAATGTAGTTATGTAGAAAGGGGCCCACACTAATTCACTTTGGGCCAGACGTCTTAAATCCACAGACATTAACTAGTTGTTGGTAAAGGTGGCAGGAATATGACGATGTTCGCGATATTCGTGTACAGCCACAGACATTTACTAGTTAATAGTAAAGGTGACAGGAATACGAAGATGCTCGCGGTATTCGCGTACAGCCACGAGGTTCCTGAACTTCATGTGCAATTGGAAGGATGCCGTCTTACATGCAGGGGCATTCCTTGGTTCATAATACAGCCTGAGTTAAATGGCGCTCAATGTAAATAAACACAAGGTCCCTAAGCCTTCATGTGCAATTGGAAGGATGCCGTCTTACATGCAGAGACGTTCCTTGGTTAATAATACAGCCTGAGTTAAATGGCGCTCAATGTAAATAAACATAAGGTCCCTAAGCCTCATGAGCAAGTGCGCGCCAACATCAATATCAGTCAGGTCAGCCGGGGCATTTGACATCATTGGGTTTGCAAGGTGCGCATGTTTTTGGCAGCAAAACGCTTCAGCGGGAATTGTAAAAGCAAAAATGTTTGGGATTCTAACTATACGAGGCGCTTGTATAAGTCTGACAAGTTAAACGCGCCGCGCTGACTCACCTAATGGCACGTCCTCCGTGAAGGCAGTCTTGAAGGAGACTGTCGTCCGCGGGTTATTTAAAGTGGTTTAACCGATTGACGTCGAACAACGCATGACGTGCTCGCGTGTGTGACGAAGCCGCCGCCGCTAACTGTAAATAAAGTATTGCGGAGCCTATTGGGAATGTGGCAATTCATGGCGGTGCATAGAATATATTACAAACATGGTGGCACTTAGTACAAAAACAGTTTGCGATTACCATTGTAATGATGCTGGTGCGTATTCTCAATTAGCACAGGGATGCAGGCTTCGTGGAACAACTCTATTTATTCAGTAACACAATTACACATAAGAGCGCCGGGCCACACGACCTTCTCGCACTGCGGCGGGCTCTCAACTCCGCGCCTCGCGGCTCGCGCATGCGCATTGCTTCCCCGGCGTTCTCTTCTCGCGCGCCGCGTCATCACGCAGCGTGCGAGACTAGAACGCACACTACATATCTCCCTCCTTTTCCATGGCCCTGATATCAATGTCCTCACCGTCTCTAGGGTATGCACCCCCCCTCCAGTTCAAAGTCTTTGAAGCGGCTGGGCCTCACTATCGCTCTGCCCGCTCGAGTGCGCCTTACCGGGGTGCCATGATTACCAGTCTCATTGCTTGCAGCCGGGCTGTGGCCAAGTTGTTCGATTCGCCCCACTCTGTCCAGGCTGTGGCCTTCCCTCGTCACTAGCTCTTCTATTTCCCTCGACCCCTGGTGTGCTCGTTCCTCGCTGCTCTCTTCCTCCAGTCCGCTTCTCCCTTCAGGGTGTTGGTTTCCTTCATTGTCTTTTGATAGTGTCTCTTGGCCTGACTGCTCCGCCTCTTCCTCAGGCCATTTCAGGATCTTGTTGCATTTCGCCATGCGGTCATGGGACCACACGTTCCCATCACTGAGTAAGGCGGCTCTCTCGTATGCCTCTTCTACCTGTAGAGGGGGGCTGTACTTGCTATCTCCCTTCTTCTTTCGTACCGCTAGCTTGACTCTCACCCACTCCCCTTTCTCCAGAGTGGCGTTCTTGATTGTCCGTCTCTTGTTGTAATGCTCCGAGTACAGCCTCTGGGCCTTCTCCAGGTTGTGTTGCACTACTGCTGGCGACCAGTTACTCGTTAATGTCTTTTCTCTCCAGATGACATTGTCTTTAGTGAAGGGGTGTCTCCCCCTTAAGATTTGGAAGGGGCTGTACCCCGTCCCTGTGGGGGTGATGCGGTAGGCCCACACTGTTTTCTGAACCTCCTTCTCCCAATCTTTCCCCACCATGATGGCTGCTTGGATGGATCCCATCAGTACTCTGTTAAAGCGCTCCACCTGCCCATTGCTTGCCGGGTGGTACACCGCCGTGTGCAACACTTTTATCCCGTTGCGTTCTGCGTACTTGTTCCATTTGTCCGATCTAAATTGGGGTCCATTGTCGCTCAATAGCGTTCTGGGGATGCCTTCCCTTAGGAAAACGGAAGTGAGGAATTTTATCACTGTTTCTGCTTCCATCTCTTCCTGTATGTGAATCTCCGGCCATTTGGAATACTTGTCGACCAGGACACAGAGGTATTGGGGCGTTCCGTGGATGTCCAGCACTGGTCCCAGGATGTCCACTGCCACGTCTTCCCATGGCCCACTTGGTAATGGGAATTTCCCTATCGCTGGCCGTAGCGGGACTAGCGTCTTGTCGGCTCCCTGGCACTGGCCGCACTCTCTCACTTGCCTCTCCACCTGGGCGTCCATTCCGGGCCACCAGTACATGTGTTTAGCCCTCGCCTTAGATTTTACGATTCCCAAGTGCCCTTCATGTAGCATTGCGAGTAATCGGGAGACCACTGTTTCTGGAGGAACCACTTTGTCTCTCCTGTACAGGAATATTCCCTCGTTTCCTACCGACAGCTCTTCTCGCACTTCGAAATACTTCCGGAGAGCCTCTCCTAGCCGTTTCTTCTCTGGCCATCCCTTTATTATGTGTTCCTTGACTTTGCGGATGTCCTCGTCTTCTTCGTGCGCTTGTATCCATTGTTGTTTGCTTATCACCCTCTCGGGGTCATCCATTACGGCCACCATCTCGTCTTCTTCGGGCATCATGTCTGGGGCGCCTTCCATAGCTGCTGCTCGGCTGAGATAGTCTGCCACTTTGTTCCTCGTCCCCGGGATGTACTCCACATCGTACCGGTACTCCAGTAGTTTGAGTGTCATTTTCGCTATGCGAGGTGTGGCCCCTGCATGCCCGCTTGAGGTGAGCACCTTCACCAGTGGCTTGTGGTCAGTTTTCAGCAAGAATCTTGTCCCCCATAGGAATTGGCGATATTTCCCCATCGCCCACACCACTGCTAGCATCTCTTTCTCAATCACACTATATTTCTGCTCCGTGGGTGAGAGGGTTCTGGACGCGAAGCTGAGCGTTTCCACCTGTCCATCGCTCCTTTCTTGCATGAGCACCGCTCCTAGGCCTTTCTCGCTGGCATCTGTCGTCAGAATCGACCGACCTTGAGGGTCATACCCTTGCAAAGGTACTGCTTGACTGATGTCCTTTTTCAGTGCCTCGAATTCCTTCTGTGTGTCTTCTGTCCATTGGTAGGTGGTTTTGTCCCTTGTGAGTTGTCGAAGGTGATGTGTCTTGGTGGCGAAGTGTGGCACGAATTTGCTGTAGTACTCGGCCATCCCTAAGAAGGACCTCACTTCCTCCTTGTTGTTGGGTGCGGTCGCCTTGCATATCGCTTCCACGTTCGCCCTTTTGGGTGTGATGCCATGGCCTCCTATTTCGTGCCCCAGGTAGGTGACTGATGTCATTCCCAGCCTGCACTTTTCCCATTCCGCCGTTAGGCCTTTGTCCTCTAGCACTCTGAGTACTTTCTCTAACCTCTCGTCGTGATCTCTTCTGTCTGTCCCCATCACGAGTATGTCGTCCTGAAAGTACAGGACGCCTTCAATGTCCTGAAACAGCCGATGCATCAGCTTTTGGAACACCGCTGCTGCGGATGCTAGTCCGAATGGCATTCTCCGAAACTGGTAGCACCCGAAGGGTGTGATGAACGATGTCAACTTCCGGCTTGATGGGTGCAGGTCTATTTGGTGATATGCAGACGTTAGGTCGATGGTGGAGAACCATTTTATTCCTTTGGTCTTGGCTAGCATTTCCTCGATACGAGGTAGCGGGAATTTCTCTACTATGAGACATTTGTTTAGTTCCCTAAGGTCCACACAGAGACGGACTTTCCCGTTGGGTTTCATCGCCACTACCAGGGGGGCAAGCCATTCCGCACTGTCGATCGGCTCTATTATTCCCTCTTGCTCCAACCTGTGTAGCTCCGTCTGCACCGCGTCTCTCACCGCCAAGGGTATGTTCCTGACTTTGTGGGACACCGGGCTGGAGTTTTCCTTCAGTATTATCCTGTGGGTAAATTTCTCCAGTTTCCCCACCTTTCCTCCGAACACCTTCGGGAATTTGTGCTTCATTGCTTCCAGTACCGGCCAGCTCCCTGGCGCTGTCAAGAGGACTTGTGTGTCGCCTCCTGGATCCAGTTTGATCCCTAGATCCCCTTGGTCCATCCATCCCAGTACAGAGGGGCCTTTCTCCGCTACGTACAGCTTGCACTCAGCTTGTCTTCCCCGGAATTCAAAGGTCAGTTTCCGGTACCCCACCATGGGTATTGGATCTCCTGTGTACGTTACTGGCCGAATGTCTGGGGGTTCCAGCTTCGGTCCCAGCGTAGGTTCGAACTGCTCCTTCCATACTGTTCTCTGGATGATGGTGTATGGAGACCCCGAGTCTATTACGATTTGGATGTTCACCCCTCCAATCGTCATGTCGCATTGGGGTTTGCGGGTTCTTTTCCCGTCTATCTTGAGCACCTGATCCTCAATGCACAGGATCTCCACGTCTTCCTCTTGTTCATCTTCCTCTCCTGGTATCTCTTGCTCCACATACTTCACCACAGGCCTCTTCGTTTTCCTCCGGCAGACTTTCTCATAGTGACCTATTATGCCGCAGAACATACACTTTGCCCGGAACGCGGGGCATCTCCTGTCCTGGGCTGCGTGTGCGGGACTGCCGCATCTGTAACAGGCTCCGTTGTTGTCTTTTGCCTGTTTCCCCGTTTGGCCCGTCTTCCCTTTCCACTTCGGGGGTCCTCTGCCCTCCTGCGCCGGTTGCCTGCTTCTTCCTTGCGCATCTGCTTCCTCCACTCTGTTCACCATGACTTTGGGGACTACTTCCCGTTTAGCTGCCTCCGCACACCGTTTGGTCAACTCCGCTTTCTTCACCATCGCTATTACGTCTTTCAGAGGTGCCTCACTATTCGCCCACAACTTATCTTGCACACTTTTATTCGTGGTATGCACGACGATCTGGTCTTTGATGAACTCATCGTGCAGGGCTCCATATTTGCAAGTCACCGCCAGTTTCTTCAAGGCTGCTACGTAGTCATCGATGGTTTCTCCCGGCTCCTGTTTCCTCTGTTGGAAGTTGTACCTGTCTATAGAGACACTCACCGCCGGGCGGTAGTGGGCATCAAGGTCCTCCATGGCGTGCTTGAATACGTCATCGTCCGCGTTTTGTCTGAGTGGCGGCACTAGATTCTGGTACACTCGTATGCCTTCCGGGCCTAAGTTATGCAGGAGTATTCTTTTCTTCCTCGCACTGGGGAACTCTTCAACGTTCTCATCTTCGAGGGCCGCCAGGTAGTTCTTAAAATATTCCCGCCAGTCCTCCCACTTCATTTGGGGTTCTCCCGGTCTAGGCAGAAAGGGTATGAGCGCCGTTAGCGAGGACCCTTGGGTGCTCATCTCTTCCCTCCTACTTGGCGCCACGCCTGGGCCTCTTGGACTTCCCGGTGTGTCTCCCTGCTCTGGCCTTCCCTGCTCCTGCTGTCGCTTTTCTTTTGGCCCCCCTTCGCTGCTTGCTGCCGCTTTCGCCAGGGTCTCTTCGACTGGGCTTCCCGTGTGCTTATCGCAGTTGCGCGTCGTCTATAGGTCTCTGCACGCGGTCTGTACCTCTTCGACTGGGCTTCCCGTGTGTTTCTCGCAGTTGCGCCCCTGTCTGTAGGCCTCTGCACGTGGTCTGTACCTTGTGTTCACTGCCTCTGCCGCGCTCTTCGTGTGTGTTCTTTGGGGACCGGTCCGCTTCTCGTCCTCCCCTTGTGCTTGTCACTGTTGCCTTGGCCTGTGCTCCCTGTCGGTGGTTCAGGGTCCGTCAGCTGGCTAAGATTGCACCAATCCCACCCTCGTCGCCACTGTAATGATGCTGGTGCGTATTCTCAATTAGCACAGGGATGCAGGCTTCGTGGAACAACTCTATTTATTCAGTAACACAATTACACATAAGAGCGCCGGGCCACACAACCTTCTCGCGCTGCGGCGGGCTCTCAACTCCGCGCCTCGCGGCTCGCGCATGCGCATTGCTTCCCCGGCGTTCTCTTCTCGCGCGCCGCGTCATCACGCAGCGTGCGAGACTAGAACGCACACTACAACCATGTGTATATATACTTTTCTTACCTACAATACAATTGTAATGAGGAGCAAAATTATGTAAACCTCAATTAGATGGTAATTGTATCCAAAACCATGCAAACAGATTGTATGATCAATGGTGGTGTCATGATTATAAACAATGTAGACAAGATCATGTACAGTAATGTGGGGTACATATCATAAGAGTATATAAAATCACATATTGACTCCTTTTTATCGTATTTGTTAGACATCCTATACTGCTTGATAAATTACAATGGGTATGACGAAGTATAGGGTGCAAACACAACGTCTGACATTACCAATTGAAAATATATTTTTCTTACCTACAATACAAGTGTAATGAGGAGCAAAATTATATAAACCTCAGTTAAATGGTAATTCTATCCAAAAACATGCAAACAAATTGTATGATTAATGGTGGTGTCATGATTGTCAACAATATAGACAAGATCATGTACAGTAATGTGAGGTACATATAATAAGGATTTATAAAATCATATATTGTTTCCTTTACATAGCCATTGTCAAATGCCCTGTACTGCATGATAAATTACAATGGGTGTGTCGAAGTATGGGATGTGAACACAACGTCTAAAGTAAGTGTGCCAAGGGTATCAAATTGTCAACAATCCCACTTGTCTAAAAGATTCTTCCTGTTCATTGAGCCCGTTTTCAATAGTGTTCAGAACATGCGTCCATCTACACTCCTTCAGATTTAAGGACATAGCTACTGACCCGCCCCTTGGGTGTGGTTGTATCTTTTCTATTACCCACCATCTGAGGCTGTCTGGTTGATGACCCATTTCGTTGAAGTGCTCTACTAACGGGGCACCCTGCACTCTGCATCTGACTCTGCTCATATGCTGGAGCACCCTAGTTTTCACCTTCTGTGTTGTCTGACCAACATACAATTTGTCACAGGGGCATTGGATTGCATAAATGACATTGACACTGTTACAGTTTGTGTAAAGTGGGAGGTCGTAGGTCCTGGTTTGGTGTGTAAAAGAAGTACCTTCAATTGTTTGGGGGCAGGCTTTACAGTTACCACATCTATGGTGACCAAGTAATGGTGGTAGATTTAGCTGACTCCTAATGTCTAATGGTTTTGGTGGTTCCAAGTACGCCTTAACAACAGAGTCTTTTATGTTCTTTCCTCTATTGAAGGCAAAGATTGGTGCATCCGTGGTGCCCAACTCACTCGCGACCAAATTCCAATACTTTTTGATTATCTTTCTAATTTCGTTACTTCTTGGGTTGAAGGTAGTAACACATACACTGTTCTCCTGTGTGGCGGTTTTGGGTTTCACTTGCAATAAAGTTTCACGTGGGCAATTTTAATTTTAATTTTATCCTTTTATTTTTTTAATTTTAATTTTGTATTTCTTATTTAATTCATGTTTTTATTTTCTATGTATTTATTATTTTTATTTTATTAATTTAAAAATAATATGTATTGTATTTTTTTTTCTTTTAAAGTATTTGTTTTTTACTTTTTTTTTCATTTTACCTCGGTCGACCCATCCATCGATCCATCAATCGCAACAGTTTTTTAGGTATAATACCATTTACTCATGGACACCCTGGCTGCGATGCACTGCAGAGACATCAGCATCATTTATTTTTTTAATGATTATTCTATGTACCCCTAGACCAAATTGCCTACCATAGGCGCACACTTACCTCCATTTAAAAAAAAGATTATTATTCCATTTACCCATGCAGTTACCTGATTGATACAGGTGTCTCCTGTAGAATATTTAGACATAAAGGAATGAGCTCTGTCTGCATATTATGTTTTATCCTGACAGGGAATCACATTTTATAGTATGATGGTGTGGTTTGACTTTAAAGTGGTTATTACATAAGTAACCAACCACATTAATATTGCTTTTGTCTGTACTAATTTAAAGTGCAACAATGCCATGTTTCCCTAAATGTGTTTCTTGTTTGTTTGCTTTAAGGTTCACAAGAGAGGAAGAGACATCACCAGCAATACTGCCAAACAGAAGGCCTGCACAGTGACATTGCACATCAGTCCTCCAATCTCTTCCGCTTGTGCAGCTGAGTGCCACAGCCAACTGAGAGCTTTAAGATGATCCCAAAGAAAGTTGATGCCAATAAAGTGGTCAGTGAGAAGAAGCAAATTTCCACCAGTAAAAAGCTGGCCCAAACCTTTTTCAGACAACATTGTGTGCCTGCCGCAGTGGCCTCCAGGGAGCAAGCTGGGAGTAGCACTCCTGCTTCAACAGCACCACCCCAAACTAAGCCCAAGACCATGTCTGTTAGTGAGGCAGCCAATGCAATCATGACGATGCCGACAAGCAGTGATGTTGAATTTGATTGTCACTTTCGCAAAGTAGTACCCAATTGTTTCAGGGAAGAGACCAAAGGGGGCTGCAGCTGCAGCCAGCAATAATATATCTTCCTAATGTTGGATCAGAACTGGAAGTCGAGCTTCCTGGTGAGCAAGAACCTCCTCTTTTAGAATCATTGACTCCCAGACCTCCAACAAGGAAAGGGAAGGGTACTACTCCACCATCTTTTTCAAGCACCTCTTCTGATGATGATGATAGGGATGTGGCATGGACCCTGTCAGAGTCTGGGAGATGCTAGGAGAGGCAACAGAAAAGAAAAATTCCTGAAAGCCTTAGAATTATGGAAGTGGATGATGAGGAGGATGATGAAGACGAGCTAGTCATTGTGGAAGGTGACACAGAGGAGTACGACATTGCTATTCGACCTTCTCCGATGGATGTGGCACAGGTAGCACCACCAGCTCCCATATTTGAAAAGCCCCAGCTGAGACCTGCACTAACCCCTATCTCAGTAGAAGTATGCACTGCGGAGAGGCAATCAATGACACACCAACCTACCTCCAGTTCTTCAAGCTTTGGCAGTGGGCCAGTAAAAAAGTACTTCTCCCCAGTTTGGGGATTTTTTATGGTTAGCACACAGGGGGAGCAATTTGCAGTGTACAGCATTTGCAACATGCATGTTCGTCAAGGTAAGCCAGGTTCACATTATGGTACTGGAGGCTAAACGACCACAATGAAAAAACACCATGCAATCCGGTGGGAGGAGCGCCTTAAAACAATTGCTGTGGTCATGGTGGTGAAGGTGAGGAGAGCCGTGGAACATCAGCTTCAAGCCCAATCACAGTGGGAGGTGATGATGAGGACGAAGAGGGTGACTTCCTCTTGCAAAGCAGTCTGTCCCCAGTAGTCTGCCAACAGAATCACCCGCCTCAGTGACTTCAGAATGGCACAAGACTCAGAGTTAGATGGAGACACCCAGCATCTAGTGACTGCCCCACCATGCCGCGCACTGAGTCTACCCCCAACTACTTCTCAAAAGTTGCCTAGGTCAGTGGCTCCAGGACAGAAGACAAAATACAGGCTACTATTACAGGCATGTTTAGGTAGGAGGGGCCCTACGACCACAACCCCCCAATGGCACATTTGTACAATGGGAAGCCGGCAAAAATGTTAGCGCTGGACTTCTTTCCTTTTTTTGTGTGGAAGGAGTGGTATTCTTAGAATTTGTGGCAGCCATCTGCCTGAAATAGTAGTTCCAAGTTGGACCTATTTTGAAAGAGTTGCTGTTCCAGTGCTGCAACACAATGTGCTTCAATTGGTTTGACAAGCTTTGTAGCAAAGTGTTGTTCACACCATCCACCTGACGACGGACATGTGGACCAGCTGTCAAAAGATCTACAGGTCTTTGCCATAATGAAAGGTTTGAGAGCGTTCAGCCACATGCAACAGTGGCCATATTGACCATAGAGAAATCCCATACAGCTGCAAACATCTTGGATGAATTTAACAGCAAGGTGTCTGAATGGCTGCGACCCAGAGGTCTCAGAATTGGATTTATTGGCACGGACAATGGCAGTAATATAGTCAAGGCCATGGCAGATGGTGGTTATTTCAGGGTCCTTCGTTTGGCCCATTGAATCAACCTGATGGTGGAAGACTTTCTCAAAAAAGAAGACATAGTTTGCCACATACTGACCACCTGCAGAAAAATCTGCACTCATTTTAGCCATTCTTTTAAAGCGCAGAGGCAGTTGCGGATTATTCAGCGTGCTACTAGAATACCAGTTAAAGCCCTGATACAGGAGGTGCCAACACGTTGAAACTCGACCTATTACACGTTGCAACGTCTGTTTGAGCAGTACAAACAGATCAATGACTATGCCATTCAAAGTGGAAGCAATGCAATTGGGAAAGCTATGCCCATGGATGAGAACAAAGGAGGCCTAGTCAAATACCTGGCACAGGGGCCTAGTCAAATACCTGACACAGATGATACTCTCTTTTGAGGTTTTCACATGGGAAGTTAGCAAGAAGGACAGCACGATGGGCCAAGCTATTATGTTGTTGCATCTGCTAAAGTACCAGCTAAAGAAGGTGTCTGGAAGGTTCACATTCACAGGTGTGAACAAAAACACAGAAGTGCATGCCTTGGTTAAGAGCTTTCTCTTTTGCTTGGTTTGTAATGAAAGGCTGCAAAATGACATCATCTCGTCCAAAGAGTACATCTGTGCCACAGCACTTGATTCACGTTGCAAAAAAATTCTGCCCACTTTCATTCCTTTTTCTGAAGGGGATGTTTAAAAAAGGCAAGAGGTGGATTGTTGAGCAAGCTGGAGACCTGGAAAAAGAAGGGATGGAAGTTAGAGTCCCACTCCACAATTTTGAGGTACCGCATTCAACGTCCAGAGGGCAGTCTTGTCTCACAGCAGCCAACACCATCAACTAGAACACCAGCAGCAACAGAAGGATCGGACCCAGCCTCTGCATTGTATTGGCAGAGCTTAAGTTCAGTGCTAAAGCAATGGCAAAAGAGGTCGAGCAAGTGACAGCACCAATGGCCATCTAGAGGATGTTCCAGGAGTATCTGGATGATCAAAAAGAGGTTTATGTGGATCCAAACCCTTTGATGTATTGGTATGGGAAGATGCGCCAATGGCCAGAGCTCAGCAGGCTGGCAAAAAGTATCTGGCTTGTCCAGTAGACAGTGTGTGTGCTGAGCATGTGTTCACTGCAGCTGGCACAGTTGCCTCAAAATGTGTAGACATAGACCATGATCAAAATGAACCACCATTTCATACCACACAATTGCAACGTTCCTAAAACAGCACAGGAGGAGGACTTGTCAGAATCAAGTATGTTAGCTAACCAACATCTGGGTGAACCACCTGTGTTTGAGGACAAACTCTACCTCCCAGGCTGAGTATGCTAGTGCCACCATATAGAAATTTGTATACATTTTTCGTTAAACTTCTTTTTTTGCTAATAAAAAAATAGCTAGTGGAACATTTTGTTAGTGTCAGATTTATGTTGCCCCACCTTTTTTTAGTCACATATATGGCCGGATTACAGTTAGAACAGTGTGCAGTGAAGAAGCCTCCACAATTCCTTCATGACATTAGATAACAATGACTGCCTCCCTTGCATGCCTTTTCTTTTTTGCATCATTTAGCAGGGCTACCCAAGAAGATCTTTGATTTACAAGAGTGGCAATATCAAATTCCAATGTGTGGTCTGCGTCAAACATACAATTGTGTACCTACTACCTAAACTACCTGTGCTTGGACTGGAAGAGGTAACTATACCTATTGCAACAATGAGTGAGTGATTGTAAGCGATGATTGATGATTCATGTTGTGGCAGACAGTGAGGGAGGGTGTTCAACTAATTTGTAAACTTGATTTAGATGATTTGCAATGTTTAGTGCCTGAATGATAGGTGATAATGTTTCCTGAAGGTGATTGGCCTTTACAAACTTACTTAGTGAAAATCAATCTGTACGCCCACTCCTAGTCTTCTTTTTTTCATTACCTAGACCTTCCCCAGAAGATCATTTGATTTACAAGACTGCCAAATTCTAATCTGTTGCTTGCATCAAAGAGGAGATACAATGTTGTACCTATCACCATGCTTGGATTAGAACAGGTAACTATTGCACCAATGAGTGGTATATTATTGAGTGGTTGTCAGTGATGATTAATGATTCATTTCCTGGTAGACAGTGAGGGAGGGTGTTCAACTGTAATTCTTTTCTTTTTTTTAGAGTTTTATATAGCGCAAACTCGACCGTAAGATATCAGGTATCAGGTCGCTTTACAATATCACCAGTTTCGTTACAGATGGACACATTCATTTTTTTTTTGTTAGGCAAGGGGAGATTAAGTGATTTGGCCAGAATCAAAGGATGTTGAGCGTTGCTGCAGAGACTCAAACCCGGCTCCCCAGTTTCGAAGTCAACCGCTTTAGCCGTAAGACCACATCCTCTCCTAAACTTGATTTAGATGATTTGCAATACTTGGGGCCTGAATGATGGGTGATAATTTTTCCTGAAGGTGATTAGCCCTTTCACACTTAGAGAGATTTACTTGCAGGGTCTGCTCCTTTTTTCTGGTTCTTCAAAGGCAGGATCAGTTAGTTTAGTTAACAAACAAAAACCTATACAAAATACTGCAATTCTGTTTCTCTACTTGTTCTTCAACAGCAGTACACTACACATCAATCTTGCTTGAGTCGGGACTAGGGCGGAGTTACTTGGAGTCAGGAGGAGGATGAAAGAACTCAGGGTGGGACTACCTCATCAACAGCTAAAAGAAAGAAGGTATTGACTTCAAAGGGAAACCATGATTCTGAGGCCTAATACTCAGCTATGTGAAATGGTGAGAGGTGCGTTGATTTGGGAAATGCTGCTTACTGTGTGTGTTGCACTGGTGGCAAAAGTGAAACTTCGAGTCCTCTTGTATTTTTCTCTGCCTCTGAGTCTTCCTGGTACACTCCTCATGAAGCTTACCTTCCTTCTCTCCTTCTTCTTGACTCTACAATACATTTTCTCTTTTGTAATCTGCAGGCCTTCTTGGTTACTGCATGAACGAAAGACGAAAGCTCAACACTCCCGCTTATCTACCAGACAGGCACCCAAGAGTGATGGAAATTCCAGAGTAAGCCTGGGCAAAGCACTACGCTACGCTCGCGTAGTTTGCGAAGTTTGCGCTACTTCGGACTACGGGAATTGCATGTAGCACAGTGCAAACACTTGTAGCGTAGCGTCGTGTAGTGCAGTGGTCATTTTTTGCTTGCTCGCGGTCCTCAACGTCAAGTTGGCGACCGCGATCAAGCAAAATGACATCCCGGCAAGACTTTTTCCTCGTTCAGCAACATCAAGTTGCAAGTGATCGCGTATACTCGCGACCGCTCGCGATGAGAAACTGCCAGTCCGCGTTGAGAAAGCTGCCGCTCGAGTAAAAATCTACTCGAGCGGTAGAAAACTACAGCTCGCACTGTGCAAGATGCTGTTTTCAATGATTACACAGTGCCGGATGCTTGTCCGCACTGTGCAATCATTGAAAACAGCATCTTGCACAGTGCGAACAGGGTACTACGCAGTTCGCGAAGTGCTACGCGTAGCTCGCGTAGTGCGAAGTGCACTTTGCGTAGCTACGCGTAGCACTACTTCGCGAACTCTGAATTTTACAATACAGTATCATTTTTCTTTTGACAATCATATTTTTAGAACGGGGTAGGTTCACTCCTCCATAATTAGAATGTTTAAAACCTAGAAGACAGCACATTTATATATCTGATAACTTGGGTCACTGGGCAGAAGGACTGTTTAACTGTACTGTTTCATACTCATTCCTTCGTTTCCTTCCACAACAGATTGATGACAATGATGTGCAGTTCATCGCCCAGATGAATATTGTACTTGTGTAATGTTTGTCTTTGTCACACCTTTCCCAAATCCCCTCTCCCATCCATTCATCAAACCTCTAACCCTCTTCCCATTGGCTCTGGGATTTATTGAGGTGTGACTTAATTTATGGTGTAAATTAAGTCACATGTGAACTGCTGGTGAACTGACACCAGTATACTGAGTGCACAGCTGAAAAGCTGCAGAGAACAAATATATCACATTCACAGTCTCAATATGAATAGAAACAACGTAAGCTTTAACTCTTTAGAGCAACAATCTAATAGACAATCAACCAAAAGTTTTTGGAAGAAACTACTTTTATGAATCAATCAAAAAGAACAAAAGAATTGCACGTTACATCAATGTTGGAATAACATAAAAAACAAGAATACATTCAAATGTGAAAACTGCACAATGGCAATAAAGTTGAACGTCAATTCATGAGGAAGTGCCCAATGCATTTCGGGATGAAAAGCATCCCTTCTTCAGGGGCCGCTGTGAAAAAAAGAAATTTTATTGAAACAAATATCGCTGAGGAAAATCTTTGAAACAATTACTGACACCTGTACAAGATGCTTCGTGGGTTCGACCACAGAAATGAACAGCTGGTCTGAGTCAAACCAAGACAATTCAACAGGCAGAGTGCATGGTAATGAAAGGGAATGGGAGCACACATTAAGCGTGTGTGTGGAAAACGAGCAAACACACATTATTGAAAAGTGCATGAGAGGTTAAAATAGTGCACGAAGTGACAGAAATGGCTGAAAAAAGTGTTCAAATGAACGTGAGAAATAACTGCTGTGCGTTAATAGTAGACCGACATGCATAAAATCTGTGAAACACAGAGTAAACACTCCCAGAAAGCTCAACAGACTCTTACTGGATATGAAGAGACGAAGAAAGCTAATCCTTTGAACAAAAAGTTCGCAGTGTCAATCAGATGAATGGGAAGCCTCAAGGTTAGGACGCTAAAACACAGAAAGCGTACAATTGAAGCCCAAAAACAGGGGAAACAAAAGGGTTACAAAAGGAAAGGAGTAATGAGGAAAACTTACTGAAAAAAATCCAAAGATAGCTGGTCAAAATGGTTATTGAGCACTGAAAACCAGCGTGGCAGGAATGCCACTACTCTAAAAGCAAATAACAGAAATGCGTAAAAATGCAGGAAAAGGTTGAAAATAAAAGCGTGTTTGTCGAAGACTACATGCTGAGGAAAAAACGGTAAAAGTACCTGGACCGGAG
Source organism: Triturus cristatus (assembly GCF_964204655.1). NCBI lineage: Eukaryota > Metazoa > Chordata > Amphibia > Caudata > Salamandridae > Triturus > Triturus cristatus. The sequence continues at coordinate 1,655,162,502 of NC_140590.1, read as the reverse complement.
TCAACCGCGTACTTTAAATGTTGAAGAAGCTGGAGCGAAGAAAAAAAGAAAAGAAACAGAAACTGATGCCAGCGAGTTCAAGATACAACACGGGCGAAAATGTCTGAAGAAACAGACAGAAACTTACCAACAGGGCGTTGGAGAAGACAGGATAAATGAGACTTCTGCGAACCAGACCGGAGAAAAAAGCAACACTAGCGTGTGTGTCCAGTGAATAAAAGCGGCAGACACGTACTCACGTGATGCCGGAGGAAAAATTGTGAAGATCGAAAGAGGACTACGTAACCAGGAAGTGTAAACCAAGGACCCAGAGAAGTGCTCACGACGTGGTGTAAAAAGCTGATGAAACAATTAGAACAGAAGGAATAGTGTAAAATTGTGACATAATTCAACCCAAGGAGTACCAATCATAATATGCTAGCATGAGAAAAAGAGGGCGTCACGTAATGCCTAAGCAACACCATGGAGATGAAGGAAGGACTGCGTAACCAAGTAACGTGGACTAGAAAAAAACCAGAGTAGTGATCGCAACGTGGTACACACCAAACTGGTAAAGCAATAAAAAAACAGAGGACAAAATGTGTGGAAGTAGAACACCATTTGAGTTGAGTAATCCAAATGGACAATGTGCTCATATGATGAAAAAGGAGTGTAATCAAAATTAAAGAAAAACGTGAATGAAAACGAGGTGATGAATATTGTACTTGTGTAATGTTTGTCTTTGTCACACCTTTCCCAAATCCCCTCTCCCATCCATTCATCAAACCTCTAACCCTCTTCCCATTGGCTCTGGGATTTATTAAGGTGTGACTTAATTTATGGTGTAAACTAAGTCACACCTCAATTAATCCCACACTCTGTGGGGTGGATGTGGTGAAAGGGACACCAACTCACTGCAAGATCTTCTATTGTCTAAGCAATAGCCCACACTGGTCCCATTTACCCACTCTCACATAAAAGTAATCCATATTTTAGATATAGAAGAACATCAGTCGTCAGCTTCATCATTCAGGCCTTGTGTTGCGTAGACGCTAACCTTGTTCGCTCCAGACTTTGATTTCACTTTTCAAGACTCGAGGATTTTGTAACTTTAGTTTTAATTAAATACTAGCTCCCCACTGATCAGAAGTAGTTACTATTGCTAATTTTGTTATTCTATCACTGTCAGGTATTCTTTGTTGTGTCATGTAGTAGTTTGGTCTCAATTCTTTGTAAAGGCATGACATAATTTATAAACCACAACTCAGTGTTTTTATTTCCATTTAGTTGCCTGTGATGGATAATCCTTCTGATTAATCCTACACTTGGAGCTCACCTGGGTGAGTGTGGGACCTCGCTTGTGAAGTTGTGATGCCTTCCATGTTATTGCTTCATTTATATTCAGGTAAGAGCACTATGGAGTGAAGTGAGCTGGATAAGTTAGTAAGTAAGCAACTAACTGCTACTTCAGATAAGTAATCATTTATCTAGGTTGTTGTAGGGAATATAGGTCATGGCAGCACCCCCCCCCTAATGTTCAAGATAGCTACAGAAGTATATAACTGACTATAATTAACTATAACTAACCGGTGCATACTTTTATAAGCAGATTTAAAATGACAGGCTGTTTAAAAGGCAGCAGTGCCAAGTAAAAGAAAAATACATAAACTACTTTGGGCATAAATTGTGATGAAATTTAATTTTCCCCTTTATTGTTTTTAAAAACCCACACTCTCTACCAACAACAGGCTCTACCCTCTCCCCAAAAAATATACCTAACCCCATTCCACAAACAATGTCCATGAAAATGTCCAACAAATAAAATAACTCGGTCCCAACTCCCTTTCCACCCTCTCCACCCACAACAAGCCCCTCCCACCAAAACAAAAAATTAAAAAAGGGCTAAGAAAAGAACATTGTCCATTTGGGTCCAGAGTTGGTCCAGGCTTTGCTCTATCCTGCTGAGCCGGCTCTCCATTCGGCTCTCCATACGTTCCAGCCGCGGCAGGATGCACCGCAGCGTTGCCCTGTCCGAGCAGGACGGGGTGGCAACAGTTCCAGTCAGGGCCCCTGACTGCTGGCGGCAGTGCTGTTGATGGGATGGCCGGGAGGCTGTGAGTAACTGGCTGTACTCAGTCCTGGCTCAGATGCAGCTATTTCTGCCTCTGTATCTGCCAGGGCAACCACCCACCGATATTCCTGCTGGATAGTATCCAGCCTCTGCCACCGCAGCAGGGCTGCTACCTCCTGCCTAGTGGGTGGTACGGGTGGACTGGCAGGAGTAGCTATACCAAGTAAAACAAAAAGAAAAAGGAAAAATTGTAAATAATGATCTATGCAAATAATTAGTGGGTGGCACAGTAGCAGTTATTTTCTGGTCCTACAGGGCCATTGGAAATTGATGTGATTATAATTTGGAGAGTCACAAGGCCAATTTTATATTTTACCTACATATTGTATTGTATTGTATTGTAATTACATTTATATACCGCTTACTTCACCTGATGAGGCGTCAAAGCGCTTTTTCGTTCAGTAGCATGCTACTCCGGAAACCATAAAGGATTAGTTATGAATTAGTATAGTGAAATATGAAAGTAATTTGAGTGGTGGATATGTTAGTCAGTTATGCCGCTCATAGAAAGCACTGACTGTCTGGCAGAAAAGTATGAAAGCAGAATAACACCGTATTAATAAAACTGTGATTATATTTCTTTTTCTTTTAAAGGCTTTTCTAGTAACCAAACAAACACTTTGAGTGGAAAAATAAAAATAAATTACCTTTCATTAATTAGTAAGGCATTATACACTATGGAGTACAAGTTGTGCTGTGCTCAATGAATGGAGGCAAGCTAGCCAGCACGTCGGGTATTTTGCTACTGTCTGAAGCTGAGTCAGCTGTAGTTGACAATTATCTATCTTTGACTTCCAAGGGCCCTGCTCTTCTCCAAATGCCTTTCACTTTCTACGCTGTCTCCAAAGAGGCAGATGAGTAATAATAAATAAGATGGCACGTCACACACCTCACATATAAAATGCATATATTATAAGGTCTGCCGTAAATAGATGTTAGGGGAAATGATGCACTGCACTACAGAAAAAGAACAGGCTCTATAGATTGTATTTGGCACTTTCATCACAGAGTAACCCATACACCAAACTTGAAATTAAATCAGGCACTTATTCCCCCCTTACTCACTGGCTACGCCCACCAACGCAAATTAATTTCAACAAATTCATTCGCTGGACAGTAAGGAAAGGAAACTTGACTTACTCTACTGTAGGGTAAGGTAGAGGGATTAGATGGGTAGGTAGAGCCAATGATATAGAATAGTCACTGATCGTTGATTCATCATGTGACTATTACGCTTTAGCCTATACAGGCACTGTAGTTGGCGAAAGTCGACAGGGAAAAATCTGAACAGACGTCAAATAAATCTGTTATGGGAAACCTTAAAATATATTTTGCAATCATTTCACATGGCCATAAAGTGTGGCACATGACATGAATGGATTGTTCAACTTTTTGGTAGGCTGGGACGGAAGAACTTAGGAAAGATTAAAGGAGTGAAGTACTAAGAGGTGACTGAGTGGGCGAAGGGAAACACACCTTGTGTGTTCAGTTTCCAATGCATTGAACATTTTGTAAATGCTGCATTAACTGAAGCAGATGCACATTGCACAGCCAACACTGCAGTCACAAATTTACCTATACTGCACTTCTGTTCATGGGTGGTGAAATGCCATGGACAGGGAGGGGGTAATGAAAGATGATGGGTTGGATACATATCTCCTTGCTTAAAAAATACAGTGGGTCCAGGGAATAGAACACAATTTTAAAAAATACCCCCCACTTTGAACTATAGCTCTGATTAACATAAAACAAAGTAAGGGAATTAGGTGAGCAGCATGTCCCTCTCCAGAAGAGCTCACTTGCTTATTCATCCAAGCAAGACAATTATTCATTCATCCTTTTATTCTTCCATATTCTCTCATAGCCACCATGATTTAAGCTTTACTTTCTCTCATCCAGTCTTTCACCAAAATTTCCAATCCGTTATCTATCCATTCAGTATCCACCATTTCTTTCCTCCATCCTTTCACCCATTCATCCCTTTACCAAGCTCCAGGTAGCAACTCCAGACCTGGAACCCAGCACCAACATTCCAATATCCCAAGATTCTATCCTAAGTCCACAACAATCATAAAACCCAACATTAGGGAAATAATAATAATAAATAATAGGTCTTACTAGGCTGAGCAGAGCCTTCAGCAGCGGCGCTGGTAATTGGTGCCTCCTCCCCCCTTCTTCCCAAGACCCGCCTCTGCACTGCCCTTCTTTTTCTTGCCCTTGGGTGCTGATGTGAGAAATGAAGAAGATAAAAAAAAATAGATTGGTGGTACAGTTCATATCCACAAAATGTTTATGATAAGCAAATGCAGTCACATTGTACTTATCTAATGCAGATCGTTTATACTACTAGTATTGAGTCTAACGACTATCGTTGAGTTGGCCATACTAATCCTAAAATCCCTATTCCAAATTTCCTTAACAAAAACTAGGTTTGGAACTAATGCATTGCAATGAATGAGATTTGCTTCTATTTTAATTTCTCAGCCCCCTTGATGGACCAACTCAGTCTCCCTTTTTTGCAATGCATAGATGCATACTACATATCACTGTGAAATAACTTGGGACTGTACAAGCTATATTTGGGTTACCTTCGTATTATACTTTTTTTTAAAAACCATATTTTTATTGGCATTTGGTTTAACATCATTCAGGGATATTAGCGTATAACATTACACAAGACACAGTTTAAAGTACAGCATAGCATCACCATATACAGGTGATATAGTCCTCAGCTCATATTGTTAACCCATCCCAGTTCCTAATAGTGAAGCTGATAACATGAACTCAAGGACTTGTGCGTATAGTGACTCCCATGGTGCTGGAGCACTCTAATACATTGCATAATACATAACTAGAGTATAAATGTCAATAGTCCACCTCTATGTAGAGAAAGGGGGCCGTCAGGGAAATGTCATGCAGTTTATATGAAACAATGAAAGTAAAAACAGCTATTAACCAACTGACTATGCAGAGGGTTCTAAGGTATGTAATATTATAACAAAGACATATATAGGAGACTGGGAAGTGTGGCGTACGGTGGGGGGCAGGCAGGGGATTCCGACCACCGCCCGTTTGGCTACTAGCCACAATGTAATCTGCTCGGTATCACAGATAAGCTGGGGGGTTCCATAGAGAGACATCTCCCGATCTCCACTTTGGTTACTTAGGTGTTACCGTATTGCATTCCAGTGCTTTCCCTATTACCCAGTTTCATACTTACTCCTATTGAGGTCCTCAACTACCTAGGTGCATTCCCCATTGGACTGTTTTCGAGTGTTTTCACCGCTCCCCTTTTTTACCCCGGTCATGTCCCGGCCAGGACCCTTCCCTCAGGCCGCCCAGTAGGTCACATGTTGTTTCCAGACCTCAACCACGGGCCCATCCACAGACTTTCAGCCCATTGCTATCCTCCTCCTAATCAGAACCAAGGCAAGATCCAGAAATCTATTTCCCACCTTTCGTTTAGGCGGCTGGGGAAAGAGCCCCAGCAGATAAACCTCACCAGCCCCAACCGCTGCCCCCACCAGCCCCAACACTTTCTCCCAGAACCTGCGTAGAATGACACAGCCCCAGTCCATGTGTATGAAATCTGCGTCGCTGTAATGGAACCTCTGGCACTTGCGTATTTTGCCACCATAACCGACCCTGAGCCTCTGGGGAGTCATGTATGTCAAGTGTATATAGTTAAGCTGCGTGTATTTCATCCTAGTGTTACGTGAGACCCTTTCGGGATATGCTGTAATTCTGCCCCATTCCGAGTCCGATAATTCCCTTTCTAATGTTGTTTCCCAGCGATCACGAAGCTTTAATAGGGGGACATGGGACCTCCCCGACAGTGAGGCATAAAACCACTTAACTTAGTGTTTCGCAGCACCCAATGTAAGTATAGAGTACAATACCACGTGTGTCATGGGTTCTTCCTGACTCCCACCCTACATCTCCCTGAATGTCTGTACCACAGCTTCGTACAGCAGGAACTGACGCGGCTGAAGGCCAAAACCCTCAACTAGATCCTCAAAAGGGGCCAAAACGGATTGCTGGCAGCGATCTCCCACCGTCTCCGGTCCGACTTCAGTCCAAGCTATAATTTGTTCAGATGTAAATACCGTTCTTGGGTTGCCATGTGATAAGCCAACCAGGGGCAGGACAGGGATATAGGGGGGCCCCCACCACTTAAACCATGCAGCGTTTCCAGCATTGCAGAGCTGTGGTCTGTAACAGAGATTGGTGGAATGCTCTCTAGGTTAAAGTAGCACCCAGGGGCATATTTACACGCACTCACCCCCACCGGAGCGTCACTTTTTTTGACAATCCGGTGACGCAGCCCCATTTTTCATATTTACAAGGTGGTGCTAAGGCACTTTGCGTGGCTTAACGCCACCTTGTAAATATGCCCATTTCTGCCACAGTCCTCTGCGGCAAAGGGGCGTGCAATGGGTGTTGCTGTGGGCGTTTCTCTGCAAAACCCATTGCTTTTTGATGCTGCCCCAGATTTACAAGGCTGAGGCAGCACCAACGGAATGGAATACCAGGCGTTAGAATGGCGATACAAGGAGAAATCATTAATTTCTCCTTGTGTTTTTGCTCTTTCCATGTGTGCTGCTTTCTGCAGCACACATAGAAGATGCAAATTGCCAGTATTTATTGTGTATGTGCAGGAAGATGTCCCTTCCTGCACATAAATAATCGCCCCTGCAGCGCTGGCACCCTTGCAACATGGCGGCAGGTTGCCTGTGATGGTGACAGGTAGCTTTATTTGCGCCAGTGCTATGGGAAACACAGGGTGCGCTGTATTCCTGTGAATACGGCGCATACCTGAGTTTTGAAAATGTCAGAGCACGGTGCTGCCAAAGTTTGCCAAAGTTTGCGCCGTTCCACGCTCCGACATTTTATTGTAAATATGTAGTATTTAAAGTACGACACACAATCTGCTTTACCTTTTAACATTTGTTCCACTAGACCAATTTAAATGAAATTTGCCCAAATAATTTAATCAATAAAGTGCTCTATCTATAAATTCTTCCATACAAAACAAAGACTGGGACCTTTATAGTTATGTTAAATCAGTTAGTCCTTAACAAAAGTACATTTGGCTAACAATACTGATGCCATTTTACAAATTTGCATGAAATGTCATTAAACAAAGTTATTAACTTTTTTGAAACATGATTGTTTTGTGGAAATCGGTCAAGGAGGGGCAGTAATACACATCACCTCCAAATAATTATTTCTCAATTTTGACTTCCTTGGATATGTAATGCAAAAAAAAACATAATTGTGGATAGAATGATGTCAACTTGACATGCATAAAGAGGTCAGTTCTTTCTAAAGGTACTTGCAACAACAGTAATAAAAAAAATGTGGACTGTACCCACACATGGGTATTCCCAATTCTTTGGAAAATTTAGAAGGTCGATTCGCAGTCACCTCACCCTTATCGAGGACTATACCTGGAAATAAACCAATGTCTCTCTGAAAAGTACCTCAGCAGTGCTGCTATAGTTATCTTTGGTACAAAAGCCTGGCTTTCTGGGCATGCATGAGCCCCATGGGGTTGGGCAAGAGGTAGATGAGAAGCTTCGGGGGACACATGGTACATAATCTTTAATGCGCTATACTGTCCACTCTGAGGGTCTGAATCCTGCTTTGGCTTTTGATATATTCAAACATAAGTCTTTTGAGGTGATTTGAAACTATGTATTAGTGCTAGATCAGAAATATGAATAAAGAAACAGACACAACACATTCTTGAGTTTGGCTGTTTGTTATTCCTTAACATATTGGACCTAAGTACAAGTATAGGTGCTATTTATCGCACCTGGCAAATAACGATACCATTATACAGTAAATACAGTATGGCTTACCCCTGATACATTTTGGCAGGTTTGACCAGCCAAACTTTAACAAAGTTTGAGGTATTTAATGCATCAGATAACCATCTGATGCACTAAATAACACTCAACTCATAATTCGGACCCATGCATAAACAGGAATTTACTAACAAGTTGGAAAAGAAAGACAGGCCTTTTATGTTGAGTGCTTCTAATTGTCATTGTACAAATGTTGCTGGTGCAGAGGCTGCAATCACTATCCCCAAGAGCACAGGTAGAATTTTAAGTCTCAGAAAACAATACTTCTTAGGTAACTCTTTCCCTGCCGGTTCAGATTCTACTCTCAGGGCCAGATGTATGACCCTTCCAATTTGCGATTCGCGAATTGCGTTGTTTTGTGAATCGCAATTTGCAACTCGCAAAATGGAATTTACAACAGTGTCGCAGACACTGTTTGCGATTCCTAATGGGGTCGTAAATTGCCTGCCTCATTTTTATTCATAAGGAAGGTAGCACTCCCAGGGATGGTGGCCTGCTGGGGCCAGCAGACCACCTGTGAGTGCTTTTTAAATAAAGCAGTTTTTAAAAAATGCAGCCCGTTTCCGTAAAGGAAAATGGGCTGCTTTTAAAAAAGAAAAATTAAGCGTTTCTGCTTCATTTTTTAAGCGTCGGCAGTGGTCTGTGTGACCACTGCCTGCTCTTAAAAAATATTTTCACTGCCAGTCACCTTCCCATTTGCGAGTGGCTTACCACCTTTTTGAAATGGGTGGTAAACTGCGAGTGTTTTGCGACCGCAATTGAGATTGCAAAATATATGTACATTGAAGTATGACTCACTATTAGGGAAGAGATGCCTTTGGTACGCCCCTTCCGATTCGCGAGTTGTAAACCCTATTTTGCGAGTCGGTAATAGGTTACCGACTCGCAAAATAGGGTTCGTACGTAGGGCAGGCCTATTTTGCGATCGCAAATCGGCCGATTTCCCGTTTTCAGCTGCAAAAAATGGTCGTACATCTGGCCCTCAGTGTTGGAAATCTGATGTGCAATTTGTTCTCTTTTCCCTCTCATGGCCGACTGGCCATGCTAAGCATTTGGCCCTGTATGATTATTCAGATGTCATTTAGGGACAAATGAAGACAAATTAAGGCTGCAGTTAGGTTTTTAAATTCTTGGAATTGAACCAAAATCAATTTCAGTAAAGAGGCAGGGACAGATTCAGAATTAATTAAGACCCTGGGAGAGTTAGCTGATGCAGCCAAATATAGCAGAGCTGAAGTAGGTCTGAACAGAGAGTTCGTGTCAGCAAAACCTTCAACAAATCTACAGAGAGAGAGGTATAGCCAAGACTACTTAAATTATGCATCAGGGGAGGGCCATATTATAATTCATGGTTGAGTAAATTATGACGCAAGAAAAGGCAATTTATGCGGCGTAATAATGCAGCACATTTTATGCTAGTATCACTTCATTATTTTTAATAAATGTTATACTTATTAACACTGACTGGCATTGGTTACACCTCATTAGTAACAGTTAACACCTAAATATAGCAATTTATAAGAAACAGGCAGATGAGAACGCTCTGGGCCGTTTCTTCCAAGTGAAATCTGGCCAATAGCCCTTGATGGTAGCCTGAGAAGAAAAGGGGTTAACAACAACTTAAATCTCAAGAAACAGTGTTATCATTAAGGCCACACAATATCAGTCTGAGTCAGTAACTTGAGGTTGAAAGATTTATTACAAACTCAAAGCCAGAGTAATATAAATCGATCTCAAGAACATAGTATAAAAATACAAAATTATCAAAGGATGACTGAAGCGTCATACAATATTGTCCCTTAACATCAGAGAGCATATAAGATTTTATGTGCCAGCTATGCAGAAAATAAGGAAAATAATTTGATTACTAGACAAATGGTTTGATCCTTCTTCTCATGCATGGAAAAGATTCACAATATCTACTAAAACCTACACTAAAGTAAGGGTAGGGAAAACCATATTGAATAATGGAAGCAAGAAAGGTGTCCTCATTAGCACCTTTGGAGAAGTTCTATTGGTAAGTAATCATGTATAGGATGAAGCCACACAATCAGCGATGTCAAGAGAAGTCTGTACCTCTCCAAGTCTAAAGAGAATCTGACTAACCCCTAATTGAAATGCAGAAATAACATTTGAGAAATATGAACTCATACATATCACAGTACTTTTCCAATTCACAAGAAAAGAACTTGGCACCTTGAACACTACTCTCATATTCCAGTCTCAGCTTCCGTAGCATCCTTGGGTTCCTCCCTCCGTCTGATAGTACAAACTGGTAACACTCCCTTAGTTCTTCATTAAAATTATTTGACCTTGCCAGTTCTTCCTCTCCTCACTAGCTCAGAAATACAATGTGTATTTTACTAACTATTGAATGCCTTTGGGATGCACCTGCAGAGGAGAAAGCGTGCAGAAAAACAACTGTCACTTTAGTTTTAAATGTCTCAACTGTAAACGTAAGGCCCAAAGTCATCTTAACTTAACAGTTGTCTTCAAATGCATTTTAGTTCCACAACCTTCATATAACCCAATAGTTGAAATATTTAGTAAATGAATCAAGCTAGATTATATTGTACTCTTATATGCGACGCAATAAACAAATCAATTTATTATTAAATGAAAACGACAATTGGTCACAATTTATAAAGAAAGCATTGAACACACATATGATTAATCCTCACTAATCCCTGGTGAATGTACTGCATTAAATGCATTTTACCCCACCACCTTACAACCTAATCTATAGAAGATTAATATCAGCAATCCAGATGTTTCAGAAAAGGAATACGTTAATATGCAGATACATATGTCTCAAAAACACACAATGAATGCACTTTCTGTACCTTTAGTGCACCATTTTTCATTGCATCACACAAGTACCTAAAGCCAAATGTAAATATATATGTGGCCAAGCCAAACGTAAAAAGATGGAGCCAAAATTATGGTACTCCACAAGTGACCAGTCAACCTTTGCAAAGGGCCTTCCACTGAGCTGCAACACGTGTAACTGCATTTTTTAGCAACTTTTGAACCGTTTAGCTAGAAACTATTTTTTTTGTTAAAATCTGTAGATTATGTATCAGATGACAGATTATGTGGCAAATGCGGCAAATTTATATTCATGCAAAAAACGCAGAAGCTGCTTAATTGCATAATTCCAATGGCCCTGAGTATAGCCGCCACTGACACAAGCCTGGAACAAGGGAGGTGTAAGTTAGGCTCCACTGAATCCAGGAGCTATGGAGCAGAATAACATAGGAGGGTGCTAGCAAGACCCCAACCAAACATCTAGGACAGGGCAATGGGCACCTGTGATGCAGCTAGCAAGATCTCATCAAAACTCTGGACTAGGTGGCAGAGCACTTATGATAAAGCTGGAAAGTCCTATCAAACATCTATACAATTGGGCAGGACTCCTCTGATGGAACTAGTAAGACCCCTTGAAACATCTTGACTAGAGCACAAAGCTTCTGAGCTGGAGCTACCAAGAACTTAGCAAACTTCTGGACTTTTGGGCAGAACACCTACAGTAGGACTGGCAAGACCCCATTGAAATCTGGATGAGGGGGCAGGGCCACTGTTATGCTGCTTGCAAGATCGCACCAAACCTCCTAAATAGGAGGCTGGGCTCCTATAATGGAGCTAACAAGACTCAATCAAACCTCTGGACTAGGAGCAGAGGCAGGATGCCCATGAGGCTGTTACCAAGAACCCATCAAACCTCTGGCTGGACTATAGGGCAGGACTCCTATGTTGGAGCTAATACTCAATGGCTACAAAACTGAGGTACTTGTCGCTGGCAACAATCTTTCCATTAGGAAGGAAATTTGTTGGCCGAACTTCTTTGGGGAACAACCATCCACCAAATTGGCAGTGAAAAATCTAGGTTTTCTAATAGATAACAACCTTAGGATGGAAGCCCAGGCCAGGAATTTAGCTGCCAGTTGATTTGGTCTGCTGAGAACCTCAGAAAAGTGTTGGGTGGCTACATTCTTGCACACGTAGAGTGATGCTTCAAGGTCTGTTTCTGTCAATTCTAGACTATGGGAATTCACCATATCTTAGAAGCCCCCAATCAGTGATAAAAAACTTCAGAGGATCCAAAATGCAGCAGCTCTGACTCTTCTGGGACTTACCAAAAGTTCACTTTGCTAGCAGCATTATATTGGCTACCACTATACAAAAGGATATTGCTCAAGGCACTATGAATAGCACATCGAGTGTTGAACAGAAAGGGACCAGAATATCTCAAATATCCTTATTGTCCTGCAAGATCACTGCACTGTACAACTCAAGGATTTCTCACTGTCCCCAACATCAAAAAAGCCAGAAATGGAGGACGTTAATTTTCATATATAGTCCCTAAACTATGGAACATCCAATCAGTAGCAATAAGTAAGAACGAGTTTACAGAAACAGGTAAGTCATTTCTGTTAATCTAGCATGCATTGTGTAGAGTCCAACAAGACCTAAAGCCCTGGGAGGCCCATTGGGTATCCATGCGCTACTGAATTGTCGAGAATAGAATAGAATAGAATGGAGATAGAAAGACCCTTTGAAACATCTGGCCTTTGGGGCAAGGTTTCAGATAGCGCATTCAAGATCACATCAGTGATCTGGAATAGGGCAGGGCTCCTATGATGGAGCTGTGAAGACGCCATCAACCGTCTGAATTGGGGTGCAGGTCTCCTAGGATAGATTTAGCTCCTATGATGAAACTGCCAAGGCCCCTTTCAATCATCTCTACTAGGGGACAGGGAGTCTGTTATGGATCTAGAAAGACTGCATTAAGCATCTGTGCCAGGAGGCTGGGCAGGGTGTGATGCTGCCAGAAAGGACCCATCAAACCACAGGACAAGTGTCAAAGCATCTGTGATGCTGCCAGCAAGACCCCATCAAACCTGTGGACTATGGGCGGTGCACTTGTGATGGTACAAACACGTCCCTATTAAATCTCTGTACAATGGGACTGGACACTCATTATGCTGCTGGCAGGACCCCATCAAATATCTTGACTAGGGGGCACAGCACCTTTGATGTTTATTCAGGACCCCATCATAGGTCTCAACTAGGACTATGGCACCTGTGATGGCACTACCGAGCCCCAGTCATATTTCTGGACATGGTGGTATGGCAAGCTTGATGGATCTAGCAAGACCCCATCAACCATCTGGATTAGTCAGCTGATCACTTATGATGCTGCTAGCCAGACCCCATCAAAGCTATGTCTTAGAGTGTAATTGCCTGGGGCCTGTGATGATGCTAGCAAACCCCTTTCAAACATCTCAACTAGGGACAGGACTTTTATAATTAAGCGAGCAAAACACTATTAAACCTTTCAACTAGGTGGCAGGGCACCTGTGATAGAGCTAGCAAAATCCCATCAAGCATATGGGCTAGTCGGAGGGTCAAATCTGATGGAATCGAAAGACCCCATCAGATATCTGGCCTAAAGGCAGGAGAACTGTTATGCTGCTAGAAAGACCTCATCAAACATCTGGACTTAGGTAATAGCACTTGTGATAGAGCTACTGAGACCCCAGCAAACATCTGGACAAGGGGGCAAGACACCAGTGATGTTGCTAGCAAGATCAAATTAAACCTTTCGAAAGGGAGAAGGGCACCTGCGATTAGGCTAGCAGGAACCCAATTGACATCTGGACTAGGGAGTTAGACGCCTATGATGCTGCCAGCAAGACACTACCAAACCTCTGGACTAAGGGGCAAGACATTTGATGTAGCTAGTAAGAACCCAACAAACACCTGGACTAGTTGGCTGTCACCTGTAATGCTACTAGCAGAACCTTGTAAAACCTCTGGACAAGGAGGCAGGCCAACTATGATGGAGCAAGCAAGACCCCATCACGCATCTGAACTAGGGTAGAAGGGTTCCTTTGAAGTTAACAAGACCCCATCAAACATTTGAACTAGGGCCAGCACTACCAAGACCCCATTAAAGAATGAATTGAAGAGAACAGAGTGGGGTGGTTCTAGCAGGACCCCAGATAACATCCTGACTGGGGTTAAGATAGCCTTCGATAGTGGTTTCAAAGCTCTGTCATACATCTTAACAAGGGATACGGAATATGTGATCAAACTAGCAAGACACAATAGCATCTGAAGAAGAATGTAGGACAGCCAGTGATAGTAGCTGCAAGACCCTGTCCCACATATGGACTAGGGGATTGGGCAGCCTGTGATAGAGCTAACAAGATCCCATTAAACATCTGGTCTATGGGTGGGACTGCCTATGATGGAACTAACAAGACTTCCTCAAACTTCTAGATGTGGAAGCAGGTCAGCCAATGATTGGACTAACAAGACCCTTTCAAACCTCTAAATAATGTAGGCAGGACAGCCAGTGATGGTATAAACAAGAATCCATCAAGCATCTGGATTTAGGAGCAGGGAAGGTAGTGATAGGGCTAGCAAGCCTCTATCAAACACAACTTGTTTAACCAGCAGCTAGGTTATATGTCCCTGTTATACATAGGCCTGTTTAGTCCAACTGCTTCTGACATCTTGATCCTCATTTTCATTCTGGCACCTCCAAGTGAGAATTCCAAAATGACTATCTTAGCATCTGGAATTGTATATTGTCTGTATCTTTTCAAAGTCCTTTTCTTCTTTCTCACAAGAAGAAACCATGCAGTTGAGGTTTCTGGCACGTGTATTATTTCCATCGCAGCTTACGAGTTGAAAATGTAAAAAAAAAGAGTGAATTGTGAGAGGGTTAGCATTATATTCTCAATATCCTGGTGAGGCAAAGCGTTATCTCTCCGGATGCTTATTTGTGCTCTATAAACAAGTTTTAAACTTCAGGTAGGCTTGGGTATTGATATTTGTTTCACAGAACGTGGCGCTTTGGGCCTGGAATTGCCGACTCTTGGCCTGAGGTGGTAAGAGGACTTGACTGGACTCCACACTATGAACCCAGGTGCCAAAGTAAGGGAAAGGAAAACAAGGAAGGGAGTAGAGAGGTACCACTCAGCGAGTGGTGGAGGTGGATACTTCCTCCCAGTCAATTATACATAAACAAAAGGAGATCTCCCGATTACTCAATATGTATCCCACGGTCGTGGAGAATACACATTAGTTGTTTAAATACCCCTCACACACCAAAAGGGCCCTTGGTGTCATGCTTCATCATAGGGGTCTTCCTGCCCCTCTACGGGACAGGGCGTGCTACGACCTACGTTTGCGCGGGAGCACTGTTGTTAGTGAGACAGCTATGTGTGATGCGGGGGTGTGAGAGGAAGGGTCAGGATTGAATAAGGAGTGAATTAAAAAATATCTGGCTCTCAGGTCTCGGAAAATTTATTCTGCCGTTTGAGCTGGTATTACTAAAAGGTGGGGTGAGGAGGGTGTATGCCTCAATGAGCTATGCCTCCTAGTGGTGTCGACATGTTTCGAAGCTTCCCCATGCTTCTTCGTCAGGACCTTAAGGATCCCTTCCTGCCACTAACTGTGTTGTGTTTATAACAAAAATTGTGAGAAAATGAAATGAAAAAAGGAAGTGAATAGCCTCCAAGAAGTTGTAATGCCTTAATAGGTCTTACATAATCCTATTAACTTGCTAAAAGGAGATAAGTAACCTCATGAGCTCGTGGACCGAGTGGTGGGCGTGCCAGGTAGGCTACGACTCCAAGGATCAATGTCCCGCCAAATAAACCACCCCGGTCGGCTCCGCATGCTGTTTTTTCTGCTACTATGCTTGCTTATCTGGGTACTCTGAAAATATGTGTATAAATTGACAGTGTCGGAAGAAAGATTAGACTGGCTGGGTAGGTAGAAGGTAGAAGGAGGTACTAGCCGAATGATATTTATATGTGTGTGTGCTTCTTAGCTTAGCACAAGTCGGTTCTAGAATAGTGTCGAGAAGGGGCAGATCGGCAGGCGAGACGGACTCTAGCACATACTTTATAAGGATGAATGCGTGTGTGAAAGAGGCCACTCATCCAGATAGACCAGCTCCTTCACTAGCCTAGTGGCATTATCAGAAGGTCAGATGAAAACATGGGGATCAGTGTGCATGAGTGGATGATACTTTTCTTCCTCCTTCCACAAGATCAGTTAGCTGATATAACTGAGGGTTCCAGTTTCTTCCGCAACTTTCTGTTTTCCTTCTTCCCGCCACAGGATGAGTTGAAGGAACTATTCTAGTCCAGCAGGTACAATAACACTCCCTGCCTTTTCGTCCCCAGATGACTTGATCAATTTCATGAAACAATTCCCTATTATTTGTGAAAATCCAGTCAAATTCCATCAACAGTTGTAAATGGTGTTTGAGGTCTACAAGCTGAACTGGGTGGATGTGAATCAGTTGTTACGATTAGTGGTTCTGAGTGAAGCGAGAGACTGACTGATAGAGAAAGGTGGGTGGCTGCATCAGGTCCCTGTGGATGGTGTTGCCTTGACGGCAGCAAAAAAGGGTGTTTGAATGTCGGGATAGAGGTGTGTGCAGTCAAAACAGACTGGAAAAACGTCTCCAATTGTAAGCAATATATTTCTTGTATGTTTTACCTTTGGCAGAAATCGTACAATCACATGTTTTTGTCATAGTGTCATATGCAGATGACACTCAGATCATCATGGCCCTTACTCCTAAAGTTAGCTACTCTTCCACTCTCCTTAAGACATGTCTTAATGAGGTTATATAGATTAGATGGCCGCTAGCAGCCTAAAACTGAATGGTAACAAAACGGAGGTGCTTGTGGTAGGCAATAACAGGTCTAGGCGGCTGGAACTATCCTGGCCAAAACAACTAGGAGAAGTATCCCAGCCTACCCAGGCAGCAAAAAGTTTTGGTTTTGATTGATGAAATCTTTCAATGGAAACACAAGCCAGAAAACTAGTCGGCTCATGTTTCAGCATTCTTAGATCCCTATATTTACTACAACAGCCCACCAGGAGAGTTGTTGTGCAATATCTTTAAAATTCACAATTAGATTCTGATTAGATTCTAGGGAGTCCAACATTTGTGGTAAGAAAACTGCAAGTGGTTCAGAATGCTGCAGCCAGAGTTCTGCTCAAATTAAGCAAACATCAATCAGCCATGAAGCTCCTTACCTTCACGGCAACAGCACTGCCTACAAGCTGACACATAAGCCTAAAGGCACTTCTTCACAGTGGCTGGCCTGCTGGTGTGGCCTCTGGCAGTCCACTCCTTGGGGCCACGACGGTGAACTCCATAGATTCCTTCTCCTTCCCAGTATTCCTGGGAAGGCGCTCAGGTATATCTTCCCAAGGCATCATGGAGACTGTTCCTTGATTCCTCTTCCCAAACCAAGATGGCATCAGTAGCCTGTTGATGCAGAATCCTATTCTGGAAGTATTTAAGGGGTGTTTTTCTCCTTTTGTCTTGCGTTGCAAAACGTCTTGCGCCTGCTTATTCTTCACTCCTGCTGGTGTGATTCTATGCCCCTGTTGATGCCTTCTCTTGAGCTAGCACTAGACTGGCTGCCGGTCCAAAAAAGAATCTACTTTATGGTCCTGTGCATTGCGCATAGAGCCTTTTATGGAAAAGGCCACCCCATTGTCTGAAATCTATTTATCTCATATATCCCCTGGAAAGACCTCAGTTCAGGCAGTTTTAAATTCCTGTCAGTACCTAGGACCAGGAAAGCAAGAAGTGGCGGCCGCTGCAGGGGGTGCCTGCAAAATCATTCCAAGATCTGGAAGCGATGGGCGGATTATAGAGGCCTTTACTTGGAGCCTATCTCTGCTGGTGATGCTGTGATTCTGGGACAGGTGGGCAGGACTGTGGTGTAGGGGACCAATGGTTAAGCGGGAATTGTCATTGATGCGGTGGGACCACTCCCACCGGTGATGCTTGAAATGTAGTGTAGTTTTGTTGGGTACATAATATTATTTCTTCTTGAAAAATGTTTATATTAAATGTCAATGCAACTTTGTGTACTTTAAGCTGTAGCAGACAGCCTCTGGGTTACAGAGTTCTGCGTTGTATTTGACACTTGATGCATTAAAAATTGTTTAAAAAAAAAAGAAGAAGTGGTGGAAGTTCCTTTCCTTACCTGGTACCCAAACTGTGGAATAGCCTTCCTCTCTCCCTCGGAATTCAGGAATCAAAAGGATGCTTTAGGAAACTTTTAAAGCTCACCTTTTTTAAATGCTAGGTAGAACCACAAGATCATTTGGGAAACCATAGTGGTTGTTGTTTTAAGTATTGGGAGGCCCGGTCGGGTAGCTAGATGCTATATAAAAACATCTAAACTAAACTAAACTAATCAGTGAATCACTGGCAGATTATCTGTAGAGACTAAACAAAGTGTTTGAAAGGTCCTCAAGCATAGAATGTGCCATGGAATTGGCTCAAGTAGCTGTAGGTGCTGTCTTTGTACAGAGACTCTTACTGAATGTGCATAATCAGTTGTGTACCATTTGCATTAGTTGGGAGACCAAGGGTTTGGCTGAATTAGTCATGGTGACTAAGCATTGCGTTGCCACTCAAGAGTGAAAGAAATAATCAAATGAGTCCATATTGATGTCTTTAATATTGCAATCCTTTCAACATATGATAAAAGGGAGAAGAAACCAACTATCTAACCAGGGAGGGGAGCGAGGCTGCTAGAGAACAGTCCAGGGAGGAATGCGGGCAGGCTGGGTTAATGGAAAGGGTAGAGGTGAACAAAACCCTTCCTAGGATCCTGGTTCAATTGTCACCAACTAGGACTTTGGAAACAAGATTGCCCCACACTAACCTCAGGTGCCCACCCACAGTCCTATCCTCCTGATTTCACCCAGGCCACATTAAATCAGTGCCCTAATTACTAGGACATCCCCAGAGATGCCTAGTGGGCCATGACTCCCTAATCCAAGTTGATCAAAACAGACACTATGTTGGTAGTGTGATTAATAAGTAGTCCTTATTGATACCAGCGCTAACAAATCTGCCATTAAAACTTCGGGACTTCCCTTTGTACCTCTCTCAGACTTGTCAACAACAGGGACATAGAATCACACCAGCAGGAGTGAAGAATCAGTAGGACCTCAGAAACATACCAGCAGGAGCGAGACGTTTTGCAACGCAAAGAAAAAGGGAGAAACACACCCCTTAAATATTTCCAGAACAGGATTCTACATCAACGGGCTACTGATGCCATCTTGGTTTGGGAAGGTACCTAAAGGAATCAAGGAACAGTCTCCATGATGCCTTGGGGAGATATATCTGAGCTCCTTCCCAGGAATTCTGGGAAGAAGTCAGCATCCCAAGCCAAAGAATCCCTCATCATATTACTGATCCTGTTTTTATTAAATTCGGCCATTCTTTCTGTAATGCCAACATAATCTCTCATAATTTTGTGTTACACTTGTTACATGAAATTCTCAAATTTACGATAACAAGCACCTCACATTGATGACAACGACCAGAACGTGAAAGGTTGATGTTTTCACCACTTGTTTATATGCGGTCCATGCACCGCCTGATGGCTGCAGTCTCATCCTGTGGTATCGTGCGTGGTGCATGCTTTCCTTACCTTCACAGCAACAGCACTGCTTGCAAGCCGACACATAAGCCTAAAGGCACTTCCTCACAGTGGCTGGCCTGCCAGTGTGGCCTCTGGCAGGCCACTCCTTGGGGCCACGATGGCGGACTCCATAGATTCCTTCTTCTTCCCAGAATTCCTGGGAAGGAGCTCAGATATATCTCCCCAAGGCATCATGGAGACTGTTCCTTGATTCCTTTAGGTCTCTTCCCAAACCAAGATGGAATCAGTAGCCCATTGATGCAGAATCCTGTTCTGGAAATATTTAAGGGGTGTTTTTCTCCCTTTTTCTTTGCGTTGCAAAACGTCTCGCTCCTGCTGGTATGCTTCTGAGCTCCTGCTGATTCTTCACTCCTGCTGGTGTGATTCTATGTCCCTGTTGATGCCTTCTCTTCAACTAGCTCCTCGCCCCTGACTGGGTTTTCTCCCCTGTTGGTGTCTTCTCTTCCACCTGTGTTCTTCTGGGGGCTCCTGTGTCCAGTTCCTGTCTGCAGGGCTCCATTCTCAGTCTTCATTTTTTGGAACTTTATCATCTTCTCTAGAGGTTTTTTCCCTTCAGGGTTTTTCCTCTTGGGGCTCCTTCTGGAAGGCACTATCTGCTTAGGTGCTAAATGTGTCTGTGGCATCGTGGCTACCAGAAGGGGTCACACATCTCTCTGGCAAGAATGCCACCCATGGTCTCAGATCAGAAGCTCCTTACCTGTGAATTCTGACACTTGTGTATTTTTAGACAATTTAAAGATACACAAAATTGATGGACGGAATGCAGAACAAATCAAAACATTCACCCCCAGTCAAGAGATCTGGGTTAAATCCATCATTCTTTTGCTCACCATGCCACCCCAGTTTACACCTGGCCATATGCAAATCAGTCTTGACCCTGTGCCTCATGGGAACAGTCCAGCCCGAACTGCCAAGGCAGGTCCTCCCTGGCCTGGAAACAAGCATCCTAGGACCGGTTTCAGGGTTTCACCCCTCTTCAGCCAGGATAGCTTGAATCCAGTGGCATGGAGAGCACGGGACCCACGTCTGGGCATACCCTTTGATGCAAGATCATTGGAATCAGAAAAAGCCTGCTGCATATTATACTATTATCTTTGATCCTGCAGCCACTGGACTCCCTCCCTTCCTATTTTTTCTCTCTTGCAGTTGCAGCTCATGTTGTAGAAGTCTCAGAAAAAAATGTGCTTAGGCAACATTATTTGTTGCTACTCCCCACTCTGTTGTTGCTCTCTTTCACATTATAAATATGCAGCACCTCTCCACTGCTAGATTGTCATGATACGAAATTCTAATATGTCTCCTTATGACATTTCCCTGATTCACTATCCTAGTTTGAATCAGCCTCCCTAGTGGTCTCATCCGACGAAGGTGAGCCACATGACTACCCCTTAGTGACCAAACACCTGACTAAACCCTGAGGTGATCTATCAGATGAGCCAATACCTAATAGTGAGCTTATCTACTTTCGTTGTAGATGGCTATTGTCATAGAAATGAGGCGGTGGAACTGGTAGCTGGATATGTTATGAGGATCTTGCATGAGATTGTTGAAGGTCTAAATTTGCTCAATGTTAGATTGTCTCAAGAGGCCAAGCTCACTTTATTAACTACCTCTTGTATCTTGGCTGCAAAAAAGATTGTAACTGTGTTCACAGACTCCAAGTCTGCTTGGATTCCTTACTTCAGCCGGGACTCCTATAAACAATTGATTGAACACCCATAATTTGTTGAATATGCTCGCTCTAGCTAATAGGATTGCTGTTGTTAAAAGTGCTGCTTATCAATGGACCTTAGATGAAGTGTGGCAGGGAAACGCACTTGTAGACCATGCAGCCTGAGATGCTGGTCTGTCTCTTGATGGTGAAGTCACAAAGAGATGTATCTACTGTACCTACTCTCAAAGGTCTGTCTAGAATAGATTGTAGAAGCGGGCATCTAGTGTTGAAAAGAAGGTGTGGCCCAAACAGAATGGTAAAAGAGAGTTCAAGGGACAGCGGTGGGACAGCATCAGGAGAGTGTGCACTCTGAAATTTTACTCCTCAACATAGCACACTTGTGTCATGGCATTGTCCATGTTGGAAGGGATGGTATGATTTGTGCCGCAGCAACCCGTTGGTAACATCATTTTTTACACTCCCTGCCCAACACTATTGCCACTGTGGCATCACTTGTCAAGCTCTCAACATTGGGGTTCCTTTGTCCATCTACAAATGAGCTTTATTCAATTAACTATGGGATCAACTTATATGGTGGTGGAGAGGAAACTCCATCACAACAGCAACGGAGTTCCTTCCCCGCCAACATATTGGTACGTTCGCCTGATTTAAATGCAGGAAGACCATAGTTTGATGGAGGCAAACTTCTCCAACAGCCCGAAAAAGTAAGGGCTGTCAGAGGTTTGGCTATATATCCGCCCACCTAATTTAGGTTGGCGGACATATAGCTGTTCTACAATGGCTGTAACTATCAGGAAGACACCATGAGGCTGCTATGGAAAGAAACAAACTGATGCTATAGACATCATTTAGTTTCTACCTAAAGGATAAAAATGGAGGGGATTGTGAATTCATTTTTGCATTATGATGATGAATATTGCTTTGTATTACACATTAAAGGATGCCATATTGTTTAACCCACAGCCATGTTGGACACCTATGATATACTTAGCCTGCTCAGCCATCCTATTTCTGATGTGTTCAGCCTCTTTTTTAGGTCTGGTGTTAGCCAAGACCTTTTGATTGAAAAAACAATATATGTACAGGATACTTATTTTTAAGGGACTTTCAGTCAGCTTTCTTAATCAATTGGTCTGTTTGTGTATGTCATTCACATTTTGTTCCCGCCCACTACAGCACACAGCATGGGGTGGGGGTCAGCCCACTTTAGCTACTAGATAATTTTACTTTGAGTGATTGCATTGTGCTGTTTCACAAGAATCACACACGCTAGTCCCCATTTTGCCAATGCTTTTGTTTTTAATTTATTTCTTTGATGTTCCTGTTGTGCTTAGACCCTAATGTGACATCCCGATGCTTCATACTAGATGTGTGCGCAGGCCACATTTCACACATTATCAGTTTCTGTCTCTTGCCAATACTGTTGTAAATTGCTTTTGGAGTGCCATTTATCTGACTGCTGGTATTTCACAGCATAATATCTTGTGTCCATTTGAAACTGTTCTGTTAAGTTTTTGAAAGCTTCAATATTATACATGTGAATTCATAAGCAGACAATTGCTCAGAACATGTTTATTCAGGGCTCAATTTCACCAATGGTTCCTTAATATCCTTTACCCAGATTGAAATCTTGCATTTATCCTGTTTAATTTACAGCACTTATAACACTTTTTTAAAATTTCGTTTCTTCTTTATTTCTATCCTTCTTCCTTCTTTTTTTGTTTCTTTGGCTCCTTCTCTCTTGCCTTTGTTTCACTTTCCTTCTTTCTTTCTTCCCTTTCTCTTTCTTTCTTTCTTCCTTTCATTTTTCATTTTTTCCCCTCTGTCATGCTTTCCTTTTCATGTTCATTCTTTCATTTCTTATTACTTTCTTTCTTTCTCTTTCTTTCTTTCCTTCTTTTCTTTCTCTTTTCTTTCTTTCTTGCATTCATTTCTATTTCTAATACTTTCCTTTTTTCTTTCATTCCTTCTTTCTTGATTTCCTATTTTCATACCTTCTTTCTTGATTTCCTATTTTTCATTCCTCCTTTCTTGTTTTGATTTTTTTAATTCGTTCTTGCTTTCTTTCTCTTGCCTTTCTCTGCCCCTCTTTTTTCTTACTTGCTTTCTTTTTTTCCCTTTCTTGCCATCTTTCTTTCTTTCATACTTTTATTCATTCTTTCCTCCTTTCTTGCTTTCATTCTTTCTTTCTTTCCTTCTCTCTTACCTTCTTTGTAGCTTTATTTCATTTTCTCTTTTCTTTTTTCTTTCTTTCTATTTTTCTTTATATCAATATTTTGCTCTTTCTTCCCTTACTTCTTTTATCCCTTCTTTCCTTAATTCTTGCTTTTAGTCCTTCCATATTTCTTACGTTCCCTCTTTTATCCTTCTTTCTTTGTTTCTGTTTCTTTCTTTGTTTCTTTGTTTGTTTCTTTGTTTCTTTCTTTCTTTCCTTTGTTCTTTTTTTCTTGCCCGTTTTCTTAACTTCTTCTTCTTCGCTTTTGACTGACCAGGAGAGCTGCACACGGCCGGGCTTGGCTCCGCTGTGTGTCTGAGGCCGGGCTTGGCTCCGCCGACCTTCGTTGTGGTGTTGGCGGGGCCGGGCTTTGCTCCGCTGGTGGCCTGGCCGGGCTTGGCTCCGCCGGGCCACGTAGACTACAACCCCCAGCAGCCCCTTGCGGCAAGGACGCCGCCGCGCAGGCAAACAGGAAGCGCCTGGGGCACATAAAGGATCCCTTGCAATGGAGAACGGCGGGAGCCGCTTTTGACTGACCAGGAGAGCTGCACACGGCCGGGCTTGGCTCCGCTGTGTGTCTGAGGCCGGGCTTGGCTCCGCCGACCTTCGTTGTGGTGTTGAGAGGGCCGGGCTTTGCTCCGCTGGTGGCCTGGCCGGGCTTGGCTCCGCCGGGCCACGTAGACTACAACCCCCAGCAGCCCCTTGCGGCAAGGACGCCGCCGCGCAGGCAAACAGGAAGCGCCTGGGGCGCATAAAGGATCCCTTGCGATGGAGAACGGCGGGAGCCGCTTTTGACTGACCAGGAGAGCTGCACACGGCCGGGCTTGGCTCCGCTGTGTGTCTGAGGCCGGGCTTGGCTCCGCCGACCTTCGTTGTGGTGTTGAGAGGGCCGGGCTTTGCTCCGCTGGTGGCCTGGCCGGGCTTGGCTCTGCCGGGCCACGTAGACTACAACCCCCAGCAGCCCCTTGCGGCAAGGATGCCGCCGCGCAGGCAAACAGGAAGCGCCTGGGGCGCATAAAGGATCCCTTGCGATGGAGAACGGCGGGAGCCGCTTTTGACTGACTAGGAGAGCTGCACACGGCCGGGCTTGGCTCCGCTGTGTGTCTGAGGCCGGGCATGGCTCCGCCGACCTTCGTTGTGGTGTTGAGAGGGCCGGGCTTTGCTCCGCTGGTGGCCTGGCCGGGCTTGGCTCCGCCGGGCCAAGTAGACTACAACCCCCAGCAGCCCCTTGCGGCAAGGACGCCGCCGCGCAGGCAAACAGGAAGCGCCTGGGGCGCATAAAGGATCCCTTGCGATGGAGAATGGCGGGGGCCGCTTTTGACTGACCAGGAGAGCTGCACACGGCTGGGCTTGGCTCCGCTGTGTGTCTGAGGCCGGGCTTGGCTCCGCCGACCTTCGTTGTGGTGTTGAGAGGGCCGGGCTTTGCTCCGCTGGGGCCTGGCTGGGCTTGGCTCCGCCGGGCCACGTAGACTACAACCCCCAGCAGCCCCTTGCGGCAAGAACGCCGCCGCGCAGGCAAACAGGAAGCGCCTGGGGCGCATAAAGGATCCCTTGCGATGGAGAACGGCGGGAGCCGCTTTTCACTGACCAGGAGAGCTGCACACGGCCGGGCTTGGCTCCGCTGTGTGTCTGAGGCCAGGCTTGGCTCCGCCGACCTTCGTTGTGGTGTTGAGAGGACCGGGCTTTGCTCCGCTGGTGGCCTGGCCGGGCTTGGCTCCGCCGGGCCACGTAGACTACAACCCCCAGCAGCCCCTTGCAGCAAGGACGCTGCCGCGCAGGCAAACAGGAAGCGCCTCGGGTGCATAAAGGATCACTTGCTCCCTCGTCCCGCGGGACGCACGCTGGCACGCCCGGGAGAAGCCCGGGACAAGGGCGGGGCCGTCTATGGCCGTCAGAGGCCATAGGAGGCTGGGCTGGGCCACGGACTTTGGCTCGCATTACTCGGATCCTGGACTTTTAGTAAGACACTACTTTTAATATTGGTTATTGTTTGTTTTATGTTTGTTGGCCCTATTGACATCATAGTTTTCTACAATAACTAGATAAGATACTGTTGTTCAAATTACTCTGTAGTTAGGTCCTATTATGTCCAAGCTTAGGTCTTCAAAACCAGCGGCAATCAATGACACAAGGACAATGGACAACTATCTTGTTAAGGTAGTCAGAAAGATTAATAAGGATAGGAAACTATCACTAAGCAGGGTAAGCCCAGAAATGTCACCTACAAGGCTGAGTACGCCTACCACACCGTCGCCCCACCCAGACAGTGGCTTGGCTAACTCTAATAATGTTGACACAAATAACGATGTATCCATCATAGTGTCAACAGAAGAGCGGGAAATTTTAACTGAATCTATTCCAAGTCAGAGTCCGACACCCTCCCTAAGGCTCTCACCAACTCAATCTCCCGTACGGAGAATGGTGCGTGCATGTAGGAAGGCACCTGTCAAAAGGGTGGTGGGACGGAAGACCAAAAAGGCAGGTACAACATCACTCAGCAGGGGAGACACTCCAGAGTCCATAAACAATGTCGAGGGAAGTACCCTGCATCCAGCCCATATTGAACTCTTGGCAACCATCCATGAGTCCAAATTAGAGGCACTGATTAGACCATTGGTGGCAAAGTTAGAACTAGTTGCTCAAGAGGTCACTAGACTGGAAGGTCTCCTAGATTCCCATATGACCCGGTCTTCCATCCTGACGTGCCCTCAACCTGGCCCATCGGGTCCTATGGGCAACAGTACAGCGGGACCCGTAGCATCTGTATCAGCTAGTACCAGGGTTAGTGGCACAGGGGCTATTGCTCAGGCTCCCTCAGTCGTAAACGCACTGAATACTCCACCTTCTAATCTACCACCAGTGGGAACTGCAATAGCACAAACATCAGTACAACCACAAATAGCACAAAAAGGCAGTCAGAATAACTTAGCAGGGGGAGATATTGCCGGGAGAAGTGGACCTAGGAGGAAAAACTTTGTCAACCTCCCACTGGAGTGTGTCCCATACACTGTGGTACTAACAAATGTCCCAGAGGTTGACTCTTGCCTGACTGATCCTAGGCTAGAAACCCATGCTGCCCTAAAAAATAAAATACTTGCCTGGCTGAATAGGAATTGTGGTTTTCCGCTTGCCTTTTCAAATGATATAATATCCACTCGTAGAGTCAGTTGGATTGGCAACGGAAGAAAAAATACAAGAGGGGATTGCATCATTGTAAATTTTAAACATCCACAACATGTTGCAACAGTCCTCCTTAGAGCCGCCTCTTTACCAACCCTGGAAAATTCTGTATGTGCTAGACCCATTGGCTTCTTCTATAACCACCTGGATAACACTCAATACCGACCGCCTCATCAGCAAAGGTATCCTGTAAATGGGCATGGAAGGGGGATGGCTGGTTGTGTTCCGAATGTACCTCTGAATGTACCTCTGCATCAAAATAGTGGGGACTTATATCGTTATCAGTTAGCTAATAGGCAGTTTGATAATACTCTACCTCTTTACAATCGTTATACTGCTTTATCATCACTGGAGGAAAATGATTGACTGCCCGATGCCTCGGGGAATTCTATCCAGTTATCAGCATCGTCCCTTAAAATTGCTACATGGAACATTGCCGGTAAAAAGAATAAAATTGGGAATGCTGAATGGCTAATGTCATTAAAATCTTTTGATATCATTGCCCTACAAGAGACTTGGGACCATACGAACAGCTTCTCTTTGGATGGCTATAGCCACTTTTGCAACCCAGCTATTAGTAGTGTGGCAGGAAGATCTAAGGGGGGCTTGCTAAGTCTATTTAAACTGGACATAAAAGGCACACTAACTCAGTGTTCTTCGGGTTCTGAAAACTGTTTGATTGTCGAACTTTCTACTCAAGATAAGGCCAAGATTCTTTTTGTTAATTTTTATAATTCACATGCAAATGAGTGTACCAGTCAAAATTTGGAAGTACTGGATACATTTTTGTCAGTCTACAGTGTTAACGTAAATACTTTTGAATTAATATTATTAGGGGATTTCAATATACACCCATGCACCCTACCATGTATTAGCCAGGATGATGAAGGCCCCCCCTCTCCTCATCTGTTCATCTGGAACATACCAGGCGTGGAGAGCATCTTGAAACCTTTCTTGCAAGATGGAACTTATATGAGTCAGGCTGCGGGGATGGAAAAAATAGGTCCCCTACGTTTAAGGGAAAAGATATGGGTACTATTATAGATTATATTTTTGTGTCTTCTTTTTTGTTAAATAATGTGATAGCATACAGATTTAATTTCCTTAAAAACAGTAAAAGTTAGAGGGGGAGTAAACCTCACGGTAAAAGACCAGAACCGTAGGTTGAAATGGACAAAAATAGTCCCTGAAACCTTTCTTCAAGAGGTTTTGTCCAAAGTAGAGGATGAAGTTGCAATATGCTTAGCGAATAGAACACAATGCAAAGAGGTTATAGCGGCATTTGATAATATCTGCATAGAAATTAACCGTAGTCTTCAGAATAAATCCAGGCAGAAGTCGCTAGTGGGCAAAAGATGGTTCGACAAGAAATGCTCAAAAGCGCATGGAGTACTACTAAAAGCCCTGAAAGCAACCCCCAAAATTCGTGCAGATATAGCTAGTGCAAGGATTGCGTCCAATAAGCTATCCTAGAAAGAAGGAGGGACCTGAAAGACAATGCTTTGGCCCAACTTCTTGAACCAGAAACTCTAAAAAATAGTGGCCTATTCTGGAAAATAATAAATCAGCCACTCTTTTCTGATGACCCAAACACCCCCTTAGAGGCAAATATTTCAGATGAGGGCTGGATCAAACATTTTAGACAGATATATACAGAAACTAGCAGTGCTGCCACCTCTGCTGTCATTTCAGAAGTTGAGGTAGTGGAACTCTGTACTGCTGAGGCCGCCGTCACTTTTGTGGCAGCAGAAGTGGAAAGGGCAATAGATCTGACCCTGAAAAACAGAGCACCGGGCCCTGACGGGGTACCAGGGGATGTCTTCAAAAGTGCACCGACATTTTGGTCTAAAGTCTTATGTAATGTTTTTAATGCTCTTACAAATGACAAAATCCCGGACTCCTGGAAAAAATCCATCATTATACCGGTCTTTAAAAAGGGTAACAGGCAAGACCCATCCTGTTACAGACCCATTTCATTGATTGACTCATCAGTGAAAATATTGGGCCGGGTTATTTTATCAAAACTGAATGATTGGTTAACCGAGAAAGGGGTCCTATCAAACGTTCAGTCTGGTTTTAGATCAAAAAGGAGCACAATAGATCAAGGCCTTAATTTGCACTTACTAGTAGAAAAATATACGAGGGCCAAGGAGGGGTCCATGTACTTGGGGTTCATGGACCTCTCGTCAGCTTTTGACCTTGTAAATCGTTTCAAATTATGGAAAATTTTGCTCGATATGGGACTGGACAGGGCCCTTGTTAGTCTTCTAGCAGACTTACATACCGATCTAATAGCTTCGGTTAGAGTTACCTCGGAGGGGCGTTGCACGAGTCATTTTAAATCAGAAAGGGGAGTTAGGCAGGGGTGCATTTTGGCACCCCTCCTATTTACTGTTTATATAAATGCCCTGGAACCTACCCTAAAAGAGGCAACCCTTGACATCCCACGTATAGGAGAACTTGGAATTCCAGTTCTTCTATACGCGGGCGATGCCGTCTTGCTCTCACGTACTGGTGTTGGTCTTCAACGATTATTGGATGCTTTTGAGGACTTTATGGGTTCCTTGGACCTAAAGATTAATGTCAAAAAGTCTCAAATTATGATAGTGGGCAAGGGCAAAAATAACAAGTTCTTAAAAATATTTACTTGTGGGAAACAAGAGCTTTGCAGAGTAGCCACTTTTCCCTACCTGGGGATCACTTTTGATGAGAGAGGCACCTGGGGTCCCCAGATAAAAAATGGAAACATCGCCCTTGCTAGATCATCTGCACTCCAGGGCTTTACAAAAAAATTGGGAGCAAGGCCAATAGTAACTCTGCTAAAAATCTATAAAGCAAAATGTCTTGCTGTTGCTACATATGGAAGTGCTATTTGGGGTAACTGTTCTACGGAAAGTATACAGATCACTGAGAACAAATTTTTAAGATGTGTTCTCTCTGTACCACAGTCCACTTCAACATATATTGTTCACATTGAACTTGGTGTAGGAGATATGTCAGACCTGATCAAGGTGGCCCCTGTTCTGGCTTGGCTAAAGACCTGGTTGAACCAAGAAATCCCCCTTAACCATATCATCCTAAAAGACTGCTTGCAGCTGGATAGAGTAAACAAAATACCGTGGCTAGTTTACATTAAAAACTGTCTTGTTAAGTTAGGGAGACCAGATCTCTTTTTTTCCCCGGCCTCGATAACTGCTAAAGACATTGTTCTGATTAAAGGTATAATGGGAGAATTGCTAAGTCTGGAAAGGGAACAAGTAGAACTTGAGAAACCAATGGTGCGGACTAGCATTATTTTGAGCACTCATGCAGGCCCTGAACTATACTTAACTACTGTAAACCAACTTTATCATCGTTTTCTTTTAACCCGTTTTCGGTTTAATTTGATCCATTTAACCCTTGGACACTTCCCAACCTGGTGTACTCCCGAAAATGCAATGCCGTGTAAGTGCGATAACTTTTCGACCCAGAACACATTGCACTTTTTGATGTTCTGCGATCACTACACGGCACTAAGAAGGAAATATTTGATACCGATACTAAAGGAGGCAGGGTTTATACAGGTTAAGCCAGCACTCCTGATTTTACAGTTATTGCAGACCCCTAGGATTATGTTCCATGTTGCTAGTTTTCTAGTGGGGGCTGTTAGGATCAAGAAAAGGAAGTTGTCCAATAATCCAACTAATATGGTTCTATAATGGTTGAATTTTAATATTGTCCATATGAAATGCTTACTTCATGAAATTAATATGCATAAATGTAACATGCAAGTGATGTGAATAGATTGTTTTATCTAACTGACCTCTTTTTAATACATTTTAATAATTGAGTTTTTAAAAAGAACATACTTTTTTTGTATTCTTTTTGTGTAAATAGATATAGTATGTAAATGTATCATGATTTGACTTTGTATTAATTATGAATTGATGATGGTGTGAAATTGTATTGTTCCTATGTCTTTTTATGATATTAATTTATCGAAAATAAAGTATTTTGACTGACTGACTAACTTCTTTCATGCCTGACTTCTTTCTTTGCGTCTTTCTAGTATTCCTTCTTCCTTGCCTTCCATTTTTTCTTTTTCTCTTGACATTTTGCTTTGTTTCTTTTTTTAATCTACCTTATTCCTTGCTTTCTTTCTTCATTCCTTCTTTTTTTCTGTCATTCTTCCTCAAAGGCAAGAGGCTGGCAGCCTATGTATGACCCAAGGATTGAATTTTTTAGGTCTATAGTAGCCAAGATCTTTTGAATTTACTAAAATTATGTGTATGAGATAGTTACCTTCAGGGATTTTCAGCCACACGTCATCCATTTGTCTGTGGTTGTGATAGTCACATTTTTCTCCAACCCACTCAAGCATGTATCAAGGGGCAAAATGAACACCCCACTTCAGCCACTGGTTAACTTCACTCTGGGTTACGAAAAAGATCAATAAGAGAGTGGGGCCATGTGTGGTGTAGAGGGATCTCAGTTGATTCATTGAGATCCCTCTAGATCATACGGCCCCACTCTCTTTTTGATCTTTTTTGCAATATACCTGGAAGCTGAGTGGGATCACCAAATGCTTCTATTTCCCTCCTTTGATACTTATTTTCACTTTGAGTTACGGCATGCTGCCCCCTTACAAGGAGAACATCCACACACAAATTAGTTCCCTTTAGTGCCAGGGAGTAGTATGACAATGTTTGCAGTTTTTTAAACCAATATTTTTTTGCCTTTGGTCAGTGTTTTATTAGAGTAACAAAACACCTGGCAGCTTCCCAAACAAAAAGGCTTTGCAAAAGCCATGACAAAACAAAACAAGAATTGCCAAAAGGCTGGTGGGCAATGCCCCACCTATTGGCTTTGCCAATGCTCGATAATTTTGGCACCTCCAAGTGAGGATTTTCAAAACGACTAACTTAGGGTCTGGATTTTTATATTATTAGTATATTTTAAGGAAGGTCCTTTTCTTCTTTATCATGAGAAGTATCCATGCACCTGCTAACTCCCAATAACAAAAGTTTCGGATTCACATGTATTCTTTCCATTGCAGCAAATGAGTTAAAAATCTATAAAAGAGGGTCAATTGTAGGAGGGGCTATCACTGCATACTCAATATTCTGGTGAGGTGAACCACCCTGGAAACCTATTTTTACTTGTTTTTGCTCAATAAACTTGTTTTAGACTTGATGTGTGCTTGGAAATTGATCTTTCTTTCACAGATGCTCAGCATTTGTACGAGTTCCATAACTAGATTTTGTAAACGTACATTTTGTTAGCGTAATAAGAGAACCTTTGGGTGCTTCTGCTCCAAGTGTATCATCATGACATCAATCTCAAAAAAGAAGAATATATTTTTTATGCTCCAGTTACACCAGGTCCAGTATATATCCCACCTGGCACGGTGGCACATGAACCACCTTTCTCCTGTCCAGCATCTGGTTAATTTAGCTCTGAACACATCACTCCAAGTAAGGAATTGAGGTGTGCGTATTTAAACAAACCTCTCTCTGATTCCTCAAGCACACCAAACTACAAGAGACTCTTTGCCATGATTAGATGCCTATGTTCAGGTTTCCTACAAGACGTCATCAATGTACTACTCACCCATCTAGTCTTTGCCAAGTGTATATATCTATTGAGCATCCCATCACATGAGTGTGAATCTTTGGAGAATCCAGAATGCAACTGCAAGACAACTTCTTAACCTTACTAGCCAGACTTGCTTCTCACCTGCAGTTAAGCTTTCCTGACCCTCCAGTCACTAGACATATCACTTTCAAAGAAATGTTCACTGCTCACTGTGTCATTAATCCTTCTGGACATTTCTTCCTTCAGCAAAAAAACTATGCAACTGTGCAAGGCCTGGGTAAAACACTTCATAAGGTTCCCCAACATTGCACAAGTGCCTACTTCCCAATTAATAAAACACATTTTACAGAATAAGAGAAAACAAGGCACCTGCAGGATATGAAGTCATCTGATGGCATCAGCTGTAGTAGCTGCCCCATCATTAATACAGAAGTGTGGGAGTCCAGAACAATTGTAGACCATCTTTTCCTTTTTACCTGGTTCTTAGTTCAAGATATGGAACTCACTCCCTGCTAGGATAAGAATAACTTACAACCACCTCAATTCCATAATGAATACCCTGGCTGTCTTCCTGCTCAAATAATTAACTGCTTATGAAAAAGATGGGGATAGACAACTGTATCACATTTTTTTGGCAACACCTCATGCTTATGAACCGCAGAACCACTGCACCATATTAAAGTGTGTCTCAAAACTACATACACCTCACCCAACATCTCCAAAGCATGTTTAATCAACACCACTTCAGTCGTGCACTCCATAAAGAGCGCCCTACACCGTGCTTGCCCATTATGGCATGAAGCACTTTATAAATTATTTATTATTATTATTTAAGGACATCAGTTACTCTAAAGAGTGTCCCGGCACTAAGTAGCAGGTCTGAGCCCTAAATAACACAGGTAGTAAAAGGGGAACTAAAGAGCCAGGTCTTAAGAAGTCTCTTAAATGCCGTCATGTCCCCAGATGCACGGAGCTGAACTGGAAGAGCATTCCACTCGCTAGCGGCCAGATTAGAGGAGCTGCCGCCCCACTCTTTCCATCTGAAGTGAGTGGTTGCTACCAGCCAAGCATTGGATGAAGGAAGAGACCCTGATGGTGCTGGAGCAGAGTTTTCTGTTGAAAATCTATTGGGTTTTTAAAGCTCTGGTTTGTCTATTTGTCGATTAATAAAATATTAATTTTTAACTATTAATTATTTGTTTTGTGTAAATGTTCTGACTAATCAATATAAACTAACAGGAGAAAATTATACGTGGGGATGCTTTTGTGTCGTTTATTAATAATGTGCATGTTTTATTAATAAATGTTGCTGAGTGCTGTTTATTTAAAGCACGAAAAACGCTTTTTAAATGTTATGTACTAATGTTTTTCTTGTGTTGCAAAGGCTAGATAATTACATACACATAAGGGTATTAGTGGGGTTAACACTGTTTAATCACTATGCTGTGGTAACGTTGCTTTGTCTCTTTTAATTAAGATGGTACATTTTGGCCTGGTGGGAAAATGGCTACCGTTTAAAGCCTGTATTCGAGTGAATTTTGTGATGAGAAGTCCTTGCTGAACATGGTCGAGAGTCATCTGACCACAGTCTTCGCCTGGTAGAAAATCTTCCGTGAGGACAGCAGTTCTGGGAGAATTGCCAGCTGCCCTTGGACAAGGATAAAATACAATGAACATTGTCCAGTCTGCGGTGACTTTGCTGAGATATTGAGGAAGAACATTTTAAAAGATACTTTTGCAAACTTGAGTTTATACTTCCGTCTTTTTATTTTTGTGATTTTTCCTGAGCGGAGATTTTCCAAATGTAGCGATGCTACATCCTTTTCTGCTCGCTTTGCTCAGCGGTTCAGCGGATATCGAAAACATTTTATGTTGCCTTCTATTGTTAAACACATTATAAATATTGTTAGCCTAGAGAGGGTTTTTGCCACTTTGCCATTTTTCTTCCCAAACCTGCGTTGGTGAGGACTTATGCTGTGAGGACGGTGACTCGGGAGACTTCTACTGAGAAGACCTGTCCTGACCCATTCTGACATTTAGCTAGAATAGGTAATTATGAGAATAATGATTTACTTTGATTGATTTTCCTTTGACTAATTTTAGATAAAGTACCATAATTTTAAATACAGTGTTGGTGGTTATTTCTTGTCAATTATTGAGTACTCTATTTTGATTATTGTTGATTATTATTAGTTAAATCATGACTCGAGACAGTGTCAATTAGGTCTTATCGACCATGAGTGTAGATGCAGGGTGTTTAGAAGGTTTCTTTCCACAGGTTCAGTGCTAATAGAGTAATCTGAGTGTATGTTAGTGAAATGGGCTCAAGCGTATGATGAGTGTATGTGCGTGTATCTGTGAATTTACTCTATCCGTGGAAGTAGGGAGAATTTGTACACCCCAATCTGCACCAATTTCCTGGTAGCAGAATTTGATGGTTATTGATGATTGTCTTGATCTGATTAGATTGCTTGTACATTGGCTTTGATTTATTGATTATTGATTGATGTTGGTATATGTACTAATACTATATGTTGAAGTCGTCATGTTGAGTTTTATGTAGTGCTTCTGGAATTTGGGAGCTGGTAGCAGTTCCGTAGTAGGGCAGAGGGAAGTATATGCTGCTCTCGGGAAAGACGGGATTGTTGGTCCTGTATGTAGGCAGGAAAAAGAAAACGTGTGACAATTGAAGTTACGCGTCACATTGTCTGTGTTCGGAATTAGTGACATTGTTGTGTGTTACTATTAGAAATATTTCTGGTATAAAAGGAGTGTGTATGGTAGCGAAGGTTATTTATGAAACTCTGGTCTTAAGTCCCAGGGATCCGTAAGGTTCACCGTTAAAGCTTATCGCGGGAGGAGTAATAGGTATTCTCTGAGCTTGTTTGAAGGACTGGGCAGAGGTAAACACTGCTTGGTTGACGTATGTTATAATTCTGTAGTGGGGCAGATTGTTCGCTGTTCTCGGGAAAAGCAGGATTCTGTGTGTATGTACTACATTTTCTTGTATGAATGTGCGTGAATGATCATATATTTAGTTAATTGTAATACTCTTTGGAGCAGTCCTAGAGGAAACAGTTAATGAATGTGTGCTACTGTGTCAACGGGATTCTTGTGGAATAGATTTTCTTTACTATTCTTTGGTTAGCGAAGCAGACAATGGAGATGTTTATATGTTGTAACTAATAGATTTTGTAGAATCTGACACGAAGTCTACTGAGAAGTTTTGTAAAGGAGGGGTAGACGACTGACAGGAGACAGGAGCAAGAGACTGCAGCGACTGCTGACGTCAAACAGACCGCGCTCTGATTGGATATTAGATCAGAACAGTGCTCGCGCTGAGATTGGTGCGTTGGTGTGAGCCGCGCAAGGATTGGAAAGAGTTACTCTGTATTCTAGTGACGTAGACGCTCCAGGATTGGTGCGTTAGTGTGAGTCGTGCTGTTATTGGATAAAACATCGTACTATTGAGTTGTATTACGGAAAGGATTAGAAAAGTTTGGTAAAAGCTAAAATGTATTACCAAGAAGAGAAAAAGAAAAAATCTTTGTTCAGAAAGATTAAAAATTGGTTCGACAAGGATAAAGATGTTAAAACGAGAGAGGGTGAATTGTTACCTCCATCGAAAACGCCTGCATCCTTCATGGCTGCGAGATATGGGTATCATACCTGTATATGGTTGGAGAATTGGGTTAGGTATACAAAGGAAGATGGTGTTCTAGCATTTCCAGAACATGGTTCATTTAATCTGGCCGTGTTGAAAAATTTGCGGGAAAAGATGTTATGTCTTGACCCAAGACCAAGGCCGACACAGTTTGAGGCTTTAGTGGAATGGGAAGAGGAAGTACATGAGCGAGAGAAGCAGAGGTCTGGGGGAAACTATAGGTATATGTTTGGGAGGAGACATGGTCGTGAAACTCATCATGATCGAATGACGAGATGGCGAGATGCTAGTATGTCAGAGGGATTATACCCTATGAGAACAATTGAAGAGAAGGGTACAGAAAGGGTTCCTGAGGCAGAAGTGAGAAGATATGGAGTTAATGAGTATGAGGATGAAGTCTTGAATGACATGATTTACAAAAGACCACCTCCATATAGACAAGAACCAGAAGAGAGCACACCAGTTGTTTCTCCGATAAGAGATACATTGCGTATCATTGAGACAGAAAATGTGACACCTGAATTAAGAAGTGGTAATCTTTTCAGGGAAAGAGAGAATAGAAGCGGTGGCGAAAATACGAGAGAATTAGCCAGAACTACATCGGAGTTGACTGAAAAGATCAAAGAGCTGACAAAGAATCTAGACGCTGTTACAGTGCCCGTAACCATAGGTCCGGTTATGCCTGTTTTTGATAAGCAGAGGACAGGTGAGAATGGTTTGGTGATTCCATATGTTGGGAATAGATTGACAAGTTTGGCTGGTCCTTCAGGAGATTCAGGAAAAAGGACAGAAAAATCCAGACATGAGACATGTAGTGAAGGATTAGAGATACAGTCTAATTCAGGATTGGATGCTGGTGAAGCTAGTTGTTCAGGGATGCCGATTTTAGAACCGCAGAAGAAAGTGGTTCCAGTGAGAAAATCTACTGAAATAACAGCTGAAGATTTGAATGAATGGATGAAAGTTCTTCAAAAGAGGAATAAAGATTCACAGGCAATTGATGTGGCTAGGTTACGTGTAGAATTAGAAGAGCTTGTTGCAGGGACAGTTCCTACAGAAATTCTAAAAAATCATCATGATGGTGAATTGTTATTTATGTGTAAAAACATCACCTGGAGAACTAAAAATACACATGACAGATTAAAAGCAATAGCGAATGAGCAAGGAGTTGATATGGATAAAGTGAAAGTTTTGCAGAAATCTTACAGGATGGATTTCACAGATAAAGATATTGAAAATCTGAATGGTGCTGGTAGAACAGGACAGATTAAAGAGATGATCGCTTTATTGCGAAAATGGGGTGATGTTGAGAAGTGGAAGGATAGGTGGTACAAGAAGAGAGAAGAATCAGGGGATAGGACTTATTCAGCATTTCCTGTGAGAGAAAAAGAGAAAGCATCTGCTGTTGCTTATCCTATGAGAGAAATACCTGGAGGAGGATATGTACATGTTCCATGGACCAGACAGGATATTTTATCATTTACGAATGATTTCCCTCGACTGAGAGAAAAGCCCGTCGAGTGGTATAGGCAGGTAGACAGATTTGTGAAATTGTCAAAAGTGCTGTGGATTGACCTGAATAGTCTGTTTGATATAATTGTTCCAGCAGACTTGTGGGCTGAGTGTAAAATAGTTGTAAGTTGGCCTACTGAGGAATATCCAAGAGATCAGAGAACAGGAGCACCAGATCCAGAGGTAATGAGAAAGTATGAGCAGGTGATCGTATACCTGAAAAATAAAGTACCTCCAAAAGAGACAGACTGGGTTAAAATAGATCGAACACATCAGGAAGCAAAAGAATCGGTTCATGCTTTTTATGAGAGGCTGATACTGGCTTTTAAACAATTCAGTGGGGATGAACACCTGGGTTACAAGGATTTGAGTCATTTTGTATACAGATTTGTATATGGCCTGAGACCTGAGATTAGTGAGAGAATTCGTGAGCATACTGTGGATTGGCAGAGTAAGAAAATAGATGAGATTTTGAGACATGCAAAATACTTCAGTGATGAAATTGAAGCAAAACAGAGAAAGCTGAAAGAGAAAGCAATGTGGGCACAAGTGAAAGTTGCGGAAAGACAGGAAGCACAATTAGTGGAACAGGCGAATAATGCAGGAAATAATCCAGGGAATAGACCTAGATATGCAGGGAAAGGAAAGGGGAATCTTGAGGAAGCCAAAAAGAAGTTCCCGTGTCACAACTGTGGCCAACTGGGACATTGGAGATCTGAGTGTACCAATCCACCATTAGCGAATAATGAGAATAAAAACTTAAATCAACAGGTGCAGAACGAAGGGAATAATCGACAGCAGCAACAATCTTCTGTTGTGAAACAGCAGAGTCAAGAGCCAAAACCGCCCTTGCCGCAGAATAGAGGATCACAAAAGTATAATCCGGATTCGGGTTTCTACAATGATGAGCAGGTAAACAAACCAAGGCGTTCTAACCAGGTACAGAAGTACTTGTTAAAGAATGAAGGGAGTGAGTCTGAAGGTGATTATTGACGGTGCCGAAGAGAGGAGGAAGAGTGCATACTTGGTGCAACTCTAGAAATAGACCAGGCAGGACCATTTGTGGATGGAAAAATAAATGAAGAAGGTGTTACTTTTTTAGTAGACACAGGTGCAACAAGATCAACTGTCAGGTCAACAGATATTAGAAATCTTCCTCTCTCGGATGAAGCAATCCAAGTAGTTGGTGTAGCCAATACACAAATCAAGACACGTCTTACTGAACCAGTAAGAGTACAAATAGGGAAATTTTCAGACATGCACAGATTTATTGTCTGTGACACTAGTCCAGTGAACCTGTTAGGTAGGGATCTACTTTGTAAGATGAATTGTACAATTTTTTGTACACCGGATGGAATAGCTTTTGAAACACCAGATGAGGATGTTTTGTACCGAATGACTCTAGAAAATAGAGAGAGTGAGTTAATTGGTGCATATGCTGTGTTTGATCCGGAGGATTTGCCTCAAGAGCTGAGAGATACAGTGAAAAGGACAGTTTGGGAATTTACTGGAGAAGATGTGGGATTGATGAATAATGTAGATCCTGTGAAAATTGCAGTGAAAGAGGGAATTACTTATCCTAACATTCCTCAGTACAAAATGACACCAGAAATAATTGAAGGAATAACTCCTATAATTGAGAAAATGATTCAGCAAGGAGTTTTGAGAGAACTATTGAGTAGCCCGTGTAACTCACCGATAATGGGGCTAAAGAAACCTAATGGGAAGTTCAGGATTGTACAGGATTTGAGAAAAGTTAATCAAATTGTGGTGGCATGTTGTCCTATTGTGCCAAATCCGTCAGTGATTTTGTATCAGATTCCACATGATGCTGAGTGGTACACAGTGATTGATTTGTGTCATGCTTTCTTTTCAATTCCATTACATCATGACAGCCAACCGATTTTTGCATTTAGGTTTGGCCAGCGTATTTTAGCATGGTGTCGTATCCCACAGGGGTATACGGAGAGTCCTTCGATAGTCAATCAGTTATTGAAAAAATCATTGGAGAGTTTGATTATGCCTGAAAATTCAGTACTAGTGCAGTATATTGATGACCTACTTGTGGCATCAAAGACAAGTGAAGCTTGTGAAGTGTATACCATAGCTTTACTGAATCATCTGGCAGATGGAGGGTTAAAGGTATCTCCAGCTAAATTGCAATTTTGCAAGAAAGAGGTGCATTATCTTGGACACAATATTGAAAAAGGTCTGAGAAAAATGACTGATGACAGGATCAAAATTATCAGAGAAATGAAAGCCCCAAAGACCCAGAGAGAAGTGAGAATGTTCTTGGGAATGGTGGGTTATTGTCGTCAGTGGATAATTAATTTCTCTTTGATAGCAAAGCCACTGATTAAGCTGACAAAAAGTGAGATGACAGATCCATTGGAACTAGATGGAGAACAAATGGCAGCATTTGAGGAGCTGAAGAGCAGAATGTGTGAAGCCCCTGCTTTGGGTATGCCAGACTATGAGAAAGAGTTTGAATTGTACTGCAGTGAGAGAAATGGATGTGCACTTTCAGTGTTAATTCAGAAGCATGGATTACTGAGAAGGCCTATTGCGTACTTCTCATCGACACTTGACCCTGTAGCTGTGGGTTTACCAGGTTGTCTGAAATCTGTGGCTGCAACATGCAGAAGTCTGGAACAGAGTGAGGGAATTATAATGGGATATCCTGTAAGGGTATTCGTACCTCATAATGTGGCAATTCTTTTGACAAGAAGCAGAACTCAGTGCATGTCACATAGTCGGCTGACTAAATATGAGAAAGTCATTCTGGGAGCATCAAATGTGACTCTGGAGAGATGTGTGAATGTGAATCCAGCGACATTGTTACCGGATATTGAAAATGTGGGTGTGAAGACAGAAGATGATCACAATTGTTTGGATGTGTTGGAGTACTGTACAAAACCGAGACCAGACATAAGGGATCTTCCCTTACTTGAGAGTGATCATGTGCTGTTTGTAGATGGATCATGCCTGAGGAATGATGATGGTGTGCTGAGTGCAGCATATGCAGTGTGCAAAGTTTCGGAAGTAATGGAAGCATCACCATTGAAAGGAGTGAAATCTGCACAAGTTGCTGAATTGGTGGCATTGACGAAAGCTTGTGAGATTGGGAAAGATCTGAGAGTGACTGTGATGACTGATAGTCAGTATGGATTTGGAGTTGTGCATGATTTTGGCCAACTTTGGCTACAGAGAGGTTTCTTGACGTCGAGTGGGACTCCAATAAAGAATGCTGAAGTGATTGGGAAATTGCTTGAGGCGATACAGCTGCCTAAAGAATTAGCAGTTGTGAAATGTGCTGCTCATGGACAAGGAGATGATTTTGTGACAGTTGGAAATAGATTTGCCAACGACATTGCACAATATTGTGCTAAGAACAATCACTCAATTAATAGGGAACGAGAAGGTGAAATGTCTTTTTGTTCTGTGATGTTTACTAATGTCCTAGAAACGTGGGATGAAGTGAAACAGTTGCAGGATGAGGCAGGAAAGGAAGAAAAGAAAGACTGGATCAAGGCAGGGTGTGCCCCAAGAGAAACAAACCATGTTTGGGTCTATAGAGATGGCAGACCAGTCATGCCAAATTCCATGCTGTCGACAATGGCAAGGATGTATCATGGCCAGGGA
Source organism: Triturus cristatus (assembly GCF_964204655.1). NCBI lineage: Eukaryota > Metazoa > Chordata > Amphibia > Caudata > Salamandridae > Triturus > Triturus cristatus. The sequence continues at coordinate 1,655,121,550 of NC_140590.1, read as the reverse complement.
CATTTGGGAAGGGATGCGATGATCAGGTCTTTTAAACAAACTTGGTACAATGCAAAGTTCAGGACAATTGCAGAGAGCATCTGTCAAAGATGTTTGATTTGCCAGCAATTTAACACTGGGAAAAAGACAGTGGTGAGTCTGGGAACAATAGGTAGAGAAGGTGGTCCTTTCACGAGAATGCAGGTAGATTTCATTGAAATGCCTCAAGTGAACAGACTGAGGTATGTTCTAGTGGTAGTCTGTTTGTTTTCAAGATGGGTGGAGGCCTATCCGACTAGGAGAAATGATGGAATAACAGTGGCAAAGTTACTGTTAAGAGAGTTGATTCCTAGGTACGGGTTTCCAGTAACGATTGAGTCTGATAGAGGTGGACACTTCTATAATGAGCTCATGAGTTTGATTTGTGAAGCATTGGGCATACAGCAAAAGCTACATTGTGCATACAGGCCAGAGGCTTCTGGTGTGGTTGAGCAGATTAATGGCACAATAAAGAACAGGATTGGTAAGATGTGTTTAGCCACTGGAATGAAATGGCCTGATGTCTTGCCTCTAGTGTTAATGACTATTAGATCTACTCCAGATAGAACTACTGGTTTAAGTCCGCACGAAATCTTGATGGGACGCGCAATGCGACATGCATATGTGCCTGTCAATAAGTTGATGACAATAACTGATGACATGATTTTGGATTACTGTAAAGGCCTGGCTGACGCAGTTCATTCTGTGTTTCACCAGATTGGAGAAGAAGCTACAACACTTGAGAAGAAGCAAGCTCATGATCTGAGTCCAGGAGACTGGGTGAGGATTAAAGTACACAGAAGAAGAAATTGCTTGGTTCCAAGGTGGGGAAGACCAAGACAAGTTATTTTGACTACGACAACTGCAGTGAAGTGTGCTGGTGTGAAAAACTGGGTACATGCAAGTCATACTCTGAGAGTTCCAAACCCAAAGGATGGGACTGGTAAGGAGTATTTTGAAGAATCAGATTCCAGTGATGATGAAGACCCAGAACCAGTGAGAAAAAATCAAAGTTCAGGAAAAGAAGCCGAAAAGACTTCAAGAGAACCATTGAGAGTCTCAGAAGGGGGATCAGATTCTGTAAGAGAGCCTGAAGTTCCAAAAAGCAGTGGAGGAAAAAGAAAAGAAAAGAGCAGTTCCACAGAAATTACTCCTGAATCAGAAGAGGAGGAGATTGAAGAACCACTTGAGATTATACCTGAAGAAGTAGGGTCAGAAGAAGATAGAGAGGGACAGATTGCGGAAGACCCCCGAGGAGGTGTAGGGAACATTCCTGATAAGCTAGGTGAAGGGACAAGTAGACAGAAAGAAGATTGCGTGTCGGAGACCCGAGGAGGGAAAGAAGTAGGGAAGTCTCAAACAGTGGTGAAAAAGACTGTGGAGCGAAAGAAAACTGCTGAAGAACAAGAGGCATTTGAAACAGAATCGGATGAGAGTGAGAATGAAAAATCAGAAGGTCGAGTTCTGAGGAAAAGAACTTGGATTGGAGAGAGAAATAATACAGAAACAAGACCGAAAAAGGTTGTAAGAGGAGATTTTTGGCCTAACAACAGACTAAAGAGGCTGAGATACAGACTGATAAGAGCAAATACATCGAAAGCTGAACAAGTGAATGAGGTGTCGAGTCAAAATGAAGTAAAAAGGAAGGAGCAAAAGGAGTCAAGAGAACCTGAGGAGATAAAGAGAATTAGAAAACCCAACCAAAAGTACAGATCACCGGAATGGTCTTATGTGGCACTGTCTGAAGGAGGAGAAGAAGAAGAAACAGTGAATCGAGACAATCCGGAGGGGATCTTGAGAAAAGTGGTTGAGGAAAAGGACAAATCTGTTGGAATCTTAAAAGTTATTCTGACTGACATTGGAGAAGAGTCGGATGCACAGGATGTTGTTGATGATCTGATACAATTTGATGTTGCTGAAGAAGAAGGAGTGAAAAGTGATGAATATCCAAATTGAGTGAACTGAAGAAATCACTTGGAGAAAAAGTGAAAAGGAGAAAGTCTGAAATTCAGCTGTTTGATGTAATCCAGAATAAAGAGTAATACAGTAGTGGAGTAGTAGAGGCTAAGTCAAAAGACAAGGTCAAAGTAGTAAAATGGCTAACATAGAGAATAATCAAAGTAGATGTGCCTTCTTGAAAAGATGGTGTAGAATGTGCTGTTGCTGTACTGCATTATTAATGCTATTATGGGGTGTTTTAGCTTTATTAGTTACATTTAGAGTTACAATAGGTACATTTGAAATACATACTGAGAATGAGACTAATGTAGAGAAAAGTTCACAAAAAGTAGTTCCAACTAGAATTAGTAATACTTACATGCATAAATATAGGTCAATTAATGATTTTTCTAGTAATGTTTTTTCAAAATTGTTGTATGAATATGTGAAGACAATGGAAGTGAGGGATTGCTATGTTTGTATGCAATTACCTGCATCCGTTTCAGAGGGTGTTACTTATCACCATTTACCAGCTACGTATGGAATTTCTTGTAGTGTGTTGAGTAGTGTTTTTTATTTGCTAGGGAAAATAGATTATAAGATGTCTAACAAAGATAGTATTTTTGGGCAATTGCCTATGAATGAGAAGTTGAATCCAGCTAAAGAAGCTAACATTTTTGGTGAGATTTTTATTGAGAAAGAAGAATTAACATTAGATTACATTTTTAAGAATAATTTAACTTGCAGTTTGAAAGAAGAGGAGAAAGCTTTCCTAAACATGGTGGAGGAAAGGAGATTGAGCATGCATGAAAAGGCAGGGAAATACAAAATGAGTGAGACAATTTGGGACATTGAGATGGGGAAAGAATTGAGAAATGGAGCTAGTCCAACTTTAGCTTTAGATGCACCACAGAAGGGTAAGCTGTGCATTACAAGAAGGAAATCCCAATATGATACATACTTTGTTGGGACTAGTGAGTGTCATGATACATACTTCATTGCAACAGGATGGGGTTTTAGAGGAGGAGAGGATCCAGTTTTCCCAGGAGTGTATTATGTTTGTGGGAACAAGGCTTATTACAAGTTGCCTGACCATTGGTATGGCACGTGTTATGTGGGCCTGGTTTTTCCAAAGATTTTTCATGTAGATAGAATAGAAGATGTAGAACATATTAATTTACTAACACATTTTAAGAGAGAAACTTGGTCAGAAATAGTGTGTGACATTTTTGGAGCTTTAATTCCAGCAGTGGGAATTTCTTTGAATGCATATAAAATTCGGAAACTGTCAACAGTGGTGGATCGTTTATCGACAAATACCGCTGGAGGGTTTGTTTTGGTGAATACGGAATTGATTGCCGTACGTGCCATGTCTATGCAAAATCGACTTGCCCTTGATATTTTATTGGCCAAGGAGGGTGGAGTTTGTGTAATATTGAAAGTTCAACATTGTTGCACTTACATTCCAGATGAAAGCAAAGACCTGAAGGTCTATATCAAAAATATTACTGATTTGCATGAAGAATTAGTACCACTGAAAGCTGAGAGTATTTGGACTAAAATAGCTAATAAAGTAGTTGCTGTTAAGAATTTTATTGCAAAAATAGGTAGTACTATTATAGGTAAGATATTGTTTCCTTTGACTTGTATAATTGTTGCTTTATTGATACTAAGATTAGTGTGTTTGTGTTGTAAAAACAGGGGAGGGAAAAAGAAATTGATTAAAAGAAACATTGAAAGGAGAAATAAAAGAAAAAGAGATCCACAAGAAATAGAATTAGAAGAATTGAGGGAGAGTGTTTATTTGGAGACAAAGAGGGATGATGAAAGGGAGTCTGGTGTCTAGTGTTGTGTATAAGAAAAAGACATTTCCAGTTTCTCCTAAAAATTGGGATTTAAATTTTACTAATTTTTTTTTTTGGGTGTTTATTTGGTGATAATATCACCAAAGGGGGGATTGCTGGAGCAGAGTTTTCTGTTGAAAATCTATTGGGTTTTTAAAGCTCTGGTTTGTCTATTTGTCGATTAATAAAATATTAATTTTTAACTATTAATTATTTGTTTTGTGTAAATGTTCTGACTAATCAATATAAACTAACAGGAGAAAATTATACGTGGGGATGCTTTTGTGTCGTTTATTAATAATGTGCATGTTTTATTAATAAATGTTGCTGAGTGCTGTTTATTTAAAGCACGAAAAACGCTTTTTAAATGTTATGTACTAATGTTTTTCTTGTGTTGCAAAGGCTAGATAATTACATACACATAAGGGTATTAGTGAGGTTAACACTGTTTAATCACTATGCTGTGGTAACGTTGTTTTGTCTCTTTTAATTAAGATGGTACATTTTGGCCTGGTGGGAAAATGGCTACCGTTTAAAGCCTGTATTCGAGTGAATTTTGTGATGAGAAGGCCTTGCTGAACATGGTCGAGAGTCATCTGACCACAGTCTTCGCCTGGTAGAAAATCTTCCGTGAGGACAGCAGTTCTGGGAGAATTGCCAGCTGCCCTTGGACAAGGATAAAATACAATGAACATTGTCCAGTCTGCGGTGACTTTGCTGAGATATTGAGGAAGAACATTTTAAAAGATACTTTTGCAAACTTGAGTTTATACTTCCGTCTTTTTATTTTTGTGATTTTTCCTGAGCGGAGATTTTCCAAATGTAGCGATGCTACATCCTTTTCTGCTCGCTTTGCTCAGCGGTTCAGCGGATATCGAAAACATTTTATGTTGCCTTCTATTGTTAAACACATTATAAATATTGTTAGCCTAGAGAGGGTTTTTGCCACTTTGCCATTTTTCTTCCCAAACCTGCGTTGGTGAGGACTTATGCTGTGAGGACGGTGACTCGGGAGACTTCTACTGAGAAGACCTGTCCTGACCCATTCTGACATTTAGCTAGAATAGGTAATTATGAGAATAATGATTTACTTTGATTGATTTTCCTTTGACTAATTTTAGATAAAGTACCATAATTTTAAATACAGTGTTGGTGGTTATTTCTTGTCAATTATTGAGTACTCTATTTTGATTATTGTTGATTATTATTAGTTAAATCATGACTCGAGACAGTGTCAATTAGGTCTTATCGACCATGAGTGTAGATGCAGGGTGTTTAGAAGGTTTCTTTCCACAGGTTCAGTGCTAATAGAGTAATCTGAGTGTATGTTAGTGAAATGGGCCCAAGCGTATGATGAGTGTATGTGCGTGTATCTGTGAATTTACTCTATCCGTGGAAGTAGGGAGAATTTGTACACCCCAATCTGCACCAATGGTTGGTAAGGTGTAAATCTACTAGACAGATACTGAGGGCCTTTCAGATAGAAGGCTCTGTGTGCCAGGACCAAACCTTTAAATCTCACACATTCTTTTGTCTACAACCAGCGAAGTTCCTTAAGGCCTGGTTGAATATGGGCTTTCCTGGGAAGTCGTGATAATAGCCTGACGGCAGCATTCTGCACCAGCTGTAGTCTCTTGGGGGGGTAGGCCAGCAGACCCCAGTACAGAGTTGGCATAATCTAGCCGGGTGTAATCGAGGCCTGGATCACCGTCTTCTGCTACCGGAGGAGGTAGAGAAACTTTTCCAGCATTTTTAAATGCTACAATACGATACGATGAAGCCATGATAGGCAGGTATTGTTCGCAATTACCTACTTACCACACTGCAGTACAAAATTATTGCCACATATTGAGTTGACAATGATTGCCTGTCGGTATCATTATCCAGGGCCGGACTGGAACCCAAAGCAGCCCTGGCGAAAGTGCTCCAATCAGCCCGGCTCCCTTCGTCTCCTCGCACAGTCTCTCTCTTTCCATCCACCCATTCTCACTCTCCCCTTCTCTCTCTTCTCCCTCTCCGATCGTGTTCTCTCTACCTTCCCCATCTCTTGATCTCTCTCCTGAAGCCCACTCATGCCCCCTGCAATTAACCTTGAGGAGCTGCGTAAAGTGACAGATGCACCATAGTGCCCCCTGCCCTAAAGAGGCTCCAGCCCGCAGGGGAAATTCCCGGTGGAATAAAAGGCCTGTCCGGCCTTGGCGTGATCGGGTCTTGAGGGGCACCCATTTATGGAGGGGCATCATTGCAAGAGCCCAAAAGACACCACATTATAAAGGAAGAACTGTGATACCTTTGAGGCGGTAGACATCCCTGGATGCCCACAGTGCTCCCGCGTGGCACGGTGCCACCTCGCAGCTCTGATGAGCACACAGAATTAGAGGCTCTGATGAGAGCAGCGGCTGCGGGAGCCAACCCTCATTAACTTCCCGCGGGGGTTCGTGATGTTTTCTCAGTATTGTGTCAGAATGTAATTTCTTCCTCAAACTGCGCCTCTTCCAAACACCCCCCCTCGCAGACAGAGACATCAGCCAGGCCTAATTGAAATAAATAATGTCTCCTCTCGTCTGAAACGAGGTTCGCTGTTGTTTTGGATGCAAACCCTTGCAGCGCCGCAGAGGCCGCCGAGGCTGCAGCAGCTGGACCTGTCCCTGTGGGTTTGTCATCCTTGGATGTGATGTCTGGACTCCTGCACCAGGCGCGTGTTAGTTTCTCCGGATTAAATGCTTCCTAATATGCTGCTGAAGAAACATGGCTGCCTGAGGAGCTGGACGGGTGGATTTGTGAAGCACCAGCAATAAACACACCGAGCTCTGGCTTAACTTGTGTTGTAAATAAAGATGGATACTCTGAGTTATACGTTATTGGTTTATTTGGCTTAGTTGCAGGTTACAAGTAACTTCCCACCAGGAGGCTGCTCCGCCCACTCTCATCAACTGACTCCCTCCAAGCACAAACACTCACCCGCATTCCAATGACCTCACACGCTGGCTGAGCAGCGGGGAACATAGACCTAGGATGCATAGTAACCAAGATAAGTCAATTTGTAAAAAAAAAGTTAAATAAAAAAAAGAGTAGGAGCCTAAAGTTTTTCTCAGGAGTCTGCCGCCAGCACTGCCGAATGCCGGGCTGCAAAGTTCCAAGGCTGCCTGGTCCCTTCATGTCACTTTCCTCCACTTCCTACCTCTTTAGTTTACTCTTGCGGGATCTCCTTCATGCCTTTGTCACAGTTTTCCTACCTTTCTTGTCCTCCATTCTTCGTTTTGTGCTTTCTCTCTTTTTCTCTGGGACAAAGAGTGCACTGGCGAGCACAGTCACAAACGAAGCACTCTTTGAGTGGTCCTGCATCTCCAGTGACAGCAAAATATCTCCACGCTGCGTGATGATGGAAGAAAAACAGGTAATGCATTCTCGGGACGACTTTTGGTTCTTAGATGGAAGGCCATGTAGGGTGACTGTGGTTGGTTACTTCAAGCATTCCATTTGCTTATCAACCACTGGTTCTCCTTATCATAGCCTGTTTCCTCCTTCCAGCTCCTATCTTACATACTGGTGAAACTTCCTAAACCTACCAATCCTTCTCCATATCCTTGACCTGCTAATACTCCTTTCCCATCCTGAACCCGGTATTCTAATAGAATATTGTCTCAATATTAATGGGGGCCAAGTATCAAGGATCCAAAAATCGGCAAGGTCTGTATATAACGGTAAGTATAGGTTTACTTTACTTAACTCCGATTATATGTACCTTGACGATATATATGTCAGAGTATAAAAATTTGGAGTTGACATAGTAAATCTATATTTATATGATATTACCTTCTCGATAATTTGGTCCTCAATATTTTGCTCACGATATTCTGGTAGCACAATGTTATTGAAACATTATTGTCACACACAAGTTGTAATCCAAATGCAATGAGAGTTAAGGATGCTACACCTTTAAACTCACAATTACCTTCCAGTGACTTCTATTCTGGTTTCCCTAAATCCTGGAATGTTAGCGGAGGACTTATGCTTCCGCTGTGTCCCTACGGGGCTCCTAGGATAACTCGCAAACCACACTCATTCCCTGTTAATTAGGGCATCACCAGAGCAGATACTTCACCATCCTATAATCATCATACAGGACAGACAGCTTAATCCAGGCTTCCCTGGGATCACCATGTGCTAGAGTCATCTAAAGGCTTCTATCTTGAACTATACTATCTCACCCTATAATTCCTCTATGTCTAACAGATATAAGGGAGTGGACAACCAGCAATCCTACCTCCCTTTCCCCCCAACTCATCTTCCAAAGCTTGCTTTTGAAGGTAGATTTGCCTATTAGGGACAGGTGCCAGGAAGAGCCCTGAAGTCTTCTTAGGAAGAGTGCTTCGAACACACTGACAATAGGGCAGATACTACACTGATACTAGGATAGAGTTGACACGTCCCACACACAGCTCCAATATTGAGAGAGAGAAAGTATGTGTATCTTGCACTTGAAATACCCCAACTCTGGGTCAGAAACTATACTGACATTGAAAAGAATTATAAAAACACTTTACAAACTGGTACTGAGAAATGTGGACATGCACATAAGAACCAAAACACATAACACACTGATCACACTAACACAGATGTGGTGGCAAGGGGGCACCCATCAGGGTTATCCTTTGTCTCTCTTGATTTTTGTCAATATGGTGGAGCTCCTAGCCTGTAGACTCAGGCAGGCCCTCCATGGTTGGGGTATTTGGGTTGGCAAATCGGAAGATATAGTGTCTGTCTATGCTGATGATGTCATGGTTTACTTGAGACAACCTGATATATCAGGCCCAATATTGCTAAACATCGGGAGAGATTTTTCGGAGTATTCAACACTATGGGTTAACAGTGCTAAGTCAACACTTTTCCCAATTGAGTCTATTGCAGATGGTCCCCATGGATCGGCTCCCTCTGGTGGGACTACCCTGAAGAATGGATCATGTTAAATATCTGGACATGCAAATCGCGCATGGGGAACAGCAATTATTTGACCTCGATACAGGTTGGGTGCTTCGTGGTCTCCAACCATCGATCTCTTTCTGGAATACTTTAAAGCACCGTCGATCTCTTTCTGGAATACTTTAAAGCACCGTCGATCTCTTTCTGGAATACTTAAAAGCTGCCCCTGATAGGAAAAATTGCTCTGATCAACATGGTGGTCGTTTGTGCGTCTTCCAGGGGGCCATGTCTGAAATTCCCAGAGATGTGTTTCCGAAATTGGACTTTTTGATGCTGGAGCTCCTTTGGGCTGGTAAGCGGGGCAGAGTAGCCTTCACTACACTCCAAGAGAATGAGATCAGGGGTGGATGGAGGTCCCAGACCTAGAACTTTACTATCTGGCGGCTCAGTTCCAGCACGCAGTGCATTGGTTGGAGGGTGAGCCGAATTGTGAGAGATCCCTCTTGGAGGGCACGCATGATGGTCATCAACTTGGAGCGCTATTACTGTGCATCCGGGATATCCCAGATTCTCTCCCTCACCTGATTCGACTCATGGGTAGGCTTTGGGACAGAACTGTAAAACAAATAATCCAGTGCAAGCCGTACGCCTCTGACCGAAATATCTGGATTTTGCACCCCTTTGCCCAAATAGCTGACATCATGGCAGTTGACAAATGGCAGTCAGGACGCTTCTTAATGTCGTCAGACCTCTATCCTGAGGGCCGTTTCATCACTATGCACGGGGGTGGCAGAATCCTTTCCTATGGGGGCAATCATTTGGTATGGGGAAATCCTTTGGTATGGGGGCAATCCTTTCAATATGCTGAAATTGTAGCCACAGCACACAAGCCATGGGTGTCCTTTTCTGATGCTACACATACACTTGCTACTTGACTGTCTATGGCAGGGGTCGCCGACTCATCACACTCATATATAGGGAGCTACGCACCGACGGGAGGTTACAATGGCTTCGTGTGGAGGAGGCTTGGCAGGCAGCCAGTGAGGATCCAATAACACTTAAGGACTGGTCAACAATTCGTGCGGGGATCCGTGAGGTATTGATCTGTGCGAGGTTCAAGCAAATTCAGTATAATATTGTACACATGGTGTTTATGTCCCCTAAGAGACTGCACTACATATACCGAGATATGGGGCAATGCTGTCCTTGCTGCGGTACGAGGGCAGCAGACTTTTCACACATGGTATGACAATGCACTGCTCTTCTTCCTCTCTGGACGGAATATCTGTCCTGTATTAAAAATATTACTGACTGGGACATCCCCAAATGGATTCTTAGCTGTTCGCTATGGTGATTCCCCGATAATCCTAAACAAGCATTTGCAATGCAATACGTCTCGCATTTATAAGAGTTTGAGCTATTGGCATTGTAAAATTACAATGCCTTTTATTTATGTTTTGGTTTTAAAACAAATAAAAGGCATTGTCATTTACAATGTCAGTAGCATAAACTCGCATAAAAGCAGTGTGTGGAGTGCAGCAGTGTGCCGTGTGCAGCAGTATGCGGCGTGCAGCAGTGTGAGGCGTGCAGCAGTGTGTGGCATGCAGCAGTGTGCGGCGTGCAGCAGTGTGCGGCGTGCAGCAGTGTTTCGTGTAGCAGTGTGAGGCATGCAGCACTGTGACATGCAGCGGCGTGCAGCAGTGTGCGGCGTGCAGCAGTGTTTCGTGTAGCAGTGTGAGGCGTGCAGCACTGTGGCGTGCAGCGGCATGCAGCAGTGTGCGGCGTGCAGCAGTGTGCTGCGTGCAGCAGTGTGCTGCATGCAGCATGCAGCAGTGAGTAATGCAGCAGTGTGCAGCAGTGTGTGGCGTGCAGCAGTGTGCCGGTTGCATCAGCGTGTACCGTGCAGCAGTGTGTGGCGTGCAGCAATGTTTCGTGTAGCAGTGTGTGGAGTGCAGCAGTGTGTGGCGTTCAGCAGTGTGCGGCGTGCAGCAGTGTGCGGCGTGCAGCAGTGTGTGGCAGTGTGTGGCGTGCAGCAGTGTGAGGTGTGCAGCAGTGTGTGGCGTGCAGCGGCATGCAGCAGTGTGTGGCGTGCAGCAGTGTGAGGCGTGCAGCAGTGTGAGGTGTGCAGCAGCGTGAGGCGTGCAGCAGTGTGTGGCGTGCAGCAGTGTGAGGCGTGCAGCAGAGACACTTGGAGGGTGAGGACAGACACGTGGAGGGTGAGGAGAGACGTGTGGAGGGTGAGGAGAGACGTGTGGAGGGTGAGGAGAGACACGTGGAGGGTGAGGAGAGACACGTGTAGGGTGAGGAGAGACACGTGTGGAGGGTGAGGAGAGACACGTGTGGAGGGTGAGGAGAGACATGTGGAGCGTGAGGAGGAGACACCTGTGGAGGGTGAGGAGGAGACACATGTGGAGGGTGAGGAGGAGACACATGTGGAGGGTGAGGAGAGACACGTGTGAAGGGAGAGGAGAGACACGTGTGGAGGGTGAGGAGAGACGTGGAGGGTGAGGAGAGACACGTGTGGAGGGTGAGGAGAGGCACGTGTGGAGGGTGAGGAGAGACACGTTTGGAGGGTGAGGAGAGACGTGTGGAGGGTGAGGAGAGACGTGTGGAGGGTGAGGAGAGACACGTGGAGGGTGAGGAGAGACATGGAGGGTGAGGAGAGACATGGAGGGTGAGGAGAGACATGGAGGGTGAGGAGAGACACGTGGAGTGTGAGGAGAGACACGTGGAGGGTGAGGAGAGACGTGAAGGATGAGGAGAGACGTGGAGGGTGAGGAGAGACCCGGAGGGTGAGGAGAGACACGTGTGGAGGGTGAGGTGGAGGGTGAGGAGAGAGACGTGTGGAGTGTGAGAAGAGACGTGTGGAGGGTGAGGAGAGACGTGTGGAGGGTGAGGAGAGACGTGTGGAGGGTAAGGAGAGACACGTGGAGGGTGAGCAGAGACACGTGTGGAGGGTGAGCAGAGACACATGTGGAGGGTGAGCAGAGACACGTATGGAGGGTGAGCAGAGACACATGTGGAGGGTGAGGAGAGACACGTGTGGAGGGTGAGGAGAGACACGTGTGGAGGGTGAGGAGAGACACGTGTGGAGGGTGAGGAGAGACACGTGTGGAGGGTGAGGAGAGATGTGTGGAGGGTGAGGAGAGACACGTGGAGGGTGAGGAGAGACACGTGTGGAGGGTGAGGAGAGACACGTGGAGGGTGAGGAGAGACGTGGAGGGTGAGGAGAGACACGTGGAGGGTGAGGAGGGTGAGGTGGAGGGTGAGGAGAGACACGTGGAGGGTGAGGTGGAGGGTGAGGAGAAACAGAGTTGGAGGGTGAGGAGAGACGGAGGTGGAGGGTGAGGAGAGACAGAGGTGGAGGGTGAGGAGAGACCGAGGTGGAGGGTGAGGAGAGACGGAGGTGGAGGGTGAGGAGAGACCGAGGTGGAGGGTGAGGAGAGACCGTGGTGGAGGGTAAGGAGAGACCGAGGTGGAGGGTAAGGAGAGACCGTGGGGGAGGGTAAGGAGAGACCGTGGGGGAGGGTAAGGAGAGACCGAGTTGGAAGGGAATCAGAAGTGGAGGAGAGAGAGAGGTGGAGGGTGAGGAGAGACACGTGTGGAGGGTGAGGAGAGACACGTGTGGAGGGTGAGGAGAGACGTGTGGAGGGTGAGGAGAGACACGTGGAGGGTGAGGAGAGACACGTGTGGAGGGTGAGGAGAGACACGTGGAGGGTGAGGAGAGACGTGGAGGGTGAGGAGAGACACGTGGAGGGTGAGGAGGAGGGTGAGGAGAGACACGTGGAGGGTGAGGTGGAGGGTGAGGAGAAACAGAGTTGGAGGGTGAGGAGAGACGGAGGTGGAGGGTGAGGAGAGACAGAGGTGGAGGGTGAGGAGAGACCGAGGTGGAGGGTGAGGAGAGACGGAGGTGGAGGGTGAGGAGAGACCGAGGTGGAGGGTGAGGAGAGACCGTGGTGGAGGGTAAGGAGAGACCGAGGTGGAGGGTAAGGAGAGACCGTGGGGGAGGGTAAGGAGAGACCGTGGGGGAGGGTAAGGAGAGACCGAGTTGGAAGGGAATCAGAAGTGGAGGAGAGAGAGAGGTGGAGGGTGAGGAGAGACAGTCGTGGAGTGGGGGGAGGGGAGGATATCACTTTTACTTCCTCTCCTAGTGTAAGGTAACGCCCCCACCCCACAGGCCCTGCCGGGGCCGAGAGCAGATCACTGTTCGCATCAGCCGTCACCCGAGACCGCTCCATACTTGTTGGTAAATAGATGTTCACTATCTGTTGATAATGGGATTCACTTGGGGGGCTGACTTACCTCCTCCACCCCCAGGGCCAACACTGAGATGGCATCAGAGACCTGGTGCTGCCTATGCTGCAGTACTGCGAGAGAGAGGGATGGGGGGGCGGGCAGAGGAAGAGGAGTGGGGTTAGAGAAGGGACAGGTGGGGAGAGAAAGAGGAGAGAAGGGACAGAGACAGAAAAGGAGCAAAAAAAGAATTAGAGAGCGTAAAGAGGAGAGTTGGGGAAAATGAAAACATTACGAGAGAACATGTAGCAAAGAGGTGGAGAGAGAAGATGGGAGAGAGTAAGGACGCAGCCAATAGATAGGGCAGAGACAAAAAGAATCGAAACAATACAAAAGTATTTTCCAAACTCGTAAATAACCACGGGCCAAACAACTGATCTGCAATGAAGCATCCGAATCTGGTATATCATGACGTTAACCATGCAATAAAAAATAAATAAAAAAAAATAAAAAAAACACCCAAAAACACGTATACACCATGTTGACCCTTTTCCATGCAACGTATTCTAAAACGCCATTCTCATTCATACATTCACAGCAAACCTGTTCACAAGAGTGACAGAAAATGTGGTATTAGTGTTACATTTTTGTTTACATCCATACCCGCTCACTTATGCAATTAAAGGATTCATGACCACACGGTTAAACAAAAGGTACTGATTGGCCTTGCCGTGAAGGAGAAACACGTGTTGACACACACTCCCGATCTGTGAAATGTTCACCCCACTTTCTCGAAATTGAAACCAGTGCATGTGTCCGACGAACTTCCTGCTGCTTATCTGAATTCACCAGTGGCAGAAGATAGTCCCCATCTTGCAACAACACAATTAAAGGGAGGCATGTCTGTCTCTCCCCACCGCCACATGTCTCTGAGTCTTACTGTCTCATGCGAGATCTCCCTCTAGGAGACAGCTGACACCGACTCTTCCCCTGAGACAGTACGGGAGATGCGTGTGTGTGCATAGTGTGTGTGTCTATATGTATATATCTGTGTGTGTATGCATGTATGTGTGTGTTTGTATGTGTATATGTTTGTGTATGCATGTGTGTGTTGGTGTGCAAGTATGGGTGTGTCATTGTGTTCATTTGTCTTCATGGATGTGTACACATATGTTTGTGTGTATACCTATGTCTGTGTATGCATGTTTGTGTGTATGTATATGTGTTTGAGTATGTTGGTGTGCGTGCTTGTTTATATGTGTATGTGGGGTTGGTGTGTTGGTGTGCATGTATATGCATATGTTTATGCATGTCTGTGTGTGTTTGTATATGTTCATATGTGTGTGTAAATGCATGTGTGTGTTTGTATGTGTGCATAGTTGTGTATGCATGTGATCAGAGGGAAGAGTGCACTTGAGGGCAAAGAGGAAAACATACAGGGAAGAGTATGTGAGGGCAGAGAGAAAAATACAGAGGGAAAAGCACGTGAGGGCAGAGAGAAACATACAGAGGGAAGAGTCCATGTGAGGGAGGAGAGAAAAAATAGAGATGCAAGAGCTCATGTGAGAGCAAAGCGAAAAAAATACAGAGGGTAGGGCGCATGTTAGACCGGAGATAAAAACATAGAGGGAAGAGAGCATGTGAGAGCAGAGAGAGAAATATAGAGAGTAGAACACATGCGAGGGCAGAGAAAAAAATACAGAGTGAAGAGCACATGTGAGAGACATTTAAAATCAGATCTTACTTTTGTGCTGAGAGGTGCGAGGCTCGTGAGGTTACTGGGGGTCTTGCTGTGGCCGGTTGTGGTCACGCTGTGTGGTTTCCGCCGCCGTTGCGGCTTCACCGAACTACATCTCCCAAGGTCCTGAGCGGGGCATTTCCGCCCGACATCCCGCCCGGAGGCGCACAAATACCGTGAGGCTCCCTCGGTGGAGCGGGGACATTTAAAATCAGAACTTACTTTTGTGCTGAGAGGTGCGAGGCTCGGGAGGTTACTGGGGGTCTTGCTGTGGCCGGTTGTGGTCACGCTGTGTGGTTTCCGCCGCCGTTGCGGCTTCACCGAACTACATCTCCCAAGGTCCTGAGCGGGGCATTTCCGCCCGACATCACGCCCGGAGGCGCACAAATACCGTGAGGCTCCCTCCGCGTTGCGGGACGCGCGCGGGCGACGCCGGGCTGAGCCCGGGCAGAGGGCGGGCCGTCTGTGGCCGTCCGGGGCCGGACGTGGCTGGGCTGGGCCACATACCTTGTTATATCGTAGCGGACTACTACATACGTGAGCTTGTAATACCCTTTAATTTGTGGATCTTGTTTGTAATGGCTTGGCTTGCTGATATGACTGTTCCTTTAAAGTAGTGCTGCAGATTCCATATTGGATTTTGGGGTGGCATTACTGTTAATACCTTATTATCGAGCATGCCGAGTGATAAATTGGATAAACCTGCAGCTGGGTTTGGCCTAATGGACAA
Organism: Triturus cristatus; assembly: GCF_964204655.1. Taxonomy (NCBI): domain Eukaryota; kingdom Metazoa; phylum Chordata; class Amphibia; order Caudata; family Salamandridae; genus Triturus; species Triturus cristatus. Next base: position 1,655,106,126 of record NC_140590.1, on the reverse strand, counting down.
CTATCTAGTCAAAGTGGTCAACAAAATTAACAATGATCGCAGAGTTTCCCTTGCTAAGGGGGCCCACCCTGCTCTGCCCGATGCCACCTCCAACCCTGTGGCTGATAACCCCTTTGAGGATTCTACCAGTGTGAACGCTTGTCCAGTTATAACGGTCGAAGCTCAGGTTCATTCTGAGTGCCCGGTGGATTCTCATGACTCGGCCCCTGTTGTTATAGAGGATGCTCCACCTAGTCCTATACCTGTGAGATCTTGCAGGAAACAAATAAACAAAAGGGGGGGGAGGCCTATTAAAAAAAGAGCGGAAGCCCTACACAAAGCCCATAATAGTATTGTTTCTGGGACTGGTCTACAGGAAGCTAGAAGCCCAGTCTGTAGTATTTTAGATCCAGATCAATTTGCATTACTTGTAGCTACTCTTGAGGCCAAATTTGAAACTAAGATAGCCGAGCACACTCAATCTTTACTACTCCAATTAAAAAATGCCAATAAGGAAGTGCAGAGGCTTGGCGATCTGGTAGCGAAACTTTTGCCCGGTAGTGGGATAACTAAGTCACTAGATACTGGTACTGCGGGGGTCATTGATGATATTTTAAGTAATCCCTCGCTGCAACCTTCACAGTCATCCGCTCTACCGGAATTTGTCCCTACTGACCCCTTACCTCCTATTGGTCCTGTTAAACAATTCTCCGTGGGACAAGGTGGTACATCTACCTTTAGATATGGAACGTCCACTGGTTCTACTAACCTTCCCCCTGAGTGTGCGCCATATGTGGTTGTCTTGACAAATGTGCCTGTTTTAGGAAACATGCACGCTCAATCTCGTGAGGAAACACACGAGTCGTTAAAAAATAAAACTGTGTCCTGGCTCAACAGAAGATGTGGTTTTCCGGTACACTTCGCTGATCAAATTCTATCTACTAGAAGGACGAAGTGGGTCGGCCCATCCCAGAAAAGCTGTAGTGGGGACTGTGTTATAGTTAATTTTAGATTTCCTCAACACGTTAATACAGTCCTGCTACGTGCAGCCTCCTTGGCCAGTGATACAACTAGTGTGTGTGCGCACCCGTTGGATTATTTTTATATGCACCAAGGTAGTTTCCCGAATCGAGCAATTCTTAGACCCTTTTCAACCAGGGAACCTCAGAAGCCCGTAGAACCCCAAGGGTTTATTGCGGATACTCTTCGTGGGTATGGCCCTAACATTTCCACCCATAATAGATTTGGGGCACTTTCGGGCTTGGAGGCCTGTGATTGACGGGAGGACTCTGTATCTCAGGGGAGCGCCAGTGTGGTTACTTTAGATTCCATAGAAATTATAGAAGTCTCAACGTACCATAGAAGTTCACAATTAAATTCTGATAGCACTGCATCTGACCCCGGCGAAACTATAAAAATGCTGAGTTGGAACATTGCGGGCTTACGGTCCAAAAAGAGCGATAGTGGTTGGTTAAATATTTTAAAACAATATGACATTATTGCCCTACAAGAGACTTGGGATAAGGACTGTGACTTTTGGTTGGATGGTTTTACCTCCAATTTTGTGCCGGCCCTGAGTTCTACAGCGGGAAGAGACAGGGGTGGCCTCATGTACCTTATCTCAGTAAATATCTTGGGTAGTGTCAAGAAGCTTGTAAGTACCTCCCAAAACTGCCTTATTCTGGAAGTAAGTCTGGCAAACGCTATCAAGTTTATATTAATTAATTGTTATAATTCCCAGCAGGAAGAGTCCCCTAATGAGCATATTCTCTGGTTGACTACATTTTTAAAATCTTATAAGGACAGTCAAACCACTTTTTGTCACTATATCCTGATGGGTGATTTTAATGTTCATCTATGTAATGTAAACTGCCATTATAGATATAAGGATGGCCCTCAATTTAGAACTCCCCAACATTTTGAACACAGTTCGAAAGGGGAAGCCATGGAGTCCCTTTTATCAAATAATGATCTCTATGAGGTAGGGTTCCGGGACAAGAACTCTCGTGTCCCTACCTATGCTGCAAGGGATAGTGAAACTATAATTGATTATATATTTTTATCTGCAGGGCTTTTAAGATATGTGTTTTTTTATAACGCCCTACGGTCTTGTTTTAGTGATCATAACCCGGTGGTATTGATTATGGCCAATGTTTTCCCTATTATAGACAAACGTACCCTGATACCTGCGGTGGTCTCTGTGAATGTTAAAGATCAAGGGAGGAGACTAAAATGGAGCAAGGTAATCCCTGAAGACTTTTTTAACCTAATTACCCTAAAGGTTGGCACTAATTTAAATATATGTACCGATCCATCCTCTTATGACAAAGATGTAATAACGGCCTTTGAAGCCATTTGTTCTCAAGTGACTAGTGAATTTACCATAAAAGGCGGAGCTGTTAAAAGCAAATCCGGCTGAGGTTGGTTCAATCATAATTGTACCTCGGCCTTAAATCAACTTAGAAAAGCCCTTAATGATAAACCGAGGAACAAAGGACTTGTTACACAGCTAAGGAAAGAGTATTCCCAAATAACACTGGCAAGGAAGAGGGAAATTAAACAAGAAGCTTGGGCAGCCTTAATGGACAATGCCATCTTGAAAAACAGCTCCAAATTCTGGGAAATTATTAATTCCCCTTTGCTATCGGGTTCCCAGAACTCGGTCCTAGAATTGAATATCGCCGAGGAGGACTGGCTAGCCCACTTCGAAAATATTTATGGGAGTAATCTCGAGCTGGAAGCTTTTGTGACTCCAATTTCTTGCTCTCCCCTATTATTTTTACTATTGAAGAGGTGGAGAAAGCAATCGAGGGTTCGGCCGGCCGTAAGGCACCAGTCCCTGATGGGTTGCCTACGGATATGTTTAAGGCTAACCCTAAGTACTGGGCTAAAGTTCTGTTAAATGTTTTTAACTCTGCGTCCGTAGCAGCCCCACCGAAGTCGTGGTCCCAATCGATCATAATCCCAGTGTTTAAGAAGGGTCAAAGGGGTGACCCTAGATGCTATCGGCCCATATCCTTGCTAGATTCCTCGTTTAAAATTTTGGGAAAGGTTATTCTGGCTAGGATAAGTGACTGGGCATCAGAGAAAGGTGTAATCTCTAATGCACAGTATGGGTTTAGATCGGGGAGGGGTACAGAGGACCAATGTCTCAATTTATATCTAATTATTGCAAAGTACACCAAAGCTTCAGGGGGTTCGATTTTTGCAGGTTTTATGGACCTATCCACAGCTTTTGACCTGGTTAACAGGTCTAAGCTTTGGTCAAAACTCCTAGAATTAGGTCTGGATAAGCCCCTTGTGTACTTTCTGGCCGAGCTACACAAAGATTTGAAGGCCTCAATTAGGATGTCACAGGAGGGGAAATGCACTGCTAGCTTTAAATCTGATAGAGGGGTACGTCAGGGGTGTATACTTGCTCCTTTGCTATTTACCTTGTACATAAATTCCCTCGAAGATAGTCTGCTAGCTGCTTCCCCTGATATCCCCCGGATTGATGGTACTCCCGTACCTGTACTACTTTATGCGGACGATACCGTCCTATTGGCGCGGACCCCGCTTGGTCTTCAAAGATTATTGAATTCTTTTGGTAGTTTTATGAAATCTTTGGACTTGGTGGTCAACAATGTTAAATCCCATATTATGGCACTGGGGAAGGGAAAAAATCATCTTAAAACGTATTACTGCAATGGAGCAGTTATTTCTAGAGTTAAAGTTTTCACTTACTTGGGCGTCGTTTTCGACGATAAATGTAACTGGGTTCCCCAAGTAACTACTAAGGTGAAAGCTGTACGTAGTTCTTCGGCTGCAATATTGGGTTTTGCAAAAAGGTTGGGAGGGAAACCCTGTGAGGCTATTTTAAAAATATACCAAGCTAAAACTGTTTCAATAGCTAGGTATGGGGCTGCTATTTGGGGATATATTAACCCTGAACTTATTCAAACAGAAGAGAATACATTTTTTCGTGCTCTTCTTGGCCTTCCTCAATCCACAGCGACCTACTCGGTCCATCTTGAATTGGGGACTGGATATATCTCCGATATTTTAAAAATAGCTCCACTCTTGTTATGGATCAGAACTTGGCTGAACCCGGACCTTACATTGAACCATAGTATTTTGAAAGATTGTTCCAAATTAGACAATTGGAAAGGTATTCAGTGGCTGTCATACATTAAATTGATCACTAAAGTGCTAGGACGCCCTGAGCTCTTTACCAACCCCGAAGGTTTATGTAAAGATGATTTAAGATGGGTTAAGACGTATTATATTAAGCACTGCGAGGCTGAGCGAGAATTCCATGAGCTTGGTAAATCTTCAGTAAGGGCTCACCTCTTGCTTAATTTATCCACGGTTATGCACCCATATTTGTCTACTGTCACAAATTTTTATCATAAATGGCTCTTGACAAAATTTCGTTTTAATCAAATTCACCTTGTTTTAAGTGTCCCACAGGGGTGGTTTAGGCCTGAAGATGGGGTTCCTTGCAGATGTGACAATTTCTCTGCCCAAGATATGATGCACTTTATATTTTTTTGTCCTTTGTACCTAGAGGCCAGGAAAAGGTTTATTCTGCCTATTCTGAGAAAGGAAGCTTTTATCCAAGTTAAACCAGCATTATTGTTCTTGCAATTGATGGAATCGCCTACAACTATGTTTTGTGTGGCTAGCTTTTTAGTTGCTTGTATTAGACTAAGGAAACTGAGATTGGCTGCATTGGAGGAAATTAATTAGTTTTTATATATTGAATCACCGGGTTAATTTTTTTTTTTTTAACTATGTATACGATGAAATGTTTTTAATTTGTTGTAAAATGTATTGTACACTTTTATGATTTTAATTAATCGAATAAAGTGGTTTGGAAAAAGAAAAGAAAAAAGATGTGAGAGCATAGAGACAAAATGCAGAGGGAAGAGTACATGTGAGGGAAGAGAGACAAATACAGAGGGAATAGCATGTGTGAGGAAAGAGAGAAAAATAGAGAGGGAAAAGCACATGTGAGGGCAGAGTGAAAATACAGAGGGAATAGCACAAGTGAGACCAGAGAGAAAAACATAGAGGGAAGAGCATATGTGAGGTCTAGACGCCTTACACAATTGGCGCCCTGAGCAGCATTTCCTTTTCATGCCCTGGAACAATCAATCTTACATTCTATGTCACGTCACTCAGGAGTACAACCTCGAATGCGAAACACTGACCAATGAAATTATGTGGCGAAACACCAGCCTATTCAGTGTCATGGACCCCAGGGCAAGTAAGTAAATGACCCCCCAACCTCCTCAATATGCTACAGTTATATTAAATACACAAATTATCAGCGTTCGTGGGCCCTGGTGCCACTGCACCTGCTGCACCAATTGAAGAAACGCCCCTGGGCAAAGGTACACAAACAAGGAATCAATGACTGCCGACCTACCGGAACCACTGCAAAATGATAAAATAAAAATACTTTCCACAGAACATTTACGATGGAATGCATAGAAGCGCTGCCATTATAGCATTATTAATAGAAGATCGTTGCTACACGTTTGTTTTTGAAGTGTCGAATTCTAACCTGGAGAGTGAGGATGGTATATTTTAGGAGGGCTGAAGAGGCGCATGGCGTGGGATCGCGCTAGCATGCATCACAGCTCACAAACCTCGGACACATTAGGTGCAGCGGAATGTACAACATACAGAAAGTATGTGCATCACCACATCGTTACAAAATTGCAGAAACCTGATGCTTTGGTTAAAACATGGCCACAATGTTATCAACTACTGCAGAAGAAAAGATGGCCGAATGGGAAACGTGTGGAAGGAGAGGAGTTTTCTTGTTTGAGAACAAGGCTGTAAGATTACGATGACATTTAAAAGTCAATTGCTTCACTTAAGGCGAGAGTTTATTATTAAAGTAAATTAAAGGGAGTGGACAAAAATAACCGGTTCCTAGTCGGGAAAGATGGGTCTAATGAAGCAAAGGTGACCCAAACAAGATGGACTTACAAAGGGATTTAAGGACAGTGAAAAGGAATCGAGCAGAGCATCAAAGGGCTGGGTGAGAAGGGAGGGGGGAATGCAAGGGTCAAAGCGGCGAAAGTGAAAGTAATCGAGCAGAGCATCAAAGGGCTGGGTGAGAAGGGAGGGGGGAATGCAAGGGTCAAAGCGGCAAAAGTGAAAGTAATCGAGCAGAGCATCAAAGGGCTGGGTGAGAAGGGAGGGGGGAATGCAAGGAGCAGCTGTGCACGTGCACGCCATCGTGCACTCAAGTCCTAGGCCAGCAAAACCATGTGGGTAGCACTTTTGAAAGCCCACTTACAAAATGTCTCAAAGAGACAGCTTTCGCTGTCTCAGTGAGACCTAAAAAACACTTTGAGCAGGACATATGCGATACCAGGGCTCATTGTGGCAACGCGGCATCTAGCGATCCATTGGACCAGCCCTCGACCCCCCGGAAGTTGGGGCTTGGAAACAGGACCTTGTTGAGTGGGCTGGTGCTGGAGAGGGCAACACATGAAAAAAACGCACAGAGACGAGAAAGCAGCTGAAGCCCTGCTGGCCTGGGGCGCGGTGACGCAAATATTACTGGGACCGCCAGACGAGGCTAATGTAATGGAGAATATGGAGGGGGGGTGAGTGATCCACAAATCCCAGGACTCTATTTCCAGCCTAGAAATAGTTTATTATATTTGCCTGACTTTGTGGAATTACTCTGTGACCTTTATTGAATATATATCCTAGTGTGACATTTCTGTGTTTGATTGGAAGCTAGGGGGGTGGTGAGGTAGGAACGGGAAGGGTGTTTCATTAGATTGAACAGTATGTGTTTTAATGTGTTCACAGGGGCCTGCTACCAGTGGCCAGAACGATCTATGGATACAGGACGGGGAATGGAACACTCTCTGTATTTATTGATTGTATGGTTACATTTCCTACTCAGTAACCCTGTATGTTGGCCCATCATTGAAAATCTGAAAATAAATGGCATTAAAAAAAACACAGGTGTGGTGGAGGCCGTGGAGGTGGGAAGTACTGTGCTTTACAAACACTGTACACACAGCACACCATGCACACATTAGGAGGTTATTTCAACAGCAAGTGGACACACTCACACCAAATTGTTGTTTCAGCTTCTCCTACCCGCAGATAATGGGTTAGCTCTGCAACATGTGCATCACATGGCAGGGGAAGCCTCCACAGGGCACAATGAAAGAAGAGAAATGGGAAAACATTGAGACATGGAACACGGTGTCAGGTAGATCCTGTGACTTAGATCAATGGGTCTTGTAAACTCTGGCAAAGTACAAGACATGACTAGAAAGAGCCTCCAATGGACACATAGCTGGAAAGTAAGAGAAACCGCAGGAATAGCTCACAACTGCCCAAATTGTGAGTCGCCTGGGAACGTAAAGCACCTGGAGACCAATAAAGAAGCAAGCACTATGCTCTACAACAAACTGCTTAGCATAATATTTGGTGCATATCCATTCTTGTTCAGAGCTTAAGACAGCAGATCTCCTTTGTTTCTCTGGATTCCAGTCTTAACAATGCAGCTCCGACATCTTGGAAGCACCGGCCTTCCGTTGACATGCTAGACCGACCACACCGCCGCATCGCACTGTCTCACCAGTCTGATGGCCTCCTTGCAACACAACAGAACTAACAACTTCTCTAATCTCCAAAGCTAACTTCAAATTGAAGCCCACACAGAAGCAACAAAATATATTTAAATATTTGAAAGCCCTTGGTTCTGGACTTTTACATCATTGCCCATTGCAGTACAAATCGACTCTCAGCCGCTCTTGCCCTGACCGCACCGCTAGCCCACTCCAGTGCGAGACTGCACAACAGAGATACAGACGGAAGCAGAATTCAATTCAATTCAATTCATGACATTTGTAAAGTTCACAGCTACCTCCGCAGAGGTGTCCCGGTGCTAGCGGACACCCCAAAAGAGGAGAGGAGAAGTAACAATTACTTGGCCATAAGAGCCGAATCAAACTAGAAAGTTTTGAGATTGCTTCTAAAAACTGAAAACAGAAGAAGATACTTACCTGAAGGAGACCTCAGTTTTTGCCCCCAGGTATGAGATAATCTGTCACTTAATGCAACATGATACTTCTGGCATCATAAAGAAATTACTCTTCATGAAGAATTGTTGGTTCATTAGTATTTATGTACTATAACAATGAAAGAAATTGAATGATTAAAGTTTTGAGATCAATCAGTCACTCAATCAGGAGTTTATAAAGCGCGGCTACTCACCCTTGAGGGTCTTAAGAGGATGTGAGGGTCACGTTCATTTTAAAATGGATTTGAAATGCAAATATGAGATTAAGGATGATAAGATTAAAATGAAAATGGAATGTCAGTACTTCTGAGGAATGTTTAAGTGAAATGTCAAGTTCCCCTCCGCCTAAGCAAATCAGCCGCCCACCAAGCAATTTTCCAGCTTCATAGTAGCAATTTGAAGGGTAAATTTAAGTGAAAATCGCTACATATGCAGGCCCGAACGGGCCTTTTATTCCACTGGGCATTTCCTTGGTGGGCAGGATCCCTTGGAGGTTGGTTTTTAGGGCACCCGGTGCTTCTCTCATTTTCTGGAGCTCCCCAAGCTTAATTGCAGCAGGTGCAGGGAAGGCTTCAAGAGAGAGCAAAAGAGAGGGAAGGGAAAGGAAGAGCAAAAGTGATCAGGCAGAAGGAAGAGAGAGGGAGAGAAGGAGAGAGAATGAATGGATGGGAAGAGAGAGATAGAATGAGGAAACAGAGGGAGCGGGCTGGTTTGAGCATTTTTGCCAAGACTGTTTTTGGTTCCCCAATCCAGGCCCTAAATACAAACATGCACCCCAAGAGATGCTTTACTGCTCGCCGAGCTCCAGGCTCAGTGGCGTAGCTAGTCCTTCGGCTGCCCGTGGCGGCCCCTGAGTTTGGGGCCGGAGAGAAGAGCGGGGGGTGGGGGGTAAAGCTGGCCGCCTCGAGACTGCAGGTAAGAGTGGGGGAGGCCACCACCCCCAAAAGCTCGTGCTGCCCAGGGCGGACCGCCCCTCCTGCCCCCCCTCTTGCTACGCCACGGTCTAGGGGGCTGATTTAGATTCATGCCCGTGGTGATCTTTTTTCCATTCTCTGATGCTCCTGCTTCTTCATGTGTCTGCCCACTGAAGAAAGCTTATTCCAACAGTCCTCTAGTGAGAAGCCTTCTAGAGGTGCAGGGCGCAGGATTGACAATATATGTGTGCGTCACCAATGGGAAAGGGAATTCATTCAGAGCACTCCTTGCTTGCTATTACAAGCCTAACCTTTACGTCCAGGCGTTACCCTGCCCAATAACCCTGAAAAATAATTGAAACCTGTCTGGCATTTCCACCAGGGCCACCTGTCTTGATCCAGAAGGAATGCAGCACTGGACCTGAATAATGAACGGGAAGGAAGACCAAGGACTGATTCAGAGCGTGACGGGCCGGCCACAAAGCGGCTGGGGTGGTGGAGAGACCCCCATCAGAAAAAACAGTCTCCCCTCTAAATATAGGGGTAGAGCCAGAGGTCGACGTGGGTGGGATCTGTGGGGAATGACATGCACATACTTTTTCAATTTAACAAAACAAAATCAGTGCCCCAAATTTTTGTTTAAATTGCCCGCCCACAAAAGTCAATACCAATATTTAAAAGGCCCCCTGTGAAAGGGAAAGGGAGGAGGTCTCCTTTGAGGTAGCTAGAGAGGGGTGCAGGTGGGGGGGGGGGTTAGATAGCTAAAGCAGCCTTCTGCCAGGGTGCCTGCTATCGGACAGAAATGTAGACCTGTGCAGTTGAATAATCTCAAATGTAAAGGCTGCTTGGAAGCCTAGAGCCACTTGAAGCTTCATGACAAAGATTTTTCCTTTTTGAGCAGTAATATATGGATGTAACTGATAGAGCGTCGCAAGATTCTGAAATTTGTAGGGGTGCATCATATTCACCGTTAGTCAGCACCCGCATATTAATCAATGTATGTTTAGAAGTGTCATAGAAATGTATTGATGTAATCGTTTAACTTAGAGGTGATTAGAAATGTAATAATGCTTCTGTGAGGATTAACGTTGCAAGTTATTGTGAATGTAATCAACAAAACGAATAATCATTAGTTCTCGTACAATGCAATGTATTAGGCTAAACGTGTGCCATGTTAAGGTTTACGTGTAGGTCGCTTGTTCATATATATGAAGATAGTGAACTAATGCTTAGAGTGTAGTTTAATAGTGTTTAATGTATAAAGGCCTGATCACCTATATGCTAAAGAGAAGGCCTGTTCATTCCTTATGTTAGCTAATGTTGTAGGCCGAAAATGATTCCCTTGGTAAAGGCTTTGGGTTGCAGGGAAATGTAAAATCTTAAAGATGTGAACTGGCTTTTCTCGTTCCCATGTTTCTGTTGCAGGTGCAAGGACATGCAGATCGTTAGGGAGAATAGATCTTTGTTTTAGGATTTAGGATGCTGTGGGAAGCCAACAGGGGAGTACATTGGAATGTGAGACAGATACATTTGCTGCGCAAGGTGCCTGGGACCCAATGTCAAGCTAACTGTTGTTGGATGCAAAACAACTTTGTGGAAAACTACCGAGAAAAGACTTGGCTGAGGAGGTGTGCCGAAGGGCGTGTTCTATGATTTTGGGGTTTTGTATTAGGGACAGTGCCCCGTGGGTTGAGCAGATGAGGTTTAGACGGGAAGCTAGAAGGAGCATCTTAGAACAAGCTCTGACTAAGTGAAGGTACTTCTTAAAGGAGTCTTCACTTCTGACACCTTTTCCTTGATTCTCTTGCCTGGGATGGGAATGTTAAGTAGGGATGTCACCTTAGAGATAGAGTAGGGATAGACTAACGTTTCTCTTTTGACTAATGATTCCCAATTTAGACATTGGCCTTACAATCGCCTTTTTGATGATCTTGGAATCTGTAATCCTTTTCGTTTTGAGTCGGATGAGAATCTTACGTAGGCTAGCTTTTGTATTAGTGCCCATTTACCTTTTGCACCTTGTTTTGAGGTGTTTGTATGTTCAGTTGTTTCTGGTTGTAATAAAATCTTACACATTTTAGATTCAGAGTCAGTGGTCCTTTCCAAATGAAGTCTAATTTTGGCGGTTATATTTTGATAATTGTGTTAATCCCCTCCACGATATCTGGCAAATAAAAAGATGCTGGCGACCGGTGAGGATTCTTGGAGATAACCAGGTAGGCAAGAATCCGGCCTTATCATTACCATCTGAGTTTTGGAGTGTGCGCTTTTAATGGACACTTACAAAAAATGTTTGGGCAAGGTACAGTCTGGGTGCACATTACTAAAAGCTATATATTTAAAGCACTTTTTTTATCTTGACCCTAAATCTTATAATCTGTGTAATTCCATTTTTTTTTAATGGCTTACTATTCCCAGTGCTTGCGGCAAAAGGCTAAGGGGCATATTATCAACGACTGTGTTAATAATTATCGCCGGTTTAGCGGCAGAAAACTGCCGCTAAAGCGGCGATAATGGGCTTGATAATATGCCGCAGAGAATTCCAATAGAAGTCCATGTTCTGGAGTGAACCTGGGCTTCTATTGGATTTCTCCAGAGCATATTATCAAGCCCATTATCGCCGCTTTAGCGACAGTTTTCTGCTGCTAAACCGGCGATAATGTTAACGCCGTCCTTGATAATATGCCCCTACGTACTTTTAGCACTAAAAATCCCCAAGTCACTCTTCTCCAGTGCACCAACCAGGATTCAGTTCTGTCTCTCTCTGGTTACACACAAAGACATGTGCAGTGATCGCATTAACCAATAGAGGTTTCTTAACGTTAAATAGTGCAATTTACAATGATTAGTTTAGCTTCCCTTTATTTTTATTTTACGTTTTCTGTGTTATTTTATATGCAGTTGCCTGGAAGCGAAAGACCAAGAAAATAATTATTGAATATTTTGTTCTTTTTTAGCCGCATCTTTCACAGCACCCCCACCTCATTGCACTTAGGATAACAGGAGCCCCTAGTGCCAATGGAATGTCACTTTTGTTCACTCTATGGTGGCGCTCTATGAAAGCCCGTATTTACAAGGCCACGCTAAGCCACTTTGCGGAGCCTAATACAGCCTTGTAAATATGACTCTCTGCAACGCAGTTTTCTGCAGCAAAGGAGCGGGCAATGGGTGTTGTGTGGGCGTTCCCAGCAATTCCCACTGCTTTTTGACACTGCTACAGATTTACATGGATCTGTAATTCTAAGGCAGCGCCAAAAACTAACGCCTTTTCAAAAGGTGGCATAAATATGGCGCAACGAGGAGAAATACCGTGTTCACATAGAAGGAACAAAATGCCATTAATGATTGTTTAAGTGCAGGAAGATGACCCTTCCTGCATACACACAATCATCGCAGCAATGCAGGCATCCTTCCACCATGGTGCAAGGGTGCCTCACTGGCATAACGAAAGTTGAGGGCCCCCCCCTTCAAGGTACATGAAGGGGCCCCCACTCACTGATTAAGATGGAGCTCTCAGGCCTTAGTACGGGGCTGAGAGCCCCCCCCCCCCGCACAGCGGGGACCTGTGTTACGCCCCTGGGGTGCCTGCATTGGCGCTAGGCAGCTTCTTTAGCACCGGTGCAGGGATGAACCATATTCTTGTTAATATGGTGCATCCCAGCGTTTTGAAAATGATGCAGCTTGGCGCAGCAAAATTGCTTGCGGCACCGCGCTGCACCATTTTCATGTAAATATGCCCCACAGTTCCCATACCTTTTTTTAAAGCACTGCGACAGCTGAGTTGAATAGAGAACTGGTCTGATGACCCCTCAGCTAATTTTGGGTGGATGTCCCATTGCTATTCGTCTCTAAATGATGTCCAGCTCTTGGAACTCACAGTAGTATATTGACCTGCTGCATCAGTAAGCTGAATATCTATTTTTATTTCAACTGTGCTCATGCACAGTACAAGCCTGCCAGCTGCCTGCATCCCTTTGATTCATTAACTGAGTGCTCATTTTTATTAATTAAAATGGCCTGGAGTGATACTTGCACTTTGGCAAGGGAAAGTGATAACTGGAGGGCCTCATTTACGAGGTCCTAGCGGCATATTGCCCCACTGGAGCATGTGCCGAAGCATATTTAGAAGGCCACACGAAGCCACTTTACGTGGCTTTTCATGGCCTTGTAAATATGTGCCCCTTTCACGCGAAGCACTGCGTGAAAGGAGCGTTACATGGGTGTTGCTGTGGGTGATCCCATGCAACACCCATGGAATCTGAAGCATTCCTGCGCCTTCCCCAGGGGCAGTGTTGGAGTGTCGCAAAGAGGAGATATTTCTCCTCGCTTTTTCATCTTTCTGTGCGTGCTGCAGAGGAATGTGTCCTTTCCTGCACAAAAACAATCACCCCCGCAATGTAGGATCACTTGCAACATGACGCAAGGATGTCGGCATTGGTGCACGGCTGCTGTTTGTGTGCCGGTGCAGGGGTGGAGGACAAGAAGGCACCGTACCTTGTAGATACGGCGCATTCCTGCCCTTTTCTTTTGATGCACAGCAGAGCAGCAGAAAGGCCTGCTGCACTGGTGTGCGTCAAAAGTTTGTAAATGAGGCCTGTAGTACTTCCTCACTGATAAACTTTTAGAAGAGACACACATTTATTTAGAATTTCAAATAAATCACAATATTTGTGGTGAAAAGTGTGCTTGCAACAGGAAGCTGGCAAGTTGGCTCATGCATACTTTCATCAGCCATGGCAGGCATCAGGTAGAGGTTTAACTGGCTTTCTTGGGATATGATTTTACTACACATAGACTGAGGGAAATGGTTGCAGCTAGAGGAACTGTGGGGCTTATTTGCAAGCCCCTTGCGTCGGTGGTGCGGCAATTTTTTCCCATATTAAAAGTGATGCACCGGCGGCGAAAGGGGCATGTAAATAAGCCGCTGTGTGCCTTCGACTATGTAAGGAACTTGACGTAGCGCCTTCTTATAAGGTACCTTGCTGAAAGACTGTCCTCCAGTTTGTGAAGAAAGTGTTCTATCTGCAAAGAATTCCACTAGTGGAATTTCCCCTGGCAGCCTTCTAAAAACCCTAAATAAATAGATGACTAGATGAAATAACTAATTAATTAATTAATTAAGTAATATTTTTGAGCCCCTTTCAGAAATAAGAGGGTTTCTTTAACCACTCAGTTCTAAATCAGGTCACTTTCTCAGTAGGCACTGTGACAGGGAACTGTGGGTACGGTTCTGTAATTCTTCTCATAGGCGCTAAGAGACCGTTGGTGATTATGCGCTATACAAATGTCACTTAACATAACTTGATGAAACTTCAGTGCTGTCCAACACGCAACCCTGCAATATGCCCCATTTTGCTGCTGGGGAGTAAGGGCAAGCGTGACAACTAAGGAGAGTAAACAAAGAGGATTGTTTAGGAGAGGCTTGTGCTGCCACAGCGTCAATTCTCAATCATATCTATGAGGCGACGCTAAGCGTCATAGATATGGAGTAAGACAAAGCAGTGTAATTTTCTGCCTTGACTTACTCTGAGTCAAGAAGGTTTTCCATGGGCATTGCGGTTGGTTTTCCCCTGCAGCACCCATGGATTTTGATGCTGCCCTAGATTTAGTCATTCACGTACACCTGGGGCAGCACCAAAACCGTACGCCTCCCCAGAGCAGCCGTAATAAGGAGAAATATTTTCATTTCTTCTAATTTTTTCCTTTTTTTATGTGTTCTGCAGCACACATAGAAAGAGGAAAACACCTCTCTGGAATATTTTTGTGCAGGGAGATGGCCCTTTCGGCACAAAAACAATCTTGTCTTCAATGGCGACACCCTTGCACCATGGTGCAAGGGTGCCTACTTTGGCGCTAGGCAGCAAATTGTGCTCCAGCTCTTGGGAAAGGGACAGGAATGCACCACCTTTCACAAATACAGTGCATTCGTGCCCTTTCACGTTGGTGTAGGGCAGCGCAGCAAGAAGACTTGCGTTCCTGCCCTACGCCAATTCCACACAAATGAGGCCCAGGGTGTTTACAGTCTGCTCCCAGACCTGTTTTCCTGAGCCGTACTTGGACACCTGAAAGGAGAACAACTCTCAGGGAAGTAGAGGCTTGAGCAAATGAGTTTCCCTCAACCATTGGAACGAGAGCCCAGATCCACATAAATAGAGCGCAATTAGGGGGGATCTTTTCACCCCCTATTTGTGTCTAATTAGATCTGGTAAGTTTTACGGCCAATCAGATGGAAACCGAGAACTTGTTCTTGAATCTATCGACAGCATCCTCAACATAACACATTCCAGTTAAAATAAAACTCTTGAGGCACTGCTCACTACTCTCATTTCCAATGTTGGACACCTGTTTGGTTAGGTGGTCGCTTTTAGTGAGTTAGTTTGAAACGTTTTTCAAGAGTCCCAGGGCGGTCAGGTGCTACTGGGCTCAGAATGATCAACAAGAGTCATTTACAATTGGTGGCCTGGTGCTTAACCATAACCTTACAATGGGGCACAAAACTGAGCACCAAGAACACTGTTTTAGCATTCATTTGAACCTCAGGGTAGCGAAGTTTAGTTGACCAAGGATTGCTCAGGGAGGTGGGGGGGGGGGGGTGAGAGAGTGAGATCTCAACAAGCCAAGTAACTCAAGTGAATAATGTCATGCCAAGTCATTGCTTAGTCTTTACTAAAAATAAGTATTTCACTGATTCCTCTGATCCCATAAGATAGTGGTAGATTAGACAGCGTAGTCATGGCAAGCGGTAATCTGCCCGTAGTTCATCACAATATCAGTGTGGAACATTCGAGGTTTTTTGATTCTGTGGAACCAACAGGGGCCCCAGATGCTAAATCTAAAATTGGCAGCCCACACCTGAAGCTTGTATATATCTCTGATCTACACTCTGCAGTTTCAGCCGCAGTCTCTCCGAGTACTGACAGTGTTGTACCTCATGAGTCACAGGATGGTAACTCCTATATTGGACAGGGAGCTAGAAACTTGCCAATTATGACCGCTGAGGACGGAATTGTACACACAGCAGATGGTACAGCAGATGTTGCTGAGGGTGTTCCTGTTGGTGGAAACAGGGCAAACAATAGCCTGACCTTATTATCATGGAACTTAGCAGGGATTCACTCAAAGCTCCTTGACCCCGAATGGTTCATCGGCCTAGGAGATGCTGATATTTGCGTTTTCCAAGAAACAAGGGCAGTTGACAAGGTGCATATCAATGGCTACACCTCATACTGTGTGGATGCCCTACTGCCGATCATGTCAGGTAGGGCCAGCGGCGGCCTGTTAATTTTGGTTAGAAATACTTTAGCCTGCAGACACAAGCAACTTTTGATAAACTCTCTTGAAATTATGGGTATCAAGCTTACATTTCCGTCCCGCTTAGTCCTGACTGTGCTGAATGTTTATGCTAGGACAGAACCTCCTAATAGCGAATCCATAGTAGTCTCTTTACTAGACGATCTAGTAGAGGGTTTACAAGCGAATTCCAAAATTATAGTTGCTGGGGATTTCAACGCTGTGTTCGAGCCTTCCGCTCTATTAAGTGCTTCTCTCGAAGAGGAGGACGAGTTATGGGGCATCCCTAATGTGGTAGCTGGCAAACATTGTAAACGCTACTCAAATGTTGCATTACAGATTGCTTCCCTAACTGCTGCTAGGAATCTGAGGGCTTGCAATGGAAGAACTCTATCAGATATAGGATGGAAGTCTACCTTTAAGAGGGTTGCCTATGCAAGTACAATAGACTATATTTTTATTGATGTTAGAATCTGGCCACTAATAGAGGATATGATCATTGAATCAAGGTCAGATAGCGACCATAACTCTTTACTTTTAAAATTAAAGGGCAAGGCTCTGGATCGGGATGTTCATAGCCATATTTCCAAATTAACAGAGCCAACCCCAACTAATAATTGTAGAAGAGTTACATGGCCGAAAATCCAAGCTGACCAGGACCTTTACGCTAGGATATACGAGTTCCTAGTGGCCTCTTTAGTTAACTTGTGTGGCCACAGGGATAGTCTTGATCTAACTGATGCTCCATATGTTATTTCCAGTGGCGGCTCCCCCATTGGGGCGTGGGGGCGTTGCCTCACTGCTTTCTCGCGGTGCAAGAATGCAGAAACATAAATGGTAATAACTACCATTTTATGTTTCTGCCTTCTCGCACGGCGAGAAAGCAGAAGTGCCTGGTGGGGGTGGGCGGTCCTGCTCGAGGGCAGGGGGAGAGTGGCTTGCCCAGTGTTGTGGATACTGACTGTTTGGCTGGCCTGGGTGCCGACCAAACAGTCAGTATGCCCAACAGTGAGCAAGCCACTCCCCCTCTGCCCTCGAGCAGGGCAACCCACTCTCCCGTTTTCTCTATGCAGGCTGCTGCATGCTGCTGCACGCATCAGCCTACATAGAGAAAATGGCCCTGGTGGGGCGCGCTCCGCTTCGCCTCACGCTTTGTGATTGGCGGAGGGGAGGGAGGGAGGCTGGCTTTCCTGGCTGGCTGATGACGTCGCGGCGATGAGAGCTGCCAGCAGAAATTTGAAAAGGCAGCAGAACGGTAGATGGCGGGAGTTGGACCCCAGAAGCTGAGGTGAGGACGGTAAGTGCTAAACCTTCCTTTCATTACGATTATGCATTTGAGTTGCACATTACCAAAGCTCGCTTAACATGAATCCTTTTCAAGTTTGCATTTCTGAGCGTGACGTGTTTTAATATTTTCCACTTGAAAGTTCTATCAGTACACAAGCTCGTACCTCTCACTTGGAGGGCATGTTTTCCTTCCTACAATGATGCCTTCAGTACGCCCGAACCTCAGAACAAGAAACACGCGGGGTGGAGCATGGAATGTGGCCTCGCGCCGCAGGAGAGCCAGGGCCACGCAGCGCGCGCTGGAATGCGGAAGAGCGGTTACAGGCTGCAGTCACTCCCCACAGAGAGATTCACTGTGGGTGGTGCCCATACACTTAGAAGATCAACGGGTCGGGAGGCTTCAGATCCAGGCAAAATATGTTTGCTTTTTTTCTTTCAGGCAGGAGCAGTTTCAAAAGTACAGTGGCAGCTGCCGTGAAAGCATTTTTTAGGGCGATCAGATGTTGTCAGGTGATTCTCTGTTGAAAGATTGGGCTCGGCAGCAGTTCTGCTTGTTTGAACGGTGCACTTGTCTGTGCTTATGCCAGCAACTCGTTGGCACTTGGCATGCATTACTTTATATATCATCTCCTTGTGCCAAGGTTCCTAGCAAGTGGCACTGAATAGAATGTCTGCATTTTTGGAAGGTATTATTTTTCATTTAACACCGATGCTACTATTACGCAGCTTTAAGGCAAGGTGCAAAACTGTGAATATACAAACATTTAAAAATGATACGAGGCATCTTAGAATACAGTAAATGCCAACAAAGTGTACATTTTCACGGCGTACTGCTCAAACTTGACCCAAATCCAATCAGGTTTCAAAGCACTTTACATAGCACCAGTTACGTTACATGAGGACACACATTAATTTTTTTGTTGGGCATGGGGAGATTAAGTGATTTGCCCAGAATCACGGGATGTTTGGCGTCATTACCAAGACTCTAACCCAGTTCCCCAGGTCTGAGGTCAAGCGCCCAAGCCGTTAGGCCAACTCCTCTCCCAACAGATGGTAACAGCACCTTCAGTTCCACTTACCCTGGGGGTGTACGCAGTGGTTCGATTGCAAATGTTATTTCATTTAATAAAAGGCCAATATCACTGTGCTGTAGAGAGGAACTAACCGATGCTTCTCATTTTTCCGATCAAATCTATTCCCTTCTTATTTCCCTTATCACGTTACCCCTAACTGTGCTTAATGACATTGAATGCCTCTTTTGTGATGCTTCTCTTGGATTTAAATGTGTGCCAGACCAAATTATAAAAGGTACCATTGTGAACACAATTAGGTCAGTTTAAGGAAGGGGTTGCAAGAACTATTTTAAATTCTCGACCCCAGGTCTATTTGCACATAAAATAGTTTTGTATTGAAATGCCTCTCTTTTTTTCAAAGTTTTCACTGAGGAGACCTGCCCCGTATCGGTCGGGTTTGCTCGCTTGGCTTGCTTGTGATGTAACACTCATCCCCAACTTTTACGCCCTACCACTTTCAAAACTCACCAGCCGCCACTGGTTATTTCAGTACACAATTAACTTTTTAAGGCCCTAGAATCAGAGTCACATTGGAAGACCTGTCAGTGTAAGAGACTGTAGTTGGTATAAAAATGATTGTAAGGAAGCTAAAAAGGCACTCCTAAAAGCAGTTAGAGAGTGTTCTAGAATGGATATAATTTCAGCCCTTAATAATTATAGATTAGCACTTGACAAAGCAAAGCGCGAACATGCTGATACAAACTGGAATTATCTGGAATTATCTGGTTTTAGCAGCCCAAGCCAGAGATAGTCGAGTTGGCTTATTGTGTCTAAGGGCAATGTGGAAAACCCTATTTCCAATAACCATCATATACAACAGGAAGCCTGGGTGGAACATTTCTCGCGCTTTTATTCCAATGATGTGGCCATTACGGACTTACACACTGATCAGGTTGCCCCAATTGTAGACAACTCCGTTTCCGACAAGACTGTAAATAGCCCTTTACTAGTTTTTAGCTTAGAGTACACTATGTCTGCAATCAGTAAATTAAAAGCAGGCAAAGCCCCATGACCAGTACTGATACATAACATAACATAACATAACATAAACTCCAAGAATGGATGGATGCCAATAAGGTGTTGTCCCCTGCCCAAGCGGGCTTCCGTGCCAAAATTAGCACGTATGACCAGGCCTTCAGGTTTTCCCTGTTGGCATGGAAATACGTGCTACTCAGGAAACAGCAGTTCTACGTAGCATTTGTGGACCTGCGAGTCGCTTTTGATTTGGTTCTGCGTAATCTATTGTGGAAGACCATGCTTGAACAAGGGGCCCCGGAAAATCTGGTGTCTATAATTGCCAGATTTTAATTGTACATATATTTGTGTTTTATCTTTTGTATACTTTGATGGTGTTTTGTACAAATGACCGAATAAAGTAATATGATGATGATGAAGTATTTCACTTAAATTACACAGAATGTAATACCCTACTTTACCCCTTCTATGCCCATGACGAGATAGTCTTGTCATGGAGCGCGGTTGCGCTGTGCCCATGACGAGACTATCTCGTCATGGACCCCGCCCGCTAATGATAGGCCCGGCACTGGGGGGGGAAAGGGCGGGGCACTCAAGGGGTTAATAGTTCCACAACTAGTACCCTTCAGCGATTGCTAACGGTAGTAGTCTAGGCTTCTTTTGTGGGATAACTTGTAATGAAGTCTTTGTGCTCTTATCACCTTAACATTCCCTGAGGTCAATTGGGGAGTTTGAGATGCCTCTGGAGAGTGTCCAGTGAGGATATGGGTCTGTTTTGGAGAGAGACCCCTAGAGGGTTCGAATGAACAGTACCTTTCATTGTCAATTTGCTGAGCCAGCATTGTTTGGCCATTTCAACTGAAATGCACACGTCGGTGCTGGATTGGACTTGAAGCAAAATGGCAGGGACTTTGTTCTGGCCCATTTTATCTGGCATGCAATCAGTGACTATGGTGTTGCTGCAGTGTTCAGGTATTTGGAGGCAGTGTCAACACCAGTTGAGGGTGTTTCTAGGGGAGTGGTGGTGCTCGTGCATCAGCAGATCTTGCAGATTGGGAATCTTCCTCGGACTCAGACACAAAGCCCATTATCCCATTTAAGCTCATCCCTGAGAAGTGGGTAGATCCTGCTGCAGGTCTCTCCATGAGTTTGGTTCCCCTCCAGTACTCTACGTAGTCTCTCGCAGTGACTATGGATAGTGGTCAAAGGTTTTTCAGCACATTACTGCCTCATAGTGCACAGATGTCATAGCAGAACTCAGACAGACTTGAGTCCCTTTATACCTTTCATCTTTGGGCGTCCTCAAAATATGCATATTGAGGCATCACCGCAGGGAAGCCTGGGACTCACCCTCACAGAGCAATGCTGTTGTTTCCTGGGAGAAAAGAGATGTCTTTGGTTTGTCCTTCTTCACCTATATTCCCGACTCCCCTTATTGTAAGTATCGCGTTCTTTCCTGCAAGGGCATCTCCACTGTTCCCGTCTGAATTGTCGGGCCCTCCAGGGAGTGCAGAGGTAGCCTCTCTTGACAGTCTTGGGTGAAGCTCCCAGCATTCTAGCTCTGAACTTGGCAAAATGAGTGGATGGGGGATTCACCATCACTGCAGCACAGAGGGTTTCTTGTGGCCACTGCTGTGACCATAGATTCCAGTAAAGGAATGTCATCACACTGGATGGAAGCATCTGGCTGATCATTATACAAAAATTGCACATAGTAGCTGTGTATTCAAGCATACACTTCTGATACTTGTTCTGGGTAGTTCTAACCCTTTGTTTATTCCACTCAGGCCAGTCTGCTCAGGCCTGCTCCCCACACGCAGCTTGTGAGAAAGATTTTCAGGCACATGCATCAAGAAAAGCTTTTGCGAGTCCTTAATTGCGAATATTAAGGAATCGCAATTAAGGACTCGCAAAAGCCTATGCATGTAGGAATCGCTATTAAAATAGCGATTCCTTAACATTCATTAATTGCGACTCACAAAGTGCGAGTCGCAATTAATGAATGGCTCCCCATTCATTCCTATGGGCCTCCAGGCCCATAGGAATGCATTGGAGATTGCGGGAGCAATTTGCGAGTACCAGTAGGTATTCGCAAATTGCTCCCGCAATTTCTAGGGTGCAAGGGTGTCAAAATGACACCCTATTGCACCCATGTATTTGAACTCTGCACACATGTTGCATTCACACATGCTCTAAGGGCATGTGTGTGCGCAACATGAAACTTAGAAAAATGCAAATAAGTGCATTTTTCTAAGTTTTAGCAAATTACCATGAAGTCCAGCTTCATGGTAATTTGCTCCTGCTAATAGCGAAATCGCTATTTTTTAAACTTTAATGCATTGCATTTAAGGAATCTCAATTAGGGATTCCTTAAATGCAATCGCTATTTAAAGAATCGCTATTTTGAGATTCCTTAAATTGTGATTTTTGCATTTGGGATGATGCATCCCAAATGCAAAAATACCGGTCGCAAAGGGGCAGATTCTGAGAATCTGCCCGTTTGCGACCGGTTTTGTGGTTGATGCATGTGCCTGTTTGATCTTTCGCACAAGGTGCGCATGGGGAGCAGAACAACACGAAAACAAGGGCTCAAAGGGAGGGAGGCTGCCCTACTTAACTACCTCTTAACCTGTCGGGCAGCCCTTTCAGTGAAAAATGTCCCAGGAAGGGTGAGGAAGAAACTTTACAGCTTTAAAAGGGCTCTTTCTGTTCTCTTTCCCTTTCAGCCGCCTGACCCAACTAAAAGAATCTCTGGAAAGTCCTGTGTGAGCCCTGCAATTTGCATATTCTGTCTGGGCTCTCCCCAATCTATCATCTAAGATACAGCTTGGGTGTAGCAAATATAAAATAGAACTCAGTGACCCATGCCACAAGTATCACACATGCTTCAGAAGGGCATCTTCTGTATATGAAGAAAGGTGCCCACATACAACATCCATCCACCACATAGATGGGCAATGGTCCCAATTGTAGAAGACAGGAAAGCAAATGTAAAGCGTTGGGAGAGGCCTGTATGAAACACTCCTGGGTATGGACAAGTAAAAGCCGGCCTTGCCGCTATCATCAGAATTGCTACCACCACTGTCAGTTCTCCATAGTCCAGTCAGCTTAGAGAAGTCATGCTTGAAAAGGAACACATAGTGTGTCCCTCCTGATCACAGAGACCTACTCTGGGTCACATTTTGTGTCACAGGCCTCCTCTAGCTCACAAGTGTGATGGTCATGTGCTAGGGTTGGGGTAAACAAACTTGAGTCTGTTGTCATGAATGTGAGGCAGGGGTGCATGATCTCCAGAGGGATGACAGGGGCCTATATCTGTCCCAACAGTAGTATTCCCTCAGATGTCATGGTTCTCTGGGATCTCTAAATTGGGTTGCATTACTGGCTTGTAGCTCAAGGAAAAGATATATGTTGTTGTCTGGGTACTATGTTGTTGTTTTTATTTTTAGTCCTCATTTATGCGATCTTAAAGAGAAGAAGTGCAATCAGGTCCTCTTAAATGTAGGCGCCCTTGGAGTAGAATTAGAGGCCTTGCTTCAATATCAGCGATTTCATAGATCAAAGATTTTGGTACCTACAACAAGAAATATGTTGTTGTCTGGGTACTATGGTGGGCTCAAAATATTTCTAAAGAGTTATTACACAGATACTCATTTGTGCCTTTCAGAATCTGCAATGGCGGACCCCTAGGAGGTGTAGTATTCATGGGCAGAATATAGAACCTCTGTGCATTAAGGTTCTGAGGGGGAATGTTGTGATTTAAATGTGAGCTGGAGGCTGGAGCAGGGAGGATCAATGTGGATGGGGCCTTGTACTACTGTGGCTACCTGTTAAGAATACATTGTTGCATTTCATCCTGTCCTCCTGTGGTTACTAGAACTTCATGGGAGGAAAACAACAGATTCTCCATGGTGACAGTCTAATTTGTTAAGAACAATACACAACAAAAACAGACCTAGTCCAAAGGAGGCAGTTCCAAGGGTCGAAGTGGTGGGAAGAGAGCTACTCCCTTTACTGCCAGTCCAGCAACAAGGGCCCTCTGATTATTAAAAAGAAGCTGTGATTGCAAAACAGAGGCATGCTAGAAATACAGTCCTTGGAAGGGGCTAGGATAATTTAGAAGCCACACTGGCCTGAAGTCGAGTTGCACTCATAGGAGAGAAAGCTCTTGAAGAAACCACAAGTCTACTTCATTATGAGGGAAGTTATGAATCTAGAGGGGCTAAGACGAGTCCCAGCTTCAGCCTTAGGGGGATCTGCCTGAGTCTGAGAGTAAAAGACACATAGATGATGGACGGAATGCGGAACAAATCAAATCTTCACCCCCAGTCAAGAGATCTGGGTTAAATGTATCATTCTTTTGCTCACCATGTCACCCCAGTTTAAAGCCAGCCATATGCAAATCAGTCTTGACCCAGTTCCTCATGGGAACAGTCCAGCCCAAAGTGCCAAGCCAGGTCCTCCCTCGACCAGAAACAAGCCTCCTGGGACCGGTTTTGGGGGATAACCCCTCCTAAGCCGGTCTAGCTTGAATTCAGTGGCACAGGGAGCATTTGAGGGTAGACAGCTTCGCAAATAAGGGTGTTTCCTGTTGGCCTTTGAAAGGCTGTGCTTACCTAGTCTGTCTACAGGAGCAGGAGGAGTCTACACAACAAGCTACATTTGGAGCAGTTTATGGTAGGTGGGAAGAGACCATGTTTCAACGCTGAGGTCAATGAGCTTACTGTGGCTCACACAATCCCCTTGTCTGGGCACTTTGCCATGCAAAAGACGAAGGCGAGACTATTAGCTTGAATTTAATGCCTCCTCATGTACAGTACAGCCTCCAACACACAACAACCCATTTCTTCATCAGATCTTGAATCATACTTAGGTCTGGGGGGATACACCATCTGCTTTCTCCCAGGCGTTCAAACATGTGGCTTGCCTGAGGCTCAGCAAGCAACCAAGGCATCTGCAGTCCTGAAGCGTCGACAGGCACTATAGCGTACACACATACATGAAGATAAGGCGGCTTGCATTAGATTCACAATATATTTTTTAGAAACTCCTATAAAAAGGCTCAGCAAGTAATTTGTGAAATGCTTCTGAAGCCAAATTTTTACTACAAACAAGAAAAAAAAGATGCAATGAGGCACAAAGTAAAAATAAAAAACATGCATTTGCTTAATCCACAAACAAAGCTTAAAGGACTTTCAATGCCCCCTGTCCACGCACTTAGAGGTGTCAGAAAAAGTAACCAGCATAGCTTAAAAGTTAATCACACACTCTGAATAAATCAAATGTTGACTTGCTTGTAAATCACAGAAATGCAGGTAAAAAGATAGAATTTCAAAGGCAACATGGTATTCCTGGATAATGAGCTTTGCCAGAACAAATGCTGCAAAGCCATCAAGGATGCTGCACCATAGAATGATGATTAAGAGTCATAGAATGATGATTAAGAGTGGTGCCTTGCCTGGGGCCCAGCAAGCAATCAAGGCATCTGCAGTCCTGAGGCATCGACAGGCACTAAAGTGTACACACATACTTGTAGAGAAGGCGGCTTCCATTGTATTCATAGCAAACGAGTCGTGCCCATTCATTGGGAGAGTGGTAAGAGTGTGATATGTAGCCTGTGGTGCATTTTGGAGCACACTGTCAGAAACATGTAGTAAAGCATGGTGTGTCATTTACAAACAGCACATTTTCCATTAAACTACATAGCGCACAAAGGATAATGTGTGGAAATCAGTTTTCAAGAAGTATTTACCATTTGCACATACAGTAAAGTGTCTTGACTTGTTTTGATCCTACTAAAATCTTATGGGTATATTCACAAGAACTTGTGCTAACTACCGCAAGAGTAGCTTAACGCAACTCTCAACATCGCAGCCTATCGCGGGAAAATTACGCCGTGCCAATCAAGTATTCACACATGCCTGGTTGCCACCTCTCCCCACATTCGGCTAGTGTGTGGCTGAGGGTCCATGTTTTTGTGATGTGTGCATTCCCAGGGTTGTGAGTTGCCTGGTTGTGGAGTTGAGGTGAGTGGGGTGTTCATTTGGAACTTGCCGAGGGGCTGTGCATTTCCCTTGGTGCCATCCTGGGAACTCTGGTTGCTGATGGACTGTCGGAGGATGAAGGAATCATGCACACTGGCTGGGTATTTGTAGGTGACATTGGTGGAGGTTCCATGGTGTTCGGATGTTGCCTGCACATTGATGTGAGACGTGTGCTTTCTGTTGCGGTGATTGTGTGCTGTGTCACTAGGGGGCACAGGTAGGACATGTGTGCTGTGGATTACCCCCGACACGTGCATGCATCCAGCTATGGCATATGGTCCTTGCTTGGTCTCCAGCAGATCCTGTGCGTTGTGTTGGACATATAGGGACTGAGGTACCAGGCTGATGGTGATGTCCAGGACAGGTGTGAGGGACTTGGATGTGGCTGGCTGTGAGACTCCTCCGACTCTGGCGGGTGTTGGTTGGGGGGTACCAGGGGCCAACAGGTGCAGCACAGGCAGCAGCTTTGTGTGGGGTGGGATGTTGGTTGTCCGCTTTGTTGGTGCCGTCGGCCTGTTGGGCGATGTTGGTCAGGATGCGTAGGATGGCTGTCCTTTTGAGCCTGTAGTGGGCAATGACATTGTCAGGTGTTGGGTCTGTGAGGCTGGTGCGTTTCCTGGGGGTCCGCTGTCTTTGTCTGCGCTGCCTCTGTGGTGGTCGGGGGGGGGTTTCTGGGTGGGTGTTGGGGTCTTGGGGTGGTGGCGGTGGGTGTTGTGGCCCTCTTGGGTGTCCGGGCCACATGACCAGTGGCTTCTTGGCATCTGTTGCCCTTCCGATGTGCCTGTGGGCTGGGCTCCCTTTTGTGGTGCAGGCTATCGTCCGACTTTGCACCAGGTCTGAGCAGGTGTTAGTTTCAGGGTGCTAACGCGCCTTATCGCCTGTTTTGTGTTCTTATCGCCGATCGGGCTGGTCGTTGAGAATGTTGAGGTGTGGTGTTGCGGCTTTTGGCACGGGAATACATACTCTGCATCTCATTAGAGATAGTTGCGGGGGTCATCTGTTGCAATGTTTTTTGCGCCTGCTATCGCGGGTATACTGGTACTGTGGGCTGTTAACACCAGCTTGTGATTGAGGCGATAAGGTTATCGCAACTTTGGCTGCGATAAAGTGCCGTTAACTCGGCGATAGATCCTTGTGAATATCCCCCTTAGTTTCACATTTCAAAATTACAAAAATATGTTTTTCATTTGTGCTTTTCTAACTGCTGATATGTTTTCAAATATTTGTACAATTATTTTACAGGCAATTAAAGGCTGTTAGTTTAAAAAAATTGACATCCTTTCCTTTCACACTCCCTGTACCTCAGCAAGATTGTCAGATAGTTCACTTTACAAAATCCACTAACTTTGCAGTCAGAGAAAGAAAAGGAAGCACCAATCTCCAATATAAGAGAACAGGAATTTGTCAGAATACATAGCATGCTGCAGTACCCCAGCACTCTTACTTCCAGTGCCTATCCCGAATATATTCATGTGGTAAAATAGGATGCTCAAATACATGAGCTGAGAAGGAACAAAAATGGGTTTTTACCAACAATCAAAATCATCTAATAAAAGACCATAATAACCGTAAAGTCTAAGATGAAAGACTCTTGAATATAAAATGAGTTTCCTGTCCCCAAAACCTGAATTGTTTTGTTGTTGGCCATCCTGTTGCCCGAGATCAACTGATCCTCACTCATGTAGACTTTTTTGAACGCATATCAGGGCTCTTCATAGTCACGGCCAATTGTAAAAAACGAGGTACTCCTAAGACGAGTTTTTGGTTCAACATAGAATGCTGAAAGCTTCAGCACTCTGTAGCTAGTGCCATCAAATCAGGAGACATGCATAACATTCCCTTGGCTAGGGAAGCCTAAGAAATGGCCATTTTTAATGCTAAAGACAGTTGGGGTGAGCAGAGATGGAACACCCTTAATGGCGCCTGTGCCAATAGAAACTTTACTCTATTCTAGCAGCTAGACTCCTGCTATGGAGCCACCGTCACACTGGAACCCGAGAATAATGTCACCCCTTCTCTTTGGGCTGATCACTTTGGGAATCTATATTCAGTGACTCCCTCAAGCTTTCCTACTGAATGCACCTTGACCTTGCCCTGCCCATCCCCTCTGACCCCTTGTTTGAAATTTCAGATGTATTCCAATCTCTTTCAGCAGTTGCAAGGGGCAGGGCTGCAGGGCCAGATGGTGTCCCGGAAGACGTTTTTCTTTCTGACAGGGAGACTTGGTCCCATTACCTTCTTACCATTGATAATGACATCGCTGCTGGAGCTCCCACCCTGAGTCATGGAAAGGCGCCACCATAATGCCCATTCACAAGAAAGGCGACAGGTCTTCCTCAAACAACTACAGACCCATAAGCTTAATTGACTGTATCTAGAAAGTCTTCTGCAATTGTGTGCTTTCCAAAATCCAGGATTCCAAGATGGACGTTCTTAGCTCATTTCAGGCAACCTTTCAGTTGAAAAATTCCATCATCGATCAGGCCTTCCATTTTCTCTTGATCTTTTGGCACACTGTTATAATCGGCAAAGGAAACATTTACGTTGCCTTTGTCGACTTGAGATCCATGTTCGACTTAGTCCCGTGCTCCATTCTTTGAAAGACCCTCATCAATATGAAAATGCCACCAAATATATTGGCACTGATAATTCACCTACATGACAGCAACTTTGCACATATTAGATGGGGGAATTAGGATGAGTTGACTGATAAGATTCCAGTCCATAAAGGTGTACAATAGGGAGGAGAATTGGCTTCCGCCCATTTGTCCTTTATATATTAATGCAAAACCAAAGGGGACGATGGACGGAGTGTTGAACATTGCAAGCACTCACCCCCAGTCAACTGATCTGGGTTTAATCCATCATCATTCTTTAGCCCACTCCGTCACCCAAGTTCAGACATGGCCA
Source organism: Triturus cristatus (assembly GCF_964204655.1). Lineage (NCBI taxonomy): Eukaryota > Metazoa > Chordata > Amphibia > Caudata > Salamandridae > Triturus > Triturus cristatus. The sequence goes on along the minus strand of NC_140590.1, from coordinate 1,655,077,607 downwards.
TATGCAAATCAGTCTGACCCTGTGCCTCATGGGAACAGTCCAGCCCGAACTGCCAAGCCATGTCTTTCCTGGACCGGAAACAAGCATCCTGGGACCGGTTTCTGGCTAATCAGCTGTCATCAGCCAGGCTAGCTTGAATCCAGTGGCAAAGTGAGCAGGGGACCCACGTCTGGGAATACCCTGCCAACTTAGGGTGAACAAACCAAACCAAAGGGGACGATGGATGGAGTGTTGAACATTGCAAGCACTCACCCCCAGTCAACTGATCTGGGTTTAATCCATCATCATTCTTTAGTTCACTCCGTCCACCCCAGTTCAGACATGGCCATATGCAAATCAGTCTGACCCTGTGCCTCATGGGAACAATCCACCCCGACCTGCTAAGCCATGTCTTCCCTGGACCGGAAACAAGCATACTGGGACAGGTTTCTGGCTAATCAGCCGTCATCAGCCAGGCTAGCTTGAACCCAGTGGCAAAGTGAACAAGCGACCCACGTCTGGGCACACCCTGCCAACTTAGGGCGAACAAAGCAAAACCAAAGGGGACGATGGACAGAGTGTTGAACATTGCAAGCACTCACCCCCAGTCAACTGATCTGGGTTTAATCCATCATCATTCTTTAGCTCACTCCGTCACCCCAGTTCAGACATGGCCATATGCAAATCCGTCTGACCCTGTGCCTCATGGGAACAGTCCAGCCCAAACTGCCAAGCCATGTCTTCCCTGGACCGGAAACAAGCATCCTGGGGCCGGTTTCTGGCTAATCAGCCATCATCAGCCAGGCTAGCTTGAATCCAGTGGCAAAGTGAGCAAGGGACCCACGTCTGGGCATAACCTGCCAACTTAGGTCGAACAAAGCAAAACCAAAGGGGACGCTGGACGGAGTGTTGAACATTGCAAGCACTCACCCCCAGTCAACTGACTGGGGTGGCAGAGTGAGTTAAAGAATTATGATGGATTAAACCCAGATCAGTTGACTGGGGGTGAGTGCTTGCAATGTTCAACACTCCGTCCATCATCCCCTTTGGTTTTGCTTTATATATTAAAAACATTGTATAATTCTTTTCCTGGCTGGATCTGAGGCACCCTCACTTGCCCGTACTAAAACTCCAATACTCCTATTTGTCAAAGACATGCTTTTGGTCTCTAAGACTCCGAGTGGGCTACAGAAGCTCCTGGACCATTTTGAGAAGTTCTGTCTCCCCAGGGTCCTGAAGGTCAACACTACTAAAACTAAGCTGATGATGTTTAATCCCCATAAACCTTTTTCAGAAAGCCATATTATTGGAGGGGGGGCACCCCTCGAGACGGTGGATTGTTTCACTTATTTGGGTATCACCTTTAGTGGGCACGTGTCCTGGAAACTGAAGCAGCCTTAAAACTTTAACAAACCATGGGGGCTATCCTCAAAGAATACTGGGCATCCCAAACTAAACCTACTCCACCTGCGCCTCACCTCTATGAGGCTAAGGGTCTGGGTTCAGCTCTATATGGGGCGGAGTTGTGGGGCTTCTCCAATGTTGAAACACTAACCAGTATTAAAAAAATAATTCCTGCACAATCATGCATTTCTTCCCCCATCACGCCTTTGCACCCGCTCTTTTTGGACATTGGACTAAGAAGCCTCGTTGGCAAAGTCTGAAGAGTCCATTGCTATAATGGAGGCAGCTGTGGACAACCCCAGAACTTGCCCACTATACCACAGCCCTCCAGGACGTAATGCATGCAGATCAATTTGCCAAAGTACCTTGGCTTCTGCACATCAAAGAGCCATTTTCATCCTAGGGCTACCTGACTTTGGGACCATGCCACCACCACTTGTTATCCATCTGTATTGAAGAAGCTCTATTGGGCAGCCACAGAGGCCAATGACTCCAGAAGGGCTGATTCCCTCAATCTGGTAAGGGAATTCTTTGATGTAAGCCTCTGAGAGGATATGAGTCATACTGGGACCAGGTGACTGTCTCTATTGATAGGAAGTTATATTTCCAATTTAGAGGAGGCACTCTCCCGCTGAGAGCTCTCACCACAAGGTTGTCTGTCAGGGTTACCGACATACGCCCTGCCTGTACCTCCTCTGTGGAGAGTGTCACACACGTCTTCTTTGCTTGCCCAGCCTACACCCGACCCTGCAGAACTTGGGGGCATATCAACAAGGCGGCGCCAAAAAATTATCGCCGCTTGTGCGTCCGTTTTCGGACGAAAAGCGGCAATAATGTTATCGCTTTATCAGCAAGGTAACTCGATCGCGTGAATCCTTGCCTAAGAGCCCTTTCCCGTAACGCCCACCTTTGCATCTCTAATGAGATGCAAAATGGGCGTTCTGTCCAAAAATAACCGGAGAAATGTCGCTAACCGGCATTTCTCCAATTATCAATGGGCACGCTAACAAGCATAGCGATAAGAAAAGTAGCGCTAACCTTGGTTATGGCTACTTTCCTTACGCATGCTTTTCCTTTGACTAAACAATGTTAGTCAATGGGTGGTGGATTATAGGGCTGAGACCACCCAGCCCTATCAACAAGGATATCGCAGTTTTCCAAGGCACATCGCTGGAAAACCAGCGATGTTCCATGGAAAACATCGCTATCACAGGAATAATTATCGCCATTGCGCTATGAGTTGGTAATGCAGCGCTAGCATGGCGATAATTATCTGCGATAGCCGGCAATAAAATTCCTCACGCTAAGGGCGGCCAGCGATAATTATCGCTGCCGCTTGTTGATATGCCCCTTGGTTAGACCCGACCTGCAGACACCTGCATCCGCATAGTCACTTGGCAGCTCTTCGCATTCTGAGGTCGGACTGCAGTCTACCCTTTGCTATACCAATAGACAAGTTTCTAGGGACCATGTGGATACTTCAACCATTGCTGGATTACTTGCAGAACCTGGACTCTCTCAGCTGGCTTGGAGATGGGAAGGCTCCATGGATTAATCATGTGTGTTCAATGATGAAGGACAGGAAGGAAAGCATGCATGTAGGTCTGGTGGCTCTGTGGACTAATCCGTCCACTGCAGGGGCCTGTGCTCGACCTCATGGTCACAGGTTCAAATCCCTGCGGGTCCACTCAGCTTTACAAATAAACATGTTATGTTTGTAAAATAGTAGGAATCTCTACCCAAAGCAGCACAGGATGCAGGCATGGGGAACACCGTATTATTTATTAGAATCGTTATACACACAAGAGCGCCGGGCCACACAACTGTTACGCGCCGCGGCTCCGCTCTTTCTGCCCGCCTCGCGGCTCGCGCATGCGCATTCCTTCCTCCCGCGTTCTCCCCTCGCGCGCCGCTTCATCACGCAGCGTGCGAGACTAGAAGGCACACTACATATCTCCCTCCTTTTCCGTGGCTCTGATAACATGCAGTCCTCACAGTCTCTAGGGTATGCACCCTCCATCGAGTTCAAAGTCCTTGAAGCGGCTAGGCCTCACAATCACTCTGCCCGCTCGGGTGCGCCTTACCGGGGTGCCAGGATTACCAGAATCATTGCTTACAGCTGGGCTGTGGCCTCGTTGTTCGCTTCGCCCCTCTCTGTCTGGGCTGTGGCCTTCCTCCGTCGCTAGCTCTTCCGTTTCCATCGACCCCTGGTGTACCTGCTCCTCACTATCCTCTCTCTCTGGTACACTTCTCCCTTCAGGGAGTTGGCTTCCTTCGTTGTCTTTTGTGTATGTCTCCTGGGATGACTTCTCATTCTCTTCCTCTGGCCATTTCAGGATCTTGTTGCATTTCGCCATGCGGTCATGGGACCACACGTTCCCATCACTGAGTAAGGCGGCTCTCTCGTATACCTCCTCCACTTGTAGAGGTGGACTGTACTTGCTGTCTCCCTTCTTCCTTCGTACCGCTAGCTTGACTCTCACCCACTCCCCTTTCTCCAGAGTGGCGTTCTTGACCTTCCGTCTCTTGTTGTAGTGCTCCGTGTACACCCTCTGGGCTTTCTCCAGGTTGTGTTGTACTACTGCCGGAGACCATTTACTTGTGATTGTCTTTTCCCTCCACATGACGTTGTCCTTGGTGAAGGGGTGTCTTACTCTTAGGATTTGGAAGGGGCTGTACCCCGTCCCCGTGGGGGTGATGCGGTAGGCCCACACTGTTTTCTGAATCTCCTTCTCCCAATCTTTCCCCATCATGATGGCTGCTTGGATGGATCCCATCAGTACTCTATTGAAGCGCTCCACCTGCCCATTGCTCGCCGGGTGGTACACCGCCGTGTGCAGCAATGTTATCCCATTATGCTCTGCGTATTTGTTCCATTTTTCCGATCTAAATTGGGGTCCATTGTCACTCAATAGCGTTCTGGGGATGCCTTCCTTTAGAAAAACTGAAGTGAGGAATTTTATCACTGTTTCTGCTTCCATTTCTTCCTGTATGTGTATCTCCGGCCATTTGGAATACTTGTCGACCAGGACACAGAGGTATTGGGGCGTTCCGTGGATGTCCAGCACCGGTCCCAGGATGTCCACCGCCACGTCTTCCCATGGCCCACTTGGTAAGGGGAATTTCCCCAGCGCCGGCCGTAGGGGAACTAGCGTCTTGTCTGCTCCTTGGCACTGGCTGCACTCTCTCACTTGCCTTTCCACCTGAGCATCCATTCCTGGCCACCAGTACATGTGTTTCGCCCTCGCCTTCGATTTTACTATTCCCAAGTGCCCTTCGTGTAGCATTGTCGCTGGAGGAACCACTTTGTCTCTCCTGTACAGGAATATTCCTTCGTTCCCCACCGATAACTCTTCTCGCACTTCGAAATATCTTCGGAGAGCCTCTCCTAGCCGTCTCTTCTCGGGCCATCCCTTTATTATGTGTTCCTTGACCTTGCAAATTTCCTCATCTTCTCCATACGCCTGTATCCAGTCTTGTTTGCTTATCACCCTTTCGGGATCATCCATTATGGCCACCATCTCGTCTTCTTCGGGCGTCGTGTCCGGGGCACCTTCCATGGCTGCTGCTCGGCTGAGATAGTCTGCCACCTTATTCCTCGTCCCCGGAATATACTCCACGTCGTATCTGTGCAGTTTAAGCGTCATTTTTGCTATGCGGGGTGTGGCGCCTGCATGCCCGCTTGAGGTGAGCACTTTGACCAATGGCTTGTGGTCCGTCTTCAGCAAGAATCTTGTGCCCCATAGGAATTGGCGATATTTTCCCATCGCCCACACCACAGCTAGCATCTCTTTCTCAATCACACTATATTTCTGCTCCGTGGGTGATAGTGTCCTGGACGCGAAGCTGAGTGTTTCCACCTATCCATCACTCCTTTCCTGCATGAGTACGGCCCCTAGTCCTTTTTCGCTGGCATCTGTCGTCAGAATCGACCGGCCGAGTGGATCATACCCTTGCAAGGGCACCGCTTGACTGATGTCTTTCTTCAGGGCCTCAAATTCCTTCTGTGTGTCTTCCGTCTATTGGTAGGTCGTTTTGTCCCTCGTTAGTTGTCGGAGGTGATGGGTCTTGGTGGCGAAGTGTGGTACGAATTTGCTGTAGTACTCGGCCATCCCTAAGAAGGACCTTACTTCCTCTTTGTTGTTGGGTGCAGTCGCCTTGCATATCGCCTCTACATTCGCTCTTTTGGGGGTGATGCCATGTCCTCCTATTTCGTGCCCAAGGTAGGTGACTGATGTCATTCCCAGCCTGCACTTTTCCCATTCCGCCGTCAGGCCCTTCTCCTCTAGCACTCTGAGTACCTTCTCCAATCTCTCATCGTGGTCTCTTCTATCTGTCCCCATCACGAGTATATCATCCTGAAAATACTGGACGCCTTCGATGTCCTGAAACAGCCGGTGCATCAGCTTTTGGAACACCGCCGCTGCGGAGGCGAGGCCAAATGGCATTCTCCGGAACTGGTAGCACCCGAAGGGTGTGATAAACGATGTCAACTTCCGGCTTGACGGGTGCAGGTCTATTTGGTGATAGGCGGACGTTAGGTCGATGGTGGAGAACCACTTTACCCCTTTGGTCTTGGCTAGCATTTCCTCGATGCGAGGTAACGGGAATTTCTCTACTATGAGACACTTGTTTAGTTCCCGGAAGTCCACACAGAGACAGACTTTCCCGTTGGGTTTCATCGCCACTACCAGGGGGGCGAGCCATTCCGCACTGTCGATCGGCTCTATTATTCCCTCCTTTTCCAATCTGTGTAGCTCCGTCTGCAGCGCATCTTTCACCGCTAAGGGTATGTTCCTGACTTTGTGGGACACCGGACTGGAGTTTTCTTTAAGTACTATCCTGTGTGTAAATTTCTCCAGTTTCCCCACCTTTCCTCCAAACACTTTCGGGAATTTATGCTTCATCGCTTCCAGTACCGGCCAGCTCCCTGGCGCTGTCATGAGGACTTGTGTATCGCCTCCCGGGTCTAGTTTGATCCCTAGATCCCCTTGGTCCATCCATCCCAGTACGGAGGGGCCTTTCTCCGCTATGTACAGTTTGCACTCGGCTTGTCTTCCCCGGAATTCAAAGGTCAGTTTCCGGTACCCTATCATGGGTATCGGTTCCCCTGTATACGATACCGGCCGAATGTCTGGGGGTTCCAGCCTTGTTCCCAGCGTAGGTTCAAACTGCTCCTTCCATACCGTTTTCTGGATGATGGTGTACGGAGATCCCGAGTCTATTACTATTTGGATGTTCACCCCTCCAATCTTCATGTCGCATTGGGGTTTGCGGGTTCTCTTCTCGTCTATCCCCAGCACCTGATCCTCGATACACAGGACCTCCACGTCTTCCTCCTGCTCTTCTTCCTCTTCCCGTTGCTCCTGTTCCACATACTTCACCACGGGTCTCTTCGTCTTCCTTCGGCAGACTTTCTCATAGTGACCCATTATGCCGCAGAACATACACTTCGCCCGGAACGCTGGGCATCTCTTGTCCTGAGCTGCATGTGCAGGACTGCCGCATCTGTAGGAGGCTCCGTTGTTGTCTCTTGTCTGCTTCCACGTTTGTCCCGTCTTCCCTTTCCACTTCGGGGGTCCTCTGCTCTCCTGAGCTGGTTGCTTGCTTCTTCCCTGTGCTTCTGCTTCATCCACTTTGTTCACCATGACTTTGGGGACCACCTCTTGTTTTGCTGCCTCCGCGCACCGTTTGGTCAACTCCGCTTTCTTCACCATCGCTATCACTTCTTTTAGAGACGCCTCACTGTTCGCCCACAGTTTATCTTGCACACTTTTGTTCGTGGTATGCATGACGATTTGGTCCTTGATGAACTCATCGTGCAGAGCTCCGGATTTGCATGTCACTGCCAGTTTCTTCAAGGCCGCCACGTATTCATCGATGGTTTCTCCCGGCTCCTGTCTCCTCTGTTGGAAGTTGTACCTGTCTATTGAGACACTCACCGCCGGGCGGTAGTGGGCATCAAGGTCCTCCATGGCGTGCTTAAATACGTCATCGTCCGCGTTTTGCCTGAGTTGCGGCACTAGATTCTGGTAGACCCTTATGCCTTCCGGGCCTAAATTGTGCAGGAGTATTCTTTTCTTCCTCGCGCTGGGGAACTCTTCTCCGTTTTCATCTTCGAGGGCCGCTAGGAAGTTCTTAAAATATTCCCGCCAATCCTCCCACTTCATTTGGGGTTCTCCCGGTCTTGGCAGAAACGGTATGAGCGCCGTCAGTGAAGAACCTTGGGTGCTCATCTCTCCCCTCCTTCCTGGCGCTGCGCCTGGGCCTCTTGGACTTCCCGGTGTGTCTCCCCACTCTGGTCGTGCCTGCTCCTGCTGTCGCTTCTCTTTTGACCCCCGTCGCTGCTTGCTGCCGCTTCAGCCAGGGTCTCTGCGACTAGGCTTCGCGTGTGCTTCTCGCGGTTGCGCGCCTTCTATAGGCCTCTGCACGTGGTCTGTACCTTGTGGGGACTGCTCTACTTCTTGTCCTCCCCCTTGGCCGGTCACTGCTGCTCTGGCCTGTGCTCCCAGCCGGTGGTTCAGGGTCCTTCAGCTGTCAGTGGTTGCAGCTATCCCAGTCTCGTCGCCACTGTAAAATAGTAGGAATCTCTACCCAAAGCAGCACAGGATGCAGGCATGGGGAACACCGTATTATTTATTAGAATCGTTATACACACAAGAGCGCCGGGCCACACAACCGTTACGCGCCGCGGCTCCGCTCTTTCTGCCCGCCTCGCGGCTCGCGCATGCGTATTCCTTCCTCCCGCGTTCTCCCCTCGCGCGCCGCGTCATCACGCAGCGTGCGAGACTAGAACGCACACTACAATGTTCATAAAGACCATCTAACTACTAGTTATCTAGGTGGCTTGTGGGCAGATGTTTGCTGGGAAGACATTCACAGTTTGTTCTACCCTGGCTCGGCAGTGCTTGCTTTGAATGTATGGTAATGCACTGCTACCAGAAAAGCGCTAGTTTATTTACGGTTTCTCGTGTGGAAAGGCTTTGCAGCACGTATGGATGTTCCAGACTGTTTTTTTTCATGCTGTTCAATGTATTTGCTGTGCTGTTGTGGAGTTTAAAGGAATCTGAAATTGTCCCATTTCATAAGTAAATCCTGTCTTTCTTTGGATTCTAGGACTTGCAGTGATGTATTTGTAGTTGAAAAATTAAAATTATATCTGAAGACAATAGAACAAAGAAAAAAACAACAGATTGTGAAGCTTGCACGTGTGGTTTGCTCAGTTAGAGCTGGCTCGTTCGTCATCATCCCAGTTTCAAAAACATAATTGTAATGGGAATCAGTGAAATGACCGGTCCTAAATCCGAGGTGGTGTTGCTTAGAAACCAGGAGCCATTGAATACATCACATATGACATGAGCGTGACTTTTATGTGTTTACTAATTTATGGCATGGTTGCAGCACTCACGTGCATGTGTAATCCGAGACTATTGCATTTTTAATTACTCGACTAAGACAATGGTCACCTTTGTTCAAATTGGGGCTTTTAAAGTCTAGGATTTTTTTGTTGTACTTTCCTGCATTACTAAAAACTGCGGGCCTCATTTATGAAAAGTGACGCATCGCTGCGAGAAAAGAGCGGTGCGTCACTTTTCATTGCGCCCTCCTTGCGACACCAATAATGCATCATAGTTACAGTATGACGCATCATGGCGCAAGGAGTTACAGATACGTCAGTATTTCTGACATATCTGTAGGCGCACAAATGACGCATTGCTGGAGTGTGTTACAAAAGTGACGCAACTCCAGCAATAGGTCATTACACATGGGCAAGTCCCATGTTAAATGTGCCTGTGTCAGTCTTACGCCTGCCATGAGGCAGGCGTAAGATATTGACGCATTTGGCTCCTAGAAGTGGCGCAGTGAAATCGCATAGATTTCACTGCATCACTTCTACCACCATTTCCTGTGTCGAAACGCCCACCCTGCATACAATATACCTGGTGCAGGTATAATGTGACGCAGGGGTTTACAAAGTGACGCATCTACCTAGATGCGTCACTTTGTAAATATGATGCATTTGGCACATTTTTCACACTGCTGGCGTGTCACAAAAAGTGACGCACCGGCGGCGTAAAAGTGGCGCAAGGCCTCATAAATAAGGCCCCACAAGTGGCCAAATTAAAGCAGGTTTAATCTATTTGCTTTCAAATACTATTACTCACGTAAGTCAAATAGCATTTTGCTTCAAAGGACCCTGGGCTAATCATCCCAGTAATGGCCATTCAGCCTCTTGGTGAAGGGTAATCCATCTGCAGGCCCTCAAGGCGCTGTCCGCCATCTTTGCATGCATGCTCTACTCAAGTAGGGTTGCAAACCCACAGCTCGGTCAAGCCACTACCCCTGGGCGATTTCTGGGTCTATTGGCGTTCACTTTGTAAAGAAGCATCATTTTAAGTTTGCCACGTGAATAACTCTTATTTCAACTAAGATATATATAATATAATCCAGAAATATATGAATGGTGCAGTTTGTGAGTAGTGGTTCCTGACAAGTACACATTTGTACACTACCTGTTTGGGGTTAAAACTCAGAAATGGTTCTAGTAGGAGGCTTCTGGTTTAACGATGCGTGTCTTATTTTTTAGCTACAACTCCAAACAAGTGTGGTAGAGTCAGACACTAGGGATGTTTTGTCATGGGTTCTTGCTGGAAATGTTGTATAGAGACCTCTGGCATTCCTCTATGTGCCTTTATTTTCATTATACGATATATGTGCAGTGGTTTAATAGCTATATTTCCTTTGAGAAGTACAAATCTACCACGTGAGATTTATTTTGTGCAGCAAAAATATGTTTTGATACACCACACAAATAAAATACAGTTAAAAAACAGGGTGCATGGAATGAAAACAGAGGTATTTATTATTTTTTATTAAGCCTTAGCAATTAATTTCAATAATTGAGCCCTAACGAATACATCCTCAGTCGCCAGGGCCGGACTGGCTGTAGTGGGCATCTGCCGTTTCCCCGGGAGACTGGAAGGGTGGAGACAGGCTTGAAGCAGTGGAGGCTGTTTAGGTCTCGCCTGACCCAGCGCATGAGCTGGGCTGGCGAGACTTATTGAGAGGGCTCCAAAAAGTGCTACCAGGCCAGCCTAGGGCTACAGTGCATGTGCGGGGGCGCGTGCGCCGCGCTTGACCCTGATTACTTTCACTTTCGCGGCCGCTTTGAAGTTTGATCGTGATCGCCATCACTTTCGCGGCCGCACGACCGCTTGTTTGGGACTGCTTCCAAAACAAAGGTGAAAACGTATTTTTTAAAATATCCCTATTAATGTGGCTAAAGTATGACGAATCACTGGACATCATCAAGCTGCTCTCCCAGAAGTAAGTTTACACCACCATTTATTTTTATGTGCCTGCTTTAAATAGTATAAAGTGAATCAATTTACAGATATGCTGCACGTTATGTAGGCGATGTTTATGTTAGCAACCACACCTAAGGACTAATGCAGATCAAGGGCAACGACAAAAGTAACAGTAACAAAATAAGTTTATGTTTTGCATTGCGCGTAACATAGCACTACAGTGGCAAACCGCATTACAAACAGTTCTAGCGATGACAAGCAGGGCACGCCTCAATGATTCCTTTAAAGTAATACATGTATGAGCATTTTACCACATTAGCCCCCAGGTACCAGCCTCCTAGGCAGGCCTCACACCTCAGTTAATGAACGATCGTTTCTGAGGGCACGATTCAATGACACTTTATCAGCCACAAAACCTAGAGTCCTAATTGCTTATCCACATTGTCCATGTGGAGAAGTGTGGCTCAATGATTAGAGCGGCAGACCCTGATGCAGAGGTCTAGCCCAGGACCAGGGTTCAATTCTCTGCCTCGGCGGGTCTTGGGCTCAAAAATTCCACGGACCTGATAATTCTCGCCTCGGTGCCTAGTCCAATCATGGAGTCCCACTCTGCAACTCTGGGCAATAGCTTGCTTAATCTCCACAACGGCCCCCACAATGCTAAGGATGCCTGGCCTCCACCTTGGGGGTGCCCAGGAGTGGACGCCTCACAGGGAAAGCCAGGGTGGGTTCCACAGCGGTATTCGTACAAGCGCCTTGAGACCCTTGCGGGTGAGTAGTGCGCAATACAAGTATCAAATTTACATGTGTGGCTTCCATGATGGAAGAATTTACTGACAGTCAGCTGGCTCGTTGCTTTACCCGAGGATGCAACTCCACTCCCACTTTCTCCTATGTGTTCAAGGTACAAGTGATCAGCACTGTGCAGTGACGTACAAAATAAGGCCATGTTAATTAGAAAAGCTGTATTTTGTTCCCCCATGGATTAACTATGCAACTGATATATTTGCTGAGCAGTCAGGGTGCCTTGCTTGACTAACTGCATTGCTTGTTTCGAAGGTGCTCAATTACTTCAGCTCTCAGTTGGGTCATTTGCAAGGCACACTCTGGCATGTTTCTTTATTGACTATGTATGCGTAACAATGCCACGGTGCATGTAAGTTAATTAGGAGCCAAAGGGCAGAGTGATTGATGCCCACATAAATTGCTCTTTTATGTGACTTTGGACACATGGATGCTCGTTTCGACCTTATATCTAGATGAAGATTTCACCTGTCCACTGGACATAGGCCCGGGGCACAGTCCTGTGGGGACGGGGGTTGGGCGGTGAGGAATGGCGGCCTTTCTGGGCTGCAGTACAGAAAGAGCACCAGGGGCACAGCATGTGTGTGTCGTGTTCCTATCTATTTTTCCCCAACAGCACTTTGGTATTAGAGAAAGTGATGCAGACACTTGTGCAACCCTTTCTATTATACAGATCACGGCAGTGCACATTTAGTCCCGAACAATCCTAAGGGTACACGATCCAGAGCACAAGATGGACCGGTTGCTTCCAACAGCCGGCCTGCTTTTCACTAATAAGTTGCCCCCAGGGCAGGAGAGAGCTTGAAGTGGCCCTGGGGACAGCACATTATCTGTAATAGGGTACATTGAAAAGGTCTGCTCCCAGTGGACCCTGTTAAAGGTGCCCGTGGTGCAGAACAGGGCAATGTGCCCTTTACAAAATATGGCCTCTGGTCTTTTAGAGAATTCCTGTTTGCAGGTTATTGAAATTTCGGGATTAAGAGAATTATGGACGATATGGAGGCTCAACTGAACAGTGCTGTTTTCAAATGCATGTATGGAGGCCCCTTCATAATTGTATCCTGTAAAACTTCACTGACTGAAAGACAGATTTTCATTTACAGCTGATCTAACATTCCATATCCACTCACTACCCTTCTTTCACCATCCCATCCTCCATACATTTGCCCTCCACCATCCATTCACTAGCCACCCTAGGGCCGGCTTTAGCACTGGTGGTGCCCAGTGCAACTATTTTTTATAGCGCCCGCCCCTCCTCCCCCACCCATGGCCTCCTCCTCAGATTCCCTCACTACCACCCGGCAAAAGGGCCCCTCAACTCTCCATTGCCCCTCTCTCACATACATTTCATTTTGTTTTAAAGTGCTGGTAAAGACTTCCTTTATTAATCCACTCAGCTATCCAATTTAAATACAAAGCTGTTCTTTGCAGCAGGCAAATTAACCCTTGTGCTACTTGATGGTGAGTCAAAACTGCCACTAAACAAAACTGATCTCTCTTTCTAGCAGGAACATTAATCACGAGAATTATCTTGACATTTTTATTGCTGCCTGAAATCTGGATGCACAAGAAACTCTGCTACAGCTGCTTTTAAATCGTGAGTTATTGCTAAACACAGTGCCCCCAACTGAGGTCAGCACCCCCCTCCAGGTCATCTCCCAGTGCGGCTGCATCGGTCGCACTTCCCTAAAGCTGACCCTGATCCACCCACCATTCACCACTCCACACCCATTCCCCCTTCAACTCATATTCTATCCAGTCATCCATCAATCCCTCAACCCATTCTCAATTAATTCTGCTTCCATTATATATCCACCATCTGCTGTCCAGCAATCCAGTGCTTAATTTGAACAGGTGGTTTCCGGTGCCTAAAAACGGGCGTTTAATTGTCAACACCAGCACTTATGACAGTGCCAGATGGTGGCGTTGTTTGTGCAAATAAAAGATGAGCAGAACAACAGTTGTTTAGTAATTCAATATCATTCTAAAACTATTCCAGCCGCCTAAGCCATTCTTATCACTTTGGGGCCTTGAACATTTTGAATTGTCACACTTGTAGCGGCGTGATAGTTAGTGGTTCTGTAGGCAATGTCATTAGCAGAACTGGCAGGGGCAGTGGTTGATGCAAGCTGTGGTGGCCTCCTCACCAGGGCCTGACACTCATTTTTCCCACAAATTAAGCATAGCAGTAATCTATTTACCATGCACTATTTACAATAAGTTCACCCTCTTCAATCCCTCCACTATCCCCTTTCAATACAAATAAAAAACTTGCATTTCCACCGCTCAAATTAACTTCATATTCCCCTAAACTAATTTCCCCACTAATCCTGTTTGGGTTCCGGAGTAGAGTGCTACCTGCCGAAAAGTGATTCAACACCTCATCAGGGGTAGCAAGCACTATATAAATGCAAACCTTTCCCTCTTCTATCCCTCCACTATCCTTTTCAATCCAAATAACAGAGCAAAATGTTCACCACTCAAATTAATTTCATATTTCGCTATACTAATTCACCAATAAACGTTATGGGTTCCACAGTAACGTGCTACTCGTCAAGAAGCGCTTTGACTCCTCGTCAGAGGTAGTAAGCACTATACAAATGCAATTACAAGCGATTCTCTACCATCCATTCACATCCACTCGCCATTCTAAGGTCTATGGATCCATACAAGCTGAAGAGCACTTCTTATGTACCACATTCAATTTGTGCAAGAAACATTTGGCAGAATGGTCAATTCAGTATATTTCAGCATAATTTCAATAAACTAGAATATACAAGAATATTGAAAAATCGACTCTAGCTATTGGAAAATAATCTATACACCAATATAAAGCAGGAACCTCTTGAGTGCAAGATGCACATGAATGAAGTTCAATCTCATATCAAATGTTTATTGTGTTTCTAATACACAACTACGGTGGGAACAATGAAAACATTCCAGTGTGGAAAAAGGCGTGAGCGGGCAGGCAGCCAAACAGATGTGCAGCTACACAATATCAGAGCCCTACTTTTAAAACAGATCTGCGATGGATTAGCAAAGATATTTAATAAAGTGGTAAATAAAACTCACTTTAAAATACTATTGAAAGGGGAAAAACGAATGTCTTTTCAGATACATTTACAACTGGTTGAGAGGCAGGCTTCACAATGTAGTGACATACAGCTGCAAAGGAGGTGGCCACAAAGTGCTCTCACTCGCACTACATCCACACGGCTGTCAGCATTAATTTGCTAACAGGCACCTATTAGAAAGGGACGTCTCCTAAGATTCGCTATCTGCGGCGCCGACCACCATCCACTGGACAATCTGTTTCCCCTATGGTTTATGTGCTTGGAAATGTCCCCTGGATAGTGCGGCAAGTTTCAAGATGCCACACAACAAAAACAAGCATTGGCATAGCCAATAGGTCTCGCTTTTGGGGCCTTATAAGTATTTCGTTATGCAGCACAATATCCTTGGTGCAACAACATCAACTGTTGCATGGCTAAACACTTATAAGGTCCCAAAGGCGAGACCTATTGGCTATGCCAATGCTTGTTTTGTTACTGGGGGCCAGTCTTGCACCCGTGCTGCAATATCGCCCCTCAGTAACAAAAGCAGCCGCGCTTCACACTTGCACCCACCACACCCTCTCTGGGGGCTGCTTTGGGTTCCCAATCCGACCCTGCCAGTCTCTCAGGTTATTTAAAATAAGGTCACACAGATAAACACACCTAGATCCCTATAGATCTAGGTGTGTAATTCTGTGTGACCTTTTTTAGATGTGCCCTTTTTGGTGACTTAAAACAAATATTTACTTTACAAAGTAAAAAACACTGACCAGCCCAACCTACAATTCCCCACCACACCGGACTTACAATGATGCCTAGGGTAGGGTAATTAAAGACATTTAAAAATCTATTTTTTTTACTTTTTTCATGGGAAATCTGTTTTCATGACAATCTCATTGAAAATAAGAGTTACTGGCACACTCCCCACACTAAGGTCGCCTATTTTTAAATCAGTGCTTAATTTGAGCCGGTGCTCAGCACCGGCATCTAATCCTCAGCATCAGCGCTTATAACATCAATTAAGGATACACTCATTTTCAAGGCACATGATTTTCCCCAGAATCACAAGATGTTGAGCCACGCGGAGACTCGAAAATTGTTCCCCAGCTCTGAAATCGGTGGCTCTAGCCATTAGGCCAAGTCCTCTCCAGAATAATGAGTGCTGGGGCTCTAGTCAGGGGGCCGTTTGCACCAGCACATTTCTCCTGTTAGTGCTGCCTCCTGAGGAGAGCCCCGGCACTTTTTATTTTACAAATTAACCACTGATTTAAATAGTCAGAGCTATTTCGCTACCCAGACCTACTATCCTTGAAAATGCTGCATCCCCAGAACACTTTTCATATCATCTTGTCTCATGAAAAGATCACTGAGGAAAAGTAAACATGCCTGTAGTAAGCAACACTTGCTAGATCTTTGGCATTAAAAAGTATGTGTAATCAGTCAAAGTCCATCTAATGTGCATACTCACACACATATGTAGACAAGGCAGCTTACACTGCATTCAAAATATATTTTAATGAAATTCACAAAGATAGTTCAGCAAGTAATTGGTACAATTCTGACAAAAGTCAAGCTTTTACTATCAAGCAAGAAGAAAAAAAAGATTCAATTAGGCTAAAAAAAAACAAAAAAACGAAGGGACATATTAACAAGGGCCAGCGATAATTATCGCTGGCCCCACATAGCGGTAGAAATATTATCGTCCGCTATCGCTGAAAATTATCGCCATGATAACGCTACATTAACAATACATAGCGCTATGGCGATAATATTTCAGCGATAGCAGTGTTTACCATGGAACATCGCTGGTTTTCCAGCGATGTTCCATGGAAAACAGCGATAACATTGCTGATACGACCCTGTGGTCGTATCAGCATAATCCACCTACCATTATTAGTATGCCTCAGTCTGGAATTTAACAGACGTTAAATTCCAGCGTTAAGGCCGAAGTAGCGCGTTTTTTTTTATCGTTGCACCCCCTTGTTAATATCGTGAAGCTGCCTTCATGATATTTTCATGTGTTGTTTTCACAGCCACGCCTTCTTTGCATCTCATTAGCGATGCGAGGCGAGACTGTGAAAAAACAGGCTCTACATCAAAGAAACACACACTAGCATGTCCATGATGATATTGCGATATAATTATCGCCGCTTATCGCCCGAAAACAGACGCTTAAGCGGGATAATTGTATCGCCAGCCCTTGCTAATATGCCCCCAAGGTCTTTCAATACATCCCACGAGATGTCAGAAAAAGTGACCAGCATAGCTCAGGAGTTAGACACATGCACACACTCTGAACAAATTAAATGTTGGCTTGCTTCCAAATCACAGAGAGGCAGGTAAAATGATAGAATTTTAAAGGGAATTGTTATATGCCTGGATAAAGAGCCTCGCAGTAATAAATGCTGAAAAGCCATCACAGCTGCTGTTCCATAGAATGCCGATTAATCAATCTCATGTCGTAAAATAAGATGTCAGATTAGATTAGCTGAGACAGAACAAAAATGGATTTGTACCTGCAATCAGAAAAAAAGTCTAATAAAAGACCATATATTCGTGAAGCTTAAGATGAAAGGCTTTCAAATGTAATATGCAGTACCTGTGCCCAAAGACCTGTGTGGTTCTGAGAGAACTGAGGGCCAGATTCACAGAACTAACTTAAGACAAAATCCTAAACTTACTACTTTTGGTATTCACAGAAGGCATTTAGGAGTAGTAAAGTTAGGATTTTGTCTTAAGTCTGTCTTAAGTCTGTCTTAAGTCTGTTTTAAGTCTGTCCTAAATCTGTCTTAAGTCCATCTTAAGTCAAACTTCAGACAAAATCCTAACTTTACTACTACTAAATGCCTTCTGTGAATACCAAAAGTAGTAGGACAGACTTAAGACAAACTTAAGACAGACTTAAGACAGACTTAAGACAAACTCAAGACAAACTTAGGACAGACTTAAGACAGACTTAAGACAGACCTAAGACAAAATCCTAACTTTACTACTACTAAATGCCTTCTGTGAATACCAAAAGTAGTAAGTTTAGGATTTTGTCTTAAGTTAGTTCTGTGAATCGGGCCCTGATTCTCTATGATCTTGAAGCGCCTGAATCTTGAGGTTGTTCGAGGTAGTTTCGAGGCCTGTGGTCAGGTCTATATGTTACATTACTCCACCAGGTGCATTCCGCAAACTACTGTCATGTAACTATGGAAAAGATTGCTTTAATAAAACAGGAGCACATCAGATGAACTATGTTTTGGCGAATGCCATACATCTTAAATTTCAAATCCTTCCTAACAACTAGGGGCTTATTTACAAGCCCCCTAGGACCTCATTTATGAGAAGTGATGCATCTCTGCGCTGCCGCCGAGAGGCATCAAAATTGATTATGAAACGCTGCATCATTGATTTCCAACATGGATGCGACAACTTTATGGTTTGGCGAACCATGTGGCAAGTGGCGAGTAAAGTTAAAAAAAAGATGATAACGCTGCCGTCCTGACTCACAAAAAGGTAACACTAGTGCTGCAAAAGTGTCGTAAGTCAGTATCGCATCACCACACGCAAGCCGCAAAACAGTGGCACCATTTTCCTTTATTTCAATATTGAAAAATTGCTCCAAAATCGACGCAAATCAATAAAAAACGAATTTGAAGATATAGAAAACATCCATGGAGTAGGGAGAAGACACCAGCATTCGCGAGAACAGCCCCAACACTAGACAGGATGTCCAGGTAGAAACCCAGGGGAAGAGGAAGAGGAAATTAAACTTCAGTGCAAAGGAGAATGAGATCCTAATTAATGAGGTGACGGACCACCAACGCCAGCTGTTTGTCACCTCTAAGTTGTCATTAGCAAAACAAGATGCCATTTGGCAGTGCATACTGGCAAACATCAACTGTGTGGCTCAAGCAAAGAGGACAGTGCCTGATTTGAAGAAACACTGGCATGAAATTAAGCACAGGACAAAGGAGAAAATGGGCAGCAATGCAGACCGGAGGAAGGAGCCCAGCACACCAGGAAGAGCTGGATGCTCTGGAGGAGCAGGTTTCAGCTGTCATCCCAGAGGAGTTGGTGGTAGGACTTTCAGGACAGGACAGTGCTGAACATGAGGAAATGTAAGATCCACAGGGTATGTTCCAACAATGGGCAATGTAGCGCCATCTACAAGCCTCTGGCGCCGTCGGGGCATCACCTTTAACATGGGAAAAAGTGACATACGTGCGGCGCTTGAAAATAAAGCCCTATGTGTGAAAATATTAAGATAAACTACTCCCCCAATTATGAAATCTGGTGTATGTTTGTTCTACCAAATGTCATATCTTTACTCTGCCCATTCCCTCAGAGTGTCTACACTATGAACACTGCCCACCAACATGAAGTCAAGTGTGTGCACTTAAATCACATCAGGATCCACCACTCAGAACACCACCCTAAGGATATGCCCTCACACATTTCTACAGTGTATCAGCATGTAAAGCAGAGTAGATGACATGTGAGGACCACAGACCCCCCTGCCTACATGATTGCTCAGTGTGCATGCCAGTCACCAGAACAGTCCAAAGTGCTCTTGTGTGCTGTGACAAAGGCAAACCGCAAGTACAAAACTAAAGAAATTAACAAGCCACATCACTTACACAGGTGCAAAGGGCTGAGTACTGTTCACAGGGAAAGCTGCCTCCCCGTGGATAATGGACCAATGTGCGCAGTTGTGCTTTAAATCCATCCAAATTGATTGTTGCACAATCAAAATGCCAGTGCACCAATGAAGCTTCACACATGAAGATGCAGCATTTGTGCAATGGCATAATACATGTATACAAGCCCACATTAAATACATCCTCAGTGGATCTTTATGGCCTTGTCAACATGGATTGAGGCAACATTGTGCAAATTGTTGTTTGTTTCACATTACAATGCGGAGGTGTGCCATGAGCCTCACGGTGTGTGCTCCCAAGTCACAGTCATGGCATTTCAGAAATTCCCAGATTCACAACAAGCTGTGATGTTAGGAATCTGGCAATATCTGACGTATCCCAAGGGGAGGTGTGACAAGGAGCTATCAGCTCATAACTTCTATCTATGCTTCATTCAGCAGCACCAAAAGAAATCACAAATACCCTCCATATCTTGTTTGTGGTAAGGGAGTTAAAACATCCTGCACCAAAACCACCATCCCACCAACATATGAACTCTACCAC
The DNA here is from genome assembly GCF_964204655.1 of Triturus cristatus. Classification (NCBI taxonomy): domain Eukaryota; kingdom Metazoa; phylum Chordata; class Amphibia; order Caudata; family Salamandridae; genus Triturus; species Triturus cristatus. The sequence continues at coordinate 1,655,057,870 of NC_140590.1, read as the reverse complement.
CATTGGGCCAAGGAAGCTCTCTGTGGACCTGCCCCATGGAAGAGAACAGGAATGCACAATTTCTCATAGATATGGTGCAGTCATGCCCTTTATGTTTGATGTAATGTTGTGTAGCAGGATACTTGCTATGCTGACCTACTCCATAAACTTGTAAATGATGCCTTTACCCTCAACCATGTTGACTCTTGTGAACAGCTGTCAAACATAAACATCAACCTACATTGTTTCACCTTTCAGAGGATGAAACACCTTCTCCGGAGCAGCTACCTATCCTGGACGTGGACCCTGCGGAGGATGACAGTGTGCCAAGCCTGGATCAAAACATCCTCCAGGAAATCTTTGAAACCATCCAAACCCTCTCTCCAGTCACAAGAAGGGCCAGCTGCATTGCAGGGTTTCCACATTATGTGTCTCACACATCAAACACCACCTCCCAGCACACCACTAGCACCAGACTCAGAGGACCAGCAAAATGTTTTCCAACAACGTGTGGTAGAAGTGCAGCGTTAGCTGGTAGATGAGGTGTGGACAGGGATGGAGACCATGGCAGCAACTCCGGAGGGAGTTCGTAGGTGCCTCATCCCCAATAGGTGGCTGGTGTAATGCAGCAGAGGCATGAGCAAATGCCCAGCCAAAGTGGCACCAGCGAGGTTGCCAACAAGCTGCGGGTCATCCAGAACATCCTGGAGACCACAGAGTGGAAGCAGGACAACTACATTGCTACAATGGCTGCCTACCACCATGATGTAGCTGCTGTGCTGGTAAACCAGCAAGTCCTCCTCAATGCTTTGCTGCCTTACCTGTTGGCACAGGGAAATTCATTTTCAGCCTCCGATGTGTGGTTCCATCTTTGGCTCTGGGATTTTCAATAACAGCCTCACGTGCGCCAACACATACATCAGAGGATGAGATGTGGACTTCACTTCTTTACGAAGGAAAACGCCCAGTAGCATATCACTTTGCCACATTGCCAATATCTCCAATGCCCTGTGCTTATGCTCATGCCAGTGTAACTCTCAACAGAAACTGTCCTCCATTTTCTTGACCACTGGTTGATCTCTCATCCCTTTGTGGACTGTCTATGTGCTCTTTTTTTGTTAATGGCATTTTGATATTCCTCCACATTTGAACATTCACTATGCTATCCTCAACATGTCCCATTACATGTATTTCCATGGACTGTGTCTGGACATCCACTGGCTCATTCACTATGCAAATGGAATGTCAGTTGACCCTTGTTCCTTGGTTGTTGTGTAAATAAATCTACATTCACTTAGCAGCATGCATGTTGTATTTCTGACCATGAGTGGAGTAAGTAGTTCATGGCGGATGTGCTGAATCTCAAGGCACAATCTGACATCTAATGCATAATGTCTGTATGAGAACCAGTGGAAAAGGTGAAAAGTACATGCAAAATGGTACATGCGACCCCCAACTCCAGCAAAATATCAGGTTGTAATCCAAACTCAAATATATTAAGTTCAACAATAGTTGAACTACCAAAGGTACGGACAAATGTAGCTGTTGCCCAGGTGGCTGACACAAAATGCATATTAGACTGGAAACCCGTGTGATGGTACAGCATCTTGGAGCTTGGGATAGTGCATAAGTGGATGCCATCAATGTGCCACCAAACACAATGTCACAATGTGTTAACAACATCACCGATATGGAACTTGCTGCAACACACACTGCAACATTACCATAATACCTGCCTTGGGATGTGTGTCCATTCACAGCAAAATTTTGCACTTACATCAACTTTGGACATTTGACTGTCCCTTAAGTGACTACATAGCAAACACAAACATTCTGGGCCACTTACAAAAGGTAGACACATAGCAGTGCAGCAGGCCTTCCTTCTGCAATGCCATGCATCAAACTAAAAGAGCAGGAATGCAAATTATCTGCCAGATACGGCACATTCCTCTTTTTACAATGCATTGGTGCATAAACAGCTGGTGTGCGCTAACACAGACTCCCTAGCACCATGGTGCTAGGGTGCCTGTGTTGAGGGGTGATTGTTTTTGTGTAGGAAAGGATACCTTCTTGCACAAACAAATATAATAATGGTGTTATCCACTTTCTATGAGTGCTGCAGAATGCAGCACACATAGAAAAATGAGAATTGCTAATAAAAATAGGTATTTCCCCTCTTTGGACCTCCCTTACGCCTCCCCTGGGCAGGTGTGGGAACTTGACACATTCCCAGGTTTAAGGCACTTTGTAAATCTGGAAATGTGTCAAGTTCCATGAATGTAGCATGGAAGCAACCACATCAACACCCATTGAACACCCCGTTTACACAGAGTAATGCATAAATGGGGCCCATATTTACAAGGCCATGTAAATTCATGCAAGGTGCCTTTACATGGCCTTGTCAATAAGGGCAGCCATACTTTGTCTCCAGTGCATCAGAAAATGTTTCCCACCACTGGCGCAGTGAGGCTTGTAAATGAGGTCCTCTGACTCCTTGGATGCCCTACCTACTGACACGCATATGAAAAAACTTTGAGCTTTGAACACAGCATGTGCTTAACAAAACCTAAGCAGACATTCCAATTTACAAGGGGGTTTATTTTTGAGCCCCTTGAGCCGCTGGTGCATCACTTTTTGTGACGCATCAGCGCGTAAAATATGCGTCACACTGCAAAATATTTACAAAGTGACTCATAAAGAGGATGAGTCACTTTATAAACTCCCTGCTCTACAGTGTCCTGCATCAGGTATAATGTATGCCGTGTGGGCATTTCCCAGCAAGAAAGCGTCGTAGAAGTGGTGCAGTGAAATCTATCAGATTTCACTACGCCACTTCTAGGACGTCACTGCGTCAAATCCTTAAGCCTGCCTCACAACAGGCGTAAGACTGATGCAGTGACGTCCTAGAAGTGGCACAAGGCTCTTGCCCAATTTGAAAGGACAAATTGCTGGATTTGTGTCTGTTTTCAGATACAGTCCAACAATGCGTCAATTTTGCACCTACAGATACGCCAGAAATACTGACGTATCTGTAATTCCTTGCGACATGGAGCGCCGTACAGTAAATACAGTGCATCCATGGTGTTGCAAGGATGGCGCTATGAAAACTGTTGCATCATTGGTTTCCCCAAGGGATGTAGCAGTTTTCATAACTGAGGCCCAAGCTTTCTAATAAGTAAGCAGTTGTCAAAATGTAAAACTTATTTATTTATAAAACCATATTTAAGGAAAAGCCTATCTAATTAAACCTACACTATTACAACCTATCTTAACAATGCTTACACTGTCCTAAACTAACTGAGCTACACTATCCTAACTTATACCTAAACTATTCTACCTAACCTTACCTTATCCCACTCCAAACGTGTATCACAATAGACAGCATAAACATCAACCCTCCTCCCCCTTATGACACAATTAAACATGGGACTCACATCAACTAGAGCTAAATACAAACTACCTAAACATGGAAAGCTAAACAAATATGTATTTTTAGTTTTTTATGTAAATTTATTTATCAACAAATTTCTAAAAACACAGACTAAACATCAACCTCCCACGTACCTACCAAAATATACATCCCTATCCTCACCTAACTAACACATCACTATGAATACACTATCATGAAGCACACCTAAACTAACCTATGACTATACTAAGAACTAACCTAACCTAAACTATTACACTTAACTATGATACAAGCATCAAAACAGTTAGGGAAGCCATGGATTACTGAGGCAGGGCCTACATTCGTTGTTCAATGCGGGCCACCATTTGCAACAGGGTTGCCAGCTGCAATTGAACACCTGATACCTACAGGCTCAGCTCCTGCTGGCCCTTTTTACAATTTCTCCACCATGTCCACCAGTTGGGGAATTTGGTTGCAGGGGATGTGGTAGAGGAGGGTACAAGCACTGGGGCAGTGGAGGGTCATGAGGGTAGTGCATATGAAGGTCCAGGATGTGGGGCTGTGGAAGGTCCAGAGGGTGGTGCAGAGGAGGGTCCAGGTTGAGGTGAAGAGGAGGGTCCAGCTTGTGGGGAAGGGACATTACCAGGTCCACTTCCAGAAGGATGCCCTTCTTTGTGCTAGTTGTGGTCGAGGTGGGGACATCCAGCTCCCTGATGCCTTGGGTTTCTCATATTGCTTGTCCATTTTACGAAATGCCATTGCCACATGGCGAATGTGGTGGTATCTTTCCATCCGGATACTGTACATATGTTCCTCAGCTGGGGTCATGTTGGCTTTCATAAAGGAATGACAAATGAATCAGACAATGCTTATTTGTCACACATGACCACATTAACATGCATCAATGAGCATTGTCAGCACAAGAGGCATGGGATGCCCAACACCCTTACATCTATCTAAAGCTCAATTAACAAACATCATGAGAATAGGTCTTCCACAAAGATTACAATGGTAAATCACCAAGAATGTGGCCGTTTGGGTACACGGACTGCCAGTGACATGCCTTATAACCATGTACCAATGGGCATATGAGGCTCAAAGTAGGCATATGCAGTTATGTACACATGTAATGGTACACATAGTTCATCTATGTACAGGCTAGTGTATGACATGACTAACCCTGGGCAAAGTACTACACTATGCTTGCATAGTTTGTGAAGTTTGCGCTACTTTGCACTATGCAAATTGCATGCAGCACAGTGCAAACACGCGCGTAGCGGTCATTTTTTGCTTGCTCGCGGTCCTCAACGTCAAGTTGGCGACCGCGAGTAAGCAAAATGACATCCCGACGAGACTTTTTCCTCGTTCGCGATCAGCAACATCAAGTTGCTGATCGCGAGCGTGGAAAATAAACCTCCCGGCAAGATTCTCAACGCGGGGAGGTCAGTCCGCGTTGAGAAAGCTGCTGCTCGAGTACAAATCTACTCGAGCGGCAGAAAACGACCGCTTGCAATGATTGCACAGTGCGTACAAGCATCCAGCACTGTGCAATCATCGCAAACAGCATTTCCTACCGCACTACGCAGTTCGCGTAGTGCTACGCGTAGCTCGCTTAGTGTGAAGTGCACTTCGCGTAGCTCCGCGTAGCGCTACTACGCAAACTACGCCCAGGGTTAGACATGACACATGGCAGAGGATACCATCTATGTGCTAACAGCCAACTGAAATTAGTTATGGGTAGCACATACACATATTATGAACAAATAATGTACAATTTTCATTGCATGTACACAGGCCGTACACCTAGCGCCATAGTTAAACTCAGTGCCAGGTATTTAGAGCCTCATGTATGAGAATTTGGTGCAGGGCAGTGGCACAAGGAATCTTACTGTGCAGCCCTGTGTCAATACAAAAGAGCAGGAATGCACCGTATCTAAAAGATATGGTGCACTCCTGTCCTTCTCCCCTGACCATGGTGCAAGAGTGGCTGCATTGCAGGGCTGATTGATACTGTGCAGGAAGGGACACCTTAATGCACAAGATCAATCAATTTATGCAATGTCCTTCTTCTATGTGTGCTTCAGAATGCTGCACACATAGAAAAATGTAAATAAGGAAGAGAAATTAAAAGATTTATCCTCATTGCGCCTCCCTAACACCACCCCTCAGGTGGCATTAGAATCTGACACATTCCCTAGTTAACGATTCCTCATAAATCTGGGAGCGCTTCAGATTCCATGGGTGTTGCATGGGAACAACCATAGCAAGACCCATGAAACGCCCCTTTCACACAGTGTTCTGTGCGAAAGGGGCACATATTTACAAGGCCATGAAAGGTCACATAATGTGGCTTTATGTGACCTCGTAAATATGCCGCCGCACGTTGCGTCACCTGAGTGTCAAAAATATTGACTCTGCGGCAGCGCAAAAGTGCTGCCAGGGGCGGCATAAATGAGGCCCTTCATACATTACCATATTGTGGCCATCTATTTCACATTCAACATACCTGTAGTAATTTTTTTCACAGAAATTGACACATGGCCATACTACCACCACCAGCACATAGATCACCTACAGGATAATAGACAACAGAATGTGATCCATGACACAGCAATGATTATGTTCCAAACTGCCTGTCCAGATTTGTACCGAGAAGCACATCAACTCATACTTATGATGTGCGTACATGCGTGCTGTATTGTGGATATTGTTCATTGTCCATAGCTGTACATGTCAGGTATCTATCAACACTTGTGTGAATTATTGAGTGTCCAGTTTTTGAAATGTGGATACCTGCTGCCATTAGAGTCACATGCTGACAACACAGTACATAAATGCCCGTGGGACTTTATACATTGGACTTATGTCTCACTAAACACTACAAACTGATTTTGTCTAGTATATTACAGGGTATTTAATTTGTGGTGCAGGAGTCAGGCATGTTACAGCGTTCCCATGGGTCTAATGTTTCTGCATCACACATGCACTTATACCTATTAAGGGCCGCTGGTAATAGAAGATATTGCAGTCCTGCACTGCAAGGCTTCATACTGCGATGTGCAACACCATAAAAATGTACACAGGCTGAGACCCGGCTGCAGCTTTTGCCTCGGTGGCTCACTCCATTTCCGCAAGGCCATGAAAAGCCAAGCATGGTGCCTTCATGTGGCCTTGATATTCGGACTCAGCACTGTGCATTGCTGACAGATCAATAACGGGATGATCCAGCAGTGCACAGATGTTTGCTCATGAGGCCCAAACTCTGCCCTGGTGTTGAGATAATCATAGTCTGTTTGACCTGCCACACATGAGTATTACATTGATGAGTATGTGTGCACATTCAGCACAATGTGCCGTAGCCATGCAGAGACCTTTTCTTCCAAACATTGCATGTTTGCATTGACACAAATCACTAGATCCTTAGTTCCACCGCACCATATTGCCTATCTCTCCTCTGTCATAACATCACAGACATCAACGTTGTGCAGTGCTCTGAGTGATGTGCTGGTAACCATTTTGCAGGATGACAGCTGTGACATCTTCTGAGCAATGTAGACTAAGGGGTGGACCCAACTGACTCAATGACAATGGACGTATGGTCTCAATAAAGCAAATGGGGATCTGTGACTAGACCAATGTTGATGTCATCTGCAATGCTACATGACACTTATGCCACATAATTAATACATATGGCACATCTACTAGGATGGAATTAAGTATTGTGACCTTGAACCTGCACACAGCTTAGTCAAGCCCATTGCAGTCCACACTTTGGATATATGCTGTACTACAGGTAAATGTCAGGAAGGACATACAATATGCTGTGTGAGTGGCATGGTTGTCTGACATGCTGTCAATCAGTTAAACTGTAGCAAATGGTATTAGGTTGAATGTAAGTTATTGTTGTTGTAAGCCTTGTGGTTGGTATGATGTGTATACTCAGTATAACAACACATACAATTGCTACATGGCCATTTAGCACCTGTCAATATCTGATCTGCTGTAGCATATTTGTATTTTACTGTGGGGTATGTGTGACACAACTAAATTGACATGTGCCTGGACAAATCAATGACTTGGGCCCACATACTGTGTCAGGGAGGTAACAGTCTAGACCATGTGCATGGTTGAGGTCCAACTACAAGGCAAAATAATGTTACAGTGCTCTGTGAATGCAGGACATTTACATTGTGTACATATGAAGAACAAGACATAATGTTCACAAATGTTGATAGTTTGTGTACGTAGGACTAATAGCACAAGGCACAGTTGTAATGCAAACATAAGGGACATATATATCTCATCTTGCATTGAAATGAGTTGAATCCAGGCACATCAGATATGAGATGCACTGAGTGCAGAAAAGGTACTAGTCCAGCCGATATTGTTACATGGTGGTAGTCTGCATGACTTTGATGGCTAAGTGAAATGTTCAATATAGGGCCTCATATGCAATATTTGCAAGCATGGCAGCACAGCAAGCCTACCTAATGTGCTGCAGTACATATACATAGTAGGGCAGGAATGTCCAATATCAGTGAGATTTGCCTCATTCCTGTACTTCACCCATGAACCAGTGCACAAACAGCAGGTGTGCCGCAACACAGATACCATTGTGCCATGGTGTAAGGATGGTTGCGTTGCACAGGTGAATGTTTCAGTGCATGAAGGGGCACCTTCCTGCACAAAAACAGTCATTGATGTAATTTTCATCTTTCAATATGTGCAATAGAATGCAGCATGTGCTCCATGCCACTTGAGTCAAGCTAGCCTGGCTGATGAGGGGTAATGTCCCGAAACCGGTCCCAAGATGCTTGTTTCCGGTCCAGGGAGCACCTGGCTTGGCAGTTCGGGCTGGACTGTTCCCATACGGCACAGGGCCAAGCCTGATTTGCATATGGCTGGATCTAAACTGGGGTGTCATAGTGAGCAAAAGAACAATGGATTTAACCCAGATCTCTTGACTGGGGGTGAATGTTTGATTTGCTCTGCATTCCGTCCTTCATCTATGTGTCTTTTGATTTCTCATCCTAAGTGCACTGGGTATGTTCAGACGTGGGTCTCGGGCTCACTGTGCCACCGGATTCAAGCTATCCTGGCTGATGAGGGGTGATGCCCCGAAACCAGTCCCAGGATGCTTGTTTCTTTTCCAGGGAAGACGACTTGGCAGTTCGGGCTGGACTGATCCCATGAGGCACAGGGTCAAGACTGATTTGCATATGGCTGGGTCTAAACTGGGGTGTCATAGTGAGCAAAAGAACAATGGATTTAACCCAGATCTCTTGACTGGGGGTGAATGTTTGATTTGCTCTGCATTCCGTCCTTCATCTATGTGTCTTTTGCTTTCTCATCCTAAGTGCACTGGGTATGTCCAGACGTGGGTCCCGGGCTCACTGTGCCACTGGATTCAAGCTATCCTAGCAGATGAGGGGTGATACCCCGAAACCGGTCCCAGGGTGCTTGTTTCCAGTCCAGGGAGGACCTGGCTTGGCAGTTCAGACTGGACTGGACTGTTCCCAAGAGGCGCAGGTTCAAGACTGATTTCTATATCGCTGGGTCTAAACTGGGGTGGCATGGTGAGCAAAAGAACAATGGATTTAACCCAGATATCTTGACTGGGGGTGAATGTTTGATTTGCTTTGCATTCCATCCATCATCTGTGTGTCTTTTGCATGACTTTTCATGGCATAATTTTGACATTTCTTGCACAAACGTCAACTTTTATTCCATTGAGTTTTTTTAAGTTCACCAATGTACCTGTTCATCATGATGAATGACGTTTCGTGGCATAACTTTGATGTTTAATAGACAAACGTCAACTTTCTAATGATGCATTACTTTTCATGGCATAATTTGATGTTCCATTCACAAATGTCAACTCCATTGAGTTGTTGTAAGTACACCAATGTCCCTGTTGATGCTCATGTATGACTTTGCATAAGAATAATTGGCGTTTCTACTGTTTAGTCACCTTTTATAGAATCCTGTCATGTTTCAAACAGTGGTGTGACTTTTCCTACTATGGTGTCACCTTCACATATGTACCATGTTTATTTCATATGTGGAGGCACAAGTGATTACAACACTTGACAATGCACTGTCCATAGTTTTCAGCTGTTGGTGGCTACTGCCTGGCATCCTACATGAGTGGACATTTCTGAGGGCTACCCCTAGTTGACATAATGTATGCAATTTATTATTTTGTGTAACATGAAATGGACACAAAGGCAAGTAATGGTTTCTGACATTCATTATGATGTTGAAATCTCCATTCATGTTGTATGATGTACATTGACAAACATGTTTCAAGACAAAAAAAATTGCACGATGTGTGCACGTCGGTGACTACCTGCAGCTGTGTTTTCATTGTGTAGAAGCCTGGTCATCCTCCTCCATCGAGTAAGGTAGTTGCATCTCACCATCCCTGGGGACACTTGTCTTCACACATATGTTGTGCAGTTTTGCACATACCAATATCATTTTGCAAACTGTTTGGGGGAGTACAGCAATTTTCCCCCTAAATGGCAAGGCACCTGTACCTTGCCTTCAGCAGGCCAAAGGTCCTTTCCACAATATTGCGTGTCCTGCACAGAGCCTGGTTATAGGACATTTCCCCAGGTTGCACTGGCAATAAACTAAAGACAGACAATGTTCAAATCTACTTTATTCAATATCATCAGAAATCATAAAAGCATTCATTTTCTAAAAAAATACAACATTAAACAGAATTAATGTCACTCTTATTCAAATAGGCCTCCACCACTTACCTCTTTTATGAGCTTGGCCCATATGGCCTCTGACATCACTTTTTCTGACCTCAGGTTCTCTTCCCGCCTCCCTGTTTGCAGCCTCGGTAACCAAACCAATCAATGTGTGAAACCTTCCTCCAAAGTAACGGAATCCCCTCTGTTTCCATGCCCCTGTATGCAAAAATGCAAGTGCTCCAGCTTAAGTGGAGTATGCACCTCTTCTCATTGGCCCGGGTGTATACATGGAGGTCCTCACAGCCCCTCCTCTCTGTTTGTAGGTGTGTCCTTGACCTCCAGCAACCCTCGTTGCACCACCGCTAGAATCCCAAAGTCTGTAAGTGGGTGTTTTCCACTGCACTTTGAAAATTAGTGCCTGAAGTAACAATACACCCTGATGCAGTTACCCCTGTCGTATTCTCAACACACCCCTGGCACTCCGGCCTGACTGATGTAGCCTGAACCCACACCTACCTTGGTGGTCACCCCTAAAAAGGACTGTATACCACTGGAAACCATACACTGTGAAAGTTGTAGGATCTGGGTTTCTGGGTGACCTATAAACATACCCATGCCAACAGCCAAAAGCGATGCAACTCTCTGGGTACTTTTCACAATATACACTAGCGTAAATCAAAAATGCACCTGCCCAGTTCATGATTGTAGCCAGCACTTTCGACTTTCAAACCAGTTCACATTCCTCCTCTCTTGATCCTCATTTTGTCCTTCGTGTGCAGCAGTTTTAAAAAAACCTCTCTATATATTCTCCTTTCTATATCTTTTCTTTCATTGTGTGAAGCCCTAGGGGCTTTATTATGCTTATTTGTGGTAACTTTTGTGTTTTACCTCTTTACTTTCTTTTTCTCAAGCTTTTCCAAGTATGAACCTTTATAGTTTCCTGTGCTTTTCCGATTTTTGTTGTCTTTGCTTATACTCACCTCCTCATCAGGTCCAAAACCCCTATCCTTTACATATTTTCCTTTTCTGAAGTGTACTACCCTGCTGCAACCCGGCTCACGCCCACTCCAACTGAGGAAACCCTTTCTGTTGTTCCCCACAGCCTGTGCTCTTATCTGGCCTTTGGATCGGGGCTCACGGTGAAGCCATCCGACCAGCCATGGCACATCCCCTTCGCTTTCTGCATTTCTGTGTCTGCCACTTACTTTGGATTCTGGAAGACACAAACTTCATTTTCCACAATAACCCATTGATGCCCCTCAAGCTTCCTACGTCTCCTGACAGCCATTCCTCCACACTCATTTCCTCCTCTTCCCTTTCTATTGTCACCACTTCCTCCACTTCCAGCATTGTTTCATCATAGTCCAGTGTACTTGCCTCCTTGTACCAACTCATTCTCCTTTTGCTCCCTGCACCCATACCCAGTTTTTGCCCACCACCACCTTCTTCACTGATTTCCATCAGCCATAACTTACTCGACAACCATGATGGCTTTGCAAGGGGGGGGGGGTGGACCAAACCCTCCCTGCATCCTCCTGGATGGGTCCATTGACTTTGTCCCACCAGCTGCACCAGCCCAGGTCTTCTCTTCATACCAGGTGAATGAGCCACACCAGACTGTCCTGGTTCAGCATCTGAATCCAACCTCTGCATCAGCGCTTTGTCCGGATTGCAAGTAGAAACTTCCTGGCCCCTAGTACTACCCTCCAATCTCTCTCCCCACCTCTCAGCAATAACCTGTTCTTGTTATATCCATGCCCATTGACTTCCTTCTCCCCAATTGGCAATCTCACTGTCTCTTTTGTTTCTCGCCCCCCACCTGTGGGTCTTGCAATGAAGGCTGCCCGAGTAGTATTCTGTTTGATTTGACAAATGTGACTGTTAAACTATGTCCCAACTTGTTTAGAAAAAGGCAATGAGGAGCACACCGGTGGCAATTACGATCCGGCAAAAAAATTCCCCGTACGACTCGTATCCGGTCTTTTTACCGTACGAATCATACAAGTGCCGTACAAACTGCCAATTACGATTCGCATGGGAAAAAGACCATACGAATCGCATAGGGAATCATTCCCCACACGTCCTCGGGTCGGAAAAAGTGTCCGACACGTCCTCGGACGATTTACCGTACAAATGTGAAAAGTGAAGTCCGACCGCGGAATCACGATCCATCCCGCGCGTCCGATGTTACAACCGTATGGAAAAAACACCATCCGCACCGAACACCCATAGCAACCATGGAGACATGCGTCCACATACGCGCCGACCCCCCCCAGCCCCCGTACGTACGTGTCGAACCCCCCGTGTATGTACACCCGTGTACGTGTCCTACCCCCCTGTGTATGTACACCCGTGTACATTAGAGTGGTACCCCCACCCGTGTATGTACACCCGTGTACGTGTCGTACCCCCGTGTATGTATACCCCTGTATGTGTCATACCCCCCGTGTATGTAAACCCATGTACGTGTCGTACCCCAAGTGTATGTACACCCGTGTACGTGTCCTACCCCCCCTGTATGTACACCCCTGTACGTGTCGTACCCCCCGTGTATGTACACCCCTGTACGTGTTGTACCCCCCGTGTATGTACACCCGTGTACGTGTCGTACCCCCCGTGTATGTACACCCCTGTACGTGTCGTACCCCCCGTGTATGTACACCCGTGTACGTGTCGTACCCCTCCGTGTATGTACACCCCTGTACGTGTCGTACCCCCCGTGTATGTACACCCGTGTACGTGTCGTACCCCCGTGTATGTACACCCCTGTACGTGTCGTACCCCCGTGTATGTACACCTGTGTACGTGTCGTACCCCTCCGTGTATGTACACCCCTGTACGTGTCGTACCCCTCCGTGTATGTACACCCCTGTACGTGTCGTACCCCCGTGTATGTACACCCCTGTACGTGTCGTACCCCCGTGTATGTACACCCGTGTACGTGTCGTACCGCCGTGTATGTACACCCGTGTACGTATCGTACCCCCCGTGTATGTACACCCCTGTACGTGTCGTACCCCCGTGTATGTACACCCGTGTACGTGTCGTACCCCCCGTGTATGTACACCCCTGTACGTGTTGTTCCCCCGTGTATGTACACCCCTGTACGTGTCGTACCCCCCCTGTATGTACACCCGTGTACGTGTCGTACCCCTCCGTGTATGTACACCCGTGTACGTGTCGTACCCCTCCGTGTATGTACACCCCTGTACGTGTCGTACCCCTCCGTGTATGTACAGCCGTGTACGTGTCGAACCCCCGTGTATGTACACCCGTGTACGTGTCCCACCCCCCCGTATGTACACCCGTGTATGTGTCGTACCCCCGTGTATGTACACCCCTGTACGTGTCGTACCCCCCGTGTATGTACACCCGTGTACGTGTCGTACCCCCCGTGTATGTACACCCCTGTACGTGTCGTACCCCCCGTGTATGTACACCCGTGTACGTGTCATACCCCCGTGTATGTACACCCCTGTACGTGTCGTACCCCCGTGTATGTACACCTGTGTACGTGTCGTACCCCTCCGTGTATGTACACCCCTGTACGTGTCGTACCCCCGTGTATGTACACCTGTGTACGTGTCGTACCCCTCCGTGTATGTACACCCCTGTACGTGTCGTACCCCTCCGTGTATGTACACCCCTGTACGTGTTGTACCCCCGTGTATGTACACCCCTGTACGTGTCGTACCCCCGTGTATGTACACCCGTGTACGTGTCATACCCCCCCGTGTATGTACACCCGTGTACGTGTCGTACCCCCGTGTATGTACACCCCTGTACGTGTCGTACCCCCGTGTATGTACACCCGTGTACGTGTCGTACCTCCCGTGTATGTACACCCCTGTACGTGTTGTTCCCACCGTGTATGTACACCCCTGTACGTGTCGTAGCCCCCCTGTATGTACACCCGTGTACGTGTCGTACCCCTCCGTGTATGTACACCCGTGTACGTGTCGTACCCCTCCGTGTATGTACACCCCTGTACGTGTCGTACCCCTCCGTGTATGTACAGCCGTGTACGTGTCGAACCCCCCGTGTATGTACACCCGTGTACGTGTCCCACCCCCCGTATGTACACCCGTGTATGTGTCGTACCCCCGTGTATGTACACCCCTGTACGTGTCGTACCCCTCGTGTATGTACACCCGTGTACGTGTCGAACCCCTCCGTGTATGTACACCCCTGTACGTGTCGTACCCCTCCGTGTATGTACACCCGTGTACGTGTCGAACCCCCCGTGTATGTACACCCCTGTACGTGTCCCACCCCCCCTGTATGTACACCCGTGTACGTGTCGAACCCCCCGTGTATGTACACCCCTGTACGTGTCGTACCCCCGTGTATGTACACCCCTGTATGTGTCGTACCCCCCCGTGTATGTACACCCCTGTACGTGTCGTACCCCCCGTGTATGTACACCCGTGTACATTAGAGTCGTACCCCCACCACAACATCCTAAGTACGGAGCGCACCCCAGGCCCCAACATCACAACCGCATGTACGAGTCGTACCAAGCCACACACAAGGACAGCACTGTACAACAAAATGGCCCATGTACACCCCGTACACACGCTAAAAACGCACGTACACAACCAGGACAAACCAAAACAACACAAGAATACACCATTCGAATGGCACAAAGCCACTAAACATGTCCAACAACCACTAAAACAACACATTCACTGACCTGCAACTGCCAAAAACAAACAGAGGCCCAAAACACCACCACTCCTTATAACACACCCACCCAAACTTCAAACACAGCCACACCCACCAATGGACCAATAAAAAGGGCCCACACACACAAACCATGAGCCTTTGCAACAGACTCACTGCTGCCAGACCCCACAGACAACCTACAGCACCATACTACAAGCTTTACCACACCTTACACTTGCACACCTTCACACAACCACCTTCACAAACACCCCCTCATCACATTCACACACACACACACCTGCACAACCATACCCACACACCCACAACCATCCACACACACCCCCCCCATCCACCCCCACACCCCTCACCATGCCCACTAACAAGAATCCAAAGTTCAGTAACCGAGAGTTGGAGGTCCTTGTCGATGAAATCCTCAGAGTCGAGCCACACCTCTTTGGAACATTGGTCAGACAGACCAGCATTTCAGCAAAAACAGCCATGTGGCAGACCATCGTCGATGCTGTGAATGCTGTTGCGGACACCAGAAGGAACAAGCAGGAATGCCAAGCCAGGTGGTACGATCTGCGGAGGAGGGTCCGAGCCAAGATGACGGATGAACACAACCAGGCCAACGTCACTGGAGGAGGGCCGTCCCGCAGACCCGTACACTACCATCCCTGGGAGGAGAGGGTGATGGCCATACTGCCGGTTGAGGCAGTCGAAGGATTAGGAGGACTCCGAGACCCGGGTGAGTACACAAACAACGCACCTCACATGGGGGGAACGTCATGCACAACCAAACTCACAAACAGGCACGCAACCACCCCAAGCTATCGCATGACTCAACCACACTCCATGAACACGCACATGCCACTGGCACCACCATGCCCCATGCACCCAGCTGGACAATATCAAGTCACAGGCCACAGAAGACACCAACACATGACACGGTAAGCCGGATGGCGGGAGGGTGGGCCCCAAAAATCACATAGTGCAACTCAGAAGCAGACAACAATGCCCTCTGCCCATATGGCCTAGGTCACAGCCAGACAAACAGTGTGTCCCCACACAGGAAAGACTCGCCAGCAAATGACGGACGCCTTGCATTAACACATGGGGGTGAAGGCACTGTTTTGCACATGACAGCAGCTAATGAACAGCCAACACTGTGAAAGAGTGGCAGCACACACCACCACAGCAGCAGCGCACACACAGACACTACACCCAATGGGTGCCTGGAGATCAGAAACAAACTCACATCAACAAGCCAAGGGCCATTCAAAGATCTGCTAACAGTGTGTGCCCAGGAAGCTGGGCTGAGGTGACAGAGGGTGACACACAGAGGGAGGGAGAGGGGGACAGAGAGGGAGGGAGACACAGGGAGACGGACAGAGGGAGGAGGCTGACACACAGAGGGAGGGAGAGGGGGACAGAGAGGGAGGGAGAGGGGGACAGAGAGGGAGGGAGACACAGGGAGACGGACAGAGGGAGGAGGCTGACACACAGAGGGGGGAGAGGGGGACAGAGAGGGAGGGAGATGGGGACAGAGAGGGAGGGAGACACAGGGAGACGGACAGAGGGAGGAGGCTGACACACAGAGGGAGGGAGAGGGGGACAGAGAGGGAGGGAGAGGGGGACAGAGAGGGAGGGAGACACAGGGAGACGGACAGAGGGAGGAGGCTGACACACAGAGGGAGGGAGAGGGGGACAGAGAGGGAGGGAGACACAGGGAGACGGACAGAGGGAGGAGGCTGACACACAGAGGGAGGGAGAGGGGGACAGAGAGGGAGGGAGACACAGGGAGACGGACAGAGGGAGGAGGCCGACGCACAGAGGGAGGGAGAGGGGGACAGAGAGGGAGGGAGACACAGGGAGAGCAAATCAGCCTTGTGGTGTGTGGGAATGTCTGCTCGTCAGCAGGTGGACTGCGTGCATGTAGACAAGGGTGGCCAGTGCCAGAACCCCCCCTCTCCTCCATGGCAAAACACAGGGCCATGTCACAACCTGTGCACGAGCACAACGACAGCTACCTGCATCATTGAAGTGTGTTGAACAACTTCATGTGCCCACGTACAGTGCAACACGGAAGGCGCCAATGCACGGCTCGCCACACCTGCCCACTCCACTGCTGACTGCAGTCACACTTGACGCAGCAAGTAAGACTGTGCCACACATAGTTAAAGTCGCCAAAGCTGTGCCCAAGGGACACACCCATGCACAAGTGCACTGTGAGTGGAATGCAAGACAGATCCAAATTCCCAGAGGAAATGTTCCAACTTTGAAACTAATGAAACATGGATGTTGCATGGAACAAAATTTAACATTGTCTCTCTCACACACAGGTCAACCTCGTGGTTCACCCCCCAACACTGGGGGGGAAGACTCACAGGACACGGCTCTGCGGGAGGCCGATCCCACCGCCAGCGACAACTCTCACCACTCTGTGGACGACCCCGACCAACCTGGCCCCTCTTGGGTCCAACGACCTGCAGCACCTGCGTCAGGTACAACGGGGCCAACCACCACCCCCACTCCTGCCACATCCCAGGAGACACCCAGGATCCCTGCCCCACCACCACAAAGCAGCCAGGCTGGCCAGGAGGGACACGGTGTCCCGGGCACCCAGGAGGAGGCAGGCGACAATGCCACCCCTCAGGGGTCCCGGAGACCCGATGTGCCCACAAGGGCAGGCCAGGTGCAAGTGGGCAGGGGTGGTGGGAGTGGAGGACGGCGGAGGCGCCAGCCTGACCAGTTGGCTGGGGAACCGGTATATTCCCATGTCCGTAACATCCTGGACACATACCGGCAGGACACCACGGGCAGGGCCCAGGTTGTGTCCACCCTCAATGATATGAAGGGGACCCTCGATGAGATCAAGACCCAGCAGGCCCAGCAACATGCGGAGCAACATGCCTGTCTACTGCAACACCAACGGAGGATGGAGGACAGACAGGCTGAGCTTGTGACGGTGTTCACGGGAATTCACACTACACTCCGTCGGATGGGCGACAACATGGCCAACCCTCCCTGTGCCAGAAGGCGTAGAACATCACCACCCACAGGGAGGGATCAGGAGGAGGAGGAGGAAACATCCGATGAAGCATCCCAAACATCGTCACGGCCTGCTTCTGAGGGTCCCCGCAGGAGGGCGGGTCGTCCACGGAAAAGACCGTGAGGGTCGGCGCTACATCACCATCTCCCAGGACACCTGGCCTGGCACCTGGCCCACTGGAGCAACAGCATCACAGCATCAAAAGACATTCTCTGCCACATGGCCTTGCTGGTCACTGTCTGACCAATGTTGACAAAGACTGTGGCATGGACTCTGAGGATTTCCAATGGCAAGGACACCAACTCCCCTACTGAACTTTGGATTCCAAACTCCCGGAAAGCCCCTCACGTCATACCCCCCCCCCCACCCCCCCCACAAAAATAAAAAGTCACACCATGAAGAGAAGATGCCTGCTGGTTGCATTATTACCTTACATGTGTCTTGTAAAGTCTAAACATGCCTGAGTTCTCTTTTGACTTCAACCATCCACACCCTGGGGCCTGAGTCTGGCACAGGACACACGGGTCACAGTGTATTAGGCAAGACAGACATGGAGCACCATACACACCCGTGATGGGCCCAACCAGCTGAGGGGGTGGCCGCACAACCGTGCCGACAGACATATTGAGTACAGCAACAGTCATGCGCAGAGGTCAGGGATCATGTCCAGTGTCCTTGGGGGCACCCAGGTATGTGTAGACAGGTGGCAGAACCATGTCCTGCAAGCTTGAGTCCGGTGGATGCAGATAATGGGGGCCTGGCCAACGTTGGATGCATGGGGATGGCACATGTCACAATACCCACACAGTCATGGACATCATGCACAATACACAGTCTCATCCCACACACACAGCTTGCATCTTGCTACTCGACACATAGACACATAGCCACTATCACGGAAAACCATGCCAGACATGCCGGATGCACCGTGGCAACACACCAGCATTGACTGAGAAGAGGCACCTTGGAGGCATAGGGACACCTTTATTAGTCATGTATTCGGGAATGCAGAGGCAACTCGGAGTACACATACACAGATCATGTGGAGGAACATGTGGGTCCAACACTGGAACCACCCTTCTGCAGCACAAATGCGTGATAGCCATGGAACTGGCACACAAGTGTCGGCTAACAGCTAAACACCCCCTGCTGCTCACGGAGAGGCTGCCATACACCATTGATCCTCTGATGTGGAAGTCCCACACCATGTCAAGCCAATGCAAACTGTATGTGTCCGAGGGCAGTGTTACACACATTGATGCCATCATCACAATCCACTATCCCATCACAGATGACTGTCAACTAGTCTGACCATCTATTCAGGTGTATCCAGCTACATGTCATGTGTACCATGGTGATGCAACATGTCTGCAGAGTAACCAAACATCCACAGGGGCAGTGTGCATACATCGTGAACAACTGCCACACCCAATACACCCCTGATGCATCCCTTACCCTAAGGAGACTTCCAAACGTGTCCGTGCCTGTAACGCTGAGTCAGCACACGATGACGTGTCCATGAGGAATAGCAGTGCCACAACAATGCAAGCAGCAGACGGCATGCGCAAGTACCACACGGGGACCAATGCGTGCACACTCAGACACTGGTACTCACCACTAAGCAAAGAAGTTGCGTATGAGCCGAGTCCGGATGTCCTCTTGCAGCTCCACATCCTCCACATCACTGGCCCCATTGCCAAGACCTTCGTCCTTCACGGGTGGATGGTCCTCGTCATCTTGATCCAGGATGAGTGGCACAGCTTTCTCAACTGCCATGTTGTGCAGCATGCAGCAGACCATGAAGATTTTGCAGACCTTCGCAGGGGCATATGGGAGGGCGCCGCCGGTCTTGTGTAGGCACTTGAATCGGCACTTCAGGAGGCCAAACGTCCTCTCTATCACTCGCCTTGTCCGGCCATGGGCGGTGTTGTAGCGGAGCTGGGCCGGCGTGATGGGGTTGCGGAGAGGTGTGATCAGCCATGGCATGTTGGGATAGCCAGCGTCCCCTACATGGAAAGCACATGGACATAAGCAGGACAGGAGAAGCGGTCGTGCTGGAAGTGTAAGCAAAATACAGGACTGCCAGAGTGTACCCACCAACAACACATGCTCGTTCGTTGCGCAGCTGCGTCATCATTTCAGGCACCCTGCTACACCTCATGATGTAGGCATCGTGTGCTGAGCCTGGAAAACGAGCACAGACATGTGAAATCACCATGTTGGACAGACACACCACAAGGGCATTGATGGAGTGGTAGTGCTTGCGATTCCGGTACGCTACCTCCTGTGCCTGTGGTGGTACCAAAGCAACATGTGTCCCATCTATGGACCCAATGACATGGGGCATCCCTCCCAGGGCATAGAATCCACGCTTGACCACAGTCAACTGTTCAGGGGTAGGAAAATGGATGAAGTCATCCAGGTGAATCAACATGGCCTCTAAGAAATCATGCAGCACACGGCAGAACATGCTCTGGGACATGCCACCAACATGAGCTATGGTATTTTGAAAGGTACCCGTGGCTAGAAAATGTAGGGCTGCCATTACCTTCAGCTTGGGTGTCAGTGCCGTAGGATACCTGTGCAGCGGTTGCAGGTGTGGTGCCAGTCTCGCCGTCAAATCCAGAATCAACCGTTGGGGGAAGCGGTAGCACCGGATACAGTCATTCTCCCGCATGGCAGCCAAGTCCGGAATTGCTCGGGGAAGAGGCGGCGCTCTGCAGTAATTTGGAAGTGACAAGGAAGAGTGAGTGCACCACAACAACAATTTATATGTACTGAGCACACGTTAATCTGTCTATACACATATGCTACATACGGAGTCAGGTATGTGCCACATGCCCTGGACACGTATGGCTGGCAGGTGACACTCCTACCAAGACCCATCTACACACGGAGATTCTGAACCTCCACATGCCATGGCATGGGATTAGCTGTGTCCCAGTGCAAGTGAACAGCCAGACGCAAGACAGGAGTGACATACATCCACACATCAGCAGAAGTAGGATGTCGATTGCAGAGACTGGTAGCGGAACACTAGAGCCACAGGTCACATGACATTACACTAGGACAGCCCACACACCTTGCCATGAAGGTGTACATGTCATGACTCACCACACATTCATAGAGAGGATGCAGACATGTCCTTGTTACGCTACTCCGTGTCCCATGCATACATATGCACCTCACATCCGATACCACATGTGGCATGGTGTGCGGAACAGTGTGCAATGTCAATCTACACACAGACACATGTTGGTTGCTGCAACAGCTGCAGCTTTTGAGGGTGCTCCAACATCAACCTAATGGGAACCCCCCCACACATACATGACATAGTCACATCGTGCACCGTGGGTAGTGACATGTCAGGTGTGGTAACCCCTGTACCGGGCATCAGGGGACACTTCCGTGTGTTGGTGTCCGTGCCATGCCAGTGACGCTCATCCCAAGTGTGCAGTACGACATGCACACATGTCAAAGGAGTCAAGGGCATGCCTGGCACACATTGCACCGTCACACATAACATCTGTACACATCTCATCATACATCTGGTGCCTTCTCGACTCAGGAGTAATGTGCCACATCACAGCCTGTCACACCTGTGCCCCACACATGTAGTACTGCCCAGACAATGCCTTGATGTCCATCCATGGACAAGTATGTCAGCCCTATTCCTTCCTGTGTGCTGCCTGTCACCACTGTGATGTGTGAATACCACCGTACTGCTGCTAAGAGGGCCTGTGTACGTTCCCATATCACTATGGGAGTGCTGCCGTATGTGTACCCATAATGATGGTGAGCGTACAGGCATGTGTACGGTCAGTAAGTACGCATACGCAAGAACACCCATAGTGGTACGGCCCGTACACGCGTGCGTACGTTCACTATCACTATGGGTGTCCTCGCGTATGCGTACTCGTAGTAGTACGGCCCGTACACACGCCTGTACGCTCACTATCACTATGGGTGCCCTCGCGTATGCGTACTCGTACTGGTACGGCCCGTACACATGCCTGTACGCTCACTATCACTATGGGTGTCCTCGCGTATGCGTACTCATACTGGTACGGCCCGTACACACGCCTGTACGCTCACTATCACTATGGGTGTCCTCGCGTATGCGTACTCGTAGTGGTACGGTCCGTACACACGCCTGTACGCTCACTATCACCATGGGTGTTCTCGCGTATGCGTACTCGTAGTGATAGTGAACGTACAGGAGTGTGTACGGTCCGTACCAGTACGAGTACTCATACGCGAGGACACCCATAGTGATAGTGAACGTACGCACGCGTGTACGGGCCATACCACTACGAGTACGCATACGCGAGGACACCCATAGTGATAGTGAGCGTACAGGCGTGTGTACGGGCCGTACCACTGCGAGTACGCATACGCGAGGACACCCATGGTGATAGTGAAAGTATGCACGCCTGTACGGGCCGTTGCTATGCATTTGGGGTGCCCTAGGGCCCCGGAACGCACCGTACCTGTGTGTGAAGCTCAAAATTACATAGGGGACACATGAGGGACAAGTATTAAGGCCTACATGCATGCTGGTTGTCATGGAGACCAAGTTTTAAGTTTGAATTTGTTCTGGAAGGTGCACAGCATAAGTCAGTTGGAATGAATCTACTTTGTTGCAATATGTTTGTGGGGTTGACATCATGCTGAAGAAAAAAACACAATAAGAACCCACTGACTGTGCTAGGTTTGAAGGGATTGGAGGAAACATAGGATGCAAAGGTGAGTGACCAATCACTCTGTACTCCTGTGCATGAAACAGCCAGCAAGGCAGATATAAGGCAGCCAGGTCCCATGAGGGAGCACTTGCCTGCACATCTCTGTATTCCACGACCCAGCTGCTGCTACTGATTCCCTGGAACCATGTCAAGGTCTGTGGAGAGGTCACAGCCCTTCACCCTGGAGGAGAACATGGCTCTGCTGGATGTGATCCTCCCACAGTACCCCATGCTGTATGGGCGACCAGGGTATCAGGTGAGTGCAGAGCTACTAGCACAGACTGTGTCCCTTTTTTTGTGACTGTGACTTCTGCCATTGTGTCCAGGTGTGACACACATGCTATGTACTGTAGGGGGGGTTCCGGGGGGGGGAATGCCTGATGTCTCCCAGCAGTGCCCAGAGACAGGAGGGGTGGGTGCCTCTCACTCCCAGCAGTGCCCAGAGACAGGAGGGGTGGGTGCAGAGTCCTCCCAGCAGTGCCCAGAGACAGGAGGGGTGGGTGCAGAGTCCTCCCAGCTGTGCCCAGGGACAGGAGGGGTGTGTGCAGAGTCCTCCCAGCAGTGCCCAGACACAGGAGGGGTGGGTGCAGAGTCCTCCCAGCAGTGCCCAGAGACAGGAGGGGTGGGTGCAGAGTCCTCCCAGCAGTGCCCAGAGACAGGAGGGGTGGGTGCCTATCACTCCCAGCAGTGCCCAGAGACAGGAGGGGTGGGTGCAGAGTCCTCCCAGCAGTGCCCAGAGACAGGAGGGGTGGGTGCCTATCACTCCCAGCAGTGCCCAGAGACAGGAGGGGTGGGTGCCTATCACTCCCAGCAGTGCCCAGGGACAGGAGGGGTGTGTGAAGAGTCCTCCCAGCAGTGCCCAGACACAGGAGGGGTGGGTGCAGAGTCCTCCCAGCAGTGCCCAGAGACAGGAGGGGTGGGTGCCTATCACTCCCAGCAGTGCCCAGACACAGGAGGGGTGGGTGCAGAGTCCTCCCAGCAGTGCCCAGACACAGGAGGGGTGGGTGCAGAGTCCTCCCAGCAGTGCCCAGAGACAGGAGGGGTGTGTGCAGAGTCCTCCCAGCAGTGCCCAGAGACAGGAGGGGTGGGTGCCTATCACTCCCAGCAGTGCCCAGAGACAGGAGGGGTGGGTGCAGAGTCCTCCCAGCAGTGCCCAGGGATAGGAGGGGTGTGTGCAGAGTCCTCCCAGCAGTGCCCAGGGACAGGAGGGGTGGGTGCAGAGTCCTCCCAGCAGTGCCCTGAGACAGGAGGGGTGGGTGCCTATCACTCCCAGCAGTGCCCAGAGACAGGAGGGGTGGGTGCCTATCACTCCCAGCAGTGCCCAGGGACAGGAGGGGTGTGTGCAGAGTCCTCCCAGCAGTGCCCAGACACCGGAGGGGTGGGTGCAGAGTCCTCCCAGCAGTGCCCAGAGACTGGAGGGGTGGGTGCCTATCACTCCCAGCAGTGCCCAGAGACAGGAGGGGTGGGTGCCTATCACTCCCAGCAGTGCCCAGAGACAGGAGGGGTGGGTGCAGAGTCCTCCCAGCAGTGCCCAGACATAGGAGGGGTGGGTGCCTATCACTCCCAGCAGTGCCCAGACATAGAAGTTGTGGGTGCCTATCACACCCAGCAGTGCCCAGACATAGGAGGGGTGGGTGTGATGCACAGTGTGAGCCTTTATAATTGATTGTGTCTTTGCCCTCATTCCACCTGTGTACTTTCACTGGCACGTACTGCTTTTGCCCTTCCCCAGAGGAGTATGTCCCTATGGCAAAGGTGCAATGCGTTGGCTGCATGACATGCCTTGTTGTAACCAGCTAATTTGTTCTCATATGTGTCTCTGTGACATGTTGCAGGTGTATTGATGTAGTGTCACTTGTTCATCCTCACAGGTAGGCGCCACTGCCAAGGAGCAGATCTGGCTGACCGCCGTCAGTGCCGTGAGGAGTGCGGATGGTCGGAAGCGGCGCCTGTCCCAGGTGAGGAAACGCTGGCAGTATATCCGGTGCTGGACGCGGAGGATCGCACGGGTCCTGCTGGGGGACTCACCTGAGAGCCATAAGAACCGTGGGCGCCGCCGACTGAGCCACATCCACAAGCGTGTGCTGCCGGTGGTCTTTCCAGACTTGGAGAGGCGCTTACAGGAGATGCAGCAGCAGGAAGGGGGTAGGTACATGTGTGTTTGTTGTGTTTCACCAGCATTTGTAAGTGCACTGTTCCATGGATGCACTGCCAGGGTTTAATGGTGCTGTGCAGATCCTGTTACCCACAGTATTGCAGTGCTCTCCTGCCTCCCTTCCCCTCCTTGCAATGTGTTCCCTGGTCTGTGTGAAGTCACTCCGTCACAAGGTTATGTAGCCTGGCACCTTCTCCACGTGCACAATGCCTGCAGCATCATGTGTGGGGGTGGTGTGTAACAGGTTTTGGGACCTTGCCTGTGCCCTGTCCAGTTCTGATCTTGTGGGTTCCATGTCAGTTGGCACTAATGATGAGTCCAGACATGGGAGTTAGTCTCTCAAGTGTGAGGCCTTACAGCACGCATGTCCTATGTGGTGGCCTGTGACATGATGTGCATGAGTGTGCGGTACGCATAGTGCGGGGATGGTAGCGTGTGTTGCAGTCATTCCCATTCAGGAGCATGGAGTTGTGTGGCCACTACTGTCCCCAGGGGCATATTTTTCTAGGTATCATGTGTGTAATCCGAATATGTTGACAATCTCTGTGTCTACAGCATAGGTTGTGCTCTGTGCCATTGTCCCCTGGCCAAATGTATATTGACGTGAAATGTGGTACAAGTGTCCACTGTACAGCCTGACCTGATTTTCCTTGTTCATACTCACGGTGGACATTGCCTGTGTGTCTTGTTACAATCATCTGATGATGCCCATTTGTACATGATTATTTGGACAGGCGCACCTTGGGTATTTTGTGTGCAACCTTGATTTGTTGCATCCCATGTGTATTTCACCCAGACTAAGGGATGTAAGTGCTTCCTGTGTCTCCAAATAATAGTCTCATGTAGGGGGTGGGTGGTGCGGGCATGGCCTTCATGTCACAACCTGATATCTCCTTGCTAGGACTGGCCAGTGTGTGATGTTTGTCTGGACATGCACTCAAGGTGCAGTGGGCCAGTCATGGTGGGCATGGTGTCAGTATAACCTATGCTGCATGTGCCTCTTGTTCCTGGATATGGTCCCTGCTCATCCCTATTTCCTGCCACGCTGTGTGGTGCAGATGCAGTGCTGGATTGTCCCCAGGGCCTTGCTCCTCAGTCAAAATTCCATTCCATCTCATTTGCTATTGTGTCATGCTCTCCATAGTTTTTTAGGTGGCATGGTGGGTCAAACAACTGTGTCTTGCATGCCCTACATATGTACCTTGTTTTGTAGATGTAACTCTTCTTTTGTTTCAGGCTATGCACTGTGACCTATGTAGATTGGACTCATGTGACATATGTATACAGGTGTATGATTAATTTCTGTCTCTTCACAGCATCGTCGGGGGACACGGAGGGAGACATGGGCACAGACGGAGCAGAGGGACCGAGCACCAGTGCCAGCGGTGACATCGGGGCTGGCACATCAAGTGGGACTGAGGTGGAGGAGAGTGAAGCCGGGGACCTGTCGACTGGCACAACAGAGTATGAAGCTGACGGGTCCGAGGATGATCTCTCCGAGTGGGCGGCAGCTGCACTAGCAGCTGACAGCGGCACTACATCTCGCCCCGCCCCCTCCATTGCCATCAGCCGCCTCCCACTTGCTTGTGTCCCTTCCCAACGTGCCCGGTCACCACATGTCTCCTTCCTGCCAGGCACCGCACCCCCTGCCCCTGTCTCCACTGCTGCCGCCAATGCCGAGTCTGTGGACATCCAGCGGCAGTTGCAGGTTGGTCAGGCTGCGATCCTTAATGTCCTCCATGGGCACAGCCAAGTGCTGCACAACATGGAGGCATACTTGGAGGGCATTCATTCATCGCAGGCTGATCAACGCAGCTTGCTGAGGTCGATAGACTCGACAATGACTGCAGCAGTGGGTCTCGTGCAGCGCTACATTCCACCCCCTACCCCTGCTCCATCCACACTTCCCACTCCCATGCCTGTCCCACGTACACCCAGACGTCAGCATGCACCCACCACAACACACACAGGCACCACACCAGCAGGGAAGGTCCACCGCACACCTCCTGACACGCACACACAGGGTGAAGTAGGCACACCCACTGGGTCGGGGGGCAAACGTGTGACACGCAGCCAGAGAGGGAGTCCCCATTCCACCCAATCCACTCCCTCCAAATCCCCTCCCCTCAGCTCTCCTGGCCACATCTCCCCCAAAGACTCCTTCATGGCCGCTCTGTCCCTGAGCCCCACAGTGACGCCACCACGCAAGCGGTCAAGGAAGTCCTCGGTCAGGGTGGTTGATTCCCCCCCCCTGTCTACACCCTCCCCCAGTGGCGCTGCGACCCATCCCTCTGACCCCCCCCCCTCCTTGGGGCCTGTGGTTCCTTCGGGTGCAGGGGATTCCCTGGAGGACCTTGCTAAGGTGTGCAGCGAGCTCCTGGCCTCCACCTTTGGCCCTGCCCCACCCCCTGTGGTGGAGTCCTCCATCCCTGCACCCACGACGCCTACCCTTCACCCTCCTGTCCCTGCGGTGTCTGTTTCTTCCCCCCCACATGATGCCCTCACCCCTGTGGAAGACGACGGAATGTAACTGTGCAGGCAAGCTAGGGGACACGCATCCCACTGTGTCCCCCATCCAGCTGTGACTTCTGGACTGCCCAATGGGCTTTGTAAATATGGAACTTTATACGAACATACAATTTTTGATCATGCTGATTAAAGCCATTTTTGTTTCCTTTGAACACTACTGCTTTTCTGATATTGCTGTTGGTGGGGCTGCTACATGATTTTGGGTGGTGATCATGTGTTGGTTGTGTGGGAAATGTAGTAGTGTGCTGGTCATAGGGGGGACCCTGGGATCTGTGTGCCATCACACGGTGTTAGCTAGGTTTCTGTGTTCATGTAAGCAGTTGCTGCATGGTGAAATTGTCCAAAGGTGTATTCCTTCCTCTGTGTACCCTGACATGTTCCCTGCAGGGTGTTCCCAATATTTAGCGCAGAGCTGTGTGTACATTAGCTGGGTGTGTGACAGACTCCTTCTACTTTGCACATGCATGCTGAGCGATGTCTCCACCTGCATCATTCGTGGCATTCTTGATAGTCATTGTACTTGTGTATGTGGACGATTGACATGACTTCATGTGGACATGTTTTCTTTTCTGCGCTATGCATGCGTATACTCCCAGCCTCGCACACATGTGGTACATGTACTGCAGGGTCTTGGTGCACCTGACTGAAATTTGTGGGCATGATATCTGTGGCTACTCCACCCTTTGCGTTACATGGGAACTGCTGTAAGTGTTAGGCACACACCCCTCCTGTGTCTGGGCACTGCTGGGAGGACTCTGCACACACCCCTCCTGCGTCTGGGCACGGCTGGGAGGACTCTGCACACACCCCTCTCATGTCTGGGCACTGCTGGGAGGACTCTGCACCCACCCCTCCTGTCTCTGGGCACTGCTGGGAGGACTCTGCACACACCATTCCTGTCTCTGGGCACTGCTGGGAGGACTCTGCACCCACCCCTCCTGCGTCTGGGCACTGCTGGGAGTGATAAGCACCCACCCCTCCTGTCTCTGGGCACTGCTGGGAGGACTCTGCACACACCCCTCCTGTCTCTGGGCACTGCTGGGAGTGATAGGCACCCACCCCTCCTGACTCTGGGCACTGCTGGGAGGACTCTGCACACACAACTCCTGTCTCTGGGCACTGCTGGGAGGACTCTGCACCCACCACTCCTGTCTCTGGGCACTGCTGGGAGGACTCTGCACACACCCCTCCTGTGTCTGAGCACTGCTGGGAGGACTCTGCACCCACCCCTCCTGCGTCTGGGCACTGCTGGGAGTGATAGGCACCCACCCCTTCTGTCTCTGGGCACTGCTGGGAGGACTCTGCACACACCCCTCCTGTCTCTGGGCACTGCTGGGAGTGATAGGCACCCACCCCTCCTGTGTCTGGGCACTGCTGGGAGTGATGGGCACACACCCCTCCTGACTCTGGGCACTGCTGGGAGTGATAGGCACCCACCCCTCCTGACTCTGGGCACTGCTGGGAGGACTCTGCACACACCCCTCCTGTGTCTGGGCACTGCTGGGAGGACTCTGCACACACCCCTCCTGTGTCTGGGCACTGCTGGGAGGACTCTGCACCCACCCCTCCTGTCTCTGGGCACTGCTGGGAGGACTCTGCACCCACCCCTCCTTTCTCTGGGCACTGCTGGGAGTGATAGGCACCCACCCCTCCTGTCTCTGGGCACTGCTGGGAGTGATAGGCACCCACCCCTCCTGCGTCTGGGCACTGCTGGGAGTGATAGGCACCCACCCCTCCTGTCTCTGGGCACTGCTGGGAGGACTCTGCACACACCCCTCCTGTCTCTGGGCACTGCTGGGAGTGATAGACACCCACCCCTCCTGTGTCTGGGCACTGCTGGGAGTGATGGTCACACACCCCTCCTGACTCTGGGCACTGCTGGGAGTGATAGGCGCCCACCCCTCCTGTCTCTGGGCACTGCTGGGAGTGATAGGCACCCACCCCTCCTGCGTCTGGGCACTGCTGGGAGTGATAGGCACCGACCCCTCCTGTCTCTGGGCACTGCTGGGAGGACTCTGCACACACCCCTCCTGTCTCTGGGCACTGCTGGGAGTGATAGGCACCCACCCCTCCTGTGTCTGGGCACTGCTGGGAGTGATGGGCACACACCCCTCCTGACTCTGGGCACTGCTGGGAGTGATAGGCACCCACCCCTCCTGACTCTGGGCACTGCTGGGAGGACTCTGCACACACCACTCCTGTCTCTGGGCACTGCTAGGAGGACTCTGCACCCACCACTCCTGTCTCTGGGCACTGCTGGGAGGACTCTGCACACACCCCTCCTCTGTCTGGGCACTGCTGGGAGGACTCTGCACACACCCCTCCTTTGTCTGGGCACTGCTGGGAGGACTCTGCACCCACCCCTCCTGTCACTGGGCACTGCTGGGAGTGATAGGCACCCACCCCTCCTGCGTCTGGGCACTGCTGGGAGTGATAGGCACCCACCCCTCCTGTCTCTGGGCACTGCTGGGAGGACTCTGCACACACCCCTCCTGTCTCTGGGCACTGGTGGGAGTGATAGGCACCCACCCCTCCTGTGTCTGGGCACTGCTGGGAGTGATGGGCACACACCCCTCCTGACTCTGGGCTGCTGGGAGTGATAGGCACACACCCCTCCTGTGTCTGGGCACTGCTGGGAGTGATAGGCACACACCCCTCCTATTTAACAATTTGTACGCTTAGTCCATACACGTGTGTGGGTTCACTCCATGGGGGTACGGGTCGTACTTACACTGTTGGGGTGGGAGGTACGCTCCATACGTACGCGGGTGAGGGTACGGGTCGTACTTACACTGTTGGGGTGGAGGTACGCTCCATACGTATGCGGGTGGGGGTACGGGTCGTACTTACACTGTTGGGGTGGGGGGTACGCTCCAAACGTACGCGGGTGAGGGTACGGGTCGTACATACACGGTTGGGGTGGGGGTACGCTCCATACGTACGCGGGTGAGGGTACGGGTCGTACATACACGGTTGGGGTGGGGGTACGCTCCATACGTACGCGGGTGAGGGTACGGGTCGTACATACACGGTTGGGGTGGGGGTACGCTCCATACGTACGCGGGTGAGGGTACGGGTCGTACTTACACGGTTGGGGTGGGGGTACGCTCCATACGTACGCGGGTGAGGGTACGGGTCGTACTTACACTGTTGGGGTACGCTCCATACGTACGAGGGTGAGGGTACGGGTCGTACCTACACTGTTGGGGTGGGGGTATGCTCCATACGTACGCGGGTGAGGGTACGGGTCGTACTTACACTGTTGGGGTGGGGGTACGCTCCATACGTACGCGGGTGAGGGTACGGGCCGTACTTACACTGTTGGGGTGGAGGTACGCTCCATACGTACGCGGGTGGGGGTACGGGTCGTACTTACACTGTTGGGGTGGAGGGTACGCTCCAAACGTACGCGGGTGAGGGTACGGGTCGTACATACACGGTTGGGGTGGGGGCACGCTCCATACGTACGCGGGTGAGGGTACGGGTCGTACATACACGGTTGGGGTGGGGGTACGCTCCATATGTACACGGGTGAGGGTACGGGTCGTACTTACACGGTTGGGGTGGGGGTACGCTCCATACGTACGCGGGTGAGGGTACGGGTCGTACATACACGGTTGGGGTGGGGGTACGCTCCATACGTACGCGGGTGAGGGTACGGGTCGTACATACACGGTTGGGGTGGGGGTACGCTCCATACGTACGCGGGTGAGGGTACGGGTCGTACTTACACGGTTGGGGTGGGGGTACGCTCCATACGTACGCGGGTGAGGGTACGGGTCGTTCTTACACTGTTGGGGTGGGGGTACGCTCCATACGTACGCCGGTGAGGGTACGGGTCGTACTTACACTGTTGGGGTGGGGGTACGCTCCATACGTACGCGGGTGAGGGTACGGGTCGTACTTACACTGTTGGGGTGGGGGTACGCTCCATACGTACGCGGGTGAGGGTACGGGTCGTACTTACACTGTTGGGGTGGGGGTACGCTCCATACGTACGTGGGTGAGGGTACGGGTCGTACTTACACTGTTGGGGTGGAGGTACGCTCCATACGTACGCGGGTGGGGGTACGGGTCGTACTTACACTGTTGGGGTGGGGGGTACGCTCCAAACGTACGCGGGTGAGGGTACGGGTCGTACATACACGTTGGGGCGGGGGTACGCTCCATACGTACGCGGGTGAGGGTACGGGTCGTACATACACGGTTGGGGTGGGGGTACGCTCCATACGTACGCGGGTGAGGGTACGGGTCGTACATACACGGTTGGGGTGGGGGTACGCTCCATACGTACACGGGTGAGGGTACGGGTCGTACATACACGGTTGGGGTGGGGGTACGCTCCATACGTACGCGGGTGAGGGTACTGGTCATACTTACACTGTTGGGGTGGGGGTACGCTCCATACGTACGCGGGTGAGGGTACGGGTCATACTTACACTGTTGGGGTGGGACGTATACGTACGCGGGTGAGGGTACGGGTCGTACTTACACTGTTGGGGTTGGGGGTACGCTCCATGCATACGGTGGTGGGGGTACGGTACGTACATATCCATAACCACGCTATGTGATGCTTGTGCGACCCGTACCCAGGCCTTTGCCACGTGGGTACAGCCGTCCCGCCATTGTTGGGGTGACGTAGGTGTGGGCGTGGTACGACTCGTACCCACGCTCTTAAGGCGTGGGTACGGGACGTACCTGTATAGTTGTGTTGCCGGTTCGCGTCGTGAGGCACTTCCTTTGTGGCGGACGCTGGCTTTGCTGGACACGCCCCCACCCCCTCGTGGTGACCAGGGCATGGGGGTCAGGTATGTCCAGGGCATGTGTGCTGTGTGACATTGGTGGTGGTTTTGTGGCCTGCAACTGGTCCTGCCCCCCCCCTTTCCCCCCCTCCCTTAGTTGTTCTGACCTTCTGCGGCATCTGCGTCGTAACCTGTAGAGGAGGTCGACTGCTATGAGGGCCGGGATGACACGTAGGTTTGGGTCCATGTCTGTCCGTCGCGTACAGGTCCTCCTTGTTCGCGTCATCCTGATTTCCCGGCAGTTTTTGGCAGCCGGAAAATATTCACCGTGCGGGATGACGTCGGTGCGAATCGTAATTCCTGGTTCGTGAATGGCAGGCTGCGTGCGTCCCGACGTCACGTCGGCGCTTTCCCGGATCGCATTTGTATGTTTATTTTCGTCGGTCGGGGTTTTGTACGATTCGTACGGAAATGGTGTTTCCGTGCGAATCGTAATTCCATGTTTGTACATTTTGACGACCGGGTACGCGTCGGACGGAGAATTTGCTCCGTCCGACGGTTCGTACCCGGTTTTTACAGGATCGTGATCGGCACCCAAATATGTCAATATTTCTATTTCAAATAGTTTATGGTATCATCCTCTCAGTCGGAACTTTGACTAAAAGTATTCAAGTTATTATTTCCAGGATCATCCCAAAGTAAACAGCTTCAATTATCATGATTAGAAAATCATCTTTATCCATTTTACTTGTATCTTCTTAACATACATAGACAAAGCCGCCCAGCCAAAACATTTCATCCTTCACTAGGACTTCATCAGGGCTGTAAAATATATACCATATTTACAATTAAAATGGATAATTCCACCAACTTCATTATTTACAGTTATGCAAAAAAACAGACTAGAGATAATCACTTTGCAAAGAAGAATGTTTTTAAATCCA
The DNA here is from genome assembly GCF_964204655.1 of Triturus cristatus. Taxonomy (NCBI): domain Eukaryota; kingdom Metazoa; phylum Chordata; class Amphibia; order Caudata; family Salamandridae; genus Triturus; species Triturus cristatus. The sequence goes on along the minus strand of NC_140590.1, from coordinate 1,655,024,949 downwards.
CTGAATTAATAGTTAATATTTCAAGTACGACACACAAAATACATCTATATCTAGCACCGCTTTTTAGTAATGGTCCCTAACACGTATACATTTGTACACCAGCTCTTTGGAATTAAAACTCAGAAATGATTCTAGCTTGAGACTTCTGGTTTTCCCCTCTTGTCTTAGTTTGTAGCTACAACCTAAAAACAAGTAGGGGAGAGTCAGTGATTGTGGATGTTTTTCATGATACAGTATTTGTGCAGTGGCTTGAAAGCTATGGGCCTGATTCACAATGGTTTACATTTGCTGTAGTACATTTGCTACTGTTTTGGTAATCACAAACTGTGCATATTATTTTACTACTAGTAATTTTACACTTTTGAGTATGTTTACATATACTGTAGTAACTGTACTACTGTTTTGGTATTCACAAACTAGTAAAATTGTGAATAACAAAAACAGTAGAAAAGGTACTATAGCAAGTGTAAACGTGCACAAAAGTGTACAATTAATGGTACTAAATTACACTTGTCGTTTGGGACTACCAAAGCAGTAGTAAAGTTACTACAGCAAGTGTAAAGTGTAAATTTACCCTATATTTCCTTTGAGAACTAGGAATCGAGCCTGTGAAAGTCTTTTGTTTCATACAGCAAACCTCTGTTTTGATACGCCACACAAATGACATACATTTAAAGAGGAGGTGCATGGAATTAAAACAGAAGTATCTATTATTTTTCATTGAGCCTTATCAAACGTTTTTATTTCTATGTACCTAGGTTTAACTGTATACCCACTTTTTGCTGTGCCCAATTTGGTGACTTAACACAAATATTTATTTTACAAAGTACAAACCATCGACAGACCAACTTACAATCTCCCGCCCCACTGTACTTATAATAATACTTAGGGTAGAGAGATTAAAAACATATAAAATATATTTTAAATATTACATTTTTCCATCAAAGTCATGACAATCTCAGTGAGAATAAGAGATATTATCACACGCCCCCCCCCCCCCCCCACACACAAAGACCTCTGTTCACTTTTAGATAGAAGGGGGCAGCTATCTCCATCTGCTCAGGACTATCCCATAAATGCAGGAACCAAAGGCCACTTAAAAAAAAACATTTTCGTATGAAAGGAGCATTTAATGAAATAAAACATGCCTGTAGTAGGCAATCATCGGCATTTAAAATGATGCTCAATAACCAAAGCCCATATAATTTGCACACTCACACATATATGTAGACAAGATGGATTATGTCAGATTCAAAGAAATCCATTTACAATGTTCAGCAAGTAATTTGTAAAATGCTGTCTAAAACCATTTGCTACCAAACAAGAACAAAAAAGACGGAATTAGGTTTAAAATAGAAAAAACTGAGGTTTTTCAATACATCCCACAGAGATGTCAGAAAAAGCGACTGGCATAGCTAGGGAGTTAAACACGCACACACCATGAACAAATGAATGTTGACTTGCTTCCAAATCACAGAGAGGAAGGTAAGAGAATAGGATTTCAAAGAGAATTGTTATATGCCTGTATAAAGAGCCTTGCAGAAATAAATGCTGCAAAGCAGTCACAGCTGCTGTACCACAGACTACAGATTAATCTCACATCATAAAATAAGATGTCAGAACAGATGAGCTGAGAAGGAACAAAAATGGATTTCGACCAATAAGCAGAGAAAAAGCCTAATGAAAGGCCATATAATCGTAAAGCTTAAGATGGCAGACTATCAGATGCAATATGCAGCTCCTGTCCCCAAAAGCCTGTGTGGTCCAGGGAGAGCTGAATCTCTTTGAACTAAAATCACCTTAGTTTTGAGGTATTGAGATTGGAGTTTCCAGATCTGAGGCCAGGTCCATATGTCCCATTACTGGGTTACTTGCAAAGCTTTGATTTGCTCTGCCGGCTTGGAGATGGGAAGGATACTTGGGTTGATGATGTGTGTTCAAGGATGAATCTCAGGGAACTAATAAAGCTGGCTGTTCATGCAGGCTATGTAACTACTAGTTATGTTGGTGACTTGGGGCGGGGTGGATTTTGCTGAGAAGGAAATGATCATTTGTACTGACCTGGATCTGCAGTGTATGTTTTGAATGTACGGTAGGGAGCAACAACCAGAATAAGCATTGGCAAAATCAACAGGTCTCGGCAATGCTCGAGCTATTAATTGGTTTTGTCAATGGGTATGTTTTTAGTACATCTGCTGTTCAGCATGGGTGAAATGTACTGAAAGGGTGTTGAGCAGACTCCGAGTCTTCCCCCCCATGTTGAGTTTATTGTCCTGACCCTCCTAACTCTAAAAAGCGATATGACGTGGCCTGCGCTGGCCGCGCCATAGCACTTTTCTCAGTGACTTTCAGCCATGCTGGACAGCAGATGTGCTGCTAGACAACATGGCTAAAAGACATTCATATTGTCAGGGCCAATAGCTCGGGCATTGCCGCGATCTATTGGCTTTGCCAATGCTTGTTCAATGTTGATGGGGTCTTGCTCAACAAATGTGGAAGTAATAGCGAGAAGCAGTTGAGTAGCTTTTAAGTGAAGCAAGGATGTGGCGTAATGGCCAGAGCTGCCGACAAGGCCACTGAGAAACCAGGTTCGAATCTCGAGGTCAGCTGACCAATTTGTGATTCTGAGCAAATCACTTACGCTTCCCTCTGTGTACAACAATGAATGTGTCATTGTGTAATGTAACTGGTGAGCACTGAAGCTCTTCTATACCATTGGCTGGTGTTAGCACTATGGCAAGATAGAGGAAGGGAACAAGTGCTTCATTACCATCGGATTGTGAAAAAAGAAAGCAGCTGCGGAGGGAAGTAGTGGGTGGACGGGTCAAGCAGGGAAGCAGGAGGGGATGGGGAGATGGGCAAGTAAGGATGGGAAAAAAAACCTTAATTGAAGTAGGATCAGTGACAAAAATGAATGTGTCATTATGTAATGTAACTGGTGAGCACTTAAAGTGCTCCAATACCATCGGCTTGAGTTCGCACAATGGTAAGACAGAGGGCAGAGTGAGTGCTTCAATACCATCGGATCATGTAACAAAAAACAAAATAACAAGTGCTGTTCGGGTTTTAACAACTTTTTAAGAAATGTATTTGTTTATGTACACGTGGATGCATTTTAAGTGGTATGTGTGTATGTGTGCAAGGGAGACACCATGAAAACACAAGTACTCCTACGTAGTGCTTGAAAGCAAAGAAAAAAACTGCTCTGCAACCGGAGCAGTGTAAGGAGACATGTACTTGGAACATGCACCGTGGAAGTGCCAAACACAAGAAGAGGGCATGACACCCGCATGCCATGACCAATGGCTTTAAAGAAAATGAGAGTGACCCTGAAGTTTACCAATGTTAGGAGATGGGTGACCTGTAAGCCCACAGATAGAACACAACACATCTCTTCAAGACAGCCCATGCCCTGTCTTACCGAGCCCTAAAATTGCTAGTTTACTTGTGTAAAGGCTTTGCAACATGTATGTTTAGTGACAAACGTCCTGTCATGTAAATGTTTTAATTTACTAGCAAATCAGAAATTCCTATTTTATGTTATTTTCATGCTGCACAATTTACTTTTCTGTGGTGGTGTGGAGTTTAAAAGAGTCTCAAACTTCCCACGATAGAAGTGAGCAGCCACTCCAGTCCTGTTTTTCTCTGCATTCTAGGATTTGTAGTGAGGTGTTTATAATTGAGAAACATATTTTCAAGCAAAAAATGCAAAGAATAATAATTCAATTGGGAACGGTGCTCATGCATGTGTGGTGTACTCGGTGTTGGCTCATTGGCCAGCATCACTTTGCATGGTTGCAGTTTCAAACACATAATTTAAATTGGATCAGTGAAAGAACAAGCCATAAATCAGCAGTGGTGTTGCTTAGAAAGGTAGGAGCCATTAAATATATCACATATGAGATGAGCATGACTTTTATGTGGTTAGTAATTTATGCCAGCACAAAAAGATGATAGATGGCATGCAGAACATTGTCAAACATTCACCCCAAGCACAGAGATCTGGGCTTAAATCCATTGTTTATCTGTTCACCATGCCATTCCAGTTTGGACCCAGCCATATGCAAATCAGTCTTGACCCAGCTTCTGATGTGAACAGTCCAGCCCGAACTGCCTGTCTAGGTCCTCCCTGGACTGGAAACAAGCATGCTGGGACCAGTTTTGGGGTATCACTCCTCATCAGTCCGGCTAGCTCGAATCCAATGGTATAGTGAGCACAGGACCACTATGGGCATACACTTCCCCGTTTGGGTGACTATAGCAACACAAAAAGATGATGGATGGAATGCTGAAATTTTTATACATTCACCCCCAGTAGAGAAATCTGGGTCTAAATCCATTGTTTTTTTGCTCATCATGCCATTCCAGTTTTGCCCAGCGTAGACGTGTGCTCTTTATGCCACTGGGTTCAAGCTAGCCTGGCTGAGAGGAGTGATACCCCGAAACCAGTCCCAGGATGCTTGTTTTCCGGTCCAGGGAGGACCTGGCCTTGCACTTTGGGCTGGAATGTTACTAGGCGGAGCAGGGTCAAGACTGATTTGCATATGGCGGAGTCCAAACTGGGTTGGCATGGTGAGCAAACAAATGATAGCTTTAACCCAGATCTGTGACTGGTGGTGCATGTTTGACAATGTTCAGCATTTCTTCCATCATCTTTTTGTGTTGTGTCAGTAATTCATGGCATGGTATGAGAACGTATGTTCAATAACTTGCATATGTAATCTGGAACTATTGTTTTTTAACTAATGGTCTTGTAGTCTCCTTGGTTATAATGGTTGCCCTTCAAGTTTGGGTATTTATTTGATGCACTTTCCTGCTTAGTTCAAACAATTAAATTATCAGAATAACTTTTAATCTTTTAATCTATTAACTTTCAAATGTGACTTCGCACTTAAATGATACAGCAAATTGTTATAACTCCATTGTATTTTCTTGCAAAATGGTTTTGGCGGCCACATACGGAGCATGTCCAGCCCTGCACAGGGCAGTCTGTTACAGAACAGGTTTCTTATCCACAGTGTTCACACTGGTATGAACTTCTGCTATTGTTTTTACCTCTGGCTTGGATTGTCTTGGGTGCTGATCTGTTTCGGATGGTATCCACCATTTTGTTTTGATTGGTCGTATTGGCTCCTGATCTTCTTAGAGCTCTATTTTTGCCATGGCTGTTTCCATGGTGATGGCTCGGGGATCAGCGAATTCAAGTGACCTTCTCATGGTGAGGATTTCATTGAGGCTTCTGCATGCTTTGCGAAGGATCCATCTTCGCACGCCCGCTGAGGGGCACCCTTGAATTATTTGTGCTCTGACTTCCTTGTCGCCATCATCATGCACACATGTACTTGCTAATTTTCCAAGGTGAGCTTAAAAACTGTCAATGCATTCTCCATACTTTGGTTTTGCCTGTCTACAGATGAAACATAGTCTGGGTTAAGTTGAGGGTTAAAGTGTTCTTCTAGCATTCCCACTGCTGATTCATTGGTGTCATCATCGACAGCGTTAGTGAGTTGAGGAGGAGTTTGTATATCTCATCCATATCCTAGTGGAGTATGAGTAACCTCTTTTTCTATCGGTCCATGTCCCTCTTTGCAGTAAAATAGTTATTTAATCTGCCTGACCATTTGGCGAGCTTAGGAAAGGCTGCGGCGGGGACTGCCAGTTCACTATAAGGGAATATATTGCACATTACATTCCCCCGTGGATGGTCACCTGGGTGTAGCTGTTGCCTGTGGAGGGTCTGGTGCCGCCTTTGCTGGGAATGTGGCAGCATTTCTGGTCCCTCTCCCATGAGTGGTCAGTGAATCATTATGCCGCTACTGCTTGTGTCATGGCTGTTAAAGAGATAGACTCTTTTCTTCTCTTATCTTCTTTTGATTGGATGTTTGCTGTGCCTTACCAAGTGCATTGCTTTGTTAGAGTCTTTGTTGATGTTTTTTCTATTGAGTTCCATTCAATTGCAGTGCATGGTCATGCTGGAGCCTCTATGGGGCATTACAGAGATATTGAGGGGTTTTATTTCTCTCTCTCTCTCTCTCTCTCTCTCTCTCTCTCTCTCTCTCTCTCTCTCTCATCCTTCTCCTATGCAGATTGAGTGAGGAGCAACACTGTGCTCTCTGCATAGCCAGTCTGTGTGCTACCGATAAGTATCAGACAGTGTTGCTGGATAAGGTGTGCCTCTGCCTCATAACCAGTATGCTGTGACTGGGTAGTAGCGCAAATAAAGGGACCAGACACAGATACCACCATTTGAGTACTGGCGCTCTTACGCACAAACCCCTTTTATTTATTCAGCGATGCTCTTCTTCGTCACTGTGCGCGTCTTCCATTCATGTTATGCTGGGTGGCATCCCACTGTTATAGCATTTTCAGAAATATGGAAAATATGCCAATTATTATTTCTCATAATTAGTGTTTTTAAATCAAAGAGTTGTAACCGATGAACTAATGATATTGCACCTGAAATGAGTTACTGGGGTCATTTCAAAGGGTAGATAATGAGACAAATAGTTATGCCACATTTTTTTAGCAAGACTCAATTATTTCTCTAATGGATGTCGTTTCTGATACATTTGTAAACCTGCCCCTGCTCATTCCCCCTTTCCAACCATTATCCTGCTACAAAGCCATCTCTTCCATTGTCTGCACAGAGCACCAAGTGAATGACGTCAATGTAATAGGGATGGACAACATTATTAGAAAGGCTGTATTGTGAATGAGGCTTTCACCAGGTACCTGAAGTATCATTTTCAAGGCCTTCCGCTGGAAATGTTGGTGTGGACGTGCAGACCCTATGAGCCATTTTTAGAGGGATGCTTCATTTTGTGTTGGTCATTTACGGAGGGTGGTTGCTGAGAGAGAAGATGGAAGATTTCTCTTACAGTTAGAAGTGGGTTAGTGTTAAAGCTTATTTAAAAATATGTAAATGTATGGTTTTTTATATAGCGCCAATCACCACTGCGGGTATCTCAGCGCTGTATTCATACCGCTGAAGGAACTCTTCCTGGCTTTCCATGTGAGGTGTCCACTCCTGGGTACCCCCATGGTGAAGGCCAGGCATCCCAGCGCTGTTGGGGCCGTTGTGGAGATTAAGCAAGCTATTGCCCAGAGTTGCAGCGTGGGACCCATGATTAGAATAGGCACTGAGGCAAGAATATCCAGTCCGCAGAATTTATAGCCCAAGACCCTGCCGCGACGGGAATCGAACCCTGGTCTCGGACCAGTGCTCTGCATCGAGGTCTACCGCGCTAACCATTGAGCCACACTTCTCCACCCCATTGAGCCACACTTCTCCAAAAATATGTGTATGTTTCTGATTTGCCGGTGTGACCCTAATCACGATCATGCTCTGTTGGATTTGCAGAATCTATTTTATAAGGTGTGATTTGTGTATAAAAGTTCTTGGGCTTTAGCTGTTCAAGTTTAGTCTGGGCTTAGTCTTTGTTTTAGGTTTGAGGCTCTGTTGGATTCACATCTGTCATTAAGACCACTGTTACTAGAGACTTTATTTTTGTATGTCCGTTTGACTTAGATTCTCCATGGGATGTGTCTATACTCTTTATGAATCTGACACTTAATTATTTATTTTAATTCTGTTAACTAGGGACTAATGCTTTCTATGATTTTGCGTTTAATGTGTGATTCTGTATTTCTAGCCGTTATGGCATTTCATGTATATTTTCTCTGCACCCCCTTTAACTTTTTCTGTATTAAAATTCCACTTTTTGCTTTATTTGTGGCACAGAACTCAATACTTTATGACCCCAATATGTATTTCTGTCTAACTCTGCTGAATTGTGTTATTCTGATGAGGAGTGTAGTCTGTAACAGCTAGATCAACTGGAGACGATGGAGCAAACATTACTTTGGTAAAATCCCAGGGTGATCAAATGTTGGGGTTCAGATGAGTATTGGAGTTCTGCCCTCATACCACAGAACTGAACACAGAATTAACATATTATTTGGAATATGTAGCGAACATCTCTTGTTGTTACCTGCCGGCGGGTGCAGTGCTGATCAGCATGTCCCAAGTGTCCTCTGGAGAGTCTCATTGTCCAGTCTGGCTGATGCACAAACTATTTGTTCTCTGTACACAGATGCCACTTTTTTAAGATCTTGAAATACTGGTTTGTGACCAGCAGGTGATTCTTCCTTATGGTCTGATTCCAATGTATAGTTGATTTAAAGTTTACACGCTCAGAATGGGCCCAATAAAAGTGAAGACAGACATCTCACATAAAGTAGATATTCACAGAGCTGCTTTTAGCTCCATGGGCCACAGATGAAGAGCACGCCGCAGGCCGCCAGCCAGCTACCATGGCAACACCTATGAGATATCGACCAGCCGTGATGACAACAGAGAGTTACCGGCTTATTATGAGGATTGCAACTATGTGGCACTGGCCAAGTACGCTGACAACGCCTTTTAGGTATTGACCAGGTACATGGACAACACCTATGAGGTACTGGCCCGACCCGGCCCGGTACAGGTCAGCCATGATCAGGAGGGCACTTATGAGGGATGAGCTAGGTATAATAGAGAGAGACACTATGATGTACAGACCAGCTACAATGAGGAGGGCCCCTTTGAGGTAGGAGCCTGCCAACTCAAACTAAATATTCACCATGTGAGTAGGGACAGGCTGCAAAGGTGGCGGAGCCTTGTGCCGAGAAGTACTTACAAGGCACTTTTACACCATCCAGGCCCAAACCCCAACCTCTAAATAAAAAAGAAAATACCTTGCTGGGGTTGGTTCCTCTGTCCTGGGGTATTTTCACACCACTTAATGGACATTGGCAGTTCATAGCCTATGAAAATAAGTTGAAAATTCACTGTTTACAGTAGTTTTTAGCCCATTTTCCCTGCCACCATGTGATATCAGCTCTTCACCGTGTGACCTTGTGAAGAGAGCCAATATCATGTGTCATACTGTGGCTACATGTGAATTGGCAGGACTGGGAAGACACCTGTGAGGTATGTATCTGCTACAAAGGAGTAGGGCACCTATCAGGTACAGGCCAGCTATGATGAAAATGACACCTATGGTATATGGCCAGTTACAATGAGGACGGTACCTGTGAGGTATGGGCCATTTTCGACATAGAGGGTACCAATGTAACGAGGGCCAGCTATGATGGATTTGCCACTGATGACAGTTCAGCTGGTTACTTCGAGGATGGCACTTATGAGGTATAGTCCAGATACAATGTGGAGGGCACCTATGAGGTACAGGCCAGCTGTAATGAGAAAGACTCCTATGTGGTCCAGCAACCTATGATGAGATGGATCGCTAGGAGTTGCAGGACAGCTACAATGAAGATTGCACTCATAGGGTATAGCAAGCTATAATGAGAAGGGCACCTATGAGGTGCAGGCCACCTCAAGGAGGAGTGCACCTGTGAGGTTTAGGCCAGTTACGATGAGGAGGGCATCGATGAGGTGCGGGTACCGTGGAGAAGAATGACTGCCTAGTTCAAGGAGGGCACCTATTAGGTGTGACCAGTTACAACAAAGAGGGCATCTATGAGGTACAGACCAGCAATTATGAGGAGAGCACCTATGTGATCCAGCCACCTACTAGAAGATCGGCACCTATAGGAATGGGAAAACTATGAAGATAAAACATATAAGGTACCAGCCAGCTATGATGAGAAGGGCGCCTGTGTGGTACTGACCAGTTGCCTCGATGAAGGCACCTATAAGGGAGCTGCCAGCAACAATGAGGAAGACACTGATGAGATGCCTGACAGTCATGAGATACCTGCCAGTCATGAGATACCTGCCAGTCATGATGAGGACAGCTGTGAAGTGCTGACCAAATACCTTGAGGTGGACACTTGTCTTTTGCTGGCCAGCTGCAATGAGGACATTTATGAGGTACTGGCTAACTACAATGAGGACAACATCTTTGAGGTCCAGACCAGCTAGCATGAGCAGGTCACCTTTGAGGTACCAGCCTGCAGCAATAAGGAGAACACATATGAGATGTTGACCAGCCTCAATGAGATGTCAAGAGTTCCGCCATCATAGGAACAATCTCGGTACTCGACTACCTCGGCTTGTTCCTGTGATGGCTGAACCCTAAATGTCCGCATCCAGTGATGATCCGAAGACATGCACCAGTTGCCCGTTCTTTTCCTTCCAGTGGCTCTCTTTTTAGAAGGTCACATTGTTCAGCCAAGTTTGAGTTTAACATTTGTTCTGGAAACTGATTCAGCTCATACCTGTTTGAACAATATTTCGTGTTGTGATGATGACCTACTAACCACAGAGGGTCAACTATGAAGAGGCAGTGTAATTAATTAACAAATAACTATTGTTCCATTGCCGACTGTATCATACACACAGTATTATGTTTTTTTATCCTACTTTTGTGTGATCACATGACCATCAATCACTTTTTGAAGCAGTAAATATTCTTGCTCTTGCAAGGTCTTTCATTTTTCTTCTGTATTGATTTATGTTTGACATATCAGAAGCAAGGACTGTTGTTTACGTTGATTTCCCATTAGACAGATCCTCTGTTCTATATGGATCTGTTTGCCCCTGGTTTCAGGTGGTCCTTGTTAAGGGCAGTCCTGTTTGGCAGGCTGCAATGAGCACATCTGTGAGGTACTGATCAGCTTCAATGAGATCTCCTATGTGGTACTGACAAGTTATGATGTAAAACACGTGTGTGGTACCATCAAGAAAACAACTATGCGGAATAGAAAGTGTGGGGGGCCTGGCGGGAGTACAGGGGATACGGTTGAAAGAGGGACAAGGAGACAGCCTCCGGGAGGGAGGAAGGGAAGGCAATCAGGGAGAACAAATGTGTGCATTTCCAATGATGCTGGGCTGTAAAAGTGCCACTTTGGCATTGATGGAAACGTTTATCCAGATATGTACCCAACCAGTGACTTGTGGTAGTATAACGAATGTCGACTCACTCTCTACTTTATGCTGTGAGGAGCCTATGTTTTTCAATAAAAAGAGTTTTAAAAAAAATGTGAAAAAATTATGAAAACAACTATGAGGTAATGGTCAGTTCTAATGAGGAGGAATACCTTGCCCCAGCCTGCATGGATCATGCAGTGTCCATGCCCTATGAAGATTGAAGGGAACCAGCCAGACTTAAAGGTGCGGACACTTGGACTAGTCAAGGCTGACTAGAAATACTGGATCGCTTGACCAGCACTTAGCTCTAATAAATGTCATCACTCAGAGAAGGAACTGAACACTAGTGTGGCTGAGAAGCACTGTGAACCAGAGGTAAGTGCATGCACTTCGATTTCTCCTTTAAATGCTAGGCCTGATTTGGGGCTAAGACCCTGCTGTTACCGACTGATGAGAAGATGGTCCTGCTGGACCCTCCAACAAAAAACAGAGCCCACAAGAGAGGACCTGCAGGACCCGTCACTGGTGTACCCTGGCTCCAGGGGATGTGGTAACTCTCAGCGAACGTTTCAGGGGTCCTTTGTCATCGGCTTTTGCAGCCGCACATCACCTTTGGGTCCCAGAACGACACTTGTCGCGTCACATGTCTCAATTATTAAGGTGGACCTGCTTAGCTGGAGGAGGTCTCCCCGAGTCAGGAAACATTCGTGCATCTTTCTACGCCAAGTGGCTCTGGAGATATTTATACTTAAACTTCAGATCCCTACTCAAGAATGGACATTATCGAAAGGTTTGGACTGTTGCATGATCATGGAATGGCCAATATACGAAGACAGTGGCTACCCGCAAAAACATTCCAAAATATGAGAAGTTCGGAGTCACTACAGAGGAATTGTCCTAGATCCAATTAATCCATCAACAACAGATCTGGACAAAGAGGTTTGGGGTTATTGAGCACAACCACCCAAGAGGAAGGGAGGAGGAGGCTATCCGTTATACTCACGATGAGATTGTTGAGCAGTCTGGAAAACGGTGGTGTCAGGAGGTGGATGGGCAGGTGAGCAGAGACGGGGCATCTTATGTTATTACACCAATTGTCTTGCTATACTGTCTGCACATAGGAGCCAAAATCTCTAAGATGTGTTAGAAAAAATAAGGACATTATCTTCAGCTCTGCTCTTGCTGTCCTTCCTGGTTCTGTGGTTAATGCTGGTACCCCTGTACCCGTGGGCACCATCATCTTTTGCAAATTGTTGGTCTTTCATACCATCTGAAGTGAGTATTCTGGTGCAATATCAGCAGAGCCAATCAGACCATCAGTGGACTAGCCTAGTAGCTAGTAGAACTCCAATGAACTGCCTCCCCCTCTCATAGCCACTGGACAGGTCTTGGGACTGGAATGTACCCTGCATGGTGTAATTGAGATCCCCCACCATGGTATCCTGATATTTTATTTTTGTCCCAAGCGTCAGACTAATATAGAGTATCCACAGAGGGCTAGACTTGTTCCTTGACATGGGTTTGGTCCTTGACTTATTCTATGACTTGAAGGGGTGCTCCAAGCATGCCCTCATTGACATACAGTGGACTACTGTCTCTGTTGTGGGTTTAGCACATAGAGCGATTGGGTCTGCAAACTATATTTTGTGCATCCATAGGTGTGACCAGGCCTTTCATTTGTGTCAATGTACAGTAAGCCTTCTGTCCCTCTACCGAATTCCAGCGTTAGCATCTTAAATGTATGCTGTGTGTGTTTGTGTGTGTAACTGCATGGAACATGTGTGAAGTGAGTGTGTGAGCCAGAGTAATAGAGGCTTGTGGCATTTATTCTGAATACCCCAGGCCTGTTCTTTACACAAGATGTAGGTGAGGTTGTTTTCGTAGACAGTAGAAGTGTATTGCTGACATTTGTGAATCTGGAGTACACTAATATAAGGGAAACAGGACTACTTTTGAAATACAATTAGACCTGTTTTTTGGTAGGAGTTTTCGATTTTGATTAGTCTACCTGCACACTGCCATTTGATAGGTAGTTGGTTCGATCACTTGTGCAAGATAAAGCAGACCTTTAGGTAAGGCTCACCCTTTGGTCTTTCCCTAATTACACTTTTAGTTGGCTGCTGAAAACCAAGTGATGAAATCTCACATCTCTTTGTGCCCTTGTTGTGGGTGCTCCAGGATGGAGGCTGCCCTGCTGTGAGAAACAGCACTTTGTAAAAAGTCTGTGTCTGGAGAGCAGCCTTGAAAGGAAACTTGAGAAGAGAACCACTCCAAACCGGATCTGAAGGTGCAGATTTTGGATGCACATCTAAAAGCGGGAACTCACTACTCCACTTGCTCCTGTTCCATGTCCTTGATGGTCAATGAAGGGAGTGCATGGCACAGTACTCAGAGGACCTCTGTGTAACCAGAGCAGGTGTCTACCTGACAGCCAGCTATTCAAAGACGAGAGGACATCACTTAAGTCTGACCTCTTGCTGGAAAAGTTACAAACCTGTCCTGAAGCACCCTGAGGCCTTCCTGCCTGCTGAGATAGGGATAGAGCCTACTAATCACACGGGAGGATTGATTGTCCAGGAGGAGTAAGATGCATAGCGTCCTGACGTCTGTAGGTCAATCAGAAGAAGTGTGTGAGGAGAGCTATCTGTGTACCCCAATGTCTGTGAGCATGCCGCCAGCAGTTCTGGACAGAAACTGTGAAGATTGAAACAGTGATTCTTGTGGCCCAGTTGGGACTGTGATCGGGAGCGAAGAGATCAGCCCTGTGTGTGGCTGCACTGTCACCCGAGTATCGGCTAGTGCACAGGTGCATCCCCGCCAGAGTATCAACCTGCACATGGTTTTACTATCACCAAAGGTTTGGCCTGTGTGAGGATGCATCATACCAAGAAGAATAGGCGTGTGTGGGGATTCAATGGTCGGCCCTTGCTGGACCTTAACAACCTCCAGTCAATTAGGACTGCCCTTCCGTTATCTGCCAGACGGGTAGCCCAGCAGTTGTTGTGGAGCACACCAAAGGAGCTGTTGGCTGGTGTGCCACCTCTGGGAAGAGAGAGTGGGTGAGCGCACTGAGGAAGAAGCCAGGCAGTTGCCTTGAGGACTGATCCACCATGTGTTGTAAGAAATTTAAGACTGACAGCCCGATACATAACTTGGCGGGCAGGAGTAAGTCTGTCGGGGAGATGAGAAAATTACTCAGTTGCTCTGACGGAGTCCCCGCCTGCCAAATTTAGAAATGACCACCTAGCCAGCAGTCATTTCTGAAGCATTGACAGGAGCCATCGTCACTACGGTTCCTGTCAATACTTCTGAAAGTTTGAGGCATGGCTTCATCAACATGACAGAGCCGTCTGTCAAACTTTTTTTATTTTGAAATTCCAAAGTGGGATTTTCTTTTTGAAGAAAAAAAATACCTCGCTCCCCCTTCACCATATGAGTTATCTCCCAAGGTGAGAGGGCATTTTTTGTTTTTTACTGCCTCTTACCCCTAAGGTTTTCTTATAGGTGACAGGCAGTAAAAACACCTTTATGTCCACCCATCTAAATTGGGCGGGTGGACATATAGCCATTTCTCTGATTGATGGGCCTGCCCTTGGAGAAGTTTGGCAGTAAGGATACTCCGTCACCGTTGTAAAGAAGCATGCTCACTGCCAGTATATAAATCAGGCCCTAAGCCATAGGAGACTGAGAGCAAGCTTAATTAGTGGTGAGAACTACATGAGCTCTAATTACTCTAATATCTCATAACCTGTCGGGAAGGACTACCTAGATAAGAAGATGATCCGGGGGGATAGTGGATATTGGTGCAGCACTTTGTGATAGTGCCTAGAGACACTAAACTGTATTTTGTTGTGTAAATATGTAGTATTACATTCTAGTGTGTAATAACTTGTGTTCATTCTTGAAAGATAAGCAGTGAGTTGGACATTTGTTTTGCATTGAGTTAAATATGTGTTTATTGCACTGTTGTGTGATTGTTGAGCTCTGAGCTCAAGCACCCACATACTACCTCCCTGAAAAGCTTATGACTGCTCGCCATCGGTATTAGAGAGACTCAAGTGCCTAAGGGGTTGTAGTTGACTCAGTTTGCAAAGCCATAGAAGTGTGGACCTCTGAACATAGGAGACAAACAACTTCAATACCCATGGCGGAGGTCAAGTAGCCCCTGACTGCCCTGTGGCCCCATGAAGGGGGACTGACACCATCTCTTCCATAACCCTTCAAGAGTTGCTGTGTTTGCCAAGACAAGGTGGGCACTTCAAATCTTAGGCAGGTGGTCATCAGGCTGTGCATTGAGTCTGGAAATGTTTCATAGCAAGTGCTGTGAAACCTCATTAACATTTTGTAGGAAATCTGCTTTTTCTGCCTTGTCACTTTGGATGATTTATCATTTTTATGGACCTTATTCTTGGTGCTATTATGGCCCTCTGCCCTGTGATACTGCCCTCTTCGCCACCAGGCATGGGCTCTGTCCCTAAAACTGTAATGTAAAATTAGTTTCACCATAATAGGGGATTTAACTTTCCAATAAGGCCATTGTCAGTTGCCATAGAAATTGAACTATTGGCATGAAAGTTAAATGTCATATGTGGATCAGTGTGTATTTCCACCACTCACATAATAAGACAAAACATTACTGTGCCAGAGAGCGCCATTGTGCTCTGTCTGGCCCGCCGTGTCACATGGCAAGAAAAGGTACCATTGCTGTGTAGAAAAATCTACTTTTAAAGTGTGCCTTATAAGTGCCTACTGCTGGGTACTTGGTATATTATTGTGGGACATACTATATTCTAAGGTAAAGCATGTCTACACCATAAACAGTTACAAAAGGGTGATGTCACTTTGTAGGTAAAACTATATTTGCATCAGCAGGCCTAATATAAGCCACTTCATTGTGTCTTGGCTTGGGAAACTTGTAAAGTCAACAAGCACAGTTATTCTTTACTTAGTTTTAAAATTCTAACCCACAGGTAAACGTAGTTTATTAGTATCTTTAGCAGAAAACCTGATAAAAACTGCACTTTGTGCTGTCTGAGAGTGAACTGGTTTAGAACTTGTTTGCCTCCTAGCCCTGCCTGCATATGGCCTCTGGTATCAGGAAGGCACCATTGGTGTTAATTGTGGATGGTTAGCGGGGGTTAGCCAGGAGGGGGAGAGGAACAACTGGCAACACAAAAGGCAACTTTCACAGCTCTTCCTTTGCCCTGGAGATCCCGAATAAGCCTGGCAGGAATTAAAATCATTTATTGCCAGAGCAATAGGCCCCTTGGTTTTTGGGGAAAGCAGGTTTTGTGTCTTTTTGCTTATTCATTTTTGGGGAGTTTTATTGTGCTGAATGCTTGAGTTTAAGAATATTTTGTTCTTCTTGAACCCAACACACATTTTTCTGGGGAAATTGTTTGCGGTTTATGTTATGCTTCTGCTACAACGGATCGAGCAGAGATTCCAATAGATACATGTTGTGAATTGAACAGATTGTGTTTAAGGTCCGACATTAAGTCCGACCTTATTCAACATCTGCGTTTGTCCGCTGTCCCTGTAGGCCAACACTCGCAATATACAGTTGGTATCTTATGCGGACGATACGCAATTGATCTTTTCTTGTACCAAAGACTCCAGCCAGGATATGATGAAATTTCAGGAGGATCTGGTAGCCATAGCGGGCTGGATGGAGGTGAATTGCCTTCAGTTAAATTCATCCAAAACTGAGATCCTCTTGCTTGGCAGAGACTCATACCGGTGGGGTAACAACTGGTGGTCGTCAGTGTTGGGTAATTCCCCTACGCCCAAAGTTGTGGTAACAAATCTCGGCATACGGCTGAATACTGCACTCTTGTTTGAGGAGCATGCTAAGTCAGTGGCAGGGACCTGCTTCAGTATCCTGCGTGAACTTAAACCCATCTTGGGTCTGTTTGACCCTCATACGTGCCAGCTGGTTGTGCAAGCCACGATCCTGGCTCACGCACCATGAATGCAGCAGCTCGCATTTTATATGCACTGCCTAAATATATCTTGGTCTCAGGGGTGCTGCGCCGACTTCACTGGCTTCCCATGGAGCAAAGAGTCCGGTTAAAAGCACTCTGTGCTATTCATAAAGTTTTGACTGGCTCTGGCCCGGCGATTCACAGAAGCCTGGGCCACCATTATGTTCCCTCCCGTGCCCTGCGCCCTGCAGATTTACATCTGATGCGGGTGCCTCGTTTCCGTAGAGCCAGAGCCAGGGGCTGCTCTTTCAAAGTGTTAGCTCTTATTTTATGGAACTCGATGCCTCTCGCTATCAGGAACATTCCCAATCTACTGGTGTTCAGAAAGGCAGCAAAGACATGGTTATTTCAGTAGGGTATCATCTCATTTCTTCTCTCTCCCTGGTCTTTAGCGCTGGGACGTCCCTTTGCTGGGACAGCCATGCGCTTTATAAATCGCATAACATAACAATAAATTGGTCATTTTAACCTCCTGCCAACACAACAACCCTATTTCTGACACATTTCAGTACTTGCAAATGAAATACCAATCACTGCTAGGGAAAGAGAAAGATAATTTATCCCCTTGGAACAGGGGCAGCTAGCACCTTTAAAAAAGGGCGGCACGCCAAAAAACTCACTGATATGTTGCATTTGTACTCTCACGACGACGACAAGCAGGAAAGAAATGTGGTTTACTTCCTGCATGCAAATCCAACGTGTAATGGAGCAGCTCTCATGCTGTTTTCCACATGAGAGCAGCTCCAGGATTGGTTGGAGCAGGCTGTCCCAGTGCTCATTTTGAGGCTGGGGGTTTGTGCCTGCAATCCCTCTGCTGTTTTACAGCATTGGAATTGAAGGCTCTGAAGTGCGCATGACAGACTGGCCAGCTATAGACAGCCGGCCAATCTGCCATGCGCACGGAGCACTTGAAGCAGTCCTCCTGCAATACGCTGGAATCTGTCTGCCCCGCCCAACCATCACGCTTGCACACTTGCACTAGCAGGGCTGGCGGCACACAGAATAATAAAATGGTAATGACTATTTTATTATTCAGAGTGTACCTACTGCGCTCGCAGCAGTTGAGGGAGAAGCTCCTCCGCCTTAACGGAGAAGCCACTGCCGTCTTTGAAGAGTAGCAATGTGAACTCATTTTCTGCGAGATGTTGAAGAGATTGTAGTTGCTGTTTGTAGCTATGTGATCCTTAAGGTGGGATCTTTTTCGGAACTCTGAAGATTCCAAAGTTCCAAGCTTACCACCAAAAGTCCCATGGTACATCATTGAGAAAACCCTCCCAAATTGAAGTCTTTTTATACTACTTAACACGAGAGCGCTGTGATAGTTTGGGGTCCTTGATCTGGCCAGGAAAGAGCTGGATACTTTTTTGTTGATCATTATTTTATGTACAGGTTAATATTGAGGGTGCATTAATGCACTTTCATTTTATAACGTAAAGCACTGACTCGTAAATGTGTTATTAAGAGGTATTAAAGTGCCCTATTGCTTGTGAGTGTCTAAACTACCTCACTTCTTTGAGTAAGTCTTGGATTACTATCTGTCATTGCCATTGGCAGATAAAGTGCTAAAAGGGCGTAATTTGTTTGCCATTCAATGTGAGGTCCAATAGCACTTTGGCTCCAGAATACCAGTAGTAATTTGCTTTTTTGCAATTGGAGAAAAATAATCTCTCACTGCCCTGGGTCCCCATTAACATGGTCTCACACTCCCAACTTTCTACAGTTTTCCTTTACTTTGTAGTTATATTCACAGTTTAGAAATACATACAAGGGCCCTGTTACTTTCAGCTCACATGATCTGATGCTAAGACACTTCTTTGATCCCCATTTATTGCTGTTCGATATTTCATCACTAGCTCCTTAATCTCATACAAATTCCAATTGCCAACTGCATCTTGCCCACTTTCCCAAAATGTTTAGGGGCTCATTTACTATAAAATGACACAATGCAGCACCGCAAGTCATTTTGCTGCGCCAAGCTGCTTCATTTTAAAAGCACAGGGATGAGTCGCATTAACAAAATACGACGCATCTGTGTGCCTTTTCCTGCACTGGTGCATAATTAGCTGCCATGCACCAGCGCAGGCAACCTTGCATCATGTTGCAAGGGTGCCTGCATTGTGGGGATGATTGTTTTTGCGAAGGAAGGGACACCTTCCTGCACAAAAACAATCATTGATGACATTTTCATCTTTCTATGCATGCTGCAGAATACAGCACACATAGAAAGAGGAAAAACAAGGAGAAATAATAGCATTACTCCTCGTTGCGCCACTCCTACACCTCCCCTGGGGATGCATTTCCAGGTTTACAACACTTTGCAAATCTGGGAATGTTTTAAGTTCCATGGATGTTACATGGGAACACCCACAGCAACACCATGGAATGCCCCTTTCACGTAGATGAATGTGTAAATGGGGCCCATATTTGCAAGACAGTGAAAAGTCATGCATGGTGACTTTACGTGGCCTTGTAAATATGGGCAGGCACACTGTGCCGCCGGTGCATTGGCGGTGCAATTGGCTTGTAAATGAGGCCCTTAATGTGTTGACACTCGCTGTTTGTGTGAGGTTGTGTTCCTGGTGCCTCCTTCCTTTGGAGCTTAACTCAAGTTCTTTGTAGGAACATCCTACATTTCCATTGTTTTTCTCTGTAAAGCACAGCGACTCCCGCTTCTTAGTAGAGTTATACTTCATATACAATGTGAAATATAGAAACAAAGAGATATGCGTTTTAACCTTTGAAAAACAAACTTCAAGCAATTTTCTCATTTGGCTGCAGCTCCCATGAGTGTTGACTTTATAATGTTGTTATTGTTTTTCACTTGCTTTAAAAAAAAATTATTTGTTTTAGTTTTGTAACGGAAAATTAAAAACATATTCAGGACATTCAAAAAGAGGTTAACAACTCAACCAAAGCCGCCATTGTCCAAATACATGGGCTGAAACTTGCTCTTGTAAACAACACACGTTTTCATAAGCCACAGCGAATCATCAGATATCATGCACAAGAGCGCCAAATGGCTAGAGCATTTCACTTATCTTCG
Organism: Triturus cristatus; assembly: GCF_964204655.1. Classification (NCBI taxonomy): domain Eukaryota; kingdom Metazoa; phylum Chordata; class Amphibia; order Caudata; family Salamandridae; genus Triturus; species Triturus cristatus. The sequence continues at coordinate 1,655,005,049 of NC_140590.1, read as the reverse complement.
CATAGATATCCATTGAGCCTGATGTCCAGTCATAGCAGTCACAGCACTCCATTTGTTGATGTTTGGACAAAATATTGTCCCTAAAATATTTTGGCCCAAAATATTTGTGAAGGCAATTTTCTATGTGTAAGCAAGGTTTTCCTGCAATTATCTCCACTTATAGGCACCTTGACGATATATATATATATATATCTTCGAGGTACATTGATGTAGAGTTAAAAATAGTAAATCTACACTTACCTATTTGCACTTACCCTCTTGATATTTTGCCCCCACAATGTTTTTGATATTGATATTCTATCAGTGTACTCCATTCACCTGCCCCAGTTTCCACATATTTTTCCAAATTTGTCCTCGGCCTAAATGATTATTCAGAAAACACAGGCCAATAACAACCATCATCAGTACAAGGCATAAAAGGTTGTTATTAGGAAAATCTGTGGTGAGTGTGTGTCTTTTCCTCTTCCTTCAGTCCTTGCTCATCCCTAACCTGAACACAGAGTCCTTCTTTCTTCAAACGGAAAGGCACCAGCAGTGCTTAATTTGTAAAAAAAAATGAATGCCCGTGCCTACAGCTCTGCTCAGAAGACAGCAGCCAGCTTTATTAAATATTGGTACGCCGATTACTAAAGCTGCGTAATGTTGAATTCACCTCTGGCCTCTTTAATCCACGTCCAGACACTTCCTGACCTTTTATCTCACTCATGCCGGTCCCTGATTTCTCTCTTTGTGTCGGTTTTCTGACTTTGTCTTCCTCTTGCTTTCCGGTTTGTGCGTTTTTTCCTCTCTTGCTCACGGTCATTATCTGATGAGGAAAAATAAGTGCAGGTCTCCAAAAATTAGAGTTGATGGGCCCACCAGGCAACCACCAGCTCAAACGAATCACTGGGCAACAGCATGAGGACCTGAAAGTGGAGGAACAGGTTGAGGACGGGGAGAGAAGCTAGTGGGCACGGGCTAGACTGCTTAGAAACCAGTGCTTTATTTGGGACGATTGTTACAAAATGTAGGCAACAATACTCATTCTTGGTCCCGTGACATATGTTGCATCGAATGTTGACCAAAGTCAAGAGAGAGAAAGGCAGCAAATAAGAAAAGAAGACAAGAAAAATAGAAAAAGAGTGACAAAGGGAAAAAGCAGGGGTGAAAAAGAAGTTGCAAAAATTGGATGAAGCAACAAGATTATAGGGTAGTGAAAGAAAGAAGCATGACTAAGTTACCTTTTCTTTTCCATATATTCCATATATTTATTCATTTCATTCAAATTGTAAGTTATTATTAACTTTATTGTACTTATGATGACATTTTCTCAAAATGTCAATAAAAAATTATAACACACAAAAAAGACTAAGTTACTTTGGTAGTCAATAACCCGGGTGTGGTTGGCACCAGAGGTTGGCTCCTCCGAAATTCTTTGGGTCCCGCCACTTATTATTTCAAATTGAGTACTGTAACTGGTGGCATAGTAAGTGCCGTGGGTACTGATGTAACCCAGAAAAATGCTCCCCTATCATATGGCTTGATAGCAAAAAACTGTCATAATTGGGGTACAGTCAGTCCTTTCACACCTGAGATCCGGTGCCACTGCATCGTCTGTAATAATGTCCCGGGTGGAAGACTGATGTGTACCAGCAAGCAAATTGGGTGTGAGAGTTTATTCCCTCGAAGGGGCTAAGTAAGGAAGCAGAGAAGAATTTGATGGCTACACCTTTCTCAGTTTGACATGGTCCAAAGCTTGTCTGTCTGTGTTTCTCAGAAAGACATTAGAATCGCTAATACAGTATATACTTGGAATTAGACAAGTTTTTCCATTGAACCCCAATGCTCACCATCGGCAGCCATACTTCTGTCCATCATGGGACCCACACACTGCACTGACAATTTTTCCCTTTGGTGATCCACCCTTACTACAATACTGGATTCAACACCACCTTACCATAGGTTTTAATAAGGGGTGTGCAATGCTTTCTGTCACACTATCCATAAAGCTCAATGGAAAACTTACAATTCATACATTTTGGGACAATTTTTGTTGAAAAAGGTAAAGTTAAATCTGCAAAGGTTTTCCATTGTGCCTAGAAATAGCCTGAAGGAGGAAACTTGCAGAGGAAAAATATGCAAACTGGATTAGAGTGACAATTATCTCACAGTGTCATGAACATTATCTCACAATGTGCAGAAAATCTTTGCACAGATGAAGGCAAATTTCATCTGAGCTTCTGAATCTTAGCAAACAGTAAAAAAGCAGAATGTTCACAAAACCTCACTGACATAACAAAGTAAAAAAAACTGGCACACCCCTAGTCGCAATCACGGCTTTCAGCAACTAATACCACCTGGTCTCCCAGTATTGTTTGAGAACCTTAGAGAACTTGGAAAATTAGCAGAGACCAGTCCTTTCCAGTTTTAATGTTGTTTTTATATTTTATTTTAGACTTGAGTATTTCTGACGGACAACAGGTAAGACACAAAACATGGTCCATGTATAACACTTGGGTTGACCCACATGGTATCTGACCCCAGTGTGATGTGCAGACAAAATGGAGGGACACGCCCAGAGCACAGTACGTGAGCCACTTCAACAGGCATTGGGTGGGAACTTTAGCGCCTCTTTGTGTGAGTGCATGTGTTTCAGAATCACATCACAGTGAATGCCGTCATGTACACTTCCATGTGAAAACAAAGACTGCAAAAATATTGTATAAAAACTAGACTCAAAAATAAAGACTGGCACAATCGTGAAAAAAATCTTGAACTGCCATAAATATTTTCCTACAAATAAATTATGCTCCAACTCAACTTCCTCATATGTTAGGGTTGGGTTAATTATTAGCGGTGTGCGAAATCTGCGAACTTTGCTGTTGGGCAATTGTGTGACATTTACAGAAAATTATGTGACTTGAGATGTAATTAAACGATTGCAAGCCAGTTATTTAGTGTGCTAATTTACAGTGAAATACGCCTTTGCAGAAATGTTTGACACAAGGGCGCATTTCGCAATAAAAGAAATTGCATGAGGAACACAAGCGGTGCGAGCCTCAGTGTTCTAGTTGTTCACGGTTCTCTCAAGCACTCAAAGGAAAAGTTTGCTGAGAATTGTGTTCAATTATATGACGTAGCACAATTTGGGAGTTTCGCCTTACAAGGGTTATACAAAATTCCGGAAACTACGCCAATTACGCCAGTATAACTATAAATTCCTCCCAGGCCTATTAATTAGCTATTCTAATATCTGTACTAGTGTATTGTTGGCCAAACACTTAAATTCAGTTCAGAATTTATGTAGGTAGGCATTTTTGTAAGGCTGATATTTTCTAGTGTATTTGGGCTCACTTAGAGCATGGCTGGGCTGATACACCATGGCCAAGCAGGCAGATGCACTACTTCTAGCCACCCAGCCACAGCTCGCCACCATATTTAGACTTGCCTCCCACTTTAGTGGAGAATTTTTGTTGAGATTGCTTTGCCAGTGAAAAGGGAGAACTGTAATCAAGGTGGAGTATGTCAGCCTGCTCTTGTGTTTTTTCTATAGCTAAGAAGCTCTGTGTAGTGTGCCCTACAAATAAAAATAACATAACCATGTCATGGTGATCTGATGGCCATGCTGACACTTTTGTCCAGAAACAAATCCCTAATACAAGCACCGTCACTGTCGCCCTGTGAGTTGTGAGTTTCCTCCCGGCATATGAGGTTCACAATTGCTTTTTCTTATCCGGGATCACCGTGCTGTGAATGCTGGACTCTGGTCTCATCCTAAATTGGGTGGCCCTTTGGATGCAATTGAAATGTGGTTGCTGCAAAGGATGAGTTGACACAAGGCTGAGCTTCCATCACTTGAATGAGAGTGGTCCCCTCACTTCTTTTTGAGCAAAGGAATGAAGAGTTGGGCATCTGCCAAACTTTGAAGGATGCCCCTTTAAGCCCACCACTAAGTCACCCTCTATGTTTTAACAACAAATATTTTTGCAGTCTGTTTTCCCTTACTACCATCCTGTAACCTCCAATGAACTCTTCTCATGGAATAAAAGCAGCAGCACGAAGAAGACTGGGGGATGTACATGTACAGGTGTGGCAGTGCACTGGTACGCTGGCATGCTGTGGTCGTACCCTTCATACATGGGGATGTCAACACATCTTGGGAGGGGCCCAGAGCAGGAAGGGCATTTTCAACACTCTGGCATCAGAACTGGTTTCACAGTTTAAGGTGTCTAGGTGAGCAGAGGAAAAGCATTAAACACACAGTGGCAAACAACAGTTCTACTTCCAAACACTCAATGTACACAGATTGCCTTAGACATGCTGGGGATGGACAGCAATGTGCAGGGACTGGGGATGCAACAGGCTTGTTTATGTTCTGATATTGCTGGGGTGCCCTCCTGTCGCCCCTTTATGCGAATAGCGATGGAAAAAGGACTTCTTCCATCATTGCTGCTTGCAGGTGCTACCAAGATTACCGTCCAACCAATTTCTTCCGAATGTATATGTTGACTGTACTGTCCTCTCTTTGCTCTGTACCAGCTCCTTCATTGATGAAAGTTCCATTCTTTTAGGTTGTGGTGTTGCTCAGAGGTTGACCATCCTACAGGGAAATCAGAGGATTTCCCTAATGCCACCACTGTCGAAAGGTCAAATGGCTCACAATTAACTGACTGCACCAGCCCTACCTGTCCTGAGTGGAACCACAAAGCAGAATTCTTAAACCTTCTTTTCTCCACTGCTCTATGGTTTATGATGCGCCTAATTCTTGTTTCTTGAGACTCTGCCTCAAGCCGCACTCATCAAGATGAGATGTAGCCACAATGACCTATGTCGAGAGCCGTGGTTGGAAATGTCTAATTGCTCTACCTTGTCTAGTATTGAATTAATGATTGAGATAGCACAGTCAAGCCTTGTGAGGCATTATCTATGCTTAGCGTTCCCATGGCCAAGACGTGCATGATGTCTGAATATGAGGTCTCTCTTGGTCCTAACTTAAGCCTTCAAGATCAAGATGGGTACATGTCTTATGCCGAAGTAGTCACTGTGTAATTTGTGGAGATGAAGGCTTTCTTTGCGTGGGCTTGTTGCTCTACAACCTTTCAAGGACAACCATGCAAATATTGAGGAGGACAGGGAAGATGCAGTTGACTTGTGATGAGATGGGAGCTAAGTATTGTCAAGGTAGAAATTACTAAACTGAAATATGTTATCAAACAGTATGTCACAGCTCCACGTATCCAGGGTGATCACAAGGTTTGCTACCATGACTGCTACCAAAAGCTGCCTGAGCATTGTTTCAGTGGTCTTGTAACCACCTAAAAGACCGAAGAGCCCAAATGTATGTAAAGTGAATGTGTATCTTCAGAATTCACCCTCAAACACACACAATCCCTGACCTGTGAAGTCTTTTCTTCTACACATAACCCTTTTGTGGAATCTTGACTTTCAACAAAAATGTTTTAACCTCAGTACTAGATATTAGCTTATTACGTTATGTGTTTCACATTACTGTTCTTCAGATGATGAGATATGCCTACATGTCTGGGTGCAAGTAAGTCAGAGCAGGAATATTTCTCTGCCTCTAATATGGTAGAGACGGGATGCAGGGTGCACGTGAATGGGGCAGCCAGAGGTCTTTATTGTTAGGGTTTGCCATACGCCCGCATTAAGGAAAGACACAGATCACATGTCCTACTACATGGGTAGCTGCTCATGTGCTTTCAATGAAGGGCTGCTTCATCAGTCATATAGGCTGTCCCCTCGGGTGCCCAAATACCTTGAGATGGCCTTGACTGGCTAGCTTATAAGAGGAGCTGATGTCAGCCAGAGAAACCACAGGCTTAAATAGAAGTACTGCTGAAAGAATCATATGGCGCGTGCAGAGTACAACAATAGTATGGTACCCCCATATTTCTGTTTTCAAATATCCTGGTCATTGATTTAGGTCATTTGTTAATGTCAATCTCCTCATCAGAGGAGAGTGGCCTCCTGTAGTCCAAAGAGACATAATCCATAGTCCCATGTATCATAAACCATGCTCCTTGGCAAAGTCACATATATACACAAGGCAGAGTCAATCTTCTAAAATGTCCTCCTGAATCCAGGCAGGGAGCTGTTTTTGGTGGGAATTTTGGCTCTTCTGTCTCTCCAGTGGAAAGTCATGTAAAGGTGTGGCTGGGAAGAGTAGCCGACCACTGTCACGTCCCCCCCAACCTGTGCGGCACAGCTTATTTCTCAGTATGGGGTCTCGCGGGTTATCTGACTGGAGAAGGTGTGATTGTAGCTGGAAATGCTGTTGGACTTGCGGGTGAAGGTTGGGCGCTTCTTCTTCTTTCTCCAGGGCAGGCATAAAAAACTGAGCGTTGAGACAAAGATCTGCCGGAAGTTGGCTGAGACCAAGTTGTATAGGATGGGGTTGATGGTGGAGCTGACGTAGAACAGCACATTGGTCAACATGTAGAAGTAGTGGTAGAAGTCGTACAGGAAACTAGGGAAAAAGATAACAGACAGGAAGTATTAGTGCCGTGGACAGAATATCACAGGTCAAAAAGAGAACATCTTGGAACAGCAAGCATGTGGGCTGGACTAAGGCTATCATTTGATTAGTACAAGCACATTTCAAATTCACTCCTCCTTGGTATAAGGAAGACGTGGCTGCAGAATTCCAAATACTGCTTCTGGGACTCCTGATTTGGAAGAGACCATCAGAGTTGACACAAACCAAGGAGGATTCCTACCCTGAAACCACTCAACACACCTTGATATGGTACCGTAGACCACAAAGTCCCTTAGTAATTACATTTTAATAGCCTGACACAGACATATCAGTGGCTGGAAGCCCTTAAAAACCAGTAGGAACCCCATCCCCTCTTTGTACAACCTTTAAACTCTATTTATTTTGCTTATTTATCCAGCCCAGTCCACCCTCAAAACTCTCATAAGCTCTATATCCAAGCACAGGATCTTCCCTATCTCCGTGTTTAGGGCTTTATTCATGCAACCTGATATCTAGACCTAATTGTAACAATACCTCTGTATCTTGGTCCGGCACCATTGCCACCTCTATATCAAGAACTTAGATCCTCACTTCCACTTTACTGAGTCCTATCACCTCACTTTCTTTATATAGAACTGGAGCTAAACATCCTGAAAATAGAGTCCCTATTTCTGCATTACCGTGTATCAAGACCTGCAACCTCACTACCTCTAAATCTAGTCCTTACACCCTCACATCTGTAAGCGCGCAAATCTGAATCACCTTAATTTAACAAATGTGCACCAACGGCTCGGACCAGGAGTGGTGTAGTCCCAATATGGACTTTGGTGCTCCCCGATGGAACCCCTCTCTAGACCTCTATAAGGGTTGCTAATGTCCTAGAACTGTAACAGTCTCTGTATGAATGACAGACACTGGTCAAAGGTTCAAGGCTTTATGTAAAGAATTATTAGACAAAATACATGAAATAGCATTGGTTAGGTTAGTAGTAAAGTACAGATCATGAGTGAAAAGAAATCAGTAAAGTTCAATAGCAAATCCAGCATAGATTCACCTTCTAAGAGTGGAAAAATGGGGGTCTCTTCGATGTGAGAAATGCAGGTCCTTTTATGGGACTCTAGACAAAAGATTTCAAACACTAGTACATGAATACACAGTTCTCAGGATATGCACCAATGAGTAACATTCAATAAGAAACATTTTGCTACAGAATACATTCAAAGATTCACTCCTAATACTAATGCATTGATTTCAAAGGCTCCCAGAGTCGATTCAGGTGACAAGAATTATAACATTGTATACAGAGCGGTCTGCGAGGCTGTCCTTGGTTAGGCACATCTTATTCTCAAAGGCTGGGTAAGCTCGCAATTCATTAGTAGAACAAAAGCAATAACAACAACAATGGTCACATGGTGTAGCAAGGCGTCATTTAAAAATGGAAGACAGTACATTTTTTGGTATTGTTAGTGCAAGCATGTTTTCAATCACACTGGAAGCTTAGAAAAGATAAATCAATGTTCACAACGCCCCGATGATTTCTAAATCATCACAGCTACATTTTTATTACAACACAGTGTTCATCAGCTTGGGGCTCTCATCTTTTGATTCTCCCAAATCTGTCATAGTGTTGTTTAGTTTACTTCGCATCTTTTCAGCTTTTACTTCAATTCTCTTCCTCTTTCTTCCTCTTTTTTCTGACAGCTTCATAAACTCACAACCACACCCTAGGCTGATCAAATTTGTAAAAAACTGGGTTACTAGTTGAGGGGTTGAAACCCTACTCAAGCAGGGACCACAGTCCTTGTCAGAGCGAAGTCACAAGCAAACCCTAAATTAACCAGTGCTCAACCCTCAGGTAGCCTGGCACAGAGCAACCAGGCCTAACTTGGAGGCAATGTATGAAATATTTGTGCAACACTTCAAAACAGTAACACAGTGAAAACACACCACAGAATAAAATAGAATTATTTTTAATAAATAAAACAAGACCAAAGCAACAAAAATCCAATCCGTTGAACCGAGGATATCTGGGTTTTTAGATTTCAGTGACAATAGCGCCAAAAAGCACAAAGTGCAAACTGTGGAAATCTGGTCTCTCTGGTCAAGGACAAAGTCACAATTTCAGTCAGATCGTGAGGGGGCATGGGGCAACTGCATGGACCCAGTTAGGCATGAGTACTGTAAATCTTGGTTGCAGAGCGTTGGGAGGTCCACCGTCGAGGATACGTTGTGCAGGAGAGGTGATGTGTGTTTTCCAGGGAGCTGCGAGGCTGAGATGCGATGTCCTGAATCATTGTCAAGAAGTCTGTCGATGAGGGAAGGTTACGATGAAAAGCCTGGCATCAATGATGCGTTGGGCAGCCGAGGCGATGTGTTGGTTTATAGGAGCTGGGAGGCTGTGATGCAAGAGCCTCCATCATTTTTTAAGCTGCCGTCGATGAGAGGTTTGCAATGCAAGTGCCTGTGTCAGGGATGAGTTGTAAAGCTGCAGTTCAGATGTGAGCTGCAAGGTTGATGTTGAGTACTTGCGCTGGAAGAATCCTTGCAGCGGAGAAGATGCATCTGTTCTACTCGGAGTTGTTGTGCCACGCAGCAGGGGAGATGTGTTGGTTCTGCTGGATCCACAGATGGGCTGGCAGGGCACATTCAAGACCCCTTCTAAGGGTCCAAAACTGGAGTGACACCACTTGGTAGGGTAGAACTCACAGTTGCAGAGTCCAGGTGCAGGTTACAAGAGACATGCCCTTGGAGTCCTTTGGTGGTCCTGGGTACAAGTTGCAGGTCCAGTCCTTCTCAGCTTGGCAACAAGGCAGAAGGCAGCAGGTCAGTCCTTCAGTGCAGCAGTCCAGCAGAGTAGTAGCCTTTTCAGCAGCACAGCAGTCCTTCTTCCTGGCAGAGTCTTCCACGGGTTCAGACTTGAACTGAAGAGTTGATGTCTGTGGTACAATATGTATACCTGGTGCCTTCTTTGAAGTTTGAGAGGTTTCCCTTTGAAGTGTACGTTTCCTGCCTTCCCTGCTCTGGCTCCAGACTCACTACAGGGAGTATGCAAACCTTTTTGTGAAGGCAGGACACAGCCTATTTAGGTGTAAGTGGGCTGTGCCTAACTCTTCCCTCCTATCCTGCTAGTGATGGCTCATCCAGACACACTGTAGCTCTTTATTGTGTGTTGCTGTTTAGGAGGAATACACAAAGCCCAACTATCAACTACACCCAGTCGTGTGACCCAGAGACAGACTGCAGGTCCTAAATGGTCAAGGCAGGAAAATGCCAACTTTCGAAAGGTGCCATTTTCAAAACTGTAATCACAAATATGAATTCACCACAAGGAGGATTTTTTTTTTACAATTTCAAAAACACATTACATGAACTGTTTACCTGTTCTCATTTGGAAGTTACAGCTTATTAAATGTTATCCAATATGAGATGTAGTCTTTGCAGTACTGAAAAATGAATTTAAGAGTTTTTCACTACTATGACATGCATTGCACCCCGCACTGTGGGCTGTTTAGGACCCACCCTAGGGGTGACTTATATGTATTAAATAGGAAGGTTTGGGCCTGGCAAGGTTTACTTCGCCAGGTCGAAATGGCAGTTTAAAAGAAAACTGCACACACAGGCTGCACAGGCTGCATTGGCAGACCTGAGACATGTTTAAAGGGCTACTTAAGTGGGTGGCACAATAAGTACTGAAGGCTCACCTGCAGCATCTAATTTACAGGCCCAGGGTACATGTAGCACTACTTTGTTAGGAACTTATAAGTATATTAAATATTCCAATTGGGGATAAGCCAATGTTATCATGTTTTAAGGAGTGAGTTTTGCACTGATTAGCAGTGGTAAAGTGCACAGAATCCTAAGGCTAGCAAAAATGAAATCAGCAAAAATGAGATCAGCAAAAATGAGAAGGAGGAAGGGAAAATGTTTGAGGGGAAGACAACCCTATGGATGAGAGGTATAAGAATTTTCTTTTGCTGAATTTTGTAAAATAGAGCACACACCACGCTCATTAGTATAATCAGGAGAGGAGTTAAAAGCAATTTTCGCATCCCTCCATCTATGCTCCCTAGCAACTTGTCTATCTCAGCAAATCCTCTTCCAAAATACCGAACCTATTCCTTCTCAGTCACCTGTCTCTTCCTGCTCAGTTAATTCAGGTGTGATATCTGTAATGTTAGTGATGTAGCTATTAAACTGGTTATCTATTTTTGTAATGTACGTATGACATTCCCTTACATCGATGATCTTGCAGACTCCTCCTTCATTCGCAAACAGCAAGTCTAACGCAAGGCTGTTCTGCATGATTATGGCTCTCATAGCAATCGATTCCTTATTAATGACGTTTAGGGCACCTACTGTATTAGTAGCAAGCCTAGCTATAAAAATTGACAGCTTTCTAATCTTAACATCATTTAATGACACTCCTACCGAGAGTTTTAATGCTCCAAAGATGTCGATAAGTATCTGCTTGAAGATGCACTTGCTACTCTTTATATTAATTGATCAAGCTGTGAGTCTATCACCTCAGTGTGATAAATTCTAGGGAAAACTAAAGTGGCATAGCAACCATGTACCCAATTCTGTGGCAGCTGAAAATAAGCTGATTTGCCATAGACATTATACATACCCTAAATAATTACCTCAAATTCAGCAAAGATTCTCCCTTTAACTACGTAATTATTCTCACACTCGCTCCATCACACTACCTCCACAGTTTTGTTCCCTTTGTGTCTCCATATTATATATAAGGTTACTTTCTTGGCAACATCAATGCTTCATCTCTGTGAAGGAATTTCTAAATTCCCCTTTCTCTTTCCTTTGTCAGTTTCTAGTTTCAATTCCTTACTTTCCCTCTCTTCATCTAGCCTTATTCTTTCATTTAACCCATCTACAAAACTTCTCTCATCCGTACTGAACTTTCTGGTTAAATCATGCATCCTCTGGATAGTAATGCCAAAGTTAGTTATAGGGTTAAATAATTACATTATATTCTTACATTGGCCCATTCGTTTAAACTCCTTAGAGAAATGATAAGCATGTTTAGTAGACAACAAATATATAATTCCATTTGTCACAATTAGCACATTTTCCAATAGTTTTTCATAATCAGTATTAAATAGTTTGATAGAGAGCTGCTGATAGAATAGATTCAGAAAGATGCTGCAGGAAAAAGTGTAGGACAGAGGTAAGTGAAAATATGCCGAGCCCTCGGCTGAAAAGCAGGAAGATAAGGATAAACAAAGCAGTTCTCTACCTGCATTTTCCTGACATATTTATGTAACATCTGAAAGTACACATCACAGCTATAGACCCTTTTGGACTGAGCGGCATGGGAAATTCTACATTCATATACGTGATTATCAAAAACAGGGTTACACATTAGGTTTGTTGACAGGTGAGGAACATCTCTCTACAGCAGATAGACATCTAACATCCACCCAATTAGAATCAAAGAAATGGCAACTGACAAACTTACAAGCATTATATTGCAGCGTTGCTGTGCCATGTTATCTTAAATCAGACCAAGCAAATTTGCGTTATTCCAGACGAAACTACTACTTCTTCTATCCCTACCTTACTGTCACTACCCTATCTTGAAAGCTACAGGGATTTTTATTCTGCATCAAATGGAGGCCTAAGGCTGTGCAAATCCTCTAACCATTAAATGAGCTCTCTATTGTCATGTTTTCTGTTGTCTGGTCGAGGCGCCAGGCTTTCTCGAGGGAGCGGCAGGTTTTCTTGGAGCTTTTGAGGTCGTCGGTGAACCACGAGGTTTTCTTGCTGCTGGGTCTGCTGGAAGGGTTCACGCCGCATCAGCCAACCCCTTGCAGTATTTGAGAACCAAATCATCTGTGATAACCACAAGAGCAGCAACTAAACAGAAGAAATTCACAGGGCTCTACCCTTAAACATCTCATGAGGAGACAATCCTGTCCGTCTACAGGGCGTGTTTCAAATGCTCATCAATGCAAGAGGAAAGGCATTGGGCCAGTTAAGAGATGTACACGCACAGGCTTTGGTCAGTTTGAAGTTAATAGTTCAATCTGTCTGTGATGCATGAAGCTTCTGGTCTTTAACTGCAATAGAATCTCTGATCTATCCCTAAAGTTCTGCATAGTAACTGCATCCTCTCTTCCTTGAAGTGACTTCCTTGGTCTGATTCAAGATGAACCGGCAGCCCTAAATGCAGGATTAATTTTTGCAATAGAAGTTTGGCGGCACATCTCCTGGTGGGATATGTCTCTACCCAATGGGAAAATAAGCTTACAATCACAAGGATGTACCGTAGCTTCACAAAATTGATCTGGAGACAGTTGAAGGGCACATCAGATTACCTATGTGACTCATTGTTCACTAAAACCTTTTTGCCCACATTTTGCTTTTGACAGATTATACAGCGCTGGTATAAACTCTCTACCATGGACTGAAGTGGCTTTCATGTCAAAATTGCTTAAAGGTCACATCATTCCGCCCCTGCCCACATGTGTCGGTCCATGCATGTGTCTTACCATAGTAGGTAACAAAGAATCGGGGAGGACCGGCCTTCCATCACGGGACACCCACATGTCACCAGTGTGTTTTACCCATCATATCCTTTCTCACCTCACATTTTTGATTTCTGGGGCAGTGTTTTGTAACTCCCTCAGCTCATTGAAAGTCTGTATAGTGTTTCTCAACTTGCTGGTAATAGTTTCGCTCTCAGATTTGCACGCCTTATCCATGTGAAAGGTACTGGACTCAAGAGCACAATATCGGACAATCTCATCTGCATAGGGGTTGCTTCTGATGGTAAATTGTTGTAGGTCCTTAGGTAAAGGAATTCACACGTTACTACACTCATATATGAATCTCAGGATATGCACCAATCAGGAACAGGCAATAAGAAACATTTTGCTATGGAATACATTAGAAGATTCTCTCATAACTCTTTTCAACATCTATCTGCGGCCCCTGGTTCCTATTATTAAATCTTTTGGAATAGATACGGTCAACTATGCAGATGACACACAATTGGTGTTCTCTATGGAAGGTAATCAAGCAGTGTCGTTAGATACGTCCAGAGTGTATGCGACAGACCTCCAAATGGGGAACAACCTTTACAACGCAACTTTTACAACGCACTACACTTACAACACATTTTTTACAACGCAAAATCCATTACAACGCACTACACTTACAACGCATGACACTACAACGCATTTTTAAAAACTACCTTTACAACGCATTCCATTACAACGCCTACCATTACAACGCATAATATTACACTACACTATCCAACACTTATCCTACTGTTGCACCCCCTGGAGTTAGAATAGTAATTTTTACCCCTATACTATCCAACACTTACCCTACTGTTGCACCCCCTGGAGTTAGAATAGTAATTTTTACCCCTATACTATCCAACACTTACCCTACTGTTGCACCCCCTGGAGTTAGAATAGTAATTTTTACCCCTATACTATCCAACACTGACCCTACTGTTGCACCCCCTGGAGTTAGAATAGTAATTTTTACCCCTATACTATCCAACACTTACCCTACTGTTGCACCCCCTGGAGTTAGAATAGTAATTTTTACCCCTATACTATCCAACACTTACCCTACTGTTGCACCCCCTGGAGTTAGAATAGCAATTTTTACCCCTATACTATCCAACACTTACCCTACTGTTGCACCCCCTGGAGTTAGAATAGTAATTTTTACCCCTATACTATCCAACACTTACCCTACTGTTGCACACCCTGGAGTTAGAATAGTAATTTTTACCCCTATACTATCCAACACTTACCCTACTGTTGCACCCCCTGGAGTTAGAATAGTAATTTTTATCCCTATACTATCCAACACTTACCCTACTGTTGCACCCCCTGGAGTTAGAATAGCAATTTTTACCCCTATACTATCCAACACTTACCCTACTGTTGCACCCCCTGGAGTTAGAATAGTAATTTTTACCCCTATACTATCCAACACTTACCCTACTGTTGCACCCCCTGGAGTTAAAATAGTAATTTTTACCCCTATAGTATCCAACACTTATTAAGTAATTTTTACCCCTATACTATCTAATACTTACCTTAAATGCAATTTAATATTATGCGTTGTAATGGTATGCGTTGTAAAGGTAGTTTTTAAAAATGCGTTGTAGTGTCATGCGTTGTAAGTGTAGTGCGTTGTAATGGATTTTGCGTTGTAAAAAATGCGTTGTAAGTGCATGCGTTGTAAAAGTGTGCGTTGTAACGACATACATCCCTCCAAATGGCTCAGGACAAACTCCCTACAATTTAATGATGGAAAAACGGAGGTTATACACTGCTCCACGGCTAAAGTGTTGCGGCCTCTGCCATCTGAGTTTAGTTTTTCCCAAATGGATGTTCCACTGGTTCAAGTAAAAACGGTCCGTAATTTAGGAGTTTTAATTTATGACAATCTCCAGATGGAGTCACAAGCTAACAAGATAATCAGTACCTGCTTCTTTTTGCTGAGAGCCCTGCGACAGATTCTCCCACTTTTACCTAGTGCAACCAGACCTTTAGTAGTGAGGAGTATTATTTTAAGTAGACTGGACTACTGCAACTCGTTATTTTTAGGAGAACCCCAATCTGTGCTACTGAAATTGCAGAGGATCCAGTCTATAGCAGCCAAATTGTCCTTGAATAGGCAGCGTAGGTCTTCATCTAGAGCAGCACTGAAGGATCTTCATTGGCTGCCCATTAAGGAGAGAATACTGCTCAAATCCCTCTGTACTGTGTTTAAAGCAGTACATGGCCCAACAGCCATGCAGGAAACATTCACCTGGTATAAGCCTGGGCGAAATCTGCGCTCTTCCAACGCATGCCTGGTAACCTTTGCCAGGTTTAAGAAGTCCAGGTCGGGCGGAAGAGCATTTGGGATAGTCGCATCACGAATGTGGAACACTCTCCCCCTGCATATTAGACAGATCAAGCTGCTGCTTCCATTCAGAAAGAGTCTGAAGACGTGGCTCTTCCCGAGGGATGAGTAATTTTGAGCTCCTGAAAATCGTGTACAGGATATCTGTTTTGCCTAGTGTTATCAGAGGAAGGTGCAGCCCCAGGATACCCGCAGGGTGACAGCCGCGCTATATAAGTATATGTACAATACAATACAATACAATAATACGATTGCCCTGAATTCAGAGGCCCGCACAGTCTATTCAGCTGACAAGAATTATAGCATTTTATACTGGGACAGCGAGGTTGTCCTTGGTTAGTTACATCTTATTTCCAAAGGCTGGGAAAGTTCACCATTGCTTAACAGAGCAAAGGAAATAACAACAACATTTGCTACATGGTGTAGTGCGCCATCATTTCAAAATGGTAGACAGTGCATTTCTCGGTTATATTAGTGCAAGCACTATTTTCAACACACCGGGAGCTTAGAGAGATAAAACAATGTTCACACAACCACTGTATTTGGGTGTGATCGATTCACTTGCTCTGTATCTGGACCTGATCAAACCTCACTGTATATAAAAAGCTCTGGGACCCTGACTTCCTCTTTAAATAGGTTTGAGTCCTTTAGTTTCTCTGTATCTAGTCCGGGCAAGCCCAATTCTATATAACTTGGCCTGGAGTGATGCCCCCACTCTTTACCTAGCCAATGATCTCTCAATGCCTCCTCATATGTGGATGCAGACCCCCTTCATCGAGTATTGTTTGAAATAATAAAATAATATTTTAGCCTCATTGCAAAGACTCCACGACACAACAGTGTACAACCTTGTATTGAGATTTCTGATAATATATCAAACACGAGTTATTGTTTATCCTGTCATTGCATGTTGCATTGTCCGTCTCTGCAAAGCATGACGATGTGTCGATAGCTGGCATGCGTTTGTATGCCTAAGCCGAATGGCCATTACGTATTGTGAATGGTTTGCAACTCGTTTGTCTTTCTGTGTTGGATTCACTGTGGTTTTGTCTTTTGGTTGTCATTGCATTTTGCAATACCAGTGTATATAAAGCTGGAAGATGAGTGGCGATCTTGCTAGCTGTGGTCCTTCCTCTATGTCCATGTTACTTCATGGGTGTGCAAGAGTACAAACACTGGGGCAGATTTACGTTTCCTGGTGCAACCCTGCAAATCAGCAGGGATGCGCCAAGAAATGTGCGACACGCCGGCGTAAGGTTGGCGCAGTGCTGAAGTTGTGTCGCAGGCACGACGCAACTCGAGCACTGTGCCAACCCGGCCTATCTTCCACAAGGTACGTCACACCTTACGCCTGCTGCAAGCAGGCGCAAGGTTTTGACGCAGTGTGGTCGGAAAAGTGACTGAGTGAAATCTTGTAGATTTCACTCAGGCACTTTTCCGAGGCGTTCCTGCGCCGGAACACCCACATGAAACCTGACGCAGATTTCATGTGGCGCAGGGCTTTACAACGTGACGCATCTCCCTTGATGTGTCACGTTGTAAATCCCCCGCAGCATGGCGCTAGCTTTACGCCACCACTGCGTCACAGAAATGACGCAACGGCGGCACAAAAGTGGCACACGGGGCTTGTAAATCTGCCCCAAGGTGTTTCTATGAGTCGAAGTAACCAGTGTTCTACAGTCTGACTGCAGAGACTGAAAAAGCTCTGCCTCCCCAAAGGACTTTTTGGGATAGTAAGGATTTGGAGAAGTGCAAAGTTAGAAGATACATCGAATTCTCTTGTGGACAAGCAACCCTTGTCGAGAGCACAGTGTAGGCGAGATGGGGTTCCATTTTATTGACCTATCAAGAGTCTGGAAGCAGAATTGGGGACAGATATAAACGGTGAAGTACTTTCTACACCTCGAGTCAATCATAGATTGTGCTACAAATTTACCTGCAGCTACATGAGATAGGGGGTCAAGAAATGGAAGGACAGGAAGCAGGACTTATAAGTGGTGGAAGCAGGAACCAGTGACCAAGGCAGCTTTTGTGTCAATCTACAGCACGTGCCCCTGGTTTGGGTGGCATGGAGCCCTGTATTACCGGAACAATATTGTTCTTACTGCTTCACCTCTCACTTCAGTGGATGGAGAAGCAACGACAGACCTCTCAGTGCCCATCACTTGCAGCAAGTCTGGCGGAGGTTGCGGGAGGCGGAGCATAGCTGCAGCACCTGCACGTCCCTGGTCTGTGGCTGGCCGCTGCACCTCCACTGCTTTTCAATGGCTTTTAATTGTTTCCCAACTCATGACTGACTCGGCCACAGACTAATAGGAGATTTGGAAAGCAGCACCTGTCTAACCAGAAATCTCCTATTTTTGCTAGAAACTGTTTTGATCCATGGAGATGTTGCCTTATGTTTCCCTGTAGAAGACCCAAATAGTTTGCCTGTAAAAGCCCTGCTTGCCTTTCTAGTAGAAACCTTTGGCCTCCATTTAGAGGACATATTGTGTCCCTAAAGAAAGCCTGATTGTTCCATATAGAAATTCTACGCATTTCCACATAGTCCACTGTTGAATCCCCTAATTAGTTCCCTATGTAAGAACGTTTGTGGATCTCATAGACGCCCCATTGTTTCCCCTATAAAAGCCAATTGTAGTGTCCCTGTGGAATTCTCCTTTGGGTATCCTATAGAAATCCCCTTTGCTGTCTGTCTCTGCGAAAGTCTCCTTTGGTTCCTCTGTTGCAGCCTCCTTTGGTGTCTCTGTGGAAGCCTCCTTCGGTGCCTTCTGGCTTTCCCTGTAGAGTGTACCTACAGTGTCTCTGTGGAAGCCTCCTTCGGTGCCTTCTAGCTTTCCCTGTAGAGTGTACCTACGGTGTCTCTGTGGAAGCCTTCTTCTGTGCCTTCTAGCTTTCCCTGTAGAGCGTACCTACGGTGTCTCTGTAGAAGCCTCCTTCGGTGCCTTCTAGCTTTCCCTGTAGAGCGTACCTACGGTGTATCTGTGGAAACCTCCTTCGGTGCCTTCTGGCTTTCCCTGTAGAGTGTACCTACAGTGTCTCTGTGGAAACCTCCTTCGGTGCCTTCTGGCTTTCCCTGTAGAGTGTACCTACAGTGTCTCTGTGGAAGCCTCCTTCGGTGCCTTCTAGCTTTCCCTGTAGAGTGTACCTACGGTGTCTCTGTGGAAGCCTTCTAGCTTTCCCTGTAGAGCGTACCTACGGTGTCTCTGTAGAAGCCTCCTTCGGTGCCTTCTGGCTTTCCCTGTAGAGCGTACCTTCGGTGTCTCTGTGGAAGCCTTCTTCGGTGCCTTCTAGCTTTCCCTAAAGCGTGTGAAGCATCGGTTGGTTCCTCTATGGAACTTTATTCGGTGCCTACGTGCAAGCCTCATTTGGTGTTCCTGTAGAGCCTATCCTTGGTTTCCCTGTAGAAGTCACTATTGGTCCTCCTGAGGAATTCTCCTGTGGGTGTCCTGTAGAAGCCCATGTTACTGCCTGTCCCTGTGGAAGCCTCCTTTGGGTCTCCTGTGGGATCCCAGTTTTTTATCCCCGTAGAACCCGCCTCTGGTGTCCCGGCAGAGCCTCCTCTTGGACCCCCTGTAGAAGGCACGTTTGATCTCGATGTGGAATTTTCCATTGGTTCTTTGTGGATGTGCCAGTGAAACATGTTGCTGTCGAAGCCTCCTTTGGTTTCCCTGTATAGAACCACTTTAGTTTCCTTTTCACTCTCTGTCCCTTCCACGGTGGACCCCAGGCCCCTTGAAGCGCTAGGAGGAGACCTACTGCCTCATGTCTTCCGTCCCAGTTTGAGTGTCTGCTTCTTCTCCTGAGATCTGTTTACTTGGGGCTGGAAGGCCAGACCTACAGGCGGAAACAGACTGCCTTAGGCGGGGCTGTTCTTCATTGGTGCTGACAGGTCTCCAGCCCTACAGGCCTTACTCACGCATGTGTTGTGGGGGCTCGAGGGCCCCGTCTGTCTCTTCAACACACATTTCCTCCTCCGGGAAGCTGCAGTCCCACTGTCTGCGTCAGGGAAAGAAAGATGGCGGTGGGAGCACAGCAGCCCATATGCACCGTGGCTGCCTGC
Source organism: Triturus cristatus (assembly GCF_964204655.1). Classification (NCBI taxonomy): domain Eukaryota; kingdom Metazoa; phylum Chordata; class Amphibia; order Caudata; family Salamandridae; genus Triturus; species Triturus cristatus. The sequence goes on along the minus strand of NC_140590.1, from coordinate 1,654,985,619 downwards.
CAACAAGAAACCATTACTAGGACAGGGAAGTCAGGGACACTCATAAATAGATCAGTGATATCAACAATAAAAGTCAAAGTGATAAAGATGCCGGTGTTCAGAGGCACAGTGCACGAGCAGGGCAGGTCCACGTGCAGTACAACTGAGCAGGAAGTAAAAGAGGGCCTGTGCCTTGGGTAGTGACAACAAAGAGACGGGGGCGGGGGGGGGGGAGGGGGGTGTATGGAAAGATCCTCACATACCCCTACAAGAATGCTGCCTCGTTGATCAGAGCACAGGTTTTCCAGCTCGTGAATTTGCAGGCACTTAATTGTCTGCACTGGGCCTGTGACAGTCTGCCAGAGGGTGGCGCTGTCTGGCTAATTTAGAGATGACCACAACATCAGTTAATTATTAACTCAATATACCTAAAAAATTAATATTACCTGCCACCCAAACCATTCCTATAGCTTTAGGAGCCTGAAATAGTCTGAGCTCTAACACTTGTAGGAGGAGTGTGAATGATAGAACTTATGTTGTTTCCATCGGAGGCGCTGGCAGGGCCAATGTCTGGTACCAGGTGTAGGGCCTCCCGATTAGAGTGCTGGCACTTATGTTTTTTTGCAAATTAAGCATAGGGACTCGCACATTATTGGACAGAAAATGTGTCTTCCTCAGAGAACCTCCACCACTGCTGAGGATACTCTATGGAGAGAGGAGCTTGTAGAGAACTGAGCCAGGGTCCAAGGTAGCTCTCGGTGCAATTTGAGGGTTCCATTCAGACAGGGCCGTTTTTAGGTGTTTTGCCACCCTAGGCGAGAATTGAAAAATGCCGCCCCCTCCTTTTTACTCCGAACCTCTGCTAAATATGCTTACACTTTACAGACACAGACACAGTCATACATATGTATGAACACAATATGCTTTTGAAAGTCGGGGTTTCACTGTTTCACATCTTGCTGCACAGAATTTTTCAAATCAGCTCACTGTTCACAAATTAATAATTTTTCGCCGTTGTTTGTTTTCTCCCGGCCATCACAAAATCTAAATTATTAAGCCGGTGCCATTTTGTTTCTCATAGTTCTCACACTTATTCAAAATTATAAAGGTAGGTTGGTTGGAAATAATATAACATAATACTACTTATCTCTTTTATACGAAACATGAATTGCACTTACCTTTTAGATATGTTGAAAGAGAAGTACAAAACCTAGCTCTAGCACAACCCGGGACTTCTGGCGCTGTCTTTTGTGACAGTTCTCGACCCGTCGATGCTTCGTCCTAGAGGCTCTTCCCGTGTGATGATCCAGTGGAAGGCAGCGATTCGGCGAGCGTTGTATGATGGCGTCACAGAGAATGGGAAGTCGGTATCCGAAGTCGAAGTCGAAAGTCCATTTCAAAAGTCCCTTTTGCCCCAAGTCTTCCCCGTCGGCGAAACTCTCATATTGATAGTGGCGCAAATGGCCCCCGCCCGTGGCGCTGAACGTGACACCGAATTATAGAAGGCGCTACCTAATGCGCTTTCGAGGTCGAAGACCGTTCAAGGCGGGGAGTCCCAAACTCATGTTTGTTTACGTTTCGTACTCAGTAGCAGCTCTTTACTTTCTTCCTTTTGAGGTAGATAGATGCAATGTTTACATTAGTCAAAGTAAACACTTATTAAGTCATTGTTTCCATATGCTTCTGAAAATAATTCGATGTTTTAATTCTTCCTCTATTTCATTTTTTTTCTCTTAATTTGCTCAATTTTTTTGCTGTTTGATTTCAAATTAAAAAAAATTCCGCCCTACCCTTTTGCCGCCCTAGGCGGCCGCCTAGTCTTGCCTAATGGTAGAAACGGCTCTGCATCCAGAAGGGAAACTGTGTGTCAGGTGAGAGGGAAAGAGGGAACAAGGAAGCGAGCCAAGAGCAGAGGAAAGAAGGGAACACGATATGTCATGATGTAGTGTGTTACTTTTATATCATGGGTTATGTTGGTTGGTTACTTGCTATGAATCACTAGCAACTGGATTTTTGTGTAATTAATAGGAGGAAGCCCTGAGGGCAGTGGGTCAGGGGGTACGCAAGTTTGAGGATGGAATGAGGGGAGCTGTTAAGGAATAAATCAATAAAGAAAGGACATTGAGAAATAACAGGATTTTTGGTTAAAGAAGAGGAAGGCTCTCTTCAAGAGATCAATGACAAAGCCAAGAAGTTTGGATTTCTGTGCAAACAGAAACACAATGTACAGGCACACATGCTCAACCACGGGACACATACACACAGAGTAAATCAGGGGCGTAGCACAGGCCCCTGCAGCGCAAGGGGCCCCAACCCTAGAGGCGGCTCCTCCGCTAAGGTGGAGACGTGTTGTCCCACTGATCACACAGAGAGCAGTGGAAAAAGTAAAAAGAAAATTCTTAAGAACTTAATTGTTATTTTTTTATTTTTGGGGTTTTATAGGGCTAGGTTAGGGCAGGGCTGGGGTCACAGGGGGAGAAGTGGTGAGCACACTGTAAGTGTGCATATCTGTTTGGCCGGCTGTCTTGGGCCGGCCAAACCGTCATGCACATTTTGCATGTTCCCCACCAGACTGTAATGCACAGCCTGGTAGGGATCATGCAGACGCTACCAGTCCCTGTCTGAGCACCAAACCATGGTACTCAGACTAATCACAACACTGTATTGCCCCCCCATTCCCTGCCAGCCACCACTGCCCAACTCTACAAGGGCTCCTAAACCCTTTAGAGTGGCCTCATTCTGCCCAAGGCCAATGAACATCTGTGAGATATGAGAGACACATCATTTTGCAGGGGCCCCCATGATTTACATTAAGGCACTTGAGTAAAATACCTATATAAATCCAGGAACACACAGATAAATACAAGAGTAGGGAGCCAAGCACGTAAGCCAACAGACATACAAACACACATGTACATGCAGGGACCCTTATGCACAAAGATAACATGCAATGGCGTACAAATAAAGGCACATATGCAGTCCCAGAAAGGAAGCCCAAACATGCACACAAGCGTGGAACGATCAATGCATGACTGTGGACAGACATCTGGATGAATAAATGGATGGATGGATGTTGATTATCCAATGGGCGGATGGGATGGGTAGCTAGACAGATGGTGGAAGCTGAATGGATGCATTCATACATTTAAATGGAAGAATGTCTGGGCTGATGGTTTTATAAGTAAACACATGGATGTGGTGAATAGACAGATGCATGCATGGAAGTTGAGTAAATTAATGGATGCACCAGAACGAGGGCATCGATGGTGCCTCAATAGGTGAATAATTCAGATGAGCTAGATGATGTAGGCATATGACTGGGAGTGTCTGTCTATGCATTTCATACAGGTAGAAAATCTATTCTGAATCAATAACCCGATTTCTGACAAGGTGCTTAAGCCTTATGAAGAGCCTTTGTGTGGGAGAGTGCTTCCCAGACAAGGAACCATGGTGGCAAAAGAATATTTTCCAGAGAAAACTTTCAACAAACACTTGTCTGCCTTTGATTTGCAAAATCATCTCACAAATATGTTCTGAGGTAAATTATTATGCACAAAATGTTTTGCTAAAATGTTCATCTTCACACAAAATGTACAAAATCTTTGCAAAGTATGTGGTCTGTGGACTTCACAAAACGTATCTGTCCGCCTCTAATGAGAACACAGGAACTGATCGTGTCCCAGTGCAGGCATAAAAGCCTTGCTAAAAAGTTTATTGTAGCCCTGTTGGTGATGTGCCCCAGAACTGAATTCCATTTTCGGAAACAAATCCCTAAAGCAGAGCTTGTTTCTATGAAAAAGTGGAAATGGTTCTGATGCTAAGGGACTTTTGATTAGGCCTGTGAGTAATTTTATTTACGCCGGACTGATAAGAGTAATTTCGGTAATTCTGTGACACTCTTTGGCATGGAATTACTGCTAATAAAACGTTCACACCTTCTCACGTAATCGAGAGTAGTTTAGGGGAAGAAGTTCTACCACAAGAGCACATTTAGCACGTGTGAGCTGTGCTGCTGTTTGAATTCTGTTGCATCTCGTTCTTTTTTCTTAGGGCAAAATGCACCCTTCTGTCCATTTTAATGCAAGGGTCCATTTTGTACTAAGAAGCTAGTGCTAAATGTTGGGAGTAAATTGGGGAAAATCCTGCCCAATGTGCACATTTAGCAAGCGGGTTCTCGCGCTCGCTGTTCATGTTCCATTGCATTTATCGCTGTGAGCGGAAAATGTATCCCATAGTCCATTTTGGGTGTGACATGGCATTTTTGATAGTGCTAAATACAGAATTACTTGTCTCGCGTAATTCTGCATAATCTTGCAGAAGTTTAGGTAATTATGCATGATTACACTACACGGAATTATGGGAGCTACGCCCACCCCTAGCTTTTACCCTGCACTTGGGGTCCATTATTTGGTTTCGCTGCCAGAGTCCACCATGATTGGAAACATTAAAATGGGATGACAGTTTATAAGTAGGATGGACCACCCAATGCATGAAAGGCGGCCATCTTGTAGAGGTATGCCGCTGTTTTTGAGTGACAGCTGGCATTGGCTGTGCTAGTGTGAATCAGCGTTTCCCCCACTTTTAAATGTGGCAGGAGAAGCACAGATTTACGGCCGTTCCCACCTTCACACAAAGCCCTAAATGACCCCAAGTTCTGGAAAAAAACATTACCATTAAGGAGCCTATCAAATGCCTTAGCCAGCTCAGAGTAAAAAAAAAAACTCCAGCTGTTGAATTTCTAGAGTATCTCTTTTCAAGTTCCATACTCACAGCAAGATGCTTGGTCCCTTTTTAAGGCATGGGCAAAGCGGGCCATTGGCCCCCTGGAAAAAAGTGGAATCGCTCTCTTCCTCACGTCAGTCTCTTTCTGTGACTCTACCTCTCTCCCTCCTTACATAACTCTCTCTATGTATATTTCTTTTCATGCTTGGCAATCTTTACCTTTCTATCTACTGCTCTCTGTCTCTTCATCCGTCTCTGGCTCTATCCATGTTTCCCTACTTGACCTCAGCCCTCTTTGCTGCTCTACTGTTCTCTCTGGTTTCCTGTACCTTACTCTTCACTTTACCTTCCTCTATCCACCCTGCAACTGTCTCTACCTCTCTCTCTTTCTTCCTTACCTTTCACTTTTTCAATTCTCTCTTGCTACCTCTCTACAGTATTGTACTTCAGCTCTCTCTGTCCCCACCGTTCCTTAAATCCCCACTCTTCACTTAATTTCACTGCTCTATATCTACCCCCTCTCTGATGCCGCCTGTCTCTATCACCCTCTACGTTTCTGTCTCTGTTTCACCTTTCTTCTCTCATGTATCACATTTTACTTCACCTCGCCTCTTCTGCCTCACCCCTTCTGCCTCACCCCTCTCTCTACCGTTCTCTTGCTGCAAAGCTCTGCATCTCTATGTGTGTAATCCATCTCACCTCTCCATACCTCAACTCTGCCTACCTCATCATACTCTCTCAAATGCACCTCTCTCTATTCCACCTATCTCCACCTCGTTCTCTCAAATATCCTCTGTGGTTATCTCCACCTCTCTGTCCCCTCGCTCTTCCGCACACCTATGTATGTGCCTCATTGCTCACTTTCCATCTCACCTCCCCATCTGCTTCACCTTTTTCTCTGCCTCATCTGTATATTCACCTCACCTCACCTCTCTATCCTCTTCCAAATCTCTACACCTCATCTCCCTCTATCTTTCTCTCTCCCGATCCCATCTCTCTCTCTTTCACTGTCCTCTTAGTTTACCCTACCACTCATGTCCTACCTCTCCTCTCCACCTCTCTTCACTTTCCACCTCTGTTCCCTCTACCACACCTCGCTGCCTACCTCCTTTCTTGCTACCTCACTTACTCTAACTCTGTTGCTTTCAGTTTCTCGTTACCTCCTTACTTTCTCCCTTCACTCTTTTTCTCCTCAATTTCAACTCACCCTCTCTGTCTCACCTATTTCTTTATACATCTATCAACCATACCTGTCTTTACATTCCGAATATTTTTTACTACACACTCAGTCAACCTCACCTTCCTTTCTGCACTTCACTCTTGTCTCTCTAATTCACCTCCTAGCTCTCTACCATTAATCTCTCTTTCTTCCAGTTCTTAATTCATAAAATGCGTAAAATGCCCAAAGCGTTGCCCAGAAGCTCGACAGGGGCGTCTAAATGTTAGCACGTGGAATACCAGGGCTGCATAGTGCAGAATCCACCTTAGGCCTCTTTTATCCCCTCACAGATACCCCCTGCCCCTTTATCTCACCCTTCCCGGTCCCTGCTTTCTCCCCTGGTGACTTTTTTCTGTCTTTCTTCTTTGTGTCCTGTTCTCTCTCTTGCACCCGGGAAATGTTTAATGAGGAAAAATAAATGCCGGTACCCCTCAACCATCTTGCTTTACCTTTCTGCCACTACTCTCTTTCCCTGCTATGTCTTTCTACATCTCACTTCACAGTTTGCCCCGCTCTCTACCTCGCCTCTTTCTCTCTACCTTGCACATCTTTATACTTCTCCTATTACCTCACCGCCTTACCAGTCTACAGCCACCTTTCACTGCCTCTAGCTCTAAAGCACATCTCTTGCTACCTTAACACCATCTCTATCTTATCCACACTGTGTCCCCCTCCTCTCTTTCTTTATACAGTTCATTCTTCCATATTTCTAGCTCTACCTTCCTACCTCACTCTAAAAGCTTACCTTTGGCTATACCTCTCTTACCTACCACTTCCTTATTCCACCTCTCTGTATCTTTATTTCTAATTAACTCCCAGTTGTCACATTGCATTCAGTCTTGCCTTTCATCACCCGTCTCTGTACCTCATTTCTATCTCCCTGTTGTTTTTTTTACCTCACTATCCTTTTCCCCTTTCCCCCCTCTTAGTGTTTCTCTTACTGAGCAAAGCTAGATTTCAGCATATAGCCCGAAAAGCATATACATAGAAAGAGGAAAGGAGGCACAAGGTAAGGGGAAGAGAATGAAGGCGAAAATGACCAGCTTTCCCCAATGGGATGGCGAAACTCCTCCAGGCTGTGCTTTGATTTTCACTGTTGCATTTGAGAATGACAACTGTCAAGGGGAATTTATTTTTGATTACGAATATCTGACAATTAGAAGAGCTTTGTGAGTTTATTTTAATTTAATAACATGCACTACTCCATCAAACATTCACCAAGTCACCCTTACCATTTCTTTCCTTCGTTGGGAAGAACAGGCAGGAGGTACCCTGAATTCCACATAAATGTATTATCGTTGTAAGACAATAAGTTCAGATCCTACAGCAGAAAGACGTGGCTTTATCAATACCTGTTCAAGGTTTCATTCCTTCTGTTTAGCTGACGGAAGGACAGCTTGATCTTTCGGCACTTTTTGTGTACCACCATTTCTGAACGTTTAACATATAATTCAATATTTGTTTTAGCATCATGAGGTATTAAATGAGCTAAAAAAGGGTAATAGGTTCAAAGATTTCCCAAGAGGGTGCTCCAAAATATCTCTTGCCCAGAACTCCAAAAACCCTTAAGATGGCGAGGCCACACGGCAGACAGTGGATCGTCCAATCAGGTCAGCAGCGAGAGCTTATCCAAGCAAAGTTAGACACCTTCATGGAGAGCATTACCATGAGATGAGTTTGCCATTTGTTGGGCCTGTGCCTTTTGGAACAGAGGAGGATTTTGCCTTTCTCCAGGCCATACAGCTAGCTTTCTGTGCCTTTTGGATTGCACTCTGCGGTGTAGATCATCCAGAGAGAAAGTCACAAAGGCAGCGTGGACAGCAAGAGAGATCAGCCCAGTGCTGGATTCTGTATCCATTTTGTTACCCACCATAACTCAGAGCCAAAGCCTCAGGGACTGTTATGTGTTATGTTATAAAAGACTTATAGAGCGCTCGTTCACCAATGGTTACCTGGCGCTAAGGGAGACGTGATGCAGCACAAGAGGAAACGTAGCTAGTTATCGTATACCTGAGAGAACAGCCATGTCTTCAGCTGTTTCCTGAACAGAGCTTAAGAGGTGGCCGTCCTCAACGGGAGCGAGTTCCAGAACTGAGGAGCTATAACTCCAAATCGAGAACATTCGAGTTTCTTGTGTTTGAAGGTGGGGGTGACTAGCAGATTCAAGTGAATAGATCGTAGGTTACGAGTGGGGACGTAACGTAGAATCTTAGATGAAATAAAAGCTGGGCTATTCCCATAAAGAGCTTTAAAAATCGTACATCCCATCTTACAAAGTCCGCGCATAGCCACTGGTAGCCAATGGAGGCTTTTCATCAGAGGCCGAATGCGATGCCATCTAGGCTGATGGAAAATCAATCTGGCAGCCTGGTTCTGGACTAGTTGGAGGCATCTAAGTTGGTACCCCGGGATGCCTACATAGAGAGAGTTGGAGTAGTCAAGTTGGGAGATGACCAAAGCCAAAAATCACTAAAGTCAGAGCTTCCTGAGACAAAAATCTGCTAATTTCTTTAATTCTGCGTAGTTGAAAAAACCCAGCAGAGACCACCGAACTGATCTGAGCTTTCATTGATAGATCATTGCTGACCACTATACCCAGACTTTTGGCAGAACTAGCCGGGTGGGGGGGGGGGGGGGTTGCCTAGGGAAGATAGCCAAAAGTTGGAGTTCCATGGGTTAGCAAGTCCGCCAGTGAGGATCAGTTCTGGACTGGTGACCTGCATCGAGGATGGGGCAGCTGCCTAGGATGCAACTGGCCCTATGACTAGAGAGGAAGACAATGCTAATTCAATTGCCCAGTGGTTCTTAACATTTTTTACATGAATCCCCACAATATCACAAGTCATAGCCGGGGACCCCTGCCTAAGCAGTTTCTATGAGTTGAACCTCAAAAATGTATATACAAATATAGAAACAAATATACATCAAAATAATGCACTAATTATAAAATGTTTATTTAATTCACAAACAAAAATATGCACAAAAATCAAAATTGTAATAGGACAGGTGGAGCTTTTCACAATATGAATTTATTTCTAAAAGATTAATGATATGGAAGACTCTAGCAAATCTAGCATATCAGGTGGCCTTTTTGCTCCTACTGCAGGCTCTCTTTTTGGCAGCACATAACGGTGCTTCAGTTGAGGTTACCAAGTACTCACACTACTTATGCAGTATTTGTGCTGTTCTTACAAATCAAGCCAAGGATACTGGCTTGATTTTTAGATTCTAATTTCAAATTCCTTAACATTTACAAAACGTTTGATAATTTTCAATGTAGCTTTTTTATGTGTATATAATTAAGTAATCTCTTAGCATTATTTTTATTTTTATTTTACAGTCGGGCACCCCCTGAGTAGGTGTCGTTGACCCCCAAAGGTCCCTGGACCACAGGTTAAGATCTGCTGACCTAGCCACTCCATAGGCCTTACCGGGTCTTGCTCATGCTGCCAAACAACTTACCCTTATCTGTTCATTTGCCCTGCTGTGGGCTGCACCAGGTGGCCTTTCCAGTTTGTGAGTATGATAGGAGAGTACTTGTGACTCTGCCTATGTGTCTATATATGTGAGACTGAGTGGCAGATTACTTAAAATTCTTGCAACGCAGTGCAGCAGTGCGTGTTCCTGCAACAATACAAGTTGCTGCGCTGCGCTGCCTTAATGGGAGAGACCTGAAAAGCGCCTTCTCTACTAAGATATGTACCTCTTCTCCTCTCTCCCTCTGCTGGTGCCCTTGAGGCTGCCTAGCCTCAACGCAGGCGCCTCTGCACCATGGTGCAAGGGTGGCTGTGTTACAGGCAGCATTGTTTTTGTGTAGGCAGGGGCACTTTCAACACAAAATCATCTTTAGAGGCCCATTCCTCTTTCTATGTGTGCTGCATGAAAGAAGGAGGTGACAAGGAGAAATAAAGATGTGTCTCCTCATTAAGCCTGCCTCAGGAAGGTGTAGCTTTCTGAGGCATTTCCAGGTTTACTAGCTTTAATAAATCTGGGAAAGCACCAAAATCCATAGCTAGGCTGATGGAAGACTCCCCAAGGCAAAGTATGCGCTGCCTTGTGTTACTTCATATTTACTAAACCATGCAAAGCCATGCAAAGTGACTTTATGCGGCTTAGTAAATAGCAAAGGGGATTTTGCCTCAAGACTGAGCCACAAAAGTGATGCAACCCTGACACAAAACCTTAGTAAATCTGGCCCTGAGAGTGAAACAACCTTTGTACCCCGTCCATCTTCAAGCAAATTTTAAGTCCAGTGAAACAATATCCACCATCTGCCACACAATGTCCCAGAGCATCCTCAAGGCAGCTTCTCAAACTTTTGGTTAATTTATCTGAGTAGTCTATGGTTTTTGTTATACGCACCTGGTCGAATGTGCTTTAATCTTCGATGTTTTCACTATTTTCTCCGATGCTTCTCCTGGGAGAAGTCACAAGTCCTCTTAAATTGTATTGAGACCTCGTTCACTTTTAATGGAGGTCACTGAGCTAAAGCACTTTGCATCTCAAGTTGTTTCCACTCTTTTTCCAAGAATTCCTATAGGTGCCCCAAACAGACGTAAGATGTATTTAATTCACACTATTGTTATTAGGGGTCCAGAGTCCTCCATGACGTCACGCAGCGAGGCCTGTCTGTCTGTAATTCAGTAAAGAAGGGAGCTAGCGTTGACCCGTAATAAAGGCCTTTCTTTTCCTTGTTTTATTCCTCTGTTACCTCTGGAAATGAGCAGGGTAGAAGGCGATGGCCTAGCACCAGACCCAGGAACCCCTCTCCCCCCACCCCACAGGCACCTGCTACACAGAGCAGCCACGCAGGAACAGCTGATAGAAAACAGACTCAAAGGAAAATAAACCCCAGTGTTAATCTATCTGCAATCGTGACACAAAAATACGAGGCAACACTTGACTGATGACAGGGGTAACTGCAGACGAATCTGCAGGATTACACCGGGAGCCAAGGACCTGTCAACGCGGACTGCACTGGAACAGCGACTGAATGAAGCGAGTAACAGCAGTGCGCCGGGGTGAGGCACAGCAAGGAAACGGGGAGACATGGGGAACTCGGCAGAGGTGGGCTGGGGCGCGTGGATAACGGAGAAGGCCTTTACAGGTTGTGCCTCTGAGAGGTCGCGAGGGCCGGGGTGAGGCACTGCAAGGAAACGGGGAGACATGGGGAGCTCGGCAGAGGTGGGCTGGGGTGCGTGGATAACGGGGAAGGCCTTTACAGGTTGTGCCTCTGAGAGGTCGCGAGGGCCGGGGTGAGAATGGTCTTGCTTTTCAGAAGGCCCGGACTGTTGGAAGCTTTTCTGGTTTCCAATTGGCCAGTTGCTCGTTATTTTCATTATTTTTGTGATTTTATATAGCGAAAGCATGAGTACAACAGACATACAACCTCGGAAGAATTAAGAGCAGGCAGTCGAGAGAATAAGCGTGAGACAAGCTGTACACGAGTTCAGTCCTCCTCAACGATCAATGCAGGAGTAGGTTTAAAACACATAATAGGAACAATTCACAGCAATATTATTTGAGGGTGCATGGAATGTGGTCATAGGGAGGGTCAGAGTGAGTGAGTTCCAAATACTTGTGGTGCTTCCTGAGAATAATTGGTTCACGAATCGCTCTAGATTGAAAGTGAGGTGGTCCAGGAGAAGAGATTCACATCTTGTGCCCGAAATAGTAACATTTTCAGTTGTGTAGGTGGTGCTGGGGAGTGCAGTGCCTTATATTTGGTGTAGGTAGTGTTAAATTGGTTTAGCCTCTCACTAGAACAGATCCATGGCAAACAGGCCCAACTGAGTGCAAAGATCAGGGCCAATGCTCAGTGCAAACAGTAGCACTGACATTATTAGGGGTGGGCGAATATTTCCGCTCTGCCGGCGGAGTTCGCGGAGTTTTGCCCACTCCGTGCCGAGTTCCCAAAAACTCGACGAAGTGACGCCAAGAGGAGTTTTTTCTCTTGAGCGGCTTGCCTACGTTAAGTTGAAGAAAAAATCATGCGCTAGGCCTCCTCCCAGCGAGATTTCTCAACACGGGTGGTTGCGGGGAGGTCGTGAGCACTCACGTGGGGAAATCTGCAGCTTGTATTGAGGAAGCTGCATCTGGAGTAGAATTTCTACTTAAGCGGCAGAAAGCAGCAGCACCCTCTGGCACGATGCGTAGTGCCGTTCACTCTGATTTCACAGCGTGGGACAAACTCCTGGCGCTAAGAAGCAGTGTGAGCAGCACAACTTCACAGAGTCCTTATGTTTTTTTTTACTTTTCAGATAGTACAAAGTTTGTTGAAAAATTGCACCTAAACTAGACCAATTTGATCCCAGGCAGTAGATCCCCGTACAGTACCTCTCATTAAGGGACACAATGGAAAGAAAAGGATGATCTACATTCATGTCAAATTCCACACACACATCTGACTCATTGTTTTACATTCTCTATATGTGAGAAGTTGGCCTGGTATATGCTGACCACTAATTAAAGTGGGCACCTTGTACCAGTCCAAACAACCCTTATTGATGATTAGGTTAAAGACAACCTTTATTGAAAGCTATCCTAGTGGTAACTATGGAGAGCAGCCTTCAGGCTAAGTCTCGAAGGAATGTAAAGCAGCTTGTTTTGCCAGATCAGAACCTCCTGAATGACCAAATGAAAGGAGAACCACACAAGGAATACATAAAATATATGTATTTATTAATAAACACTCTCTACTAACCTCTTTATGAGATTAGGATAAAAGCACACAATATTAAATCACTAGAACAACAGTAAATAGCACAATACACAGTGGGCTCCAGGGGGAGACCAAACCATATACTAAGAAAGTGGTATAACAACCACGACTTGACTAGACACAGTGCCTAGAGCACGTAGAATCGCTGGGATCCCAAGGAACCACCCAAAGTAGTGATACAGGGGACCCACGGAGGATGGGTGCAGTGTGAGAACCCTGACGCGAGCTCTGTATAACTCTATAGGAAAGTCGGGGCTGGAATTTTAAAGATTAAGGACACTTCGGAGAGGACTTTAAGCAAACCCAGTTAAACATAGAAGGTTCTAAGGCCAGCACCCTTGAGAGTACCGAGATACCCGTTGTTAGAAATGGGGATCTCTAGTTGGCAGTGGCCCTTCTTCCTAAGTCAGAGTACGGGGGCTACACCCTTTGATAACCCCTGCTCAACCCTGTGGTAACGTAGCACGAGCAGACAGGCCTATCTCAGAGGCAGTGTGTGAAGCCTTTATGACCATACACAATAATGCAGTGAAGACGCTACAAAGGGACACCACACAAGTAGTTATAGAAAAATTAGTATCTTTATATAGGCTTAACACCAGGCTCAAAAGCAATCAAGAAGCCACAATGCACGTAAATATAGATTCACTTGAAAAGCAATAAAAGCAATCAAAAAGCGAGTGAAACGAACTTAGTTCGAGGCCGGATCTACGCGACCCGGTGATGCACAATGTACCTGAAGTTTAAAGGGGCACGGCACGCAGCTTCGTGAGGAAGCCACGATGATGACAGGTGGACTCACAGTGGCCACAGCCCCCAGCTGCAGCGGTCCGCGGCATGCACTCATGATGGTCCTGAGGCGGTGATTAAAGGCGGGCACTCAGCGCCACCATAGCGATAGCGATGATTCTCGTAGCACACACAGATGGGGGCTCTCAGCGGCAACAGCTTCTCTGCTGCGGCGTCCCACAATAGCGATAGTGATGATTCTTGTAGCACAGGCAAATGTAGGCTGTCAGCGGCAACAGCTCCTCAGCCGCGGCGGCCCACAATAGTGATAGCGATGATTCTCGTAGCACAGGCAAATGCGGGCTCTCAGCGGCAACAGCTCCTCAGCTGCAGCGGCCCCCAATAGCGATAGCGATGATTCTCGTAGCACAGGCAAATGTGGGCTCTCAGCTGCAACCGCTCCTCAGCTGCAGCGGCCCATAATAGCGATAGCGCTGATTCTCATAGCACAGACAAATGCAGGCTCTCAGCGGCAACAGCTCCTCAGCTGCAGCGGCCCACAATAGCGATAGCGATACTTCTCATAGCACGGACAAATGCGGGCTCTCAGCGGCAACAGCTGCTCAGCTGCAGCGGCCCACAATACCGATAGCGATGGTTCTCAGCCAGCGTTCCCCCCAGAGGCTCTTGAATTCTCGACAGAAGCCTCACCTGTGAGTAGAATCCCCCTCAATAGGAATTCAGAAGGCTGATGGGTGAAGTTTAATGTCCCTGAGACTTCATCAGGAGGCAAGCTCAAATCAGACCCTTGGGTAGTTGCTTCAGCAAGCTGGATAGAAGTTTCAAAGTCCTTTCCCTCTAGTTACATCGACAGAGGTTCGACTTGACATCCAGAAGTAACACACCCTGTAAGGGTTTTAGAACAAATATTTATACCCCAAAAGTCTTTGTTCTCAAAAGTCACAAGTCACTGACCCCAGCCAGAACCAGTTTGGCGTGGTCCTGGAGCACTTTGTTTACAAGACGGCATCCTGCCTTTCAGGAAGAGGGGGTCTGCCATCAGACGTACGGTGCGAGGTGGAGCCATTATTCACCTTGCCAAGCGCAGCCCTGCTCAGATCAAAGGGTCACCTCTCCCCATACTCCAACTGCAGATCTCACTGTTCAATCCAGGTCGGGCACAGCCTGCCCTGTCCCTCCAAAACAAGACAGCCAATACACATAACAACATATCTCACTGGAAGACTCAGGATAGAAAATACCCACTTTCCAAAAGTGGTATTCTCAAACACAGAATATAAAAATAATCCTCACCAACAGATGCACTCTAATATTCTGAGCTCAGGCATACTAAATTCGACTTTCCAAACATGTTCCTTGGGTCAGCTAGGGTTATAGGGAATACCAATTCATACAGTCATTTTACAATAGGGAGCATTCGCGCTGTGGCACTGGATGGCAGTGGCACACCGCCCAGAGCCTCTAACACCAGCAAACACAGAGGAGACAAAAGCGAAAGGTGGAAGGGAGACCCACTCCAATGGTGCCAGGTCTAACACCCGTGTTACCTGTCACAGAGGAGCCGGGTGCATAGGGGTCAAGTGGTGTCGGAAACCTTCGTCGTTTTCAGTGGCGTGATGCGGAAAAGTGCTGCTGCCGTGAAGACGAAAAGTGTCCGGTGGATTCCAAGCCTGGATTCGAGGTGAGAAGAACCTGAAAGCAGAGGGGACAGAGTCTGGGTCACTTCACAATGACTAGGGGCACGATAGACGAATGCCCACGCATGTCGGGTGTTTCAGGTGAGAAGAGGTGAAGTTTGACTCTGCAGCCACAGGGACCAGGAGACGTCGACGATGACCAAAGTCTGGAGGTGAGCTGTCCCATGTAGGATGTCGAGTGCTGGGGGGTCAGTGTCCGGATTGAACAGCAACAAGCCTTGGCAACTGCAACCCAATGCGGACAGAAGAAATATGCTTCGGGTGAGGACCAGCAAGGTCCTGTGGACTATCCAAGCTATGGAGAGTCAGGCCACATCTGGAGCCACGAGGAAAGCCCACAGAAAGTCAAAGTTACCTTCATAGGAACCCACATGCCAACAGACCAGGGATCGCAAAGGGACCTCGAGCTGAATTACAAAATACCAGCCCACGGAACACTCGTGGAGTGTAGGCCGGAAATCTTCAGTAGAATTACTGCTCGGGTTCAGGACTACAAGTAGCCAAAAGCACAGCCTCAAGGATCGCCGAAAATCATATGCTGCTGCAAAAGTACACGGTGCACAGGGGTTCGGGTTGCACGGTCCCAATATTGAAATATTGAGAGCATAGATCAACCTCAGAGACATTGGGAACCCATCTCCTGTGTTGCAGAAATCTTTGGAGTCCTCAGGAGCTCGGGAGATGCAAAGCGGTCAGATGCGTTTAGGTGCCTGCCTTGCAGGGGAGTAACTCCTTTATTCCAAGGGAGATTTTTCAGTCGTCCAGCGCCATGCAGATCGTCAAAGTACTTGGTTTCTGTAGCAGTGCTTAGTCCAGGTAAAATCTAAAGTCCTGTAGTCAGGGGTTCCTACTTTATACCCAAGGAAGGGGTGGGACAAACTCTGGGGTCCCACCTATGGGAGGGTCAGGACAGAAAGGTGGCTACACCGATGTCCTTTGTCCAGTTTTGCACTAGAGCAGGAGAAAATGGCTCCTGCAACCGGTTTGAGCTGGACTATGCACCGGGACACCAAATGTGCCCCCAGTACAGACATCAAAGC
The DNA here is from genome assembly GCF_964204655.1 of Triturus cristatus. Lineage (NCBI taxonomy): Eukaryota > Metazoa > Chordata > Amphibia > Caudata > Salamandridae > Triturus > Triturus cristatus. Next base: position 1,654,969,491 of record NC_140590.1, on the reverse strand, counting down.
ACTCTCAGAGTGCACCCACCCAGCCCCAATACACCAAAACCTGTCTGGGAGGTGGTCACACCGCCCTGTGACTGGAAACCTATTGTCAAGCCTTCCCCTGCTTGAGCTTGGCTCAGCAGCAGGAGGGCAGACTCGTGTCTGTGGCTGGCAGCATCCATTTTGTGATGCCAAGGTCGAGAAAGCTGGTACCGGGTGTACCGGTGTGTCGCATATGTCCCTTTAGGAGGGTGGAATCATACCTCCCCCGCCAGTTACTGGTGGGGAGGTATGATTCCAAGGTGTTTGGCACCAAACACGACATGTTTCTATGCAGCCGTTTTAAAGTTAGCATTTACCATGAAGTTATAATGCACTTAAGTATATATGGTTGGCTGCATCACCAACAACCCCGGAAAATAGGTTCCGAAGGCTGAGAGGGGCTGTGCTCATGCAGGTGCACCCTCTCTCATAAAACCCAGCACCCTGCCTTAAGGATTGATAAGGCCTGCCATAGGGGTGACTGATAGGTTTATATGTGCAGTGATATAGAATAGATATAATGAACCTATATCTAAGTAAGGGGTGCATGCACCACCTTACACAGGCTACTGTAGCAGACCTGTGGTGTCATTTTGAATGGTCTCTCAGGGGTGGCACAATACATGCTGAAGACCCTAAGAGGCCTCTGGGGTACCTATGCCCTGGGTACATAGTATACCATATACTAGGGACTTCTAAGGGTACCCCATAATCCAATCTGGAGTGTACCTAAAGCACATGCAATCAATTTAGGGAGAAAGCAGATAAACTGGGGTCCTGATTAGCAGGATCCCAGTCAGACTAGTCGTAATTCAGCAAAACACGAGGAAAAAAGTGGAGGTAACCATGCAGTCAGGTTCCACCTTCCTACACTATATATTTGCCCTCATGATTTTGAGCATATTTGGCCACAATCCATATTGTTTTGCTGTCACCAAAACACAAAGTGTTGACAAGTTTGACATTTTGGAATAGGGGGTAGACCTTCTGACACAGACCTCAGCAATGCATGGAACAGACCACCCCCCAACCTTGTTGGTCATTTGTTATGGTCTTTTGGTCTAGATCAATATCTTTCTTTCCCCGGACTCCCTTCTAAGGGTATCTGGTCATTCCTCTTCTTCTACTCACACGCCCCTCATATATTCCTGAATATTTCAGCCACCCGCTGCAGATATAGCCTATCATTTTTGCACTTTCTTCATTCTCCCCCCCCATTTCGTCCCCTTTCTTCCTCCTACATCCATTCCGACTAGTATTATTTTCATCATGGTCAGTTGGCACTGACTAGAGCAGTCTTCATCCACATTGTCTAAATATAATTACTAAACTGCTCCTGGACGGTAGACACTTATTCCCAGCAGCCCCTGGTCAGTGTGTGTCAGACAGTGTGGTATCCAGGCCCATTTCTAGAGGTGGGGGGCAGGTGGGTCAGGCCCACCCATGGAGCCCACTGACCCTCCCAAGGCCCAGTCAGAAGCAGAAGAGTGTCCATTTGTGTTTCTTTTTTAATGTTTGACGTGGGCCAGCAGCCTGTCCTCTTTGCCTAGCGTCTCACTCACATGAGAGCTGAGGGGAAAGCACTTTTTTGCTGCAACACATTCAAAGCTTTCTTTAGTTGCTCATAAGGATGTGGCACTCTCAATGTCGGTGAGGGGCAGCTTTTTCCTTTCAAGACTAATTTGTAAACTGCCAATTGAAAGGATTCCTTCTTTTTTATGAGAAAAATGAAGGCAATTTCCTCCCTTAAAGAGATTCTGGAAGGACCTTAAGCTGGTGCCTGCACATAGTGTCTAAAATTATCTGCATTCATTTTCAAGCAAGTAATTCTCCCTTGTTTGGTTTAAAGATTACCTAGGTATAGTATAGCCTACTGTACAGAACATTGTAAGTGATTTGTACATGTGTGTGCTGTTGTTAACATTGCCATTAAATAGAAAAATAGAGGCTGGTTTCATTTTCCCATTTGCTTTTCCAGTCTAGACATGAATATGCATCCTAGCCTGGTAAAATATTAGCAAGGTGGCATGCTACCCATTGATGGTTAATGGTGACACAGTCATGAAAGGTTCATAGGGCTGATTCAGAGGTAATCATAGTTCAGGAATACTTAATAACAATGTTGCCTGACATATGAATTAGGGACACATTTAGATCTTGGCAGATGGGTTACTCCATCACAAGGGTGACGGATATCTCGTCCCCTAAAATATAAGTCCCATAGGAAATAAAAGGATTTAAATTTCAGCGGATGGGATATCCGTCACCGTTGAGACGGAGTAACCCGTCCATTAAGATCTAAGTTAGGCCCTTAGTTCTGTCCGAGCCTTTGACCCCTTATAAAAGCAGCAAAAAGTTACCATCCTCCCTTTTTCTAAGTGCATTTTCAAATCATTCTCTTTTGTGGCTTTTTTTTTAAAATCCTACCATTCTCTGATCAGTGCTATTGCCTCAAGTGCTTTAAATGCACCCCATCTTTTTTCTAAGTAAGTATTCAAGAGAAACTACAAGTCCCATTTAAAATGGTGTTTAATTCCCATTGCTGGTTCAGTGTGCATTACAATGCAGCATTTACTGCTTTTCCCCTGCAGTTCTTAAGGATACCCTATCCCCCTCTTAAATATGAACCTTCTCGTGCTCTTATCAATGCCACTTGCCCACATTGTTTTAAAAAGCTCGGTATTATGGCTTTGCCTATTACCACAAAAGCTGAGAAATGAATACGTTTGATGAACGGATTTATGAATTCTGATATCAATGAAGGAGACCAGATTCCTCTGAAAACTGATTTATCTCCCCACTCAGTTCGAATCCTGGTCCCAGCGCTAGACTCCACAATGTGTGATTCTGGGCAAATAACATAATCTCGCTGTGCCTAAGTGTGTGTAAAAAGTATTTGCGTAATCAGTTCTTGATGTACACGTCTTTGTAAAAATTGGATTATTGTCTGGGGTGGGTTATTGTCCATCTCAAGGAACAATCATAGCTCTTGTCAGGGTGGATCCCCAATGTCACTAAATTACCCTGAGTTCGACCTCCTGGTCGCTATGGCTCAGAGCAGAGAGGCCTAGCATTGGGTCAAGTGTAAAGTATTCATTCAGCACCAAAACAATAATAAAGTCAAAACAGGAAGCAATAACAATCCCAAACCAAATTATATAAAAATAAAGTACATTTTAATAAATAAAATGACACCAAATCAACAAAAAGCACATAGGGGAACTGGAGATATGAATTTTCAAACATTTAAGGTGAAATAGCACCATGAAGTGCAAAGCGCCAATGGTAGTCAACGGTCCCAGATGACCAGGACCTACACGCGATTTCAGGCTGATGGGTCATATACACCAACCAGATTCACTTGGTCTGAATTATTACGTTGGGACTTAGTCTGAAAAACAGAAGCCAAAATCCTTCAGCACGGTGAGCTAGCTGCATGTATCCACAGAAGTCTTCATAAGTCAGATAAGTGTTGGTTAATATCCTGCTGAAGCCATTGGTTTTGGAGGGAAATGCTCAGAGGTGGAAAATTCAAAAGGTATGCCCATGGAAGTCCTCTCACCGACTTGATACTCATGACACCTTTGCCCGGTCAAGTTTTCTATCTTCAAACTTAGCGGCTTAATTACAAGCCCTGTGCGCTGCTGGAACATCACTTTTTTGATGTTCTGGTAGCACAGAGTGCAGAGCTATATCTACAAGGCCACGAAAAGCCATTCTGCGTGGCTTTTCATGGCTTCAAAAATATGGTGTAAGGCAACCCAGCCCAAGTCACTGCGTTGTCTCGCATTGTTTCGGGGAGGCGTGCCATGGACATTGCGGTGGATGTTCCCACTCAACTCCCATGGTATTTGACACATCCCCAGATTTACAACACAGCATAAATCTGAGAATACCTCAAAACCGGACGCCTACCTAGGCGACATGTAACATATGTGCCAACAACACAGATACTCTTGCAACATGGTGCAAGAGTGCCTGAATTGGCGCTAGGTACCATTTGTGTGCAGGCAGAAAGACTTGCAGCTCTACCCTAGTCAAAATCTTTGTAAATAAGGCCCTTGGGGGCATATCATCAAGACAATTATCGCCGCTTTAACAGCCGTTTTCGGCCGGAAAGCGGTGATAATTGTATCGCACTATTAGCAAGGTCACGCTAATGCGTGAATCCATGCCTTAGCGCCCTTTCCCTTATCGCCCAGCTTTGCATCTCTAATGAGATGCAAAGTGGGTGTTCCTCCCGGAAATAACGTGAGTAATGTCGTTAACCAACATTTCTCCAATTATCTAGCCTCACGCTAACCTGCAGAGCGATAAGAAAAGTAGCGCTAACCTCGCTTATCGCTACTTTTCTTACGCCTGCTTTTCGTCTGACTTAGCAGTTATCCAATGGAAGGTGGCTATGATGGCTAAGTCTGCCCTGCCCTATCATCAAGCTATCACCGATTATCGCTGGATTTCCAGTGATAATCGCACATTTGGAAGCTTGCGCATGGAATTCTATCGCTTTGGAGATAAGCGTTGCTGATAGCACGCTATCTCGGCGATAGAATTCAGCGTTAACCGGTGATAATTATCCTCGCGCTAAGCGCGCTTAGCGATAATTATCGCCGGCCCTTGCTGATATGCCCCTTAGTCTCTTTTTTGGATCTCAGAATCCTCAAGTGGGGCAAGGTAGCAGCCTGTATCTGACAGTGGACTCCATGAGACTGGATACCTTCTCAACAAGGGCCTGCGAAATTGGAACTCTGAGTGGGAAAAACTTGAATTCTCAGCCCAGCAAGATTGCGCTTTGGGTGGATAGGCTGGGGTGGTTTGTCCTGGTTGCACAGAGATCCTAAAGTCTAAAACTGTTTTAAGTTCCAAGTTTCAAGGGGTGGTAGGAGATGTCCAGATAGCCACCCTTCTCCCTTTGTGCAGAGCCTGTATTCCCCCAGAGGTGGGGTCAGGGTAATAAGTAGCCCTCTCCTTTATGGCCACTTTTAATCAGTTCTGGGGGCAAATGGCACCCTGCTGTGTTTTGTGCTTGCCTAACTGGGTTGACAAAGGCTGGGGACTTTCCGACTGTCACCTAACATTTGCTTGTGAAGTACATTAAGTTTCTGTACCCACATCAACCTGCCTTCCTGTCAGAGGAACACAAACACCTCCTCACACCCAAGCCTTTTTCTTTGCTCTGGGAGCAGTTTTCACAACTCATCAGTGCTAATCACTCAATGGGTTACTGCTGGGAAGCTAATTAAAATTAGTCTCCAGGAGCTTCAGGCACAGCAAAAGGTAACTTTCAAAAAGTTACTTTTACTGAATATTCAACATTCCGAATATATAATTGAATTGGGCATTTTATAAATAATAACAATGGCTGATTTTTTTAGCTAGTCCCTAACTTGCGATAGCAAAATTAATATATAATGCCACTTCCCAGTGTTTCCCTATGGGCCAGCCAACCTTTCTACGGTGAAAATATATTTGTGTGCTAGTCACTGTTAGCACATGTTCTCTTTAAATCTCATGTCTTATTTTTAAAAACCATGTGACCAGCCTTGTGGACTAGAAGTCCTACACAGGAGTGGCTTATTAATATTTACAAGGAAGGATTTTGCCTCTCAAAAAGGATTATTTTAACAGGTTGCACTACGGATTTTGCACTGCAGCAATCAATCTACATCGAGTAGGCCTGAAGCATGTTTGCACTGCAACTGTAGAGGATGCTCAATAGATGCTGCAGTCCACAAGTAGCATTTAACTTCCAGGCCCTGGGCACACCTAGTATACCATATACTAGGGGCTTATAGGCAAGTTTAATGCTTCAGTTAGAAATAAGCCAATGTTGCCATGTTTACAGGGAAGGGCAGGCACTTTACTAGTAATTAGCAGAGGTAGAGAGCATAAAGTTTTAAAGCCAGCAAACTAGATAGGGCAAATATCTGGGTGGACATCACTAAAAAGATGGTAATTTCCTACACTTACGTAGATCATCTCCCGACCCCACGTGTAATGTACTGCGCTCTTTTGCTTCCTGGCTAGGTTAGTACTATTTACCTAAAAATACATACATACAAACATACATATGGTGCTGGTGGAACTGTGACTAAGAAAGGTACAACAATTGTGGAAACTGGTTCTGGTAATGTTTCATCACAATAGGAAACTTGTATTTACTTGTTTCACCAGAGAGAAACAAGAAGAAAGGCGAGATCTAGAAGCCTGAGATGAAGGAGTTTGCTCAACTAGGCAGAGAAGCAGCACTGTTATGCCCAATAATAAAAGACAGAAATGGTAAACAATGATATTATAAATACATTTTACAGATGAAATGGTTTAAATTTTTTTATATATATATATATATATATTCTTCAACTCAATGGTCTTCCATTTCCATCCTGACTGTAAATATGGCATCAGTACATTTCACAAAACCACTTGTTAGTTGAGGGTCTTGCCCACCTAAGCAAGGCATTACTGCGTAAGCACAGTTTTGTATGCCCAATCAAGTGAAGTGACAGTGCTTACATTTTGTCTGATGTACCAACCAAGGACGCCTGTTCCAACAATGGCAAATGATATTGAGGTGAAAATCAGTGGAGTAGCAAGGGAAGTGTGGGAGGCGTTGGGCGTTCCCCCGCTCTTACACATGGCCACGGGGTGGCTGCTGCAGGTATCACCAGCACAGACCCCCCGCTCTTACATACGGCTGCAAGGCAGTCGCCGCTGGGACTGCCACGGGTGGCAACTAGTCTAGCTATGCCACTGGTGAAACCCAAGTTTCTAGTTTGTGCAATAACCTCAACATCGAGTAATGCTATTACTCAGTAGTTTGATGGGTCTATGCAGGAGGCTGACCCCAGCCCATGTACCAAGTAAACCTTTGTTGATTTTGCCTTCTTTCCCTATGAATTTGATACCTCCCCCATGTCTTTTCATGGTCCTCCAGGTTGAGAATCCTGGCGCCAGGCCTGGTGGAAACTCCTGGTGATGCATCCTCTTGTGCACACTTGTGTGACTGGTACAGCAAGGAGGGCACCAGCCAGTACTGCATGCATGGGATGGCATTGTGGGGTCTTGTAGTACTAAACAGTACCCAGAAATCCTATAATGTCAAGTGAATGTTAAGGTCTTAGTTGTATCATCATATGTGTGGGGTTCTTCGGACTTCCACACACAACATGCCTCCCACCCACATCCTTTACGAGAAACACTAGAAATGAGAACTCCACTCACTCGGTCCACTGGTCTTCAGGAACATAGCAGTACATAAGCCGCCGGATGTGGTACGGGAGCCAACAGACAACAAACGCGATGACCACAGCGCCTGGAATACAAAAAGGTAACACTTCAAGCACTGTATGACGGGTTCCCTGATACTCTCTTCTCATATTTATAGACAATGTTACTCCTATTCAGGCAAAACTGGTACAAGCAGATGGACTAGGGCAGAAAATAGGCCCAGGCACCAAATTATAGGTGGTCCTCATTAGGGAAAGTTAAACAAGCATTGGCAAAGCCAATAGGTCTTGTCTCTGCAAGAGCTATTGGCTTTGCCAATATGTTTTCGCCATGTTGCACATCAGCGTGGCATTATTCAGCATGGCTAAACGTTATTGGGGTAAAGGAGAGTAGAATACTGTGGAGTGTCATAAAGTGGAGTACAGTGGAGTAGAGTAGAGTTGAGTGGCATGTAGTGGAGTAAATGTCATGGAGTGCCGTGGAGAGTTGTAGAGGAAGTAGAGTATCATAGAGTGGAAGGGCATGAAGTAGAGTAGAGCTGAGTGGCATAGAGCGTCATGGAATGGTGTAGAGGTTGGTGCGCAGAGTGGAGTAGAGTGTTGTAGAGTTGGGTAGTGTAGAGCAGAGAAGATTGCTGTAGATTCGAGTGGGTTAGAGTTGAGTAGTGTAGGAGAGTGAGATGGCATAGAGTGGAGTAGAGTAGAGTGGAGTGGCATAGAGTGGAGTGGCATACAGTGAAGTAGTGTCTCATAGAACAGAGTGGAGTGAAGTGGCATGGACTGACAGACAGAGTTGTATAGAGCATCATGAAGTTGAGTAGTGTTGTAGAGTGGAGTGGAGTGTCATAGAGTGGAGGAGATTTTAATGGAGTAGAGCATCATAGAGTGGAGTATCGTAGACTGGAGTGTTGTAGCGTATAGTGTTGTAGAGTGGAGTGTTGTAGAGTGGAGTTGAGTTGAGTGGCCTAGAGTGAAGTGGCGTAAAGTACAGTGGTGCAGAATAGATTGGCGTAGAGAGGATTGGTTTTGAGTAAATTGGTGTAGAGTGCATTGACATAGAATGCAGTGGCGTAGAGTGCAGTGGCACAGAGTAGGATAGTGCAGAGTAGAGTGTAGTGGCATAGAGTGCAGTGGCGTAGAGTACATTGTTTTAGAGTACAGTGAAGTAGCATAAATTGGAGTGGTTCAGGGTGGAGTAGAGTGGTGCAGTGTAGAGTACAGAGGTGTAGAGAGAAGAGGCATTGAGTGCAATGGTGTAGAGTTGCATGGTGGAATGACGCATAGTGTAGTGGCGTAGAGTTGAGTGGTGCAAAGTAGAGTGCAGTGGCATAGAGTGGTGAAGAAAGTTGTACAGAGTAGAATGAAGTGGCATAGAGTGCAATGACATAGAGTGCAATGGTATAGAGTGGCGTAGTATGCAGTGGCATAGAGTGCTGTGGTGTAGAGTGAGTGGTGTTGAGTTGAGAGGCAGAAAATGCAGTCTTGCAGAGTAGAGTGGCTCTGAGTAGAGTGGCACAGTGTAGAGTGCGCAGAGAAGGGTGGCGCAGAAAGCAGTGGCATAGAGTACAGTGATGCAGAGTAGAAAAGAGTGACTTAGAGTGCAGTGACATAGAGCACAATGGTGTTGAGTAGTGTAGCTTGCAGTGGCATAGCGTGTAGTGGCTCACAATGGTGCCGTGTAGAGTGGTGTTGAGTTCAGTGACCAAGAGGGCAGTCTTGCAGAGTAGAGTGCATAGAGTGCCATGGTGTGGAGTAGAATGGTGTAGAGTGGCATAGAGTACAGTAGCATTGAGCAGAGTAGAGTGAAGCAGAGTGACATGGTACAGAGTAGAGTGACACAGAGTACAGTGGTGCAGAGTATAATACAGTGGCATAGTGTGCAGTGGCGTAGAGTGTTGCAGAGTAGAGTATAGTGGTGTAGAGTGCTGTGGTGCAGAGTAGTTGGCGTGCATTGGTTTTGAATAAAGTGTGTTGAGTGCATTGGCGTAGAGTAGAGTGGTTTACAGAAGAGTGGCATATAGGGCAGTTGAGTAGAGTTGAGTTGAGTGATGCTGAGTAGAGTAGTGCAGCATAGAGTGCAGAGGGATGGAGTGCAGTGGTGTAGAGTACATTGTTTCAGATTAGAGTGAAGCAGCATAAAGTGGAGTGGCGCACAGTGGAGTGGAAAAAGGATTTGAGAGGAACCCCACACACTGAGGGGACAGGGTACCACTGAACAATGGATTCAAATAATTCCCCTCAGCATCACAATATAAGATACATACAACACTCAATATTTACCAAACATGCATACTTCATTCAAAAACAATTAATATTTCTACCAAAAGCGAGTACTACAATAATTATGAACAATACATATGTTTTTAATTATTTTGTAATAAGCAATTACAAACAAAAATCACACTTCTACTTTGACTCCAAATATTTCGATCTGATTAATTTAGTTCACATATCCATATTTTAGTTTGTGGTGCCCGTTTTTGAATGAAATGTGCATATTTGGTAAAGGTTGAGTGTAGGGGTGGGAGGAATTTGCGTAGTCGGCTTCTGTTTGTAGTTTTCAGGAAAGCATGATTTGTGTAATCTAGGTTTTTCTGGCACAGTGCTACTGTACGTGTTGTACTTGCTGAAGCTATTACCTATAAAATGTAGTTGTGTAGGCAACACCTCTTGGCTTGCCAATGCATGTTATCATTAACAGAGTTTTGTACTCGGACTAGCTGACTGTAAACAGAAAGATCATTAGATATTCACTAGAGGGTCACATTAGACAAAAGCCAACAGTGCTTTGACAGAAGAACCTCAACATGAATATTTGTTTAGCACCACCACCCTGCAGGCCTGTTTTAAGGGTTGTGTTACAGCCTCACAAACTGGAGCATAGGAGGGGCATGAGTGGGCTCCATGGGCAGAGTAATCTGTATTCCACTTGATTGCTCTCACTTTGAAGTCACAGAATGGAAAGTAAACACCAAGCTCCCTCAGAAGATGAAGCCTGACATTTGACCTTTGTGTCGCAGCAAATGTGACATGATAAGAACAAGATTTAAAAGTCTAATCACAGGAAGTGAGATCTCAGAAGGATACAGAAAACAAAGTTTGGGCAAGGGAAGAGACAAACTGAAGCTGGATAGCCTAAAACAAATAGAGCTAGCAAATAGAAAGCAGGGCGATGTGAGTTATAAATCTCAAAGCCAATGGTAAGTAATGGGCAGAATGCATTCCCAGGTACGTTTTCTGAATGTCCCCAGGATGTCTTGAGCAAACCAAACAGCTGTGCTTTCTGTTACTCTCACGCTTAAAAGTGGCCCATATTTTCAAAACAGGTCAGTTTTGAACTTGTAAAGACAAACTTCATATGTGGTTTGCGAGACATAGGACACCGCATGCATTTTTGCTTGCTGAGGATAATGTTTTTGGTAATACCAGAGGGAAATAAAAACAGGCATACAAACTTGCGTGGGCACTGAGGGGGGCTGGAACTTGGGATTCAGGGGAGCTACATCACCCCTTAACAATTAATAACACTGTCTTTAAATTAGCTTAAGGCTGCCTTTTAAATTGTTTGTTTTGGAGCATCTGTGTTCAAAGAACTGTCTGGGAGAGTGAGCTGTCAAGTGCATACAATCCGTAAACTTACTACAACTATTTTTAGTAAAGTGTTGTTCTTTATTAACATCAAACTTTATTACAATGAGGATGGGACACAGGAGGGCGTAAAAGGAGAAGTTGGCTTCGTGAACACAATGAAGAAAGACAATCAGCTTGTTATAATGTAAATTACACATATTTAAAAAAGCATGATGCCCAGTGCACAACATCTTACTTCTTAATGCCTAATTATGATGGGACCAAATATTTTTAATAAGGCAAACATTTCCCAGCTGTACTTTTCGTAATGCAAAATAGTGTTAAACCACTCTGGTTTCCTGTTGCCTTGTTCTAAACATTTCCTTTTTCTGTCGAAATTGGCAGCGTATTTTGTGGCTTCAAAACAGGTCAAGCACATTGTTAGAACATTGGAATGTTGAATGGAGTAGCTCTGGGCTTATAATAGCTGGTATGAGACTTCTGCTCTAACATTCAAATGTTTATCTTTATGCTTTCCCTTCATAATTTAGAACATTCTACCCTTAGTGGGTGGAATGCTCTAATAGCTTTATACCCCTTCTGCTAAGGTCTATATCGGTTTTTCAAAGACCTCTCTCTCATTATAGGTCCTTGCCTACAACTTGAACCTATAACTCATCTTCACGGTCTTTAACAACCAGTATAGCCCTCAGCAGCATGCTATATGTCTATAATAATTGTTAGAACTATAAGTCTTAGGGTGGTCTTCCCCCAAACATTTTGCTTTCCTCCTCCATATTTTTGCTAATCTCTGTTTTGCTGGCCTTAGGACTCTGTGCACTTTATTACCGCAAACCAGTGCATGTGCTCACTCCTTAAAACATGGCAACATTGGCTCACACTTAACTGGCATATTTAATTTACTTATAACTCCCCGGTAAAATGGTACTACATGTACTCAAAGCCTTTAGATTAAATGCAAATAGTGAGCCTGCAGCACTGGTTTCACCACCCGCGTGAGTAGCTCAGGCCTATGTGTGCAGTTTATAAACTGCCATTTCAACTTGCCAAAATAAAAACAAATCCAGGCCTAAATCTTCCTTTTTAATACATATGTCACTGTAGGGTAGGCACTGAACAGCCCACAGGGCAGGGTGCAATGTATTTAAAAAGTAGGGCATGTAGGTTTAAGTTTTACATGTCCCGCTTGTGAAAAACTATTACATTTGTTTTTCGCTACTGCAAGGCCTGCCTCTCTCACAGGATAATATTGGAGTTACTTTATTACCTTTAATAAGCTGTAAATCCAAAATGGGAGCAGGTAATCAGTTCATGTCTGATGTCTTTGGAATTGTAATGAAAATTCCTCTTTTATGGTAATGTCGGATTTTCAATTACTTTTAGAAAGTGCCATTTTTCTTCCTTAGCTATTTAGTGCATATAGCCTGTCCCTGGGTCACATTACTTGGTTTAGCTGACAGTTGGGCTTTGTATATTCCTCTTGGACAGTAAAACACAATAGAGAGCTTAGCTGTTCCTGGATGTGCCTACCCTGGCAGGATGGTAGGGTCGAGCTGGGCACAGCCATTCTTACACCTGAACAGACTGCGTTATGCATCCATACAAAGGGCTGCATACCCCCTCCAGTTAGTCTGGGGGCACGATAGGGAAGGCAGGATGCCTGGCGTCTTCAAAGGGAAACCTCTAGAAGCTTCTCCTTCCTTCTAAGGGAAGGATACAAGGTATAAATATTGTACCTCAGACACCAACTCTTTGCTACAGTTCTGGACCTGTGGATACTCTGCAGAAAGGAGTACTCCTGTGCTGCTGAAAGGACTGCCACTCTTTTGGACTGCTGATCTGAAAGAACTACTGCCCTGCTGTGCTGACGTGCTGCCTTTTTGCCTGGGTGAGAAGGACTGGCCATGCATCTGTTGAACCCAGGACCCCAAGTGACTCCAAGGGAAGGTTGGCTGGCATTCTGACTAGAGCTTCAAAGACAGTAGGCTACAACAACCTTGGACAGACCACCTAGATTCTGCCATCTGTTAGTCCTACTCTGCCAAGTGGTACCACCCCAGTCCTGGGCCCTTGGAAGTGGGCCTGAATGTACTATGCAAGCCCATCTCTGGACTCAGCAGAACAAACACATCTTCTCTGGTTTGCGGCGCAAACTTGAGTTGAACCGATGCATCACCTCTGCTGCAAGGGTTTTTTCGAAGCAAAGACGCAACCCCACAGCTGCATCGGAACCACTTTCTGTGACCGGCCTTCCCAACACAGGCCTTGGCATCCTCATCAATGACAGCCTCAATGATGACACAGGCTCTTGAATTGCAGCCTCACAGCTCCTTGGAACCAACATATCATCTCAACTTCACAGCCCATTCCCGACACTGGTCTGTACATCGCAAGCCCTCATCGACGGGATCCTCGATGATGAAGCAGGACCTCGCATCGCAGCTTTGTAGGAGATCGGAACTGATTCATCACCTCAGCTACATGACACATCCTCACCACGTAACCTTGCAGCACCCCACAACCAGGACCTGAGGTACTTTATTCAGCAGGCCTAACTGGGTCCTGTAGCCAGCCTGCACTTCTTAGTGTTTGGCTTGAACATGTGACTTTATTTCAGTCTGGCATAACCAGATAGCCACAGTTGGCGCTTTGTGCTTTTTGGAGCTAGTTTCACTGAAATGGTTCTCTTATTCTAAGCATGCAGCACTTTATTACCCACCTCGGCGGCTTTCAGGGCTCATCTTTTAGTATTTGTTATCCTTTTAAAAAACATATTATTTAACTTGTTATTCTCGTAGATCTTATTTACAGGCTTACCTAAGTGATCTGCTCCTGCCCCGTTCCACCGCGGCTGGTGACGTTTGTTGTGGAGGGCGAGGTGACATGGAAACACTTTGTTTAATTTCCGGTTTAAAGGGGCAACTGGTTGCCTGCGTGCCAGACTCCTGTTTCACTGCAATATAATCAGTATTCCGGACCAGACGCGAAGACACCAGCGGTAGGTTTCTGCCACACCTTCTTTTTAACACTGTGCGCCCGATATTGTGACCACGGCGCTACTTGGCATTATTTTAAATTGGTTCTCTTAATCTAAGCACGCAGCACTTTATTACCCAACTCGGCGGCTTTCAGGGCTCATCTTTTAATATTTTTCATCCTTATTAAAAACATATTTTTTAACTTGTTATTCTCGTGGATCTTATTTGCAGGCTTACCTAAGTAATCCGCTCCTGCCCGGTCCACCACGGCTGATGCCGATTGCTGTGGAGGGCGAGGTGACACGGAAAAACTTTGTTTAATTTCCGGTTTAAAGGGGGCAGCTGGTTGCCTGCATGCCAGACTCCTGTTTCACTGCTATTTAAGCAGGATGCCGGAGCGGACGCGTGCACAGGGCGCGCCGGTGGAGCGGCCAAAGGCAAGCCCGTCTGCTCCCATCCGCGCCTGGACCGAGCCCAGGGCCACAACCCCTGTCCGTCTTCCACCAAAAACGGGGCCCAGATTGACATGTACAAAAAATATTCTTCTGAGTCTCAACGTACCTAATATGAACACTCTCTGCCAGCAGCCAGACCCACTGAAGGGGCCAAAGCTTTGTCCATATTGCAATGCAATCTTTTTCTTCACAAAAACAAAAGGCTGTTCTAGCACGAAACAGGATTTACGCCAGCAAACACCTTTAACCAAGTCGTTCTTAGTTCTGCCCTTGAACACTCGATCTCTGATCAAACACAACACTAAATTTGCAGAGTTGCTTACAGCACACAAAATAGATATGACTTTCGTTACCGAAACATGGGCAGACTGCACCTCTGATCTTGAGCCGTCCCTAGCCATCCCTCGTGGCTTTATACTAATTAGAAATGATAGACAGGACATGCGGGGAGGTGGCTTAGAGATCATTACAAAGGATACAATGATTATAAAAAGCTCCCCCACAGGAAGCAGCCCAGACTGCGAATTGCTCTCTTTCAGAATCACTTTAAGTGACAACTATACGTTCAATGGTACATTACTGTATAGACCCCCCCTGGGGCAAAAAACAAATTTGAAGAAATCATTATCCCCATTATCGAATCTAGTACTGATTCACAGGATTTTTCGATCTTAGGTGATTTTAATTACCATCTAGAAAATGCAGATGACCATTACACAGCTACTTTATTAGAGATGATGGCCAGTGCCTCGATGCAACAGATGGTCAAACATTCAACTCACGATGCAGGTCACATTCTAGATGGAATTTTCACATCCAATTCCCAACTGAAAGTACAAGAGGTTTTGCCAATCCCATGGTCAGACCACAAGGCCATTTTGTTTGTAGTTACCTCCACCCATCGTATCCCTCGCCCTCATACCACCCACAGTATATTCAAAGGGCGAAACTGGAGGAATATCTGCCCGCAGATGATGCAATCAGCACTAGCATCCTCTAAACCATGGGTACTCACAAACTTTCTCTTGGGGGCCAAATTTACAGTGTGGTTTGTGGCCGAGGACCGCACCGGTGGGGGCGGGGTCAGTGGGGGAGGGGGTGGGGCTAGAGCACAAAACAAATTTGACCATGAGGTTGAACACAGGCCCCTGCAGCGGACGCCTTGATCCACTGAGCCACCAGACCCGGCATTCACACATCTCTATCTATCTATCTATCTATCTATCTATCTATCTATCTATCTATCTATCTATCTATCTATCTATCTATCTATCTATCTATCTATCTATCTATCTATCTATCTATCTATCTATCTATCTATCTATCTATCTATCTATCTATCTATCTATCTCTCTCGCTCTCTCTCTATCCCTCTCCTCCCTCGCTCTATCTCTCCCTCCCTCTCTCTATCTCTCTGTCTCCCTCCCTCTCTCTATCTCTCTCTCTCTCTCTCTCTCTCTTCCTCTCTCTCCCTCCCTCTCTCCCATTCTCCCATTCTCTCTCTCCCTCTCTCTCTCTGTCTCTGTCTCCCTCTGTCTCACTCACTCTGTCTGTCTCCCTCTCTCCCTCCCTCTCTCTCTCTGTCTCCCTCCCTCTCTCTCTCTATCTGTCTCCCTCTGTCTGTCGCCCTACTCCCTCTGTCTCCCTCTATCTGTCTCACTCCCTCTGTCTCCCTCTCCGTCTCTGTCTGTCTCTGCCTCTATCTGTCTGCCCCTGTCCCTGTCGCTGCCTGGCAGGATGGGAGGGTCGAGCTGGGAACAGCCATTCTTACACTTGAATAGACTGTGTTCTGCATCCATACAAAGGGCTGCATACCCCCTCCAGTTAGTCTGGGGGCACGATAGGGAAGGCAGGATGCCTGGCGACTTCAAAGGGAAACCTCTAGAAGCTTCTCCTTAGTTTTAAGGGAAGGATACAAGGTATAAATACTGTACCTCAGACACCAACTCTTTACTACACTTCGGGACCTGTGGATACTCTGCCAGGAAGGAGTACTCCTGTGCTGCTGAAAGGACTGCCACTCTGTTGGACTGCTGATCTGAAAGAACTACTGCCCTGCTGTGCTGACCTGCTGCCCTCTTGCCTGGGTGAGAAGGACTGGCCATGCCTCTGTTGAACCCAGGACCCCAAGTGACTCCAAGGGAAGGTTGGCTGGCATTCTGACTAGAGCTTCAAAGACAGAAGGCTACAACAACCTTGAATCAACCACCTAGATTCTGCTATCTGTTAGTCCTACTCTGCCAAGTGGTACCACCCCAGTTCTGGGCCCTTGGAAGTGGGCCTGAATGTACTATGCAAGCCATCTCTGGACTCAGCAGAACAAACACATCTTCTCTGGTTTGCGGCGCAAACTTGAGTTGAACCGATGCATCACCCCTGCTGCAAGGGTTTTCTCGAAGCAAAGACCCAACCCCACAGCTGCATCGGAACCACTTCCTGTGACCGGCCTTCCCAACACAGGCCTTGGCATCCTCATCAATGACAGCCTCAATGACGACACAGGCTCTTGAATTGCAGCCTCACAGCTCCTTGGAACCAACACATCATCTCAACTTCACAGCCCATCCCCGACACTGCTCTTTACATCGCAAGCCCTCATCGACGGGATCCTCGATGATGAAGCAAGACCTCGCATCGCAGCTTTGTAGGAGATCGAAAGTGATGCATCACCTCAGCTACACCACACATCCTCACCACGTAACCTTGCAGCACCCCACAACCAGGACCTAAGGTACTTTATTCCGCAGGCCTAACTGGGTCCTGTAGCCAGCCTGCACTTCTTAGTGTTTGGTTTGAACATGTGACTTTATTTCAGTCCGGCATAACCAGATAGCCACAGTTGGCGCTTTGTGCTTTTTGAAGCTATTTTCACTGAAATAGTTCTCTTAATCTATGCATGCAGCACTTTATTACCCACCTCGGCGGCTTTCAGAGCTCATCTTTTAGTATTTGTTATCCTTCTTTAAAACATATTTTTCAACTTGTTATTCTCGTAGATCTTATTTGCAGGCTTACCTAAGTGATCCGCTCCTGCCCCGTTCCACCGCGGCTGGTGCCGTTTGTTGTGGAGGGCGAGGTGACATGGAAACACTTTGTTTAATTTCCGGTTTAAAGGTGCAACTGGTTGCCTGTGCGCCAGACTCCTGTTTCACTGCTATATAAGCAGGATTCCGGACCGGACGCGAAGATACCAGTGGTAGGTTTCTGACACATTTTCTTTTTAATACTGCGCGCACGATGTTCTGACCATGGTGCTACTAGGCATTATTTTAAATTGGTTCTCTTAATATAAGCACGCAGCACTTTATTACCCAACACAGCGGCTTTCAGGGCTTATCTTTTAATATTTTTTATCCTTATTAAAAACATATTTTTTAACTTGTTATTCTCGTGGATCTTATTTGCAGGCTTACCTAAGTGATCCGCTCCTGCCCCGTTCCACCGCGGCTGATGCCGATTGCTGTGGAGGGCGAGGTGACACGGAAACACTTTGTTTAATTTTTGGATTAAAGGGGGCAGCTGGTTGCCTGCGCGCCAGACTCCTGTTTCACTGCTATATAAGCAGGATGCCGGAGTGGACGCGTGCACCAGGTGCGCCGGTGGCGTCAAAGGCAAGCCCGTCTGCGCCCATCCGCGCCTGGACCGAGCCCAGGGCCACAACCCCTGTCCGTCTTCCACCAAAAACGGGGCCCAGATTGACATGTACAAAAAATATTCTTCTGAGTCTCAACGTACCTAATATGAACACTCTCTGCCAGCAGCCAGACCCACTGAAGGGGCCAAAGCTTTGTCCATATTGCAATGCAATCTTTTTCTTCACAAAAACAAAAGGCTGTTCTAGCACGAAACAGGATTTACGCCAGCAAACACCTTTAACCAAGTCGTTCTTAGTTCTGCCCTTGAACACTCGATCTCTGATCAAACACAACACTAAATTTGCAGAGTTGCTTACAGCACACAAAATAGATATGACTTTCGTTACCGAAACATGGGCAGACTGCACCTCTGATCTTGAGCCGTCCCTAGCCATCCCTCGTGGCTTTATACTAATTAGAAATGATAGACAGGACATGCGGGGAGGTGGCTTAGAGATCATTACAAAGGATACAATGATTATAAAAAGCTCCCCCACAGGAAGCAGCCCAGACTGCGAATTGCTCTCTTTCAGAATCACTTTAAGTGACAACTATACGTTCAATGGTACATTACTGTATAGACCCCCCCTGGGGCAAAAAACAAATTTGAAGAAATCATTATCCCCATTATCGAATCTAGTACTGATTCACAGGATTTTTCTATCTTAGGTGATTTTAATTACCATCTAGAAAATGCAGATGACCATTACACAGCTACTTTATTAGAGATGATGGCCAGTGCCTCGATGCAACAGATGGTCAAACATTCAACTCACGATGCAGGTCACATTCTAGATGGAATTTTCACATCCAATTCCCAACTGAAAGTACAAGAGGTTTTGCCAATCCCATGGTCAGACCACAAGGCCATTTTGTTTGTAGTTACATCCACCCATCGTATCTCTCGCCCTCATACCACCCACAGGATAATCAAAGGGCGAAACTGGAGGAATATCTGCCCGCAGATGATGCAATCAGCACTAGCATCCTCTAAACCATGGGTACTCACAAACTTTCTCTTGGGGGCCAAATTTACAGTGTGGTTTGTGGCCGAGGGCCGCACCGGTGGGGCGGGGTCAGTGGGGGAGGGGGTGGGGCTAGAGCAACAAAAAAAAATGTGACCATGAGGTTGAACACATGCCCCTGCAGCGGACACCTTTGTCCACTGAGCCACCAGACCCAGAATACACACCTCTCTCTCTCTCTCCCTCTCTCTCTCTCTCTCACTCTCTCTCTATCTATCTCTCTCCTCCCTCGGTCTATCTCTCCCTCCCTCTCTCTATCTCTCTGTCTCCCTCCCTCTCTCTCTCTCTTCTTCTCTCTCCCTCCCTCTCACCCATTCGCCCATTCTCTCTCTCCCTCTCTCTGTCTCTGTCTCCCTCTGTCTCACTCACTCTGTCTGCCTCCCTCTCTCTCTCTGTCTCCCTCCCTCTCTCTCTCGATGTCTCCCTCTCTTTGTCTCCCTCCCTCTCTCTCCCTCTGTCTCCCTCTGTCTATGTCTGTCTGTCTCCCTCTGTCTGTCGCCCTACTCCCTCTGTCTCCCTCTATCTGTCTCCCTCCCTTTGTCACCCTCTCCGTCTCTCTGTCTCTGTCTGTCTCTGCCTCTATCTGCCTGCCCCTGTCCATGTCTCTGCTTCTATCTGTCTCTGTCTCTGTCTCTGTCTCTATCTCTGTCTGTCTCTTCCTCTATCTGTCTCTTTCTGTCTCTGCCTCTCTCTGTCCCTGCCTCTATCTCTGTCTCTATCTCTGTCTCTATCTCTGTCTCTCTCTGTCTCTCTCTCTCTCTGTCTCCCTCTATCTGTCTCCCTCCCTCTTTCCCCCTCTCCGTCTCTCTGTCTCTGTCTGTCTCTGCCTCTATCTGTCAGCCCCTTTCCCTGTCTCTGCCTCTATCTGTCTCTGCCTCTATCTATCCCTGCCTCTATATCTGTCTCTATCTCTGTCTCTATCTCTGTCTCTCTCTATGTCTCTCTCTCTATGTCTCTCTCTCTCTCTCTCCCTCTCTCTGTCTCTATCGCTGTCTATCTCTGTCTGTCTCTACCTCTATCTGTCTCTGCCTCTATCTGTCTCTGCCTCTAGCTGTCTCTGTCTCTATCTGTCAGTCTGTCCCTGTCTCTTTCTGTCCCTGTCTCTGCCTCTATCTAGCTCTCTCTGCCCTGGTCTCTGCCTCTATCTGGCTCTTTCCCTATATGTCTCTATCTGTCTCTGTCTCTATCTGTCTCTGCCTCTATCTGCCTCTGTCTATCTCTGTCTCTATCTCTATCTGTCTCTGTCTGTTTCTGTCTGTATCTGTCTCTGTGCCTCAGTCAGTGCACACATACTGTGTCTACACGTCCCCATCAACAGCCCAGAGTCACCCCCCCACTCTCCCCTCTCCCTGTGTAATGTAAAAGCCGGCTCGTTTTCTCTCTGAATTTGCTGCTTCGCGGGGTTTGTGTCCCACCACCGGGCCTGGAGTCACATCTGTCGCTGGCTTTAATTCTGACTCTCACCCCGAGCTGTCAGATCAAAGCCCCCCTTTGGCGCCAGTCACCCATCCTTGTAGGTAAGCATGCATCAATTATAGATAGCGCCTACCTGGCAGCGAGCATTTGTGCGCTGTGCTGCGAGAGCGGAGACCAGGCCTGAGCTCCCTGGCCTTGGCTCAACCCTCTGACTACAGGCTGGCGGTAAACATCACACCACTTGCTCTTAACGCACACCTCATCCGGCTCTCACTCCCTGCTGCCCTCCATCACCTCACCCGGCTCTCACTCCCTGCTGCCCTCCATCACCTCTTCGGCTCTCATTCCCCGCTGCCCTCCTTCACCTCACCCGGCTCTCACTCCCTGCTGCCCTCTGTCACCTCACCCGGCTCTCACTCCTTGCTGCCCTCCGTCACCTCACCCGGCTCTCACACCATGCTGCCCTCCATCACCTCATCCGGCTCTCACTCCCTGCTGCCCTCCATCACCTCTTCGGCTCTCATTCCCTGCTGCCCCCCGTCACCTCACCCGGCTCTCACTCCCTGCTGCCCTCTGTCACCTCACCCGGCTCTCACTCCTTGCTGCCCTCCGTCACCTCACCCGGCTCTCACACCCTGCTGCCCTCCGTCACCTCACCCGGCTCTCATTCCCTGCTGCCCTCCGTCACCTCACCCGGCTCTCACTCCCTGCTGCCCTCCATCACCTCACCCGGCTCTCACTCCTTGCTGCCCTCCATCACCTCACCCGGCTCTCACTCCCTGCTGCCCTCCGTCACCTCACCCGGCTCTCACACCCTGCTGTTCTCTGTCACCTCACCCGGCTCTCACACCCTGCTGTCTTCTGTCACCCTGTAATTTCACAGCTTGGATCAAAGCTCATATAATTAATTGTCCTGAAACACAGGACTTAATGTTTGTGCTCACTTTCAAATTCTACACACCATTATCTTCATGTTCCAATTGGCGATTGCTATGTCTGTGATTGTGTTACTTGTTGTTGTTGATGGGCTGTAACTGAAAAACAAACATTTCTCTCTCTCTCTAACTCTCTCTCTCTCATTCTGTTTCTCCTTCTCTCTTCTGCTGTCTCGGTTCTCTTCATCTTTGTCCCTCTTTCTCTTTACCTTATTTTCCTGCCTGTGACTGCGTTTCTCCATTTATTGTCTCTTTTCCAGTTTTTTGCTCTATCCTCCCCATCATTTTTAACAGGGCACACTGACAGCTTGCATGACTCTTTTTAATGGAAAATTCCAGTGAAATGCAGGGCACCTAGTTGGCTTTGGCAATGATATGATTAATCTTTCTGACACACTTAATACCAAGTTAGCAATTTACCCCTTCATTATACAGCAGCCCCCGATTTCCTTTGTAGTTTGCCATCCACTTTCACCCTCTGTCACCTCACCCTGCGTGTGTGTCAGCCCGGGCTGAGACAGCTTCCCGGGTGCACACACAGTCGCACCCGAGTACTTCACAGGTCTTTAAAAGACCATTTACTGCTAACGAGGCTTTGCTGTATTTCACCTCTTCTTAGCGCCCCTGCATATCCACTCTGACTATCGCTGGAATCGCCCGGCCCGCATACAGAAGAGTCTCTTGGAGTCTGCGCTGCTGCAACCGGTGGTGTTTGCTGACACTATTTAAAAAAATACGCAGGTACAATGTCTCCAAGGTCCGCGGGCCGCCAAAGAAGGCTTGCCGGGCCGCTGGCGGCCCGCGGGTCGTACTATGAGTATCCGTGCTCTAAATCGAACCTATTGTCTGAAGTAAACTGCGGTAAATACACTAACCCTCACTAGTAAGCGCACAAAGAAATCAGAACCTTGGTTCTGTGACACACTGCGTACTCAGAAGCAACTCTGTAGAAAATCTGAGAGACGCTGGAGAAAAAACTATACCGAAACCGAGAAAACTTTATATGCACAATCGCTGAGCACTTATAAAAAATTGATCCTGGACAAGAAAAGTAGTTACTTCTCAGAGAAAATCAGGCAGGCAGGCAACTCTAGTAAAATACGCTTTGCGACTCTACCACCGATACCAGTAATAGAGGACGGCAGTGTGGTATTCTGCAACCAACTTGCAGGTTTTTGTAAGGACAAAGTGCAGTCCATTTTTGATTCCCTCACAGACAAGTGTACCGACCTCCCAGTGGACACCCCCACTACATCTCCTTCGCGTTCTGTTCATGGTATGGATTCCTTTGTCTCACCAACTGCAGAACAGATTTTGCATATAGTTAGATCAATAAAATCCGGAGCACCATCAGATCCATGTCCCCCTAAAATATTTCAACTGGCATCCGATAGTATTAGCGAGCAACTCAGTTTACTCTTCAAAGAGATGATCAATTCTGGCATTTTCCCAGATGCGTGGAAAACGATCTCAATCCTTCCTCTACTGAATAAACCCAATCTGGATCCCAGCGACCACAGCAACTATAGACCTATCGCGAGGATTCCTATTCCGGCTAAGGTCCAGGAGAAAATTCTAAACTCTCAACTCACTGCCTTTTTGTCCTCGGAAGACCTGCTGGATTCTTCACAATATGGTTTCCGACAAGGGCACAGCACGGAGACCGCCTTGGTTATGGCAGCAGAGGAGCTTCAGACCACATTGGACACGGGTGCAAGGGCCGCCCTGATCCTTTTGGATCTATCGGCGGCTTTTGATACTGTGTACCATGATATTCCTATCAGAAGGCTCCAAAAGGTGGGAGTTAAGAACTCTGCTCTAAATCTGATTAAATCTTATTTAAACAATAGGTTGCAATATGTTCAGATTGGTGATTCCTGTTCAGAACAGTTCACACTTCCATGTGGGGTGCCGAAGGGCTCCTCACTGAGTCCTACCTTGCTCAATTTAAATGTGACCCCTTTAGCTGACATCATCAGGCAGTTTGGCTTTTCGCTGGTTTCCTACGCAGACGACACCCAGATAGCGGTGTCAATCTCAAGTAACCTGGAGGAAACCGCTGTTCGTTTTAACCAATGTATGTCCCACGTAGACCAATGGATGAGTGCAAACTGCCTAAAGTTAAATGGAAGCAAAACAGAGGTTCTCCTGTTGGGATCTGACACCTCCTTTTGGTCACAGAACTGGTCGCCTCTGGATATGGGAACTCTTCCAACCCCAGTGCACAAGGGTAACAATCTGGGCATCATCTTTGATGACAGACTAACTTTCCAAAATCAGATCAACAAGGTTGCCTCTTAGCTTTTTTTAACGTTGAAGTCAATCCGGAAGGTGAGAGCCTTTATCCCCCCAGACGCAGTAAAAACACTGGTGACGAGTTTAGCCATGGCCAGACTGGACTACGGAAATGCCCTTTATTTGGGCCTTCAAAAACAGCACATGCTCAAACTTCAGTGGGTGCAAACCGCTGCCGCCAGAATGTTGCTGAATATTCCCAATTTCCAGTCCATTTCCCAAGGCTTAAAAAGACTCCACTGGCCGAGCTTTCATTGCCACTGCCTGTCTCAGTAGTAAATTTCCTAAATAAATCAGGAATGGACGAAGGTATTGACCCCCCTTATTCCTCTGGACTAATGGTAGTCTATGAACCCTTTGCAGTTGGGAATCCCAGTCCCAGTCAGAGAGGTCAGGAAAGGCCTTTTGGAATAGTTGGACCATATAGGCTCTCGGGTCCGCCCCTTCTGCCACTTCTGGGATACCAAAAAGCCTAAGATTTTGCCGGCGCTGACGATTTTCCATGTCCTCCAACTTGATCTGTATGCCTGAGATCTGACCCTCGTGCTTCTTAACAAGAACATCTGTAAGTGCTGACAGTTCTTCAGTGACCGTAACTCTCTGCTGCAGCTCTAAAATATCTTGAGTTAGCCCTCCAAATTTGTCCGCCATCTCCTGCAAAGACTGTCGCATTCTGCTGTTATCTTCTCGGACCTGCATATAATGTTGTTGCGCCTCTTGTCTTTGCTCATTTAGGGACTGTAGTATCAGGCAGAGTGATGGTGTCAGCACTTCTTGGCTACCTGTTGCTCCATCCCCTAGTTGGGTCATCCCCTGGGTGACATGAGTTCCTTCTGTACTACTATGGGCGAAGGGTGGGCCTTCATTGGATTACCCTTGATTGGGCTGGT
Source organism: Triturus cristatus (assembly GCF_964204655.1). Taxonomy (NCBI): domain Eukaryota; kingdom Metazoa; phylum Chordata; class Amphibia; order Caudata; family Salamandridae; genus Triturus; species Triturus cristatus. The sequence continues at coordinate 1,654,945,027 of NC_140590.1, read as the reverse complement.
ACCCGAAAGCCGTAATGCCATGGTCTTGACACCTCCCTTCGCTTGCACCCATTTCCGTAAAGGGCTATTATCTGAGATGACTTTCCCACGTGGAGGTGCCGCGTTCTGCCCGCCAAGTAATTTTTTTGTTTTATTTTTAGCCTTCCCTTTCCCTTTCTTATCCGTAGGTGATTTACCCATATCCATGGGAGCCTGTGTGGAAAGTTCCATTAACTCTTCAACATCGTCAAATGAGCCCGACTCATTGCCTTCACCTTCCTCTGAAATGCCATCTATAGCAGCGCAAACCTTTGCGCCTAATTTCGCTACCTCATCGGCCCTCAGTATATCAGCACGGTACTCTCCCCGATTTGGCTGGCTTAGATTTCTAGGTGCATCAAATGAATTGATAGGATTGGTTGCATTGGGTGGGCTCCTGTCGGATCTCTCAGGCATACACATAGACTGAATTAGCGCAAGAGTTGAGGACTCTGTTATACAGCCTCCAGACCCATCTCTGCCATCCATATTGTCCATATTGTCGCTGCTTGCGGTTCTGACCGCCACTGAGACTGTGTCAGTAGTAGTGATATCAGCAATATCGGTAGTGGCACTGTTGCGGTCAGGGATCGCCGCAAGCAGAGCCTCTGCAACTTTGTTACCAGAGAGATGCTTTCCTGAATTACCCGTGAAAAGCTCCGATACTTTCCCCGTCTGCAGCAAACGTGAAAGCGGCTTACCGATTGCAGTGCCCGACTTCTCCACCACGTTTGCACCATCAGATATGTCTGCTTCCCCTCCAGCGGCGTTCCTGCCAGTGCGGGTGCTCCTCGGGGAAGTTTTAGGTGGCACCATCCCTCTCCTGGCCTCTGGCACTGAGGCTGCTGTCGGAACCACTGCAGAGGGCAGGCCTGACCAGTCAAGCACCGACCGGCCAGCCAGTCTCCAAAGGAACATCTGAGACACCCACAACAGCCGCCCGGTCCTTGCCGTAGAGAGCCGCCACATTCGCTTGCGTTCCCGGTAAAGAAGTACCAGAGCTCTTGATTTCAGCAGGTAATACGTCAGATGCGAGAGCCGCTTTAGATGCGGAGGCGTTTAAGCGCTTATCTCCGTTTTTCCGCTTACGATCATAGGTGTGGGGAGAACCTCACTCGGCTGCTCTCCGTGGCGGCTTCAATCCGCTATCTTGGTTCTTCCCTCCTTCAACCTAACTCTCCAGTTTTAGCTGACTCAGTTACTTTTTTTGTAAGATCTGACCTAAGTAAGGCTACAATGGATAGGCGTTGGAGGCTACGTCAATTTATAGACCCAATAAAAGCCCTTGGAGCTCAGGCCTTTCTGCAAGAACCCGCACGCTTAAAAGTTCTTAAAGACGGTCATACTTATTTTTTCTTGGAAGAAAAAGAAACAGGTCAGGCAGTGGCCAAGTGGCAAGCAGAAGCTGCGGAGAAGATGTAGAATAGGGTCTTATGGTATTTACAGATATGAACTAAGAGCCTAATTGGCCTGTGGGGGTTTTTGTTTTCTCTTGTACCAAGTGGGTTTGTCATTGTCGTCTTCCTTCTCTTAATGTTGATTTCGAGCCCTGCTTATCATGAATTCTTTTTCTCCCTTTTTTTTCTTTTCCCCCCCTTCTTTAGCAATAGGCGAAATTAAGCGCTATCTCAAAAAGAAAAAAAAAATATGTTGATATAGAACAAAGAGGTGTGGGGATGGCCATCATGGCTGTGGCTCCATAGGGCTGCCTCATCAGCGGCAGCTGGTAAAAGGGGGGAGTGTTCTTCTAAGGGACAGGGTGGTGGGTGGTTATCAGAGTCTGGTGGGGGTGGAAAGGGTAAGGGTGGGAAAATGGGGCAAAAAAAATCATCATCACTAGGGCACTGCTGGGTTAGGGTAAATGGAAGGTTTCTAGCCTTCTTTTTTTGGATTAGCAGGCGGAATAATAGTAAACATTATATTTTAGGGGACATTGGAGGCAGCAAAAGGGGGCCTATTCAAAAGCTAGAAATTATACCATGAATTGGAATAAATGTATGGCCTGCAATGTGGCTGGTCTCAATAGCGCAACCAAGCGACAGTTAGTTCGCGAAGAGCTGCGAATGTATCAGCCTCAATTGTTTTTTTTAACAGAAACACATCTTGCTTACAAAGATCGAAACATGCTGAAGCACTTAGGGTATGATACTATTATTTGTACCACCCAATCAGTATCTATAAAAGGAGTGGCTATTTTAAAAGACAAGAGGTTTAATTGCAGAGTGATCAAAAGCCAGTCCAGTCAATGGGGACGTTGGGCATTGGCTCAGCTTGAGTCGTGGGGTAAAAAATATGTGGCCCGTGTAATAAATGGTTCTAATGTGGATGATCCCGCTATTTTTGAATATCTTAATTTAGAATTGTTAAATTGGGAGGGTGAAAAATTGATTATGGGGGATTTTAATTGCGTCATAGATTATGGTATAGACTCTACTGTAAAAAGCCTTAATTCTAGAATGCGAAAGACCCGTGCTGCGATATTACAAATGGCAAGGCTTCAGTCTGTTAAGGATGCTTGGAGACACATATATCCAACAATACCAGGCTATACATTTTATTCAGCCCCTCATAAATCTTATTCTAGGATAGATATGGCCTGGGTTTCTGGCGGCTTAATTACAACATCAAAGATGGAAATATGCCCCCGGGTGACTTCAGACCACAACCCCACTATTTTTTCTTTTCGGGTTGAAGCCGAGAAAAAGGAAGTTCGGCCATTTTCCTTCCCTAGGTATCTGTTGACGGACAGCGAATACTTGGTTAATATAGCTCAGCAACTGGAGGAGTTCTTCAGAGTAAACACAGGGTCAGCATCCCCATTAATTGTTTGGGACACAATGAAAGCGTATGTCCATGGTATTACACAAAAATATATTTTTTTACAGAATAAAAAGGGTAAAAATGAAATGGAGATATTGGTGCATAATTTACGTAACATTGAGAAACAACATGCGGAGTTAGTAAAGAAAGATTCAATGGCTCAATATACTATGCTTCTGTCGTTAATTGATGCAAGAACCCTAGTGAAAAAGTTTTTAAGGGATAAAATGGCAGCCATCTATAGTAAACATCGCTTAGAAAAATATGAATATGGGGAGCACATAGGACACATACTGGCTTATCAGACTGCAGAGGCAAAGGCGAAAACTAGGATAAATTCTATTAAGGGAGCAGATGGGTTTCTGCATACCGAATCTTCAGACATCTTAGAACAATTTTTGTTGTTTTATCATCAGCTTTATTCTCTCACTTGGGCACCGAATCGAGATGAGACACTATGTTATATCGATAATAGCGGTCTTCCAGTAGCAGATGTCGAGAAAGCTGCTATTTTAGATGAGATAGTCTCGATAGAAGAAGTTGAGTTGGCGTTATCAGCATTGCCAATGGGGAAAGCGGCTGGAGACGATTCACTGCCATTAGAATTTTATAAATCTTTTTAAAAGATTTTGCTTCTGCCCCTTACTAGGGTAATACAATTTGTGGCCACTAGTGGGGAGGTACCGGAATCGTGGAATACGACACAGATTGTGTTCTTCTTAAAAAAGGGTAAACCACCAATCGAATGCGGATCATACCGGCCAATCTCTCTTATTAATACGGACACCAAGATATTTTCAAAGATCTTGGTGACTCGTCTAGCTCCGCTTATGCCGGGGTTAGTTTCTGAAAGACAGCATGGGTTAATTTTGGGGAGGGACACTACTGCCCACGTCAATATGGCTATTGGAGCATTCGACTTTGCAGCGAAAAACAAAATTGACTTTGGAATGATCCTTCTAGACGCCGAAAAGGCATTTGATCGCGTCAGGTGGGAATTTTTATGGGCTGTATTGGCTAAGATTGGTTTAGGTGTACAGTTCCGGTCCTGTGTACAGGCTCTATACTGTCACCCTCAGGCCAAGCTGTCTTATATGTGGTCCCGATCAATACCATTTCACATCTTGTGTGGGACTAGGCAGGGATGCCCCTTGTCTCCGTTACTTTTCGCCCTATATATAGAGCCATTTTTACGCACCTTACAATCCTGCATGCATATTAAGCTACTGGAATCTGGGATTTTTAAACTTAAGATCACGGCATACGCTGACGATATAGCGGTCTATGCAACCAATCCAAGCGAGGCCGTGAAAAGTATTAAGGAAAAAGCTGAGAAATATGGCAATGTTTCAGGCTATAAATTGAATGCTAACAAAACTCAAGTGCTTTTTACGGCCGGGATTCAAAAATCTATTACCGGGGCTTGTACAACTGTGACCTATTTGGGGTAAAGATAATAGCCAAAATCAATCAGATTATTGATTTAAATTATGTACCACTCCTAAGCGCAACTATTAAACTGTTCAAAATTCGGCATAGGCTTCCTCTAGGACTGCTTGGCAGATGTAACTTAATTAAAATGAAAATACTCCCTAAGTTCTTATACTTGTTTCGATCGATTCCTTTAAAAGTTCCTAATATATATTTTTTTAAACTTGAGGGGATCTGTAGTAGCTTTATTTGGGTTTATAAAAAACCTAGGAGAGCAACTGAGCTGCTTAAATCTCCAATTGAACAAGGCGGACTTGGCTTTCCGGATTTTAAAATTTATTTCTGGGCTTTTTTTAAGGGTCGTTTCCGTTGCTTGCTGGGTCTGGATCAGACAACTCAGTGTTTGAGTTTAATTTAGGAAACCAGAGGCACATGTTTTTATATGGAATAAGGGACCCAAATTACTTCAAGCGAGTGAAGTTTAAAACTGTTAGAGATACCGTATATGTTTGGAGAAATATGTCAGCTAGGTGTAAACTACCAATATTTCACGAAAAATGTCCACTATGGGGGAATCCTCTGCTCCCTGAGGTGTTTCAGGACCAAGCAGGCAAATCTTGGGTGAAATATGGAGTTATTTGCTTGGGCGAAATGTACAATGAGAGAGGAATCAAATCATTCGAAAGTCTGCGCCTAGCGTATAAACTTCCTGCTCATTTTTTCTTTAAATATCTACAGATTAGAGATTATTTGGTTCCTAATTTGGCCGTAACAGAGATAATGCATTAAAACATTTGGGACTGTATATATGGAGGGAAAAACAAATCTTTGATAGAGCTAATGTACGTATATTTACATAGTTTTAGATCAGACGGTAGTGAGAAATTAGCAGAACGCTGGAGCCAAACCCTGGGTATAGCGGTTTCATCTAGAATGATTAAACAAGCCTTAGGTAACGTTAAGGATTCGGTCCACTCTGCTAGTTTGCAACTTCAGCAACTACGAACTACCTGTATGCTGTACTATACCCCGGCTAAAATAGCCAAATGGGTTCAGGGTAATGTGACGGGGGATAAAACAAACTACCCTAAATGTGGACTATATGCTGCTAATCTACTACATATGTTTATTGCATGCCCAGCACTGAGGGGTTATTGGCAGAAAATGGAACAGCTACTCCAGTCTAAACTTGGGCTGGATCATCCACTTACTGATCTTGAAATTATGTTGGGGTAGAAGGAGGATAATCCCGCCGTCACACGCCTCTTCTCAATCCTGATGGCTTCTGCTAGACTGGCTATTGCTAGGGTATGGGTCTCCTCGGCACCGTCCTCGGTCGAGGAATGTTGGGCTATCATTAGAGAAATTTATGGTTTAGAGGCAGCCTTGGCGAAGGAAAGGGGAATCCGCTCCTTAGCCAAGTTAGAAGCGCTATGGAGACCTATGGATTTTGATGGAATAATTTAGTATCTGTTAGTACTATATGAAATAATTTGTGTCTCCTATGATCTTTCCTCTTTTGCAATTTTCATTTTTATGGTTTCTGCCTGATGTACAAATCCTAAAACTCCGGTTTATGTTTTACTGTATAAATGTGCCCTTTCTGATGATGAAAATAAAAATATTAAAAAATACAAATAAAAAAAGACTCCACTGGCTCCTGGAAAAAAAGAGGACAGAATTTAAATCCCTATGTCTAGCGTACAAAGCTATGCATGGAACAGGACCTGCGTTCCTGAAACAGCACTTCTCATGGTAACATCCATGCAGAATGCTACGTTCAGCTCAGAGCAAACTCCTCCGGACACCCAAATTTAAGAAAGTTCGCTGGGGAGGAAGCAGCGTTATCCTGAACACAGTAAAACTGTGGAACACGCTTCTTTTAGTTATTAAAAATTGCCCAACACTACTTTCCTTTAGAAAATCACTGAAAACGTGGCTATTCTCAAACTAATTTTTACCTCTTCCTTTACATTCCTGGCAGACTCCTCCATTACAGCGCCTAGACACCCTTGGGCATTCGAGCGCTATATAAATCTCACAATCAATCAATCAATATATCCAGTTTACTGATTGGAATTTTGTCGTTTTGGTCTTGTTTTATTTATTACAATCTACTCCATTTCTCTAAACTGGTGTGGGATCTTTTTGTGGTGTGCTTTCACTGTGTTGTTATTTGAAGTGTTGCACAAATACTTTACACATTGCCTATGAGTTAAGCCTGACTGCTCTGTGACAACGCTACCCAAGGGCTAACACAGGTTACTTTAGAGTATGCTTTGTGGCTTCACACTGACAAGGATTGTGATTTCTACTTGAATGGGGTTTCATCCCACTCAACCAGTAACCCAATTTCTAATACTGTTTTTGGGTGTATTAAAAATGTAAGCAGCTGATATTAAAGAACCGTAAAGCAAACATTCTGTGCAGTTTTGTGAAACATCTATTACCACACATATTGGAATAAAACGTTTTGCATTTTTTTTATTGCAACTGATGTATGCTGTATGTGATGGAAACGCCATTTTGCACAAAGTCCACCAGGTCAAACCTGCCAATATTTATTGAGGGAAAATTCCCAGTGAATACAGAAGCATGCATATTTTAGTGCGATAAGTCCCAATACTGTTGAAATTCACATGGCTCACCTTGCCAGTCTGTGTCATCTTCAAAACCAGCTGCATCATTTACAAAGCCATAATAACTTGCACCCTGCCCATCTCACTGATGAGCTCACCATCTCTGGTGGCTCTCAGCATGCCGGCAGCCAGAACAGCATCAGACTGAGACTACGACTAAGAAGTATAAAAAAAAGAAAAAGCATGACAATCTGCCTTTTCTATCCGTTTATCGATCAGGACCTTCTCCACCAAATCCCGCTGCAGTTCAGGAAAGAGTTGAAGATGTACCTCTTCACACAGCACTATGTCATGATGCAGTAACAGTCACAGCTTAATTTGTAAATAAATAAGTGCCAGGGCTCTCGTCAGGAGACCACTGCAACTTGCACCACATATTGCCTCGGTCATGCTGACAGTGATATTAACAACACAACCACTAACCATCACACTCTTACAAGTGTGACAATTCAGACTATTCCAGGCCCCCAAAACTATGAGAATAGTTTGGATGGCAGGTAATATTAATTTTTTATGTATATTGAATTCATAATTGACTGTTGTTGTGATCATCTGAGACAGCATCACCATGTGGCAAACTATCACAAGAGCCAGTGTTGACAATTAAGTGCTGGTGCCGAGCACTGGAAACCACCGGCTCAAATTACGCACTGGAAACAGACCCCAAAAGAGGTACCTCTTAAATGACTTGTCCACTCTATATTTGCCTTTGACCTTCTGTAGCATTTTGTTGCTTTTGGCTTGGCTTAACCTATACCAACATCAAAGATTTTTTATTTTAATATATACATACATACAGGCATGTTATGCCTCACTGTAGGGGCAAAACTCATAACAGGCGATAAGTACTTGCCATAATAAGTTCCTACACCTCTGTGTCGGTTTTTATCGTGTTCAATAATTATCACATATAGTCAATTTATTTCGTGTTCAATGATTATTGCACATAAACCTGGACCACTCATATTGAAGTCATAAGCATCTTCCTCACACTTAGTCTGGAAGGTAGTTAAAAAAACGAAGCAGTACATGTCCATACCTTAGAAACACCACATATACACCATATATTAATCTAATACAAACACATTATTGCATAGAACCAGCACCCAAATCCACACCTTCCCACTCGCCTAACAATGTTAATTAGGGCTCAAGGTATATTTGTAATCAGTGTAAATGTTGTTGTCCTCCACATTTTAAAGAAATAATACAAAAACATATTTAAAACATTTTAAATTAACTAAATGGTAATTTAAATCAGGACTTCAAAAGGCATGCCAATAGGCTGGAAACTAACAGCTGTGACTCTTTTGCAAGCTCATATATTTAACGATTACCTTGAAACCACTAGAACCAGATAGGATTATTTACTTGCATACTCCATTAATCTGCTCTATATTAGGACACCAACAGATGCTTAAACGACTTCACTGCAACAGGAAGGGATGGCCACGAAGGAATCCCCTAAACTTTGGGATATTTGTTAACTCAATATTCTTCTACCGGTTCCCCGAACGGTCCCTGGGAGTTTGTGGCCAGATGTATCAAAGGGTTTTACCCATTCTGTGTCTATGGGAAAATGTGTTCGTACATATGGTCCTTGGTACGGTACTTTGCTGGAGTTGGGATACAATTTAAGATGAGAGTTAGCGGGTCTAAAGCATCCTTCACATCATCCAGGTTCAAACAGAAAGATCTGTGGTGGGCTTCTGTGCATGCACACTAAGGGACGAAACCATGTACTATGATGTCAGAGCCCTTAGACCTTGTTACATTAAAGTTGCCAAGAGACTATCCAGTAATGCAGCCTGGGTGTCATGGGTCCTCATGCAAACAAATGAAATAGGCCTTGCCCCCTAGGCCCGTATTAAAATACAGACCTAATTGGGGTGGAATGAGCCCCTCATATATTAGGATCCTCACTCTACCTGTCTTTCCTTTACTCCTTCCAAGCCCCACCTCTCTCTCCACTCACCTCCTACCTCTACCTCCTTTTCACTTCCCCTGCTCTGCCTCCCACTCTTCTTTATCTTATTCCTCTCTTCTCACCCTTCCACACTTCTTTCTGTCCCATTTCTCCTCTTCCTCTTCCCCTCTTACTCATTTGTATCCACTTCTTCTTTTTCCATATCCCCTTCTCCTATTTTGTCATATTTCCCACTCCTACTTTCGGTTTTATGCTCTTTCCCTTTTTTTCTCTTTTCTCCTTTCCATTGTCCCCCTCCAACCTCCCACTCCCCTTAAGGTTAAACACAGATCTGGCCAAGCAATGATAGAGCGGCCTTTAAAATATCTGCTGCCAGTGCAGCGCACAGTCCCCCTCCTTCATGTCCCAGGGACCTGGTACCACTGCACCGGCTACGCCATTCATATCAATGTCCCGGACACTATTTGTCCCTCAGCTCCAGCTATGAATCTCTCAGGGTCACCGACTTCTCAAGAAATCCCTGCAGTGTTTAATTTCTAAAATAAAAAGTGTTAGGGTTCTCATCAGGAGGCAGCTTGCACCACCTAAAACAGAACCAACTGCTTACCATGAACGTGGGGAGAGAGAGAATGTTGCGTAATGGCCAGAACTGCCAACTTTGGAGCTGGGGAACCAGGTTTGAGTTTCCACATTGGCTCAACATCCTGTGATTCTGGGCAAATCATTGAATCTCCCTCTGCCTACCATAAATGTCCTTAACTGGTGCTCATGAAAAGTGCCGGTTCTGAGAACCGGAAACCACTGCCTCAAATTAAGTACTGAATCCCTGACACTGCACCCACCTCATGTGGAACTACCTCGAAATCTATAACTTGGATAAAAGCTGGACTTGCTGTTGAAGGGCAGAATTTCGGCTCATGGTGAATGTAGTTAGGGGAAACTGTTTAGTAGTACATCTCAGTGCCCTGCTCCCATCTGGTTGGATCCTGGGCATGCTCTTATCACCGTGGCAGATTTCAGTCTGAAAGTGAATGGTGCTGCGGAGCCCCTGTGGGGCTCAGCAGTGGGCTCAGCAGCACCTGTGGGTGTTACTTGTGGGTGTTACTTGCTGTGCCAAAAATTGATTGGTCGATATCCAAGTCGTGCTGGAACTCTTGCCAATGGATATCATTTAGGGGTCACCAGGGGTTGCAGCTGCAACCCCTATCTTGCCCTTGAGACCACTGGCACTACCTCTGCGACGACTAGCCCCAGAGGTGACAAAATAAGTGCCAGGAACACAGGGCCAGCTTGTCCTTTTGGACATAGGCTGGAGCTACACCTTCATTGTTTTTGTCAAGTTTTATTATTACACTAATAGAAAATATTGTTATATTACTCACTATTAATGTAATAAAAAATGCAGTACAATTAACTGGTATATGACCCTCCCTGGCTACTTAGGTAAGTAAACACTGCTTTTAAATGCATGTTGTGTGTGTTCATGGGTGAGAGTGTGTTTATCTGAGAAAGAGTGTGTAGGTGTGAATTTGAGTGTATGTGTATGAATGTTAAAATCAGAGTAAAGGTCAAATGACGGGTGTTAGAAATTAGGTTTCTGGTTGGCAGAGGTATGCACCCTGTCCAAGCAGGAACCACAATCCTAGTCAGGGTAAGTCAGACACACACCATAAATTAACCAGTGTTCACCCTCTGTAGCTTGGCACAGAGCAGGTAGGTTTAACTTAAGAGACAATGTGTAAAGTATTTGTGCAACACTTCAAACAGTAACTCAGTGAAAACACCACAAAAAGACTCCACATCAGTTTAGGAAAATACATTATATTTTTATAAAGAAAACAAGACCAAAATGACAAAATCCAATAAGTAGAAGTCAAGATGTGAATTCTTAAAGATCAAAAGTAAAAAATAGTGCTTAGAAGAAATACAGGAGCCATGCAAGTCTCATTGCACCAAAGTACCTTGATGCTGGTCGCTACAGCAAGATGCCGGTGCACCTGAGCAATGCGTCGGTGTTGATTCCGCAGTTCAGGTGATGCGTCTATTTTCTCCATGCATCAATGGTGATGTGCTGGACAAAGAGCTGGTTCTGAGATGCGTTGGTTCTGAAGCCGATGTCCCTGGTTTCTCCGTGCAGTTAAGGGGATGCATCGATTGTCTCTGGAGTGGCAGTGATGCAGTGGTTCTGTATGGGGATGCTTTGGTTCCAAGTGTGATGCACCAATCTCTTCCCACAACAGCGGCAATGCATTGATTCTGCTTACCAGCAGAGGATGCGTTGGTTCCACTGGAGCAAGCACCTGGATCCACTTCCAATGGACCAAGCACAAGAGCAGGGTGTAAGACTTTGATATCCCTGAGTCTAAAAACAGGAGATCACTCTGGGTTCAAGTAAGATAGTCCAGTCATTCATCAGCTGGGTAGAGGGTAGCATGTAGCAGGGCAGCACAGCAGAAAAGTGGTTCTTCGAGAGCAGCTGTCCAGCAGAGTGGCAGCCCTTGTAGCAACACAGGAGTCCTTCCTCCAAGCAGAGTTCTTCACAGGTCAAGTAGTGTCTTGAGGTGGTAGGGTCAGAAGTCCACTTCTTATACCCAGTTGTGCTTTCGAAGTGGGAGCGACTTCAAAAAAGGGTCTCTGAAGTGCACAGAGGCCCTTTCTTCTTGCCCAGGCTCCAGACGTACTACAGGGGTTATGCAGCCCTAAGTGTGGGGACATGGGACAGCCTATTCTGGTGTAAGTGTCAGTTCCTTTCTCTCATGCTGCCCAGGACAACCCATCAGGATGTGGATGGCTCGTCAGTCGCACCTAAGCTCTCTTTGTGTGTGGCTGTTTAGAGGGAATGCACAAAGAACAGCTGTTACTCAACCTAGACGTGCATTGGAGACAGGCTGCAGCCACACGGGGCTAAGAGCAGAAAAATGCCATCTTTCAATTCACACATACATTTTTCTAAAAGTGCCATTAAATGGATAATGGTAAATTCGACTTTACCAGTAAAGATAATTTATCATTACCATTTCAGTGATATGAAACAGGACAGGTTCACTCCTTTTCAATCAGCAATTACAGCTTATAGAGTATAATATGGATTCCCGTTGTTAACTTATGAGAGGGGTAGGCCTCACAGTAGTGACAAACGAATGTGGGTGTTTTTCGAAACCAGGATATGCAAAACTTGGAAGTACATGTCCTATCTTTTGATCACACAGCACACTGCCCTTCGGGTTATCTCAGGCCTAACTTAGGGGTGACTTGTATGTAATAAAAGGCGAGTTTAAGGCTTGACAAGAGATTTTAAATGCCAAGACAACGTGGTAGTGTAAACTGCACATTCAGGCTCTGCCGTGGCAGGCCTGAGTCCTTTTCAAAGGGCTACTTGAGTGGGTTGCACAGTCAGCATTTAATTTACAGGCCCTGATCACATGTAGTGCAGTCTGGTAGGGACCTATAGGTAAATCAAATATGCCAGTTGTGGATAAGTCAATCAAACCATGTTTAGGGGGAGAGCAAGTGCATTTTAGCACAAGTTGGCAGTGGTAAAGTGCACAGAAGCCTAAAAGCCAAAAAACAGAATTCAGCACAAAGGGGAAGAGGAAGGCAAAATGTTTGGGGGTGACGCTGAGGAAAGGATCATTTCCAACTGCAGGTGATGTCACTTACACTTCCCTAGGCATTCTGGTGAATTGATGTTCACGCTCTTGCCATCACCACGTCGGAAGTGTCTGCGCATATGATGTTTTAGGGTTGTTTATCGCTGGGATAGGCTTGAAATGACACTGTGCAAAGAAGAGATGTTGCCTCTGTGATCATATAAGGTGATCACTAATGGGGAACAATCTGGCAGTGCCATCAGTGAGATTTACATTTACTTTTATCTTCAGCTTTCTATATTTCAAGGCAGAAACAGACGTGCCACCACATTTCCTGCACATGTTCACAGATTGACGGTGGGTGCTTCCAAGGACAGACTGTTACGTACAGCTTTGTCAGACACCGTGCCAAGGTAATCTAAATCTTGGCTATGAATGGCAAGCAGCCTGGTTGAAGTTTCTTCAATTTTGTCAGCACAGTCTTCGTCTCCCTCTCACTCATTCATAAGACATCCTATCCTTCTTTTTAATTGTACTGCACAAAATGGCACCTCCGCCTCTAGAGAAAGTCTTGCAATAATGGGCCACAAGTGGCCTCCTTCTGTCAGAGTTTGGCTGCACCCGCCAGCCCGCTTTAGGCCACAGACTTAAATGGTACTGTGACCAATTTCCAATCTGAGCAGCGACAAAGCTGAGATGCTTTCAGTGTCATTTTAAGGATTTTGGAGGCACTGGGCAAGACATATTTTGGGAGCCACTGCACAGAACAATTTAGAATTGTAAATTTACCCATTTCCTGCTAATTCAAGTCCACAGGAAGCCATACAAACTGAATTAAATGTTAAACTTTTACAGGAAAACATAAAATCAGCTGAAATGTCTTGCACAGGATCCCAAACATCCTTCAGATGGTACTTGCCAGAGTGACCAAATAAAAGGGAGAGGTAGTCAGAGAGAGCAAGAGATTTAGCTAGAGAATAAAATACACAGAGGTGAAACAGAGAGAAATTTCTCTTTTCCAGGAGGCCCTGTGATAGGTGGAAGCCCTGGACAATTGATCACTGTGCCCATACCTTAAAACATCTCTGGGTGCTCTGGTTTTCAAAGAATGCCACTAAATCTTTAAACCCAGTTGGCTAAATCACCAGGATTAGAAAGAGTTCATATAATGATAACAGTAATAGCAATCATTTTATTACAGCACTGCACTTCTGCAACTTCTGAGCTGTGCAAGCTAAATACTACTGTCCTGCAATAAGGATGTGGGTCTTCTGTCTTCTGAGCTTATTAGTGGTCAACTAATTCAAGAAGGTCTTGCAGTAAAACATGTAAAAGCAACCACTGCACAAGCTACACTTACACAAGTACAGAGACATGCAGGAGACTGATTAATAAACTTAGTTGTGGATTTTGGCTGAAATGCAACTCCATTCTTCTTTGAAGGTGTCTGGCAACTGTCCAATGACAGATTAGGGTGCTTTCATTCAAATGGACAGCACAGTTCTGTTGCACTGAGAAGTTGAAGAATGTGTGTAGCAATTTGATGCTGAAGGTTCCATATTTATCGCCAATGTGTAGTTATAGTTCGGTCAGAGTTTCCATAGAAATAGTGTTTTGCTAATTCATTTAGAGTCGTTTGACGAATCTTCCCAAAACATTCCCAAAAAAAGTTCATCCACTTCTGCACCTTCCTGGAAAGTTTCAGGGTAATCTGTCAAGTGGGCGTCAAGAAAAGGGGGAATCCAAAACTCATTTTCCTCATGTAATTTCCCATAGGAATTTTGGACAACATTAAAAACACAACTGCTGGACAGAATAAAACCAAATTTAACACAAAGCTAGATCTTTACTCAGAAAGAATGCTTTTTGTGATTTGGTGATAATCCGTTCAGTGTTTTTGGAGAAATTAATGTATTTTGGACTGTTTTCTGGCGAGTGTTGGCCATGCAGGAGTCCCGGAGGAACTCCAATGGTACTGAAAATTAAAAAATTGGGCATTCCGATTGACCGAGAAGGCCTTTTCTCACTTCAACTGCTTTGGTCCTTTGGGATGGACTCTGTCCCGGCAGATCGAGTGATTTGATTGGCTGGCTGCAACATCAACAGTAATTTTGCAGCTGCAATTAGAGGACACCTGGTTCCTGTGTCCTGAAATTAATACATGAGAAAAGCTTAAAAAATGTGGAGGTGTCCCAGAGATACACCACCAGTGCCAAAATAAAAAATAAAACATTATTGTACTCCCACAGACTCAGAGAAACCTCCATAAGGGACCGCTGGACTCTCGCAGGACCCAGTGAGAACCACTGGTGGGTTTCCACTGGACTAAAGTGGAACCACAATTTTTTTTTAAAATAGGACAGAAATGGATAATAAGAATTCTAGTTTCTTGGAGGGGGTTGGTCGACCTGGGGTGTGCAGCCAAGTCCATGCTGAGCACGGCCAATGGGCAAAGGCTGTGAGTGGTGGGTGAATGGCCGACTGTGGGGTGTTGAGCCAGGCCCTGCGTCCAACCCCCTCCTGCACATGGTCATAAGGTATGCTTAGTGAGAGAGTTAGGTAAATATCGTCCAAAAGCCCCAGAAAGTCACTGAAAAAACAAAAGTTAAAGTGACATTACAATTAGGTGAGATAATAAGATCTTACTTTAAAAAAAAAAAAAAAGTTAAAGTGACATAGTTAGGTTAAGTAATAATATCAGACTTTGCATTAAAAATAAATCAGAAATTAACTAAAAAACCTAAAGTTAAAATGACGTTATAGTTTGGTAAGTTACTAAGATTTTAGCTTGCATTAAAAACCATAGAAATTCCTGAGAAAAAAACCCCCAAAGGTTAAAGTGGCATTATAGGTAAGCTTTATAACAATATAACAACTATTGTTTTAAAACAAAAGAAACACTGAAATTCACCCGTTATAGTGTACTGAGCTAACTATACCTTGCACCCCTGCCATGCACTGCTTATGGCCTCACATATTACATCACTGATGACATGCTCAATGACATCATTGATGACATCACTACACGATTGGCTCAGTCATTCCAGGTTTCAGGCTTCCATGGGGCTATTTATCAAGCATTTGCGCTGGTGCAAAGTTACAAAAAGTTATACAAACCGAAGCAAAGTCTTGACAAACTATTTACATTCCAGCACAAAACATTAATTTATCTGTGCAGAAATGTTGTTCAAAATGAAACTCAAACAGTGCTTTGCCCTGCTTGGTGTTTCTTTCATCAAAGGGCGTCTCGTGGGTGGTACACAAATGTTCTGATGATGTGACCAATGGTTTTTGATGCAAAGCACTGGCTCTTAAAATGGTAGAAAGGGCTTTGCACCAACAAATAATGCCTCCTTAAGGCAGGCGCTTACAAAGAGAACATTTTTGTTTCTCGTTACTTTTTCCACATTGTATGTGTGCGGTACGGTGCCGCACATATGCAAGGTGGAAAACATTTTAAAGTATGTTAAGCATGGTCATTTATATGAGAAGGGTACCCTTCAAGAACAATACCTGGGCTGGACTTCATGCACATACTTTTGCACCATGGTGCAAATGTGCGGGTGATGTGCTAGGCAGGATGAGAGAGCACTAGTGCTAGGGAAAGAGCAGAAGCCTCATGTCTTAGAAGATATGGGCTGCCCTCCCCTCTCCCTCTAGTGCAACGCAGTGTGGCGCAGCCACTTTGGTGGCTGCTAGAAAATAGTAAATCTCCACCTGTATCTGCTACATTTTCATTCAAACCATACTCCCATGTGACCCAGGGCGGCAGATTTATCAACACCTTGAATCAACGCAAAGTCACAAAAAGTGATGCAAGCCATTGCAAAGGGTTGATAAACTATTTACTTTTGAGCACAAAACTTTTCACACTGGAAAGAAGCCAGGAAAGCAGAAAAGTACTGTTTTGCATTACTCTGGACAAGTGGGCATCCCATGGGTGCTTCATGGGCATTCTCATGCTACCAGCCATGTTGTTTTACAATATGCCCTGTGGACTAAGAGTAGTACACAGGCTTTGTGCCAAAATATAATGTCACCTGGAGGAAGTAGCTAACAAGGAGAATGTTTTAATTTCTTCTAACTTTTCTAACATTGCATGTGTTCTGCACATGCGGAAAATGTTTTAAAGTTAGTCTAAGCATACTATTTTGAGCTGGAAGAATCGCCTTGCAGCCCTAAACCTATGCTAGCCATCACTCACATCTTTTGCACCAATGCAAAGTTGTGTGCATGGTGCAAGGTGGCCTGTGTGAATGCAAGAGCAAGGGGAGGTTCGCAAATACGCCATATATTTGTAGATACGGCTCTTTGCTGTGTTTTTCTCCTCGCGTAACACAGTGCAGGCAGTGCAGGTGGTTATTGGTTATTTTAAAATCCCTCAGGAATAGCACAAGATTGCAGTGTGTCGCGAAAATGGCAGCAAAAAAGCTCTTAGTAAATAACTCCACTGAATCAGTTGAATTTGGAGAGGAATGTGCTGAATCTGCTCACTATTTACAAAGCCACTGGAATTATGTGATTGTGCGCCCGCTGCATTTTTTGCATTTTTATGGAATTGCTGCATTTGCCACATAATCCATCATCTGCCTCAAAATCTGAAAATTTTTGCGAAAACTATTTTTGCTTCTACCTCAAATGGTTCAAAAGTTACTTAAAACACAACGACATGTGTTGCTGTGCAGTGGAAGACCCTTTGCAAAGAATTTACTGGTCAGCATTCTGTTGCTTATTGATATATTTAAGTGTTAAACTGGGACCAATGAGGTGCATCCTATGCCAAGATAGTTTTAAAATGTGTAAACAAGACAAAATAATGCTATTGCAAAATGTGCTGCATTATGCCACATAGTTTGGCTTTTCTTGCCACATAATTTAACTAACAGCCCGCATAATTTGGCCCTCCCTTGCCGCATAATTCCAGTCATCCACACTATTTGTAAAAAAAAAAAAGTGCACTAGCTCGTAGTAGTTTTGGGCAGATCTACATATAGATAGCACAATGTAGTGCTGTAACGAAGGCTGTGTGCTGTGTTGCGCTTGGGAAGATAGCAGCGCAGAGCTATATTTACTACATATGTCCAGCTGCTGCTTCTTTCCCAGTGCTGGTGATCTTTAGGGCTGCTTAGCGCATGCACACACCCTAGAATTGTTTGTAAAGGTGTGTGCGTACTGTCTAGCAGTAGGATTTGCAGTGGAAGGCTATCCTTCCAGTACAAAATCCTTTGCTTAAACAATTTTGTAATATTTCACTCATTGACTGCTGTACAGTGTGGCGCACATGCAATGTGATATTTGGTGTAAATAAAACATTTCTTCAACTTTACCCAAGCCTCAAGGGGGCGTAGTTTTTGGGCACAAAGCCAGGTATCGCAATCCTTGTAAATGTGACTTGCATGGTTTGTGTTTAAACACCCAAGCAGCCGTGGCATGTGCAGGTTGAGTGGTGGGGCCGGGTGGTAGGGGGGGGGGGGGGGATTTCAACAGATGACAATGATGTAAAATTAATTATTTATTTCATTTTCCCACGTCATCGTCTGTCGAAATACCCCCACCCGGCCCCACCGCTGTTACCTGCAGGGGCCATGGCTGCGCCCAAGCACCACTCATGGAACGCCCCCTGAAGCAATGTCACCCAAGGAGCTATTTGAATTACAAAAACACAGCTTTCCAGCACAAAAAAAATAAAATAAAATAGAAAAATTATGCACTCCAAGATAAATTCGATATTAAGACTTTGCCCCGCTTTGTGTGACTTTGTGGCAGAGCAAACTGTCGATAAATCTGATCCTTTTTATGCTGGAAAAAACCCCATAATTTTACTGCCTACACAATTGTAAACAGTTGTGTACAGAGTTTTAAAGATTTTAGCTGCAGTTTGCTCTTGTCTTCCAGGGCGCTGCGGCTGGATATTTTCCAGGCGTGCATTTTCCTTGCCAGGGTGGTACTTGGAAGCCACAATTATTCACCTATTACCCACTCGCAATCAAGCCCCGCGCGCTCCCTTGACGAGTTTCTCTTCTGGCGCATTTTCTCAGCACGTCCTCAGTGGTTCTGTATTTTGATTTGTCTACATGCTGCTTTCCAAGTTATTGTTAAATAATGCTGAGTGCAAGTAAACAAATTCATTATAATAATCAAAAGATCCCAGCATCCCTCACATTAGGGGGGGGAAGGGGAGTGAGTCGCGCCATTGGCTGGCATCGCTCCTTTCCGCGTCCTGGACCAGAGGTAGATTTGCGCAGGGTGTTTTTTGGCTCGAATGGGTGCCAGCCTCGTGCCAGCTGACGCGCGCCCAGAGCGCCCGGCTGATCCAAAGTTTATACCAAGGCTGACTTTGAAAGAAGCTGTCAGGCAAATACTGGAGCCCCGGGACAGCCGGATTCAAGTGAGCGCGCGAGGGCATCCTCACAACTGATAGAGCGCTATGTTATTCCGAAAATTGTAGGGGTGCATCATAATCGTGCATAGTCCGCACCTACATATGTATCCTATGTTGTTTTAACAGATGATCATAAGAGGAGTAAATGTAATAATGAAATGTGAATATAATGCTAGAAATGTAATGCGTGTTAGTTAAAAGAGTCATGATATAAAATGTAACTGGCTATTGCAAAGTGCCTGATGAATTAATTTGTGTGCAATGAAGTGCCTTTGATTTAAACGTGCACCATATTAAAGATTACACCTGTAGAAATGATCACACATATATTGAATGTAATGCAATAATGCTTGTAGACGCAATGTTTATTAACGTGTGATTTATAATGTGCGAAGGCCCAATTGAAGGTTCATGTATTGTAATGAAAGGCCTATCCCTTTCTTATGTTAGCTGAATATTGTAGGCCCGAAATGTACTTTCCCTGGGAGAGCTCTCATTTGGAGGTAGTCAGCAGATTTCTGTGAGTGGAAGATTTTTTCGTTCTCAAGCTTCTGTTGCAGGTGCAAGGACATCGTCTTCGATAGCAAATACTAACCTTTTGTTGTAGGAGTTAGGTATGGAGGAGCGTTTGCTACAAGAGTCTCCAGGAATGCAGATAATGAGAAGCCGATACTTTTGGTGCTGAGGGAGTCTGGGACTCAAGGACATTCTAACCGTTATTGGACGCCATACAGGTTTCGGTGGAAAAACACCTCCAGGAGGTATCCAGCCAGAAGAGGTGGAACCAAGGCGTGTCTTCCATGTTGTGCCTTTTGTTTTAGGGACAACGCCCGAGGGAAGAGTTAGGAGATGAGACAGTGAGGCATTAGAGGGCAGGTGGAAGGGATCGATACAGAGGGAGGAGACTTAGAAGGATGCTGTAGCTTTGGCTACCGACCCCTTCAACGTGAGTGTACGTCTTAGGAAGTCTTTACGATCTGACACCTTTTTCTGATCATGCCTTCGGGAATGCTAAGTAGGGATGTCACTTTAGTGATAGAGTAGGGACAGACTAATCAATTTCTTTATAGGTGATTTAGATACTGGAGCAGTTATCTTTTGCTTGATAATTTTAGAGCTCATTATTCTTTTTATGCTTCATCGAGATAGGCTGCTGCGTAGATTAAACTTTGCATTAGTTCCCATTTATCTTCTTAACCTCGTCATGAGGTGCTTGTATGTTCAGTTATTTTTGGCTTTGTAATAAACTCCCTAAATCTTAACTCTGAGTTAGTGATTCTTTAGAGTGGTAGTTCATTGATGATTGGTCTTGTTTGAATGGATTGATTTCTCCCCTTTACACTTCACAGCAGGTAAAAAAATCCAGTCTACCTGAGGATTCTTATAGGTGGTAAGAGATGGTAAGATAAAATAAGAATCCGGCGTTATCACTCCCAATAAGAACACAACATCGAAATTTAATGACGTGATATTAATCCTTTGATGAGTTACGTTAAATGCCAAAATATAGCAATATTTTGCTTTTGGGTGATGTGAGAAACACGCTGAGTCGTACTGACAGGTAGAGGGTGATGCAGGAGAAATTTGTCTTTTAGGTGGTATGGTGGAATTCCTGTCAGTGACGGGCTTCAAGAAGACCCTTCGTCAGTGAGGTGGGTTACACTCAAGTCTCCTTCTATGCCACCACCAGCTGCTTCTCCAGTACGCTGCCACTCAAACCCCCACTGCCTCCTCCTGCACATGCACACTGAGTTGACTTTACACGGCCCCTCCAGCCCACTGTAGCTTTATCACCAGCTAGCTGCCTCTGTGGGCTCCAGCTCCGTGCCCTCCTGGGGACTAGGTGTGGCCTCTGGCTGCCTCCCCTGATATCTCGCTTTTGGTTCATGTCTCCAAGGCCACACACAGAGTGTCTTGAGCTGTTCCTCATGTGCCTGTTGCCTTTGCCTTGGCAACTCCCATATGGTCCCAAGATCCCGAACCGCGTGTCTACTTCATCCATTCCTTACAGCTCCTGTGCTCTGCACACAATTCTGTAGCCTGGGCTTACACCTCAGAAGCCCAACCATTTTTTCCCAAGTCGTCTCTGTCATGATCCCAGTGTCGCGAGGAAGGGCACTTGTCCTCCTTGGACAAAAAATTCTTAAAACCATGATGATTACTCAGGAGATGACAGTAAACGGACAAACACGCATTGGCAATGGCAATAGGTCTAGCTTATGAATGAAAGCGACTAGTGTCCTTGATAGATTAATTCACTCAGTGTGCCATCACACATGCACTCTGTCACTCGTCTTTGAACTCATGCATTCTTTCATCCATCCACTGGCTCATTCTTTCATTCACTCTCTGACACAATCACAATAAAACCCGCACAATCAACAACATATGCATGATAAATTAAACAATACAAGAGGAGAAAAAAAAGAAAACAAGTTTCTATCTAAACACAATGGTCATTTGCTTGCAGTAACAAAGCTAAATATGGCTGGGGGTGTCCTTCTTGAAGAGGTATTGTAAACAGTCCATATTTCGGTTTTAAAGTTCCAGGGTGGCTGCCACATTTAGAATCAAAGTGTTGGTCATCTTGGAATGGTAAAAACTCATAAACCCTTGTCAACAGCATCCCAAAATGTTTATGTTTATGGGATTTATAGAGCGCATGGCTGCCCAAGGGCTTCCCGGCGCTAGTGGAGCCATCCGATACGGAGGCTAAGGGGGGTCAATGGTATTGAGTAAAGAGCCAAGTCTTCTCCTAGTTTAGAGGAAGTGTCCATGCGGGAAGAGGTGCACTGACTGCACATGAAATGAGTGGTAAGCAAGCTACCCAGAAGCACCGCCTGGAGAGATGTTGTATCCTCTTATGAAAAATAAAAAGATGTGTAGCAAATAAAGGAAACAGGAACTGTTAAGGGTAAAAATGGAAAACGAAAGGACTGGCCAACCAGCCCTGACACTGCAGCATACTCGTTTTCAGGTTAATGTGCACGTGTGATCATTCACAGGACAAGAGAGCCAATGACTGATGTGGACTTAACCACTACCTCCTTATCTGTCTTCCTCATCCCAGTGCTTACTAATGAGGCTTCTGCCTCCAACGAAGACCATCCAAAGTACAAAAAGAAACACATTAATCCCCCAATGGGGATAGACTTTCCCCTTTAATGAAGTTGCAATAAAAGAAGGGCTGACGCTTCCCCACATCCTGAAATCCAAAGCCAAAAGACGAGTAGGACCACATAAGTAAAAAGGGAGGGAGGGACCATAGGACTGTGACGAGAAGACTACAGCTCAGAGTAATGATGATTCCCGGTAAGTAATCCAGGCATTAACCCATGAAGTACACTCTCACCAATGGAAGCAGAGTGTAAATGCCGGACAGACCAATGACAGAAGATGGCTGACCCAAAGACCCTTTATGAATCTATATTGATATATATTTATGTGTGCGTCTATGTATAATTTAACCATTTTTATTACACTCTCCTGGCAGACAGTTAAGCCAGTCAGACCTTCTGAAGAGATTCTTGCAAGAATTATTATTTAGAACTATTCTGTTGAAGAATCTTTGCTTTTGAGATCAATTCAAAGCAATCTAGTTTGACCCTGCCACAGTGCTACAGATGAATCTTTTGGGGCTTAACAAAACACGTCAGTCAAAGCTTTTTTTAACATTTTGCAGAACAGTGCAGGTAAGACAGAAATGCAGGTAAGTGAAGATTTTTACACGGATTGAGTCCACAACAAAAAATGGTAAGTGTCATTGGCCTGCTGCCATCTTCTGTCCAATAGGTGGTTCTGACTGCCTTTTAATTTACATATTTGCAACAGTCTTTAGTACAACTTTCAGTAGCAATATGGCCAAGGTGACCTCACAAGTCAGGTAAGAATTGCTATGGTGGCTTCAAAAATGGGACATGGGATGGAAATTTTCTAGTGGTGTTTAAGAAGTGATTGTAGAATCAGATCCCGCTTGACAGAGGCAGAGATCCACAAATGCATGACAATGGGAAGTGTTTACTTGGATTTAGCAATTCACCCTAAAAAAAGAACACATACAGAGAATAAAGGACATGACTGCAGATTTGTTTACAAGGTACAGTAGATTCCATCCTTGCTTTCGACAGACCATTGAATTGTTGGTTGCTGCTAATTTATCATACCCATGCCTTGTCTGTTCTCCTCTCTCTGTGTCTTTGAAATGTAGCAATGATTTTAAAATGTGGAATAGGGTGGATAATAAAACCCCATGGTATGAAAGAATATAGAACCCAAATATAGAATTGCACAATAAAATATATAATCTCCCTTCCTGTTCCATTGCACAACATTGAGGCACTTAGATCTCAAATTGATGTAAATCTAGTAGGGACCTGGGCTGCAAGACATGAGATCAATTCAGAGCTACGATTAGAGAGATATTCCATGAAAGTTGGTAGTGGCCACTGACTCTCCGCGGTCAGCCTAGAGTTTCATCTGTAACGTCATCTGACAGACGCTCACACTCATAGGTGGTACTTAGGTGGTCCTTCACCAGGCATGCACAAATCCAGCGGTGGGTCATTATAATCAGGGATTTGTTCTGACTAGACGTTTCTGAAAGACGCTGTGTAATTGCCGAGCACATCTCATTCTGTAAAGGTGTGATGGTAGCTGCTAAAAATAAGGTCATCTTGTGTCAAAGCTATTTTAGAACAGTGAATGCTAAAAGCAAAAGCAAAAGCAAAAAAACCCCACCAGGCTTTCAGGTTCCTTTGAAAATGACTCAGGGTTTTTAGATTTCTCGGCCGCCCGCGGTTCCCTCGCGCGTATTGAAGGGCTCGGAGAAAACATCAGAGCTTTTTCAAGGTACAATCAATTCACAGGAAGTCAAAAATGTCATTTCTGAATAATTACCCTTGAATGAAGTCTTTAGAGAAAAACTGTCTCCACTGGATCAAAAACCTACGGGGGACTAAAAGGAGTGAATGAACGGCTAATGCCTGATGGGAAGCTTACGCGTACAACCCAGACTGTCTCCGCGGGATGTCTCGGCCTGGCGGTAAAAGGATCCAATCCGGAGTTTGACGCCAAATATCAATGAAATGGATAGAGTACATTAACAGAACTCACCAAAGTACAGACACATTTATGAGCTAGAGAAAACACAATATAAATGCATCTTATAAAGGTACTAATGTTGTTAGGTAAACAGCACAAACCACCTAGGAACAGACTTGTGCTCTGCATAACTCTGGGTGCTAGGGTCATGTACATCAGTGAAGGGGGAGAGAAGTTTCTTGTTATTGTGAATGGAGGAAGTTACATTTCAGTGGTGGAGGAGGTACTTCTTGAAGAGGCGGGGTTTGAACTCTTGTATGAAATGCCGGAGTGTTGTTGTTAAAAAGAAGAGGCATAGCTGGAGAATCCATGCTTTATGTTTTTCTTGTTTGCACTGATTTGAGATTGGTAATGTCCTGGTACTAGTATTGTATTGGACTCTTGGTACCCGAGCGAAGGCTGATTTCCATGAACTTGAAAGTAACCACTGGATGCTGCATCATCAATGCCTGCGCTTCATCCCTGGTGGTCCAGTGGGAGAGCACTCTGCTCTTCTGCTGTTCTACCTCTTTTGGCTCTTTTCTGTGCCCGTTTTTCTCTTTTTCCTCTCTCTGCTCTCTTTTTCGCTCTTTTCTTTATGCCCTCTTCTCTCTCTTTCCTCCCTCGCGCTCCCCGTCGCTGCTGCCCTTGCGGCCCTCCAGTGTATCCTTTCCCGCTCCTGCCTCTCAGCTGACCACCCTCCCCCTGACCCCTATTTTTTGGCGGGCGCTATGCGGCAAGAAGAGCAAGACCACTGACCTGGTCAGTGTTACTGCTCTCCCCTGCACAGCTCCACCAGTAAGTGCTGGCCTCTGAGCCCCCTGAGCTCTCCATTTGCTGTGGGTTTGAGGCCCTCCTTCACCCGCAGGCTCCTGCCTGTGCCTTATCCCTGGTGGTCCAGCAGGTGAGCACTCTGCTTTTCTGCTGTTCTAACTCTCTTGGCTCTTTTCTGTGCCTTATTTTCTCTTTTTGCTCTCTCTGCTCACTTTTCTCTCTTGCTTTCTTTTTCCCTTTTTTCTCTATTCTTTGTGCCCTCTTCTCTCTCTTTACTCCCTCGGGCTCCCGGCCGCTGCTGCCCTGCGGCCCCTCAAGTGAGTCCTTTCCCGCCACCGCCTCCCAGCTGACCGCCCTCTCCTCGACCCCTACCTAATGACGGCCATGCTCGCCGAAGGTGCACCAAAGGCAAGCCCATCTGCACCAGTCCGCGACCCAACTGCGACCAGTGCCAGGGACTCTGGTCCACTGACCCACCTCCTCTACGACTACAGCACCCTCCACACTCTCAACCCCAGATGCCGCAACAACTGACAGCTTTCAATGCCGAGCAACACCCAAGGCCCGATCTCCTGTTGACTCTGCCGCTGAACCTTCACACACCGATGGACCGCAGCAGCAGCCCCCAGCCTACCAGACATTACCGCTCACAAACCACACAACTGCATCCTCCTCAACATGCGCTCCCTACACAAGTACGCCATAGAAATCTTGGACCTCCTCAACACCTACTCGCATGACGTCGCCTTTCTCGCAGAAACCTGGACCAATGCCAACTCCGTGCCCGACAACGCCACCTCTATCCCCGGCAGATCTGAGAACATGTGGAAAGACCGCCCCACCCGCCCAGGAGGAGGCATCACCGTCGTCCACAAAAGCATCCTTCGCATGACAACCACCAGTACGGACGACACTACGACCCCCATGGAGCATCTCCACTTCTAGATCCTGACCAACCCTAAAATGACTCTCTGTGGAGCCCTCAACTACAGGCCGCCCGGCCCCTGTGCCCCTTTCACCGGTACCATCCCCGACCTCATCGCATCCCACGCCCTCGCCTCCACAGACTACATCCTACTCGGAGACATAAACCTCCATCTGGACAACCACGATAACCTCAACACCACCGCCCTCCTCGAGAACCTCGCCAACATAGGACTGAAGCAACATGTCACTGCCTTCATGTACACAGTAGGACACACACTCGACCCCATCTTCTCAGAAGGAAACAGCGTCTCCTACAACCACACCACGGAACTGCTCTGGACAGACCACCACTGCATCCACTTCTCCTTCAGAAAATCCACCGTACACAAGCATGCCTACTACCTCCCAGTAGAAGCTGGAACAAAGTAACCGAATACCAGCTCACCTACGCCCTCATCAGCACCCCGCCACAGATGATGCAACATGCCAATACCATGGCACCAACCTACACTGCTGGATCACGAACTACGCCAACACACTCCCCCCTTAAGAGAGCAACAGGATGACACATCAAGAAAACAAGCTGGTTCACCCTTGCCCTCCAAGAATCCAAGCGTTCCTGCTGACGACTCGAAAAGACATTGAGGAACAACAAAACCCCTGAAACACGCACCACCTACAGAGCAGCCACCACAACACACCACCAACTCATCAAATCCACAAAGACAGAATCCGCACCAATGCCCATAACTCCAAAGAACTCTTCTCCATCATCAAGGAATTTACCAAACCCGGCAGCAACATCCCACCCTCCCAAAACCTCTGCAACAGACTCAGATCCTTCTGTCCACTCAAGATTAAAATGATCTTTGATAACTTCGACAACCAAGACCGCCGCACCACCCCAGCTCCCACCCCCAGCAACGTCACCCAACAGACCCCGCTCACTTGGACCCCACTCACGACAGAAGACACAATAAAGACCATGAAGAGCTTCCACTTGGGAGCACCCTCTGACCCCTCCCCATCCCACATCTTCCACAAAGCTGCCACAACCATCACATCCGTACTAGGCTCGACGATCAACTGCTCCCTCGAAACCGCCACATTCCCTGATGACTGGATACATGCCGAACTCAACCCCCTCCTGAAGAAACCCGCCGTAGATCCGACGGACCTCAAGAACTTCAGGTCCATCTCCCTGCTTCCTTTTGCAGCCAAGGTCATAGAAAAGGCCATCAACACCCAGCTAGCAAACTTCCTCAAAGATAACAATGTCCTGGACATCACCCAATCCAGATTCCGCAGCAACCTTAGCTCAGAGATCGCCCCCCTTGCCGCCACCGATGACATCCGCTCCCTCCTCGATCAGGGCCAAACGGCAGCCCTAATCCTCCTGTACCTCTCGGTCTCCTTCGACACCGTCTCCCACTGCACACTAGCCACCAGACTCCATGACGCCGACCTCCACGGAAAGGCACTTGGCTGAATCTGCTCATTCCTCACAGGCAGAACTCAGGTAGTCAGACTCCCGCCCTACCTTTCAGAACCAACAGAGACCACATGCAGTACCTCATTGATCCTCCCTGAGCCCCACCCTCTTCAACATCTACATGGCCCCCCTCGCAACGATCGTTAGAAACCACAGGCTCATCATCATCTCCTATGCTGACGACACCCAGTTCATCCTCTCCCTCACCAAAGAACCCAACATCAGCAGGCACAACTTCCAAGACACGAATAAAGCTGTCGCCACCTGGATGAAGAAGAGCTGACTGAAAATCAACTCAGAGAAAACAGAAGTCCTCATCGTCGGCTCCACCCCCTCCGCATGGGACGACATCTGGTGGTCCCCGCCATCAGAAACCCCCACAGACTGTGCACGAAACCTCAGCATTATACTAGACTCATCACTCACAAAGAACCGCCAGATCAACCCCGTGTTAACACCGTGTCCTCGTCCTGCTCCAACACCCTCTGCATACTCCAAAAGACCTTCAGATGGATCCCATCTGAATCCAGAAAAATGGTCACGCATGCCCTCATCAGTAGCAGACTGGACTACGGCAATGCTCTCTAAGCCGGGATCAACAAGAAACTACTTCGGAAACTCCAGACCGTCCAAAACGCTGCAGCCAGACTGATCCTGGACATCCCCCATCACAACCACATCACCCAACACCTTGTGATCGCCCCTGTCTCTCCATCGAAAGAAGAATAACCTTCAAGCTCCTCACTCAGGCATACAAGGCCCTCCACAACATTGGACTAGCATACCTCAACAACCGCCTCTCCTTCCACACACCCAATAGACACCTCCGATCAACTGACCTCTCTCTGGCCACCATCCCATGCATCTACAAAACCAGAACATTCGTGTATCTGGAGTCATATGGTGCTGTTTCAGATGAGGATGAAATCAGTATTTGTAGGGTTCATTTTGAGGCAGGACTTTGACACCGTGAGTTGGATGGTGTCAACACAATTTAGCTAATGTATGTCCCTAATAGAGGTGATGTATGCTCTGGGCTAGATTACGTGGCTGGTGGCCCGGTATTTCTGAGTGGGATAGAACTCATTCCTATCACAAGAGATCTGCTATTTTCACTTCAAGGCCTCTTGTGCCCGGTACTTTCTTCTCACAGTAGGTGTTAAATGAGAGCTGATTTTTTACTGGAATTCTAAATCGATGTGGTTTTGGGCTGCGTAATTAAATTTTCATGTGTTATTAATTATTCCACGGTTGGGAACTCAGAATAGCTGGATTTAGGCATGTGGATACCAATCAGAATAGTTGTTTCTGGCCACATGGTATCTGCACCTAAATTTGGTCCACAGGTAATCGGTTCATAGAGTTGTAAATCATTGCTATGCTGATAAAACCTGCTGGAGACAACTCTGAAATGCTGCATGTGCAAATTGAGATCCCAGGTGGAGGAATAATTCTTGAACAGGTTCACAAGTCACCAGCAGCCTTTGGGATATGAAAGTATCCATATAGGTGAGCTTCCCTCTGGGAGGCAGGAGGAGAACCATTGTTGTACAGTGTGGTTGAATCCTACACTTAATCATTAGATGGTGAATGGGCTAGGTCATCAATGGTATTAAATGCTGCAAAGAAGTAGGCCACTGTCACCTTTCATGAGCAGGGAATCATCTAGAACCAGGATGGTCACTGCAGAGTTCTGTGCTTAGGTCTACCGACGAAGTAGAGAAGGTGGATAATGGTGCTTTAGTCTTTTTTAATCATTCTTTATTGGAGGGTTTTGAGTAAACTATCAAGAAAAAAGAACAGGCCTTCTCGGTACAAGATGATTAACATTCATGGTTACAGAACCCTATCTTGCCATATAATACATTATTTATTCAATACATCTTCTTACTCCTGATGCACCAGACCAAGGTACATTGGGGGTAAATGTATAAAGGGAAAAGGCCAGGAGTTTAAAGGTATAAGATAGGTTAAGAATACTATAAAACATCTCCAGCCCTCGTTTATAACTTTTCATCCTTTGTGATTCCCGACAACCCTGAGACATGAAAAGCAATAATTACCATAATCTATTTCGATTGTACGTCCTCATTGCCCAGAGGTAAAACCTCCAAAGACCTCTCTGAATTTAAAGGTTAGGTTTAATAGGGTAAAGGGGGAAAGTTGTTAATTCATTATTTAATTTATGTTTAATTATGTAATTTATGGAATATTTATTTATTTTACTCATATTTTAGTTCCGGGCTGCTGGGTTTGTAGCGATGTTGGGTGGGAATTCAAGTAATTATTAACCATTTATTATTAATTGTTAATAATTATTTAATGTATTTTTAATTATGGAAAATATGGAAAATTGATTTAGTTTACTTATATTTTGGTTGTGGGATGCTAGGTTTGTAGGCGTATAGGGTGGGAAGTTAATTAAGTAATAATTAATTAACTATTCATTTTTATTTGTAAATTAATTATTGAATTGAGTTTTAAAAATGTAAATTAAGGAACACTTATTTAATTTCCTTTTATTTTAGTCGCGGGATGTTAGGTTGATAGGGGCATAAGGTGGGAAACTATTTAAGAAATAATTAGTTAGCAATTAATTATTAATTGTTAATTATTTAATTTCTTTTAAACATGTAAGGTATGGAATAGTTATTTTTATGGGCCTCAACCTATATATTTATGTTTTAAAAATCTGCCATAAAGAAATTAGCAACAAGGAGAAATGTGGCAGTAAATCTGTTCTGCTTAATTGTTAGTCTTCATTTTAAAATATCTTATGGGATTAAGACACTTGCTTTATTGATCCTTGTGTGTTCAGGAAATCTTAGGGAATAATAATAAAGGTAGGATAACTCTGGAGGGTAATGCACTTGCTGGAGAGATCTGTGTTTTGTCTAGTCCCAGTTTTGAGTCAAAGTAGCATAGTGTGTTCACATGTCTTCAGCAAAGAGCACATCATGCTACACGCAGACAACAGATTTTTATTTTATGTAAATTGGTAAGTGGGTTACTGTTTTTAATACAGAGATTCTTTTGTTACCTGTAGTTTATAAATTGTAATCCTTCTAATATAGCACAGAGAGCTATAAAGGACATGTGAATCCTGCACCTTGTAACCCATTCTGTACATTGATTTACACACATATGATTTATTGTCAATGTATAATTTATAAATGTGATGTAAAGCACTCCAACAACCTGAATTGGGATGAGTAGTGCTATAAAAGACAAAAAACAAAATGGTGGCATTTAAATGTTATGTGTGTAAATACTGGGACAGACCAGCATGTCTGACATTCTTACAGTGCATGCGTATCTCTTATATACAGGGACGGAATAAAGTCAGAACGACGACTCTCTTAAGTACCTGTGAGTGATAAGCTGTGTGCCTTTGTTTCCCCTCCATTGCATTTGCAGCTAGGTGTGAGGCTGCAGATAACTCCCAGCCAGGAGACTTGATCAAAAGGAGGCCTGATGGCCCCTGAACTTCTGCCTTTGCTTTGGGCTCAGCTGCAATTAAAAATAAGAACGCCCCCTCACCTGTGCTTTGCTGCCCGGATTGAAAGCAGACAATGTGCAGGTGCTGCTGAATGTGTCTCAGTGTCTGAAAATGACACCAGAACAATTTCAGCATATTTCTGTGGACACCATCTACCCGCGTGTACCTTCCACTTGTGCCCTGGATGAGGTGCCACAAAGTCTCAGTGCCACTCCCCTTTCTGAACCTGTGTGTGTAAGTGCCTGAGAATGGGCGATTGAACTAGCTCTACGGGCTGTGGGCTTAGCACTTTATTTAAACTGTAAGTTGGTGGTGTTTCCATAATTGAGGAGCTGGTCGTTAGATCTGGGGTTAAATGTTCTATATTTTGCATGCATCTTTTCTCCCAGTCCATCCCCCTTACTTCGTAGTTGCCAATACAAATGCCACCATTGTGCCATATTGGTGCCCCCTCATGAATTCTGCCGCAAGTCTTAGTGAATGATGGGGTTTGATCGTTCAGTTACTTTTGAGTCTCTCGTGGGTAAGAACTTGCTGCCACCAGCTGTGTGCAATTTAGCATTTTCTATGTGTACCTGGTTTGGCGTTTTGTGTGCGCAAGCAGCATATACTTAATGTTGGCTTTTTGATGTGCCAACCAGAACAGTTCCATGTACAGGAGACTCAGTACCCCATTTTCTGTAGATGCGTGTACTCTTACAGTCTTTCATCACAGTCTTGGGTCCCCCATTAAAATGACTTGATTTTGTTGCTTTCGTCTTGACGTTTAAGGTGTCTTCTTTCTAATTTTCTAATATCTTCAATAAGGATAATAAGCAGAGCTGCGATTGTGCTGCGTTTTTTGCATGATAATCGATTTGCTGCATTTGCCACATAATCCATCATCTGGTGCATGACCTGCAGATTTTAACCAAAAAAAATGTTTCCAGCAGGACTGGTTCAAACGTTACTAATAACAGAGCGACACGTGTTTCCAGGCTGTGGAAAGCCCTTTGCAAAGGTTGACTGGTCACCTTTCTGTTGTTTATTGCTGTGTTTGAGTATTAAACTGACAATAGTGAGGTGCAACCAATGCTCAGACAGTGTTAAAAAGTGTAAACATGTCAAAATAACAAAGTAATACTATCAAAAAATGTCCAGTATTATGCTTCATAATTTGCCTTTTCTTGCCAAGTTACTCAACCATGCCACATAATTTGGCCCTCCACTGCCGCATAACTTCAGTAACCCTGCTAATAGGTAAATAATGAGAATATAGTTCCCAGGGTCATGATGTGATTTCAGCAGAAGTGGCAGGACCTGTTCTATCTTGATTTGATGAGGAACATGCCTTGAGGTAGAGATGCCTTGACTAAGTTGAGGAGAGATATGAGTGTTTTCCAAAGGTTTGCTACATGTACGTAACCAGAGTACCTTATTATATGATGTTCAACATAATTGTATCTGTCCAGCATGAAATATATGCAGTTTCTTGCTCGTTCCTACAGACATGGGTTGGCTCTCTTCACAATGACTCAAACAGCAGAGCTAGGACTGTCCCGAACAACAAATCTATTGCAGTGGCTTATATACTGGACTTCACAAATACTCTAATGAAGCAATTCTTTACAGAGCAAAACTGGCAAAGGTTCTGAATAAATGTATAAAGGTGTTAGGACACTGTGTCTGCGTCTCCAAATTTTGACTCAATGTCACTACTTAGCATCTGGCCTAAAATTGGACATTTTGCTTCTACTGCAGAAGACAGTACACTGTCATCGATGGTCCAAAGGGCGACAGACATTTCAGGGGGTAATAAAGGTCTGGTCCCCTAAAATCTTGGGGTGGCGATTATGGACTCTTTTCGTAAACATAGCAGCAATGCACACTGGGGTGCTCACAAAAGGAGATGGCTTATGCATTTAGTATTAGTACATCTCATGAGGTCAGCCTTAATCCAAATCGCTGCCCTTACTGATCCCAATTGGTCGATTCTAAATCAAGTGTGTGCCGGAGTCTTAGATGGCAGATACCATTTATAAGAGCTACTGGGGCATGGCCAAGAGCGTCAAGATGGCAGTCGCACCTTAGGAGTGCTCCGGACCCCTCCGTCATCTGCTCTTCAATCGCTTGCCATCTGGACCCCAGTAACCTGCTAGCTGTTCGCCTGCTTATCTGGGAGTCCGGAGGGTCCCTTTGAAGTGCTGCCTGGTGATCCGGGATGAGACGGGCGGCCCAAACTCCCGAGCCGGCTGTGCAGCCTTTTCAAAATGGTGGCCGTGGTTGACTTTGCTGGATTCCTGCTGAACGCCCTGCTCAGAGGGAGCTGGTCCTGGAGATCTTCCAGTGCAGCCCGGTGGACCCCGTGACCCTGTCACCCCGCTGCTGGCTGCCTGCTCCGGTGCTTCGGTGCGGCCCCCTGTGGGTGGAGACTCCTGGGGCCTGTTCGGCCGCCGATCGGGCGGTGGAGAGCTGGTGTGCGCGTCTCCCCCGAGAGACCTGCGGCGTTGCATCACTGGGGCTGTGGCTATCCTGGGACTCCACGGAGGCCTTGCTCCATTGCATGGTGGCGGCTGTGGGCGCCCGATGCTCCTCGTCCTCCCCAGCCCTGGACTGGCGCTGAGTCCTGTGTGCGGCGGCCCCCCTTCGAAATCGGGCCTGGAGGCCTGGGGCCCTGAGACTTCTGTGACAAGGAGAGGGGGAGCTTGCCGGTGGCGATCGCCTGCGAGGGGTGCCTGCTTGAGGGTGAATCGCCCATCAATCAGACAGCTGTAGGGGCGGTTCTCCCCCCCACTGATTGCTCCTGAGACCCGGTGGTGTCCAGCATTTTGCCTGATCCTGCACTGCGGGGTACAGAGACATGGCCTGACTGAGGCGGTAGACCCCCCCCTGGGAGTTGCAGTGCGCTGGGTGCCTCTCGACTGCTATTCCGGGTAGTGCCGCTCCTGCTGTAGTGCCGCCACCCCCCCTCTTGGACGGAGCTATTTGGACACTTGCCGGCCCCCTGCCTTGATTCTCTGCGCTGGTTGGGGATCCACATGAGGCCTGAGTCTTGGGGCCTATGCTGAGGGTTTGCGGAGCAGTGGGGCTCACAGTGCTGTCCGGCTCGTTGGAGTGCAGGCCTGAGGGGTTGCAACTCGGCCGCCGATTGGGCGGTGGTGGACGGCCTCTGCATCGTGTGGCCTTCCCCTCCTCTCTCTTGCTGCGGTGTGGTCCTGAGGCCCTGGATCAAGACGGTCCCCCGCGTTCTGCCTGGCATTGAGCTGCGGTGCTTGGGTGTGGTGGCTGACCTGCTGCAGTGGGGGACCCCCTCCTCCCCTGGCGCTCGGGTGAGGCGTGAGGGGTGTTTCGACTGCCGGCTTGGGCATAGCCCTATCTGTGCGGGGTGTCCCTCCTGGACGGCCTGGTGTTGGGCGGTGGCGATCAGCTGCGGCCTCACTCGGTAAATCTTGGCCACTACATAGAGTGGCGATGTCTTTGTGGCCCTGGCTTTGCTCAAGTCCTTCCCGAGACTTTGACTTGATCCCTCATCTTGCCATCCAGCAGTTGACTCTGGTTCCTATGCTTCGAGGGACCCGTGGGTCCTGACCTGACACCAACCTCGTCCCCTGCGGATCAGTGCGTCTGAAGCTCTTTCAGTTATCCGCGGAGGTCTCCTGCTGAGGGCATCGGCGGGGGTCGTGGAGCGGTGTGGCCTGGACGTGCCTTGGCCCCTTTTTCTCCCCCCTAGCCATCCTCCCCCCCGCCTGGCCTGCCTGCCCTCCCGGAGCCCACGCTGCATTCTCTCCTTGGTCGACGGTAGCCATGGGCAGAGAGAGGGTACCCAAGACTCCCACCACCCAAACCAAGATGGATCGGTTTACCACCACGGACACCGGGGCCACTGGCGGTCCCACGGACAAGGAAACCCCTGCCGCGACAGACCTCTCTACCATTCTCCAGGCGATTCATACGTCGCAATCCTCGGTCGAGGGTAAGGTTGCGAAAGTCCGAGTTGACATGACCCTGATCTGGCAGGACCTCCGCAATGCTACTGCCCGGATCAAAGAAGTGGAGTCCCGCATATCTACCATGGAGGACGACGTCCATCAGCTTAAGCTCCAGGTGACTCAACTCCAGTCCCACGCGCAGGAGCTACACCGGCGGGCCGAAGATGCTGAAAACCGATACCGTCGCAACAACCTTCGCCTGATTGGTTTTTCCGAAGGCGTGGAGCAGGGTCGGGCGGCGGACTTCGTGGAGCGCTGGCTACGCTCCTGGATGCTCGAGGGCTCTCTCTCCCCCTGGTTCGTGGTCGAGAGGGCACATCGTTCGCTTGCTCCCTGCCCGCAACCGGGTGCCCCTCTCAGACCAATCATCCTGCGGATCCTCAACTTCAAGGACCGAGACGCTATCTTGACCGAGTCTAGCAAAAATCAGCCTCTTAAACATGAGAACTTGACGATTATGGTCTTTCATGACTACACCAGAGAGGTCCAAACCCAGCGTTGCTCCTTCGGGGAGGTCAAGTAAAAACTACGCTCGCTTAACATCCAGTATAGGCTCCTCTTACCGGCGCGTTTGCGTGTGGTTTTCCACTACAAATTTATTTTCTTTGACACGCCTGAGGAGGCCTGGACTTGGGCAACAGAGGAACGTCCGCTGAGACTGAATGCCCAGAACTCGGCACCATCCAGCGGCAACGGGGGCGCCCGGCGGGACATGTCGGTCCTTCGACCAAGATGCAGGCGCTCCGGTAGGCGCAGGGGCCAAAGGCGCACGCGCTCGGACTCTCCGATGGGCCCCTCACGGCGACTCACGCCCGAGCCACCTGGTGAAACCTCCCCTGCTAGGCGGTGCTCCGGCTCCTTAGGCCGCTCCGACCCCTGGACTGCTTCCCCCTGCCCATCTTTGCTGGACCTCCCGGTCACTGATCTCTCCCAGGGCCGGCTTGAGCTGTTTGCTGAAATGTTACCTTTTCCTTTCGTCTCTTCAGATGTTGGCTGGCGTCATCTAGTGCTAGCACTCTGCCTAGCGACTAACTTGTCACCGATGGCTATAGAGATGAACATCCTGCTATGAGGAGGGGCCCTCCACGACTTTCCCTGTTTCCAAGCGTTTTAGTTTGGTTCTTTTGCTTCACTGTATATTGTTCGGGCGACAGATGCTTCCGATCCTGAAGTGTAGGGTGGGGGAGTTTGGGGGGGTGGGGCTGTGGCCCTTGTTTGTTCTGTTACTTATTTTTTTCTTTGTTTATCGCACCAGTCTCGTTCCCTTACATCTGGTTGAACACATGTCACTCACCTCTATGACACCATGTCCACTAGCCCTAGGCGTAGTCTCACTTCCATGACCTCTGCCATACTGGCAGGCTGCCCGGCCCCTTACACAGCTTCCCCCTGTCCAGCGATTCTAGCGGGGCGTAGTCGCTCCATATAATGTCCTGGAATGTTAATGGCCTGCTAGACAAGATCAAGCGCGCAGCCGTCCTGCGATACGCCCAGCGTCAAGCTGCAGACGTACTCCTGCTTCAAGAGACCCATTTGCTGGGCAGTCATTGTCCCTTCCTGGCACGGCATGGCTATGGCGCAGTCTGACACTTTGGATTTAGTAGGGGGTCAAGAGGGGTGGCTATTCTGGTACGTAGCACTCTTCCTCTGGTGGCGCGTAAAGTGACGCACGACCCTCAGGGTTGTTTTATTCTACTGGAAGGGACCCTCGGAGATCGCCTCCTTAATCTACTAGCTGTCTATTCCTCTCCCACCCTGCTGGCTTCCACACTCCAGAGACTTACCTCAGAGGTCGCTGCACTGCCCCTAGGAATGACTGTTGTTGGGGGTCATTTTAACGCAGTTATATACCCCGGCCTTGACACCGCATCGCCCCCCTCTGCCTCCAGGATTGCCCAATCCGGCCTCCTCTCAACATGGGCTGCTAACCTGGGTCTCGGAGATGCCTGGAGACTTTGGTACCCGACAGCGCGGGCATATAGCCATACCTCGGCCTCTCACCACACGCATGCCCTCATAAATTATGTTTTTCTGCCGGCCCAGGATTGCGGGGCGATTTAAACAATTTCTATCCTCCCCAGGGGCTTGTCGGACCATTCCCCGGTGATGCTACACATAGGTTCCCTCCCCCCATCCTCATGCCCAATTTGGTGACTCAGAACCTGGTTTCTCTAGGACGAGGAGTTTAAGGACCAAATAGGTGCCGAGCTTCGCCGTTATTTCACCACTAATCAAGGTTTGTTGTCCTCCTCTCGTACCCTCTGGGAGGCCGGAAAGGCCACCATTGGGGGTTTCACCAAGAGCCAACTCAAACTCACCCGCGTGGAGCGGGACTCCCAGCTCACGCTTCTGGAAGCACAGGCCGTCCAGCTCGAGACGCTGCCCCCTGATGACAGAACTGATGCCCAAGACAGGAGACTTACGTTCCTAACGGATGAAATCAGCCAGACCTCCC
Organism: Triturus cristatus; assembly: GCF_964204655.1. Classification (NCBI taxonomy): domain Eukaryota; kingdom Metazoa; phylum Chordata; class Amphibia; order Caudata; family Salamandridae; genus Triturus; species Triturus cristatus. Next base: position 1,654,908,026 of record NC_140590.1, on the reverse strand, counting down.
TGGATGCTGCCAAATTGCTTTGGCGATCTTCCGTGGCCAGCGTGTATGGTTGGGGAGATAAAAATGGGAAGCTCCTCCAACGCCTTGCCACTTACCCTATGGCCAATCGTATAATACCGGAGATAACTGATATGATCGGCGAGATTCATCACGCTCCAACAGCGGTGACCCAATGCTTTGCCACTTACTATGCTACCCTCTATTCGGCACGGACGCCTGGTCTTTCGCTCCCCGAGCTCCTCCGGTGGGAACGGTTCCCCCTTCTGCGCCTCAGTGAAACTGAGGCGGAGACACTAGACCTTACGATCACTCCTGAGGAGGTGCCAGATGCCATATCACACATGGCGGCCGGTAAGACGCCAGGCCCGGACGGGCTCCCCCAAGAATTTTACACGTCTTACCAAGACACCTTGGTCTCACCTCTAATGGCGATGTACCGTGAAACGGTGGAGTGTGGCTCCTTCCGCCAGGAGACAGACCTAGCTACCATTGTAGTGATCCCTAAGTCTCAGCCCCCCTCGAGCGGCTGTTCGGACTATCGGCCCATGTCGCTTATTAATACTGAGCTTAAGATCTTTGCATCTGTCCTGGCCAACCGCATAAGACCGCACCTAGCTACTCTGGTTCATCCAGACAAATGCAGCTTCATGCCCCTTCGAGGGACTAGACACTGTCTTAGGCGCCTTCATCTCGCTCTTGCGAACCGGCACTTGCTGTCCCCCTACTTGTCTCTCCTTCTTGTAGATTTTGAGAAGGCTTTCGATTCGGTTGATTGAGGCTATTTGGAGGCAGTGTTGGAGCAGATGGGCTTTGGAATCCCCTTCCGCAACCTGGTGAAGACTCTATATCGTCGGCCCCGGGCGCAGGTCCTTGTCAATGGTGCTCTTTCTTGTCCCTTCCCCATTAGAAGAGGTATGCGGCAGGGGTGCCCCCTCTCGCCGATCCTATTTTCTTTGGCAATGGAGCCCCTTGCCTGCCTTATTCGATTTGACCTCTCCCTCACTGGTTGGAGGTGGCCCGGCTTTGAGGAGGATAAGATCGCGCTCTACGCAGACGATGTACTGCTGTTTCTGGCAGACCCAGCTCAATCGGGCCCAGATGCCTCCGGGCATTGGACCTCTTTGAGTGTACCTCGGGCCTTCTGCTAAACCCGGCCAAGTCCGTTTTGGTCCCCCTTTACTTGTCACGTAAATGCTTTGATTGGCAGTTGACGATAACCCTTCGACGACAGTCCTTCAAGTACTTGGGGATCTGGGTGGCCCTTCTCCCCGACCTCACATGGTCACTAAACGTCACTCCACTGGTCAAGCGGGTCCACGCTGATCTCCTTAAATGGCGTACGCTGCCCTTAAACCCTTTAGGCAGGACAGCCCTTTTTAAAATGATGATTTTATCTCGCTTTCTTTACATGCTTCAAAATACACATCTTTCCTTTGCTAAGTCTTGGTTCCATGAGATGGACGGTCTGGCCACTAAGTTCTTATGGGGGGGGGGGACAAGACCCAGGCTGGCCTTGGCCCAATGCTGAATCCTGCCTTTTGATGGTGGTCTTGGAATGACGAGCCTCAATCTCTATTATTTAGCGACCCAGCTCCTTACGGTCCACAATTGGTTTAACTGCGGCTGGTCCGACCTGGAGTACCATCTGGAACTGCACACCCCAGGCTTTTCCACTATTCAGGGGATGATGTATGGCGACGTCGTTCCCCAGGCTCTCCCTGAGGTCACATACGGAGTGCTCCTGGCCTGGCGGGCCTCACTGTGTCATACCCGCTGGTCGGGCAAGCTTACCCAGTATACCCCCTTGTGGTGCGGCACCAGGCTCCGGGAGGCTGCTTCCTTGTCAGGGTTCTGGTCCTGGAACCTCTTTGGGATCTCTCTGCTGGGCGATGTCTGGAGCGGTACCCATCTACTCTCCTTTCAGGACTTGCAGGTCAGACACTCCCTCCACTCAGCTCAATTTTTCCGATATTTGCAGCTGTGCCATGCCCTCCACTCCTATATTTCGGATGGCACTTCCTTGCCTGAGTATAGTCCACCCGAAGTTCAGGTCATGACCGGCGATTTGGGAAGGGGAGGGATCTCCCGCATATACCGCTCACTCAACAACAGCACTCCCAACTTCCTCTCAACTCCGGGACAAATGGGAGGGCTCGCTCGGGGCTCTGGAGGATGCTGACTGGAGAGATGCCCTGATGGCCCCTAGAACTATTACGGTCTCGGCGAGGCTTCGGCTTGTCCAAATATACTTTCTGCACGCTGCCTATCTTACACCGCTGCATCTCCACCGCGCAGGGCTTCGGCCTGTTGCCCTCTGTCCCCGCTGTCCCCACTCTCCTGCAGACTTCTATCATATGGTATGGCTTTGCCCTGTGATACAGGGGTATTGGGAGTCCTTAACGGGAGAACTCACAGAGGTCCTGGGCTGGGAGGTTTCTCTTGATCCTACACGTGTTCTCCTGGGTATTACCGAGGGGCTGGATGGCAGCAGGGCTGAAAAACTCTTCCTCAATACAGCACTGGTAGTATCTAAGAGAGACACTGCAGCTCACTGGTTGAACACTACCAGGCCCAGATTGACGCGCTGGCGCAGAGGGGTGGACTGGTGTGCCGCGCAGAAACGGCCTCTATATGTGGTCAGGTGATGTCCTAAGAAATTTCCCCGAATGTGGGGCAAATGGGTTGGGGTGATAGAAGATTAATTTGCATGGCTATGATCTCTAGATTGGAAGTGGGTATGTCGATATTGCCCTTATGTGTGTCTATTCTTTTATGCCAATGTGATGAGTTTTTGCCTTGGTTTTGCCTTTTACGATGTAGTCCTGAATGGTGCTGTTTTTCTTTGTCACATTTAAAACTCAATAAAATTGATTATCAAAAAAAAAACCAGCTACTGGACATTTACATTTACACCTGCTACCAGTTAAATAACCTAACACCGCCTACAATTTGAATAACCTTACACCGGATACCAGGTGAATAATCTTAAACCATCTACCAACAGAATAACCTAACACTGGCTACCCCTAGAAAAACCTTACACCATCTAACAGTTGAGTAACCTTACACTGATTTCCAGCTGAATAACCTGACACAGTCGCATAACCTTACACCTGCTATCAGTTGAATGACCTTACCCCGACTACCAGCTGCATAACCGAACACAGTCTACCATTTGAATAACGTTACACCGGCTACCAGTTGAATAACCTTACACTGGCTACCTGCTGAATAACCTTACACTGGCTACCAGTTGAATAACCTTACACTCGCTACCAGCTGAATAACCTTACACTGGCTACCAGCTGAATAACCTTACACTGGCTACCAGTTGAATAACCTTACACTCGCTACCAGTTGAATAACCTTACCAGCTGAATAACCTTACACTGGCTACCAGCTGAATAACCTTACACCGGCTACCAGCTGAATAACCTTACACTTGCTACCAGTTGATTAACCTTACACCGTCTACCAGTTAAATAGCCTTACACCGGTTACCAGTCGAATAACAAATAACATTTGTAAAGCTTTGATGCATTCTTGTGTTGGCCAATGCACCTGTAGCGCCCTTTCAAGGCAGGGGGCGTGCAAATAGCATTGCAGGCACACCACTTAAATCACACCTGTTTCCCAGGTAAACCCAAAATTAAATACTGTTCACATACATTGTGAGAATTCTATATTTCATACACATCATGAATTTAAACAAGTGTTGGCTATGCTGATCATTTTGTATTTTTTGTAGTGTAAACTGTTATGCCGAGGTTCAAAACACGGCAACGGGAGAATAAGGACATCGACATCACAACCTTCCCCAACACAAAGCAAAAAACGACAGGTAACAGCAGCAGGAGGAACAACACATGATTGTCTCACACATGCAAGGCAAGTGCAGTAGAGGCAACTATCAAAGGAAATAGGGGGTGAGAGAAGTTAAGGACTGTTGAATGCTCTCTGTAAACAGACACAAACATACAAGAAGTGGAACACTCCTGAAAGAAATAGCCAAACATCTTGTTGTGTTAGGAGATAGATGTACTCACATAGGAGATGAGTCCTCACATACCTAGTGTGGAAAAATGGGTTCCACATCTAGCTCTGGGAAGCATCCAGGTGTACTTTTGATTACTAGTCGCAGTGTCTCTTAGTTATGTGTTCCCTAGTCCGGTGAGGTTATGTTTCTTGAGTCCCCATTTATGTTCTCCTTATGTTAAACTGCCAGACCTAAATAAAAATTGTGTGTGGATGGGGTAAAATGGCTTTTACTAGTGTCTCTCTACTGCAAGATTAAAAACTAGAGTAGAGCAACAGACCGTGCGTATCTTTTCCTCTGACATGTTTCAGCGCTCGAATATTGCACCTATGGGGTCAGGAACATTCCTCAGAATTACAGGCCTCAGTACTTCACATCAAGTGTTATGAAACAGACCATGGGTCGTGGGGCATGTTGTGCAAGTGCACTCAGTACATCCTATGCCTTTTTAATGAAAACAACACTTTTCAATACAAAAGGTATACCTTTGAAAGAAATAATATAAGATGCCTTCTTCAATATAAGATGCCTTCTTCAGGTGAAGGTAAAGCTACAGCAGTAGCAAGATAAGCTTTTACCATCACAGGACACATACAAATCAGGCATCAGCAGTGAAGCTTTGCTGCCTCACATAACAGGTACAGCACTGCAGTAGCAAAGCAAGATTCCCTCTCACGCAGAAGGCAGCACGCGTCATCTTCTATTCCCAGCAGAACAGGTCCAGCAGGGTAGACTAATACAAGCTTTCATTTTTCACAGAACATACACAGTTGAGGCATGAATGACATGTAGGTTACAGGCACATCTGCGGGGAAGCTGCTTATCCCACTGAGAGGAATGTATTGGTGGATGAGTCAGTGAATATGCAAGTTCTGACACCATTCTCACTTACGTGATATTCCACACCGGCATCCTGATGGTGTTTCTGCTGTCATTCCGAGACCTTCTGTTTGTCTTGATTCTTTGGTTTTCCACAAATTGAGAAGTAACCATTGCCTAATACGCCATTATTATTTGAAGCAGTCCAGCCCCGTTCTCAGTCTCTATGCTCAAGACAGTCGCACAGGTACCAGCCTCTTCAAAAAGAATTTGAAAATGTGGGCACGAGGCGCTGTACAATCCTAGCCTCGGTGCTGCACCTGTTGAAAATGTTGAGGGTCACCAGTGCTCTAACGCCCAAACTCTCCAGTGGGTAGAGGCTCCTCTGAATGTGAACTAGCCCCTGTCAATTACAACCTGCATCGTGGAAATTATGTTACGTCGCCGTTACTAAACCCTAAAGCAGTAAAGGTCAAAGGCTAACAGTGTTGGACTGTCCAACACTGTTAGCCTTTGACCTTTACAGTGGCGGCTCCTCGAGGGAGTGCTGCGGGGCGGTGGGCAGGGCGGGGGAGGGGGGAGTAAACTCCAGAATACGGCCGAACGGAGTTGAGTAAATAAATGAATCGAATTACATTGCACGTACTGCAACGCCAAATCGGCGATGCAGCGCGCAATGTAATTTGTTTTATTTATTTATTTACTCAGCTCCGTTCGGCCGTATTCCAGAGTTTACTACCCCCCCTGCACCTTCCCCGTCCCGCTGCCCCGCAGCACTCCCTCGAGGAGCCGTCCACTGGTTGGACACCATTCCACCATAAACAAGCACAGAAAAAAGATGAAAAATGCGCTACTCCAAGAATCCCTCAAAAACATGTATAATGGGTTAGAAAAGGTCCGCTTTATGTGACAACTCGTTGAGTTAACAACGTGATGCTTATTCTTGCAGTACCATCATGTCTAATACATCCTCCAGCGCTCTCAAGCAGCATGTGGTGTAGTTTTAACATATATTTACAATTCCTCAGGCTATAGAGTCAGGTATCCTTGTATGAATGAATATTCTAACCAGCAGCGGTGTAAGAAAGGACTTACAGGGGATCTGAAACTGCTGAGTTCATATGGACCTGGCTGGTGGAGAGCCACAGACGGATGCCCTCTGGTACCCCAAAGTCATTACAAGTGAATGTTCACTAAAAAGCTTCCAGGCAATGGGGACATGACAGCATGCCCCCACCACACCAAAAAGCTCCAATTGATTTCATTGAGATATTCCCCCCTTCAAAAACTTCAGATATGTTTGAGCGACGCAAAACAACCGCAGAAACACTTTTTAGCGGACAGGTGGAAATCATTTGAAAAACTTAAGAGAGACTTTCCAACATTTGAGAAGGACAGGCAGCAAAACAGCCAAAAAGGACACACGGATCCTTAATCAGAAACCGCTTGGCAATACCACATCGGTATTTCTGGACCCAAAATCACAGGACTCCAACTTTGTCAAAGATGGCTCCCTGAGAGAGGGGAAATTACAGTGGAAATCAGTTATACCAAACCAAATTCTCATGGTCATTTTTTGTTTTTCAGTCCTTGTTTTACCAGTTTTCAGCAGGCTTTTCTACCTCCCTCATGGACTTCCCAAGGAACCCCAAGACATAGCCCTTCCAGACGAAACAGGCATGATTTCCTCCTAGCCCTCAGGCCTGCCCTATTCTGCACCTGGATACCCTCACGGGTGATTAGCCACGCTCTACAAATTCACATAACACACATGTGTAAGAAAGGGGACTCCTGGGAATGCTTAATTCCTACGTTCCTTGCTATTTTCAACCGGAAGGAACAAACAACAAGTGATTGGGACTAAACGATACACCAAATAAACAGACAGCCAGCTACCAGAATCTTACATGAAAGTGACATCAGCTCCAAGAATTTAGATCCAAGAATATGTATAGATGGTTTGGTAGGTTATTGAATGTTACAGTGTTTTAATAAAACACGATGTCCGCTGTGTTCATAACTTCTTGGCATTGACTGCTGTTTCTGCCTCATTTGCTGAGTGGTAGCCTTGCCGGGGCTACACAAGAGTACGAGGCGGGTCTTGATTCCTTCATCGACACCTGCAGCAATCCAGTTGTGTCTATGACCTATGGTCAGCCAGCCTAGGTCTTTCCTTTCGAGCATCTTGTGTTCCAGTTAGCAGAGTCTCTTTTCTCATTCCTTGGTGGCCCCTTGGTGGTTGTCAAGTAAGGGTAAAGTTCTTTTCAACCAACGTTCCCACTCCATTCAATTAGTTTGTTGGGGGTTTTTTTGTGCTTGGGACCTCTTGACTCTGACAGCTCCTCTGTTTCTGGGCAGTGGTTCAACGCAGAATGATGCCCCACCGCAGTATGTGATGAGGGGCTCCCGAGTCTCCCATATCTCACAGATAGTCAATGGCTGTGGGCTTAATGAGGAGTCTCTTGAAGGGTTGAGGGCCCCCTGTTGGGTTAGGAGGCCCCTGTGCAGCAGGGGCCTATATTATGCCCCTGTTTCTGGGCTCCTTTAAACCCATTAATGACCAGCTCCCAGTGCCAGCCCCTCTATGTGTCTAGCAGCTTGTTGCCAGTTGTGCATTCCCTTTGACTCTCTGTTCTCCTGCTGTTACCGGGAGCCATTATCAAAACCGGAGGTGGCAAAGGCCTCTGGGAGTAACCAGGGGTTATAGAGCCCTGTTTACTTTCGGTTCTTGCTACTGCCTTCATATATCCTGATGAGTGTATTATGAAGGTGATTCCATTGTACCACTGGGCAAGCCAGAGATGACAGCTGGCCTGGATGGTTTCTTCTGTTTGATGTCCATTTTCAGGGTTTTAAATTGGTGAGCAGCACCAGCGGTGACGTGGCAGTACCAGACCAACTCTTGGCCATAACATAATGTGTATTTGACCTCTTAGGAACTTGGGAGTGAATAACAGGTGTTTATTGTTTCTCACTTCATTGGTGCATGAGCCTTAGAATTTTAAATTCGCATCTCAGAGGACGCCACTGCTTACAGGAACAGCGACACCAAAGAAAGAGGCGTGCAGAAAAACACAAACTTCTGAAGGCAATTAAAGCGTATGACATATAAAAATGAGGACAGCGTGGATGTTTGTCGTCTATAAAAAGTAAGTCACACTTTCGCAGAGTCCTCGAGAGGAGCATTTTCCTCCGCAGGTCACCGAGACCTCGGGTTGGGAACAAAGCATGGAGGCGTGAAGAGATTCCAGCAGCCCTGGCGCAGCGCGAGCGCGCGCGCGCGCCTCGTGCACAGAACAGGCGAAGGCTCGCAGAAGGAAGGCGCGAGGCGTCCTCGAGAAGGCAGCAGAGTTCCCGTAGAGGAACTGAGACTGGAAGGTGAAAGCCGCTCTGGAAAGTGTGTTTATTGTAAGTCTCACATAAACACGAGCGCATGAGCCCAACTCAAGTCATTGAGTACAGTGACCTATGAGTGATTCAGGGTGGTTGAAGGTGCTTCCAGTTGAAGCAGCATCGTTTTAAGGATTTCGAGACCCCCGGGCAAGTAATATTTGGGGGCGCTCCAGTTTGGAATAACTTTGAATTTTATCACTCATTTTTTCTAGTTCAATGCCTATAATTATCGAAATATACATTAAAGGTTAGGATACAGAAATACACAGAAGTGCATTAGAGAGAAAGTTCACTTTCCCCGAGGGCCCCTTGGAAACTGGGGGCCCTGGGCAATTGCCCACTTTGCCCGTACCTTAAAACGTCTTTGAGGAGAAGTTTCCCTACTTCCTGGGGCTGAGTGAGGAACGACTATACCCCAGAAGGCACTTCAAGGAACTTGCAGGTAGGGTGACCATATTTGCAGAAAACCGGGCCAGCTTCAGAGAGAGAAGTAGGATAAACCTGCAACATCTACCATGGGCACTAACCTCATTTATGAGGCTCCTTGCGCCGCCGGAACGTCACTTTTTGTGACGTTCCGTGGCGCAGGAGCCTGCTCCAAATTTACAGGGCAGGACTAAGACACTTTTTTCAGCTTAATGCTGCCTCGTAACTATCAGTCCCTTTACCTCAGTTTTCTGCGTTATAGGGGCGTGCAATGGATGTTGCTGGGGTGTTCCCAGCAACCCTTGTTTTTCTTTTTTCTATCTGTGCATCATTCCGCCATTTTAGAAAGTGCTTCAGCTGGAACGCAAGAGAGATTATTTTACATCTGAAAAGTACACTGAATCATCATGATGTGTATCACATTATTTTTTTTTAATCCTATATTCTTTAGATACACAAAAATTCCTTTTTGCTACTTTTCTCTTAGCATTGGCAAGGCATATAGGGCCATGTGTTCTTCGCAGGAACTGGAACATGTCCTTGCATTTTAAAACAATTCTTTCAATAAATTGTACTTGCTTTTTTTATTCTAGCTAGAAACGATCGCAACTCAGCAAGCACACAACTGACTGGTGTTTTGCACGTATACTCGTTTTACCAGTGGAGGCTCCTCCACTAAGACAGAGGAGCATCGACCCCCTGCTCAAAAGGAAAAATAACATGATAATAACATATCATTATTATCATTTTATTTTTCCTATTGCAGTCAGTAGTTCTGTTTCGTGCGGGTGGAACGGGGATGGCCAGAGCAGGAGGGAGGAGTGATGGCACTCTCTAAGTGTGCTTGAAGGTTTGGCTGGCCGTCTTGGGCCGGCCAAACAGCCATGTGCCCTTTGCATGTTCCCCACCAGGATGTAATGCACAGCCTGGTGAGGAACATGCACAAGATCCCTCTCCCCGTCTGAGCGCCATACCCCGACGCTCAAACCAATCAAAATGCTGCATTGCAACGTTGTGATTGGCTTGGGGTAGCCCGGGTGCTTACTATTGCTGGGACTGGAGACAGGAAGAAGGAAGATGAACAGGACGGAGGAGAGGCGGTGGCCGGCCCTTCCAAGCTAAGTGCTTTATTTTCATTTCCGTTTGGTTGCACACCCTAGAATGTTGGGTGTGTCCCCTGGGCACTGGTGTTGTGAATCTTTGTCCTTCAATCAAAATTCAATAAAGTTGTACACAATATTTTTTTTCAAGTGCTTATAATCCATTTAATCACGAAATTTATATTTCATTCCGGTGATGCATCGAACATTATGAGTTTTTCTTTTCTCAATGCATTTCGGCAATATGCCTTCTTCTGGGGAATATTTAGGTGTCTCGTGGTGTCTACCGTGTTCGGTGCGCCATCATTGTCGGGTGTCTGCCGATCGGCAGACACCCGACAATGATGGCGCACCGAACACGGTAGTTCGATGCATCACCGGAATGAAATATAAATTTCGTGATTAAATGGATTATAAGCACTTGAAAAAAAATATTGTGTACAACTTTATTGAATTTTGATTGAAGGACAAAGATTCACAACACCAGTGCCCAGGGGACACACCCAACATTCTAGGGTGTGCAACCAAACGTATCTAATTCCCGCGCTTCACGTTCAGAGAAGTGACACCCAGGAGCACGGTAATAAAACCTAAATACAATTTTGACGACATTTTGATACAACCATTCCAGTAGTGCACGTATTAACTTACTCGATTATTATTTTCATTTCCACCACCCGCCCACCAACCGGTACTGCGTTTTACCTGCACCATCTTGGCAGTGCCAAGGCCTTGGCCTAAGAAACCGCAGACTCTGTGAGCTCCGTTGACACTAGTGCCAATGCTTTCATGTTATTTTCTGAAAGAAGTGGACATGAGATGCTCCCTCTGTCCCAGGGTCCGAAGGCCCTGGAGCAAGGGGTAACATGTATTCCGACCACATCCTCGCGGGCTGATCTCAGCTGCATCTATGCACTACACCAGGCTTGTCCAAGGTAGGTCCAAGAGGGTTTTATCCAAGTCAGATATGACAGTTGCCTACAGGCTACGTAAATACCTTCTATTTAAATTCACTACATGCACATTTATTTTGTACCGCTCTCCTGCAAATCTTGCACAGCTCCGGCCCTCCAAGATCCATGTTGCCACTCTTGCACCACTAGCGTGATATAAGGGGGCTTATTTACCCCTTGCGCCACTTTTGCGTCATTTTTAAGATTGGAAAAGTGACGTACGGGGGGCACAAGGGGCTTGTAAATCTGCCCCAAGGTATTTACACCCCACATAACCCTCACTGATAGCTTTCACCAGAGTATCAAAGGATGTGGCTCAATTTCGGGATGAAATTCCTCAATAGATTTCTGCAGGGGTGGCCAGTGGTGTTCAGGCGATTACAAGGAATGCGCCTTTTTCACTGCAATGAATGTTTCTTCCTCCATTTTCCTTCCTCCCCCATTTCATAGATGTTTTTTTCCGTGATTCAAATCAGAGGAGCCCGCACTCAACATCCAGACTCCCCCAGGGACCCTCGTGCGTCTCTGATCCAATCACGCTCCCTTGGCCTTTGGCACTGACCTTTCCAGCGCGCCAGCAGGCCAAGCAATATGTGTCATAAGCCGGGGAAACATTACAGAATTAAAGAGACACATGTGGCCAGAGGTCAGACAAGACTGGAGACGCCCGCAGTGGACGTGGGCTCTGTGGACATCCAGGGCGGCTATGGAGGGAAGGCAGCTCTGTACAGCCTCTGAATGCACAATGAACGTCAAGGCGAACAGGCCAAGGGAGAGTTAAATCCGACAGTAACTAGCACTCAATGGGGCATATTATCAAGAAACGGCGTTAAAATTATCGCCGCTTTAGCGGCAGAAAACCCATGTTCTGGTGTTAGCATGGGCTTCTATTGGAATTCTCTGCGGCATATTATCAAGCCCATTATCGCTGCTTTAGCGGCAGTTTTCTGCCGCCAAAGCGGCGATAATTTTAACGCCATGCTTGATAATATGCCCCAATATTCTTATAAACAAGATGCAGATCTAGGGGAGAGGAGTTGGCCTAACGGCTAGGGTGGTCGACCTCGAAGCTGGGGAACCGGTTCGAGTCTTGGCAGTAGACGCCCAACCTCTTGTGATTCTGCGCAAATCATGAATGTAATACAACGGGTGCTCTGTTACCTTCGGGTCAAGTTCGTGCTATATAAAACACCGTAAAAAAAAAACTTTACAATCACTAAATGTTAATTTTCTAATGCTGTATACAAGCCCACTGAACCCAGCTGAACAGCGGCAAATGGTTTCTGATGGATAAGGTAGTGAACATATTACATAGATGGACCTTGGGTTTTATTAAACCGGAAGAAAAAAAATGCAGATGTAATCGCTTCATTGGTTCCAAGAAATGGAAGCATTCGGAAGTTCAGCTTCAAGTTGCAATTCAGAAACATTTCGCCCAGAATTCAGATATTTAGCAGAGTTATTTTCTGTTGAGCTACATGATTCCAAACTGGAGGCTGGAGTTTGCCAAATGCTGATCCAGATGAAAATAAATTTGTTACAGAAATGAGCATTTCACTAAATGTGTGCTTTGCAGAAATGTGCTATTATGTAGTTTTGCTCCTTTGAAGGCAAGTTGTGCTGATGTAAGTAATATGAAAACACATCGGAATCATCTAAAAAGCGTTTTTTTGTTTTGCTTTCGTGAACTCTGTTTTTAGGGTTTGGATTTTATTTAGGAAAAAACTACTGTTCAGCTGTATATATGGTTGAAGCCATGACCAGCTATGTGCTATTCACCTGCATACAATAATATTGTACTCATACCCAGGGCTGGACTGGCCGGAGCGCGCACCGGGCATTTCCCCTGTGGGCCGCCAGGGTGGGGGCCGGTTTTGGGCCCCTGGGGGCCGTTTTTGTTACAGGGCCGTTTTTGCAGCATAGCTGCCATATCACCCCCTTTAACAAAATCGGCTGAAACCGGCTCTGCCAAACAGCTCGGCTGCACCCCCATCCCTCCGGGGGGGGCGGCCAAGCACTTTGCCAGGGCTGGTTTTGGTTACCAGTCCGGCCCTGCTCATACCCCTCTGCCTTGCGTTATCTGACACTACATATCTGTCTATTATCACTAAAGAAAATGTAAGGATATCAGATATTTCCAATATATGCGTTATGAAAAGGGACACTCAGTCCAAAGGTTTTTTGAAGAACAGCCCTCATCCACTATTGCGTATTCTTCATCATCTGCCTACTCCCCCCTCCCCCCAGATAGGACTATGTGTCATCTATCTGGGCTCACCAAATTGTACTTTGGGTGCCTCTATATATACCATATATGTTTTTTTTGGGGGGGGGGGCAAGAAATAACTAAAACAAACTAGGACATCATCGAGTGGACCTATATTCTGTGGGTCCCTGGTGAGGTCAAAAACCTAAAGACACTCAAATCCAAGAGTTCCTAAGCAGTAAACCTAATTTGTTTCAAATCATTCAAGATCATGTTCTTTTTTGAAGGAAAATTAGTAATTCCAGAAGACAAGTTAAGACAAAAATGATCTTCTTCTACTTTTTCTACTTCTAATCAGCAGTCAGTTAATTATAGCATCTTCCATCTTCGCATCCCCTGGCCATACCACTAGTGTTACATTGTCCAGAGTTTATGGTACATCAACATTAATTATCTTTGCATTTTCAACATCAAACAATCCTATAATGACTACCGTCATGACCCATCTTCAGTATCGCTGCTGGCCAACACCCCATGAGGGTTCTAAAGTGATAACGTGTTCATTTCTGGGGGTAACTCTAATCCCTAGTGTGAAGGGGTTCCCTTCACTTCTGTGCGGCCACGACAGTATGTATCCCATCTTCGCTCTCAAATTGTCAAAACGATCTTTAGTACAGCGATACACTAAATCACACAATACACAATCATTATGTAGGAAAGGGGATAATTTGTAGAATATTGGATGATGACACAATGCCGCTCCAGGAGAAGGACATGTTCAATGCTCAGCCCTGGATTCACTCAAGCAACTAACACCCAGAGACCCTACAGAAGCACTGTCCATGGCACCTTCGACGTAGTGAGTTCTACAACAGACAAAAATAGCATCACTGACCACATAACCAAGATACTTGTATCATAAACCTCAATTGTATGGGCTGCTAGACATCAAGCATTAGTCAATGCATGCTTATATTAAGTGGGCCCCTCCCTATTTCCTGACACAGTAGTACCTTGAGAGTGGCCTAATGGGTTGGACTGCTTCAACAATTCTTAGGTAACTTACATTTCTGAATATCGTCTTCATAGGTTCCGGCTGACTTGGGACAGTAGAAATAACTGACTGACTGTAAAGAGATGATTTTGGTTCTAATTAAGAGACATCAAGACCTCTCTGACTACCATGTTGGCTACTGGTTGAGAGATTTGCTCATCAGCTCCCGCGCTGCTAGAGAAAATAGATGTAACAGCAGCAGAAACATCTTGGGGTGGCTAACCATTGACAGATATTGCATCTCCCCTAACGAAGCCCAATCCATTTGCCCTGGCCCTGAATCCAGGCCCCATCCATAACACACGCTCCATCCCAAATATACCTCGGCTCCTTTGATGGCGGTATTATGAAATGCCTGCACGCAGACAGCACAGATTTTGGAGAAGTGAGACCCTGTTTGAGGCTGTTGCTTTGGCTGGGCTACAATGCCCACATGAGAATGCCATTTGTAGCAATTACTCATGCCAACATTGTATTTAGTTAGCAGAGTGGTTGGTCACTTGTCCTCTGTAAGGTGTATGGGTAATTTTCATCTGCACTGTTTATGAAAAATGCTTCATTCCCTGATAGCTTTCTATGATTGAGTTACACAAGGCCACTCTTTAGAGGTCACCATGGTCCAATGATGCTGGGGTGAGCACCATAAATATGTTGATGATCCATTAGTTCACCCTAATATTTTTGAGGTTTTGGATCAAAAAGCTTCTTTTGATAGAGCTTCATAAGGCTTCAGACTTGCCTGGGATCCTTCTGGTTGCCACTTTCTAAGATTAGAAGGCAAACCCCAGGACTTAATAGTTTTACTGAACTACCTGAACATAAAATGTCAAGGCGATACAACATATAGGCTTTTCAAATCCTACATGCCACCTTCTGCATTTGATATTCAGTCAGTCAATTTTCTTTCTTTGGCTTAAAAAGCCATAAAAGATAAAAAATATACATTCACATTTTCAGACTTCCATACGTCATTCAAAATATTAGGAAATTGTAAAAATAAAATATAAATAATTTAAAATATGCATACAGAACATTAAAGAAGTACATAATATGTATGTGTTGGATATTAAATAACGTTACAACAAACAAATGATGGATGGAATGCTGACAATGCATACATTCTCCCCCAGTCAAGAGATCTGGGTTAAATCCATTGTTCTTTTGCCCACTACACCACCCCAGTTTAGACATGGCCATATGCAAATCAGTCTTGACCCTGTGCCTCATGGGAACAGTCCAGCCCGAACTAGAGTAGTTCCCGATTGGTCAGGCACCTGGACAAAAGGAGTATGGGCCTCTACCATCTGTAAGTTTGCCTCCGTGTAGATATTTCCCCGTGTGTCTCCGGTTGGTAGAACCGAACTCGTGATGTACCTTGCTGGGTGTTCCTCCCCCTGTTCCATCCTCTCGGTCTCTCCCAGTTCTGAGCTCTCCCTCCGCCCCTGTTGTGTTGGCGGTAGCCCTCTCCTAAAAAACGTGCACCCTGGTTGGTTTGTGGGTTTGAGGAAGGTCCGTCAGATTCAGTATCTGAGCCACTTCCCACAGAGGAATTTGAGAAGGTGTAAAATCTTCTGGGTCCCTGTCGACTTCTATTGCTGAAGAAACCCTGACTGTCTTGCTGGTAATAGTCGTCCGATAAATAGGGATAAGTTATATTCTTGTCGTAGTTCCTTATATCCTTGGATAACTTATCTAGCTTCTCACGCTAACCACCTCTATTATTTATTATCTTCTAGACACCGTCAATATCAAACACTATGATGGAGCCTCAAGTGAATTAACAAGGGTGAGCAAGTCAAGCCCCCCCTATCTCGTTAGTCGTTATCAAACAACTTTATACAACATTACTAATATTCACAATGTGTGTAACTACTTCACAGGCCCGTCAATAGGATAAACCATTGGAGTGAACCCCATCCTGACACTAACGCCGGATTTTTACCTACTCCATAGACTTAGACCTTCTAAGGTGAGTCAGCTACCATCCTTAGCACATAGATCATCCTTGTTCTAGTGACAACACACCTGACTTAGTCTTCTTTTACTCACAGGCCGTCACGCTTAAATTCAAGTCCTGATGAAGACCCGCACTGACCTATCAAGAGGGCAGTACTAGGGTTGAAACGTCGACTAATTTGTGGACCTTCGTATAGAACCTGTGCCAAAAAAGAACTCTTCCATAGCGCAGTTTTACTATTCGACACATCCTGGCCACTTTCAAAAAATTCGCTTTTAAACTACTGTACATATCACGCACATTGTCACCGAGCACCTATTTCTCACTGTGTCACTTCTGTCAACACATCATTGCATGACGGCCACTCATGAAAATATTGATGTATGCATATATGAATGACGCAATTCATATATAAAGAATTTTTGGTTGCATTTGAACTGTCTTGTGTGTTGCTTAAAGTCAAATTAATGTACATTGTTGGAAAAATGCTTGACTAAACCGAATGCGCAAAGCAATACTTTCACCCAACAGAACCACTGTTACCTTATAAAAAATACATTCTCCCCCAGTCAAGAGATCTGGGTTAAATCCATCGTTCTTTTGCCCACTACACCACCCCAGTTTAGACATGGCCATATGCAAATCAGTCTTGACCCTATGCCTCGTGGGAACAGTCCAGCCCGAACTGCCAAGCCATGTCTTCCCTGGACCGGAATCAAGCATCCTAGGACCGGTTTCTGGCTATCAGCCGTCATCAGCCAGGATAGCTTGACTCCAGTGGCGTAGTGAGCACGGGTCCCACGTCTGGGAATACCCATCCCACTTAGGGCGATATTAAATAACAGCATATTAAAGGTTAAGTAGCTGAATTGTAGAACATTTTTAAAAAGCAGTGCACAGGCACAAAGTGAACATATCCAGTGCTAAATATGCATTCCTCACAGAGGACATGACTAAATTACAAAATTCCTGCTGCCTTCTTTGTAGGTGATATAGTATTAGGAAACAGGTTACAAATGCTAAAAATGAAGACATTGGTATCTCCTTGGAAATTTATCCTAAAATGGTTTTGAATTTACAGAAAGATTGAAGCTGACTACTTGTTATTAGACGCTGCATTGAGAGTGTGTTGGAAAGTTGGCAACCAATATTTGCAATTGCCAGGAAAAATAAATGGGAATATCTACCTTGAAAACAAGCCTTCTTCCCATCTCTGCCATCTAAGTGGTGCTTTATCTTCAGGAGCACCTTGATAAAGACATAAACTACTAAAGAAAGGTCAAGAAAAATCCACCAAGGACGTCCAAGGTGATGCCCTTAAACCACGTGATATAGTGGGGGTGAGGGGATTTGTAAAAGAAGAGGTAAGTATGATGCTCAAGGTGTGGTGATTGTGACTGGAAGTCTACTGGCAATCGAGCCACCAGATCACGGATTTTAATGATGAAGCCAGACAGTGCTCTGCTGTTGGAAACCTTGCAGTTCCTCGGTCGCTACATGAGATGGGTGACCAGGGGTTTGGCGGGGCAGGGCCAAAGTATGTAAGTGCTTCCATCATGCCAAACTCCTAATGTGGACCTTGGGGCCTAAGTTTGACATTTCGGCAGACGCGGCTATGCCGACAAGATGTTAGAGAAAAATCTGACAAAGAGGCCCAATCTTCCATCGTGTGCACCAATTGGAGAAGCAACCTTTGGTGGAAAATACACCTCTGCTTAATGATTTTCTACCAGAAAATCTGGGTATAACTAAAGTTCACATATCTATTCTCACTAACCTGTTGGGAAGTGCTCAGGATTCTTCACTTTCCTTACTGTGAAACTCCGCTACCTTTTCTGTGGTGGTCTTTCATGTACATGCCTCAGTGAGCCATGCTGACCACATGACTCATAGAGGTATGTCCATGAAAGACCGCCATAGAGAAGGTGCCAGATTTTCACAGTGCTGGAGGATCTATCACCCAAGACAGGTTAGGCATTTTT
The DNA here is from genome assembly GCF_964204655.1 of Triturus cristatus. NCBI lineage: Eukaryota > Metazoa > Chordata > Amphibia > Caudata > Salamandridae > Triturus > Triturus cristatus. Next base: position 1,654,890,100 of record NC_140590.1, on the reverse strand, counting down.
GGTGGAGTTACCATTGTACCTTGGAGGAGTGGATGATGAGGTCAGAAGAATTTTCCACTGGTGGTAGAGCTGCTACTTGCAAAACCCCAGACCAGTCATCATCAACGATTTTTAGTTTTTTTAGTTTTTTTTTACAATAACCACCTTACCATAAACCAGATCCTAGTACAGATACCAGACGCTTTGCTCTTCTTGCATTTAGAGGCATGATCCTGTCAAAGATGTTTTACTCTATGGGAATCTCATTTTTGAAGCAGGTTCTGATTATCAAAAAGGATAACAGTGAGGCTTGGCAATCAGGAAGAGTTTAAGATTAATTAAACACTAACGGCCAGGAATGGCAGCCACATCTCTTACAGCTGCATCCTGGAATTCAATTTGCATTTGGTACATGGCATGCTTTTGTACTGCACAGTGTTTGCAATAAAGTGAAGCTCATCCCCTTTTGGGCAGGAAATACGGATACAGTGGGTCATAAATTGTGTAATTAAATGCTGGCTCCCACTCTGATAGAAGGCGCCAACTGGAGGCCACATTCTGAGGTAGACCAGGTGGGCAGGTGGGTCACGTGTGTTATGTAGGGTGACACTTACTACTAGGCATTGTTTGGGCTTTATCTGATGAATACAACTGACCAGCTGTTCTGACATCGTGTCCTGGGGCTGAAGTCAGGCCCTCTGCTGTGCATTTATTTGTGTTTATGAGTGTGTGCATCTGACTTGTTTCTTTAGGTATTACATCCTGGGGCCATATGTTATTTACTGCTGCAGTCTTCCAGGTGTGTTTGAGGCTTGTTCCATATTTGGCGTATCCATCACAGGAAGCACTAGGGGTGAACAGAGGACAGCTGTGTTATGTTGCTCTGATAAAGGGTCACTCTGAAACCCTAACAAGTGTTTTATGGTGAATTTGGGAAGGGCAGGCAACAGTTGTTCTGTGTGGACTCCTAACAGCGGGACCTTTCTATAAATTGATCCGATGCTAACATCATAAAAGATGGAAAGACTGCTTTCTGTCTTAGAATCTGTCACACAGCATGAAGCCTCAGAGAAGGAAATATCACCAACCACTGGGTACACCCTCTCAGTGTCATTCTGAAATACTTTGGCTGAGAAAACAGATTAAAGTGAGCTGCCAAGAGGAGGGGTGACCATCTGGGGACCCTAACATGCTGCCAGCACACATCATCATTCAGATTTTTCCAGAAGGTGTTAGACATAAGAGTGAGGCAGCAACCCAACTTGACTGAGAGACCTATTAGCAGAACAATCAACCTTTCCATATGCTGTATCATCTACGGGAGAGTAAAGCGGCACAGAAGGTTATTACAATATTTGTATTCTGAATTTCACTCTAAGGGCACCCTTACGGGCTATGCGAGTGGTGTCTACAGTCAGCACCTAAACATGAGAGCCTAAAAATGCTATAATGCACTCAGCACTAACGAATGATAAGTGTTAAGCAGTGCTGGGCTAAATATTTCACCAATGAGCAAAACCAGGGCAATCTTCCGAATTTTTAAATCACAACAAATCAACATTCAGTTTGAAAAACTGCCCCAATTCAGCCTGCAGACAGGCTTGATAAAAGGGTAGATTTCAGACTTGCTGTGTTTAGGCTGCATGTATCTCCCTGGCCTGCAAAACGTGTCTTGGGGGCAGAGGCTACTCACAGAGACTCTGATTAGTTGTTAGTAGCCAATGAGAGCAGTACTAGCAAAGGTGTCTATTCTGATTGATTAGAAGGGTGGCTGATCAGATTGCTGTTATTTCAACAACCTAACTGCCCATTCTTTCAGCCAGTCAGAATAGGGCCCTACGCAGCGGCGGCTGGCTCAGGTAAACATGGTGGGGCAGGGTGGGAAGGGGGGAAGTCGACAGACGATGGAATAGATATAATTAAATAAATAAAAAATACCTATTCCGTCATCTGTCGGCTTCCTCCCCTGCTGCGCCCTGCCCCGCCCCAGCGCGCTTACCTGAGCCGGCCGCCGCTGACCCTATGTTAGGTCCATTCAGATTGGTTGTCAAACACAATGGCCCTTGGATGAAGCGCTGTGACTTGATGCCGGCCAGTAATCACTATATGGTCTGATAACAACAGAGGCATTACGTTGACCTGACATCTTGGATTTCTGAGGGTGCCCCAGGGTTTTCAGCATCTGAACCGGGGCCCGGACAGTTTTCATTAAAATAAATACATGTCCTGAAGAGAATCGGGTGTGTCCCATAAGTAAATAATGCCATGCATGCTAATGATTCCAGTGGTCTATTTTGTACATCACACCTTGACCTTGCACAGAGAGTAATTGCTTGAAATACTCATCTGCTGTGATCAAGAAGCACAGAAGAATTTGGGGTGAATCAGAATTACAAAGACACACGTGGGTAAGATCCATTTCTACTAAAATTCCTCTGAACTTTATTACTGTCTTGGAAGGGACAATGCTATAGGTTGTTTAATAAAACATTATTTTGAAGTATCTTCCTACGACCATTTAACCAGAAAAGTAAATGTTAATGCTATATATATTTTTTTAATGTATTTTTTACTTTGTTCTATGTGTTGTGGATGCAAATAATTTATTTTGTGACTCCCACTCCCTAGTCAGTGTCAATTAAAAGCTCTACTTCCATGTCTCTGACCTGTCCCAGTTTTTTCATTTTGTATATCTGGTCACCCTTTGTGGGATGCTGCTTATATGTATGCTGTTTATGTTTTTTAGCCCATGGTAGGCAGAAGGGTATCCCTGAGAAGGTGGATATGCCTCGAGATTCTTTTCTGTTTTCTGCAGCCTAAAAAAGATAATTCACCTAGCCTTGTTTTAAGTCCTGCCACGGCCATCTTGTCATCGATGAAAGCTCTGATACCTCAGTCTAGTGAGCACTGGCATTTTTCAATAGTTGAATCCACCACACTAACTCAGCAGGACAGGTGGCAGACAGTGCGTTTCTGCATGCGCCTAAATAGACACAAAGGAGTAAGTAATGACTTCACTCTTATAAATTGTTTCGGTAATACTGAGGCTAAAGCTCAGGGTATTAAAGTTTTCTATTAATCTGATAATGGGCATTTAAAACAAATGCTGTCATATATGACATCAGTGGCGGCTTGTCCTTGTGGGCTTCAGGGCTACTCCCTCCTTAGTTTTGGGTCTAATTTTATTATACCTCATCCTCGGCCCATCTCCGTCTGCCTGAGACGACTCCTGGTGGCCAACTGCACTAGGAACAGCCCCGACACCCACGGACCACGCATGCACCTTGGGATTCATCCTCGACTCTTCCCTCTCCATGTCCAAGCAGGTCAACGCCGTCTCCTCCTCCTGCTTCAACACCCTCCGCATGCTCCGCAGGATCTACAAGTGGATCCCGACCAATACCAGAAGAACGGTGACCCAAGCGCTCGTCAGCAGCCGGCTGGACTATGGCAACGCACTCTACGCCGGAATCCCCACCAAACACCTACAACCACTACAACGCATCCAGAACGCCTCGGCCCGCCTGATCCTCGACCTCCCCCGCCGCAACCACATCACCCCTCACCTGAGAGACCTGCACTAGCTCCCCATCAAAAAGAGGATCACCTTCAAACTCCTCACCCATGCACACAAAGCACTCCACAACGCTGGACCAGCGTATCTGAACAGCAGACTCCACTTCTACACCCCCGCCCGCCAGCTCTGTTCTGCGAGCCTCGCCCTCGCCGCTGTCCCCCGAACCCAACGAAGCACCTACGGAGGCAGATCATTCTCCTTCCTCGCGGCCAAGACCTGGAACACCCTCCCAACACACCTACGGCAGACCCAGGACCTGCTCGCCTTCAGGAGGCTCCTCACGACCTGGCTCTTCGAGCGGTAGCAGCAGCACCCCTCCCTCTTAGCGCCTTGAGACCCTCACGGGTATGTAGCGCGCTCTATAAATTCTGTGATTGATTGATTGATACCAACAGTGAATAATAATGTATTATCCTATGTTAGCATAAATAAAATGCCAGCCACTGGCGTAGGAATGGGGGTGCTGTGGGTTCGGGTCGCCCTGGGTTTCATCTGAGGGAGGTGACAAAATGTCACGGGGGGTGACAAAATGGCAAAAATATGTGTAACTATCTGTTTTTCCCTTATTTTAACAATTTCAAAGTGGGCGGGGGGTGACAAGAAATTTTGCGCACCAGGTACCACCTGACCTTGCTACGCCACTGATGCCAGCCCTGGGGTTCAGCAGCAGACAGTGACACTGTCTGACGGCTGGCACAGGAGCATGGCACCTGAACCAGCAGTCCGAGAGACCATCCAGTGTTGTTATACCCTAACCCTGGAGTCAGGGGATTGGCATGCCTCAGTTCCTCTTCATCTGTGACATGCTGATGTGTCACCGTTAAAGGTAGCCCCTAGTGCTGTAGGTTTAAGCCCTGCAGTGCCAAATCAGCCTGCATCCCCAACCTTTCCCATCTCATCACAAGGTTCGGTAAGGGTAGGATGAAAAAGCAGAGACTGTGTGACTGCGGAGGTTTGAGTTTTCAGTTTCATGCTGTAGTGCAGGTTGAAGTGGAAGCAAGCTTTGTGGCTTCCGAGGGTAAATGGGGCGACAGGAGCCCAAACTGGACCTACACAGGCAATACGGTAGGTAAAACAATTGCTTTAAAATGTTGTGTGCATGTGGGTGAGAGTATGAGTCTGTGAGAGAGAGATAGTGTGTGTGTGTGTCTATGCAAGTGTGAGTGAAAGCAAGAGTGATTGACAGAGTGACAGTAAGTATGACTGTGTCAAAGTGAGTGAGCACGAGTGAGTGTGAATGAGTGATACAGTAAGAGGGAGTGCAAGTGATTGAGAGAGAGTGAAAATTAATGGGGATAAGTAAGATTGAGTAAAACTCAGAGTAAGTGAGAATGAGTAAGTGGGGTTAAGAGTAAGTGCAATGAGTGACAGTAAGACTGATTGAGTGATTGTGAAGTAAAGTGCCTGAACGTGAGAGGGAATAAGAATGAGTAAATAAGAGTCTGTAGGAGTGAGTGCAAGTGAGTAAGAATGAGTGAGAGTAAGTGCAAATGAGTAAGAGAGTGAGTGAGAATGAATGAGAATGAGTGTGAGTGAGAATGAGTGAGAGGGAATGACTGAGTGTAACTGTGAGTGAGAATAAGTGAGCAAGAGTGAGTGTGAATAAGTGCGATTGAGTGGGTCAGAGGGACAATAATTGAGAACGAGTGCTAATGAGTGAGTAAGAGTGAGGGTTAGTCAGTAAGAAAGTAGGACTGAGAGTAAAGGTAAGCATAAGTGTGAATGAGAGAAAATGCATGTGGCTGAAGGAGAATGAGAATGAGTGAGTAAGAGTAAACTAAGTACAAGTGAGTGTGAATGTGAGTTGGAGCGAGTGTAAGTGAGTGTGAATGAGTGAGTGAGAGTAAGATTGAGTGCAAGTAATTGTAAATATGAGTGATTGGGAGTAAGTGAGTGTACATAAGTGAGGGTGAATGGTTGAGAGGTAGAAAGTGAATGAGATTGATGGGAGTGAGAATGTGTGTGAATCAGGGAACTTAAGTGATTATGAGTGAGTGGGTGTGAGTGAGTAAATGTTAGCTAGAATGGATGAGTGAGAATGTGGTGTGGTGCCTTCAAGCCTACATTTTTCCCTCGCATATTGAAGTTAATTTCTGACTTACAGAGAGACTCAATGAAAAACGCTGGTGCGGCCATATTTGAAGAAATTCTTGGCATAAGAGTATATGTGAAAAATACTGCATACAAGAGGTAATAGTTAGCACTCTTATGCTAGACGTACTTCTTGGTGTTGGCCCACAGTAGGTAATACTTGGTTCTGGTGTACTAGATGTGATGCTTGGCGTATGGGACACCAATGTCAAAATTCTGACACTGGCACACAGAAGGTGATTCTTGGCATAGCAAGCACCTGTGGAAAACACTGACACTGGCATAGTAGAGGTAATTATCGACATACGGGACACCCACAGAAAAATGTTGGCATTGTCATACTGGAGACAATTCTTGGTATATAGGGCACCAGTGGCAACATACTGGAGGTGTCACATTGTTGGTATGCTTGGCATACGGGAGGGCAAACATTACATTTGGAAGGAAACAATACAAAGTGCTGACCCTGCCATAGAGATACTTTTTAACATAAGGGTTGTCCATGGTGTATGGATGCAAAAAATGACAACATTCTGGCACTGGATTATTATACGTAATTTCTGGCATAAGGGGGCACCCATGGGATGTGCGTGCACCAATGACCAAATGCTGTCCCTAGCACAAGGATATTTCTGACGTATTTGCTCATAGTATGCTTTGGCTTTGATACATCATGAACGTACTATGATATTTAATGACTGCTTTTTCAAAGATTATGACACTGAACAATTTCATATGACAATTGTGCTTTAAAATACACTATTAAAACCCATTATGAACAAACTTTTTCCTGGGCCAACCCCCGCCCCATAACCCTCAAAGAAGTCACACTTTCTCGCTTGAATTCTATCCAAGTATTAGCCCTACCACTTTCACATGTCACCAGCTGCCACTAGTTTTTTTTTTGTTTGTTTTTTTTAGATTGTAAACGTAGTTTATTGGTTTTCTGAATATTACAACTTCCGCCGACCTCAGTATACATCAGAACAGATCACTATCGATACATTCGGCAAAGAAGCTCAATAATAATATACAGTGAGACAAACAACTGTGAGTGACCAGTGGCCTAATCCGGAACAACAATGTCCATGTTCACTGCCACGGAATGTCCATACTCTTCAACGTCGGCCAACGTTGACTCTTGAAATATACAATAACTACTCTGAATGTAACATAAGTCCCCCCCCCTCCCATCTCCTCCCCCATCCCAACGATCCCCCAACCAGCTGCCACTAGTTATCACGTGCGAAGGTGTAAGGAATTCATCAGCCCTCCTGTGACTGTGCATTTCTTTTTATTTTAATGTCTGAGTAACTATTGATTCCCTGTCACTGAACACCAACATCTGTGTGGGTATCTGCCACTGACTCTAACAACAAGCGTCTCACATTCAACACAAGGGGCAGGGGAAGGGGAAGAGGAAAACGTACGAGGCAATCCTGTGAGAGACACAAATAATTTCATAATAACCTGTAAATCATAGTAGCGTATCACACATCTGTAATGGCTCAAAGAAGCTCAGATTCATATATAGAACAAAGCCTTGCATGCTGCTGGCCGCGTGCCATGCTCTAGACTTTGTTTTAAGCATAAATCAGGGTCATTGTTAAACTTTGGGCGAGCTGTTCTACTTCTCACTTGCTCACAAGGAGATAGTAAATCCAGCATATTTACGGAAAGGACAGCACAGCCATTCGCTGAAAACTGGAAGTAATCACACGCAATTATAACCCCACCCCCACAGCACACATATGGCCCTAGCAGCCCTTCTCTGCTCAGATACGAGGTACTGAACGTTTCATCAATTCCTGTTTTCTCTGGGTCTTCTTCACCTCACCGAGGGCTGGAAGTATCGATTGAGGGGAGGCAAGGACTGGATCATGAGTCAGTGAGGGGTCAGCCCTCCTGTGTGCTCTGTTGATCCTCTGATAAACATCAGGTGCAGCTGGGATGGCTGGCTGGGCGGTATGACTTAATAGTGGGCCTGTACAAAATTGCAAACTTTATTTCTGCACACTTTTGTGAAAATTCCACCGAGTAACGTTACCTTTTTTAAAAAAACAAAATGTTACTGTCTTAGAGTAAAAATTGAACTCAAAGGTATATATGGATACCTCGTAATGGACCCCAATGGAGCCAAATTGCGTGAAATTTTGCGGCCGAAGCATTTGCAGAATTGTGGATTTTGCGAGCCTTACAAATATTTAGCAGAAGAATTTCCAGAACCTGGTGATGCCTTAAGTTTGGAGATGTACAATGATTAAAAACCAGGAGCGGTGTCCCATGTACACCCCAACTCTCCATTAGAATTCTTGGTACTGAGAGGCTTGCCATGCTTCTCTCACTGTCTCTCCAGAGTCCTGAAGATCTGGGTTCCCAAAGCCTCTGGTTCGAGTCCGGCTTGTACCCCGCTCTACTGAAATGGATCAGGGAGCATCTATGGGAAATGTGCCCAGTGGTGGTTTGAACCAGACAGGGCTAGAGTCTCAGTCACTGAGTCCCAGTGGGGTCCTTCTCTGGGTGACTATCTAGGAATAAGCCTCGTCTCTCACCATTTCCCCTTGCAAGGCTGTCCCCTCCCAAAACATACGCGCTTCACTCCATCAATCTATCAATATGCATTTATAAAGCGCACAGCTACCTCAGCAGAGGTGTCCCGGTGCTAAAGCAGACTGACAAAAAAGATGGGCCCGGAACACTACACCTAAGAGCCATATTTTTAAAGCCTTCCTAAACACCTGTTCTGTCTTGATCAAGCGCAGGAGGGCAGGCAGAGCGTTCCAGAATTTAGCTGTCCTTACCGAAAAGGACCTTCCTCCTTGTCGTGATTTGCAATATCAGGGAACAAGAAGACGTCGCAAGTGATTGGATCTCGGGGTTCGATCCTGATGATAAAAGCTGAGCCTCTGCTTAAGGTAGCATGGGCCAAAGGCTCTTGTGGCTCTAAAGGCCAAAGTCAGAGCCTTAAACTCTATCCTCCTGTGTAACTGTCTCAAGTGAGGGGAAATGTCATGCCGAAAGGGTACCCGGCGGATCAACCCCGCTGCCGCTTGCTGTATTATCTTTAATCGGTGAACCAAGCAGGCTGGAAACCCTAGGTAGAAGTTGTTAGCATGATCCAACTCACACAGGTACGCGCCTCCAGGCAAGTAAGCATTCAGAAACCTGCAAGCATTGTCACCTACATCAGCCCATGCTTAGTGCATGCATTCTAGTGCCCCAGATGACCTGCTGGGCCATCAAACTCCCCCAGCAACACACAAATAGCAGCATTGTCTCTACACTCTCAATCCAGCTCTCCACATTTGCTACATTTCAAATCATTTTCACATTCAGTTAAATGTATTTTTCAAAAATATTACTGAAGGAATCAAATTCCTTCAATTGATGATAAAGCTGCACCACCTTGCTCTGTTAGAATTTTTTTGTCCAACTTTATGTTCTTCCACCAGTGGGAAAAATAATTTGGGGGTCCAATAGATTTGACTATAAAATTTTGCTGATATTCCCTTACTGCACACCCCAGAGGTCATCCAAACAATAAGAAAGTGGCTACTGGGCCATCATACCAGGGATGGCGATGGATTACACATTCTTTCCTGTGGTCTATGCGAGAAGGGAGTGTTCTCACCCTCTCCTGTAACATCTGTGCCGACCCCATAACTGAACTCTTTCGTTTCTCCTCCCAGTGAGGAAACAACTTTACAACGCAGTCATTACATCGCACTACTTTTACAACACAGTCATTAAAACGCGACATCCTTTACATCGCATGCCATTACAACGCAGCCATTACATCACATTTCACTACAACGCATGTCATTATAACACGTCACTACAACACATGCCATTACAACGCAATATAAGGTAAGTAATGGGGAATAGTAATTTTTACCCCTTCGCTATCCAACACTTACCCTACTGTTGCACTCACTGGAGTGGGAATAGTAATTTGTGCCCCTACACTATCCAACACTTACCCTACTGTTGCCATCACTGGAGTGGGAATAGTAATTTTTCACTTACCCTAAAAGTAATAGGCATTGTAATTGTATGCATTGTAATGGTATGCGTTGTAATGGAATGCGTTGTAAATGTAGTTTTCAAAAATGCGTTGTGATGGCATGCAATGTAAAATCATGCATTGTAATGGATGTTGTAATGTAAAAACTGTGTTGTGAAGGCATGAGTAGTAAATGTTTGTGTTGTATCGTCATACATTCCTCACAGTGTGAGTGCAATGTGCTCTGTGTGTGAAATGTCACATTTATGTTAAATACGTGTAAAATGTTATTTGTATTCATTATATCTAACATCTTACTTGTATGTTGAATACAAATAACATGTTACATGTATGAATATCTGTAACATGTTACATATATGTTGTCAGCCATGGAAAGCAAGGGCATGATGTTCCAGTAGTTGCCCACAAAAAATAATGGTTCCCTTCAGGTTGTCGTTGTTTACCTTTTGGGTGTGACAGCTGTCATGTCCTCCCTAGCCCGGGAGCGTGCTAAATGAACACGCCACACACGGAGCTCGTAACCGACGTCTTTATTCGTCTGTGTACAACATTAAAACAACAACAAACATATCAGAACAGCCAAACTGTAAACATGTGCAATGTCCCTACTCTCTTAACACCAAGGAAAAGAATCGAAAGTCGACGAGCTACAGAAAGCTGTAAAACATACTCTTCAAAGAAAGAAGCACTGGTCTTGTCTTCTGCTCTTGAAACTAACCATGTGTGGAGACTACAATTAATGTACAAAGTTACAGACTATGAATTGCCTGCTCTCTCAGACACACTTCATATTGATTAAAAAAAGGCTTCATGTAATCCAGACCGATGATGTTTCTGCTTCCACTCACAGCCCTGGCTTAACGGCTAGAGCGGCCGACTTGGAAGTTGGGGAGCCAGGTTAGAGTCTGGCGGGAGACTCAAGCATTCTGTGATTCTGATCAAATCACTTAATCTCCCTGTGCCTAAAAATTAACATGTCTGTCTGAAATGCAACTGGTGCTCATGTAAAGCGCCCAGATACCCTTGGGTCGAGTTTGTGCTTTATAAAACTGCAAAAACAAAAAGTGACCGTCACAACACCGTTTAATACGAAATGCCTGACCTTTTAATGGAGTTAAGGTAGCCAGGAACCACTAATCCAAATGCCTTTCTGCTCACAAGTGACTAGAAACAATTGAGTTTTGCCGTGCGTGCCTTGGAAACGAATAAACGCGAATTTAATAAAATGCCACGTCATGCCGGGGTCCTAACCTAGAGATTCAGTATATGCCTGGTCGGTATGAGGAACATATATCCACAGTCTGCCAGCCAGAACCTCGTCAATTCAACAGAACCTCACCAAAGCTTCTTAGGGCCCTGCCTGATGGGCTGAAAATTGCCTAGCAACCATGAGACCTTGGCTGACAGAATCTGGAATTGCTATGGTCCACAGATTATGACCAGCTTTCCTCTGCTGTTGTGCCTAGCTACAAATCATCAGAGTGGTGCATAGGAGAGAAATCTCCAACACAAGCAAGCAGCTGGGGACAGGACCCACCTGAAGGACAGGCAAGGAGGAAGGCACAAGGTTGTGTAAAGAGGTGGGGTGTTCTTGATAGGATTTGGAGTGGGGCTTTGAGGTAAGGCATGGCAGTTTAGGGTGACGAGGCATGAGAGCCCAGAACATAGGAAAAGTGAGGTGCAATTTATGGAGGTTCAGAGCATGCAATTTTATATTGTCATAGACTGTTGCTTGAAAAGATGAGTTTCTACCTCTTTCTAAGAGGGAATGACCTTACAGATATGAAATAGGCAGACGTTCCATTCCCTGGGTGCATGTATTCCTTGAGAAGCCTTGGCATCTCAAATTATTTTTGTATTTCCCCATTTCCAGTCCAGTAATGTTACTCCTGTGTGTTGTGTGTGTTTCTCCAGAAGTCTTGGTCATGGAGATTGTGGGGTGCTGGTGATGATTCCTACAAGTATTTAATATGATCCATGCGAGGGAGCGGAAGCCCGTGGAGTTCTCTGTGTTGGAGTAATTTTAATGGGTCACTAAGGCAAGTATTGGCACCGACTGATGCATGTAGCATAGTCCACGATAGGGTTGAGTGTGTCTGTGGGACACCGGACAGAAGGACATTTTCACTACTAAGATAAATCTGGTGTTCTTGATGGTCCTTCTCATCTGAAATTCAGTGAGGATAAGTTTACCTGGTGAAGAAGGGACAGAAGTTCCCATTCCATCTCTTTTTCTGTGTGAAGTGATTCTTGACAATGAGGTTGGTGTCACTGTGGAAACCCAGTAATGTTACGCTGTTGGTGAGTCGCGCACTGAAACATCCAGATTCCTCTTTGAAAGAGATTCTTGCACCTCTGTGATTGATAGCAAATTGCTACTTAACAATCTAAAAACGAAATGCCAATTTTCAAAATCTAATCGTCAGATTGGTTAAGGCAGAGGGCTTGCGCAAAAACTTGAGGAAATTACTAGCAGCAATGTTGAAGCGCCTAAAAATTCATATTTAATCTCCTGCTTACACAGGATGTATATTTAAAGCCTTAGCTATATCCATTGTGATCATTTGTTCTCCAGAAATATCATATGTCAACCTTTATCCCTCACCTTATTAGTTTTGTTTGTGTCATCTTTATAATAAGCCATAGAGCCAGCCGTAGCAGGCTCTACCGGCCAGTAAGCAGGCCTTTAATTGCTGGTAGAGCCCCGCTACAGAGGGCTCTAATGCTCTTAGAACATTCCGCCCCTAGAGGGCAGAATATTCTAATTAGTAAAACAAAGGCTTCACGGAGCCCAAGGGGGTTGAAATCCCCTCGGGCTCCGCGAGGGTTTGTTCACAGATGTTGCTGTGAACAAACATTGGAATGTTGATGCTCCGGGCTTCTACCAGCTATTAAAAGCCTGGAGAACTCCATTGTCTTCAGTGAAGCGCTCAATATTCCAATGTTCGAATACAAGGTGGAGCACTCAAAGTGCCTGAGTATTATTTCAAAACTGAAAGCGAAAGAGATTTTTCAGAAACTCCTTCCTGGCCTAAAGACTTATCCTTGAAGGAATCACTCCCATTGGGTCTGATTTAGAGTAGAGTGATTTTTGAAAATCAAACTGAATTCAAGTGCAAGGGATGAATCTGGAGGAAAATCCACTGACGGAAAGTCCTCCACTATATGAGGTGTAAGGGATGCCACCAGTGTTTTGTTTTTGGATTTAGCTCTTCCAGAAATGAAGAATTTTCAGTTACAACCTGATTTTTCTATTAAATATTGAAAACCAGGGCCCATAATATCTCCATTATCAATGTAAAGAATGATAGAGTTGACTCTTGATCAGAGAGCATTTACTTGCTTTTGGCCATGCGAAACATAAAGACATTCTCTTCTCTTTTTATATGAGGGAAAAATCAATCGACAAAAGAGAAGAAAATTGTGTGCATGACCCTGTGTCAGGCAAGATATGAGAAATGCTTTGATAGGTTATTGCATTGACTATTTATACGCCTGCCGCTCTCTCATGGTACGCAGCGGACTATGCCAAACTGCTGCTCATAACATTTATCTTACTTGTATTAAATGAAAGACCTTATGCAGTAAAGGGGTATGACAGAGGCCAAAACAGAGATGATGTGATCAGTTCAAGCACCAAATGAATAATGCTGAGCTGCAAACCATGGACATGATCAGGCAGCTATAAAAGAGACTGTTCAGCAATGCTTTTTGTACTGAAGCTCACATGTAATGAAATTTAGGAGGTAGCTGAGACTCTACAGGGTCACATCCTGAACCCACATTTTAGGTTTGTTTTTTTAAATGTATGCCTCATTAAAGAAGTGTTTATTTAAACTCTGTTAAATTGCTATGTGATATTTTAAAAGTTTCCTCTTTAGCTATGTACCTCAGTATTTTTCCAATAGAATTAAAACAATGTATGGGTCTTTCAGGAAGATGCCAGCCAGTAATCAGATGTCTGACCACAACATTCCTCCTAAATCATCATACATGAATACCATACTGACTGAGTTGATAGTAAGAGAGAGAGTAGGTAGCCAGAGAGGAAATATCTGGTTCTCCATTAGATCCCTGTCATAAGGGATATATATATCATCTAGCAAAGATACAGTGCTAACAGAAGTATTCAATGTGTCTGTTAGTGCTGTGGTCCTGGGCAGACTGGAAAAAGGCAGTTATTATGTTCTCACTGAATAATCCAGATCACTCGGACCATATAGAGGTGGCTCTCATTTTGCTGGATCAATCCGCAGTCATTGACACTGTATCACATTATCTACTAAATTCCTGCTTTGATGAGATAGGCATAACAAATGCAGCTTTGGGATGGTTCTTCTCCTTTGTAAGAAAGGTTGGCAGCAGTTTGCACCCTGTCCACGTAGGGAACCACACTCTAGTTGGGGTAAGTATAGTACACGCTAAGGGGCATATATACAAGGAGCTTGCGCCGCCCTTGAGTAATTTTTTTGACGCTGCTGCGGTGCTGTTATTGCTCCATATTTGCAGGATGACGCATCTAGGCTGATTCGCAACTTTTCGTCAACCTGCGTCGTTTCTTTCCTTTGTCGGAATTAGCTGCTTCACTCTAGTTTTAATACATGCAAGGTAGCTGTTCCCACCTAAAATTCCCTGTAAAACTAACGCAGAGGTATTTATAACTTTTTCCCAAAGGGGCGCATCTGCGGGAGGTGGGCAGCTGAGCTTAAGATGCTTAAAAATTCCTACGCCTATGTCCTAAATATTCAATTATAAACAAATCAGGTTATTTAAAATATGGCAGTCAAGGTAATACTAAATTTACCCCAACAGGTTTTGCTCTCACACCATCTCACTGATATACATTGGTTTCTGTTTGAATTAACTTTTACATTTAAAAAGCTCTATATCTGTCATACAGCTATTTACAGAATCGTGCTTTGATTAATTAAGGACCTGGTGACTGTTCGTGTGCCCTCTAGAAATCTTCATTCAGGTGCAGAGTGTTACTGCCCCCCCCTCCAGACATTAGTTAACTAAGATTAGGAGGGTCACCCTTCATTATCACTTACACCTTACAGGGAATGACTTGGTCTTCTGGATGATACTTAGATGTTGTATGTTAATATGTTTCTGTCTTATACATATATGTATATGTCTTATATGTTTAGATGCTAATTCACATAGTCCAATACCATAGGCCTGATATAGATCTTGGCCGACGGGTTACTCCATCACAATGGTGATGGAGTAACCCATCCGCCATGATCTAAATCAGGCCCTATGTCTCTGGACTGGTAGTAATGCTAAAGTAGGGCATTAGCTATTAGGGCATTGGATTTTATCGTGGCTTGTTTTATTTTGTTATTGTTTTTGACGAACTTTATTGTTGGAAGAGTTGCCAGGAACTCATCAATATATAAAACACTAAGGCTAAAGGCAAAGTAATTGTTGGGGTATCTAAAAGCACACATTGTCATAGTTGTCCCTGGCACTGAAGGGAACATATGTGGTGCTAATGTGCTCTTTCAGAAAAATGCCATCACTACTCAGTGAAGGTAGCTAGTGGATGTAATGGGCTGACCCACCATCCCATGCTGTTTGCTGAAGTGGGCAGAAGAAAATGTGAATGCTGCAACAACAGGTCAGTGGGTAAAGGAGGCTGGACGAAAGCCTCCATAAGTATATTATATATAATACATGCAAGTTTAGTAAAAATCAAAAGGTCTTGATTAATTTCACATCTAAAAATGTATTATTCATTGCAAGCTTCAGTACAGTTACTGGCCCAGGCATGGGATTGGATGGGATGTACTCCCTGCTATGTCGAAGGGCATGCACTGTATTTGCCACGGGCAAGGGAAAGACACTTTGTAATAGGTCTGTGATATGCCAAAGTGCTTTGAAATTGGTGCTATTGTTATTGAACCTCTTCAGGGTGTGGCAAGAGTGTATGCATTCCATAGCCTGGTGCCATTCATCCACTTTGGGGAGCCCTTCACCATGGTGCCTCAGAACTGTTTTCTGTGGCCTCAGAGAGAATCCTGTCAATATATTCCCAAACACAGATAGTACAGAAACCAGTAAATCTACACCCAGACGTTCACAACCTTGAATATTATGGTGCACATCCATAGTAAATTGCTCATAATGCACAGTTTGGGCATGTGGAATGGGATCACATTTACGAAATGCTAATTTTAGGTGTGGTGTTAGACAAGACCTTTTGATTTTACTAAAATTACACGTATGATATACTTACTTAAAGGCAGGGGCAGCTGGAGGCATTTGAAAGTGGTGAGACGTAAAGGTTTGGTATGCCATTTATGTAGTGAGCGACATGGGCAAGCTTAATGGACAAACGTGGGGTCCAGGCTGGATCCTCCTCCAGAGAAAAAAATGAAAAAAAGATTGCCAAATGGTGCATTTTAAAGCAAATTAATTTGGTGATAAAGCAAGGCTTATAATAACACCGTGGCAGCAAATAGTTTTAAAAATATTAAACACATTAAAAACTGCCCTATATCATACTGCAATTAATATGTTCAACAGTTCCTGTAATGTGAAAATTGTACAATGTAATAATTTCAGCCTTTTAAAGTGTATGCTTGCCCAGTGTCTTGCACTGCATGCAGCATTAACTTTTGAATAAAATGCCCAAACCAGGCTTCCCGAAGGACCTACAGCTGATGCTTGCAATCAGTCAAATAGAAATATGTGAAGACAGGTCTTTAAGTGGGATGAAAAACGTGTTGTCTCTATAAAAAGGAAACACATAATATTAAGTTGTGTGATTCCCATAGTGTGCCTTCCGACCAGTATTTTGGTTTCTCTCTGAGTGGTATTTGCATCCAGATATATAACATAACAACTGACCTACACCTAAAACCTGTCAGTACGATTGACTTTGTCAATGGTTGTTAGCTGTTTAGCATAAATGAGTAACAACAAGGATTTGTTATAAATAATTAACCTTCAAAATGTTATAATTCTGAAATTTTAATAGTATTGCGGCCCGTGGAAGGAGTTTTGGCCTTCAGTTATGTGCGCTTTATGTTAGCTATATATGTCCTTGTTCTCTGCGCATCTCGTCTGTCTGCACATCTTCAGCCACCTCTCTTTCCTCTTCAGCACCCTCTTTTCACTCTTCCCTGAATGCATTTCCTTGCATTTCCTTGCATCTCCCTCACTTCACCTCTTCCAAACATACAATGCACTCACTCACATTTAAGCAATGTATTTACTTGTGCTTTTGGCTTGTAAATATTTTGCCATCTGTGCACACCCTTCACAGACATTTTCACAAAATTGAAATTACAACTGGAATACATGACCATTGTTCTGTGTGCTCTACAGAGAGGCCAACCCACTGACAGGCACTTTGCTTTGGCTTCACCATTAGCATCCGAGCTCTCAATCAAAGCCCCTCATGAACACCTGCACAGCTCAAAGTATGCAAGGAAAAAACCCCAGAAAGAAACACAACATGATTTGCTAGCTCTTGAGGGAGGCAAGATTAAGTACAGCTTGAAATATGAAAGGAAATAAATCGCTGACATGCATTGCCTCAATGTTAAGGTCAGTTTTAATGTCATACAGAAGATAACTGTCTACTGTAAGCAAATTTAACTCACTTTACGTTTGACTCAAATACTTGGATCAATTTCACAAGGAAAGAAGAACCCTGGCCTGCTCGTCTTTTGGATCCATTTCACAGGGGAACAAATGAAGCGGCTCCACTTCTAATGGGGCCAGCGAGGTGGGGGAACAACCTTTACAACGCAACTTTTACAACGCACTACCATTACAACGAAACTGTTACAACGCAAGTGGATTTACAACACATGCCATTACAACGCAAGTCTTTACATCGACTTGCGCTAGATGGCGTGCTAACATTACAAATAGTGTAGTTTACTATCCCAACACCTTCCCTACTGTTAAGTGGACTGGAGTTGGAATAGTAAACTAAACTTTTCTAATGTTAGCACGCCATCTAGCGCAAGTCGATGTAAAGACTTGCGTTGTAATGGCATGCGTTGTAAATACACTTGCGTTGTAACAGTTTCGTTGTAACAGCATGCGTTGTAACAGCACGCGTTGTAACGTCATACATCCGCAAGGTGCAGCCAGAGCTTGGGGTGTCACAGTGGGAGAGGTTAGGGTGAGCAGGGGTCTCAGCACAATAGACATAACAGAAGATTAGCATTCTAAAACGTACAATACCATTACAGAGAACAAGGCACCAAACACTCATACTTGCATCCACTCTTACCTGTGCCGAATGGGAAAGAGTGGGGTCTCTGCCTGGGAATGACGGACGGCTGCTCTCATGCAGGGACGGGGACTCCAGTGGCCAAAACTTAGTGGATACCACCATATACAACAATGGCAATGATTAATTATAAAGGGCTTTAGAACAGTAAGTTCTGCGTCATGTGTCACAGTTCCGAAAGTTGATTACTGCCTGGCTTCCGTCTCCTGCTTCAGAGCGAGGCAGGGCAGGCAGCCTTGGACAGACTGCCCAGACTTAAATTCATTGATTTGTTTAGAGATAGGATCATAAAAAGACGAGTGCCCACTAAAAGCACACTTTTCCACCTAAAGGTTTTATATTTTACTTCATGGCTTTTTGCTAAAAACGTAAGAAAGACCAGGGCAAAACTGTTTCAGTATGGAACAAGCTCAAGTCTCGATGCACCGGCACTTTAAGTCTCACCATAATGAGAGAAATGGCTGACTGAGATTTAAATGCATGTAACAATCTTCCGTTTAATATACCAAATTTATCAAAACGTTTAGGGCAACATATTGACTGAACTCTGAATGAACTTCTTTTAACAATGATGAAATTGCAATTTTAATGTTTTTATAACTGATGCCACGGCAGTGCCCACCACATTCTTTATACTATCAAGCAATCCTACATTGTGATATCCATCTGAAACTTGCATTTCATTACTGATCTGAATGCTATGTTATGGCTTGGGCACCAAGCCTAAGTGGTTTTTCTCTCTTTCTTAGTTTGACATGTTTTATAAAATTTTGCAATGGCTTTTATTATAAACTTGGAATGACTTTTATTAGCTGAGCATAAATAAATAAACTTGAAAAAAAACTTTTAAACTCTAAATAAATCAATCTATTTAATATTTGTTCAGGAATGAGAAGGAATATCAGGGGGGCGTAGTCCCAGAGCCCTAATGGAGAATCGGCCCCTGCTTAAAGGGTCTTTCTGCCACCACTCTTCATCCACTGGTCTTTTGTTGTCCCATTCACATTTTGTTCCCGCCCATTACAGCACACAGCATAGGCCAATGGGTCAGCCTACTTCAGTCACTATTTAACTTCACTTTGTGTGACTGCATTTTGCTCATTCACAATGAGTATATCTGCAACATAAATTGCTCCCTCCAGTACCAGTATTTTCTGTTTTTACTATACAATTACTTTAATGTTGTCTTAGTATTTAGAGCCTGTGGTAAAAGCCGGACCTTTCAACCAGATATGCCTAGAGACCACATTACACACTTTATGGGGCAGATTCATAGAACTAACTTAAGAACAAAATCCTAAACTTACTACTTTTGGTATTCACAGAAGTTAGGATTTTGTCTTAAGTCTGTCTTAAGTTTGTCTTAAGTCTGTCTTAAGTTTGTCTTAAGTCTGTCTTAAGTTTGTCTTAAGTCTGTCTTAAGTCTGTCTTAAGTCTGTCTTAAGTTTGTCTTAAGACAAACTTAAGACAAAATCCTAACTTCTGTGAATACCAAAAGTAGTAAATTTAGGATTTTGTCTTAAGTTAGTTCTGTGAATCGGGCCCTATCAGTTTATAATAAGCTCCTGCCAGTGCTGTTGTAAATTCCTTTTGAATTGCCTTTTGTTTATCTGACTGCTGATATTTCACAGTTTAACAGATTGGGTCCATTTGGAGCTGTTCTGTATTAAGTTATCTTCTTTTTACTTTGCATGCAGTACACAAACTGAAAGCTTCAATATTATACATGTGAGTTCATAAGCGGACAATTCTTCAGAACATTTTAATCTGAAAGAGACAGTTAGTTATAGATTCCTTGCCATAGAATTTCCCCCAGGTGTCAGACTGGAACCAGAGATTTTTTCTTAGCAGAACTCCTACACGTTGGTCGTGTCGTTGGTTGACTCCGCATCCGTCATTGGCGTTGTGGTCACCGGGATGACATTGTGGTGCCCACTTAGATGCCGCCCCTGTGCCCTGATGTCAGTTCCTTCTGTATCCATGCCAGCCTAACTCAGATCAGGAGAGAGCTTTATTAGACTTTTTGGCGACTTCTTTTTGAGTCCTCAACTCCTGGTGCAAGAGGGATGTCCCACCGTCGGCTTAAAACCATGCAAGGCCTGTCACAAACTGATATCTGTGTCAAGGACCCGCACTTTGTTGCCTTCGGTACCTGGAGCGCAACCACGAGCCGAAGTCATGCTCCGACTGCCGGGCCATGAATCCAAAGTCTTTGCAGGAGTGGTCCCGAAAGCTCTTGGAGGCCTGGCAGTCAGCTCTGTCTAGCTCCCGGTCTCGCTTGAGGGGAAGGTTTCAAAACTGCTCGCGGAGCCATTACACCTTGTCCATGTCTTCGGGTAAGTCGAAGCACAAGAAGAAAGCGAAGAAGCACCGGCGCTCTTCACCTTCTCCCCGTTGGTTGACTGACGCAACACAGGATCGGGAGTTTTGTCGCTCACAACTCCGCGCCTCACTCCGTTTCCGGGAGCCAGGGCATCCCCTGCACAGCTTTGTGCATTTTACAAAGCCCTTCACAGCATCTTTGGGCAGCCCAACTCTGCTGGTGCACCTTTGGGCCCCGTGGAGCTGGTCGGTGGTCCAGGGCCTTTGATATCGGCGGCTCCAGCCCCAAGCCCGGAGGGCCCCCGAGGATCCAGGCCTGGATCTGGATCAGCGCCGGTCGACCTTACTTGACCTTCCCCGGCACCGATCCCAGCGACGACAACCCCGCGTTGTCCATGCCCCCAGCTGACGACGTCCCCATCCTCATCCCTAAGATGGAACCGGAGCCGGATCGACGTTGGTCAACGTCAAATCTGACACCGGAGGGTAAGTTTGGTCCCTTGTTCATCCCTGGTGCTCCCTATCGCCCAGAGGGTGGTGATGAGGGCTGGGAGGGGCATCAGATTCTTTAGCAGACCAGCTTGAAGAGCTGGACTGGAGAGAGGACATGAGTGACGCTAGTGGTCTGGACATTTCCCAAGACCTTGGCATGCTTTCTCCCCCTACCGTGGTTACGGAGGAGGGAGCGTCTTGTGCTGTGGTAGTGCGAAGGGCAGCCAAGGCCGTGGGCCTAGAGCTCCTCTCAGTGGCGGTCAGGACCAACCTCCTGACAGAGGTGCTTCAGCCTGTGCCAACTTCTTCTGAACCCCTCCTGCCTTTCAATGAAGCCCTCACTGACGTCCTTCTGGGCACATGGTCCAAGCCCAGCATAGGGGCTCCTGTGAATAGGACTATTGCCTGCTGCCACCGCTTGGCCCTGGGCAACCCAGTTTTCCTCTCCCAACACCCTTTACATGGGAGCTTTGTGGTCCAAGCCTCTTCCTCCAAGGGCGCATTCCCTTCTGCTCCCCCAGATAGAGAATCCAAGAAGCAGGACCATCTTGGGAAGCGCATGTTCGCTTCATCCAGATTGGCACTGCGGTCCATGAATACCGCCGGCTTCTTGGGACGATACTCCCATATAATCTGAGATACAGTTACGTGAGTGCTGCCTCAGTGCCCGGAGGAGGCCCGGGCCGTTCTCTCCCAAGCGGTGGCAGATGGGAGAGACACAGCAAAATGAATGATTCAATGTGGGCTGGATACTACTGACTCACTGGGCAAAACAATTACCACGTTGGTAGCGCTTCGGCGCTACACCTGGTTGAGAACCTCTAGCTTTTCGGGGGATGTCCAGGCAATCCTGCTGGACCTGTCCTTCAATGGCCGTTACCTTTTTGGTGACAAGGCAGACTCGTTGCTTGAGCAGTTTAAGGATTCTTGAGCTAAGGCCAGATCTTTGGGCCTCACTCCCTGTAAGTAGGCACCGTCGACGTTATCCCGGTGACTATGACACCAACGACAGACGCGGAGTCAACTGATGCCACCTACGGATGCGCAGGGGTACTGCTAAGAAAAAATCTGCAGATCCAGTTTGACGCCTGGGGAAAATTCTAAGGGAAGGACTCTATAACTAACCTATGTGTCTTACAGATACATCGCTACAGAAGGTAAGTAACTTGTTCTTCTGGGCTCAAGTTTACCAGTGGTTCATTAATAAACTTTGGTAAGAATGAAAATACACCTTTATCATGTTAAATTTACAATATTTCTTTCTTTCGTTCTCTCTTGCCTTCTTTCTTCCTTCTGTTCATCTTTTCTTTCTCTCTTTCTTTCTTCTTCTCTTTGATGGGTTCCTTCTTTTTTTGTTTGTCTGTTTCTTTACTTACTTTTTTCTTCCCTTTTTTCTTTGTTTCCATATTTCCATTCTTTCTTTCTTTCCTTCTTTGTTTTGTTCTTTCCTGTTTCTAGCCTTCTTTCTTTCCTTCTTTCCATCTTCTTTCTTTCTCTCTTTCTTTCTTCTTCTCTTTGATGATTTCCTCCTTTCTTTCTTTCTTTCATTTTTGTTAGTTTGTTTCGTTACTTGCTTTTTTCTCCCCTTTCTTCTTAGTTTTCATATTTCTTTTCTTTCTTCATTTCTTTCTTTCTTCATTTCTTTCTTTACTCATTTCTTTCTTTCTTTACTCCTTTCTTTCTTTCTTTCTTTCTTTCTTCATTTCTTTCTTTACTCATTTCTTTCTTTCTTTACTCCTTTCTTTCTTTCTTTCTTTCTTTTCTTTCTTTCTTTCTTTCTTTCTTTCTTTCTTTCTTTCTTTCTTTCTTTCTTTCTTTCCTTTCTTTCTTTCTTTCTTTCTTCCTTCCTTTCTTTCTTTCTTTCTTTCTTTCTTTCTTTCTTTCGTTCTTTCTTTCTTTCTTCCCTTCCTTCCTTTTTTTCTTGCTTTCCATTTTCTTTGCTCGTTTCTTTGTTTCCTTAATGTTGTCTTTCCTCATTTTTACTTTCTTTCCTTGCTTCTTTCTTTCTTTCTTTCTTTCTTTCTTTCTTTCTTTCTTTCTTTCCTTCCTCCTTTCTTTGTCTGTCTCTCTTTCCATCTTTTTCTTTCATGCCTTCTCTCTTTTTCTTTCTTCCTTCTTTCTTTCTTTTTTATTCTTTCTTTCCTTCTTCCTTTCTTCCTTTCTCTTTCTCTTTCATCGTCCTTCTTTCTTTCCTTACTTTCTTCATCTCCTTCTTTCTTTCATTCTGTCTTTCCTTTCTACTTTCTTATATTCTTTCCTTCCCTATTTTCTTTCTTTCTTTCTTAAAGGCAAGAGCCTGGCAGCCAATGTCAGAACAATTGGCTTTCTTAAGCCTGTGTTAGCCAAGAATTTTTGCTTTTACTAAAATTATGTGTACAGCATAGTTATTTATAGGGGGTTTCAGCCACAATTCATTCATGTGTCTGTGGTTGTGTCATTCATATTTTTCTCCAACTCACTCAAGCATGCTTCAAGGGGCAATGTGTAAGCCCATTTTAGTCAGTGGCTGACTTTCCTATGATTTATGGCACTCCGTCCTTTCACAATAAGCACATCTACATGCAAAGTAGTATCCTTTAGTGCCAGGGAGCACTATGGTAAATTGTTTATTTTTAGACCAAAAAAACATTTTTACCTTTAGTAAATGTTTTTGATTTTTTAGCATGATAAACACCTGGCAGCTTCTAAAACAATAAAGTTTAGCAAAAATCATAACAAAAGAAGAGTTGCAGAAAGGTTGACAAACAATGTCTGACCTATTGACTTTGCCAATCATTGTTTTATTTTTTTCTTCAAATGAAAATATCCCCCCACGACGCTTCCCTGCAGAATAATATTAAAGGTGTTCCCTTTGCCTTCTCTTCCTGGAACGGAATGTAGTTCTCCATTAGGCAGGAATAAATCATCTGACTCACTCAGCCTGAGAAGGGTTCAAAGGTAAATTGTAAATGTCCACAAATGCATAAATGTGTGGCCTGCATGCACTCACAGGGCTTTCAAACCCTGCTGCAGGGTCCAATCTCTGCTCACTTCTCGTACCTGCTAGTAAATTTAAGCCCACTAAAAAGAATTGTGTTTAAATTCATATAGGAGTGTGAAACCTAGCTTTTGATTTAGAAACATGTATTTTGCACCGGTTAATAAGGATACTTGCACTTTTCAGTTCAAATAGCTTTGAGAACCAGTCACGGGCCTATTCACAAAGGTATAAGTATATGTGCAAATTTACTCATGTGTAAATCTACTCCTGCACCTATTTGTAAATCTACTCTTGACTGCTAGTCTCCATTTTAAAGAGTGGATTTACATCTAAGTGCACACTTAAATGTTTCTTGGTGGGGCATTACATGGACTTTACCACCTTCCAGTTACTTTTATCTGAAACTGTTACTTAATAAATAAACCTACAACTTGTTTCTACGTGACCTGTCTACGAGAAATTCTTCATTTTAACAGTCTCCTCTTTGGCTGGTGAAGTTAAAGCTTGGGGCTTTGACATTTGCTCCTATGCTGATGATATACAACTCATTATTTCTATAGGGGAGAGACATAGGGAGACAGAAAGAGCCTCCTTTGTTGTCTGTCAGAAGTAGCTACCTGGATGCAAGCTCATTGAAGCTTACTGCGGAAAAGACTGAGGGGCATATTAGCAAGGGCAATATCGCCGCTTTAGCGGCACTTTTTGCCGCTAAAGCGGCGATATTCTTATCACCCTATCAGCAAGCTGTCGCCAACAGCTGTTAGCGACAGCTTTCTCGTGAAAGCGACCGTGTTGGGTGCCGCTTTGCATGTCAGAGATATGTATTGCTAATGACATGCAAAGTAGGCGTTCCCGACCACAAGACCAGGAATACAGCCGCTAACTGAGGCCCTGGCCCCGGTTAGCGAGGTTAAAAGTCGCGCTAACCGGGGTCATCGCTGGATTTGTAACACCTGCTTAAAACCTGACTAGTGCATACTTAACATGGGGGGGGGGGTGGATTGTGCTGATACGACCACAGGTTTGTATCAGCAAGGTTTCCCCTGTCCCCCATGCAACATCGCTGGTTTTGTAGCGATGTTGGCCCATTTCTCCTGCTATCGCTGGATTATTTATCGCCATGGTGCTAATTGTTGCTAATACAGCGTTAGCGTGGTGATATATTCCAGCGATAGCAGGCGATAATTATTTTTCCGCTAGCGCGCTCTGCGATGTTTATCGCAGTTTCTTGCTAATATGGCCCTGAGTTCTTACTTTTTGGTGGTGCTCGTAGCATATGGGATGATTCATGGTGGCTGATGTCCCTGGGCACTGTGCAAGAACAAAGGAGAGTAGCAAAACATCTTGGATTCTTGATAGAATCCCTCCCCATTCAAAACCAGGCAAATGCCACCTGTGGCAAATGCTTTGGCCGGCTCAGACTTTTGCGCAAGTTCTTCCACTGGATTCTGGGGGAATGGTGAAGGACAGTAGTCCAGGCACTGATTATGAGCAGGCTGGATTACGGTAGTGCCCTATATGCGGGAATGGCTGTAGTACATTCAAAATGCAGCAGTCAGACTTATTTGTTACAGTGCCCAAATTAGCTCAGCTTTTCTCTGTTTAAATTCACTTCATTGGCTGCCGGTTCATAAGAGAGCTAATTTCAAGTTGTTATGCCATATCCACAAAGCACTATATGACACTGGACCAGTTATTCTGCACAGCTGAATGGCTTTTTATAGGCCTTCTGATCTTGAGACAAACCCGCATACTTCACAGAAAGTGAAGAACGTGAGATTTAAAGTTTTTAATCGACCATTAAATCAAGGCTGTCTTTAAGGATTGATGCGGGTGTTAGAACACAGCTCTTGTTTCTCTATAAAAATCCTGACACCACTCTCTGACCACCAGAAACAACTGACATGATCTTTGGTGCTGACATTTTGGGAGTATTAGAATATCATGTACATATCATTCTAATCCTTTGAGTCTTTGTCTGCTTATTCAAAAATATTGACTTCCCTTTTGGCATTGTCCATCACTGCCTTGCAAACTTACCTTCAGGGTTGGGTTAGATGCTTGGCCCTAGCCCGGCTAAGCTAATTTCCCATCCATAGTTAGGAAACCTTCCGTCTTTCCTTGCTGTGATCCATGCAGAGCCTCAGAAACTGTACAGTAGGCAATTTCTAGGCATCTTGGTGTGACTTTCATGATTAGATACACCTCAAAGTACATCAAGCTAAAGGATGAAAGAGTAAGGGTGACTTCCTGAGTAACTTGCCAGTTTGGACTCTTTGGGCCTTTGGTTAGAGACTACATTTCAATGCGGACACATCACTATTGAATACTATCTGTTTACCATCTAGCAAGACCCTATGTCAACAATGGGCATGTAAATCATTCTAAAAGAGCTGATTTGGCCATTTCACCAGTTACTCCTGTCTGCAGGCAGACACAAATTAGATGAATGATACCCAACTCGAATTCAACACAGCGATAACTGGAATCTTCTCAATGGGGGGGGGGAAATAAGCAATCCAGCCCTGTGTACTACAACCAAAGGAATAAGGAGTGATACTGCCAAAGTGAGGAACCCTAGGATCATGATGGAAAGAAGGATATTAAAACCTATATTTCAATTATACTGTCAAGATATCAAACAGGAGCAAGATTTTAATGAAGAACATACAAAGACACAACATAATAAATAGCTTGAAAGTAAATAAAGACAAAATGTAATAAAGCTGCATACAATTCAGAATAAAAACTCTCACTAGTTGTGAGGACCACAGTGCCCTCTACCTAGCAGCTTGTACAGCAGTGAGCCATGTTCTGGCTATCTTTTAGGCTTAGAGACTCCTGTTCTCACCCTTCCACTCTTTTCAGGTGATGAGATGATTGTTTCCCTTCTTGAGGTTTTCTGGTTAGGTCTAGATCACCATCACCCTTATACTTTCCCAGCTAGCCTACGCCAATGGCATCTCCCGGTGGGCATCCATTTTTCTTATCTGCTGGCCAGACTATCCCTCCTTCTTTGATCATGGAGCCAGGTCTCTCCATTCTTACTAGAATTGCACTGGAACCCAGCAGATCAGACCCGTCTCATACAGGGAACTTTCCATCATTCAATGAGAACTCAATGACACCTGTTCCTACAACAAAAGCCCACTCCTACCAGCTAAGGAAGCAATTTAGATCTACAGTAACTGTATTAATTTCAGAGAACCGTGGCTGGGTGTCTTATCTGTTTACATTGCCAGGTTTTGGAACGGTTTATAGATGTGAATGAGGAAATTGATAGATACATAAAGGCCAGTATTTATCTACTACTGGCAAATATTTCCTCCATTTCGAACGCCACTTATTCTATAATGGTCTTGAATTCTTGAACATCCATTTCACACCTTGACAGACTCTACACTGCTTGGTTAAAGTCTACACAATATGAATTTGTGAGAATCGATCACTTGAAAAATTGTGATGTGTTGTCAGACATAATCATTCAATTTTTTGTCCATTAACCCGCACTATCGATCTGTCCCTTAAGAGGACGTGCAGGGTAGATGTTTAGGCAAACCAGTAGTTGCATTTGACATTAACTTGTTAGATTTGGGACAAGCCGTTATTTGCATGTGCTGCATGTCAAGGAATGCCTTGACACTTGGATCAGGGAGGAATCGCACAAACCTGAGGGAATTCTAACTACGGGTCTTTTACGTTTTGTCTTTACCTGAACTCTACCTCTGAAAGTTGGAAGGGGGCATATCTCCTCACATGAGCATACATCTTCCCTGTGACCGTACCTAACTCTGCAACACACCAAAGATAGTGCTCTGTACTGACCGAAGGAGACAAACAGCAACTTGTCTTAAATGTGCAAAGCGGTTCCACTCAAAAATTAGAAATGAAAGAATATCTCACTCAAAACATTTACTCACTCAGAAATCCCCAACTGTGAAATCCACGCTTTCCCAACTTTTAAATTGCATGTGCTTTTTTAATTTTTAACTTAAATAATTTAAGACCTGTGTTAAAAGAGGTTAGAGTTGCCGATGGAAGCAAGTTCACCGACATGATTTAAAATGTGTGGTTTAGCCTTGAGGATCCCTATATGAATGGAGGGAGCAAGAGGTCTACAGGAGAAGTCATGGCTGAAGCACGTGAGACTGCTCAGGAAGGGCTGACTGAATGCATGTGGTGTGAGTGTGATTGGTTGAAGAGTAAAGGAAAGTGGCTGAGAGCTGCCTGAATGGACATTATTCTGATAAGAGAGTTCTGTGGAATTCTACAAGAGAACTGACTGGAAAAGAGCGAAGCAGCTGCACACCTTGAGTGTAATCCCCATAGACTGGGCGAGGCCCCCATGGGTGAAGTGTCTTTCGTGGAAGGTAGTTAAAGAGTTGGCCAATTGCCCTACTGAATCACTAACAGCTGGCCCATTGGAGAGGCCTGATCTCAACAATCTGCTTGGACCAGAAAAACCTTGGGCCCCATAAGTAATATAATGCAGGAGACTGAAAAGAGGAATATTAATTTGACAGCACATCTGAGCCACAACACAGGCTCACAATCCTTTTTGGGCGAGTTAAGATATTAAGGCAGCCGCCTACCTTAGCCTAAGATAGGTGTCAATTTGTGGACACTAAGTGCCTGTGGATTCAAAGCAGGATTTATGGCAAAAGAGCTCAATCACGGATATGGGTCAGAGTGGCATTTTCCCTTTAGGTAACTCACAAGCACTGATGCATACAGTTCACCTTAGGAATAACCTAAATGATTATGCGGTGAGTGTCACCTCTTTATCATGTTGGGTAAAGGCTTGAGGGTGTTGTATAGGACCCAGTCTAGGCAATGTATCTTCAAAATTCCTGTAGGAGGCCAGTAGAGGCTGTGGTGGATGAAATGTATGACTGGTTTCCACGGGGGAACAACCTTTACAACGCAACTTTTACAACGCACTACCTTTACAACGCATTTTTTACAACGCACAATCCATTACAACGCATGACATTACAACGCAGGACACTACAACGCATTTCTAAATACTACCTTTACAACGCATTCCATTACAACGCATACTACCATTACAACGCATACCATTACAACGCATAATATAGTAATATACTATCCAACACTTACCCTACTGTTGCACCCCCTGGAGTTAGAATAGTAATTTTTACCCCTATACTATCCAACACTTACCCTACTGTTGCACCCCCTGGAGTTAGAATAGTAATTTTTACCCCTATACTATCCAACACTTACCCTACTGTTGCACCCCCTGGAGTTAGAATAGTAATTTTTACCCCTATACTATCCAACACTTACCCTACTGTTGCACCCCCTGGAGTTAGAATAGTAATTTTTACCCCTATACTATCCAACACTTACCCTACTGTTGCACCCCCTGGAGTTAGAATAGTAATTTTTACCCCTATACTATCCAACACTTTCCCTACTGTTGCACCCCCTGGAGTTAGAATAGTAATTTTTACCCCTATACTATCCAACACTTACCCTACTGTTGCACCCCCTGGAGTTAGAATAGTAATTTTTACCCCTATACTATCCAACACTTACCCTACTGTTGCACCCCCTGGAGTTAGAATAGTAATTTTTACCCCTATACTATCCAACACTTACCCTACTGTTGCACCCCCTGGAGTTAGAATAGTAATTTTTACCCCTATACTATCCAACACTTACCCTACTGTTGCACCCCCTGGAGTTAGAATAGTAATTTTTACCCCTATACTATCCAACACTTACCCTACTGTTGCACCCCCTGGAGTTAGAATAGTAATTTTTACCCCTATACTATCCAACACTTTCCCTACTGTTGCACCCCCTGGAGTTAGAATAGTAATTTTTACCCCTATACTATCCAACACTTACCCTACTGTTGCACCCCCTGGAGTTAGAATAGTAATTTTTACCCCTATACTATCCAACACTTACCCTACTGTTGCACCCCCTGGAGTTAGAATAGTAATTTTTACCCCTATACTATCCAACACTTTCCCTACTGTTGCACCCCCTGGAGTTAGAATAGTAATTTTTACCCCTATACTATCCAACACTTACCCTACTGTTGCACCCCCTGGAGTTAGAATAGTAATTTTTACCCCTATACTGTCCAACACTTACCCTACTGTTGCACCCCCTGGAGTTAGAATAGTAATTTTTAACCCTATACTATCTAATACTTACCTTAAATGCAATTTAATATTATGCGTTGTAATGGTATGCGTTGTAAAGGTAGTATGCGTTGTAATGGATATGCGTTGTAAAGGTAGTTTTTAAAAATGCGTTGTAGTGTACTGCGTTGTAATGTCATGCGTTGTAATGGATTGTGCGTTGTAAAAAATGCGTTGTAAAGGTATGCGTTGTAATAGTATGCGTTGTAACGTCATACATCCGTTTCCACGTGTGATGTCCATGCTGGCTAAACGTAGGTTCTCTGGGAAACCCAGAGTCAGACTCAACCCATAAAGGGATTGCCTCATATTGGGTATGGAGATCAACCTTGTCTGGTAAAAATCCATTCTAAAAAGTCGTAGTGAGTTATTGACTTTTGTTTGGTGGCATAACAGTTGTTTTGCTGCTAGGCACATTATACATTCTTCACACTTAGCACTAGAGGAGGACTGAAAAGTCTTTACTGTTTACACCTCATGCTCTACCAGCACAGGCTTGTCTCAAGATGGAGTAGGTAACTATGCCTGAGCCAATGGTTGACACTGTCACTCAGATACACCAGTTGTGGTGCCCTTTGTATCTCTGATCTTGAAAATCAGGTAGACAATTGTTTAGTTGAAACAAAACTCATTTTGTTTTGTTTAAAGCATCACTCCTGTCCTATTAGTTCTTCAATTCAACATTCCATCACATACTGTTCAGAGGATCCTTCAGAATCCAAACCAAGCCCGTTCCCATCGATTGCATTTAGGCCACACACCGCCACGGGAATCGCGGTAATAAGCAATCATGTTTTACTCTTTTCTTTCTTGAGAAGTCTTTCCTCTGGAGGTCTGTGGTAAGTCATTAATGTAACATCCTATATTCCATCTCTACAATTGTGAGTTGATGTTCTTGTCTTTTTTTCCCCTCAAAAGATTCAATACACATATTACAGCTCTTGACTCTAAAAGCGGGAGCATCATGAGGCTCATCAACCTTGATGTCCACGGAAGGTAATGACCACCAGGCTTTTCTAATCTGTCCATTGTTCTGATTGTTGTAACTCCATAGAGCACAATGAGAGGCCAATTTTGAGATATGTGTCTATGCTCTCCAGCCACAGCTATAGCAACTCAACACCGTACCACACAGATAGAGGAAGGCATGCCGCACGTATACTTTACTGTCTCCGGTGAAGGGCATTTTCCTCTGATGTCTCGCACTACAGAGGAAAATCTCTGTGACACCAATTCCTTTATGTGGGGCAGAGATAATAATTCTAATGCTTCCATAGAATTAGCTGACGTAAAAGGGATAATGCTGGCATGCTTGTGATAAGAGGCATATCCCGCATGTAGCCCTGGAAATTGTGCTTCCCTGCCCTCTGATATTGTTTCTACAGCCAATGTTCATGATGTATATTGCTCTGTTTCTGGGAGAGCCAAATTAATTCAAATATCCTAATTTTCCTGATCATCCAGTTATTTAAATTCAGATGCTTCAGGAGCACAAATACAGATCTTGCAAACTAAGGGACCCCCATTATGATCTGAATTACATGTTCAGTGAATTTGCTTGGGCCAGAACAACCCTGGGCCCATTTAGAAATGTAATGCAGGACAGGATGAATATTAAGTTGCCAATATGGTTGGGCCACCATAGAAACCCATTAACGTTTTGAGTGAGTTCAGATACTGAGGCAGCCCCCAACCTTAGGCTAGGGAGACCACGAGCCTATAGTTTCAAAACATGTTTTATGGTAATCTTTGGTGAAGATCTCACACGGAGATATGGGTCAGCATGGATTTTTCCCCTTAGGTAGCTCACAAGCCCAGCCGCTGGTGATTACAGTTCCCTGCTACCACCTTAGGAATAACCTTGCTGAATAGTGGGTGGTTGACACCCATTTGCCATGTTGCATAAAGGCTTGAGGATGTCATAGAGGACCTAGTCTAGGACCTATGCATTGTTGAGGCCTCACAGGGAAATATATCTTCAACATTCCTGTGAGAGGCCAGTAAAGGCTGGTGTGGATATGATATATGACTGATTTCCATGCGTGGATGTCCATGTTGCGAGTTGGTAAAGCACTCTTTGCGTGAGCAGTGCATCACTGGGTTAACTTTGCGAGTAGGTAAAACACTATTTGTACAAACAGTACATCACTGAGTTAACTTTGCGAGTTGGTAAAACATATTTGCACGAGCAGTGCATCACTGGGTTAACTTTGCAAGTTGGTAAAGCACTCTTTGCACGAGCTGTGTATCACTAGGTTAACTTTGCGAGTTGGTTAAACACTCTTTGCATGAGCAGTGCATCACAGATTTAACTTTGCGAGTTGGTAAAAAACTCTTTAACTTTGTGAATTGGTAAAACACTCTTTGTACAAGGAGTCCATCACTGGATTAAGTTTGTGAGTTGTTAAACCCTTCTTTGCATGAGCAGTGCATCACTGATTTAACTTTGTGAGTTGGTAAAACACTCTTTGCACGAGCAGTGAATCACTAGGTTAATTTCGTGCACTGGTAAAACACTCTTTGCACAAGCAGTACATCACTGGATTAAGTTTGCAAGTTGGTAAAACACTTTTTGCATGAACAGTGCATCACTGATTTAACTTTGTGAGTTGGTAAAACACTCTTTGCACGAGCAGTGCATCAAAAGGCTAACTTTGTGCGTTGGTAAAACACTCTTTGCACAAGCAGTACATCATTGGATTAAGTTTGCGAGTTGGTAAAACACTCTTTGCATGAGCAGTGCATCACTGATTTAACTTTGTGCATTGGTAAAACACTCTTTGCACGAGCAGAGTATCAAAAGGTTAACTTTGTGTGTTGGTAAAACACTCTTTGCACCAGGAGAACATCATTGGATTAAGTTTGCGAGTAGGTAAAACACTATTTGCACGAGCAGTTCATCACTGGGTTAACTTTGCGAGCTGGTAAAACACTCTAGGCATGAGCAATGCATCACTGATTTAACATTGTGAGTTGGTAAAACACTCTTTGCACAAGGAGTACGTCATCGGATTAAGTTTGCGAGTTGGTAAAACACTCTTTGCACAAGGAGTACGTCATTGGATTAAGTTTGTGAGTTGGTAAAACAATCTTTACATTAGCAGTGCATCACTGATTTAACTTTGTGCGTTGGTAAAACACTCTTTGCACAAGCAGTACATCATTGGATTAAGTTTGCAAGTTGGTAAAACACTCTTTGCATGAGCAGTGCATCACTGATTTAACTTTGTTCATCGGTAAAACACTCTTTGCACGAGCAGAGTATCAAAAGGTTAATTTTGTGTGTTGGTAAAACACTCTTTGCACAAGGAGAACATCATTGGATTAAGTTTGCGAGTAGGTAAAACACTATTTGCACGAGCAGTACATCACTGGGTTAACTTTGCGAGTTGGTGAAACACTCTTTGCACAAGCAGTGTATCACTAGGTTAACTTTGTGCATTGGTAAAACACTCTTTGCACAAGGAGAACATCATTGGATTAAGTTTGTGAGTTGGTAAACACTCTTTACATGAGCAGTGCATCACTGATTTAACTTTGTGCGTTGGTAAAACACTCTTTGCACAAGCAGTACATCACTGGATTAAGTTTGCGAGTTGGTAAAACACTCTTTGCACGAGCAGTGTATCACTAGGTTAACTTTGTGCATTGGTAAAACACTCTTTGCACACGCAGTACATCACTGGATTAAGTTTGCGAGTTGGTAAAACACTCTTTGCACGAGCAGTGCATCGCTGATTTATCTTTGTGCGTTGGCAAAACACTCTTTGTACAAGGAGTATATCACTTGATTACGTTTGTGAGTTGTTAAAACACTCTTTGCATGAGCAGTGCATCACTTATTTAACTTTGTGCATTGGTAAAACACTCTTTGCACCAGCAGTGTGTCACTGATTTAACTTTGTGCGTTGGTAAAACACTCTTTGCACGAGCATTGTATCACTAGGTTAACTTTGCGAGTTGGTAAAACACTCTTTGCATGAGCAGTGCATCACTGATTTAACTTTGTGCGTTGGTAAAACACTCTTTGCACAAGGAGTACATCATGGGATTAAGTTTGCGAGTTGGTAAAACACTCTTTGTACAAGGAGTACGTCATTGGATTAAGTTTGTGCGTTGGTAAAACACTCTTTGCACAAGGAGAACATCATTGGATTAAGTTTGCGAGTTGGTAAAACACTCTTTGCACAAGGAGTACGTCATTGGATTAAGTTTGTGCGTTGGTAAAACACTCTTTGCACAAGGAGTACATCATTGGATTAAGTTTGCGAGTTGGTAAAACACTCTTTGCACAAGGAGCACATCATTGGATTAAGTTTGTGCATTGGTAAAACACTCTTTGCACAAGGAGCACATCATTGGATTAAGTTTGTGAATTGGTAAACCACTCTGAATGAGCAGTGCATCACTGATTTAACTGTGCATTGGTAAAACACTCTTTGCACAAGGAGTACATCATTGGATTAAGTTTGCGAGTTGGTAAAACACTCTTTGCACAAGGAGCACATCATTGGATTAAGTTTGTGCGTTGGTAAAACACTCTTTGCACAAGGAGCACATCATTGGATTAAGTTTGCGAGTTGGTAAAACACTCTTTGCACAAGCAGTACATCACTGGATTAAGTTTGTGCGTTGGTAAAACACTCTTTGCACGAGCAGTGTATCAAAAGGTTAACTCTGTGCGCTGGTAAAACACTCTTTGCACAAGGAGTACATCACTGGATTAATTTTGTGAGTTGGTAAAACACTCTTTGCACGAGCAGTGTATCAAAAGGTTAACTCTGTGCGCTGGTAAAACACTCTTTGCACAAGGAGTACATCACTGGATTAATTTTGTGAGTTGGTAAAACACTCTTTGCATGGGCAGTACATCACTGGATTAAGTTTGTGCGTTGGTAAAACACTCTTTGCACGAGCAGTGTATCACTGGGTTAACTTTGCGAGTTGGTAAAACACTCTTTGCATGAGCAGTGCATCACTGATTTAACTTTGTGCATTGGTAAAACACTCTTTGCACGAGCAGAGTATCAAAAGGTTAACTTTGTGTGTTGGTAAAACACTCTTTGCACCAGGAGAACATCATTGGATTAAGTTTGCGAGTAGGTAAAACACTATTTGCACGAGCAGTTCATCACTGGGTTAACTTTGCGAGCTGGTAAAACACTCTAGGCATGAGCAATGCATCACTGATTTAACATTGTGAGTTGGTAAAACACTCTTTGCACAAGGAGTACGTCATCGGATTAAGTTTGCGAGTTGGTAAAACACTCTTTGCACAAGGAGTACGTCATTGGATTAAGTTTGTGAGTTGGTAAAACAATCTTTACATTAGCAGTGCATCACTGATTTAACTTTGTGCGTTGGTAAAACACTCTTTGCACAAGCAGTACATCATTGGATTAAGTTTGCAAGTTGGTAAAACACTCTTTGCATGAGCAGTGCATCACTGATTTAACTTTGTTCATCGGTAAAACACTCTTTGCACGAGCAGAGTATCAAAAGGTTAATTTTGTGTGTTGGTAAAACACTCTTTGCACAAGGAGAACATCATTGGATTAAGTTTGCGAGTAGGTAAAACACTATTTGCACGAGCAGTACATCACTGGGTTAACTTTGCGAGTTGGTGAAACACTCTTTGCACAAGCAGTGTATCACTAGGTTAACTTTGTGCATTGGTAAAACACTCTTTGCACAAGGAGAACATCATTGGATTAAGTTTGTGAGTTGGTAAACACTCTTTGCATGAGCAGTGCATCACTGATTTAACTTTGTGCGTTGGTAAAACACTCTTTGCACAAGCAGTACATCACTGGATTAAGTTTGCGAGTTGGTAAAACACTCTTTGCACGAGCAGTGTATCACTAGGTTAACTTTGTGCATTGGTAAAACACTCTTTGCACACGCAGTATATCACTGGATTAAGTTTGCGAGTTGGTAAAACACTCTTTGCACGAGCAGTGCATCGCTGATTTATCTTTGTGCGTTGGCAAAACACTCTTTGTACAAGGAGTATATCACTTGATTACGTTTGTGAGTTGTTAAAACACTCTTTGCATGAGCAGTGCATCACTTATTTAACTTTGTGCATTGGTAAAACACTCTTTGCACCAGCAGTGTGTCACTGATTTAACTTTGTGCGTTGGTAAAACACTCTTTGCACGAGCATTGTATCACTAGGTTAACTTTGCGAGTTGGTAAAACACTCTTTGCATGAGCAGTGCATCACTGATTTAACTTTGTGCGTTGGTAAAACACTCTTTGCACAAGGAGTACATCATGGGATTAAGTTTGCGAGTTGGTAAAACACTCTTTGTACAAGGAGTACGTCATTGGATTAAGTTTGTGCGTTGGTAAAACACTCTTTGCACAAGGAGAACATCATTGGATTAAGTTTGCGAGTTGGTAAAACACTCTTTGCACAAGGAGTACGTCATTGGATTAAGTTTGTGCGTTGGTAAAACACTCTTTGCACAAGGAGTACATCATTGGATTAAGTTTGCGAGTTGGTAAAACACTCTTTGCACAAGGAGCACATCATTGGATTAAGTTTGTGCATTGGTAAAACACTCTTTGCACAAGGAGCACATCATTGGATTAAGTTTGTGAATTGGTAAACCACTCTGAATGAGCAGTGCATCACTGATTTAACTGTGCATTGGTAAAACACTCTTTGCACAAGGAGTACATCATTGGATTAAGTTTGCGAGTTGGTAAAACACTCTTTGCACAAGGAGCACATCATTGGATTAAGTTTGTGCGTTGGTAAAACACTCTTTGCACAAGGAGCACATCATTGGATTAAGTTTGCGAGTTGGTAAAACACTCTTTACATTAGCAGTGCATCACTGATTTAACTGTGCATTGGTAAAACACTCTTTGCACAAGCAGTACATCACTGGATTAAGTTTGTGAGTTGGTAAAACACTCTTTGCACAAGCAGTACATCACTGGATTAAGTTTGTGCGTTGGTAAAACACTCTTTGCACGAGCAGTGTATCAAAAGGTTAACTCTGTGCGCTGGTAAAACACTCTTTGCACAAGGAGTACATCATGGGATTAAGTTTGCGAGTTGGTAAAACACTCTTTGTACAAGGAGTACGTCATTGGATTAAGTTTGTGCGTTGGTAAAACACTCTTTGCACAAGGAGAACATCATTGGATTAAGTTTGCGAGTTGGTAAAACACTCTTTGCACAAGGAGTACGTCATTGGATTAAGTTTGTGCGTTGGTAAAACACTCTTTGCACAAGGAGTACATCATTGGATTAAGTTTGCGAGTTGGTAAAACACTCTTTGCACAAGGAGCACATCATTGGATTAAGTTTGTGCATTGGTAAAACACTCTTTGCACAAGGAGCACATCATTGGATTAAGTTTGTGAATTGGTAAACCACTCTGAATGAGCAGTGCATCACTGATTTAACTGTGCATTGGTAAAACACTCTTTGCACAAGGAGTACATCATTGGATTAAGTTTGCGAGTTGGTAAAACACTCTTTGCACAAGGAGCACATCATTGGATTAAGTTTGTGCGTTGGTAAAACACTCTTTGCACAAGGAGCACATCATTGGATTAAGTTTGCGAGTTGGTAAAACACTCTTTACATTAGCAGTGCATCACTGATTTAACTGTGCATTGGTAAAACACTCTTTGCACAAGCAGTACATCACTGGATTAAGTTTGTGAGTTGGTAAAACACTCTTTGCACATGCAGTACATCACTGGATTAAGTTTGTGCGTTGGTAAAACACTCTTTGCACGAGCAGTGTATCAAAAGGTTAACTCTGTGCGCTGGTAAAACACTCTTTGCACAAGGAGTACATCACTGGATTAATTTTGTGAGTTGGTAAAACACTCTTTGCATGGGCAGTACATCACTGGATTAAGTTTGTGCGTTGGTAAAACACTCTTTGCACGAGCAGTGTATAACTGGGTTAACTTTGCGAGTTGGTAAAACACTCTTTGCATGAGCAGTGCATCACTGATTTAACTTTGTGCATTGGTAAAACACTCTTTGCACGAGCAGAGTATCAAAAGGTTAACTTTGTGTGTTGGTAAAACACTCTTTGCACCAGGAGAACATCATTGGATTAAGTTTGCGAGTAGGTAAAACACTATTTGCACGAGCAGTTCATCACTGGGTTAACTTTGCGAGCTGGTAAAACACTCTAGGCATGAGCAATGCATCACTGATTTAACATTGTGAGTTGGTAAAACACTCTTTGCACAAGGAGTACGTCATCGGATTAAGTTTGCGAGTTGGTAAAACACTCTTTGCACAAGGAGTACGTCATTGGATTAAGTTTGTGAGTTGGTAAAACAATCTTTACATTAGCAGTGCATCACTGATTTAACTTTGTGCGTTGGTAAAACACTCTTTGCACAAGCAGTACATCATTGGATTAAGTTTGCAAGTTGGTAAAACACTCTTTGCATGAGCAGTGCATCACTGATTTAACTTTGTTCATCGGTAAAACACTCTTTGCACGAGCAGAGTATCAAAAGGTTAATTTTGTGTGTTGGTAAAACACTTTGCACAAGGAGAACATCATTGGATTAAGTTTGCGAGTAGGTAAAACACTATTTGCACGAGCAGTACATCACTGGGTTAACTTTGCGAGTTGGTGAAACACTCTTTGCACAAGCAGTGTATCACTAGGTTAACTTTGTGCATTGGTAAAACACTCTTTGCACAAGGAGAACATCATTGGATTAAGTTTGTGAGTTGGTAAACACTCTTTGCATGAGCAGTGCATCACTGATTTAACTTTGTGCGTTGGTAAAACACTCTTTGCACAAGCAGTACATCACTGGATTAAGTTTGCGAGTTGGTAAAACACTCTTTGCACGAGCAGTGTATCACTAGGTTAACTTTGTGTATTGGTAAAACACTCTTTGCACACGCAGTACATCACTGGATTAAGTTTGCGAGTTGGTAAAACACTCTTTGCACGAGCAGTGCATCGCTGATTTATCTTTGTGCGTTGGCAAAACACTCTTTGTACAAGGAGTATATCACTTGATTACGTTTGTGAGT
The DNA here is from genome assembly GCF_964204655.1 of Triturus cristatus. Taxonomy (NCBI): domain Eukaryota; kingdom Metazoa; phylum Chordata; class Amphibia; order Caudata; family Salamandridae; genus Triturus; species Triturus cristatus. The sequence goes on along the minus strand of NC_140590.1, from coordinate 1,654,851,165 downwards.
TGTTAAAACACTCTTTGCATGAGCAGTGCATCACTTATTTAACTTTGTGCATTGGTAAAACACTCTTTGCACCAGCAGTGTGTCACTGATTTAACTTTGTGCGTTGGTAAAACACTCTTTGCACGAGCATTGTATCACTAGGTTAACTTTGCGAGTTGGTAAAACACTCTTTGCATGAGCAGTGCATCACTGATTTAACTTTGTGCGTTGGTAAAACACTCTTTGCACAAGGAGTACATCATGGGATTAAGTTTGCGAGTTGGTAAAACACTCTTTGTACAAGGAGTACGTCATTGGATTAAGTTTGTGCGTTGGTAAAACACTCTTTGCACAAGGAGAACATCATTGGATTAAGTTTGCGAGTTGGTAAAAGACTCTTTGAACAAGGAGTACGTCATTGGATTAAGTTTGTGCGTTGGTAAAACACTCTTTGCACAAGGAGTACATCATTGGATTAAGTTTGCGAGTTGGTAAAACACTCTTTGCACAAGGAGCACATCATTGGATTAAGTTTGTGCATTGGTAAAACACTCTTTGCACAAGGAGCACATCATTGGATTAAGTTTGTGAATTGGTAAACCACTCTGAATGAGCAGTGCATCACTGATTTAACTGTGCATTGGTAAAACACTCTTTGCACAAGGAGTACATCATTGGATTAAGTTTGCGAGTTGGTAAAACACTCTTTGCACAAGGAGCACATCATTGGATTAAGTTTGTGCATTGGTAAAACACTCTTTGCACAAGGAGCACATCATTGGATTAAGTTTGCGAGTTGGTAAAACACTCTTTACATTAGCAGTGCATCACTGATTTAACTGTGCATTGGTAAAACACTCTTTGCACAAGCAGTACATCACTGGATTAAGTTTGTGAGTTGGTAAAACACTCTTTGCACAAGCAGTACATCACTGGATTAAGTTTGTGCGTTGGTAAAACACTCTTTGCACGAGCAGTGTATCAAAAGGTTAACTCTGTGCGCTGGTAAAACACTCTTTGCACAAGGAGTACATCACTGGATTAATTTTGTGAGTTGGTAAAACACTCTTTGCATGGGCAGTACATCACTGGATTAAGTTTGTGCGTTGGTAAAACACTCTTTGCACGAGCAGTGTATCACTGGGTTAACTTTGCGAGTTGGTAAAACACTCTTTGCATGAGCAGTGCATCACTGATTTAACTTTGTGCATTGGTAAAACACTCTTTGCACGAGCAGAGTATCAAAAGGTTAACTTTGTGTGTTGGTAAAACACTCTTTGCACCAGGAGAACATCATTGGATTAAGTTTGCGAGTAGGTAAAACACTATTTGCACGAGCAGTTCATCACTGGGTTAACTTTGCGAGCTGGTAAAACACTCTAGGCATGAGCAATGCATCACTGATTTAACATTGTGAGTTGGTAAAACACTCTTTGCACAAGGAGTACGTCATCGGATTAAGTTTGCGAGTTGGTAAAACACTCTTTGCACAAGGAGTACGTCATTGGATTAAGTTTGTGAGTTGGTAAAACTATCTTTACATTAGCAGTGCATCACTGATTTAACTTTGTGCGTTGGTAAAACACTCTTTGCACAAGCAGTACATCATTGGATTAAGTTTGCAAGTTGGTAAAACACTCTTTGCATGAGCAGTGCATCACTGATTTAACTTTGTTCATCGGTAAAACACTCTTTGCACGAGCAGAGTATCAAAAGGTTAATTTTGTGTGTTGGTAAAACACTCTTTGCACAAGGAGAACATCATTGGATTAAGTTTGCGAGTAGGTAAAACACTATTTGCACGAGCAGTACATCACTGGGTTAACTTTGCGAGTTGGTGAAACACTCTTTGCACAAGCAGTGTATCACTAGGTTAACTTTGTGCATTGGTAAAACACTCTTTGCACAAGGAGAACATCATTGGATTAAGTTTGTGAGTTGGTAAACACTCTTTGCATGAGCAGTGCATCACTGATTTAACTTTGTGCGTTGGTAAAACACTCTTTGCACAAGCAGTACATCACTGGATTAAGTTTGCGAGTTGGTAAAACACTCTTTGCACGAGCAGTGTATCACTAGGTTAACTTTGTGCATTGGTAAAACACTCTTTGCACACGCAGTACATCACTGGATTAAGTTTGCGAGTTGGTAAAACACTCTTTGCACGAGCAGTGCATCACTGATTTATCTTTGTGCGTTGGCAAAACACTCTTTGTACAAGGAGTATATCACTTGATTACGTTTGTGAGTTGTTAAAACACTCTTTGCATGAGCAGTGCATCACTTATTTAACTTTGTGCATTGGTAAAACACTCTTTGCACCAGCAGTGTGTCACTGATTTAACTTTGTGCATTGGTAAAACACTCTTTGCACGAGCATTGTATCACTAGGTTAACTTTGCGAGTTGGTAAAACACTCTTTGCATGAGCAGTGCATCACTGATTTAACTTTGTGCGTTGGTAAAACACTCTTTGCACAAGGAGTACATCATGGGATTAAGTTTGCGAGTTGGTAAAACACTCTTTGTACAAGGAGTACGTCATTGGATTAAGTTTGTGCGTTGGTAAAACACTCTTTGCACAAGGAGAACATCATTGGATTAAGTTTGCGAGTTGGTAAAACACTCTTTGCACAAGGAGTACGTCATTGGATTAAGTTTGTGCGTTGGTAAAACACTCTTTGCACAAGGAGTACATCATTGGATTAAGTTTGCGAGTTGGTAAAACACTCTTTGCACAAGGAGCACATCATTGGATTAAGTTTGTGCATTGGTAAAACACTCTTTGCACAAGGAGCACATCATTGGATTAAGTTTGTGAATTGGTAAACCACTCTGAATGAGCAGTGCATCACTGATTTAACTGTGCATTGGTAAAACACTCTTTGCACAAGGAGTACATCATTGGATTAAGTTTGCGAGTTGGTAAAACACTCTTTGCACAAGGAGCACATCATTGGATTAAGTTTGTGCGTTGGTAAAACACTCTTTGCACAAGGAGCACATCATTGGATTAAGTTTGCGAGTTGGTAAAACACTCTTTACATTAGCAGTGCATCACTGATTTAACTGTGCATTGGTAAAACACTCTTTGCACAAGCAGTACATCACTGGATTAAGTTTGTGAGTTGGTAAAACACTCTTTGCACAAGCAGTACATCACTGGATTAAGTTTGTGCGTTGGTAAAACACTCTTTGCACGAGCAGTGTATCAAAAGGTTAACTCTGTGCGCTGGTAAAACACTCTTTGCACAAGGAGTACATCACTGGATTAATTTTGTGAGTTGGTAAAACACTCTTTTTATGGGCAGTACATCACTGGATTAAGTTTGTGCGTTGGTAAAACACTCTTTGCACGAGCAGTGTATCACTGGGTTAACTTTGCGAGTTTGTAAAACACTCTTTGCATGAGCAGTGTATCACTGGGTTAATTTTGCGAGTTTGTAAAACACTCTTTGCACTATGAGAGCATCACTGGATTAAGTTTGTGAGTTGGTAAAACACTCTTTGCATGGGCAGTGCATCACTGTATTAAGTTTGTGAGTTGGTAAAACACTCTTTGCATGAGCAGTGCATCACTGGATTAAGTTTGTGCGTTGGTAGAACACTTTGCACGAGCAGAGTATCACTGGGTTAACTTTGCGAGTTTGTAAAACACTCTTTGCACTATGAGAGCATCACTGGGTTAACTTTGCGAGTTGGTAAAACAAGCTTTGCAGTAGCAGTGCTCCCTTGAATTTTCAAGTTCTTAAAACTCTCTGCCTCAGCAGTGTAGCCCTTCGGTGCCTTTTAAAACAACTAAAACAAATGCAAATTGTATGAGGGCATTTCAGTTTTGAAATGATATTTTTAAAAGGTTTCACGTGAATTCACTTTTTTTTAAAGTTAGGTGGATATTATATTTTTATTGTACAAGTCATGTCTAGTAGCTTGGTGGACTATTGGACCTTCTCAACGAATTTGTGAATCCTGCCTTATCCACTCAGCTTCTCATCTTTCCAGGGTCGATTATCCTTGAAGAAGGTAACAAAAAACATGTTCATGCCGCTCACAAATAATCTGTGGATGTATCGGCACTGACAAATGAAGAGAAATATTTTCAGTTTCTTGCTGAAAGAAAGGTGAGAAGGGTCAGCGCAGGGTTGTAAATCCGCGTCCAGCATGATAATCTCCTTTCTGGTGGAAAAACTCTAATAGCATGGTGCACTGAAGGAATTACTAAATACACAATCAGTGATTCCCACCAGACTATTATGGAATACATTCGACTGTCCTGCAATATGCTACTCGCAAGCGAGGGATTCCCCTCTTCGTATACAAAAAACATTTTGTTAAAAAAACAATATTATACTTTGCTAGCAACGACGGCTCGCGCCACCAAACCGGGTGCGGACAGCTCTGGCCTCTAGACACACGCCTTTATAAATTGAGAGACGGGCGTGCGAGAAGCAGGGAGACCAGCAATAACAGAAGCGACGAAGAGATGCGGACCTCTATTACCGCATCCAAGACTCTCTCCCGAGGGAGGTCAGGTCACGTGCGGGTGCGCGTTATCACCTAATGAAGACATCCCGGCTCGGCGCACACGACGCGGGCAGCTCCGCCCTCGTGCGCTCGGTGAGCCGCGCTGCCTCAGATCACCTCCAAGGAGAAGGTCTGGTTGATGCGAAAATCAGAGCTCTTGTGTAGAGAATAACCATCAGGAGCAACAAAGACGTTCATTGGAATTAAAGAGGAGCCCACTGGAACGGAACCCTCTCCATGGAGGCCCAAGAGCAACTGCCAGAAAAACGGTTGCGTGGAATCTTCCACGAAGATGAGTTCCAGAACGTCTAGCAACCAACATTCTCATAATGACATAAAACGTGCAGAAGAGCACGTAATATCCTGTCTAGCCCCGCCCCCACTCTCTGAGCTCGCCATCCTCTTTTGTGCTAAGACAAGTAAGGGGTCCCTCAAGAGCAGCGGTTCTCTGCCGTCCTGGGAGCTGTGGGGGTCGACGACACCTACTGAGGGGGTCCATAGCTGGTTAGAAAGCTAAACAATTCCACAAGATCAATACTGTCTATAGTGATAAAGAAGCAAAATGTTAAACTGCATTTTCTGAAGTGTTTTCTAAAGTGAAGGGGCCTCATTTACGAAAAGTGACGCATCACTGCGTGAAAACAGTGATGCGTCACTTTTGACTGCGCCCTCCCTGCGACTCCAATGATGCGTCATATTTACAGTATGACGCATCGTGTCGCAAGGAGTCACAGATACGTCAGTATTTCTGACGTATCTGTAGGCGCAAAAGTGACGCATTGCTGGAGTGTGTCACAAAAGTGACGCAACTCCAGCAATGTGTCCTTTCACCATGTGAAAGGGCCTGTGTCAGTCTTACGCCTGCTGTGAGGCAGGCGTAAGATATCGACGCATTTGCACCCTAGAAGTGGCGCAGTGAAATCTGGTAGATTTCACTGCGTCACTTCTACGATGCTTACTTACGTGGGAACGCCCACCCTGCATACATTATACCTGACGCAGGTATAATGTAGCGCAGGGGTTTACAAAGTGACGCATCTAGGTAGATGCGTCACTTTGTAAATATGGCGCATCATGGCGCATGTATTACGCCACTGGTGCGTCACAAAAAGTGACGCACCGGTGGCGCAAAAGTGACGCAGGGGCTCATAAATGAGCCCCAAGGGGGCAGATTTATGTTCCCTGGCGCATCCCTGCAAATCAGCATGGATGCGCCAGGGAAGATGCGTCACGCAAGTTTGCCCTTGCGCCACCGCAGATGCGCCGCATTTACAATGCGGCGCATCGTGGCGCAATGACAAGCAGATATGTGACGCATCTGCCGGCGTAAGGTTGGCGCAGTGCTGATGTTGCGTCGCAAGCGCGACGCAACTCCAGCACTGTTCCAACCTACCCTATCCCTAACATGGTGCGTCAGGCCTTACGCCTGCTTCAAGCAGGCGCAGGGTTTTGACGCAGCAGCGTTGGGAAAGTGACTCAGTGAAATCTTATAGATTTCACTGAGTCACTTTTCAGGGGCGTTCCTGTGACGGAACGCCCCCCCTGAGTAGCAACGCCCACATGAAACCTGACGCAGGTTTCATTTGGCGCAGGGCTTTACACCGTGACGCATCTCCATAGATGCGTCACGATGTAAATGGGGCGCAACATGGCGCAGGGTTTACGCCGCCGCTGCGTCACAAAAGTGACGCAACGGCGGCGTAAAAGGGGCGCAAGTCCCTCATAAATCTGCCCCAAGGTATTTAAGGGGTAGCTCAAGAGAATGTAGTTGTTCTGTGGACCGGCTGTCTCTCTCCCTACGAAACAAACATTTCTGTCCCTTTCACTCGTTTGGCATCTGGAATCCTTCCTTCTCCTGAATGTTGGACTACAGCATTGCTGAAAGATGCGTATGTCATAACTCTATGATTTGTTATCTGAGTAAAAAATGAAAATAAAGTTGAAAAAACCCCAAATCTGACACTTCTTGGCCCAGCCTTCTGTTTATCTCCTGATTAAATGGCACAATGTTATGATATCCTTCATGCCGTCCTCTGGTTTGGGGACATGCCAACCGCAGCAAAGACATATGTTAAAGTGAGATATGTGTGAGGTACTGGGGTTGACTGCCATTTAGGCCTGGGTTGAAGTTTAATTATGCTGGTGACGAGCAATATTTCCGAATTTTACATTTTGCCAAATTTATATTTCTCGAAATTGTAGCCTAATGTTTTGCACACAGGAGGCAAGCTCACTCAGAAATGGTCTCACTGAGAGAAACTTTATGCACAAGTCCGTTCCATGGCACCGTTTGATGAGACATTTTTACCCATACTGCACGCTCAGGTGAAAATTGCCACACACACAAGGTACCCGGAAACTACATTTCTCTCTAAAAACATAAATTCTTGAAATTGTACTGAAGAGATAGAATCTAGGTCTTGAATGCCTCGCTATCACCAAATCACATTCATGTTTTTTCAGTTTCAAGGAGCACAAAAAGGACTCAAATAATGCACAGTGATTTGACATTGTCATGAAAAGTCTACGCATTTTTATCTGGAACGTTTGTCTTAAAGTTACCTCTATATCTCTGTCCTTTTGATAGCAATCATGTCTTGTCTTCATTCTACCCCATACCTCTCTCTTCCACCACCATGCACTTCCTGCCTGTAAGAAATTGGGTTGTTGGCTGGGGTGTGAGCCCTAGTCATGCAGCAACCACAATCTTTGTCAGGGTGAGGCACAAGCCAACCCCAAATTAACCTGTTCCCCACCCTCTGTTAGCTTGGCACAGATCAGTCAGACTTAACTTCAAACATTAATAAAGTGAGAACCCCATACAGAAAGGCAGGGCCGGACTGGCCGTAGCGGGCACCGGGCAATCCCCCGGTTCGCCGCACGAGTGGGGGCCGGTTATGGGCCCCTGGGGGCCGTTTTTGTTACAGGGCCGTTTTTGCAGCATAGCTGCAAAATCGGCCCTGCAACAAAATCGGCCAAAAACTGACCCAGGCAAAGAGCTCGGCCACACCCCCAACCCCCCGCGGGGGGGGGGGGGCGGCCGAGCACTTTGTCAGGGCCGGTTTTGGTTCCCAGTCCGGCCCTGCAGAAAGGATCTCAAACCAAGTTAGAAAAAAAGACGTTCTTTAATAAATAAAAAAAGACAAAAAAGACAAAATCCAATCAATAGAACTGGAGATACGCAGCTTTAAAGATTGTAGCGAAAACAGTGCCAAAGAGCATAAAGTGCCAACTATGGATATCTTGTTGCACGTTCAGGCTGGCCACGATGGCGCATGGGCTGGCTACAGGGACCCAGTTAGGCTACCTTAAATACTGGTTTGCAGAGCATTGCAATGATCAATGTCAAAGAAGAGTAGCACAGCTGAATCAATGCATTTGTTCTAAGATGCGGTGAGGCTACTGTGCAAGGTCCTGTGTCGTCATCGAGAATGCTGTCGAAGGAACTTGTGTTATGAACTCCGGCATTGGGGTGTGGGGCGCAGTCTGGGCAATGCATTTGATTCCGAGGAGCTGCTAGGATGGGATGAGGAGTCCAGCATTGCCATTGAGGCTCTTGTCGATGAAGGATGCAAGGGCCTGCACCGAGGATGCATAACACAGAGGCGTTTTCAATGGACTAAGATGCATGTCTTAGCGACTGGTCCAATCAATGCAGCAGTGGCGAAGCTTCGGTTCTGCTCGGGTTTACGCCAAGCAGCAGAGGAGATGCATCAGTTGTGCTGGATCCACAGAGGATGACAGAGCACCATGAGCCCACTTCCAAGGGTCAAGGACTGGGGTAACACCACTTGGCAGGGTAGACTTGCAGATGACAGAGCCCAGGTGCACGTGCAACATTTTGAAAGCCTGTTGTGTCCCTGAGGCTTCAGATTAGGAGGCCAGCCAACTAGCCCTTGGAGTCACTTTGGGTTCCAGTCCAGTTTGGGGCAGCAGGCAGAAGGTCAGCACAGCAGGGCAGCAGTCCTTCAGAGCTGCAGTGCAGCAGAGGGGCAGTCCTTTCAGCAGCACAGCAGTCCTTTCTCCTGGCAGAGCATCTACAGGCCCAGAAGTGGACTGAAGAGTTGGTGTCTGAGGTCCAGTATTTATACTCAGATGTGCCTTTGAAGTGGGGAGATGCCTCTAGAGGCAGGCCTTTACAATGCACAGGTGGCCTGCCTTCCTGGTCCTGGCTAACTATAGGGAGCATGCAGCACTTTGTGTGGAGGCAGGACACAGCATATTCAAGTGTAAGTGGAGCTGGGGCCAGCTCCTCCCTTCCATCCTGCCAGTGATTGCTCACCCAGGTACACCCAAGCTCCCTATTGTGTGTGGCTGTGTAGGAGGAACACACAAAACCCATCTGTTAAGTATACCCAGCTATGCGACGCAGAGACATGCTGCAGACACTAAATGGCTAATGCAGGAAAATGCCAACTTTCTAAAAATTGCATTTTCAAAATTTTAATTTATAATTCGACTTGACCATAAGTTTGTTTTTTTCATTACAATTCCAAAGACACCAAATATGAGCTGCTTAATGTTCTTATTTGGAATTTACACTAATGAAATGTAATAAGGTAACCCCAATGTTATCCTCTGGGAGATGCAGGCCTTGCAGTTGTTAAAAATAAAGTTGAGAGTTTTTCACTACCAGAGCATGTAAAACTTAAAAGTACATGGTCTGCTTTTTAAATACATTGCACCCTGCTCTCTGGGCTGGCTGGGGCCTACCCTATCGGGTGACTTTTATACATAACAAGCATTGGTAAATGCATTAGCTTTCACCTATGTGATTAATAAAAAGCGGTTTTTTGTTTTGCTGAGTAGTTGTACAATATAAGTTACAGAAAGTCTGTTAAAGTGTTATGACTTGTTTATGTACAAAAAGGCAAAATATTGTTCTGTTACTAGTTGTATAGTGCAGGTAAGTAATAGCAACATTTTGGAAAATGAAATTAAAGGGGGAAATAATAGAATTAATTGGTGTAATATGTGTTTAGAGGAGTTCTGACAACTTTTGGGCCCAGTGGCTGCACCATTCAAATCATGACCATATTACCTGTAAGGTAACTGCACTTGTAACTGCCTGTTTAGTAGTAAAATATTGCAATATTTGGTGTTTAAAGGTGTTCATAGAGCTTTGGGCCCTGGTGTCACTGCACCTGCTGCACAACTGAAATCATGGCCCTAGTGCCTGCACAGTAACTACACTTGTGACTGCTTATTTAGTAGTAAAATATTTAAATATTTGGTATTTAGAGTAGTTCGGACAACTTTTGACCCTGGTGCCACTGCACCTGCAGCACCATTGAAATCATGACCCTAGTGCCTGCTAGATAACTGCACTTGTGACTGCCTGCTAGTAGTAAAGATTAGCAATATTCTGCGTTTAGTGGGGTTGTTAGACCTTTTATCCCTGGTGCCACTGCACCTGCTGCAAAATTCAAATCAAGCTCCTTTTAACTGCAAGATAACTTCAATTGAGTCTGCCTGTATAGAAGTAAAATATGGCAATATTAGGTGTTTCGAAGAGGTTGTGACAAATTCTGGTCCTGGTGCCACTGCACCTGCTGTACCATTCAAATCATGACCCTGTTGTCTGCAAGATAACTACACTTGTGACTGACTGTTTAGTAGTAAAATATTGTAACATTTGGTATTTAGTGGGGTGCCTGGAGCTCTTGGTCCTTGTGCTACTACACCTGCTGCTCCATTCAAATTATGACCCTATTGGCTGCTAGATAAATGCACTTGTGTCTGTCTTGCTTAGTAGTAACATTTAGCAATACACTGGGTTTAGTGGGGTCCCTAAAGCTTTTGGCCCCAGTGGCACCTCACTTGATACACTATTGAAGTCATAACCTTGCGCTTGTTAGATAACTACACTTATGACTGCCTGTTTAGTTGTAAAACATAGCAAAATTAGGAGTTCTGACAACGTTTGGGCCCAGTGCCACTGCTCCTGCTGCACCATTCAAATATTGACCCTGTTGCCTGCAAGAGCAATGCACTGGTGACTGCCTGTTTAGTTGTAAAATATAGAAATATTTATGGAGTTATGGCAACTTTTGGGCTCAGTGCCACTGAACCTGCTGCACCATTCAAATCATGACCCTATTGTCTGCAAGTTAACTGTACTTGAGACTGCCTTTTTAGTAGTAAAATATAGCAATATTAGCTATTTAGTGGGATGCTTAGAGCTTTTGGTCCTTGTGCCACTGCACCTGTTGCACCATTCAAATCAAGTCCCTTTTAACTGCAGGGTAACTGCAATTGTGATGCCTGTTTACTAGTCAAATAGAGCAATATGATGTGTTTAGAGGAGTACTGACAACTTTTGGGCCCTGTGCTACTGCAGCGTCATTCAAATCGTGACTGTAAAAATCTCACCTGAGGTTCTGCAGGAACGTCATGGAATTCGAAGTAAGGTCCACAACTTCTCCCAGTCACCTATTGTGCCTGACTCCGTCTAGGCGACAATGGTAATCCGGGGAAGAAGGAAGACAAAACAAGGAAAGAAAGGGGAGAAATCCCTTGTCACGACTGCACGAGGCCACAGGTTCACAAAAGGCTGTAGACAGAAGGAAATAAATAAACACATTTAGGCAAAATAGTGGCACCCTATCTATTCTAATACTCTTGTTCTTCTCTACCTTAAATCTCTCTTCTTCATGTGCTGAGTAGAAAAGTAGAAGATGAGGAATAGAATGAATATCTGGTGCTGAAAGAAACAAAGAGGCAACAGCATTGAAAGGAACTACTGGAAACAAAAAGAGGTTGCTACCACAGATAAGGAACTGTTTATGTGCCCACCTGTTAACCAAATGTAGCCAGTAGAAATCTTTCCTTGACTGTAAAATCAGTACTAAACAACCAATATAGAACCTTGAATTCAGGTAACTGAACCTCGCTTTCCTTTAGGTACCCTAGAGAATGCAGGAGCAGATTCCCACAGCGCCAAGAGCACTAGATCAGGTAAGTATTAGGCACCAGCAACAATAATAGCAATGGGAAAATAAAAAGAGCAGCGCAAAAGCGCTGTTACCGTAGCCACGATACTGTAGGCTTAGAGTCTTTTTCTTCTTTACACAGGAACTAGGAAACGAAGTACGACGGGGCGCCGAGGAGAAGATGACTTCTTCTTTATGCAGGAGCTGGGTAACGAAGTATGATGGGGCGGCGAGGAGAAGATGACCTCGCCAGAAATGCACGCGGGACCACCACCGAATCAGGAGTGAGGAGCGCGATGCACTGGAAGTGATTAGGGGAAACGAAACGAAACAAAAGCAGGAACCGGAACGCGAAGTGCTGTTGTTTGGGCATGGCTGGGTTTTAACGTGCCTGACCCGTCTTCGCACATGCGCGTCCTTGGCTGGCTGCCATATTTGTAGTTCCGTGATTCCGGCAGTCCTGACACCTGTTGTCTGCAAGGTAACTGCACTTGTGGCTGCCTATTTAGTAGTAATGTATAGCAGAGCTCTTGTATATTAACTTTCTTTGTAATGTGCAATGTTTATTACAACATCTAGAATGTTATCATAATGACCAAATAGCTAAGGGTGGAAAAATCAGTCCGATAATGCCTACAAAGCGCAAAGTAAGGTACTGAGGCATGAATAGGAAATGCCACAAACGTCCTATGGCTAAAGAATCTGCTTTACACAACTAAGTAATAAAAAGCAAGCATTCTAGCACACTGTTTCTGTGGGAAGAGATCTTATCTTGACACAGGAGATCTTATCTTGACAGTGAATGGGGCTTTAACAGTGTGAACAACTTTAATAAAGTATCATAAATGTGTGCAGCCAGAGGAAGTTAGCAAAAAAAAGTTCCACAAAAAAGTGAATGAACGCAGTAATTCGATTGATGGGAACTGATAAGAGCCCCATTTAAGATGTATTAAATACAAGAGATTTTACAAGCCCATGCAAATGCTGTGAAGGTGAAACCTAAAAATGTGGGTTTGGGGCTGAAAAAAGTTTTATTTCGCCATGTCAAAATAGCAGTTCAAGATTACACACACAGGCTACAATGGCAGGCCCGAGACAGTTTAAAGTGCTACTTAAGTGGGTGGCCCAACCAGTAGTCCAAACCCAGTAGTAGCCATTAATTTACAGGCCCTGTGCACAGGTTGTGTCACTTTAGTAGGGAGTACAAGTAAATTAAATATGCCAATTGGGAAAAAAATGATTTTACCATGTTTTAAGGAGAAAACACAGGCACTTTAGTATTGGTTAGCAGTAGTAATGTGTGCAGAATCCTACAAACCAACAAAAATGGGTTCAGAAAACAGGAGGGTGAACGCAAATTGTTTGGAGATAACCCTGCAGAAAGGCCCAAGTCCAACACTGACCATTTCTTTCACTTCTGCATGTTCATTTCATTCTTGCTTTCTCCATTTCTCACTGCACATCTTTCTTGCCTTCCTTCTTTCTCCCTTTCCTGCATTTCTCTCTCTTATTCTGGGTCAAAGCCCTTTGGTGGAAAAATAAGTTCCAGTCTAGAAAAACGAGTGCCGGTGGGTCCCACCTGCAGCCACCAGATGAGACGAAATGGTGGGTAGATAATCCTCTAAACACTCAGCCCCGCTTAAAGTTTTGTAATTCATAGGCAGAGCATTATTTATGCTTTTTTCAGCCTGTAAGTGTTTTATCCTTGATCCCAAGGCTGGTGACATGTTTCATAAGTAATTTGCTGCAGCTGGCTCTCTGCTTCTCCTCCACTTGTATCCTCTCACATCTGCTAACTCCAGAGAAGAAGCACTTCAATATGAATGTTTAATATTCCTGCTATGTGTGCCGGATCCAAAATCAGCTTATGTACCATGGGCGATTTATGCTGGGAGTTTGTATCCAATGGTAAATGCACATCAGCAACAATGTAATGTGCTCAGGGTACAAAAGTGAGAAGTGCGCCGCGAAGCGGAAGGTGAAATGTGGTTAACAGTTTACTTCCCTCCCCAGGAGCAAATCAGATATTACTGCACAACTGGGAAAAAACTAACAAAAAAAACAATGCGGCGGACCCTGCGGGAATGTGGAGCTGATCATTTTTTATGATTGCATTCAGGCTTTCCTTATATCACATCATGCATAAAGATGTGCTTTTCTTTTGCAGAAGGACTCTGAAATAAATGGCAAGGAATGGAAAGCTAGATAATCCCATTTCAGATGGAAACTCTTGTTGGCGCCTAAAACAGGATTACAATTTGGGTGCAAATAGCGGGTATCCACTCTTGCGATTGGCGGTGGGTGAAACCTGTCGCCATTCACTGGGGAAAATAGTATGCATACACCAGTGCTTAATTTAAGCTGGTGGTTTCTGGTGCTCAGTACTGGCACTTAATCATCAACACCGGCACTTGAACACCAGTTAAGGAGATTTTCATTTTTTTTGGTTGGCACAGGGAGATTAAGTGATCAGCTAAGGATCACAGGATGTTGAGCCGATGCCGAGACTCAAACCTGGTTCCCCAGCTCTGAGGTCGGCAGCACTGGCCTGCCCTATTCTTCTTCTATTTTAGGCAACACTAACAGGAGAAATGGCGTGGCCAAAGCTGCCTCCTAACGAGAACTATTTTTTACAAATTAACCACTGGCATGCACGGTGCACCTGAGAAAGGGAAGCAAGATATTGCGCATTCTGAGGTTACCAACTGGTAACCAGGAGCAAATTATTCAGCTATTTATTTGTAAACCCTGCGCAGTCAAAAATTGAACAGGTGCTGCAATTTGCACCCTATTTTTGCAACTCCACTTTTAGCGGACCTTATAAGTTTATCTGTTTGTCAAAAAGAAGATTAAAAATGTTTTTAGACGTAACCCAAAAATCAGTGTTCAACAAATAAGCTTGAATGACTGTCCCCAATAAAGGCGGCTCACAACCAAGAAGATACTCCGGTCAATCTGTGGAATCTTTGGTTGGTGAGTTTTTAAACCATATATAATTCAGTGTTTACGGTGATGGTTTTCCTTCTTAAATAATAGTCATTATTAAAAGGACCTTTAGTTCAAATTTATATATCAACATCATTGTATCTACAATACAAATTCAGTGGCTGATACATTGACAGCTCCATACATTCAGAGAGAAGGGTTCTCATAATCAAGAGTTCAGGCTGCAAACCAGATTGTGGAAACACAATCAAATGCCCTTGGAACATCTTAGCTGTCATTGTATTTTTTTTCACATCAGAGCATTGGTAGTTCATTCTCTAGCCACAGGACACCACGGGCCACCTGGTCTTGTGACTATCCTATATCGATATTTATGTCCTTATCAGTTAAGTACTAATATATTCATCCTGCCCATGCTACACAGGCTTTTGTAATACAAGTAAAGTTGTCATTATCTTGACAGCATGTCAACATTTTGTAGAAAGCAAGATACATCCTACAATTCTTTTAATCCATTAAGCATAACTGTATCACGTTTTCAATCCATCAAGCTTCACACTGCAGCATCCATTTCTCTATATTAACACTTTTCAAAGATTTTTCACACCAAATTCGGAATTGAACTTGATGCATGTTACTGTTACAGTAACAAAAGTGTTTCACCCCTTTCTTTACCTCACCCACAACTACACCACATAATACCTTTAGAAATGCTACTTGTGTGTTTAATTTAAAAATGAAAGAACACATAATATAGAAATAATTATCAATAAACTTTACCTTAAATGTAGATTTTTAGAATGATAACATAGATACAACAAGCATTTACAATGTCATAAGTCCTGCATTTATGGGTGTTTGAGCTATTGACATTGTAAATGACAATGCCTTTTATTTATGTGTTGTTTTTAAAATAGATGAATAAAAGGCATTGTCATTTTCATTGCCAAAGATTAAACTCTTGCAAAAGCGAGACCTATTGCTGTGCAAATGTGTTTGGCGCCCGTACTATAAAGATTAGTTAAAAAGCATTAGGAGAGAGCGTGTCCAACAGCAGGCAGGACAAACCTATTTGTGATAATAGTGCTGGGAGGCTCTAATAAAAGCCTACCGAGTAACAACACACGTAGCAGGGGGTGTCCTCATGGCAAGACAGTACTAAGGAGGGACTACTAAGCCTATTGGCCAATTAAAAAGTCACCGTTTACTGTGGACAGTGACACAAGCAAATGAAAAATATAGGCAGAGAGTGGGCGGAGCTTCAAGTCCATGCCTGAATACAGCATGCCTCACAAAGCAACGCATGGGCTGCCCAGGCTCGACCTAAAAAAGATGCAGAGTGTATTGTATAATAATTTGAAATCAATACCGTCTACTGATCTTTCATGGTCAAATATTATTAAGAAATCAGATAAATTTACACACACATGCTCACACACACACACACACACACACGTGTTATTCTGAATGAAACCTTTTTCAGGTACACTTTTCATTAAATATGTGAATGTACAATGCATGAGGGTTGACAGGGACTTTTACACCTAGCTACTTTAGGATCAGCAGAAGAGTTATGGCCTTGTCTTGCGAGTTACTTTGGGCTATTAGACATGCCAAATGCCATCAGATTTGATTCTTAGACCCGGTGGGCTCCAATATTCATACACATTGTTACAGAACTCACTGGATTCTGGTGAGGCAGGGGGCGCTGGATTTCGGAATAGTATGATTTACTCTGCCAGCTCCAGTCTACGTACAGTAGGGAAGGTGTTGGAATAGTAAATCATACTATTCCTTAGGTTAGAGCGCCATCCAGCGCAAGTCATTGTAATGACTTGCCTTTTAACCCCTTCAGCGCTGGGCGAATTCCGCCGCGGTGCTGAAGGGTTCGAGCGCGGGCGGGCTCATGACGGAACGGTTCCGTCATGAGCACAGCTCAACCGTGGCTCATGACGGAACCGTTCCGTCATGAGCATGGAAGGGGTTAATACCCACGTTGTAAAGGTATTGCGATGTAAACACCGCGATGTAAACGATGTTTCCCGGGATGACGCGGCTTTATCTGCCAGGTGCTTGCAGAGAGTGGATGGAAATTTCACCGAAATAAGTATTGATCCTCGTGAAACATCAGCTGGAGAGGAATTAAAGGAGAAACGCTTATTCCAGGTCAGAAGAACATCTGCTAGAATGAGGGTGATAGAGGCAGTCTTACATCGGATTAAATGGAGGCGCCTGACCCTGCCGCAGTATACTTGGAACCACTCTACATATAACTGAAGAGCCAAGCGCTCTCAGGCCCGGATTACGAGTTACGCGGACTTCAGTGCGGTTTACCAGTGGACAAGAGTGTCAGATTCAGGGCGGGTATCCCCGCACCAAAATCTGGCTATTACAAGTTTTCCCCATAGAATGCAGAATCTATGCAGATCTGGGTTTACAGGGTACAGTTTTCCAGATCGAGGGAGATTTTCCACTCCCCTTTACTGCCTGCTCTTTGAGGGGGGAGAAGTGCTGTAATGGGAGGGGCAAGGTACTGGAGGCCAAGGCTACTCCGAGGAGAATGCTTCCTGTTCCTCCTTTGCTCCACTGCTTAATTTGTGCCGGTGTTCTCGGTGCTTGGCACCTACACTTGCTTCTAATCATAAGTACATATTTTTTCAGCATAAACCATATGGTGTCGCTGTGGGTCTAATATTTAGAAGAACACACCATTGACGCATCCAACTATTTAATTTGCTTCTTTTTTTAAGTAATACAATTAAGATTTATTGGCCATCCCTACATTTTGAAGTGAACAGGAATAATCCAAAACTGCTCTCTCTTTTGAGTGTGACAGTTAGCAGGTAACCTTGGTACTAATCTTTGACCTCAACGGCAGGAGCTATGGGTGATGCTGGCTGCAGTAAACGTTTGTGAAATACCGTGGACACCGGCACTTATATATTTAGAAATTAAGCCCTGTCTTGCTCCCTTGTGGTTGCTGGAATGGGTGGGTGCCCTTTTTGCCCCAGGCACTGGCCTTTTGACCAGAGCTTCTGCTGTGGCTGGGTGCTGACTTGTAACTGGATTTCTGCTTGTGGCGTGGGGCGGGTGAAGGGTTGAATGAGTTAGGAAAGCCATCAGGCTGTTGGTGGATGGGTGGGTGGACAGGCCCCCCATCCACCCACCTCCTTGGAAGGTTGGGGGTGGTGCAGTACCTGCAGAAGTAGAATGAAGTTTGAGGGATGCATGAACAGCGGCACTATTGGGGTGGTGGGTGGGGGGAGGTGACTGAGCTCCTGTCCCCAGGGGCCCAACGTAGTTTGCCACTGAAGTTAGGATCCCGATTCCTGTTTCTTGCCTCTGGGCGGAGATGATGCTCTTGAAGGGACAGTGGCAGGCCGGACATCTTTTCTGCTCACAAGGGCAATATGTAGTCTCACATCGCCCAGTTTCAGGTCATTGTAGGACTCAGTCCAGGAGGAAGGATGGAGCCACCGATGATAGGGTAAGAGCACCGAATGCAAGGAGAGCACCTATGGGGCGCAAGGTCAATCTGCTCCATCAGCAAATGGGAAACATGGCTTTTTTGGGCCCCACGAACACCTCCTGGAGGGGAAGCCAGTGAATTAGTGGGCAGGGGCGCCATCAACATGCTTTCAAGGAGGCCACAGAGAAATGTTCTTCTCAGTGAGGCAAGTAGAGAATGCCACAAGGCTGTGTGACTGGCCTCTCTTCACCTTCAGAGGGTGGCTGACTCATATTCTGGCCTCTTGACACAGGTAGACCAGTTCCGGATTACTAACTACACAAAGTAGGCACCGGCCTACAGACCCCGCTTCTTTTAGGGACCACGCGACAACGGATCAAAATAATATTGATTTGATCTTGAAAGAAAATTTCAATCAAGCTTTCTTAAATTGTTTCCAAAAGATAGAGAAAAATGAATCAACTCAAAGAAACAGAAACTCTACATTAAAGACTCTATAGAGAAAATACTGTATTAATGTAATGTAGTGGTTTATTGAAATTGTTGGTTTGTAAAATTAAAAACATATCAGAAGATAAATCGCGAGAGGAGGCAATACATTTCGACTTCCTAGGGACCTCCACAGGGTTTAGTCAAGCACTGAGGCAGACTGCGATATTTACGAGTGATCCGGACCAGTATGGTTACAGTATGCTGGAGCAGGAAGCTATCCAGCCACTCTGGCAAAGTAAAGCAGCATCGCCTGGTTGGCTAGTGATGCATCGTGAAAATAGTAGACAGACATGTAAAGGTGGCAGCTGCCAGGGCGAAGAGACACCAGCTAATCCTAATGTGAAAGGAGATGGCTCTATGGCATGGCCACCCTCTGGAAGGCCAAAAAAAATATAATCTCGGTCTGTGGCTTCAATTAAAGCGTTAATCCCCAACTTGCATTAATCACAGTCAAAGCATACCAGATGGTATCTCTTATCCTTTAGTTGGTGGTCAAGCTATATCGGAAGCAGAAAAGAAAATTATTATATGCAGCGCTTTAGGTAGGATTAAAAAACTGTGAGGTCTCTCATGGGGCATGGCCACTGTAAACAAGTGTGTGGCTTAAAACACTTAGGCTAGAAATCTATGCTTAGCATAGTGTGTTGCCCCACTGGTATTTTGCTGCTTCTGTCCATTCATCCAGATATATAACACAACAAATATCATTACATCCACAACAAGCCAGGACTATTGGCTTTGCCAATGGTTTTAAGTTGCATAAGATAAATAAGCAACAACTATCACTTCATTTTATATAATATTGAAAATGCTACTCGTTCTTATGGGCGAGGTTGTGGCATGAGGCTAGAGCAGCCGACCTTCGATGTGAGAAAACAGGTTCGAGCCTGACGTCCTGTGATTCAAAAAATTACTATGCCCTTGTGTAATGTAACTGGTGCTCATGAAAAGCGCTCCAAGTTTGTGCTATACACAACTGAAAAACAAGTCTCTTTGAAGTTGCATCACAGGCAGCGACAGTTTGCACTATTGCAGAATTAAGTTTTTTTTCTACGCCGAGGGTAAAAATGGAGAGCCCGATAGGGAAACGTCTTGAGCCCTGATTATATGGAAGGTCCATTTTTGAAGGTGAGTTAGTGGACCTGAAAACAAAAGGCCACAATGAAGTGGCAATCGCTGATTCGCTGGCACCTGACACGTTCAAATCTAACTCACAAGCAATTCATGCCCAGTTCTGGCTTGCCTAAAGTTCATCAGTGAAGTCTAGCTTGAGTCCTCTAGCACTGAGAGAATGAAAATGGCTGTAGTGCAGCCGGAGGTGCCGACCTTGGAGCTGGGGAACCAGCTTCCAGTCTTGGTGGGAGATTCAAGCATCCTGTGTTTCTGGGCAAATCACGTAATCTCCCTGTGCCTAAAAAATGAATGTGTCCGTCTGTAATGCAACTGGTGCTCATGTAAAACACTCTGATACCTTTGGGTCGAGTTCGCGCTATATAAAACTGCAAAAATTAAAAAACATATCTGTGGCCTGCACTTATCTCGGCCAGCACAGAAGTGTGATACTCTGAAGTGCCTGACCGTGCATGCATTCGGAAGCAGCAAAGGCTGCAATGTGTACGGACTGTTGGCACCAATGGGAGAGAGGCTTTGCATCTCGCTGAATGTGCTACCCATGACGCATTGGTTCAGTTAATGCAACTGCAGGTCCTATGAAGCCACCAGACTCTAATGGTTTTTGCAAGCAGTGTCCGCCATTTTGAAGTAACTGAGTAGACGTTCCTCGAGGTCCACAGCGCCCTTGCTACGCAATCAATGTTCATAGCTGCTGCAGTCTAGGCCTTGTTGCCAGACTTAATAGAAACCTGGAAGAATGTTGTGCTACTTTTGGAATCCACAGAAGTCTGCACTGGATACAGAAAAGTATTCTAAGAACCCATTTGTATTCAAGGGTTTAAAGTGCTTTTCTGAGTGCTGTTTCAAGAGCTATCCTTTGAAGATTAGGAACTCGCATTTGTACACATTATTATTCTGTGTGAGAGCGGAAGCATCTCCACCTCTTCACAGGCTTTGTTTACATTTCTGACACTTGTACTGCATTAAGTTATCAATGTATGTTGGGAAAGAGATTGCTTGTTGTCAGGGGAACTAAATAATCCTAATGTGTTTATTATATTGCTTGTTTATGAACCTGTCACTTTGAACATAATGCATTCGGTTGTATGTCGGAGCAACGCATGCCTTTACTAAACATTCTGCTACTCCACAGTCTCTACAACGAATGCGTCTTTACCGCACATTCATTTACCACGCATATCATTACAACGACATGCCTTAAGGAAAGGGCTGGACTTTGGAGCAGCATAATTTACTATTCCAACTCCAGTCTGTACAACAGTAGGGAAAGCGTTGGACTTTAGAGTCTAATAGTATAGTATATAATAGTTTAATAGTCTGTGGAGATGCAGGCTCAAACTAGGATGACCACCGGAGTTCATGTCAACACGGACACTCATTCCAGTCCTGAGCTTTCCACCTACAAATCATTATTATCAAATTAGTTCCATGGAAGCAAAACAAGGCTGCAACACTCTGAATGCATTATCCTGACCCACAAAATCCCAAGACCAGAAATTAGGTTTGTAATGATGTGGAGTGAGGTGATCACCCTAGCCCAGATAGATCTAGGCTAGATAGATGCTACATAAGTAAAATAAATAGAGGCCCAAGAGGCAGCAGAAAGAGAGGGAGTGCATGTCTCTGGCCAGAATAGGACACTTTACCCTGCACGCTTTTACAACGCGTGCCATTACCCTGCATTTTTTACTCCGCAAAATCTTTTACAACGCAGGGCTTTACAACGCAATCCATTACAACGCATTGTCCATTACAACACAATTTACTATTCTAACTCCACCGAGGAGTTGTAATGGGGAATGTGTTGTAATGGTTTGCGGTGTAAAGCCCTGCGTTGTAAATTATTTTGTAGAGTTAAAAATATGGGGTAATGGCATGTGTTGTAACGCAGTCGTTGTAAAGGATGTTTACCCTCTGGCCAGCATGTGGGAAGGTGTAAACGACAGCAACCTGACAGAGGTCGCGCCACAGGTTGGTGCGGGGAAGTTATAGAAGTTGTCCCCTGTTCTTTCAATACATTAAAAAGGGACTTTTCCTAAAAAGAACTAAATAGATTGAACACAGAGCAATCTAACTATTGATAATGTTGGGTGTGGAACAGGTAGATGGAATAATAGATATATTTACGGACATAGCTGTAAGACAGCAGAGTATCAAACACTGGAGCTGGCTGACCATGCAGGGAACGGTCTCCAAGGCATCAATTGGTAAGTTGTGCCGGTCTGGAAATGTTTATGACATTCCTCTTGTTATTGTGATGCTGGTGGTTTTCAGCAGGAAGTGGGTGTTTTGTGAACAGAACACATCTGAAGAGTCTGAGGCTTTTCCTCTAGAAACCAGGGGTTGAGACCAGCTGCCGAACTCCAATTTGTATTTTGTTCCTTAAGTTGTTAAGTGCCTTATATTCCTGTCGAGGCCTCAAATGATTTCTCATTGGACAAGTAGAACTGTAAGCCATTATGTGTGAATCTTTGGTGGAGTGTGGCAAATGTGGGCACAGTTTTGATGTTGTCGGTGAGACCTGGAGGGGTGCTCAGGTCATGTTGTGGCACTGTGCTGAAGCACTGAGTGAGGTGATGCAAGCCACACTGTTCTATTTGCTGATACATACCGACCATCTTTGAGAGAGTGACTGATTCATAGTGGGAGAGGCAGGGTCTGTGACTGGCTCAGCAGTTGATTAGGTAAAGGAGTTCTGTTAACCCTTCATACAACAGTAGAATGCAAGGACCCCGTGTAAAGATGGCGGCTTTCTCTACTTACTCCAGGAGCCAACGTACCAGGTGAAGTCAGGCATTTTGTTGCTCTCTTTGCACACCCCATTGAATCTTGTGCCATGTCTAGAGTGAACTTCCTGCGGAGAATGGAAAAGCACAAAAATAAGAGCAGATACGTTGGGGCCAGAGGTAGCCGATGCAACTCTCAAGGGCTCCTGGGTAAAACCAGGACTACATGGTGCCTGCTAGATCATAGTGTAGCTAGACCTTTTGCTACATGTGGCTGTCCCTGCATTTGCTGCCCGTGGCAGCCACTTGTAAGGGGTGGGGTGTGCTGGCGATTCCTGAGTTTGCCGCCCTGCAACGGCTAAGGGGGTTGGGAGGCTGGAGACCCCAAAACTCGTTCTGCCTGGGGCGAACCACCCCCCCCTTGCTACACCACTTCTGCTAGATCTACCAAACCTCGAGGCATAGGGAGTATGCCATCCACGCACTTGTGCATTCCACAGGACGCAAAAAGAGGAAATGGGGACAAGAGGCCTGGTGGGGCGATTGGGGGTGTATCACTGTATCAAACTAACTCCGTCCTATGAAGATAAATCTAAAACCCACTTGACCTAATAAAAGAATAAAGCTGCTAAATTTGCCTTGCGGCAGTTTCTGGAAGGCACGCAAGCGAAGCGGGGCTCTGCAGAGAGCTTAAAAACGTCAGCACGCTATTGTTTGCACTCAATGGAACCAAGATGATGCAAAGCGCTTCCTGTGTCGCTAGAGGCTGAAGATGCAGCTTCTTTAATTAATGCGCTGAATGCTCATGCCGCTTTGTGGAGCTTAAATTAATACTCCAGAGAAAACTATACCCATTGTGCAAAGCCAAGCCTCAAAGCTCCTCTATTGAAATGAACGTTGGTGCAGCTGATAACATTCAATTCAACTTTATTAGACTATGCCCTAGGCATCGTGACCTTATTCTCAAATCCTGCATTCGTCTTTAGAAGCGCTAGAACAGAGAACATTGAACATCTGGTCCTCTGAGGTGATGCGTTTCTGGTTTATTTAGGGTGGTGCTGTATCGGGTCCAGTCTTGGCGCCTCACTCCACCAGCACGAGTCAACTTATACTTAGGTGGCTGTGAATTCAAAGGGGTCTCCAGGTACTTTGTGGAAGCAGGGGCAGCTCCTTCCAAAGAGCGGAAGAGCGTCACCCCACCTGCTGCGAGTGCAGCAAGCAAACACAAATAAATAAAATGGTATGTCAATGTCATTTTATTTTGCCACCACTTGTGCTGTGTACAGCTCGAGGGTGGGAGCGGGGCTAAATCCTGCAAATACAGGATGACTGCACTGGTCTACAGTGCGCATGTCGGATTTGCTGGTTGTCTACAGCTGTCCTATCTGAAAAGGGCTGTGAAACAGCCTGGGGATTGCTGGCACATGCCCCCAGCCTCAAAATGAGCTCTGGGTTAGACTTCTCCAACCAATCCTGGAGCTGCTCTCATGCTGGAAACAGCATGAGAGCAGCTCCAGGACTGGTTGGATTCGCATTCCACGAGCAAGAAGGAAGACCTTCCCTTTCCTGCCCGTGGACACTAGGATCCCGCCGAGGACAGGCACACCGGATGGGACGGAGGCCTGCAAGTGCAACATATATGGTGAGTTTTTTGGGCATCTCACCCCATCATATTTTAATGTTGCCAACCACGACTGCATAGAAGTTGAGAAAAGTTTCATATTTCTCCCATAATACTGCATGTAGACTGGAGTCCCACAAGGCTTTCGGCTGCAGACTACTGTCACTCATTGCTGTTAGCTATTAGATTTCCTCACTCTCATCAGAGATAACAGCCCTGATTGAAAGTGAGTAAATACAATAGCCGCTAACTGGTGAGCCGCTTTCTGTTTCCCGCTGCTGATACTCCTGCCGTGGGGTGGGACTCTATCTCCAGTATATGCAAAGTAAGAATCTGTAAGCTGTGGCTGGTGAGCGAAAAACATGCCGCCATGTGCAGTAGCTAGACCCATTGACATTCATGCACAGGGTCTCTTTTTTGCTGTGGTGTTTTTACTTTGCGAGTTTTACAGTTCGTGGAGCTTGCGTAGCTTAAAACGCTATAAAGTTGAGAAGCATGGAACTTCACAAATTCACAACATCTAAAAATACCACATTTAGACCAAAAAACATGAAGACTGACATGCAGCTCTTCCAATCTCAACGAGCTAAAGGCACCTTACTCACACTGTATAGCTAATGCAGATGCATTACACTAAGATTAATGGGGACTGAATGCTCCAAGCAGTGAGGTGGACTGTCAGTGGAAATGTCCAGCATGGTAGGGGCGAAATTGTTCACATTAACCAATTATTGCATTGTCAAGTTTTTTATGTTCAAAAGTTTTTGTTGGTTGCTTTCTTGAACATAGGAGTATAGAAATACAGCATCAAACAGAGAAAATAAATGTAATACAATACTGCAGAGCGTGCTAAATCAAGAAAGAGGGGATAAAACAAAAGAACATAAAGCAAATACAAACAATCAGCATCTACATGTACATTGAAGCGACAAATTGCAGGTGATTACCCATAGGAGAGAATAGTTAGGGAGCCGGTTTAGGTCTGCATTGTGAAACCTCAGAATTTCTTAAAGTTTACAAAATGTAAGGATAAGCGAGTGCAACATCTATGAAACAGTATTTCTTTTATGGTGTGAAAGTTAAAAAAAATGGATTTTTAGCAAGGTAATCTTCCCACATTGAAGGCTATTGTGAGAAAGTTTTTCAA
Source organism: Triturus cristatus (assembly GCF_964204655.1). Classification (NCBI taxonomy): domain Eukaryota; kingdom Metazoa; phylum Chordata; class Amphibia; order Caudata; family Salamandridae; genus Triturus; species Triturus cristatus. The sequence continues at coordinate 1,654,826,196 of NC_140590.1, read as the reverse complement.
CAAAATATATTTTTGTTGGGAAATTATCCAGCAAAAAACTTTTTCAGTGGGAGGACTTGGCTTTCAAGCAAAGTGCAAAAATGTTACACTTGTGAAATGCAAAAGTAGTGATTGCCCAACTTCATTGGAGAAATGACCATTCTTCACATTTACAAGTACACATCCTCAGATTTTCTAACCGGTCTTGCGGATACAGAAAGAAACGGGGACTCCTTGAGCAAGATGCGCACCGTTTCCATTCTACAAGGCCTTGCTGAACCACCAGTGTCTACTTTTAGGCTAGTACTCTAACTGAACATTGATGGTGCATTCAATTCCACTGAACACTTACACACTAGCAACAAGGGAGTCTGTATGCATATTCAAACAGATTGTGGGGCGAACCTTGCAAGTCCAGCTACACTATGCATTAGATTCCAGAAGCCAATGCAAGGCCACATAGGTGGTATAAATGCACTAGTCAAGTGAAGGTAACAAACAATCACATAGCAAATACAGAGAGATGATGGACGGGGTGCTGAAACTTTTCAGACACTCACCCTCATCACAGATCTGGGTTGAATCCATCATAGTTCTTTAGCTCACCTCACCCCCAGTTCAGACCCAGCCATACGCAAGTCAGTCTTGACCCTGCAGCAAACAATCACATAACACCAATAATGCTATAGCTTCTGATTGATGCTGTTTCTGCCACCAGACATGAGGTGCTTGAGCAGCAGATTCTACTGGAAGTTCTGGTAAAGACAAAGAGAATATAGCACTACCTCAGTAAAAGTGAGGTAAAAGAGCTACATGGCACTGAGTGTCAGTGTTCCAAATGTTTCTGTTTCCAATCAAAGATGGTTTATCCAAAATGTGCAAGATATGCTTACTCAAGATAAATAACACTTAGGCCATATTCACAAACTGCTTTTATGTAGTATGGTGAGAAGTAATACAATAGTACTACTCACATACTATTCACAAACTTAAGTATGGAAGGCTGCACGTCCATATATCCTATCTTTCCTGTGCAAACAGCAAGGCCCGATTGCGGAGATCTCTGCATACATATGCCTACGTTTTTGTAGCAAATCTGGGATGGACAGAGGGAGTGGATGGAATATGGACATACTTGGGTAATGCTTATTACAACATTGGAGCTGCATCAGTCGTAAATGTACTCCAGACCTGGAGTGAACCAAGCACCGTACATGATACATGGCCAGTCACTGGTACTGTTTACTGCAACAGCCTACAATAGAAAATAATAGAGGCAGGAACTTAAAAAAAACCCAATATAATATAATATATATATATATATATATATATATATATCAAACCAACGAGTTGCCTCCAAAGATGAAACCACTTCCCAGCGTGTAAAGTTCATTTATTTCAAGGATTAGCACAAGCCAGGCAAATGCACACAAATAGCAGCCAAACGCGTTTCGGGCGTGGACCGCCCTTGATCACTGGCAAGAAACTAACAGCAGAGCAGTCCAAAAGCACAAATAAATATCCCGCCCAAGTGGGCGTGTGCTCAAAGGGATTGTGGTTCTTGTAGTCTGCTCTTTAATAAAACCATGAATGGGCGCCGTCAATCTCAGAAAATGTTCATCTTACCCAAGTGGGTATGTGCACCCCAGCCCGGCTTGCACACGATATCACCATCCTTGAAACGAGCACGCTGTCCCTCTCGTGCCTCTTGATATACTGCACGGAGGTCCTGCAAGTTACGCAGTGGGGCTTCATCGCGGCTGGGCCAGCCGCAATTTTTCAAACCAACGAGTTGCCTCCAAAGATGAAACCACTTCCCAGCGTGTAAAGTTCATTTATTTCAAGGATTAGCACAAGCCAGGCAAATGCACACAAATAGCAGCCAAACGCGTTTCGGGCGTGGACCGCCCTTGATCACTGGCAAGAAACTAACAGCAGAGCAGTCCAAAAGCACAAATAAATATCCCGCCCAAGTGGGCGTGTGCTCAAAGGGATTGTGGTTCTTGTAGTCTGCTCTTTAATAAAACCATGAATGGGCGCCGTCAATCTCAGAAAATGTTCATCTTACCCAAGTGGGTATGTGCACCCCAGCCCGGCTTGCACACGATATCACCATCCTTGAAACGAGCACGCTGTCCCTCTCGTGCCTCTTGATATACTGCACGGAGGTCCTGCAAGTTACGCAGTGGGGCTTCATCGCGGCTGGGCCAGCCGCAATATTTCAAACCAACGAGTTGCCTCCAAAGATGAAACCACTTCCCAGCGTGTAAAGTTCATTTATTTCAAGGATTAGCACAAGCCAGGCAAATGCACACAAATAACAGCCAAACGCGTTTCGGGCGTGGACCGCCCTTGATCACTGGCAAGAAACTAACACCCTGCGCGCATATAGATATAGATATGCTTTTAAATGCTATTTTCTCCGGAAATACTGAACAGATTTACACCAGACCTGCAAAAGGCACTTCCTTGACCTTATGGCTACCTCTCTGCCAAATTTCAAGTAATTCTGTTCAGCCGTTCGGGCTGTAGCTGTGTCTAAAGGTCCTATGGAAAAATGCATGGGAAAAACGCGTTTTGGGACCCCCCTTTTATCTCAGCCCCCGCTTGACGAATCCCCCCGAGACTTTCAGGGTAGGAGCGGAGCGTAGCGCCCCACCTATTTTGAAACATTCGCGAGGATTCGTCGACCGGCGCCAAAGTTATTCAAAATAGAATGTTGCGGATTTCCTATGGAAACGTGGTCCTAACTATAACTACCTACTGGCGACCGCCAGTAGGTAATATATATATATATATATATATATATATATATATATATATATATATATATATATATATATATATATATATATATATATGTTATGTTAGAGTAATTGTAAAGCGCAATGGCTGCCCCAGCATCGGAGCATCCCAGCGCTAAGTTGAACGCAGAGTGAGAAGACAAAGAGAGAAAAGATTAACAGTTGGAGAAAATTACACATATATATATATATATATATATATATATATATATATATATATATACATATATATATATATATAGATGTAGATATATATATATTCACTGAAAAAACCCTAGGTTTCAGGGGTGTTATAGTTAGCTGGACATTTCCCTCGTACAAAACCCTAGAAATTCCCCTGTTATAATTAGTTCAGCTAACTATAACTTGCGCCCCCGCAATGCACTGCTGATGACGTCACATATTACATCACTCATGACATGGTCAGTGACATCACTGATGACATTACTGATGACATCTCAAATGACATCACTGATGACATCACTGATGACGTCATTCATGTGAAAAATTAGTGCATCCTCTCACACCCTAATATAACCTTTGATACACCGACTCAAAATTTCAGAAGGCCATTTTGACAAGCATAGATACTCCAATACCAATATCTACTCACCCACTCATTGACTTTTAAGTCTACATACATCTCCACTCACTCACCTGTACAGTCACTCATACTTACAGTCACTCTGTGCAGTTATACACCTATATAGAAACTCACACACCGCCAATCATCCATTGAGGTACTGACACATCTAGTCAGTCATGCAAATAATTAATCACAGTAAAATTTACTCACCTATACAGTTAAAAACACTCAAGTTCACTTACTCATAAAAATACTAACAAATTCTGTGTCGTGATAATGGCCAAGGAACAATACAAACAGGAAGCCTTGCGTCTGCTAGGTGATTCACAGAGTTATTCGCGAATCAAGAGAGAGGACTACAACAACAGTGTGTTGGCCTGCCATAGTCTCCTTCAAGATTGGAATCTTAAGGGAATTCTAGAGACCAATGAATTACAATACATGAAAGTTGAATGTCCTGTGTTGCCTACATTTTATCACCTTCCGAAGGTTCATAAAGATATCAAAGAACCTCCAGGACGTCCAATAGTTTCTTCATTGGGAAGCTTATTAGAAAAGGCTTCCATTTATGTATACTCTTTTCTATTTCCTATGGTAAAGGACCTTAGTTCATTTATTTTGGACACAACAGATTTTATTAGTCAGATTCAGAACATCATCTGGGACAACGTACTGCTGCTAATAACATTAGACATAACAAGTCTTTATACGAGTATCAGACACTCACAAGGACTAGCAGCTCTTGAATTCTTTCTGAAGACCCGAGCCCTAAAGTTTCAGGAACATAATAAGATGCTGCTACAAATAGTATCATTCTGTCTGCATAACAACATTTTTCTCTTTGCAGGGAAATTATACCTACAAATACAAGGTACCGCGATGGGCACGTGCTTCGCCCCCAGCAAATTTATTTGTGGGCTGGTGGGAGAAGCACGTGGCCCCGCTGGGTGAAAATGAAATCTGGCTACATAAAATAGCTCTATGGACTAGGTACACTGACGACCTCTTCATAGTGTGGAGGGGCACACGCACAGAGGCAGAAGACTATGTAAGATCATTGAATGATAATGAGTTCAATTTAAAATTCACGAGCAATATCAGTGAAGAGGAGGTCGCTTTTTTAGATCTTCTAGTCTTTGTGGCAGATAATAAATTGTGCACCAAATTGTACCGCAAACCTACAGCAGGGAACACTGTTTTACATTCTTGGAGTCAACACCCCCGTAACTTGATTAACAGCATACCGTACGGAGAGTTGTTAAGACTTAAACGAAATTGTTCCAGATTAGATGATTTTCAGGAGGATGCAAACGAATCCCTAGGGAGATTTATCAATAGGGGCTATAAAAACAAAGTAGTGCAGGAAGCGGTAGAAAAGGCCAGCAGTAGAAGCAGACAGGAACTACTAACTAAAAAACAAGTGGACAGCAATGAAACGGAAGATGAGCAATCTAAGGTTAGGCTGATAATGACCTTCTCTGCAGAGGCACAGAAAATCAGGGGCCTTATTCAGAAAAATTGGAATATTCTCCAAACAGATGGTGTCATTGGGAAACGAATTCCATCTAGTCCAGACATCACCTTCAGCAAAAGTGCCTCCCTGAAAGATATCCTGGTGCGGAGCCATTTTGAGGACAAATCTCGGATTAAGCCAGCTATTACAGGCTTTTTTCCTTGCATGAAGTGCAAGGCGTGCAAGAATTGCAAAAAAGTGAAAGATTATGTAGTACCGGGTAAGAAAGTGAGAAGGCCTATTGACAAATTGCGGAACTGTAACTCCAGCTTCGTGGTATACTGCTTAACCTGCCCCTGCGGGTTGCAGTATATTGGAAGCACAATACATCCAGCAAAGAAGCGCATTTTAGAACATAAAAGAGCCATAACTAACAGGGATAAAACATACCCGGTGGCGAGGCACTTTGCTGGAATGCACGAAGCTAGGAGTGATAAGCTGATGTACTACTGTATGGACTAGATCCTAACAGTAGAAAGAGGAGGACATAGAGTCAAACTACTCGGGCAACTAGAGGCCAAACTCATAGTGGATCTGCGCACTAGGACTCCGGGGGGGCTTAACCAGGAGGAAGAATTATGGTCCTTTATCGGGTAAGGAAACCCAACAGTACACTCAATGCACTGTCCCTTAAAAGCAGGAATCAAATGGGGAAAGACACAAGAAAATAAAGAAAGAAATCAAAATAAAGTAGACAGAAAAAGCTAAAATAGGCTCATACAGAGCTTTATTTAAAACCCGTATGGAAAGGGGAAATATGACAGTGGTAGGAACAAGCCCACTCCAGTTGGAGATAAAAATTATGATATAATAATAGATTCACAAGGGCATACTATTAAAGTCCAATAATCCAGGGAGAGATTGCATGAGGCATTGATCAACTGCTTATTGTGATTAACTGCATTTGGATGAAATTGCATTGGATTTTCTCATTTACTGTTATTTGAAACCCTGGGGTTTAATATGAAAGCATAAGACTGTCTACCTGTATAGAGCATAGTGTTAAAATGGCCGACATTTTCCCCAAACAAGTAACTGGATTCTAAAAGTCCGCTTTTTATTTTTATTACTTTTTGTGTTTGCAATTGCAGTCCCTGTCAACCAATGAAATGGTTAAATAGAAAATGTGAGCAGGGAATCACTGACATTGACGAAGGCCAGGAGGCTGAAACGCGTTTGTCAGTCGATCGTGTTCAGATCGTGTTTTGCAATGAATTAAAATAAATGAATTTGAATATTGGCCGGAGTGCGCAGCATTGTTCGAACTGTGGCTGGCATGAATACGCGAGTTTCGTCCTCGCGGCTGGAGCACCCGCTATGTTGAGAGCAGGAAACTGACGGAGAATGTAGTGAAAAATATATATATACATATATAGATATAGATGTAGATATATATATATTCACTGAAAAGACCATAGGTTTCAGGGGTGTTATATTTAGCTGGACATTTCCCTCGTACAAAACCCTAGAAATTCCCCTGTTATAGTTAGTTCAGCTAACTATAACTTGCGCCCCAGCAATGCACTGCTGATGACGTCACATATTACATCACTCATGACATGGTCAGTGACTTCACTGATGACATCACTGATGACATCTCAAATTACATCACTGATGACATCACTGATGACGTCATCCATGTGAAAAATTAGTGCATCTTCTCACACCCTAATATAACCTTTGATACACCGACTCAAAATTTCAGAAGGCCATTTTGACAAGCATAGATACTCCAATACCAATAACTACTCACCCACTCATTGACTTTTAAGTCTACATACATCTCCACTCACTCACCTGTACAGTCACTCATACTTACAGTCACTCTGTGCATTTATACACCTATATAGACACTCACACACCGCCAATCATCCATTGAGGTACTGACACATCTAGTCAGTCATGCAAATAATTAATCACAGTAACATTTACTCACCTATGCAGTTAAAAACACTCAAGTTCACTTACTCATAAAAATACTAACAAATTCTGTGTCTTCCTGCAGAAAAACAAACAGCACATGCCACAGATATCCTTGCACTATAGCGCATACAGCCACTCCCAAAATCACACACTCTCACATATAGATAGTTTTTTTTTTTTTTTTTTAAACCGTTTATTGCATTTTAAAAAGGTTACAAGTATGGGCCTACAACCATCCGGCCGGCCGCTAGAGTGGCAGAAGCATATGACATACCTACAGTAAGAGTCTCTTGGCGGTGCAGATTGGTAAATCAGGAGATATCAATAGCGCAGGCCACATAACTCCAAGCCCACAATACGGTTTCCTTTTTTCAAAACAGAACAACACAAAAAAACCACACCCGCAAGGCAATCCGCCATCCAAAGTGACGGCACGTGCTCCTTAAGTGGGGGATCCCAACCAGCGGCCAAACTCTGAAGAGGGGAATGGGAATAGATCAGGGACTGGGGAACCACATGCCCACGGCTGAGGGAGGGGGTCGGCTAGGGGGACGGAGCTGGTGAGGCAGCCGGTAGCAGTGGCGGCTCACAAATACCCCCGCGATAGGCGTTCCAGGGGCCCCAGATTTTCACCCACGCCCCAGGCTTACCCCTCGCCACATACACTACCTTTTCACGAAACATACACCAATCCATATGTTCTTTCCAGGCCAACACCGCCGGGGGCCTCTGGGATCCCCACAATTGAGCAATGTCACGCTTAGCTATCATGTATCCCAGAGTCACCCACCGCGTCTGCGGGACCGAATAGTCATTTGGTTCCCACACATTCAGCAAGCATCTCCTCGCTTCAGGCAACAGCGCAACACGCGTCAACACACGCAGGACCTCATGCACACCACGCCAGAATCGCTCCACCTTTGGGCACTCCCACAGAATATGCATGAAAGTTGCCAAGGCACCACAGCCACGCTTACACAATCCGTCACCAGCAAAGCCCATACGTAGAAGCCTTGGCCCCGTCACATAAACCCGGTGGAGGATTTTAAGCTGGACGAAGCGAAGGCGAGCCGGGATGGCCACCTCCTTCGGAGAGGCCACCGCGGAAATCCAGTCCTCGTCGTCCAGTTCCAGCCCATCGGCAACCCAGGCCTCGCGGAGACTAGTCAGCAGGCACGATCTGTCGTTGATCAGTTTTTTATATATAAGGGAGATCGTGCTGTCTGGGACATGGCCATCCAGCACTCTGTCCTCCAGGGGGGAAGACTCCGGAATGGACGCGACATCAGGGAAGACGGAGCCCAGCGCGTGGCGGACTTGTAAGTACCGAAAGTACTCACTGCCTTGCAGCTGAAATTCCGTCTGCAGCGTCTCAAAAGTTTTGAATCCCCCCCTCGTCCAGAGATCTCCCACTGTGCTGATTCCGATCGTGTCCCACCTCTCGAAGCCCTTCGATGTCCACAGGGAGCCCAACCTCTCAGACGCATATAGTGGTGACGCCCGGGTCAAACGGTCCTTCCACCCCATAGCTGCATTAGCCGCGTGCCAGACACGCACCATGACACGCGTCGGTCCCGTCAGACGGGAGTCGGGCGCGCCAGAGTAGAGCGCTCGATTGTAATCGCCACCGGGCAGGAGCATCTTGTCCATTTCAAATGCCGGGTTCAGGGCGGGCCCGTAAAGGCTATGATTAATTGCAGCTAGCTGGGAGGCCCAGTAATACCGTTTAATGTCCGGGAGGGCGACCCCCCCATCGTACCACGGGAGCGTCAATTTAGCCAGAGCAATACGCGGCCTCCCGTCCCAGAACAGGCGCCGCTGCAGGCTCTCCACCTCACGGAAGTAGCGCGCCGGAACCAAGTCCATAGTGTTCTGGAGCGCGTACAGAAAGCGCGGCAAGGACATCATCTTAAACAAGGCCGCTCGGCCAAGCGGCGAAAGCGGAAGACGCCGCCAACGCGCAACGTCCTCCTTCAAGCGCTGGAGGGGGGGTAGCAAGTTCCGCTCGTAGCGGGCCTCCGGGTCTAGAGTAATATATATACCCAGGTACCGGAACCCCTGGGAGGCAATCTGGATCGGGCAGTCCCGTGGTAGGGCCGGAGCCTCCCCGGAAAGCACATATACGCAGGATTTCGCCCAGTTGATGACAAGGCCTGAGTTACGACCGAAGGAGCGCAAAACATCAACCAGGACAATCAGCGAGTTACGCGGGTAGGCGAGATACAAAAGGATATCGTCGGCGTAGAGGGACACGCGGTCCTCATGCTCGGGGGTCCAGCGGAGACCACGGATAGAGGGGTGCCACCGCAGCCACTCCGCCAAGGGCTCCAAGGCCAGTGCAAACAGGAGCGGCGACAAGGGGCAACCCTGACGCGTGCCCCGCCCCAGCGCGAATGGGGCCGAGACTCGCCCATTCACCACCACCTGCGCCAATGGGCCCGAATACAACAATTTGACCCAGCTAATGAATCCCGGTCCAAATCCAAATTTCGCCAGCATCGCCCAGATGTATGGCCATTCAAGCGTGTCAAACGCCATGGTGGCGTCTAAGGACGCCAAGATGGCCGGCTCCCGCACAAACGGGACACGCGCGAGCACCCCGTGCAAGCGTCGCAGATTAAGAGCCGTGTTGCGATGGGGTATAAAGCCAGATTGGTCTTGGTGGACCAAATCGCCCACCACGCCGACCAGCCGGTTGGCCAGCACCTTGGCGAGGATTTTGGGCTCCGCGTTCAAGAGCGAGATAGGCCTATAGGATGTAACCCGCTCACGGGGTCTCCCCTCCTTGTGGATCACCACGATTGTGGCCAGACGCTGGTCCGGCGGGAGGGAACCCTGCGAGTGGGCTGCCAGGAACATCGCGCGCAGGTGGGGCGCCAGTACATCCGGTCGCAGCTTGTAAAGCTCGATGGGGATACCATTGGGGCCCATGGCCTTGCCGGATGCGACCGAGCGAATAGCCAGGGCAATTTCGTCCGAGGTGGGAGGAGCGTCCAGCAAATCCCTGTCCTCCACCGTAAGGGAGGGCAGCGCGATGTCCCGAAGCAGGGCATGGGAATCTTCCTCCGAGCAGGGAGAAACCGGGGAGTACACCTCGCGGAAGTAATCCGCGAAGCAGGAGACAATGGCTTCCGGCTCGGTGACACGCACACCATCCATCCCCTCAATCAAAGGAACCACACGACTCGCTCTCTCCCTCTTGTCCAACCACGCAATCAATTTACCAGCCTTATCACCCACATCATACAATCGCCCCTGTTGCTCTCTACTGAGGCCCCTGGCCGCCTCCGTGACGAGGGCCCTATAGGCCGCCTGCTTGAGGTGCAGAACATGCAACTTGGCGTCCGTTACCCCGCTCCCCAGGTCACCTTCTAGTTCCGCAATTTCGGCCTCCACCCGGGTTACTTCCTCCCGCTCGCGCCTCCGGGCATGGGAGATAAAGGAGAGGGCCTCCCCTCTGAGAACTACCTTAAAAGCCTCCCACAGGGAGATGGCCGAAGGGACAGACCCCACATTCTCATCAAAGTATCGCTGTAAGGATTTGATCAAGTCGGCACGAATAGTGGGGTCGCGCAAGTACCAAGCATTGATTGGAGCCACCCTGCCCTCCCCCCTCGGGAAGACATCGAAATGTAACAGTAATGGGGAGTGATCGGAAATGCCCCGCGCCAGATGGCACACCTCTCCCACCCTCCCAGCATAGGCCGCCGGGACAAGGATGTAATCAAGCCGCGAGAGGCTACCATGGGCACCCGAGTGGAAGGTGTATTGCCGCTGTGCGGGATGCTTTAGTCGCCAGCAATCCACCAGGCCCAATGTATCTAAAAGGCCGGACAGCCAAGCCTGTGCCCGGGGGAGGTCCCTAGGGGGATGACGATCCATAGACCCAGAAACTACCGCATTGAAGTCCCCCCCAACCACCAGCAGGCCACCCGGAAGGTCTAGGAGGAGGCGCCCCAGGTCCGCAATTGTAGTAGATTGTAACCCAGGCGGGACGTACACTGATATAAAAACAAACACTCTACCCTCCATTCTACCCACCAGAACAGTGTAGCGTCCCCTCTCATCATGGCGCACCTCATCAATCTCCAACGGGAGCGAGTTCTTGATCATGATACCCACCCCCCGCGAGCCCGAGGTGAAGCCCGAGTGGGCCACCAAACGATAGCCCCGCCGATTCATGGCATGAAAGGAGTTACCTATAAGGTGTGTCTCCTGCAGGAAGATAACATCTGGTGAAATACGTTTCAGGTATTGCAGGACCACACCACGCTTAATCCTGTCCCCCAGGCCGTTAACATTCCATGACAACACAGTCAAATCCCTACCCCCCATCATACGTAGAAGCAATCAGTCGTCCCCCACAGAGCATCTTGAGAGCAACAATACAGTAAAGGGCTTGCCTTGCGGTGCAAACAAACAACACACCCCCCCCACCCCCCCATCCCAACAGAACTCCCCCCTCCCTGCACCCCTGCATGAGCCCAGACAGCCCCCCCAAAGTGCAGTGTGCCTGTCGCCCCATAGATGAAAAACTAACTAGTCCCCCAGAGGAGGAGGGAAGCCCCCAACAGACCCCGCACGACCTCCATAGGAGGGGAACATACACGATCAGTAAATGGTAAAGGAATATTGTCCAGAGCAAGGCCTATTATTCACCCCTCAGTTCTGATCCGGCGGGCCCTCCCCGCCAACCGCACCCCCCCCACCCCCTCGGCCCCGATCTCCAGGCAGAGTGTCCAACCAGTCCCCAGCCGCCTCGGGTCGGTCAAAAAAGTGCGTGCGACCATCCACCTCCACCCTTAGCTTAGCTGGAAAAAGTATTGAGTACTTAAGGTTCAGGTCCCGTAGGCGACGTTTAACTCCGAGAAAACTCAGTCTCTGTTTTTGGACCGCCGGAGTAAAGTCTGGGTAGAAATGCACATCCATGTTATCAAGCTTGACCGGTCCCTGTTGCCTGGAGGTCTGCAGGATAGCGTCTCTGTCCCGAAAGTTAAAAATCCGGGCAATGAGAGGCCGCGGCGGGGCACCGGCCTTAGGTCTGCCCCCAGGGACCCGGTGAGCACGTTCCACCGCAAAAAGCTTACTCAGCCCCCGGGGCTGGAGATGGGTAAGGATCAATTCTTCCACAAAAAGATCTGCCGCCTCCGCCTCTCGTCCCTCCGGCACCCCCACAATGCGAACGTTATTCCTCCGGGCCCGACCCTCGGAATCCTCCAGTCGCCGGTCCATCAGGGCGCTCGCCTGGCCAAGCCGGCGCACCTCCTTTTGGAGGGCCACCAAGTCCGTCGTGAGGCTCGTTGTGGTGTGGGCCAGGGAATCGACCCGGTCGTTGGTTTTGGACAAGTCAGCCCTCACAAGGCTAACATCCACAAGGACCGAGTCTATCTTTTGCGCTAGGGTGTCGAAGCGCTGGTCCACCGAGGCCTTCATCTCTGCGATGGCGCCCATGACGTCCCGGAGGGTCAGATCCACCGGCTGAGCAGACGCCTCCGTCGGGCCCGCCGGGGATGTGCGCGATGCCTCCGGAGATCCCTTCTGGAGGGTGTAGCGGTCCATACTGTTGGATTGATGCGCCGGGCCATGGCGGGTCGTCTTCACCTTCGCCCGGTCGCCATCTTGTTTGATGGACATGCCTGCTCTCCCACCGTCGTGCCAATCTCCTCGAAAGGGCCGATAAACCAGTTCACGGGTTCCGGGGGGGGAGGGTGACCACTGGACCGCAGGACGACTCACAGCCGGCGGGTCAGCCGGGCACCTGGACAAGGCCACACCACCGCACCCCGCTCCGCAACCCTACCTCGCTTGAGGGCAAGGAGGGCGCAAAAGCGAAAGTGAAAGCGCGGGATACGCGAGTCGCCCAGCCCTGCCCGCCGCTGTTGTTCGCTTTGTCCCCGGATCGCCCCACTACTCCAATCCGGGGGGCCAGCGCGGAGAAGGCCGCAACCTTCAATCGGTGCTCCCACCGGTGTCCGGGGTCCGATTCGAAAACGAAAAACGGGTGGCGCCTCAGCTCGGGTTCACCGATACAGTCCCCTCAACAAGGACAGGATATAGCCAGGATTAATTCAGGAGGTCGTGGAGGTCCTCGGGAGCCTCGCACCTACGCGGCCATCTTGGTTGCGCGCTAGGCTCCTCCCCCACATATAGATAGTTATATACTCTTACACACATATACACTGCGTTTCACATATGTGGTTACTGACACATGTACAACTGAGATATACATTCAATCACTAACACACCCATACATACACTCACCCAACCATACAGTCCATCACAGATGCACTCTTAAAAACATGCACCCACTGAATCACCCACTCACACATCTAGTCACAGAGTCACACACACCCTACCCACACAAACACTCAGGCACCCATACAGATACTCAGACAACCAATCAATAACCCATATAGACACCCATATAGACACTCATATAGCTATTCACAAAACCATGCAGCCACTTATACACCAACACACAGACACATACAGACATTCACACAGTTTAGTCACTAGTCTGCAGTAAGATACATTTAATGACTCACTTATAGACTCAGTTACGCACCTAGAAAATCATCCAGTCACACACTTGTACACCCACTTATTCTTCAACAGGCCTTTCCCTATATATATTAAACATAATAAAACTGTTCAGAAACACATACTCAATGGATGATGTCATCAGTGATGTCATCAGTGATGTCATCAGTGATGTCACTGACCATGTTATGAGTGATGTAATATGTGACGTCATCAGCAGTGCATTGCGGGGGCGCGAGTTATAGTTAGCTGAACTAACTATAACAGGGGAATTTCTAGGGTTTTTTACGAGGGAAATGTCCAGCTAACTATAAAACCCGTGAAACCTATGGTTTTTTCAGTTATTTTTTAAGGTTTTTTAAATGCTAATTCCTAACTATAACGTGCCTGAAACCTATGGTTTTTTCAGTGAATTTCAAAGGTTTTTTAAATGCCAATTCCTAACTATAACGTGCATGAAACCTATGGTTTTTTCAGTGAATTTCAAAGGTTTTTTAAATGCTAATTCCTATCTACAACTTATCTCTAAAGATATCATGTTTAATGATTTTGATTGGATTTGTATATTTTTCAAATTCAGTGTGTCAATTTCATTAATTATCTTTTTTTTAAGATACTTTTTTATCACCATTTTTTAAACTTATTTTTTCAATTAATTCTTTTAAAAATTAAAAATTATTATTTGAACTTAACGGGTTTCTCAAACATTTTTTGATATTTTTCAAAATATTTTTTTAACTAAATGTTCAAAACTTTATTTGATATATTTTCTTTCCATGTTTTTGGATCCGCGCACCCAACGCGAGAGGAACTGTGCATCCAACGCGATAGGATGCGTGCACCGTGCGCGCATTTCCCCGTGATTTTTTTTTTAAAAAAGGGGGCCCCAGGGGGTCCTTCTGGGACCCCCTAAGCACCTCTAGAGGGTCAGAGTATTTCCACTCTGCCCCCTTTATATGTTTTACACACTTATTCCCCTTCCATCTTCTGCCTCGCTTCTACCAAGGCAGAAAATGGCCGGCAACAGTTCCTGGTTTCGAATGTAGAGGTACACTCGACAGCCAATTAGCATTCAGCACGCGATCGGGAAGGTGCGTGCTCGGTTCGGGGAGGGTGCGCTTACGGTGCGGGTAGGGTCCGTGGATCCTCCCCGGCCATAGATATATCTATCTTTTTCACTCTAATTTTCTCAGGAACTACTGAACAGATTCACACCATATATGCAAAAGGGTCCGAACTGAGGACTACCTCTTTGCCAAATTTGGTGTCATTCCGTTCAGCGGTTCGGGCTGTAGCTGCGACAACAGATCCTATGGGAAATTGCATGGGGAAAACGCGTTTTGGGACCCCCCTTTTTTCTCGGCCCCCGCTTGACAGATCACCGCAAAACTTTCAAGGTAGGAGCGGAGCGGAGCTGGCCAAAAGTTTGGAAAATTTCGCGAAGATTCATCAACCGGCGCCAAAGATATTCCCAATAGAATGTTGCGGATTTCCTATGGAAAATAGGTCGCCAGTAGATAATATATATTAAATATATATATATTTGAGTTCAACCTAATGTTAAAAATTGTACATATATAACAATTAATTTACTTTAGGGTGAATTTTTTAAAATAAATATTTTTAAAAAGAATTTTATTTTAATATAATATATTTCAATTAATTAATTACATTTGAATTCCAAATTATCGTTACTAATTGTTTTTTAAAGTTTCAAATATTTTAAAAGCTCTGTCTACATTACCATAGGGAGAAGCCCATTTTTGTGGTTTCATGGAGGATCACAAACAGTTCAAAAATACTTCTTACTACATCATTATCTAATTCATCATCAAAACAATTTATAAAGTGCAAGTGCAAATTCCAAACAGGGCAAAATATAAAACAACACAGATATACTTTAACATCGCAAAGGAGCAAATATATCAATTCCAACATTATTGTTGTTTCATAATAGAAGCTAATATACAATTTAAGAAAGTGTTGAGAGCATAGATTTCGTTCTCTAAAATACCAAAACACAAATCAAGGTGCTGTCTGCGAACTGCGATTTCAAAAGTGTCAAGTGCAAAAATATTCTTTCTCTAAAGTGCTGATGCAGAAATCAAAGTGCTAAATACTAGGTACATAACTATCCGCATATAGATATATATACTTAAAGTGAAAATGTTTCCCACTCTAGAGACAGCTGAATACTTTTCCAAACTCCTATACGCTTATTATCATCTTATTTCAAACCTGTATAAATGGGGCAGAGTATTTCCATATTCTTTTTTAACAAATCTTTTTATTAAACAAACATCGGTAAATGGTACATTACAGAGGACCAGGTAGTTGACACTTCACAATACGCATGAATGGAAGGATATACAGACAGTACATATGAGAGGAACATCACGGAGAAATAGGGTCATCATGCTCTACATTCCGAGGTGGTGTACAGATCTCTCCTCTATAAATATTCCATGGGTCCCAGATACGTGACCACTTCTTAGGGCACCCCCTTGCCAAATACACTGTCTTTTCTCTGAACATGCACCAATCGAGGTTTCTTTCTCAGGCTTCTAATGTGGGTGGATGTGCTGCCCCCCAGAGTTGAGCGATGTTTCTTTTTACCAACATGAACCCTAGAGTGGCCCATTGTTGTGTCTGAGAAGTGTTTAAATCCGTGGGCTCCCAGACAGTATTTCTAGATTTTTGCGAAGCTTCTACCTTTCTGAACTCGCTTTGCATAGAGCTGCTCCCTTAAATATACCTTATTAACCTTTTCTACCCACATATGCAGCTTTGGATATTCAGCAGATTTCCGTTATGCCGTAATTATCGCCCTTACCAACCACATTGCTATATACCACCAATGCCGGACTGAGACGGGGCTAATACCCAAATGTTTTGAGCAGCCCAACAAAACAGCATTCGCATCCGCCGAATGCTATTTCCCAAGAGAGCTCCACAGCCCTCTCAGTACCTCTTCCCTAAAAGGTTGAACACTTTTATATTCCCAAATAAAGGGTGCCCAGTTCGGTGCATCGAGGACACTGCTCAAATATATTAGCATTTCATTTCAGCAGCAAGCCAGGAGTGCAATGCACCATCCATTGGGAATATAGTTGCATTTTACAAAAATTGGAGATGCATAATACTCTAAAATTAAGGGCCAAAACTTCCAGCCACTGAACCTGGGTTAAGTTCACCCTATTCTCTTGTGATCACTTGGCTTGCGTACTTAGGTACCGGGTCTAAAAGGTAGTTCCCTCAGCCATTTTACCCATTGAGACTGTTTTGTACAAACCTGAACTTAATGAAAGAGAGCCCCAAGTACCTCCTGGGTTGTTTGAAGGTGCAGTGTGACTGGAGTTTCTTTACGATAGGCGTAATCTGATAATATACTAGCTTATCCTTCCTCCAAAAGTTCAGAAAAAGAAACTGAGCATTCTCCCAAGAAATCAGGGCCTCATTCCACACCCAGTATCCAACTTTCCCCTAACTAAGGGGCATATTAACAAGGCGGAGCTATAAAATTATCGCCGCTTTTGCGGCCGTTTTCGGCCGTAAAGCGGCGATAATTTTATCGCCTTATCAGCAAAGACACACTATTGTGTGTTTTGCTGACTTAGCGCCTGTTTCCAGCACGCCTAACTTTGCATCGCTAATGAGATGCAAAGTAGGTGTGGCTGTGAAACCAACCAGGGAAAATATCGTGAAGGCAGCTTCGCGATATTAACAGGGAAGGGTAGCGATAATTTAAATTGTGTTAAGTATGCCTTAACGCAGGAATTTAACGTCTGTTAAATTCCTGACTAAGGCATACTTAACATGGGGGGTGGATTCTGGGGCTAAGACCACAGGCCCTTTCATCTAGGATAGCGCCGTTTTCCACCATGGAAAACGGCGATATCCACACTATCTCTGGAAATTTTATCGCCTCGACAATGCGCGCTGTTGATAACGCGTCAACCGGGCGATAAATTCCAGAGATAGCCGGCGATAAATAAGCAAGCGCTAAGCGTGCTTTGCGATATTTATCTCCGGCCCTTGTTAATATGCCCCGAAATTTCTCCAATTTCAAAGCTACCCCTTTCAGCTGCAAAGAACACCAATTATGAATAGGACTTTCAGCATGAATATTTGGAACTTGTGACCAGCAAAACAATTGCTTCTGCTTAGCTCTACAAGCTCTGAGTGTGCGATACCCAACCTTTTTTGGGTTCTTCTCCAAAGGAATATTGGGATTTAAGAAAGAATGACGTTTCTTCAGCCATGGCACCAAGAAAAGAATTATCAAACGTTTTTCACCTGTTCAGAACAGCATAGCCTAGCATAGTTCAGCAAATGGGCATTATATTTATGCAGATTCCATCCCCTAATGTGAGGGTGTAAAGACATGGAAGCCTACTTTTTGCAGTAACCTTACACTCAGAAATGATGACGAGACAAAAGAAGCAAATTTACTACAGAGTAAAAGAGTACATTTATAGGTGTAGATTTGCTCATGTGCAAATTGACCTTTGTGAATAGACCCCTCAGATACTTGAGTTACATGGCAAACCTTTCCCTGCACAATGTTCATACTTGGCAGACTACGGTTGTACCTGAAGAAACTGTGCCTATTTCCCTGAATATTACTCTGGCACTGCACACAATATTTATTCTAACTGCAGCCTATGCAGCGAGTTCACCCCATACTATTCCTGCAATGGGCTGATCAATATGGAGCTGCAGTCCAAGATTACTTGTGCAAATGAGCTTTTTATAGGTTGAATGCTTATCAGCTGAGAAGCCTGACCTCTGACCGCGCATATCAAAACATGAATGGAGCCACCAGAGCGTTGATAATGATCCAGGCTTCTTGATGTGGGGGAGACCTGAGGAAACAAAGGCCAGCACACAAACCACGATTTAATAGGAAGAAATCAATCAGAGAGTAGGGTCTGCTTCACCAAACCTATTCAAGTAATATATTCTAAAGAATATGTGTCAGATCTTAAGGTTTGCAAATAATTCATTAACACTGTCTCTCATCTCCTTGCTCTGACTGTAGAGGTGTGAGAAGTACTGCTACACACTAGTGTCTCAATAGGAAGGGTCTTAGCTCCTTCTTCTGTAGTATTTACTACTAGGAGGTGGTGTTTACGTTCTCTGCCTGTCTAGTAGCATTATACCACTAGGTGTTAGTGACCACAGACTTATAGGACTTCTTCTGTCAGCAGAAAAAACAAAACCAGCAGGGTTATTTGCAAATGGGCAAACAAAAAGTGCAGAGGAAAAAAGCACACAGACACTGTATTAAAATAGGATGGGGTCTGGACTAACAATCTAGTATGTAGAGGGTTTAGGTCACAGTACTGAATGACAGTGTTAGGAGGGTGAATGTATTGCATGTGCATATACCTGTTAGCCTCTCCAGATGCTAGCGAGGGTGGGATATGTGCTCATCTCCCTAGTGATAGTTTGGTGACATGATGACTGCATGGGTGGGGCCTTGTTGCCATGGAGACCAAAGCGGGTGCCTCACTGGCCGGGTGAATGGATGGACATGCCTGAAGTCAGCTTGGATCACAATGTTCTGGAAGAGCTGAGCTGAATGAGAGTTGGAAGTTAAGGGACAATCTTCTGAGGGGGACTGGTGCTTCACACCCCACAAGATGGGGCAGAGCTTCACCTTATTCTTAGGTTCCAATCAGTTTTACGGGATTTGTAAACATATATCAATATCAAGAACTATCGGTTCCAACAATTGAGACATTTATTTTCCCATCTCAAGTGGTCACATTTCTGCAACCATTAATCTGACGTAGCACACAATTGAAACAAAGACAGCTATAGGCATTTAAAAGAGTCTCTTTCCTTCGCCTCGCCGTGAAGCGTGATTCAAAGGTTGGTCGCACACTGCTCGTCACACCAGCAAGTTGCCCCAAGGAACTGTGGTAGATGTAGTGGCGACGGCGAGTACGCCTATGCCACGATGTATGTAAAAAAGTATGTGTTGCATTAGCCATCCCTGGACACGTGTTTAGAGATAGTTGCCTCTCGTCAGCAGGGAGCAGGTCCTTTACACTGACCTGCTCCCTGCTGACGAGAGGCAACTACCTCGAAACACGTGTCCAGGGATGGCTAACGCAACACATACTGTTCTTTATACATCGTGGCATAGGCGTACCCGCCGTCGCCACTACATCTACCACAGTCCTTTGGGGCAACTTGCTGGTGTGACGAGCAGTGTGCGACCAACCTTTGCCTCGCCGTGAAGCATCCGGAATCCGCTTGCGCACCATGGCAGCTACCATTGTTTTAGTCTTTTGCACAGAAGCACAGAACTGCTCTTCATATTTTCCAAAACACTTTATTTTACACCATTATACATCAACCATACTTAAGAACGTCCATAGTTTTAACAGTGACAATTTATATGAATAGGATTGTGTAGTACCTAATGAGATATAGAATTGGGTATTTGGCATCCAGGAATAATAAGGATACCTTATTACAGATTTTATTTCTGCTGGAAATATAAAATGATAATAAGCTGGAAGGGCATTGGTGTCCCAGAACAACCTTTGGAATGAACATCAAGACAGCTTTGGCTAAGTTTGCACAAAAGACATGATCCACAAGAGGTCAGAAGCCAGTCGATCAGGCAACAATTAAGATTTTCTCCCAGGAGGCAGCCATCCAGTCCAAAGAACAAAGCCACATCACTTCACTTAGATCCTTTATAGTCCCAAATGAGGCTTAATATATATAGTTCATCAATGTCAGGAAAACCTGCTCTTTAAATGAACAAATGTACGTTTCATCCTCCATTTCTTCACTTATTTTCAAAGCTTCCTTTGAAGTTACAAGCCTTATGTTTCATAAAGAATATTTATGTGAACTCTTTTTAGGTACTTTACTTTTGCAGTGAATTAGTAAAAGTATTATACACCAGTGGCTTCAATATCTAACTAAAACCACCTAAATTCTTCTATTAATACAGGCAGGCTGTGACATTAGATCTTTTTTGTTGCAAGCAAATTAAAACTGTTTTTCAATAGAGTCTCATGGTTGTATTCAGAATTTTTCAGGAAATATCTACTGGGAAGTTGACAGTGATGGCATTTGTGGAATTATAGATCCAGTTGCCAATCTCACAAAAAAAGAACGTAATGGATAAAGAAGTGTATTTTGAGTTAGGGGAGTGTCAGGGGTGTTGGAAGGGAGCCAGGCATAAATCAGGGTCCCCCAAAGTCGGCCCTGGAGGGCTTGTATCCATGCCAGATTTTTCAGATAACTACATTTATCTAAATGGCGATATGCTAAAACTCTGCCATAAATGGCGAACTTCTGCAGTTTGCACATGGCAACAGCATGGTGGGTCTTACTATGAAAAAAGACTAGCCCGCAAACAGAAATAATCGTTCTGCTCATCCATGCATAATCCACAAGGAAACCAGAGAGCATTTTGGGGTCTATCATTGGTTATGAAGTTATATATTTCCTCCATTACAATGATAATTTGTGCTGTTTGGATCTGATCCAACATTGTTTATGCTGTGGTAAAACAACCTTACTCAAAATGCAAACATGCAAATGAACCTGCTCTTGTGTGAACTGCTCCTTTGCAGTTGGCAGCTCTTCTTATCCGAAACGTGGGGAATTGTTTTATGTAGGTAGCTGTGCTGCAGTATGCAACTGGTTTATGTAAAGCGCTGTGATAGACAGCTTGTCTTGTTCGTGCTACAGAAAACCACAAACATAAGTCAGTGCAGCACACAATAACCGTGACAGCTGTGATGTCCGAAGTTAGATCAAGTTTCAGACCTGCTATGGGCTCAAAGTATTATTAAGCAGCAGGGAGACCTGTAGGCAAATATGTTCTTGTGGTCTTTAGTTTATTTCTTCAGAGTTTTAGTTCAGTTTCAGTGTTTTTGTGCTTCTCCTTGACCTTGTCATCACCAGTTTCCAAACGCAGAATAAACTTAGAGTAAGTATTCTGGACTTGTTTAGTTCATTTCTATAAGTGGAAGGCACCCATATGGTCCCAGTGCTTGTAGAAACATGAATAAATTAATTTTGAGGAACAAGGTAGAGTCAGTCCCCTTATACTCAGAGCTTCAGCTTACCCTCTCGCTGCTGTATATAAAGCAGCCTTCACTTAGGTTCTAACATTAGAGATTTACTCACAGTCTTAAGGGTAGTACATGTTAAGAAGATCTTTGTAGCTCTTGAGCTGATTCTTCTGCGGCATGTCCAACAAAGTATTGTGTCGTTGTTCCAGGTGAGAACCAAGCCCATGTCCTCAGACATGTATAGGAACCAATGCTTTTCTAAGGCACCCTGGACTTCCTGTTTGGAACAGCACTCTTGGGCCTTTGAGCCCTATCCTAGAGCTCACTGCCCGCTGGCTCGTCATCATATATACTCCGGGATGATTGGGTCATGTTCAACTGGAAGTCAAGGTGGGAGCATGGAACAAGCAACCACTGGATGAATGTCTTGTCATGTGTGGGGACAGGTTGATGTGGAAAACATGACATATTCTTCTGTTTTGTGACTTTTTCTGGTTTTGGAAGTCCTGGCTGTAGTAGTTCTAAAAGCTAAAGGAGTGAGTTCAGGCAAAGCAGTTATGATTAGTCATTCGAATATTAAGAACTCGCGTGCAACCTGGCACTTTAGCTCCAACAAACATGCTGTATCATGTGTGCTATATAAATGCATTATCAACTATAAAATCACAAAAACTGCAGCATCCTTGTTAACATAATGGTTTTTTGGAAGGTGGAGAAGCCTCAATCTTTCCAAGCCCTATAAACTCCTCTTGTAGGCCCTTGATCCATGGCATGTTAAAGTACTTATTGTAACTTTTATTGAGAGCATTTTGACAAATAGTAAAACAGAGTCACTTTCTTAATCTGTGTGCTCTTTTCATATGGTTTGGGGTTTCCATCCATGAATT
Organism: Triturus cristatus; assembly: GCF_964204655.1. NCBI lineage: Eukaryota > Metazoa > Chordata > Amphibia > Caudata > Salamandridae > Triturus > Triturus cristatus. The sequence goes on along the minus strand of NC_140590.1, from coordinate 1,654,803,916 downwards.
GTGAAGGTTGCTGGATTGAGTTTGGTCAGTGGATATCTTTAAATGGGTTGTATGCCAGACTATTAGGAGAACTACATTGTTGTACAAAAATATCACAGCCTACGTACAACTACAAAAGCATTGTGAAGGAAATAAGTATAATAATATATTTGCTACGATTAATTCCACATATATGTCCTTTCAAAGGTAAGTATATCATCAAGGTGCATATACATGGAGGCAGGTATAGCAAGTTCCTACTCATCTATACATTCCTACCTTCACAACATTTTTGGAGCTGATATTCAGGCCACAATAGTTTGTCTAATGAGGCCTCTATGTGGTTTTTTGTTAGAAATCAATTTAAATGTCTGGTTACATAAAGGTTTTAGTAGGTTAATGTGAAACTATAGGGAGCCTGATCTAGGAGGTAAAGATATTTTTTGAGTGGTGTGTGACATATTTTACTTGCCAGCGGTAGGTTGAACGGCATTGTGCAGCCTGTTTAGATTGTTGATCTGTTTTCATTATCCAGGTGAGCATCACCCTGTCAATGAAGATTTGGGTGGGGGGGCTGTGCAGCTCTTTATAGTCACCCACTATCTTTTTATTATTGCTTTATATCTAATATGGAAGACAAATGATGCATTCAGGTCCATACTTTGCAATGAGGCACTTGCCTTACAAGGAGCCAAGTGTATCCCTCATTCCAAGTTAAGGGCTAAATTCTTGTCCATGTGTAAAACAAGAGACCGCACGGGGATCAGAATTGCGAGTTGTGTGATAATGGCATTTACTAAGCCCAGCTTGTAATGAGAACCTGTTAGTACAACAATTTTTCTTTAACTAATATGAAAATATAAATGGTATGGGTATGAAATAATATTTGCGAACCCAGTTCTGAGAAAATATAAAGAAACCAAACAATAAGGAATAAGAATAGTGCCATATTTGAGTGCTGTGCTTTACTGTTTTGCAAGCTTTACTGTTTGGTCTGATTTTACATTGTATAAATTGCATTTGTTAATTGATTGACAGCGTGAATCAGTGTCACCCGCACTCTCCACCTTGCTTAGAAGCAGGGCTTAAATTGTGCGGATGGTTTCCGGTGCTCTGCACTGGCTCTTAATTGTCAGCACCGGCTCTAGTGACAGTCCATCAATATGGTGGCGCTGTCTGTTTAATTTTGAGATGAGCACAACAACCATGTTTATTAAGTCAATATACATTGAAAATGAATGATACCAGCCTCTCGTGCCACTATTATAGCTTTGTGTGGCCTGAAATAGTCTGAATTGTCACACTTGCAGGAGTGCGATGGTTGTTATGTTATTACTGCTGCTCGAAGGGTATGGGTGGTGCCGGCTACAGTGGCCTTCTGAAGAGGGACCTGACACTTAACTTTTAACAAATTAAACACTGTTATGAAGTATAAGAAAGTGCGCACATACGTAGGACGTGGACGCCATGCTTGAGGGACTGCACGCGGCTGGGCTCCACGGACATGCTGAGAACGGTCTGCTGACCTCCAATGGTGCACACCTGGCTCTCCTGGTGCGCCTGCTTGAACATGACGATTAGCTGGTTTGCGATGATGGTGTTCAGGACGGAAATGACGACCATGGGGAACACAAAGGAGAGGAAGGCGTTTATCTGTGGAGAAGGAAAGACCAGGTCAGTCGCGATGGTTGATCATAATGTCTGTACACAGCAATGGTTCATTAGAGTTTAGCGACTGTTCGAGCTCAACTGCTGAGCATGAATAATTAAATCAAAACCACACAGAAAAGTATCTTATTTGGAAAACTCAATATTTCTACACAGATAATACTAACAAAATAATTTAAAACTAGGGTGCATACGAAGCAACATCTGGTACTGAAGGTGCAGTTAATCGCAGCTCTATTTTGAAGGTGTTCAAAATTATTGTCACAGTTGTTTCACACAAACAGTGTGAACAATGGAACAGACTAAGTTGAAAAGAACATATTCCCAGTAGAATTGTATGAAATTGGATGCAAGGACTACATTGCTTTTAGCTAATAGAGACAAAGTCAAGAACGTCCAGTCTGTTGGGGTCTTGTCGATGTTTCGGCCCTGCAGCGTCTGTCCGATGGTCATCATCAGGGTTGTGGAAGCATAGAATAGCACTGCAACACGATTCACTTTTTTTTTATTTCCAGGAAAAATTGAGTATGGTGAAGATTGCAGAAAACGTCAGTGAAAACCAGTGGTACTCTGAAGGCAGCACGCCATAGTCTTTGCATAGGAAGATGGGAAATGGTGGAAATATTTCCTGTAGAAACCAGATAAGGGTCATTGCCATTGCGGCAATAAGGCAACCCACCCTATCGATTCACCCAAATACTTGAAATAGTGGCGGTAGCTTCACACATCCTTTGACCTCCTATTACATCATTTCATTTATTGCTTGTTTCACCCATTGCCGATCAGTAGCCTCTTATTTGCTTCTGAAAGGCTACGGGAAGAGCAATGAGTGAGAACTATTGAAAGTAAAAATGCCTCTTAGTGTCCAGTTTCTCTCACTGCGTTCATGGCCCCTGAGACCGGGTGTAGCAAGGGCTGTGCCAGGGGCACTGAATGTAAACCAGAAGCAGGAGCTTCTACATCTGGCTGTTCCTGGCCCCTGTTCTCTTATTCTACCAGTGTGCCCTCTTTTCCAGAACCTGTCAGCGGTGTAGCTTGGTCAGTAACATGTGGGGGTGGGATGTGAGCTTCAGATTTCCCAACAATCACACTGGCATATCTTGTTAACATACATTATCTGAGAAGCAGAGCATCAGGGGGGTTTAAGTGGCAGTGGAAAGGGAGAGCAATGAGGATTGCTAGCGGTACTTAAAACTAAATATTTTGGAAAATAACCCACATTTTTTAGAACTGAAAAACAGAGAGGAGAGAGAGAGCGTGTGTGTTTTAGTCTGTGTGTGCATATGAAACCCTAAGGGAATCCGACAGACACCGCACCATACCTGATTGAAAGCACCTGCTCCTAACTACTTACCATCGAATACATTTATTAGGGAGTGTAACGCCCCAAACACCTCCCCTGAAGCTATGCTCCTGGAACATGTAGATCGCATCCCTATCTTCCCCTATGGGTGGATTATACAAACCTTTTCTCCATTAACCACAAAGAGATGGGGGCACACCGGCCAAAGTTTAAACAGTCGGTCAGTACCTACTCTACTGATGAAGTAATGCTAATTATATACTTTCTATAGAAAGTATGGGACCCCCTTCTTGAAATCAAGGGGCAACAGAGGGAGTTATTTTACCAGGCTGACAGGGGAGGCTCCTCTGCTATGGCGGAGGAGTGTCGCCCCCCTACCAGCACTTTTAAAGGTGTGAAAAATTAAACAATAATAAAATGGGTTTAACCCCTTCCATGCTTATGACGAGCCCAACTCGTCATGAGTCACAGTGGAGCTGTGCTCATGACGAGCTGGGCTCGTCATAACGGCCGCAGTCTGCCCACGCTCGATTGATTCTCCGCCTGTGCCGGCGAATTAATCAGTGGGCGGAGTCGTGATGAGCCCAGCTCGTCATGAGCACAGCTCCACTGTGACTCCTGACGAGCTTGGCTCGTCACGAGCGCCGTGGCGCCGCAGCCCTCCCCCTCCCCCCCCCGCCGTGGGGGAATTACCTCCGCGGCGAAGGGGTTAAAACCCGTTTTATTATCATTTCATTTTTCCGTGTGCCGAGGCTTGGGGGTGGGGCCAGGATGGTGATAGGCTGGGTGGGGAGTGCTGGGCACTGCCTTCACAGTGCATGTGGGTTTTGCCACCCATCTCAGGCTGGCCAATCCCACATGCGCCGTTACGCTCTCTCCAACCCCAGCTACATTGCTGGGGTTGGAGAGGGTAGGCACAGGCTCCCAGTCTGTCCTTGAGCACAAATCATCAGAGCTCGGGCCAGTCCTGAAGCGTCTCCCATGATGAGAGCAGCTTCAGGATTGGCCCCAGGGTAGGCTAGGAGCTTGTGGTGGCCCGGCAGTGGAAAGGGGAGGTCAGCAGAAGAGCGCAATGCAATCAAGGACGGCACAGGCAAGTTATTATTTTTTTTTTTCCATTTGTCTCCGTGTTCCCCCATTCCCCCTACCCCCGACCTCCTCTCCCACCCACCACTTTTCCCCGACACGTGCCGCTGCTGCAGGCTGAATCTTTGGAAGGTCAGATGCCAGAGAGGCATATTATTCTGTATTTCCCTTTGCATTTTCACTTTAGGTTACAAAATAAATCTGGAGAAATGATCAGACCAACCTCAGCACAAACACCGGAAGCAGCAGAACAAGCTTCCGTCATCACAGACAGAGCAACAACACAATCAGTATCAATTCATCCTCTCCAAAGAATAATCATGAATAAAGTCATGTGTGCCATCCAGTGCTTAGCCAGTATAAACAGCCTTTGGTTTTTCAACACTTGTTTTGTTGTTTGCTTTGGTGAACTTTATTTTTGAGAAGCTTCCGACCCTCAACAATATTACAAATAAACCTCAGCTAACAGTAAAAATAGTTTTGTCCTCACCAAGCACATTTTGCAACAGTGGTCTCTGGCACTGAAGGGAATTACTTTGTGTGGCGTGCTTTTTGTGAACTCGCAGATTGCCACCATTCACAGTGAAGTTAACCAATGGCTGAGGTGGGATGACGCATTTCTCCATGGGGTGTACTCTAATGGGTGAAATTAAGGTGGGAGTGCTGGCTGAAAGCCCAACAAGTATATTATCTGTATAATTTTAGTAACATCAAAAAGTCCTAAAATGTAAGTGCATGGGCGCAAAGTTTTTCCCTGGAGCGTGATGCTAGCATTGTCAAATGCTGGGGTTGCTCAATACCAAGGCTGCCAGATCTTGATTCCACATAATGCCCCTTTCTTCCACCACCTACACTTCCTGTGTCTTTATATCACTCTAGTAGTTTTTTTTTCACCCTCTGTGCCCATTTCTCACTGTATTCCTACTTTTCCTTCCCTTTTTTCTCCCATTTTAGGTTGAAGCCTACCAGACAGCGCAGCTATCTGGTTTGGTAAAAACTTCTTGGGGACAGTCAGAAAGCTTCCCTGGGTACGCGCTCCTCCCTTTGCTTACTTTTGACTTTGTTGTTTTGTAATTCACAGTTGCTTGCTTTCTATTTGCTGGCTTTATTTGTTTTAGGCTGTCCAGCTTGAGTAAATCCCTCCGTGGAGCTTAGCCTATTTATTTTATTCGCCCACAAGTGCTGGCCTTCTGTAAACAAGCCTCTAACTCTTGTTCTTAATCGTGTCCTGTTTGCTCTGCATTCAAAGACAGAGGTCAAATGCCAGGTTCTGTTTTCCATGGGAGATTGGTGTTTACTTTTCTTTATCAGACTTCATGGAGGATTTTTGTGACAATCTTGCTTGGAAAGGAAAAGCATTTGTCTAGAACAAAATACAATTTAAATATGAACTCCACTCGATGCCACTCCATTCTATGACCACACCGAACCACTCCACACCTCTCTCCTCTACGCCGCTCATTTTTAGCCATGCTGAACGGGTGTAAAACAAGGCTGAAACACATTGGCAAAGCCAATAGCTCTTGCATAAGTGAGACCTATTGGCTTTGTCAATGCTTGTTTCCTTTTCTGCCTTTCTCTTGCTTGCGCTTGGTCAAAAACTGATGATGAATAATAAGTCCTAAACCCCCTAAATAAGTGCCACCAACGACTGGCACAAATTAAGCACTCGGGGAGCCATGTATTGATGACTGGTAATATTTCTGAAACCACTGGGCCTGCGTTTTGTCTGGTTTGGTCACCTGTCTACAGAGTTAGAAACAGACTTAAGAGTTTCTGAAATACAATAACTGTCTGAAGGAAGGGAACAGTTCGGAAGCTCTCTGAATGCATCTATAAATTACGACCAGGAAATTATGTTTTCTGTTAGTGCATTCGACCGTTTCCAGCCTCGCCTCGCAGATCTCTCTTTTTGCATGAACGCACTGCCTTATCCTCAAAGTTTCGACAAGAAAATTGAACAGCCCTTTGGGAGTTTCAGCACTTGTATCTGTAATTCTAAAGAAAAGAACAATTTAATACGTTTTCTGGCCCTGGAATAATCTTACGCGCAGTTCGCCGCCTTTCGATTAGTATGGCGTTTTGCTTTATTAGCTAAGAAAAGATGGATGGAGCCATCTGTTTTTTTCCTTTTTTCCTGCTGTGCAGCGCGTCATCAGTTTACTTCGTCTGGCTACTTTTGTGCCAACCGGGGCTCTTTTTATGCTGGTGTCTTTTGAATGATCAGAGCGAGGGCCGGGTCTTCAACAAGTTTTTGCACTGGAGGGGTTTGGTTCTTAGAAAATAATATGTCTGCAAGCATTGTGATATATTTGTAATTTAGTGACTGGGTAAGTACTGCAAAGTAAGTGCGTGGTTATCATTTTCACCAGAAGTCGGAGGCTGTGACAAAGCAAGGGTGTCATGGACCATCGTGCAAGCAAAGAAAATGTCACCCCACCAGCCACAGTTCGTCAGCAGAAGATAGCCATATCTGGGGTCCACAGAGCCCCTAACAACCATGGATCCCAGTGGCACTGCACCAGCTGTACTATTATTAGCCACATTCCTAATCAGATTACAGTGCTTAATGTGTTAAAAAAAAAAAAGAAGTATGTGCCACGGCCCTTGTCAGGAGGCTACTGCAGCTCGCGCTGACCTTTGTCCCTGCCTGTGCTGCCAATGATTGTACAAATACAACTAGCCACACTTCTACAAATGTGACAATTCAGACTATGCCGGTCCCCCAAAGCTATAAGAATGGCTTAGGGTGGGGGAAGGGGGCAGATATGTCATTTTTAACACACGTTGAAGTAATAAACAACTGCTGTTGTGCTCACCTCTAAATTAGCTAGAGAGCGACACCATGTGGCAGACTTTCATAAGTGCCAATGTTGACAATTAAGTGCTGGTGCTGAGCACCTGAAACCACCAACTCAAATTAAGCACTGAATCAGAAGCTTTCACATACTGTCCAGATTTTGGAATTCCAATGAAGTTAGCGCTAGGAAGATGCGGTTCAGTTATGTTCAGGGCATGAGAGTAGAAGAGTGAAAAACACTTTTACTGGAAGTAGTCCGATCATAGGGAGGCTGGTGAATAGAGCATTTCCATGTTCAGCTCTCAATGTTCAGTTGACTTAAACTGAGCTCATCAGATCAGATCTGGACTGAAATTGCATATGTTTCTGAGATGATAATTTTTCCTCTTCTTGGTGTGTAGGGCATGCAGAGCAACATAATGGAGAGCAGCTTTGAGAGTGGCAAAGCATGACTTGGGAAGACCTGTGACCAGAGCACTGCCAGCGTCAATTTTAGAAATAACCAAAAACCTTGACAAGCAATTTTAGGTCAACTTTGAGAAGAAAATGTCCCTTTATCAAATCAATTTAGGTTGAAACCATGCACTCTTGGCCATGGCTTTGATATGAGAATCTATGTGAAGTCGGGAATAAGAGGTAATGGGCCTCATGTAGGTAGCTAAATACCGGTCGGTAATGGCCGAAATTCAGTAAATATCCCATTACCGACCGGTATTTAGGCATTTGAGATGTAGGAGGCATGATTTAAGGATTCGGTAATTTACCGAATCGGTAAGGGATCGGTAAAATACCGAATCGGTAAAATACAGATTCGGTAAATTACCGAATCCTTAAATCACATGTAGGGAGCACTCAAGTGAGTGAATTTCAGTAGTAAGGATTCGGTATTTAACACCAACTACAGGTTGATGTTAAATAACGAATACCTTTCAAAAAGCTAAATTTGGCTGCTTTAAAAGTGCCATGTGGCAGACATACATGCCCTTAGGGCATGTATGTGCGCCACATGTGCACACATGCACGAATCAGGGGTGCAACAGGGTGTCAATGTGACACCCTGCCACCCATGATTATGCTTCCCCTATTACCGATTCGGTATTTAGCGAATCGGTAATAGTAAATGGCTTCCCATTCATTCCTATGGGCCTCCAGGCCCATAGGAATGAATGGGAAGGGATGCATTATCACCGAATCGGTAAATACCGATTCATAAATACCGATATTTACCGAATCGGTAATAATTACCGATTGTTTACCTACATACTATTTACCGATTCATAAATACAGAATCGGTAAAATTCGCTATTTATGAATCGGTAAATAGTATGTTACCTACATATGGCCCAATATGTAGGGATTTAGCAGTGGTGACAATATCTGTGTCAGATTCTAGAGATCAGAGGGGCATATCATCAAGCCGAATACGGCCGCTTTAGCGGCCCTTTTCGGCCGAAAAGCGGCGATTTTTTTAACGCTCAATCATCAAGGGCACGCTAACGTGTGTTACCTTGAGTAAGGAGCCCTTCAAACGCCACTTTGCATGTCAGCGATGAATATCGCTAATGACATGCAAAGTAGGCGTTCCCTTGAGGAAATCGGCGTGGACACAGCAGCGCAATATTATCAAGCCACGAGGAAACCCACGTTAAAATAAAATAAACGGCGCTAACCACAGTTATCGCGGATTTGCTACGCCTGCTTTGTAACTGACTTAGCCATACTTATTATGGCAGGTGGATTGTGCGACTGAAGTCTTAGGGGCATATCATCTAGGAAACGCGATAAATATCGCATTTCCCGCTTTCCGCGATTTTGTTTCACGCCACTATCGCAGGATTTAATCGCCATGGAGATATGCCTTGGTAATAGCGTGATATCTCGGCAATTAAATCCAGCGATATGCGGCGTTAAACAGAATCGCGGAAAGCGGGAAATGCGATATTTATCGCGTTTCCTAGATGATATGCCCCAGAATTCCTAAAGACAGACGGAAAGAGTCTTGCTGCTATATTCAGGGGTGAGAAAGAGAAATCTGTTTTTTAGTGGATTGAGCTTTGGTTTCTCCTGTGCCTTCCATGTCTGCACCTTAGCTGCATAGGTGTGCAGGGATAAAACAATTTTCTGCAGTTGATCCTCAGGAGCCACATCAGATTGACTGGTGGAGCAGTTACATCCAGTGTGAGGGTGCAACTCTGGCCAAGGACAGTGAGTGTGACATAGAGGGGGTGGGACAGAGGAGGGGAGCTCTAAAGTGGTGAAAGTTTACAGTGTTCAGGTATGAGAAAAGAGGAAGAAGGAAGGAGGAACTGCGAGATCACATGCAAAAATGGGGTGGAGAAGGAGGATGGCAAGAGCGTTGAAGTTAATTAGGGACAGTCGGGGTAGCAGTTCCTACATCTAGCTTGCCCTTTAGTGTCCCTGACATTACCCTTAGTGTGCCATATCTCGATGGTGTTGAGGGCACTGCTGGATGGAAGAGAAAGAAGACAGGTCTCTTAGAGTCCTGCTACTCTGTGTAGATTGCACATATGGTGTTCCCTTGCCACTCAGATGCAAATAGAATGCAGTGGAAGATAGGAAGCATGGGTGGTGGTAGTGGTGGTGGATAAAGATGCATAAATAGATGGGTAAGAAGAGGGACAACAAAGGAATGAAAGAATGTCTATAGGCGTCTACTTATGCCATGTGCAGTCTTGCCATTAAGGTCAGAGGTGCCCTTTTCAGGAGTGTTGGGTCCATGCAGCCACAGAGCTCATTGCCAGTCCTCTCCCATCCTACCTAACTAGATCCGTGCTGATGTGGTCATGAGGCAGCGACCATTCAGTTACAGGATGTGTCTGGATTCCTAGGGCCCTTTTATGGGTGCTTAGGGTAGAAGCAGATGTTAGGTGAAGGGGAGTGGGGGTGGTACTCTGGTGCACATTTAACAAGAGAGACATGGTCTGACTCACTAGGTAGCAAATGGTGGTTTCTTACTTTTGCAGAAGTGTACCAATTGTAAGCAGAGATGTGTGTGGTGAATGGGATGTTGTTAGAAACAGAATGTGCTTCTAAGGGACCTGTTATGCACTGTGCTCTCCCCCCACCCCGACTTGCGCTTATAGGGTAAGCAGATCTTGTAGGTTAGGTCTTCTTTTGGGCGTGTCGAGGCTGGGGAGAAGGCATATGCCGTAGTCCTGCGGTCCTGGTCTAGAACCTTCATTGAGCGTTTAGGAGAAATCAGCTGCAGTTCAAGTCTATAGAAGTAACGTGCCTTAGAGCCACAAAGATGGCAAGAAAGTGATATAAAGCAATAATTCAGGTCAAAGTTTACCTGAAATAACCTGTATGCACTGTGAGTGTATTTAATATACACAATTTGTATTAATTCATCAAACAAATACTGACAATATACATCACAGTTTGTTTTAAACCACAATTCTGTATTTCTTAGGTTGTCACATCGCCTTCAGATATCTTTTCTATTCAAAAACAGACATACTTCACATATAAACAGAACATCACATTGTGATATGACATAACATCATCTCTTTGTATTTTCATTTCTTATGCTTCATCTGTAATATCCACTTAGGGCCTCATTACGATGTCAGTCGGAAAGGCTCCAAACGGCATTCGGTTTGTCCGAATCCGTGTCGGAACCCATGTTTCCAACCGATTCGGAAACATTTCGGACTAACCAATTATGATGTTAGGTAACCGTTCGGTCTTTCCGACTCGGTTCTGATCGACATTCGGAGAAAACTAGTCTGTCGGAGCCGACTCGTACAGATCTATGGACCGTCTTTCTGACCGACGCATTACGATGTTGGATTCGAAAAGCCTTTCCAACTCGGTTTGTTCGACCAGGATCGGCTGTCAGAAGCCAACTTTGGGGGCCTGTAGCAGGCCCCCCTTGAGCTGGAAGTCTCCGATTTGGGACCGTCGGGGTACCCATGGGTCCCCTCTTTCCAACCATGCACAATGTAGCAGGCACCATGGGGTGCCCGCCACAGGGTGCATGGTTTTCCGCAATCCCCCTGTTTTTCCAATTGGAGCCTAAGCTTGTTTGATAAATGAATAATGAAGATGGTGAAGTAGGTGTTTTGTTTTAATCCACCTTGTGGACGTTGATATTAGAGGTTGTTTGGAGATTATAGTTGCTCAAGATTTATTGTTTGTGCATTTCCGTTTATTTAGCGGCTCCCAGTAGCGGCTCGTGGAGGGAGTTCGGTGGGGCAGTGAGGCGGGGCGGGGGAGGGGCAGGGTGGGGAAATTTAAACACCGGAATATGGATGAACGGAGGTAAGCACACATTTAAATTAATAAAACGAATTTCGTTGCGCGCGCTGCATCGCAAAATTCATTTGGCGGCTCCTAAAGAAGGGATATTTGGTCCCCAAATGCACAGGGCGGCCAGCACAAGAAACTAAGTAGACATCACAAATGAAGAATAAGAAATGAAAATACAAAGAGATTATGTTATGTCATATCACAATGTGATGCTTTGTTTATATGTGAAGTTTGTCTGTTTTTGAATACAAAAATATCTGCAGGTGATGTGACAATCTAAGAAATGCAGTATTGTGGTTTAAAAAAAACTGTGATGTATATTGCCAGTATTTTTTCGATGAATTAATACAAATTGTGTATTTTAAACACACTGGCAGTGCATACAGTTAATTTCAGGTAAACTTTGACCTGAATTATTGCTGTTGATCACACATCAGGGAGACAGGCAGTTCCCTGACCCTGCATAGCACGCCATAACTGGAGAAAAGCAAGAATTGTTAGGTTTAAAAATTAGATAAGACAACGGTGTGTGCTATTCACTGCATTTATTGTATAAAGAAAGTGATATATGCCACTCTGGCTTTTTTGCTAATTATTTATTCAAGCATTCATTTGAGTCTTTTATAATGCACCAACATGATGCCTTGCGGCCTCTTTGGAGCACATGCATAATGAGATGGATGCAAATTACTTATTAGGGTAGTAGCCTTCACTATTGAAATTAAAATATGTTCGCCTAATATTCAGGATATGGTGTTTAGTGTTGGGTTGTTGAGGGGAGAGAGGTGTCAATTGTAGAAGCAGTTTAACCCCTTCGCCGCAGGGGTAATTCCCCAGCGGCGCGGGGGGGCGGCGGCGCTGTGCTCATGATGAGCTCAGCTCGTCATGAGGCACAGTGGAGCTGTGCTCATGACGAGCTGGGCTCGTCACATCTCCGCCCACTAATTGATTCTCCCGCACAGGCGGGGAATCAATTACGCGTGGGAGTGGCGCGACCGTTATGACGAGCCCAGCTCGTCATGAGTACAGCTCCACTGTGCCTCATGACGAGCTGGGCTCTTCATGAGCACACAAGAGGTTACGTTTGTCATATGCAGCATAATTCGGGATATTTGGTTATACTTTGGGTTTGTAGTTCTCAATCCTATGATTGCAAGAGGTGTGCAAAGTTATGAAATGTAACCCTACCAAAACTTGCATTTTCTTTACCATTATTAACTTCTCATTTTGTGAAGCTGTAAAGTTTAAATAACAAGCATTGGCAAAGCCAAACCATCTGTCTTGCAGTGTGTGACTGGCTCTGCAGAGAAATAAATGAGGTGAGGTGCCCTCAGCAGGAATAGCTGGGTGGGTTCAGTTAATGGGGTTGAATTCCTCTAGCGTGATGCCATGTCAGGACTGGAGAAGCTGCACTGCCTGCATGTGTAGTAATAAACTACTTTGCTACATCATCAAAGCCATAATGTAAAGTCAATGGCAAAGAGTAAACAGCTGCAGAATGCCATGTCCTGGTATGATCACGAGTGTTCACTACAGACAACTAGGGATTGTCTGTAGCCAGTTACAACAAGCATTGGCAAAGCTAATAGGTCGCACTCATGGAAGAGCTATTGGTTTTTCCAATGCATTTTAGCCATTTTGTACACCAACGTGGCTACTGTTCAGTATGCCTAAAAGTTAGTGGCGTAGAGAAGAGTGGCATGGAGTGGAGTGGTGTAGAGTGTTGTGGAGTGGCATGGAGTGACTCGAAGTGGAGTGGTGTAGAATTGAGTGGCATTGAGTGGGGTGTCATGAATGTTGTAGATCGGATTGTCTTCAAGTGTTGAGAAGAGGAGTGTTGTTGAGTGTAGTGTTGTGAAATGCTATAGAATGAGTAGAGTGAAGTGGTGTAGAGTGAAGTGAGATATATAGTTGCATAGATTGGAGAGACATAGAGTGGAGCGGCATAGAGTGGCGAGACGTGGAGTAGAGTGTTGTAGAGTGTTGTGGGTTAGAGTGGTGTTGAATGTTGTAGAGTGGAGTGAAGTGTTGTAAAGCGGAGGGGGTATAGTGGAGGGGGCATAGAGCAGAGGGACATAGAGTGAAGTGTCATAGAGTGTCATAGAGTGGAGTGCCGCAGTGTAGCATGGTGTAGGGTGGAATGTTGTAACGTGTTGTATAGTACAGTGTCATAGAGTGGAGAGTAGTGAAGTATTGTAGAGTGGAGTAAAGTAGAGTGGAGTTGAGTAGAGTGAAGTGGCATAGAGTGATTAAACTGTCATAAAGTGGAGTACCGTATTTTAGAGTGTCCTAGAGTGTCGCAGTGTGGAGTACAGTGAAGTAGCGTAGAGTGGAGTGGCATAGAGTAGAGTTGAGGAGCGTTTTGGGAGTAGAATAGCGTAGAGTGGAGTAGAGTGGAGCGTAATAGAGTGGAGTGGCATAGAGCGGCGTGGAGTGGCATAGAACGGAGTGGTGTAGCACAGAGGGGAGAAGAGTGTTGTAAAATGTCGTGGTGTAGAGGGTGTGGTAGTGCACTGCCATTGCAAACAACTTATTTTCAATTGAAATGACCCCTGCATTTGCACAGACATGCAGTTTTACTAATAAAACTATACAGCATAAACATGATAATGTGTGGAAATGGCATGTATTGATTTGTTTTGACCGTACTAAACATTTGTTTCCATGACAGTTCAAAATTACAAAACAATGTACTTCATTAGTGCTTTCCAAATTCAGATATATTCTGAAATGCATACACAGTTCATTTACAGATATTTAAATGCTGCTGTTTGCTAGAAAAAGATAACATTGTACAGCCTTCCTCCAGCACACCCCCAGTACCCAGCATGATTGTCAAATAAATCCTCTCACTTTAAAGTCCGAGAAAGAAAAGTAAACACCAAGCTACCCCAGAAGACAGAGCCCAACCTTTGACCACAGCAAATGTGACAAGATAAGAACAACATTTAAAGGCCTGTTTACAGAAAGCTAGCACTCGTAGAAGAATATAGTAAACAGGCTGTGCTCCATGTGAGGGACAAAGACATACTGAACAGCCTAAAACAAATAAAGCCAGTACATAGAAAGCAAGCAACTGTGAGTTACAAAACGCAAAGTCAATGGAAATCAATGGGCGGAATGCATTCCCAGGGAAGCTTTCAGAATGTCCCTAAGAAGTCTTATCAAACCAGGGGCCTGCATGACTGTGAAGTTCCTGCTGTCTCTCAGAGCCACTGTATGCTTCTTGGCACAATGTCTGTTTGATCACGAGCTGCGTATATCACATTCAATATTGCCTAAAGTTGCGGGGGAAAGTGGATGTTTCCTGACTTCCCTAAATTTTGCCTAGTTTTAAATTTGCATACCACTGTAGCAGGTGGGTTTTCAGTGCTTCCTGAAAGTAAGATAATCGGATTCCTTCCTCATGTCTGTAGATATAGCATTGGGTCTCGCGAGGCTTTTTTCCTTCCAGGGGTTTGGGTCCTGCACTCCCAGAGCTCTGACTCCGTACTTCATGTTGAGTTTTCTGTTTCCTTTCTCTGTCCCTGAAGCTCGCTTTGTCAAGCTTCAGAGTCAGCCGTGCGGCTATCACAGGCTGCCTGCCTTACCTCGGTACACAAAGGAACACTCCCAAAGACGGGAAACAGTCGGAAAACGCGGGCTTAGCCACGCGTGTTCTGACAATGCAAGCGCTGCCATGCTTTCCTTAACCACGCATATGCTTTAACTATGCATATGGGTGGTTAAGGCAGTGCGTGGCCTAGCTGCTGCTGGGCGGAAGCAGGAAGGATCAGGGGAGCCAGAGGACATGGTCAGGTAAGTGGGGCTGGGGCTGAGGCCGGGCTTTGGGGGGTGGGGGATAGATTGCATGGATTGAGGGGATAGTTTTCGGGCTGGGTGGGTCAGGTAAGTTTTCAGGGCTGGGGGGTCAGGGTAGTTTTCAGGGCTGGGGGTTCTGGGTAGTTTTCAGGGCTGGGGGGTCAGGTAGTTTTCACAGCTGGGGGGTCAGAGTCGTTTTCAGGGCTGGGAGGGTCGGAGTAGTTTTCAGAGCTGTCGGGGTAGTTTACAGTGCTGGGGTGGGGTCTGGATATTTTTAGGGCTCAGGGGGGTATGGGTAGTTTTTAGGGCTTAGGGGAGGGCGGATAGTATTTAGGGCTTGGGGGACAGGGAAGTCTTTTGGGATGGAGGGGATGGGGTTGGTTTTTAGGAGGGAGGGGGTAGTTTTAGGTGTCAGAGTGGGGGACTTGGGGGGCCATTTTAGGGCTCAGGGCGGAGACCGGGTAGTGTTTAGGATTTAGGGGAGGGCGGAGTAGTTTTTAGGACAGGCAGGGACGTTTTTTCAGGGCTCGGAGGAGAAGGGGTTGATTTTCAGGAGGAAGCTGGGTAGGTTTAGGACTCAGGGCGGGTGCAGGGGTCGGGGAGGGTAAGAATTACCTGACAAGTCTTAACCAGGGATATGTCTTTGCCATACATGCCTTAACAACGCATATTTCGTTGTGAAGGCATGCATGGTAAAGGCATACGTGTGGTTAAGACTTACGTGGTCAAGACCGTTTGGGACCAGCATGTGGGTAAACGCATGCCTGGTTCCATCACGAAACCCTCAAAGACGAGCAGAAACTTCACAGATTAAACGCTCAATAAAAAAGAAGCGGAGGCCACAGTTTGAACATTAAGTCCTGTTTTATATCTGTTTAAAATAAAATACCTTTGTAAGGTGTTCATTTTTGTTTTTATTTGAATATTTATCAACACTCGTGACGTGTGTGCGGTAGATATGATACAACCCACTGAGAGCAAAGGATGGGGCTTTTCGGGCGCCTTCATGGATACTTTTAAGACCAAACAGAGGTGCGCACAATGGTCTTCGTAGGAAAGAGAGAAAGCGAGCACGCACCAATGAGTGAGAAGCAGAAAGTTAGAGGAAGACAGGATGAGAGAAACCAGTACTAATTTTCTGGAGAAAAAAAAATGAAAAAACTACACCGCAGTCTACTGAAAACAAACCCAGGCAACATGATGCAGATTACTATTCATCAAGACGAACGTAAACAAGAAAGGGGCATATTATCAAGAAACAGAGTTAAAATTATCGCTGCTTTAGCGGCAGAAAACTGCCTCTAACGCGGCGATAATGGGCTTGATAATATGCCCTTGAGAATTCCCATAGAAGCCCATGTTTTGGTGACAATATGGGCTTCTATTGGAATTCTCAAGTGCATATTATCAAGCCCATTATCGCCGCTTTAGCGGCAGTTTTCTGCCGCTAAAGCGGAGATAATTTTAACTCCATGCTTGATAATATGCCCCAAAATACGTATTAATATCCGTTAGGTGATTTGCATAATTCATGGGGAGAGAGTTCCCACATTCAGTGCATAACAAAGGTGCACTCTTATCTCCTCCCGACAACTAAGAAGGGTGATTTTTGTAGCGAACGAAGCCAGCCAGGTTCCTTTTCAGATGCACAGCACGATCATATCGCTCAGAGTTGGTCCTCCCGTACGCGGAGATAGATACACCCCAGGGCCGGATTGGTAACGCGGGCACTCGGGAAATGGCCGAAGGACCGGTAGGCAAGTTCTAGCTGTAGACTGCTTTTTTGGGTAGCCTGGGGTTGTCTGTGCTGTTAGGATGCCACCAGCGGCCCAGTCGGTGCCTGAGTGGCCCTTTCTAGAGGCGATGGGCGGAGGTATCACTCCCTTTCTCTCGCTGGGCCGGCCCATTAATGTATGCTGAGTGAGCGGGGCAGGGGGCCTGAGCAGAAGTGGTCTCACTTGCATTCATGGGTGGCTCAGCAGTGTCAACTAATATGCAATTTTTTTTATCTAAGTGAAGTTAATAAAACATGCTTTTTATAAAACTTCGCTGAAACAGTGTTTTGCAGAAAGGCAATACGCAAATGTGGGCCACTTTTTTTTGCGTGCCCAGGCCAATTTTTTTATCCCAATCCAACCCTGCACCCTCTTGGCCATAAGATAAAATGGGAATTTGTAAAGAACACGTTCACCACTTGGGACAGCTTGGTGCTGAACAACAGATGTGGATTTTTACAGAAATCAACGGTACTCATATTATCGGCCTCGGAAGGATGAAAGGATGAATGGCCCTACCAAAGCACGGAACAGTGACAATGATGTCAAACACAGAGCCCTCAGGTGGAAGCCTTGTGCAACCAGACTCTGCTCAATGGAGATCACCAGTTTCCTCTGATGTGTGTGAAGTCACGAGCTATTCCTTGCACCCATCATTAGACAAAGGCAATAAAACGCAAACCTTTTCTGTGAAAGTTCTTAATCCCTGTATCACACTTCAGAATCAACACTACTAACACAGAGCCAATAGTTTGCAGGGAAGTTGTGTTTGAAAGCCCTCAGGGAGAACTGTGCTAATCCTTCTATGATTATTTCTTTGGCCACACATGGCCTGTTGCATGTAAAAGAGGATGACCAGTGCACAATTAGCATGTCACCTTCCATTTGTTCAGTCTGTTATGCAGCACACATTGGCGGCTGTGGAAAGGGTGAAATCCCTGAAGTGTAACCCCCCGCTGCAATATGGTGTCCTCAATTACATCTTTCTCGTAGCCTGATTTTAATTCGATTTCTCTCCTCAGTTCACATACGGGTACTTCACTTGAATAGTACAATAATTAAAATACCAAAAATTGGCCTTTATATGAGAAGAGGGTGTGAAATGAACATTGTCTTCTGCCAGGAATCTCTGTGGAAAAATGTGATTTCAACATAAGGCCCTTTTATGACATTTAGGGTTATTTTTAAACAGGCCTTCCTCATCCTGGCATTATATAATTTAACATTTTACACGAATTCCTCTGGCACAGCATGCATCATTACTTCCTCATCTATACTTCGCATCTCAGGAGGAGATTTACAAGCCCCCTGCGCCACCAGTACTTCACTTTTTGTGACGCACTGGCAGCGCATTACACTGCCCCATATTTACAAGGACAGGAAAAGCCACTCTGCGTGACTTTTCCTGTCCTTGTAAATATGGCCCCTTTACACGCAGCACTTTGCATGGAAGGGGCATTCCATGGGTTTTGCTGTGGGTGTTCCCACGCAACACCCATGGAACCAGACATGTTTCCAGATTTACGAGGAGTCGTAAATCTGGAAATGCATCTGAATGCCACACCTCCCTAGGGGAGGCGTAGGGAGGCGCAACGAGGAGAAATGTTTTCATTTCTCCTTGTTTTTCCTCTTTCAATGTGTGCTGCATTCTACAGCACACATTGAAAGTGGAAATTGCCTGTAGTGATTGTTTTTGTGCAGGAAGGTGCCCCTTCCTGCACAAAAATAATCTCCCTATGACACAGGCATCCTTGCACCATGGTGCAAGGGTGACTGCGCCGGTGCACGGCTGTAGTTTGTGCGCCAGCGCAGGGGGAAGCACAGGGATGCAACATATTGTTGCAAGATATTGTTGTAAATATGTTGCATCCCGGTGCTTTGAAAGTGCTTGCGGAATGTACCAAGTCACTTTCATTGTAAATCTGCCCCTCACTTCTTACTAATGAGCCTTTTGCCTCAGGTGTAAACCGTGTTAACTCCCTAAAAACTAAAAGAATAGGGCCTAATTCACAAAGGTAAACCTACCTTTTTTGTGTAAGTTTACATTTGTTTTGGTATTCACAACCACAGAGTTAATAGTAAGTTTATGACTGCGGACACCACGCAGTCTGAGTGGAGAACTCCGCAAATTAAAAGGTAGGCTATGCATATCTTTATATGTGTGGAGTTCTCCTCCCTAACTAGTGGAGTGTCAGCAGTCATGAACTTACTATTAACTCTGTGGTTGTGAATACCAAAACAAACGTAAATGTACACAAAAGTGTATATTTCCCTTTGAGAATTAGGCCTATAGACTTTAGTTCTACAGTACCCTTCCTCCCACCCGCAACACATTATTACAAATGAGGGATTAACCATCTGCTAACTCCTGTTTTAGTGGTTCGTTTACATCCACACCGAAAAAACCAAAGGTTGAAGTAACTTTATAATTAGGTGAATAAGTCAGTAAAAACAATAACTCAAACAACCACAGAAAATCACCAGTTACAGCTAACTATAACTTGCACCCCGCCATGTACTGCTTATTATCTCACACATTACATCACTCATGGCATGTCTTATGACATTATGTATGGCATAACTGATGACATCTCAAATTATTTTGGTGATTTGAGATGTCATCTCCGGTTGGGAGCAATATCTTGCTCTGTTTCCCTGTCCTCATCAGTGCCCTCATGTCAAGTCTGCTGATAGCTGACGGGAAAATTTCTAAAGCTGCCGCCCACTGCGAGCAGACTTTGTGTTTGCCCCCGTTTGGCGGGTGTTTCGAATATGCTCCCGCCAGATGGGAGCAAACATTTGTTTCCCTGCCCATGCCAATGTGAGCAGGGAAACTATTGTGTCTTGGGGACAGGAGCACAGTATGAGAGCCGTTACTGGGAGATGGAGTCCCCAGGGCCTTATATAGACTCGGGAGGGGGGTCGAGTTGCCCCTATCCCGTTAAAAATACTGTGGACCCCAGGGCATGTGGTCCGCAGTGTTGAATATGGCTTGGGGCGGGGCCCACGTGACTCCCTTCCCCATATAAAACTGGGCCCCACAGGATGGGTTCCCTGGGGCCGAATGCGGCTTGGGCCACATGTCCCCTCCCCAAATTAATGAATAGGGCCCCAGGGGGTAGGGTCTCTGAGCCGAATATAGCTCAGGATGGAGGCTGCATTACCCCTCCCGATATTTATGAAATTGGGCACCAGAGGATGGGATCCCTGGGCTGAATTTGGCTTGGGGAGAAGGGTGGTATGCCTCCCTCCCCATATTAATGAATCGGGCCCCAGGGGTGCGGTCTCCAGGGCTGAAAACGGTGGTGGGAGGAGGAGTGGGATGGCATGCCCCCTCCCCTTAATTAAACAATGCAGTCCCGGGCCGCCATTTTTTTTTCTTTTTGATCTAGCAGGAATCTCACAGGATTGCAGCAAAATGCGAAAATGTTTTTAAAAAATGAGGGCCTAGTAGGGCAAGGTATTCCTACTCTGCCCCTTATATATTTTGTTTTTTACAAGTTCAGGACAGGGGACTAAGTCCCCGCGTCCTGTAGTGGCTGCCAGCAACATTTTTCTCATGATGCTGGCAGCCAGACAGAGTGCTTGCTCCCCCTGGAGTCTGACTCCCAGGGCAGCTAAATGGCCCAAGGGAAAAAAAGCTACCTGAACCATTTTCTTTCATTGGTCAAACTTACTTTTTCAAGAGTCCCTCTAACCCAACCATCTTGATATACAATTATTTTTTAACCTTAATTTAAAAAGAAAACTCCTGAATGGATTTACACCAAATCACAAAAAGCATAACCTGTATTCCACGATCTAGCTTCCCGCCAAATTTAATGTAATTCTATTCAGCAGTTTATGTTGTAGCCCTGACTACTGAAATCTATGGAAAATGCATGGGGATTTTGAGTTTGGAGACCCTTTTTTTCCTCGGTCCCTGCTTGATGGATCACCCCAAAACGATCAAGGATTGCGAAGCAACTGGCTGATAGTTTAGTAGCCTATGTTTCCATGGAAATTAATTTATCCAGCAAAACCCCCAGACTTTTTACTGCCATTTTCGGGGCGAGAGGGGGGCCGAAATATGCTGGCCAACCCAAATCCTGTTGCACACAGGGATTGTTCCAGAGTACCATAAGCTGGTTTTATCTAAGTGTATAATACCCCAACAAAACTAGAGGTTCAGAATGATTTGTGGAAACATGGTTATTTTATTTAGTATTTTGGAATTGATAGCACAGCACAAATCAGATATAAGGGAAGATAGTCAAAGCCTAGCAAAAAACTGTTGATTACCATGAGGCTATTAGCAGCATGGCAGAAAACAAACAGTGATAGGGCTTCTGGGATCAGCTGTATCTGGTGGGCAAGCAGAGCATTTGAATCAATGGTGCACCATTCCTTTGTTCCAGATAAGTGTGGTTATGGAGTTGATAAGGATGTCAGAAAGGCGTTGAAACCTCTGGCAGATGAGATGGAGGCCTGGGTTAGAAAAATAGCAGAAATAAAGATGCTACGCAAGGGGAGCAGGAAGCTGCATGGGTGAATGTACCAAGTGGATAAGGAGGAACTAAAACCAGTGAAGGTAAGCAAGGCACTATCTGAGGCCATGGGAGAAGGGGGTCAGATATTGCATGACTACCCATTCAGATAATCAACATAGAGTAAGGAAGAGGTGGTGAGAGCAGAGATACTCAGTCACCAGGGAGATTAGAAAGGAAGGAAAGGAGCGTAGGCTAAAAGTAAACAAGACAAGGCATTTGGAGTAGGAGGGATCAATCAGTATAAGGTGAGAACAAAGGTAGGAGGAGAGAGTTGGGAGTATTAGGTAGGGCGGAAGCATGATATACTGAAAAGGAGGTGGAGGCATTCATAAAAAGTAGAAGGAAGAGTTGAGATGGATAAATGTGGGACAAGGTAAAAAAATTTAAAAAAGTAGTTGGGTGAATAGCATGGAGAACTGCATAAATGAGGATGATGCTTTTGTGGAAGCAGTGTTGGTGGAACTAAGGACACCAAGAAAAAGGACAGAGAACCAGGGAATGTTCAGGGAATCATGGAGCAGGAATACAATAGTACGCACACAACATGCCACTCACCCCTCGCCAAATGTTCCCCCCTCCTCGCTGTGCTGCTGTACTCAAGAAAGATTGGATTCCCGTTAAGTTGTCTAAAGCATAGCCTTTTTATTCGCATCAAACAGGGTTATTCAAACCAAACCAAGACAATAGGAGAAGTATTCTATACTTGTATATATGTTACATTTACAAAACACACTTTCAGCGTCATTAACAGGTAAAAGGCAGTAAGGCAAATAGGCACAACATTAAACTTGATCATGAACTTGATCTTGACCTTCTCTGAACATCCAGCCCCCCTTATGTGTCTCATCCACTGCAAACATTGTGCCAGAAGGCCCTAACTCCCCACAACCCTCTCTTCCAGGACACCCATGCAGAAACATGCTGCACCCTTCAATGTGGCCTTGCCAGGAAGATAGATGCACTACTTGAAATCCAGGGCACCGCATAGCGCACCTGCAGGCAGTCTCCTCAAGGTTCTAGTCAGTCCATATGTCGCGGGTTAGGGCAGGGGAGTCCAGGACCACCAGCTGGTCAGTCCTCCCTCCCCGCCTGTCCGGTGTACACAAATCCTACCCCCTTTTGAGGTTAGTCCAGTCGCTCAACCTCCATTTTTGTGCATCCCTATTTGTTGTTCTTTGTTTTGGCCTCGCCACAGCGACACGTCAATGTTGTCACCTGCTTTCAGGCCGAATCTGAAGGGACAAAAGAGACCAGAGACCCTGGTGCGCCACCTTAAATGGCCCTACAGGTTCTTGCAGCGCCTCTGTATAATGTCACTGGCCAGTCCCACACACCTGCGCTTTCTGTGCCAGGCGGGGCTGCAGCCTGTGGCACAACTAAGGGCACCCCTCCTCCCCCAGGCAGGGAGTGCGCCTGTTTAGGAGCTGAAGTGGCAGCTCAGAAGTTTTCAAGGATAGAGACAAAAAGGATAGTGTTAGACAATACAGTTCAATGATACAACTATAGTTAGCTAGGGAAAAGGACAGAAAAGGAGGGGATCTAACAAGTGAACTGATGCACTCGGATAATGAAAAAAGAGGACAGGTCAAAGTCACTCTAGAATGTAAGAAAAAATGTGCTGGTGGTATCTCAGAACCTGGGAAAGGTACAGTGTGGGATCTGAATCCTCCAAATGTGGAGGCCACAATTGCTGCAGCCAGATTATGACTAAGTCTGGGCGGTGAACTCAGCTCCACTCGCGGAGTTTGCAGAGTTTTCCATACTCCGCGTTACACAGAGCTCGCGGAGTTCCGAAAAACTCTGCTCTGAGTTTTTTCGCTCGCTTTCATCAACGTTAAGTTGGCGAGCGAGCAAAATCAAACTCCCTGCGAGATTTTACCTCGTTCGAGATCGTCAACATCAAGTTGGCGAGTGCGAGCGTGTAAAATCAACCTCCCAGTGAGATTTCTCTACACGGGTGGTCAGATTTCTCATTGCGAGTGGTCGTGTATGCTCGCAACCGCTTGCATCGAGAAACCACCTGTTCTCGTTGAGAAAGCTGCCTCTCGAGTAAAATTCTACTCGAGTGGCAGAAAGGAAGCAGCGCCCGCTTGCCCTGTGCATGGTGCCGTTCGCGTTGATTGCACAGTGTAGACTAGCACCTGGTACTGAAAATCTCAGCGGACGGCATTTATCTAAAGAAACTCCACCGCTTGTGGAGCTCCGCGTAGCGAAGCAGAGTTTTTCTTGCACTTCAGGGAGTTCTGCCTATTGGAACTCAGTGAATTATGACGCTTAATTATGACGCTGTGTAAATTTCAGATAATGTTTCATAAGAACTAAGAGGGAAAGGACTCAAACTGTGATACTTCAACATGTTCCCATTGTTGTCCAGTGAAGGGAGAGAGAAGTGCACATCACATTTTGGGGATATCTGGTTGGGCTAAGAGCCAAAGACATTGACAGCGTGTTTACAAAGGTATTGCAAACCTGACAACACTTCTTTTCTGTTTTTGCCAAATACAAACTCCCAATATAGGTGTCTGTCCAGAGGAAGAAAAAAAACTGTTGCCCACCACACACTTGCATTTTTCCCTCAGTTTGGGGGGGTATGTGTGTGCTTTCCCCACCATTACTACCATGATCTACATGGCAGTTGAGGACATGTAAAATAAACGCCGGTGAACAGAGCATCAAAGGCGTTATCCTATATAGAGTGGCCAATTCATCACCATTCTCGCCAATCCAAGGGCTGTGCTGTTGGAAAATCCACCATAGATGCACTATAAATGAGGTGCAAAAGAGGTGGAAAGGGCAAATGCCATTTTTGGATGGCTGGTCCATTACTGACCATCTCTTATTGAGCTCGCATATACCTACCAAAAAAATAATAAGATAACTTCTGCTACTTAAAGAAACACTGCTAGACAATAAGAAAAAAGTTCTCAGAATCCACTGGATTCAACTGATTGTTTTCCCCATTGTAGATCAAGAAATGTCCAAAAACCCACATGGCAGCAACTGGATCCAGGACAAAACTATTTCGAGTTTGTCAACTAGAATTTTACAGGCACATGCATCAAACTTGAAAATAGCGCTTCCTTATTTGCGAAATTTAAGGAATCACAAAAAAAGAATCACTATCTTCAATGCATGAACGCATTAGTGATTAAACAGCGAATCGCTAAAATCACAATCGCTAATTGCGATGTAACCCAATAAACTCGCAAATAAAGAAAACCTAATTGCGATCATGCAAATAGCGAAATCTCAAATAGCGAAATCGCTAATAGCGAAATCGCAATTTGTGAGGTCTCTTTTTGATGCATAGTGATGACATCACTACCAGGAAGTCAGCCAGCCCATGCTTCATTCAGTGCTCAGTTGCTGTGAGAGGAGGAATCTGAGTGCAGGAGCAGGACAGTACATCCAACAACTCTGTTTGCAGACCTGTCCCTTGTCAAAAATGGATCCAACTACATCAGGGGAGAGTACAACATGCAGGAAACGCAAACTAAAATTCAGTGAAAAGGAAATTGACACACTCATAGAGGATGTAGTCATAAGCCATGACAAGCTCTTTGGAAAACTTTCACTCAAGGTCCCAGAGGCACAAAAAAGAAAAATCTGGCTCAGGATCCAGAACAAAGTAAATGCAGTGGGCGTCACACACCGCTCAATTGATGAAATGAAGAAGCGTTGGTACGACCTGGCAAAAGAAAGGATTGCTTAGAGGCTAAAGGAAGCCAAGAAGACCGGAGGGGGACCTCCAACACAGCCTGGGAACATGCCCATGGTGGACCTGGTGGAGTCCACACTCCAGCCTGAATCTGTGGTGGGAGTGATGCAGCTGGACACATCTGGAGTGGCCAAAACATCTCAAGGTAAGATGCATGCAAGTGACCATTACAAGAGACATATTAAAACTAGCACATCACCTCAGTTCAGCACAAGTGCATAGAAATAAACTCCAGTCCACATTTTGCAGCCACAACCAAGTGCATTATGGGAGACATAGGCAGGTTAGGCCGGTTCGTAGGCAAACACACAATCAGAGGTCAGAACACGTGAACAATGTGTGACAGTCATTAATTTATTAGGAGCAAAATGATGCTTAATGTGACATGACATTACACACAGAAATAATTAAGATTTGCACTGTTTAACATCACAGATGCAGAAGAAGAATAGGCTGAGGGGAGTGACTGCATGGACGCGCAGGATACTACAGCTGTGGCTGAAATAGACACACCTGTGGTCCCACAGACAACAGCCTGTGCTCCCAGTACACGCAGGGCAACAGTTGCACCACTGCAGACCATGGAGACTGAGGATGAGTCCGAAAGAACGCCAGAGACAAGCCAGGCTCAAGGTACACCCACGCCGACACCCCCAGCACAGGTCCGGATTAGCACAATCCAAAGCCGGAGGCGCAGAGCAAGGTCACGCATCACACTGCAGGAGGAACGATCTACTGATGTCTGGGGGGTCTGGAGGCCAAGATGCTCTGGGTGCAGCGCCTGCAGGCAAGAAACATGCGGTTAGTGCAGGCACAAATCAGCAAGATGGCAGGTAACATCGTTGGACTGACTGATTGCGTGAGGGAACTCACTACAGCTGTGGTGGAGGGCAACAGGCAGATGCAGGTGCTCACCAGGGTGATGAAGGAGGGACAAGTGACACCATTGCCAGTTGATGCAGCACTTGCAAGGCTATACAAAAGCAAACAATCGCCTGGGCACCAACACTGCACTGCTGGCCCGTCGGTCCGTCAACATGCAGATTGAGATGTCCCATCATAGTGGGGATGTGGCCAAGGCACTGGGTCAGGTGACAAATGCGGTGGAACAAATGCATGCTGCCACTGTTGGGGCTAACAACGTGACGGGGGAAGAGGAAAGTGAGGAGGCCTCAAGCCTCAGTAGTTTGGCAATGCCTGTCACCACTTGTGGAGGCACAACACTAGCAGCACAACACCCTCTGTATCCAACATGAGGGATGGAGATGAAGCAGGTGAAAGGCATCTGGGTGTGCATGGGAGGAGGAGATAGACTGGCATGTTCAGAGACATTTCAACAATGTTGACGTAACCATTGTCAAAGACATTACTAGTGACTGACTTTCAAGTCAAATGTGTATGTCTTTGTATAATTTGTCAGTAATGCTATTTCATGTGCTACTGTGCACCTGATATGTGTATTGTCTCATTATTACTCACATCAGAAATAATTTTGTGTGATTTCTGTATGTCTCCTGCGCCCCTCTACTGCGCTTGCCCCATGTGCTGCACGTTGTTGTGCCCCTTCCTGGTTGTCGTCGTGGGACTTGCTGTCAGACACCTCAATGGGAATGCCTCTCCTTGTGGCAATGTTGTGTAACATGGCACATGCAGCCACAATCCTGCAGCATTTGTCGGGTTTGTACTGTAATGCTCCTCCTGTCTTATGTAGGCATCTGAAGTGACTCTTTAACAGCCTAAAGGTGCGCTCAATGATGTTTCGGGTGGAGATGTGCGCAACATTGTACCTCTGCTCATTGGGGGTTGTTGGATTGAGGTATGGCATCATGATGTAGTTACGCACGGCGTATGCGCTGTCACCTACAGTGAAGTAAGCAAAGGGTCAGTGACTGTAATGCATTGGCATACGTACAATGTCTGTGTGAAATCATAACACATGTTTACCAAGTAGATGTCCCTCTCCGAATTTACCCCTGAGCAGACGAGTGTGTATGCCACTCTGGCGAAATATGTAGGAATCATGTGCGCTTCCCGGGTATTGAGTCACAATGTCAGTAATGATATGTTTTGCATTGCAGACTACCTGTATGTTTAGCGAATGGAAGCATTTCCGATTCCTAAATATATATCGATTAACTGCTGGTGGACAGATTGCTACATGGGTACAATCAATACAACCTAATACATGTGGGAAGTGGGCTGGCTGATAGAATTCCGGTTTGGTCTTATTCAGTTCATGCGTGGTTGTGGAGAAGCTAATTTGGTAGTTGATCCTTGACATCATGGCATGAAGGAATGATTTGAAAAAACATGAAAGGGCGCTTTGTGACACCCCTCCAGCTACAGCTACCACCCCCTGAAAACTGCCTGACGCAAGTAGGTGCAGGCAACATAGGACCTTCACATGAGTGGGTATTGCATTGGTCCTACGAGTCTGACGCCACAATATGGGATCCAATTCTTTAATTAAGTCAAGGATCATGGCACCATTCAGCCTATACTTGTGGTATATTTCCTCATCTGTTTGTCCTAGCAATGTAATGCGGACTCTGAAGATGCGCTCCTGTATTCTCCTCCTTCTGTGTGCTGCTGCCTGGAGCCTCATCCTTCTCACCATCAGGTAAAGCGCTGCCATTGTGAATGGTTCTGATGCATTCTGAGTGGGTTTAAGTAGGTTTCTGTTGAATTTCAGCTGTATGGTATTTTCACTCATGGTTACCACCTGGTTGGGATCCTTCTTAAATTGCACTTGCTAAATTGCGATTTTCTGTAAAAACGCTATTTGAGAATTTTCATGCATATGATTGCGATTCCTTAATTGAGAATCGCTAACTGAGAATCGCTAATAATGAAATCGCAAATAAGGATTAGCAAATTATGTCTCAGAATTATTTGCGATTCCTTTTTTTTGTGTCTTCGCAGATTTTCGGTTCATGCATTGGATTAGAGTGATTTGCGGTCGCAAGCAGGCTTATTTTGCGATTTGGAAATTTTGCGAACTGATTTTTCTTTGATGCATGTGCCTGATGGTCTCCAGTGCTCTTTTGCGATTTTAGGAGGAACTATGGCCGTCAATTCACCAAAATGCCATGGGTAGCAGAAGTGACTTCACATGCCCTTTGACCTTCACTTTCACTTACACGTACACATGCTTATGCTTACACATACACACATATTCACACATAAATACACAATCTACCTACACATACACACACTTACACACACTCTCTCTTACACAAACACACTCAAAACTGCAAGCATGCACACAACATACATACATTTAAAAGCATTTGTTTGATTTACCTCTGCTGCTAGGGAAAGTCATAGTCCAGCTATTTGTGCTCCATTTTTAATTGAACGAATGGCGAATAATGTCATATTTTTCACTATTTGTATAATAAAAAATTGACAAAAATAAGGGGAGTGAAGCCCCCAACGAAGTCCATAAAGACGAGCTGCTTCTGTTCATGGCACTGATTTTGGCACTGCTGACGCTAGGGGTCCCAAGGCAATGCCAGGGGGTCACAAGGGGCATGCCAGGGGTCGCAACAGCGACCCCTGGCGACCCCTAAATGACATACACGGAAGGAGCCATTGCAAGCAGTGGCTGAATGCGGTGTGCACCTCTCGAAAATGTTAGTAGTCCTTTCACGGGCGGCTCCTCCACTAGGGCGGAGGAGCATCGCCCCACTGGTTTCTCGTAGTGTGAGAAGCAGAAACATAAAATGGTAATAACTACAAATTTATGTTTCTGCTTCTCACACTGCGAGAAAGCAGAACAGAAGTGAAACAATACGAAGGAATTATCCCCGCATGGACGAAATAGCCTGCACATCATAGAACAAGGGAACTTACAAACATAGAGGACGTCTCATCCAGTTTCGGTCCTCGTACAGGTTTCCCTCGAGTTCGTCGCCACAGATTTAAACCAAAGGGACAACATGCGGGCAAAATAACAGTACCAACTAAAAGATTTTGAAAAAGTGGCAACAGCAGTAGGGACAACTGAACCACACAAAAAGAAATAGTGCCCAACATTCTACTACAGGCTGTAGCAAGAAAAAAGAAAAAACCAAGTAAGAACAAATAAAGATTACGTAACAGCGATAAAGGAAGGGGGACGATCTAATCCCGAAAAAAGAAGTAGTGCCCATTTATCTATTGCGGGTCGCACTAAAAAGGAAAAAAGAAAGAAAAACATACCAAGGAGTTAATAATTGAACACTGAGAGAGAGAAAACCCCCATCACTGGTCTTGAAAAAGATAGCGGCATAAAGACAGCTCATCGAAACGCGTCGACGCATAGGACAAACATAATCCAGAGTAATGGATATCCACTTGATGAGATACATAGGTTTATGTTTATGTTTCATAAGTGGCTAATTCCCAGAGTTGTTCAATTGGATGTGTATCATATGACAAAGTGTAGTGTCTTTTTATGTTGTGTTTTCTCTGTTATGCGGGTTCATAACGGGGTAGTGCTATTTTACTTGATCTTTTGACTTTTTTACGATTGTGCAAGAAATGAAATTTTGTTTCATGTTTTTTCTGTATATTTTTATTTGGTATAAAAATTTTGTTTGATAAGATCCACTGTGTAGATTAGCGCGCGATAGGAACTAGCACAAATTCTGTTTTTAATACGATGTAACACATGTTTTCATACAAAATAAATGTCAATTGCTTTTTAATTTGAATGTGTGATTGTGATAATATTGGGACACCTAAAACTGTGTCAATGTATATGTATTCAAGGGATTGCTAGTAGACACTTGGAAGAGTACCCTATTCCCTTGAGTATTACAAGGGGTCCCTCTCTATTTTCCCAGACCCCTAAATGACATACACGGAAGGAGCCATTGCAAGCAGTGGCTGAATGCGGTGTGCACCTCTCGAAAATGTTAGTAGTCCTTTCACGGGCGGCTCCTCCACTAGGGCGGTGGAGCGTCGCCCCACTGGTTTCTCGTAGTGTGAGAAGCAGAAACATAAAATGGTAATAACTACAAATTTATGTTTCTGCTTCTCACACTGCGAGAAAGCAGAACAGAAGTGTTTAGTTGTGGGCGGGCGGGTGGGCGGGGCTGCTGGTCGAGCAGGAGAGGAGTGGTGTGCCTTCTCCTGAAGGTGCTTTCAAAATCGGCAGAATTCAGGGTAACGAAAAAAGTCTTCTATCCAAGGGACACTAATCTGCTTCTAAGACCCGTCAGAGGAGATGGAGAGGCGGAAATGACGCCGTCGCTCCTGAAGCCCCCTCTCAGCGCCCCTGTAAGGCTATATGTAAAGTGACACCTCCCGGGCTACACTTCCGCAGAAACATGCTGAGATTATCATGCATTTTTAATTTCACTTACAAAATCTGGTAGCTTACCCTCCATGACACGCAAAACCTTTCAGCTGACAAGGCTAGCAAATGAGACATGTTTTATGCATGAGCCAGTCAGAAGCCCAGAGGGCCAGAGAGGATATTTAAAGTGAGACACGTCTCCAGAAATATGCATGATTTTAATCTGAATTAACAGCTCCACAGGCGTGAGTATACAGAATGGGATTCAGAGCACAAGATAGCAAGACAAGGCCAAAAGGTGCCTGCTTAGCTGAAATTGGTTTTCTGTCCTTGAATTGGCATTTTCAGAAAAACTTGAGCAAACTTTTAAATGTAGCCATCCCTTTTCTTGATACCAGAGCATAAAACTACTCTACTTGATGGATAATGTTAAGAGCTTGAACCTGCAATCTGATGGTAACTTGCACGTGAGCCCTTGCAGCGATGATTCAGTCCTTCAGCCATCCAGGGCCGATAAATTCAGAACCATTTAAAAACTAGGTAAAAGTAACACTTATTATTGACAGCACGACTAAATTGCAGAAGCAAATGGTTTTAAGCATGACTGAGAGATAAATCATAATTTATAGATTGTGTAAAGGTTTTTATACTAGCAAACTTTGCAGCGTTTTAATTCACTGTGCAAAATATCAGTAAAACTATCGGTTCTCTTAGTATCACATTTTCCAGGTTGAAATGCTCATTGATTTGACCCCTCCTTCTTACATTGTTCTGGACTCACAAAAATATGAAATCCACTTATGATAGGATTACAATTGCATAGAGTCACAAAAAGTTCTCATTATTATTTCTCTAAATAAATTCAACTCATAAATTTGAAGGCATACTCCAGTTTGCCTATATTTGTGCCTGTGGACTATTTGTTGGAAATGTCCATTTGCACATTTAGTGCCTAATTTCGATGTGACTCGGACCTAGGACCGACCGAAACCCAACCGTCCAATTACAAGGTGACCGAACCAGGGGCGGCTCCTCCATGTGGGCGTAGGAGTGTCGCCTCACTGCTTTCTTGCAGTGTGAGAAGTAGAAACATAAAATGGTGTTATAAATACCATTATATGTTTCTGTTTCTTGCACTGTGAGAAAGCAGAAGGGTTTGGTTGGGGGTGGGCTGGCTGTCCTGCTGTAGGGGAGGGGAGGAGTGGCTTGCCCACTGTGAGGGTGCTGACTGTTTGGTCAGCCCCAGGGCCGACCGCACTCTACCTTTTCTCCATGTAGGTTGCACGCAACCTACATGGAGAAAATGGCCTCCCCAATGCCTGTGTGGTCGGCGTCCCAGCCAATTGCAAGGCTGCCATTGCAGTGTAGTGATTGGCTTAGGAGAAGGGAGGGAGGCTGCCTGCTTCCTGTAAGAAGCAGAGATGATGCGGGACCAGACCGGCCAGCAAAGGTGAGATAACTTTAAAAAATATTTGTTTACCTCCCCCCGACGCAATCCCCTCCCCAGCCAACCCTCCTGCCCCCCACCCGCGAGTAATGCTGGCCGCAACAGGTCCGAACAGTGTTCGGTTGCATGCTCCCTTTTCTCAATGGTAGCTCATGTTACGGCCGTAAACCGGCCAGAACACCAGCCCCCATTGTGAAAAGGGAGGTGCAGCTCATCCCTTCACCCCGTGGCAGGCTCTTCAAGGTGCCTGCCACAAGGTGCAGGGATCAACGGAGGGCACCATAGGTGCTCTCTCGGCCTCCAACTGGAGGCCGTGCTCCAAAGGGGCCCCATACATGCTTTCCGACATGATTTCCATGTGGGACACGCCGGCATGGAACCATTTTGGAAACTGTGCATCGTAATCTCCAGAGCAGAAAAGCCAATCCTTGAGATTACTGGCCGGCTTTCAACTGGCCTTCGGGCTCTACAAGCCCATCGGAAACCAGTCGGAATGACCGGCCTGCTTACTTTCCAAACGCCTCCATCATAATGAGGCAGCCGGAAAGTAAACCGCGGGGCCCATTACGATGTAGCTTTACGTAATTGGCCCCTTAATGTATTTTCTTTATATTCCATGCTTCGAAATTTTTTGTCCAGATCAAGGAAAACATTTCTTCCTGACACTGAAGATAATGGGCCTAATTCACAAATGTAAATTACACTTTTGAGTATCTTTACTACTTTTGGCTATTTACAAAATCTGAATATAAGCTACTACTAAAAAAAGCTGTAGTAAGTCCAGCACCACATATGGACGACCACTGCTACTACAATGCCTGCTCATAGAAAGTTCTGGATGCAGGAATTAAAATAGAGCCTACTAGGAAAACAATATTACATTAAATTAAATTATTTAAAATATTTAAAAATATAAATAAATGTAAATGAATGTTAAAAATGTATAAAATAATATATTTATTATTTAAACCTATAGTATTTTATTAACTTATTTTGAATTTGGAAATTAATGTACAATCTGTTTGACTAAAAATGATTAAATCATTTTGTATTAATTCTATACATCACTTCTGATAATTCTTAATCTGTACTCAAGAAATTATTATTTTTCTTTATTTGGGTTATTTTTTTAATTTACAATTAAGAAAATTCAATTAGATTTTTTTGAAAATAATTGAATTTAATGAATATTTAATTCAGGATTAAGTGAATAGTGCCATTTCATTTTTATTTTGTTCCACATTGAAAATAAATATACTAATTGAATTTACATTAACATTTACATAAAAACAAATTGTTTAATTAAATAAACTTCTTTATTTTTTCCTGTGCTTTACCACATGGATATCTGGCAAGCAAACTGTGGTGTTCAACTATAGTAAAGTACGGAGAATTAAAAAAATAGCTGACATGAAAATAAACATTACAAATATTTTTATATTAAATATTAGTGTATATTCATTGTATATTTTTATTTGAAATGTAGAACAAATTAACAAAAATTATACTGCATATTAACTTTATTTTAAAATAAATCCTTAATTAATGGAAATATATTGAATTAAAATATGTTTTGGAAGTTAAAAAATACATTCCTACATGAAAAAAAAAGATTTTTTATTATATATTCATAATATTTAAAAGTGATATATGGAACCTAATTTGATTATATTGTAATAACAGTATTGTTACACATATTTTTTTTGTTAATTAAGAACATGTTATTACAATATTTCATAATTAAATGATGAATATATTCTATTTATATATTTTTTTACATTAAATCACAATATGGGGGCAAAATTCCTGTTTGTGCTCACATTTCTATTATTACTTGGATGCAAATTGCACCCAATAGAGGAGTTTTGCTTTCATAAGTTTTGTTGTGTTGTGCACAAATTGTTCAGAATATATATATATACACATGCAATTTATGAGCCCCTTGCAATGGGACATGGCCCATGCGATATCTGAGCATCTTGAATGAGGAATAACACACATGCTGTATGCACATTTTGCAATGGAGAATAGTTTGCGTGACCAGGGTTAAGCCACCATTTGACACAATGGGGGTCTAGGATGGGCAACCATGGGTTCATCCCCCATTCCATGGTGTGGTAATTGGAACGGAATGCAAATGTTGCACACAATGTGCAGTTGGTGCCACGGTACCTGAAAAATGTGCCTCTCTCTCACTGAAACAGAGTTTTACTCTATCGTTTCTAGCACTAATGTTAAGTGTGTACATTTGTCGTGAACATGTTTGGGAATATTTACGCATCCAATACCATCCTCTGCCTGAAGAGTAGGCCCCAGGTGCACAGCTCAATGATAGCAAAGACTGTGCTCAAATTACTCCTTCTTTCCTATCTCCAGATATTAATTTAACAGTTCATGGTACTTTAGTACATTTTACTAATGATATTTACGGGGTGACACCAACTCGAACAATCTTGTTTAAAGTTTATTTGGCGGAAATCATGATTCACTTATGAAATTTTGACCTTGCAACAATAGTGAAGAAAAAATTGTTCAAGGTAATAAATGAAAACTGTGATTCGGAGTTGGTATCACCATGTGGATATAGTAGCATGAACAGTTGGATTAATATTTGGAGATTACAAATAACCATTCATTCAAGAACTGTTTTTGCACCTATGGATCACTCCACAATTGGTTGAATTTCAAAAAGAGTAGTTTAGGGATTTTGAGAGTTTATAGTTTGTGCATATGAGCAACCAGCTTTTCTTAATTTGAGTGCTTGTGAATGCCAAATTCCTAATGGCTGCCCTTTTCCTGGGAAATATCCTTTACAACGTGGTTTTTACCACGTCGTACCTTTACCACACATTTTTTTACCACTAATATTTTTAGAACGTAAATGCTTTTACAATGTATGCCTTTTAGCACGCATTTAAGGTAAGTTCAGGGGGGGTCTCACCCCACAAAGACATTGTTTATATATGTAACTATATATATATAAACAATGCGTGGTAAAGTCATTTGCTGTAAAAGAATGTGCGCTCCAAAAAAATGAAGGGTAAAAAATGCGTGGTAAAGGCATGAATAGTATTTCCCTGCGTTGTTCGGTCATACAACCCCTTTTCCCTCTCACCTCGATAACAGCTCTGTCCCTAACCCTACACATACAAATGAAGAAAATCGACCTTACAATCAGGTGTTCTGCAGTAGTAAGCAAAATGTGCAATTTTGGCCGATCCCGACACCGTGGATCAGAATTTGGGAATTCCAGGGGCAAATGTAACTTTTTTTTGCAATCATGCAATCTCAAAATATTTCTGGATTGGGCCATTAGTAAAAAAAGAAATGTTCATCCTTGTATTGTATGTGCTGTACAATACCTGGTTCGAAGAGTTCGGAGTATTCTTGGTATATAACCCGTGGCAGCGGTCCATGAATCGCCAGACTGGTGGTCTGCCCACCGTATTCTGTGTTGGGTGGTTGGACCGCCATGAAATCTCTGCGGCCGTCAGGGATCCTGGATCCTGCTGCAGTGGCGCAGTGGTCAGACTGAGTAATATGCTGGCAGAGCCACTGCAACACCGGAGAGCATATTATGAGTTTCCTCACTGCTAGTCTTCCTGTGGCAGTGAGCCTACCATTGAAAGGCTGGCGGTGAGGCAACAAAGGGCCCCCTAGTTCCTCTGGGTCTATGAGTGCATGCAGGCATGTGCCACTCCAGTAGATGCCGCACCATGCCTGTTTGAGGCTCACTTATGGGCCTTTAGAACAGGCATCGCCATGACACCGCTGCACCACCGCCTGTCTGCAGAATAATCCTATAAGAGGCACAGGGATGAGAGTGACTAGAAGAACCCTAGGATAGGTACAGGTTGAGAGCGGGCATGAGGGTGTGCAGAAAAATCCTGTAAGAGGAAGAAGAGAGGGCATGAGTCTGTGCAGAGGAATCCTATATGAGGCACGAGGTGTGAGAGAGGGCATGAGGGCTTGCAGAAGAATCCTATAAGAGACACAGTCTGTGAGAGAGGACACAAGGGCCTGCAGAGGAATCCTATAAGAGGAACAGGGTGTAAGAGATGTCATGAGGATGACTAGCAGAACCCTAGAAGAGGCACAGGTTGAGAGAGGGCATGAGGGCCTGATAAACAATCCTATAAGAGGCTCAGGTTGAGAAAAGGCATTGGGGTGTGCAGAGGAAACCCAAAAGAGGAACAGGTGTAAGAAAGAGCATGAGGGTGACTAGAAGAATCGTAGAAGAGACACAGGCTGAGAGAGGACATGAGGGCCTGCAGGTGGAATCCTATAAGAGGCACAGAGTCTGAGAAGGAGTGAAGGTGACTAGAAGAGGCCTATAAGAGGCACGGGGTGCTAGAGAGGGCACAAGAGTGGCTAGAGAATCCTAGAAGAGGCACAGAGTGTGAGAGAGGGCAAGGGGT
Organism: Triturus cristatus; assembly: GCF_964204655.1. NCBI lineage: Eukaryota > Metazoa > Chordata > Amphibia > Caudata > Salamandridae > Triturus > Triturus cristatus. The sequence continues at coordinate 1,654,767,836 of NC_140590.1, read as the reverse complement.
CAAGCACAGGAATTCTGTAAGAGGCAGATGGCGTTAGAGAGGGCATGAGAATGTGCAGAGAAATCCTATAAGAAGCTCGAAGTGCAAGAGAGGGCTTAAGGGTGTGCAGAGGAATCGTATAAGCGGCATTGGGTGTGAGAGAGGACATGAGGGCAACCAAAGTAATCCTATAAGAGGCACAGGTTGAGAAAGGGCATGAGGGTGTACAGATGAATCCTATAAGAGGCACAGGTTGAGGAAGGGCATGATGGCATTCAGGGGAATCTCATAAGAAGCACGAGTTGCGAGAGAGGGCATAAGGGCATGCAGAGGAATCCTATAAAAGGCACAGACTGGTGAGAGGGCATGAGGGAGTCCCGAGGAATCCTATGAGAGGTACATGGTGCGAGAGAGGGCATGAGGTTGACTAGAAGAATCCTATAAGAGGCAGAGGTTGAGGTAGGACATGAGGGCATGCAGAGGAATCCTATGAGAGGCACAGGGAATGAGAGAGGGTGACTAGAAGAATCATAGAAGAGGTTGAGAGAGGGCACGAGGGCATGCAGAGGAACCCTTTAAGAGGAACGGGGTGTGAGAGAGAGCATGTGGGTGACAAGAAGAAACCTAGAAGAGGCACAGGTTGAGAAAGGGTAGGAGAGCCTGCAGAGGAATCCTATAAGAGAAACAGGGTTTGAGAAAGGGTATGAGGGCGTGCAGTGACACTGATTGAGAGAGCACATGAGGGCCTGCAGAGGAATCCTTTATGAGACACAGGGTGTGATAGAGAGCATGAGGGTGACTAGAAGAACCCTAGAAGAAGCTCAGGTTGAGAGAGGCCATGAGGGCGCACAGAAGAATCCTATAAGAGGCACAGAGACTAAGAGAGTGCATGAATGTGACTAGATGAGCCCTAGAAGAGGCACAGAGACTGAGAGTTGGCATGAGGGAGACTAGAGGACCCTAAAGGAGGTACAGGTAGAGAGATGGCTTGAGGACGTGCAGAGGAATATTAAAAGAGGTACAGGGTGTGAGAGAGGCAATGCCAGTGTGCAGAGGAACCCTATAAGAGGCACAGAGCATGAGGGCGTGCAAAGGAATGCTATAAGAGTCACGAGGTGCAAGAGAGGACATGAGGGGCCAGGGCATGCAGAGGAATCCTAAAAGAGGCACAAGGTGTGAGAAATGGCATGAGAGTGACTAGAAGAATCCTATAAGAGGCACTGGTTGAGAGAAGGTAAGAGGTCATGTAGAGGAATCCTACAAGAGGAACAGGGTGTGAGAAAGGGCATGCGGGTGACTGGAAGAATTCTATAAGAGGCACAGGTTGAGAGAGAACATGAGGGCCTGCAGAGGAGTCCTATAAGAGGCAAAGGGTGTGAAAAAGGGCATGGAGGTGATTAGAATAATCCTAGAAGAGGCGAAGGTTGCGAGAGGGCATGAGGGCCTCCATTGGAATCCCATGACAAGCACAGAGACTGAGAGAGGGTGTGAGGTTGACTAGAAGAGCCTAGAAGATGCACAGGTTGAAGGAGCATATGAGGGCTTGCAGAGGAATCCTAAGAGGCACCGGGTGTGAGAGGGGTCATTAAGGCATGCAGAGGAATCCTGTAAGAGGAAGAGGGTGTGCGAGAGGGCATGAGGATGACTAGAAGAATTCTAGAAGAGGCACAGGTTGAGACAGGGCATGAGAAAGTGCAGAGAAATCCTTTACAAGGAACGAGAGAGGGCACGAGTGTGTGTAGAGGAGTCCTATATGAGGCACGGGTGTGAGAGAGGGCATGAGGGCATACAGAGGAATCCTATAAGAGGAATAGGGTGTGAGAGAGGGTATGAGGGTGACTAGAAGAATCCTAGAAGAGGCACAGGTTGAGACACAGCATGAGGGAGTGCAGAGAAATGCTATAAGAGGCACAAGAGAGGGCATAAGTGCCTGCAGAGGAGTCATATATGTAAATGTAAATGTTGTAGACTTGTAAAGCGCACAGCTACCCCAGCAACGGGGCGTCCCGGCGCTGTAGACCTGAGGCATGGGGTGTGAGAGAGGGCATGTGGGCTTACAGAAGAATCCTTTAAGATACATGGTCTATAAGAGAGGGGATGAGGGCCTGCAGAGGAATCCTATAAGAGGCACAGGGTGTAAGAGAGGTGTAAGAGAGGGCATGAGGATGACTAGAAGAAACATCGGAGAGGCACAGGTTGAGAGAGGGCATGAGGGTGTGCAGAAAGATCTAGAATAGGCACAGGGTGTGGAGGAGGGTATGAGGGCATGCAGAGGAATCGTGTAAGAGGCAAAGGGTGTGAGAAAGGGTATGAGGTCTTCCAGGCAAATCCTAAAAGAGGCATGAGGTGGACAACAGGCCATAAAGTGTCTAGAAGAACATTGTAAAAGGCGAAAGGTGTGAGAGAGTGTATGAAGTTGAATCTTGTAAAAGACACATGAAACTGGAGGGGCCTTGAGGTTATATAGAGGAATCCTATTTGAGGCACATGGTATGTGCAAGGGCATTAGAGTGTACAGAGGGATCATATAAGAAGCACTAGTTGGGTGAGAGGCCATAAGGATTTTTAGAGTTATTCAGTAGGATGCCCAGTTTGAGGCCAAGAGTATATCACTAGGAAACCGAAGGGCTAAAGGATGTGTGAATGAGCAAGAGGGCATCCAGAGGAATCCGATAAGGGGGGCAAAGTACCATGGAGGTATGATGGTGTCCTATAAGAGGCATCAGAATGGGATGAGGGTGCCTAGAGTAATTCTGTAAGAGGCATATGCTGTGGGAAATGGCATGAGGGTGACTAGAGGAATTCTATTGGAGGCTAAGGACAAGGGGTAATGTGTAAGAATGCCTGGAAGTTACCAGGAGATGGTCAGTTTATCACAGGGTTTATGAGTGTGTCAAGAGGAATCCTTTGAGGCAGAGGATGTGTTAGAGGGCATGAGGGTGGAGTAGTGTGGCTCACTGGTTAGAGGCGGCAGACCCGGAAGCAGAGGGCGGCCCGGGACCAGGGTTCAATTCCCGACGTGGCAGGGTCGTGGACCAGGGCCAGCGGACTGATAATTCTCGCCTCGGTGCCTACTCTAACCAGGGATCACACTCGGCAACTCTGGGCATTAGCTTGCCTCATCTCTACAACGGCCCCCCACATTCGCCGGGGATGCCTTGGAGATACCCAGGAGGGACCATCTCACAGGGATAGCCAGGACGGGTTCCCCAGCGGTCTACAGCGCCACGACGCCTCGGCAGCAGTGCGCTTTACAAAAAACACATACATTTACATTTACATCCATAGGAATCCTGTAAGTGGTGCATGGTGGGGCAGGGGGACGTGATGGTCCCAGATAAATTTGGCAAGAAGCGTAGAGTATGGGAGGGGTCATGGGGATGTTCAGAGGTTTCCTGTAAGAGATACAGAGCGGATTATAGTGCAGCAGGATGTCTAGCAGATACCGGGAAGTGCTCCAACATGTCGGAGTGGGCATGATGGTGTCCAGAAGGATTCCATAAAATGCACAGAGTGGGTAAGAGGTCATGGAGATTTCTAGAAGAAACTGGCAAGCAGTCCAGGCTGTGGAAGAGGACATGATGGTGTCCAGACAAATACTATAAGAGGCACAGGATAGGGTGTCTAGAGGATTCCTGTAAGAGGCAATGGTACGCGGATGAGGGCATTTGAGGAATCTTGTAGAGGCTGAGAGTGAAAGAGGAGGCATTAGGGTCTCTAGAAGAAATCCAGGAGAGACTTTACAAGAAGAAGAGGCAAGAGGAAAGAAAGAGCACTCATTTACATCATCCATCTACACAGGAAGTGGCATCACTGGATTTCCCATCATCCATCTGTGCAGGAAATTACATCACTGGATTTCCTATCATGCATCTGCCCAGGAAGTGACATCACTCTTCCCCCTCCCATGAACTATTTAATGGTGGCCGCAGTGCAGATGCACTTCAGCACACCAAAGCCAGGTCCATTTGCACCTGTCCACAAATGGACCACACCCAGCGTCAGAAACCCTTGTACCCCGCCCTCCTGGTGCTACCCCACAAACTCCACGCCCTCAACTCAGGCACATCTCCACACGCTGTTGCTTTGCCCCATCACACCACTCCAATTGAGTGTTCTCCTAAGCTTCCTGCAAGTATCCTTGCACTTATACACACCCAAAGGTCTCTGCACCTGCACTGACAACATCCAACATCCCACACACTCACACAGTCCTGCAACCAACCACACAACACTCCGCTCTCACATGCATGCTCCTCAACACCCGCTTACACGCCACAGAGATCTGGGATGAGCTGCATGACAAGGCCCCATAATTCCTTTTTGTCAAAGAAATCTGTCTGAGACCCACATAGACATCTTACATCGCCAAAGCCATCAAGATCGCCCGGCTAGACAGACTTCACAAGCCTGGAGGCAGAATCGCTATTATCCACAAAAACGCCATCATCTACACCACCTCTATGCATCAGGCTCCAGAATGAAAACAATGATTACAAGTCCTCTCTAATATAGACTAGTACTAGAGTACCCTCCTGAAAGGTCTCTTAATTTGGTTGGGCTTTAGATGTTGCCTGTCTTCCTGAGGGAGGGGATAGGCTGCTTAATAGATGTTCCCCGGTACCTGGTGCACCTACGCTGTCACCGTGGCTTCTTAAACCTGCAGGCAACTAGATTGTCATTGTTTTGTAAGACTGTAATCTTTCTTAAGATAGATGGGCTCTCATCATCGAGGATGCTTGGAACATGAGACCTAAAGGGATAATCTCTGTCTTGTCTAAAAGGCAGCTAGCCAATCACCTATAATACTAGACACGCATGTCCACTGGAGGCCATTAGCCTCAAGTAAATTGAATTTTGAAGTCAAGATTTTGCAGCTACCTTTAACCAAGGATCCTTGAGATGTTAACCTTGATTGAGTCATTCTTCATTTGAACTCCAAGTGGACAGTCTTTCCACTACCAAAGAACTGTTTATCACTTTCAGCATTTCACTTGGTGCTTTTCCTATCATCACACTTGTTATCTTCCTTAGCAGTATCTTCAATGTTATAATGTATATCCGATGGCCAGTCTACAACTGCATCACAGTGAAAACATCAATGTTTTTATGCGCTAACCAACGAAAATAATGATGACGCAACTTTCAAAATAATTTGGATCTTTAATGTGGTAGTTAATATTAATCACCAGATTAAAACTCAGCCACACGGAAAGGCCAAAGTGAACATAACAATGTCCAAGTTCTAGAAACCATTTGATGTTATTTTGTTCCATTTTGCAAGAAATATAGGAAGACTAGACTACAAGTCATCCAGAGCCAGGATAACATATAGAATCATAGATAGATAACAGTGAATAGCAGGGATGTTTTTCTCCTAGGGCTTTGATGTGACATCATATAGACAACGGGAGTAAAACTCAAGTTGGCTAAGGTGTCACTCAGAACCTCGACGCCTGTCTGCTGTGTCATAGCAGTGAACAACCAGATTTAGAATCTAGTTCTCATGCCAGTGAGAGCCATACCTAGCATTATTTAAATTTCCAAATCATAGGAAATAGTGTTTTCGTTTCCTAACCACAGGAAATAATGATGAAAGAATGGATGTTTGAGACATTAAATTGTGTAATTAATATAAGATGATCAGTCTGAATCTCCACTACAGTGGGGATAAAAATTTTTAATTTCCTAATCATAGAACATAATGATAAAAGATTGATAGAATAATTTGTGATGTTGTATTGTTTGGTATTTGTAATGCACAATCACGAAGCAAGGGGTACGCTTTTAGTTTTAAAGTCAATATGTCTTATATTTTGTAATTTGTATGGGATGACTAAACTAGAACACTCTCACAATGATAACGTTTTAATTTCCTAATCACAGGAAACACTGATGAGGGATGGATGAGATAAAATGGCATTTAAAGAGTGTGTCCGAAGGCTTAAAAGTAAGCCTATGGCTTTGAGCCTATTTATACTGCAATTAAGGGATTTTTATAGTACTCAGACAGTAGCTGTCAAGATTTGTAAAAAGATTTACCCAGGTGTTGGAGCCACAAGTGAAAAAGATCAACCACTTACATGCCGGAGAAAATTCATTCCTACCGCTGCTCGACTGCAGACACCGAAGCACAATCCAAGCACCTGAGCCGTGAGAGACCCAACAGAGAAGACATACTTCTGCTCTCCCCAGTGTGAGCAACACCCCTCATGCTGTGAACCTTGTTGCATTTAGATTACTACTTACCCAGATCTCAGCAAGAGAAGCAAAAACAACTTATAGAATAGGATGAAAAGAAATCCCGCAGCTGCATGAAGGTCTGGGCCATCGCCAAGCTCCCAGGGAGGCCATCTTGATGTTGTAATTTACTTGAAGAATCAGCAGGTGTGGGGGAGGGGTGCCCGCCATGGAACGCCATGCTGACTTCCCAGTTTTGTAACTTCCCACGTTTGTTACTAGGTCAGATACTTCATCTGCTCAATTTGTATCTACAGATCATCTGTACTTATATGTGGGCTTCCTTTAGTGACTGATCCTATCCCAGAACACCCCTCTGCTAACATTGATCAAGTGGGAATTTATTGTCTTTCTTTCTTGACTGAGAGTTTGATATGATATTGAAAAAATTACGATACTACTAGCCCAGGAGAGCTCAGTGCAGCTTTGCTTGTGTGGCGCCAAGCTGAAGTTGTCTCCAATCACCCATACTCCACGTTATCTCCTTACAGATAGACCCACTTTCTGTGTTCCTGATGTGGCTAGCACGCTGAAGACTCCACAGTGGGTACCACTCTTAACTTCAGTCCATTCTGCGACAGGCAACTTGTGCGCAAATACCAGGCTGATTATGACTCTCACATGCACAGCCTGCAAATCTTTGGCACACACTTGTGCACACGTGTTTCATTTGTAACTAGCCCAGTGCCACTTAGCCTAGCTGTGCCTTAATGGCTTTATCTTAAAAGGCAGACACAGGTGGTAAACATGCGCAGTCCAATTACGATGAATTTACTATGAGCGAGATCCTGGTTGTGAGTTTCACCCACAGTAAAGGTCCAACCACCGGATAGTCTAAAACGAAAAATCCTGGTGGACTAAATGGGTGGAACTCTTTTGATACCTTCGCTAGTCACCGATGGCCCCACTTTCTGAGTTCCTGATGTGTCCGGGTGCTTAAGGTGGTACAGCCATTGTACCACTATTAATTCTGGCATGTTTCCTTTTCCTCTGTTATGTCTACGTCCTACTTCTCTCATTTTCTGCCCCACCCTTGTTTTGCTATTGCTGTCAATAACATGTGGTGTTGTTAGTCATTTTTTGTATTTGTGATGCCCACTTCCTCTTCCTCTCCTCATCTGCCATAGGGAACCCTACATTTTCTGCATTATCTTGACTTATTTCTTCTTGCAAACTGGGGTGGGTCACCATTTGCATGTAGGGCCTATGTTCATAGTTTGTGTTTTTTCTGTGCCCGTTCTTCCCCTTCCTCTCCACATCTGCCCCAAAGCGCCATGCACCTTTGCAAACAGACTTTGCTTGCCTGTCCTTGCACACATCTGCTGCTTAGTTGTGTTGGCAGCCATATGTGGGGTTTTTTCAGTGCACCTTTTTATTTATTTATTTATTTAAGAAATTCATAGAACGCCCGGCTACCTCCCACGGAGGTGTCCCGGCACTGAGGCAGCTGATCCACACAGAGGCACAAGAAACCTAGGTACGGTTGAAAAGCCAGGTTTTTAAAGCTCTCCTGAAGGCTGGTTTTGATACCGTCATTTGGTTTCCCATTTATCTTCCTGTGCCCCCCAGGTTTGAGACCTTTGTTATGAGCAAAATCCTTAGTTTAAGCTCTGCTTCCATTAACTTGACTTTTGCTCTTTACAGCACCCACTCTTTTTTTTAATTTTTTTTTACCAAAGTAGACGCATGTATACACACTTTTACTTGTGATTTTTTTCATGCCACTTATTGCCGTATTTTGGGTAAATATTTTAAGTATTTGTTTGATTTTGACAGTTTGGAATATACAGCAGTTTAACTATTCAGACTTCATTGTGTGGCCAAGGCTATATCCTATTTAAAGTGCCTATTCCAATGAAGAACATTAAACTGGGTGAAACAAATGCAGGTCAGCGCTTGTCTTCGAAGTGGTCACTATCGCAGTGCTGGTAAAACAATCCAACAAATCCACTCATTCGTACAGGTAAGCCGCTGAGTCCTGTTGAGGTGAGCACCGCCCTCTGGCCATCAGGTGACCTCACTTGTCTGTGCCTGGGTAGCTATCAGTTCATCCTGACTCTCTAAAGCTTTCCCAGTTTGGGTTTATCAGTCTGTGGTGTTTAGTTCTGCATAAGGTAAAAGTGTGCAGTGCTTGTAGAGAAGTCTACTTCATCAGCTCTCAAGTATGATGTGTCTAAGTCCTGGCAGCTGCTGGTCTAAGGGGAAGGGCCGGACAGGCCTTTTATTCCACTGGGTATTTCCTCAGTGGGTTGGAGCCCTTGGAGGCTGATTTTGGAAGATCTCGGGCTGCTCTTGGCACCCCTGTCACTTTTCTCTGAGTCCCGCAGCAGCCACAGGGAGGATCCAAGAAACAGAAAATAGAGGGAGGGAGGGGGAAGGTAGAGAGAAAGCAATCAGAAAGGGAGAAGAGAGAGAGGAGAGAAGGGGAGAAAAAGAATGGATGGATGGAAAGAGAGAGATTGTGGTGGGAAACAAAGGGATATTGACTGGTTTGATCATTTCTGCCGGGCTGGGTTTGGTCCCAAACTCCTGCCCTGCTAAGGGGGGCTCTCTGCACTTTTCTCAGCTAGAGCAAACAAAATAGCGTCCCAGACTGCTGCTATTGAACCCCATGTCTGGTGTCTGCATAGTGCAGAAATAACTATTGTTTTCAGCTACTGCTTTCCACAGAAATACCTTCTTCCTTATGTAAAACTATGGGGCATGTTGGGACTTCCACGTCAATGTTCCCCAGCACATGTACCTTCAGGATAGGCTGTACCTGCCTTTTCCTGCATCCCACAAATGGCATCCTTAGTCACAAAATAAAAGAGGAGCGAGCAAGCTACCAAGGGTCTTATTTACAAGGTACCTGCGCTGCGGGAGCATCATTCTTTTTGATGCTCCGGGGGTACAAGTCTCTGAATGATATCTATGTAGTGACGGAAAGCCACACTTACTTTGCATGGCCTATAGATATGGAGTAAGGCAAGGCAGCGCTTTACTCTGCATCAAGGAGATGTTCCATGGGCGCTGCAGTGGGTGTTCCCATGCAACACCCATGGACTTTGATGCTGCCCCAGATTCACAAAATGAAATAAACTTGGGGCAGCACCATAACCTCATGACTCCCCAGAGCAGGCATAACAAGGAGAAATGTTCAAATTTTTCCTTGTTTTTTCCTCTTTCTGTGTGTGCTGCATTCTGCAGCACACATAGAAAGAGGAAAATGTCTCTCTGGATTGTTTGTGTGCAGGAAGGTGCTCCTTCCTGCATAAAAACTATCCTGCCAACAATGCAGACAGCCTTGCACCACGGTGCAAGAGCGCCTGTGTTGCTGCTAGGCACCAAATTGTGCACTGGCACTGGCTGAAAGGACAGAAATGCACCATATATCAAACATACAACCCTTTCAAATTGGCATGGGGCAACGCAGAAAAAAGACTTGCGGTGCTGCCCTAAGCTAATGTTTAGTAAATGATGTCCCAAGTTCCTTAAAGATGTCCCTCACACAGTGTGAAAAAAGCACCTTTAGTGTGAGGGACATCTCTAAGGAACTTGGTAGCTTGCTCGCTCCTCTTTTGTTTAGTGATATTGATATGGGAAGGTGTTCGAGCTCTCACCTCACACTCTCCTCTCTGATTACCCTTTCTCGCATCCCCAGTCAGCCACTGCAGGGTTTGTTTTATTAGGCGGTTCCTTCTCATTTCTCACCTCATTTCTGAAGCCTCAGCATCCATAACTGCCTTATCTGTTGTCCTTCAGTTGCCTTTGTACTGTCTGTGTGTCTGCCTTGCTGCTGACTTCTTTTGGGGCTGTAAGCTGGAGACTTACAGACTTAAGGGCTCCTTCACTATGGCAGATTCCCAGATGTGTCTGGACATGGTAACATGATGAGGGTGATTCTTTGCCTCTTTCTACCCTATCTCCTCCTCCTACATTCCACAAATCTTTGATTCCCCCACTATAATCCTTGCAGTTCCTTTTAAAACTATCCCTTGTGTCCACCTGGTGTCTCTTTTTATTCACTCCACTCTTTGTATCTGTGCATAGGGTCATCACCACTGAAGCAGTGCAGCAGCAGAAGATGCTGCTATGTGAATTTGCTCATCAGAAACCCAGTGGTGGCTACAACTATAAAAATATGATGGGGACCTAAGGCACAAAACTCACCATATACTGTCCCCCGGTGCATGCTTCTCTCCCCCATCGGTGTCCACGAGCAGTAAAGGAAGGACTTCCTTCTTGCTCAGTGGACACCGATGCAAGCAATCCTGGAGCTGCTCTCATGCTGAGAGCAGCTCCAGGATTGGTGGAAGCTGGCTTACCCAGCTCTCATTTTGAGGCTGGGTGCCGGTGTCAGCAATCCTCTTTCACAGCCAGGGGATTGCTGGTTGCGCACTGTGCATAATAATAAACAATGTTTATTTTTGACTGAGTGGGGGGCAGTCTGTCTCCTTGTCTCCCCCTGTTGCTCCTATTGTGAATATGTGCAATGTGCATGTCAGGCTGGCAGTAGCAATAGAGCCGGCCAATGTAATTGCAATTGCAGGTTTCAGACCCGCCCCAGCCCTAGCACTGCGGCGTTTAAGTAAAATGGCATAGACATGCCATTTAACTTATTCATGTGTGCATGCTGTGCCACAGCATGCGGGGCGAGGACCCTCCACTCAAACGGAGGAGCTGCCCTGCGGAAACCTTACTTTTTCCATCGATTACTTTGTGCAGAAGAAGCTTTAGGTAATGCTTCCCATGTCCCCATAGCTGCTTGACACTTCCACTGTACAGGTGCGCTCGTGGTTACACACCCTATACCCTAGAGTGAATCTGTGCTTCAGGAATGAGACATACACAATAAGTGAGTTGGTACTGTGAGGTCTGGGATCCAATCCAAATGAGTGACACTGCACGAAGGTGCGGGACTCATACAAAAAGACTGAGTCTATGGACTAGGGCATATAATTTACACCCAATGAGCCAGACTCCAATATATAAGACGTATGCTCAGTTATTAAGATTTTGCTCCAAAGCCTGAAGCTCACTACATGAAGGGGACCTTCCTGCAAAACTTGACATTCGTTCCTAATGAGAAAGACCATGCAACAAACGATGAGAATTATTCCCACTAACAGACTGTTCACTAAGGTGTGGGAAACAAACCTCTGATCCAATGAGAGAAAGTGCTCCAAGAAGTGATACTTATGAGCCACAACATAGATTCTACTCCAAGGCATGAGTCTTGCCCCAGTTGAAGGAAGCTTTGTAGCTAGGCATGAGACTTGCACTCAATGAGAACGGTTGTGCACCAAAGTGAAGCTCTTGGCCAAAGGAGTGGAGCTGTACTCCAAGATGTAAGACCCACAACAAATGAACGAGACTGTTTCAAGGCATGAGACTCACGCTCAAATTAGAGAAACTGTAAATGGTTACCTCTGTTGTCTCTCAGTTCCTTGTGACCTTCTGCTCTCTCTCTCATTTTGCTCAAGCTGTTTGGGTCCTGCCTAGAGCTAGAGATAGCTTTTACTGTTTAGCCAGTCTTGTGTAATTAAAACGTGCATAAATACAAAAAAATATATAGTCACAAGTACAAAAGAGGCTTTGGATCATCCCTTTTAATCTATTAGTCTTTTACACTGTCATTCACAATTTGCTTCCATCGAGCGCACCATGCAGCATGTTTCAATGGGTTACTCCACTCAACCATTGGCTCACTTATACTATGATTGGTGGCATTTTCCTGAGCACATGAGCACATCTGTCTAAAAAGAAGTGTACTCCAGTGTTAGGCCGGAAGCCTTTTTTATTCAATTTTTTATCCTTTACTTGTTTGTCAGCCTTGTTTACAATTTGAAGCCTTTTCTTTGCACCAGTAAGAATGATATTTTCCTCTGTTCACTAAAGCTAAAAAGAGTTTCTGTAATACCATTCTTAGAACACCTGCCTGCTAGGCACTGATCCAATACACTAGGCCCACTCTCTTACCATTTGTCCTCCAAAGGACCTTTTATTTTCCGACTGAGAGGTGATGGGAGTTAACATTACTTCAATCACATTTCAATTAACGGTGTAACTCATTTGGCTACACAATATGGACAAGGAATCAGTGACTGTAGCTAAGTAGGTTTATTACAAGTAAGCAGTCAAGTTAAGGTACACAAATCTCAGCACCATGCAGTAAATGTACAGGATAACAACAGGGAAGCCCAACCTCTGAAAATACATGAGCGTGATTAGTACTAAGCAAATAAGCAATTCAGTCACAGCAATACAAAAGATCAGCTGTAAGATCTGGAGCTCAGAGAAACGTTTTGTGGGTATCTCTTCTGTACATACGTAAAGTCTACAATTGCATAGGTTAAAATCAAAACTAAAATGGATGGTCGTATTCTAAAAGAATCTAAAAACTAGGAAAATTCCATAAAGGAGAAAAATAGAAAAGGGTCCAGAAATATTTAAAAAATAGGAAGAATGGGAAGGTGTCAGCATTTCAGAAACTCGGTCAAGAGTCTTCTTGGGTCAGGTAAAAAGTGTTTGCTGAAACCACACTCAGGAATGAATCAAAGGAAAGCATAGGGGTCTAAACCTCTCAAAATCTTAGGGAAAGTAGCATCACATCAGACAGTGATTAATCCAGAATGTTCCAAGTAACACCCCTCTGCACGCATCATCAGGGGTTCCATTGTTGTTCTCCATTCTCAGGTTGTAAGCTGAAACATTTGTGCTATATCCCACACTGAACATGGGAATGACATCGTCCTTGCTCACTCAAGTAATGTAATAACAGATGCTGAATAGACTCTTCAGTTAACGCTCTGGCTCTCCATGTTCTCCTGTCAATGTCTTCTTCTCAAGATCTCTCTCTATCGCTAGTACAGTATTGTATCTATTCTCAAACCAACAATCCTTTTAAAAGCAATGGCAAGTAAAAGCCGTGTAAGCAGAAAATGAAGAACAGTATTTTATGCAGCATGGAAATGTAGGCCTAAAAAGGTCAACTCAAAGTATTACATCAATGGTGCACTGACAGGAAAAAAAACTTATTTGAAGCAGGATCAATACAAAAATGGATGTGTCATTGTGTAATGTAACTGGTGAGCACTTAAAGCGCTCCAATACCATTGGCTTGTGTTCATGCTATGGCCAGACGGACAATGGAGCGAGCGCTCCAATACAATCGGATCGTGCAAAGAAACAATCAAGTGTTCTTCGTGTTTTTACAACTTTTTAAGAAATGCATTAGTTTATGTACATGCATATGCATTTTAGTGGTATGAGTGTATGTGTACAAGGGAGATGGCCTGAAAACACAAGAACTCCTATGGAGTGCTTGAAAACAAAGAAAAGAATAGCTCTTCAAATCTGCAACAGTGTAAGGAGACATCTACTTGATCCATGTTCTATGGGAGGGCCAAGCACACGAAGAGGGCATGATGCCTGCATGTCATGACGAATGGCATCAAAGAAAGTGAGAGTAACTCTGAAGTTTACCAATGATAGGAGATAGGCGGCCTGTAAGCCCACAGATAGAACACAACATGTCTCTTCGAGAAAGCGTATGTGCTGTCTAGCCGAGACCTCAAAACGAGTGGCATTCTGTGCATCGTTGGACGGTGTGAAGCATGGATGTTGCCACTTCGCCATCTTCACAGCAGAATCAACAGATGTACTGCAATATTTTAACTATCAGGCAACGAGGAAAATAACATTTTGCCTCATGCTGTTTTCCGCATGTTCAATGTCTGCAGGGCCTGCTGTGGCTTAGCTGTAGTGCCATAGCATTCCAGGAGTGCTGCGGAAGTTCAATGGCTTTCTGTGTGGGTGGAATGTACTAGCGTTCTGAAACTTACAGTGGAAAATCTCTATCCCTCAAGCAGAGAGCTATCATCTGGTGTACAACAGAGTAATTTTTCATTCAGAATACAATCGCTAAACTGGATTGCGGTGTAGAAGGCAATTAGATAAATTGATCTAGAAAAAAAAAGAAAAGCAAATGTATGGTGTACAATGACTGCAACTGCAGATTTGTTGCATTTATGAACGATTTGGGACTATCAACCAAGAAAACGAAATCCTTCTCTATGGTATGTGGTTGACCTTTAATCAGCTCCCTTCATTTCGGCGGCACCAAATTACACTGAGTCTCTACCTTTACATACCTGGGGATCTCTTTGGATAATATGAGTTAATGGAAACATCTGTTGAGACTGAGATCTGCGCAACTTAAACAGGCTATTGCATCTCTGTTCAAGTTTGCCTCCAAAGTGGGATCCTCACCACTGGAAGCTGTAATTAAAATCTACGGGCCCGATTCACAAAAGTAATCTGAGACAAAATCCTAACTTCGGTATTCACAAAGGGCATTTAGGAGTAGTAAAGTAGTAATCCTAGCTTTACTACTCCTAAATGCCCTTTATTAATAAGAAAGTCGTAAAGTTAGGATTTTGTCTCAGTTAAACTTAAGTTTTGGTTAACTTAAGACCAAAACTCAAGTTTAGCTGAGACAATCCTAACTTTACGACTTTCGGTATTCACAGAGGGCATTTAGGAGTAGTTAAGTTAGGAATCCTAACTTTACTACTACTAAATGCCTTTTGTGAATACCGAGAGTCGTAAAGTTAGGATTTTGTCTCAGATTACTTTTGTAAATCGGGCCCTTCAAGGCTAGATGTATTTCGAGAGCCTCCTATGGTGCAGGTATTGGGGTATAGTGACTTAAACTTTTTGCACAGACTGCTCTAATTACCAAAAAGTGTCCCGACTCTAATCTGTCGGGAAGAACTGTGCCTACAGTATCTAGGAGACCTCCTAAAGAGAACAACAACCCTGTTGTGGCTCTCGGTGTGGTCCAGGCCCCAAGCTGCACTTAGTCAATTGGTAACAGCCGATTGTCTAAACTTAACAAAACCTCAAAACATTAACTGGCTGGCCAATGTGAAAGCACATTTGTACTCGTTCGGAAAGCTAGATTTGTACGACAACCCTTAGAGCGCTAATCAATCTATCAAATTTCAATAAAGAATGAATTACTGGTTTTAATAGCAAGGGAAAGAACAGTAATTGAGTCCAGGAAGAGGTCAGTGGAAGAATATTTCCCACTGATTATGACTATTAATATAGAACCATACTTGTACAAGATACTGAGGCACAAGAGGTTCTATCTGATAAAATTCAGGCTTGACGTTGCCCATTTTCTGGTATCCTACACCTCTGATGCCCACCACAGTAGAGATCTTGTTCATTGCCCGTGTAACTCAGTAACCCCTAAATACCACCTGCACTTTTTCTTTTTTTTAAATTTATATAAAGATTTGAGGAAGAACATTGTAATGCCTCTATTAAGGAGTCTTAACATCAGGGTGTGAAAAGCAGCCCTGTATTATCTACAGTTTCTGCAATCTGACTTGGTATGCTATACACTACAGTCTACCAATTCATTGCAGCCGCAGTTAAACGGCGAGTAAAGATAATTTAGAGCCAGTACTGTATATAGGAAGTTCCAAATGTGGAAATGGTTGTGGACATGTTGCTGGAACTATTTGCTCTGGATATGTTTCTAGAACTTTTTGTTTCTACTTACATTTTATATATGATTTTATTGATAAATTGTTTTCTTATTGCTAATTAATTCACTTAGTCACCCCTGGTTTAGCACTGTTCAGAAGTCAATGAGGGTGCTTGGACCTGATTTTAAGTATGATGACTTTATTCTTGTGATTTTAACATATGACTTTAAATGCAATTTGGTATGTATTTTTTTATGGTTTTTCTTAACCGAATAAAGATGTATTTGACTTGATGGCAACTGTCTAGTGTTGAGTATCCTTGTAGTAACACAGTAGTGTTAAAATTCCACCTAGTTAATTTATCAGTTTTATATAGAATTAAAAAAAATGTAAACCACGCGGCCGGGAATGTAAAACAAAAAAAGTTAAGAAGCTGTACAAACCAGCGCAATAGTAGACAAGACTGTACCTAATGGCGCTGCATAGAAGCTAAAAAGACCCTGTAATACAAATATCGGCACAGATTTCAAAACAAAGGCCTAGCATCAATGCTTGCAAGTCACAGGGGAACAATATATTTTAAAGTAAACACAAAATTTGAATTGCAAAAAAAAAAGCTATTTTGCAGATCCTCTTTGCCATCTTCCCCGAGGCTATGCTTGACAAAGTAATGTTCATATGTCTAGATCACGCGATCAACCATTCCAGCACTTCAGCTAAATTCTATTAGTTTTTGAATATTTTTGAAGCTGGGGAAGCAAAAACACCGAGCCAGGAAATAAATGACTTCTGTGGCAATCTTTGAAGGTGTTTGCCTTTGTGACTGATTTTTGTTTTTACATACTCTATCTTGGAAAACACAAATAGGGTATGTTTGAGAAAAAACAAACAAATGAAGGATGGAAAGCATTAATTAATCTCACTCATTTTCAGGGGCACTGGAAATATACAGTAGGGGAGGGCCAAATTATGTGGCAGGGTTGAGTAAATTTGGCAGCAAGAAAAAAAAACGAATTATGCCTCATAATGTGGCACATTTTGTAATACTATTTTGTCATTTTTACACTTGTTAATCACTGCCTGGGCATTGGTTGCACCTCATTAGTACCAATTTAATATTCAAATGCAGCAATAAGCAACAGAAAGGTGACCGGTGAACTTTCACAAAGGGCCTTTTACTGTTGCTGCCACTGTGCTTTGCATAACTTTTGAACTATTCGAGTTAGAAACAATTTTTTTGCTAAAATCTGAAGATTATGCAGCAGATGACAGATTATGTGGCAAATGCGGCAAAGCTATATTAATGTGAAAATCGCAGCGACTGCACAATTCCAGTGGCCCTGCTCATGAGTAACTACTCTAGCACACATTACAGTCTATCGTTTAGCTCGCCTGTGCCCCTAGAGACACCAACCAACCATGTGCAAATCAGCCTTGTTGCAGCATCAATAGGTACAGTCTACCATTTTTTGGGATTCGTTACAATCCAAAGTTTTTTTCCTGTGGCACTAGTTTACAGCTATTCTTGAGACTTTGGGCCTCATTGTGAGTTGGCCATTAAATTCTGATAAGTATAGTAACTCCTGCTACCACATGTATAGGAATGTTGAGAGTTCTGATACTCATCACATCCCCAGGTCAAATTTATCGAGGGAAAATGTCCTGAAAATACCGCGGCATGTGGATTATGGTACGGTAAGCACCAGAATCGTCCTGTATCCCCCCTTTATATATGCAGTTTTATATAGAGCAAACTCGACCTGATGGTATTGGAGCGCTTTACATGAGCAGCAGTTGCATTACAGAAATACGCATTAATTTTTAACATTTTTATCAGGAAGATTAAGTGATTTGCTCAGAATCACAGGATGTTGAGCCGATGCCAAGATTCGAACCTGGGTCACGACTTCCACAGTCAGCAGCTCTGTCCGTTACACCGCATTCTCGCCCCATTATCTTTGAAAAACTCACAATAGGTTGGTAATTGTCACTCTTGAAAAATTAAAACCCAGCAGAGTCAGATTTTATTGGGTGCAATATATGTCGCACTACTTACCGGCCAACTCATAGTACGAATACGGGCCATAGAGCTTTACATTAGGATGTTCCTTTTTTGCTGCAATGACATTTGTGCTACTCTGGGTCAGCCTCTCCTATCTGCCAAACACAGTGCATTTGAAGATACCATTGTTTAGACATGCAACCTAGCATGGAAGAGGGATCCTTTCCCACTGCTCTTAAGGCCTTTGTTATGCATAGGCCACACAGGTATGGTTACTGACCTGAGAGCCTCCCCACTGAAAATGGCTAGACACTTCTGTTCACTTACCTCTAATTCCAACCCTCTTCCATCAGCTTCTGTTCTTACTGTACCAATATGCCCCCATAAGGCTAAAGGTAGCCCATCATATTATTACATGACATCATGTAACTAATAGGACATAACATATTATGTGCAAAGAATGGTTGAACGCCATGTTAATCACAAAAACACCCAAAAAAACTTGGTTTTGTAGACCTCTCCATGTGATATTCAAAAATAGCTTTTCAATATCTGAATTTAAATGAATTGAAAATATTTTTTTCGCAAACTGAAACAGGGTTGGCATTTAGCCCCATAGAACCTACGATATATGGAAATGACATGTCTGTGCCAGACATCCATCACCTCAGAGGTGGACTGGTTAAAAACTCATAACTCCTCATCACAGCCTAGAAGGTAAAACTGGGTATAAGTTGGTCTTGGGAGCAAGAGAAGGAAGGCATTGAAAGTCCCCTGCACGTTAATTACTAAAGCTACTTTAATTTACAAATAGCCAGGAGTCAGTCCATTGTGGTGTCTAAACGAGACCCTTTCAGAGATTCATTAACAGTCGGCTGCAGTGGTTTAATGTCTGTAAGCTGCAAATTATATGCGGGGAACAAGCAGATAATGATGTGCTTTTATTTTTAATGTATTTATTTTGACAAAAATGTATATGAACTCCTGATTAAATCAAAGATGTGTTCTGTTCCCAAATAGAACATTTTTGCATATTATTGTGATTATATAAAAGGGAAAAGAAAAACAAGCATTGGAAATGCAATAGGTCTCACATGTTTTTTAAGTTAGAACTATTGGCATTGTAAATGGCAATGTCTTATACCTACCAAGGGAGGAGAGAGGGAGCAGTGGGGGTGGACTGCCGAAATGCTCTCTTAGACAGTGATTGGCCAAAAGTTAACCAAAGAAGCAGAGAGTATTTGCAAAATAAATGAGTCAGTATCAGTTGGGGTTGTATCTATTAATTGTAATGTGACTGCGAGAGGGCATATTGATAGGATCGGGCCTGTGCTGGTACTAGGCACTATTGCAATATGACCATGAATGCTGGATGAAGAGACTGATGGAGTCGGGGCGCTAATAAAGGAGGGCATGACACCGCTGGCTCTGCAGCACCGTGGCCTGAGATGCCTGGAAGCCTTGGACTAAACTACGGCAGCCCCAAACCACCAATTCCATGTGCAGCACCTTCACAGTGATGCTTGTATCCATTAACGTAGAGCAGAATAGCAGATTGTCTTGTTGACAAAGGCAGGGGAGGGCCAAATTATGCGGCAGGGTTGAGTAAATTAGGAGGCAAGAAAAAAAATCAAGCTTCATAATGTGGCACATCTTGTAATAGTATTTTGTCATTTTTATATTTGTTAATCACTGCCTGGCCATTGGTTGCACCTCAATAGTATTTAGTACCAATTTAAATAGCAGATTGTCTTGTTGGCCATAAATTAATCAAACAGACATTCAGGTAAACACACACACACAGAGACACATGTGAACAGAAACAGAAAAGCATGCAGATGCATAAAAAGACATAAACACAAGCCTACAAATTGTCAACCGGATGCAGGACATCTTGCAGCAGCCTAATTAAGCCTGCAGAGGAGGCCATAATGGAATGGGAACTGACTAATATACATATAGTGAAAAAAGATAATGTTTATGAAAAACAGGCAAGCGCTCTCGCTTTAGTACACTATAGCTACTTCTGGGTATACCTTGAAAGAGGACGCTCATACAGGCACTCAAGTGGTGTTGCTGCGGAAACAGATCTTGAGCGCGAACTTCACTCACGCTGACCAGTGACGTAATGAAACTTGAGGGGCCCCCCCTGCAAAGTGCATGGAGGGGCCCCATTCCAGACATACTCAGGAGCTCTCAGGCCAGTGTACTGCACTGAGGGGAGCCCCTGGAGCTCGAGGAAGTGGCGTAGGAAGGGGAGTGCGGTGGGTGCGGGCCGCCCCGGGTGTCATCACTGAGGGGGGTGACAAAATGGCAAAAATATGTGTTTTAAACACATATGTTTGACATTTTGTCAAGCCGGGGGTGACAAAATGTTCCGCACCGGGTACCACCTGACCTTGCTGCGCACCTGGCTCGAGGCCCCCGCACTGCGGGGCTGCAGGGGCTTTTGTTACGCTACTTGTACTGACAGAGTATGTGAAGGCAAGAGGTATCGAATAATGATGCCAGGTGGCAAAAGGCACAGCTGAGTATTTGAACTTCGGTTACAATACTCTGGAGGGTTGGGATGTTTAGCCACTGAAGTGATAGCATTAAAGGACATAAGATTACAGCGAACTCCTCCCCTCCACTGCTCACGTCTCCAAGTGTTCCCACAACACTCCAAAAGAGGCAACATTCGAAAGTGACTTTTTTTGCAGTTTGTTAGATCTGGGGGTCTCTAGTTGGCAGGGTAGGTTCCACTGTCCAAGTAGGGACCCTTGCTTCTAGTCAGGGAAAGGGGGATACACTGTTAAGATAACCCCTGCTCACCCTCTAGGTAGCTTGGCCTGAGCAGTCTAGGCTATCAAAGGCAATGTGTAAAGTATTTGTACCAACACTCACAGTAACACAGTGAAAACACCACAGATTTACTCCACACCAGTTTTAGAAAAATAATGTATCTTTACTAAAAACTTCACAAGACCAAATACTACAGACAAACCAACATATAATTCAAAAGGTTACTTTAAAGATAGTTCAAGAGTTTGCAGAAAGTACTCCAGGATGTAAAAGTCAGTGTCCTGCACAATGCGACTCTCAATGCACAAAATGCGACACTTTCGTGCCCAACAGTACCTGTAGTTGCGATAAGGTTCCCAAAAGCTATAACAAGGAAGCTTGCAAAGGCGATGCGATACTCCTGAGATCCTGGGGAGGCTTTGCAGCAGCCCTGCTTCACGCAGCAGAGGTGGATGCGCCGGCTCCGATCTGTAAGGGGAGGATGCGATGACTTTGGCCTTCGTTGTGTAGGTTTCTTAGGGGGAAGCTTCACGCACAGGTTCGATGCGACACTCTTCGATGTGGTGCGATGAGTGGCGCAGCGTTGCCTTCCGGCGCCGCAACTCTCGATGCGCCACGGAACAGGACTCTGCGTCGACGCACGCAGCGATTGGAGACTTTTCACGCACCGGCAGTAGTGCGGCCCGCAAACTGGTTCTGCGACGACCCTCGCAGCGTCAGGAATCTTCTCGCACCGGGACGATGCTCGATGCACTCGGCGATGCGGGGACCCTGCGTGTTGCGATGGTGCCGCGATGAAATTTTCCTCGCACTCTCGTCTTGCGACACGCAATCGGATGATGCGTTGGGTACCAGTCACTCTTGTTCACGCTTCTGCTTCCCAGCTCCCAAACACAGCAAAACGACCTCCTGAGGCCCCAAGACTGGGCAAGCACTCCAAGGCAGGTCAGAACTCTCTCAGCAGAGTTCCAGGGGAGCTGGTGGTGAAGTCCTTTTGTTCCTGGGACTTCTTAACAGGGAGCCAGCTCTTCTCAGGCCCTTGGAGATCAGAATCAAAAGAAGGGGACACAGCAAAGTCCTTCCCCTCTCCTTGGCAGCAAAGCAAAAACAGCAAGCAGGCAGTCTTCTCCTCTTCAGTCCTTTTCAGCTTTCTCCTTGGCAGAGGTTTCTTCTTAGTTCCAAAGTGATCTAAAGTTTATGTGTCTGGGGTCCTCTTCTTATACCCCTCCAAGTCTTTGTCTCTCTTTGTTCCAGTGGGGGGATTCCCCTGCTCGACCGGTTCTTGGGTGTGCTCTGCTCTGGAGCACCTGGTTACTTTCAGAGTGAGGGGCAGGGTCGTTAGACGCTCAGCAGGAGGTGGAGCCTTCTTTGTGCCAGCAGAGGCAGAGTCCTCAGCCTGGCCAGCAGGGGGTGGAGCCAGCTTTGTGCTGGCAGGGGCAGCCCTATTCAAACCCAGGGACTACTCCTCCCACCCATCTAAAGCAGATCTCCCTATTCACCCTGTTGCTGACTCATCCAGGCTCCTGGAGCCACCTGGCCCATCACATGACACCAGTCAGCCAACCAGCACACAGGCACACAGGAAGGTTAAACAGGAGAATAGCTACTTTCTAAAAAGTGCTATTCTCACACAGTGAATTTAAAAACCATCTTGCTAAAAAGATGTATAATTAAATTCTGAACACAGAGATACCAAACTTGGATTTTCTATCTTGCCCTTATGGGAAGATAGGCATGTAAACAGCCTTCCCCATTCTATCCTATGGGCAAGATAGCCTCTCAGCAGTGAAAAACGAAAATGGCTGTAATTCACTACCAGGGCATGTTACACACCTCAGTACATGCCCTACCTTTCAGATACACTGCACCCAGCCCAGGGGGGTACCTAGGGCCACCATAGGGATGCCTGACATGTACAGAAAGGGAAGGATAAGGCCTGGTCACTGGGTGCACTGGCCAGGTCGACATGGCAGTCCTGGACTGCACATAGGCACTGCAAGCAGGCCTAAGACATCATTTTAGGGCTACTCCTGTGGGTGGCACAATCAGTGCTGCAGCCCACTAGTAGCATTTGAATCACCAGCCCTGGCACACGCAGTGCTCTTTACTAGGGGCTAACAGGTGAAACAAATATACCAATCATGGATAACCAATCAATATAACAATTTATACAGAGAGCATATGCACTTTAGCACTGATCAGCAGTGGTAAAAGTGCCCAGGGTCCTATTGCCAACAACCACGGGTCAGAAAAACATAAAGGAGGAAGAAGCAAAAAGTTTGGGGATAACCCTGCAAAAAGGGCCGTTTCCAACACAACCCCCTTCCAGCCTAAAGCCAGGGTAGACCAAGCGATACCTCAATGGGATTCCCTGCTTAGGGCGATAGAACACGGAAACTGGCCCAAACAGCAGGGCACTATTCCTGTTCTACGTCTTCCTGAACCCGGTTGGATCTCTCCATCCATACTCTCAGGGTCCACCAAGCCAACCCATGTGGAACCCTTCTCCTCACCTGTGGACACCACCTGTGCAGCACCTAGTCTTAACTTGCTCACAGGTGTGTCCCAACAGACAGACAGCAGGCCGCAGTGACCAGTGACAGTGGTCAGAGATGAGACCCAGGCCTTATGCCTCTCAGGGCTCTCAAATCCCTGTGGCGTCAGAGGGTGGGGGGCAGTAGCCCCAGGTGCTTGGCACCCTTTGTCCACTCCCTTCCCTGTCAGGCCGGGTCTGACAACCTGGTACTGACCCACCAGCCCCGGGCCTGTATCCGGTGGCTGGACAGGAGGCGGGGGTGGGCTGTCCCATACCCGTTCATCCTCTTCCTTGGGGCTCTGTACCTCCCACCTAGAGCGGTACCCCCTTCTAGAATAGTCAGGGCACCTGTGGCATGTGTCCAGCACCATTCACCCACCAGTTCAGGGGTTCTATTCTGCAACTGGGATCCCAGGTCAGGGGGGACACCCCGGACCTGGCCCTCCAACCTAGGGTCTACACCCTCCAGGTGAACCGGGGTCAGAGGCGAGGAATCCCTCCCTCTGCACCTCCTTCCAGACTTCTGCACCCTCCTACTCGGAGCGGTACACCTCAAAGACAACTTGGTAGAGACACTGCTTACAGATGTCCCTCCCTCCAGTTCAGGACGTCTCTCCAGCAACTGGTCTCCCAACCTAGGGTCTAAACCCTCAGGTTGCACCGGGGTCAGAGGCGAGGACTCTCTCCCTCTGAACCCCCTTCCAGAGTGCTGCACCCTCCCCACTGGAGTGGTACCCCTGGAAGCCAAACCGGTCAGGACACAGCTTACAGATGTCCTTCCCCCCAGGTCAGGCAGATCCTGAACCTGGCCTCCCAACCCAGGGACTAAACCCTGCGGTTGCACACCTGCCTGGCATGCCAGGACTTCTGGGGACTCACACAGTATCTCCCCGAGGGTGACACATGACTCATGTGTCTCGTGACAGTCTGCCTGGCGCAGATCTCCTGGCCCCTGTCCACCTGACAGTGCGCGAAGATCCCCCAGGACAGAAGTGGTGTCACCATGGTCACTCCTAGGGGACTCAGCCCTTCTGGCTGGTCCCTGACCTACTGGTTCTCCCACTGGGGAACACATCCCCCTCTCACCCCTCAGTCTGGACTTCTGCACCCTCCCAACTGGAGCGGTACCGCCAGATACCAGAACCACTGGAGCTCCGTTTACAGAGGCTCCAGGTTCTCCTGACACTAGGAGATCCTCCTCAAATGGCCTACTAGCACTGTCTAGGCCCCCAACCTGGTGTTCCCTTAAGGAACCCTCCAGGCCCTGAGACTGGGTTTCGGGCACCTTGGGACCCACAGTCCCACACTCACCCCTTCTCCACTGAGACAGGATGTGAGCCCCTACACCCCTCCCACTACACTGGGACCTAACTGGGCTACACTGAACCTCTTCCACCTCACAGGTCTGGAAGATATCTGGGCCACTCCTTTTGGGATCACTCCCCAATGCCTCTCCAGACCTTCTGGCATCCAACCAAAGGTCTGCCTCCAACGCAAGCTCTCTGGAACCAGAGAACTCACACTCCACCGGGTGTTGGCATAGCTCTGGAAAACAGGGACTTAAAATATGCTCTCCAACAATTGAATCACACAGCCCCCCACAGTTGTTAACCAAGCTACCGTTTGCCTCACCCTCCAGTGCCTCACACAAGTACCCCACACCACTCTCCTGAGATTGGCAAGACAGTATCTGACTGTCTCTGTCACACAACTCACACTCTTCTGGGCGGTCTTCACACTCACACACCAAGGTTTCTACCATGGGGGAACCCCTCTCCCTGTACCTCTCATCTAGGGTCAGTAGAGTGTCCCTCCCACCACTAAGAATATGGTCCCCTGTGCCAGTTCCCCAATCTACTTCAGGGACACTGCACCCCACTGGAACTACATCATAAACCTGAACCCCCTGGTGTATGTCAACCCCCTCCCTCAAGTTCGGCGCCACATCTCTGGGTGTTTGTACCTCTCCCTCAGCACTGGATATTACAATCTTGCTGCCACCATCTGAGCTGGACTCCACCTCCAACTCAGCAAAGCTCACTTCTTGAGCTAACCATTCTTCTTCAGCTGAGATACTCATGGCCTCAAGCCTCTCGAGCTCCAAATCAAGCTCCCTCATCCTCAACTCATGAGCCAGAAGCAATTTCTTCTCTTCCAAGGCACGGGCATTCTTGCTCTCCTCCGCCGCCTTTTCTACTTCCAATTGCTTCATTTTCATTTTCATTATTTCCAATTCATGGTTTCTCACCCTTTGATTCTCCTCCAACTCCTCTGGAGTGAGCCCCCTACTGGAATGGGAGCTGCCAGCCCTTGAGACTGGTCCGACCACGGGCAGATCTTGGGGAATAAAACCATTCTCTTCATCTGCATCATCTTCCTCTTGGGCCTCCCAACAGGCCTTCAAGAATCTTTGTAGCACATCCTTTCTAGATCCGCTTTTCACAGGGCAACCAAGGTCTTTGCAGAATTGCTTGAGCTCCTCAACTTTGTACGAATACAAATCCTCAATGGAAAACTCCAATTCTGCCCTCTCACTTGTTGCCACCTGAGACATGATGCTCTTGAAGAGTTACTCAAAAATAGAAATACAGTATGTGGTTGTCTATTGGTCTGCACTCCTAGTGATGTACACCAATTACTGTGGGTCAAGTACAAATACAAGTTCAATCCTCACCGCTGACCACCAATGTTAGATCTGGGGGTCTCTAGTTGGCAGGGTAGGTTCCACTGTCCAAGTAGGGACCCTTGCTTCTAGTCAGGGAAAGGGGGATACACTGTTAAAATAACCCCTGCTCACCCTCTAGGTAGCTTGGCCTGAGCAGTCTAGGCTATCAAAGGCAATGTGTAAAGTATTTGTACCAACACTCACAGTAACACAGTGAAAACACCACAGATTTACTCCACACCAGTTTTAGAAAAATAATGTATCTTTACTAAAAACTTCACAAGACCAAATACTACAGACAAACCAACATATAATTCAAAAGGTTACTTTAAAGATAGTTCAAGAGTTTGCAGAAAGTACTCCAGGATGTAAAAGTCAGTGTCCTGCACAATGCGACTCTCAATGCACAAAATGCGACACTTTCATGCCCAACAGTACCTGTAGTTGCGATAAGGTTCCCAAAAGCTATAACAAGGAAGCTTGCAAAGGCGATGCGATACTCCTGAGATCCTGGGGAGGCTTTGCAGCAGCCCTGCTTCACGCAGCAGAGGTGGATGCGCCGGCTCCGATCTGTAAGGGGAGGATGCGATGACTTTGGCCTTCGTTGCGTAGGTTTCTTAGGGGGAAGCTTCACGCACAGGTTCGATGCGACACTCTTCGATGTGGTGCGATGAGTGGCGCAGCGTTGCCTTCCGGCGCCGCAACTCTCGATGCACCACGGAACAGGACTCTGCGTCGACGCACGCAGCGATTGGAGACTTTTCACGCACCGGCAGTGGTGCGGCCCGCAAACTGGTTCTGCGACGACCCTCGCAGCGTCAGGAATCTTCTCGCACCGGGACGATGCTCGACGCACTCGGCGATGCGGGGACCCTGCGTGTTGCGATGGTGCCGCGATGAAATTTTCCTCGCACTCTCGTCTTGCGACACGCAATCGGATGATGCGTTGGGTACCAGTCACTCTTGTTCACGCTTCTGCTTCCCAGCTCCCAAACACAGCAAAACGACCTCCTGAGGCCCCAAGACTGGGCAAGCACTCCAAGGCAGGTCAGAACTCTCTCAGCAGAGTTCCAGGGGAGCTGGTGGTGAAGTCCTTTTGTTCCTGGGACTTCTTAACAGGGAGCCAGCTCTTCTCAGGCCCTTGGAGATCAGAATCAAAAGAAGGGGACACAGCAAAGTCCTTCCCCTCTCCTTGGCAGCAAAGCAAAAACAGCAAGCAGGCAGTCTTCTCCTCTTCAGTCCTTTTCAGCTTTCTCCTTGGCAGAGGTTTCTTCTTAGTTCCAAAATGATCTAAAGTTTAGGTGTCTGGGGTCCTCTTCTTATACCCCTCCAAGTCTTTGTCTCTCTTTGTTCCAGTGGGGGGATTCCCCTGCTCGACCGGTTCTTGGGTGTGCTCTGCTCTGGAGCACCTGGTTCCTTTCAGAGTGAGGGGCAGGGTCGTTAGACGCTCAGCAGGAGGTGGAGCCTTCTTTGTGCCAGCAGAGGCAGAGTCCTCAGCCTGGCCAGCAGGGGGTGGAGCCAGCTTTGTGCTGGCAGGGGCAGCCCTATTCAAACCCAGGGACTACTCCTCCCACCCATCTAAAGCAGATCTCCCTATTCACCCTGTTGCTGACTCATCCAGGCTCCTGGAGCCACCTGGCCCATCACATGACACCAGTCAGCCAACCAGCACACAGGCACACAGGAAGGTTAAACAGGAGAATAGCTACTTTCTAAAAAGTGCTATTCTCACACAGTGAATTTAAAAACCATCTTGCTAAAAAGATGTATAATTAAATTCTGAACACAGAGATACCAAACTTGGATTTTCTATCTTGCCCTTATGGGACGATAGGCATGTAAACAGCCTTCCCCATTCTATCCTATGGGCAAGATAGCCTCTCAGCAGTGAAAAACGAAAATGGCTGTAATTCACTACCAGGGCATGTTACACACCTCAGTACATGCCCTACCTTTCAGATACACTGCACCCAGCCCAGGGGGGTACCTAGGTCCACCATAGGGATGCCTGACATGTACAGAAAGGGAAGGATAAGGCCTGGTCACTGGGTGCACTGGCCAGGTCGACATGGCAGTCCTGGACTGCACATAGGCACTGCAAGCAGGCCTAAGACATCATTTTCGGGCTACTCCTGTGGGTGGCACAATCAGTGCTGCAGCCCACTAGTAGCATTTGAATCACCAGCCCTGGCACACGCAGTGCACTTTACTAGGGGCTAACAGGTGAAACAAATATACCAATCATGGATAACCAATCAATATAACAATTTATACAGAGAGCATATGCACTTTAGCACTGATCAGCAGTGGTAAAAGTGCCCAGGGTCCTATTGCCAACAACCACGGGTCAGAAAAACATAAAGGAGGAAGAAGCAAAAAGTTTGGGGATAACCCTGCAAAAAGGGCCGTTTCCAACACAGTTGTATATAGCGCTAACTCGCCCGAAGGTATTGGAGTGCTTTACATGATCACCAGTTACATTACACAAAGAAACACAAGGACTTATGATAGTAGTGAGGAATCTTGCGGTAAATTAAGTTATTAGTCTAACTTACAATTTAAATGTTTTGCCTTGCCTGCTTTGTGTCTTCGCTCTACAAAATAAATGCTGCATTTCTTCCATTTAAAACAAATATTGATGTTGAAAGTTGGAAAATTTAAAATATTACAAAAGATTTTAATAAGTACAAGTGTATTGCTACTAAAGATATGAACTCACCTTTACTATTTCAGAGCTCCAGTGTCTGGCCCTGCGCAAACGTGAATGATAACAGCCCACCTTGATCTAGGCAACCTCTGCTACTTCTTCCCATGCTTAGGAGAAGTGAACGGCACACATTTTAGAACAGGGCAAACGCCAGGCAGCGAGAGTTAGCGGGACTCGGAAGACATGGCGGCCAACATATACCGCGTCGGAGGTATGTGGGGACGATGAAAGAGAGCAGAAAGCGACTGTCGCGCTGCACTGACAGTAGCAGTGATAGGAGCAGAAGTGCAGCAGGAGGCTGCCATTTTGAAAAGTGAGGAAAATGAAGCCAAATCACAATGCAAATCATAAACTTTGTGATTAGAGGTGCGCTGTGCAAAACAAAAAAATGGTGCTGTCTCGATACTTAAGGATAATGCGCGGCATGTCACGCTAGAAGTGCTCCGTATCAAAGTAAGGGTGTGAGCTCTCGAGGAAAACAAACAAGATAATAGTGCCACAAATGAACATAAATTATAAAAATGAAGAACACATGTAGCAGGGCAGTCTGCTGGGAGGGTCTGAAACAGCAAAAGGCGGGAGGAAGTAACCATATTCACCAATCAGACACAGCCATTTACAAAGGCATTAACAGGAGCCAATTGAAAATAAGGGAGATATTTCAAGCTCATGTTCTAGATACATCATTTCTCAAAGAGCCGGCACATGCGTTGCCTAGGCGAGACCTAATTACTATAAAAGCTGACTGGTAATGCTGCACAGGAGAATGTTTGTTAACAGTGGAGAGGTGTGGTGCAGCGGCCAGGGCAGCTGACTTCAGAGCACAGGGTTCACGGTTAGATCCCCAGCTCTGGCGGCAGCTCAGCTCAGCACCATGTGACTCTGGGCAATAGCTCACTTAATTTCCACGACGGCCCCCAGCGCCTTGACACCCATAAGAGTGAGTATATTGCGCTTTACAAAAACAGATTTATTTATGGGCTTCTTTTCATCACTATAACCTTAGACAACCTCTTTTCCAGTTGTTATTTCTAGACTTAGTTGGACACTAAATAGTTGTGAGTTTGTATCAAATGTGTCTAGCATTTTGGAGCTATCAAAAAATTGTATTTGTACCAAGGACCTGACATCATCAGTACCAGCCAATTAAAATTACTTGCCCATGGACAGTGCCACCGCAATTGTGCACGTTTGTGACTGTGGTGTTTTCTGCATAATTATGGATTTGCCACATTTGCCACATAATTCATCCTCTGCTTAATAATTTGCAGATTTTAATAAAAAAATTGTTTCTAGCTCAGGCGGATCAAAAGTTACTAAAGACATGGTGGCATCTGTTGCAGCGCAGTGGAAGGCCATTTTCAAAGATTTACTCTTCGCCTTCCAGTTGCTTATTGCTGTATTTGGGTGTTAAATTGGTACTAATGGTATGAAAGTGTTTCCCAGGGAGTGTTAACCTCAGTAAAAACGATAAAATAAGGATGCAACACTATCACAAAATGTCCTCCATTACACAGTATCATTAGTCTCTTCTTACTACATAATTTAGTAAACCTTGCCCCATAATTCGGCCCTCACCTGCCACATAATTCCAGTGGCCCTACCCATTGACTAAAGCATTACCTGCTGATGAAAGGTGCCTGGTCCAGGGTCATCACGGTACATCTTAGGTCTAAGCACTGGTATTCGTACTGCGTGCTCCACCTACCATTTGTGAAGTGACAGTCCTCTAAAGGGTGTGTAGGTTACAATAGGTTGCAGTGATCGTTTTTGTACAGTGGAGTGAATGTTTACTTAGTGGGTGTCTGGGAACCATCTGGTTGTTCTGTGGCACTGCCAGTGGCCATGTGGCCAGTCCCTGCATTAACGTTTTTACATGGTGGGAGTCGGGACAGAAAAGTTAAATTTCTGTTTTTTTGCTTGACGTCACTGATGTGGTTGTCAGTCATAACACTGCCAGGTTCAAATTTCCCTGCTGTTTCTTAAGCCCACATTGACAAGTACTTGCGTTCCCAAGTCCTATAGACTTGAGCAAAGAGGTAGCCTTTTGGTGTTTCCATTTTGTATCAGGTGATGTTGCCCTTATGTTGTCATGCCACTTCTGGTGGCGTTTCTCACAGCGTATCGTCCTGATAGTAACTTTCTTACCCTGAATGAGGTGTACAACATGTTTATCTGCATTTGTAAGTCCTCGTATGTCAACTATTCCATTTTACGGGATTGCTGCGGAGTAACCTGTGCTGCACATTACATACCACTACACAACACAACGCAGCACAACAGAACATAAAACACCACAGCACAACACAACACGACACAGCCCAGCACGACCCGACCCGACCCAACACAAGACAGCACAACACTACACACACCACAGCACTAGATACCATTTTGTAAAGTACCATTATATAACATAATGTGACATATAATGTAATGTTAGGTATTGAAACAAAACGCAATATAGTATGCCATTCCATAACATTCACTCTATCAAGGGAATAACTCTACCAATCACCTTGGACATAGCTGGCTTGTGTTTTGAAGCACCAGTTCTGCTGCTGTGGCAGCCTTCATGCTAGAAGTCCTGTTTCAAAAGGAGTAACCAGTGAAAATAAATCCTTGCATGGGATCTCTCTGCTCCAGTGATTAATGGAGTGGAAATATCACTTAATTAATGCAGAAAGAAACAGCAATTTAAAGACCATCTGTGGAGCCGCGGATTAGCATGCAATTCTCCACTTAAAATGGCTAGCCCAAGGGAAGGGCCCATTAGGAATTCAGCCTTTTTTCTATTAATGTAGACAGAGAGAGTGATTCTTCTTAATGCTGCAAATGTACAAAAAAATGCCTTTTTACTAACCTTAATATATTAAATGCTGTTTTCCTATTCAAAAAGACTGAAAAATGAGCTGGAACTGCATCATTCATTTCCTCCTCTCCAAAACTAGGGGGGCGAAGTCTCCTCCCCCACTCTATACATATGTAAATGCCACAAATCCATACCCCTCGCCTCTGTATAAAATGTGTACATGGTACTTGATGGCTGCAGATATCTGCCCTGGACACTGTTATTGTGATTTGTGACCTCACGATTCTCAGCCATAGAGGGGCCAATCCACAAAGTAATTTGCTGGTGTAATTTGTTTTTTCCACGAGCAGATACCATTTTCTTCTCAGTGCCCTGCTATGAATGTGGTTTACATAATGTGGGTTTACACTTATAAAAATATTTACTTCCACATAATATTTTGGTGTAAGTACTTTTTACCCCGGGGCAGAGAGTAAGAAATGCAGAGTGAGAAAGACCTGGAAAAACTGTGAAAACCTGCAAATGGACACTTTTCTGGGTTTTTACAAACCTTTCCATGGTCCATACGCTTCCTGGAAATAAGTGGAGATTTACTCCTGTCTTTAGCAGGAGTAAATTCATTTTCAGGGTAGATATGTGGAATGAACAACACAGGATCTTACAAGTGTGTGGGATTATTGGTTTTCCACAGAGAGAAAAAATAGCCAAAGTTTCATTGTCCAATTTCACTTATGCGAGACATTTTGACTTATATAAATGTACACCAAGGGTATTTCTGTATGCAAAAATTCTCCATTGACATGAAGACCATTTTGCAAACGTTTTTCAGGAGAACTCCAACAAGCCTGCAAATGGTGCAGCATTCCAGGAGGAAGTCTGGAAAACTTTGTGAATGCACAAATAAATCTAAAAATTAGACCATATATAAGCAAAGAACCTGCCGGCGTAATTTTTTGAATTTTAATAGGGTCCAGAACATGTTACATTTCACCCAAGCATATTTGTTATCTATAGCTTTGCAGACATAAGATGAAATTAAGAATGAAACCTAAAAAAACAGTAAAACCAGTGGAATTAGGTTTATCAGTGGCTGTCAGCCAGCATCTAAAAATCAATGCACAATGTTAAAAAGCTGGAGAATCTCTTCCGAATTAATCATTGACGAAGGGGATAGATTTGATCTTGGAATTTAGTAATAAAATCTCTGAGGCTCCATTCTAAGTGATGAGATAATCCCACAGCATCAATCTCGCATTGCAAATTAGCAAAACCTTGGGTATTGGAAATTGTAGGGTGATGTATCTCACAAACCCTGGGAAATTACTGGATTTGTCAGTGATCCCATACCCAGTTTCTCTTGTGAGTCACCATTGGCGCGTTGTTTCCCTCTTCGAGATTTCATAATTTTTACTTTCATTAAATGTCTGGGAGGATAAACCCTGTATGTGAAGTTTTGATCCGGTTCCTCTTTAATAGTTGGATCAGGATTATCACTTCTCTCAGAACCATCCTCAGTGTGCCGAACACAATAGTTCCTTCCAACAGATCCACCCATGTGGCGCCACTACACCCATATGAGCTGACTGAATAGATGCGTAGACCGAGTCCCCCAACCTTTATTCATCCGGAAGAGGTGCTCAACGAGGACAGCCTTACCCAGCTGAAAGTGGTGCTCCATGTAGGGACAGTACCTACAATCTGTGTGCAGGACCATTCCTCTTTGTACAAAAAGATGCTAAATGCCGTGGCTCACACAGGTGTACATTCAGTAGCGGTCCGTGGAGGGAGTTCTGTGGGGCGGTGAGGTGGGGCGGGGGATGGGCAGGGTGGGGAAATGTAAACACCGGAATATGGATGAAAGGAGGTAAGTACACATTTTCCGGTGTTTACATTTCCCCACCCTGCCCCTCCCCGTCCCGCCTCACCGCCCCACGGAACTCCCTCCAAGGACCGCTACTGTGTGCATCACTTCTTCATCTTAAATCAGTACAAGATAAGGGATTTTAAAATGCACTGCAGTGATAAAAGACAACAATCAAAGACCTACCCTTGGTTCTCTCTCTCTACTATGCAGCCACTTTTCACCATGCTATTTGCCCTTTGAAAATTACGGCCCAGCCCTCTACAATACTGTGGGCCTGATTCACAAAGTTTAAACCTGACGCCCAACTTTAGACCTGAAGTCTAAAGTTAAACTGTCAGGTCTAAAGTTAGACTTCAGGTCTAAATTTAGGGCCCAATTCACAAAAGTAAAGTCAAACTTTTGGTCCACGTTTAGACCAAAAGTCTAACTTTAGTGCTTTTTGGTATTCACAAAGGTAGGTTAAGAGTAGTATCTTCATCACTGCGGAGTTTCTGTGCTCGGCCCGATCTCAGAAACTCTGCAGTCGTAAAGATACTACTCGTAACATACCCTTGTGAATACCAAAATGTAGTAAAGTTAGACTTTTGGTCTATACTTAGATCAAAAGTCTAACTTCACCTTTGTTCATCAAGCCCTTAGACTTTAGGTCAAACTTAGACTTCAGGTCTAAAGTTATATTTCAGGTCTAAACTTAGACTTCAGGTGTAAAGTTACAATTTCAGTGTAAAGTTAGACTTTAGGTGTAAGTTAGACTTCAGGTGTAAAGTTAGACTTCAAGTGCAACATTAGACTTTAGGTCTAGAGTGACACATCAGTTATAAAGTTAGACTTCATGTGTAAAGTTATACTTTAGATCAAAACTTAGACTTAGGGTTTAAACTTAGACTTCAGGTCTAAATTACCTTTGTGAATTGGGCTCTGTATCTGATACTCTCAGATCACAAAATTATGGAAGCTTGATGTCCATCCCTTCCTATATAGTAGTCTAGGAAGAGGCTTCTGCATAACTAGAAGGTATAGTTAGCTTTCATTTCATAGCCTGCTAACTCCATGCATTTTGAGGACCGGAAATGCATGATGATAAACTTAGTAGGCATCTCTGATGGCTCAGTCCCAAACCTTAGGGCAGTGCCAGCTGGTGAACTTTCAAAGCGCTGGTGCAGAAAGGCCTGGTTTAAATTTGAAAAAAAGAGCAAGCATAGCGGTGAGACTGACTTCATTATGGGGTTTTAACCTCTTGAATATGTTGGAAATAAAAGACCAAATGGTGCATTATGCCATTTATAAGCTAGGTAGCAATCAAATGATCCGGAAAAAGCACAAATAAAATATTCTAGTAGCTTTGTGATATGCCAGGCCAGCCTTGCCTTTCCCAGTGGTGTAGGGGCTCAACGTCCCAAGAAAACCTTTAAAAAGGTTGCAAAAAATCTATTTTCCAATATGAAGTCTCTTTAAAGTTTGATAAAACTGTATTACAAGTAGGTAAGGACATTTGGTTATTCGTTTTCATGTGGCCTATTGTCTTTCAAAATGATTTTAGCATCTTTTTACACTTCATTTTCCCATCCTTTCTCTTCTAGTAGCTTCCAGATATATTGCATGAGGAACTCTGTATGAAAGGGCAGGAAGAAAACATTTAAACACACAATTTTCACACCGGGCTTCTGCTATATTACAACAAGATGACAGGATCAGACAGCAGTCAGATTAAGTCACTCTTACATGTTCAGGCCTCAGACAGTAGTAATGAAAATATCAACAAACCTTTATCGATATTTGGAAGGGAGAGCACAAGCACCTTACCATTGATGAGAAGGAGCAAACTGGCACATGCATCAACGTAGGCTTTTGCGATTCCTTAATAGCGATTATTAAGGAATCGCAATTAAGGAATTGCAAAAGCCTATGCATGTAGGAATCGCTATAAAAATAGCGATTCCTACACATTCCTTAATTGCAACTCGCAAATTGCGAGTCGCAATTAAGGAATGCCGTCCCATTCATTCCTATGGGCCTCTAGGCCCATAGGAATGAATTGGAGATTGCATGAGCAATTTGCGAGTACCAGTAGGTAGTCGCAAATTGCTCATGCAATTTCAAGGGTGCAAGGGTGTCAAAATGACACCATTTTGCACCCCTGAAATTGATCTGTGCACATATGTTGCACACACACATGCCCTAAGGGCATGTGTGTGTGCGACATGAAACTTTGAAAAATGCACAAAAGTGCATTTTTCAAAGTTTTTGCAAATTACCATGAAGTTTAACTTCATGGTAATTTGCTCCCCCTATTAGCGAAATCGCTAATTTTTTTACTTTAATGCATTGCATTTAAGGAATCTCAATTTGGGATTCCTTAAATGCAATCGCAATTTAAGTAATCGCATTTTAGAGATTCCTTAAATTGCGATTTTTGCATTTGGGATGATGCATCCCAAATGCAAAAATACCGGTCGCAAAGGGGCAGATTCTGAGAATCTGCCCGTTTGCGACCGGTTTTTCCTTTGATGCATGTGCCTGTATGAGAGCAGAGTTCTAATGTCAATAAAAATATCGTCATTTTCAACAATCATCTACATTGCGTTGGGATTTTCCTTGTGTCGTGTTTTCATTTTTGTACTGTTTTTGTGCTGCATATATACTTTCCACATTGCACCTAAGTTAAGTCTGACTGCTATTGTGCCAAGATACCAGAGGGTTAAGCATAAGTTTATTCAGTGACTTTTGTGATTCACCATGATTGTGTTTATTACTTAAGTGGGGATCTCACCCCTCTCAACTAATAACCCAATTTCTTACAATGATGAATGCCTCCAATCAAGTCATCAAAAAGAGAACATAGGGGAAATTGCACTATACAGCCAAGGAAGCAAAAATGGTTCTCAAACTAACCTGAACGTGAATTATTATTGTACTAATGTTAGCTAGAAACATATTGAGCGAATGCTGTCAGACATGTCATCATGAAACAAAACAAAACATTTAGGATTTTTAAAAAATCCCCCAAGAGAAGCTTGTCATTTTCAAAACTAACTCTGTCATTTTATCGAGAAATGTATTTTACATTACTATAAAATATATATTTGTCCCCAAATATCAGCTTTTTATTTTCACAAAACACTGACATATATTATTTTCACACATTGACCGATTCTGCTTTTCTTGTTACCTTATCTTCATCAGCTACCAGGGATACATGCCACATGGCAAATATTTTAACCTCCATTATGTCAGGATAGTCAGAATTATGCACATAATAGCAATTACAAGTAACGAATGAGGTGCTATCATTCTAGCGATAGCTAGGAATTTGCTAAAGCCATACAATGTGTAATGGATGGTCCACAGTCAGGTAGAGATAGCAGCAAGTCAACAAGAATGCCCCAGTTATGTCAATGTTGGGGTACCAATATGTTTGGTGTTATCAGTGTGCCATCTGGAATGCTCACAAGTATGTCACTGATGGCCCAATGAGAATGGAAGAGCCTTTCTATACCCATTCAACGAGGTGCAGCACACATACATACATACTGACCCAGGTAGTTGGGTGATAGCAGAGTTTCTGCAAAGTTCACCAGTGTCTACAGAAGATCTGCTGGATGTCATCTGAGTGTAGCTCATCACATGCAAGAGCCCCACTGAGCTTCTGCAAGAGCTGAATCAAGAGTCTGCAGTTCAAATATGTGTCAGCAGGATATCTGCTTTGTAACGATAAAAGCACAGTGTTATGGCTGCAGTAAATGTGCTTGGCTACTGTAGGCACTCAGTTGAGTGTATGCAGGAACTCAACAGAGCGTGCCTGAGGTAACTCAATGGGTGCCTACATGAGTTCTCTGGTGTGCCTACACACGCTTAGTGGAGTCCTTGCAGGTACTCAGCTTGGTGCGTCTATGAGCACTGCTGAGCTCCTGCTTGAACGCAGATTGATGCCTGCTATGGGCTCAGCTGGGTGAATTCATGGACACAGCTGGGTGCCTGCATGGACACAGCTGTGTGCCCACATGAACACAGCTGGGTGACTTCATGGACACAGCTGGGGGCCTGCATGGACACAGCTGCCTGCCTGAATGAACACAGCAGAGGCCCTGCAGGGACACAGCTGGGTGACTTCATGGACACAGATCGGTGCCTTCATGGACACAGCTGAGGGCCTGCATGGACACAGCTGGGTGACTTTATGGATACAGCTGGGTGACTTAATGGACACAGCTGGGTGCCTGTATGGACACAGCTGTGGGCTTGCATGGAAACAGCTGGGTGACTTCATGGAAACAGCTGAGTGCCCTCATGGACACAGCTGGGTAACTTCATGGACACAGCTGGGTGCCTGCATGGACACAGCTTAGTGTCTGCATGGACACAGTTGGCTGCCTGAATGCATAGAGCTGAGTAACTGCTTGGACACAGCTGAGGGCCTGCATGGACACAGCTGGGTGCCTGCATAGACACAGTTGGGTGCCTGCATGGACACAGTTGGGTGACTCCATGGACACAGCTGGGTGCCTGCATGGACACAGATGAGGGCCTGCACGGACACAGCTGGGTGAACTCATGGACACAGCTGGGTAACTTCATGGACACAGCTGGGTGCCTGTATGGACACAGCTGGGTGCCTACAATGAAACAGCTTGGTGCCTGCATGGACACAGCTGGGTGCCAGCTGTGTGACTTCATGGACACATCTGGATGACTTCATGGACACAGTTGGGTGACTGCATGGACACAGCTGGGTACCCACATTGACACAGCTGGGTGACTTCATGGACACAGGTGGGTGCTTGCATGGACGCAGCTGGGTCCCTACATGAACCCACAGCTAGGTGCCTGAATGAAAACACAGCTGGGAGCCTACATGGACACAGCTGGATGCCTTCATGGACACAGCTGAGTGCCTGCATGAACACACAGCTGGAGGCCTGTATTTACACAGCTGGGTGACTATGGACAATGCTGGGTGCCTGCAGGACACAGCTTGGTGCCCGCATGGACACAGCTGGGTGCCTGCATGGACACAGCTGGGTGACTTT
The DNA here is from genome assembly GCF_964204655.1 of Triturus cristatus. NCBI lineage: Eukaryota > Metazoa > Chordata > Amphibia > Caudata > Salamandridae > Triturus > Triturus cristatus. The sequence continues at coordinate 1,654,729,741 of NC_140590.1, read as the reverse complement.
ATGGACTCAGCTGGGTACCTGCATGGGCACAGCTGGGGGCCTGCATGAACATGCAGCTGGAAGACTGCATGAACACAGGTGGGTGTCTGAATGGATAGAGCTGGGTGCCTGGATAGACACAGCTGGGTGCATACATGAACACAGCTGGGTGCCAGCCTGAAATCAGTAGCGTGCCTGCATGGACACAGCTAGGTGCCTGAATAAACTCAGTTGGGGACCTGCATGAGGTCCTTGGACCTGGGGTGTGCCTGGTGAAACTCTTTTTGAGTTCTTGTATGACCTGAATGTATGGGTTCAGATCTGCACGAGTTCTGTTGAGTACCAGCAGGACCTCATAGGGTCGAGCACTTTAATTATAAATAGAGCTTCCCTGGTTTTCCGTTTTTACAGATTTTTACAGATAAGCACAGACAGAAAACAATGTGTTTCCTGTCTGCATTTATTTTTAAAAGCGGAAAAATACTGAAAATGGTGCTTCTTGTGACAAACTCTCCATGCAGTTTTTCATCAATTCTACGCAACAGCTAAGCAGGCAGACGGCATGGATGGTTAAAATACAGTATGAGGGGGCCGTGGTTTCGGCGCTGGACAAGATGGCCGCCTGAGTTTAAGACTCCGCCGCACCAGGGCATTTAGCGGTCCGCAAGCGCTTTATTTTGTACCCTCCTGAAACACTCTTTACCTTTCCTGCAATCGGAAGATGCCATGAGTCTAATGAGGGTTTCTGCAGCTTGAAGCGCTTCGCGCTTACCGTCATTTCCATCACCCGCACTTTCTCCTCAACAGTGTGGCTGCCATTTTGTATGCCGCTGTACTCAAAAGAATGTCACAGTGGAAATAGTTTACAAAATGTCAGAGAACACATGTGTTGGCAATGTACATGAAATTTTGACACCACCTGATAGTAGATGCGATGAATGCCTGTGATTTAATCAGTTAAACAGGTTTTAGGTCAAAGAATCAGCAATTCAACAGACATAACATATGTCAATATCAGCATTTTAGTCAAAACAGGTGCAAATGAGGTGACGGGTGCAAAAATTGGGATCAGTGCAAGTGATGTGCAAGGGTAAGGTAGTGCATATAGATACATCCACAATACATTTTAGGGACCTATCCTGCCAGTCTACTGGCAAATCCAACAAATGCAGCAACATAAACAAGGAAAACAGTTACAGAATCACTGTCAATCTGGTTTGTTAATGGAGGGAAAAAAAAAAAAGAAAGTCGACGTTTCGACCCCTATTGGAACCAGCAAAATGAATGTCTTGGAGGCGGGGTCTTCTTCAGGACCAAGGGATAAATGGGGGTGGGGGGTTGTGCACCAGCATCAGCAGACGAGTTTAGAGCTGGAGGATGAGATTATGGGCCAGCGTGGCTCCATTGGGAGCTGAGTCGTGCACCATAGGAGGTAAGTAGCTATGGGCGTCTGATCAATCAGTATGGAGAGCAAAAGGTTCAAACGTAACCCGTGTCTCTGGGGAAGTATCGATACATCTGACAGCTAACCTTTTTTATGCCGCGACATCGTATCCGGACCACTCCGCATGGATTAACAGCGGATTCTGCTACATCCAGGTACCAAACTATTTATTAATGACAGCTTGTTTCTCTGCTGTAGGATTTGGCACTATAGTCTGCTGTTCTTGACTTTTTAGTGCGCATCCTTTACAGCCGGTTTGCTCATCACATTTACCTCAGTGCACTAGTTCGCCTTGTCAGTTAATATCACTATGGCATATAAATTGCTGCGCACATCTATTGAATCAGCTACACCTTCACAAAGTGGCTTTAGGTATTGAATGTTCCTTCTTCCAGATGACAACATTTTTCTTTCTGGAATATTCTTCAATATAGTCCTCCTGACTGGATGCCACTAACTTCAGTTATGAACCTCTTTTTTATCGATGGCTTTCTACTGTCTTCACTGCCAATGTAATTTAGGGCGTTCTTTTCATTCTTGATTGGTGTCACCGTCCAAGTTTACATCGGAATAGTCTCTATTTCTGTGACATTTTTAGTCAATTTTTGTGGTACTAGATTGTCACTTGTTTATGGGCAGGCTACGCAAAAAACAGCACACTGAAGATTTGGAAAACCGCAATAGGAGGAACAATCTACGCATCTACGGTTTACCGGAAACTTTGGAAGGAGAGGACCCTGCCACCTTTTTTTCTTCTTTTTTACCGAAACTGCTGGATATGCCTCCTTCAACATCACTGAATATCCAAAGAGCTCACAGACTTCGTCCACGTCCTTCACTCTCTTCATCTCCGGTCAGACCCCGAGGCGTTATCATTCTTTTCCTCAAATTCACTGATCTGCTTTCTGTTCTCTCTGCTGCCAGAGTCAAACGCCAAATTTCTTGGCGAGGTCAGAGAGTCTATCTCTCTCAAGATGTCTCCAATGTTACAGCAGCCAGGCGAAAAGAGTTTCTTAATCTTCGTCCACCTCTTCGTTCAATGGGAGCTCGATATGGCCTCTTTCACCCCTGCATCTTCAAGGTTACCTTCAAAATCGAACTCTGTCCTTTGAAGATCCTGCAGAACTCAAGAAGTTTATCCATTCTCATACTTCAACTAACATGGACACTGCTGCTCCTTCTACGGGTTGACTTGCTACATTTTGACTTGTTAAATTCAGATTTCTTTCATTCTCAT